>NC_136464.1:171244966-172494966 GCF_902686455.1 Sciurus vulgaris
TGCTCACATAAACGTGCAGCAGAGTGATTGTTTTGCAATTTTATTTTTAAACTGATTTTATAGGACATGAGCATGTTTGAGTCCCCCTGTTTATATTCACTGAAAGTTTCTGCAAGTCTGTTGTTAAATTCAGTTTATTTTTGTATTAAAAAAAAATTAAGTTTTTTTGGTGCAGACTAATAGTTCTTAACAAGATTTCATGATTAACAAGAGCAAAGCTTTTACAATGAAGCTTGAAGGCACAAGTTTCAATTGGATAATAGTCAAGGGTATGATTAAAAACTTGTTCATCTGCATTAATTAAACAGCCATTGAATATCATTATTTTATATTGAAAACTAATAGTACATTCTGTTCAATCAGAAGCAATCTAAATTAGAAATAAGAATCTCTGCTTCTTGACAATGTGTTTTCTTTATCTAGTGAAAGGGTTTGTTTTTTGTTTGTTTTTTCAATCATGTCTTTCTGCCCAGTTCTAGGTACTTAATTTTTCCATATCTGGATTTTTGTCACAAACAAAATGGGAATATTCTCAGTCATTTCCAAGATTAATGAAAAAATTAAGGACTTGTAGACATCAAGGGCAAGGTTGGCATAAAGCAGAGTCTCATTCCCTTTTCAGATCAAATATGCTCTTACCAAAATAGGTCGAATGAGAAAAGATAACATGCAGATGTTATAGAAGTTTGGGGTTGCAAATCAGCGAACCAATCCCAGATCTCTAAGGCAGAGGGAACTCTGGATTATACCCTTTTTGGAGAAAGGGTTCAAGAAGCAGAGCTCAGGAAGAGTATTCTTACTCTAATCTCTTCAGAACATGCCTGTAAATATGCATTAGGGAAGCTGGGTACAGAGAAGCAGCCTGTAATCCCAGCAGTACAGGAGGTTGAGGCAGGAGGATCACGAGTTCAAAGCCAGCCTCAGCAACAATGAGGTTGTAAGCAACTCAGTAAGACCCTGTCTCTAAATAAAATACAAAAGAGGGCTGGGAACATCACTCAGTGGTTGAGTGCCCCTGACTTCAATCCTTGGTACTGGGGAGAAAAAAAAAAAGTTGCATTAGGGAATGGCTGGCACATTTTAAGTCAGTTTAAATTTTTAGACAGCCCTTGATGGGTTTTGGTCTTTATTCTTCTTTCCCTGCCTCCATTTGCTAAGATTAGTATGATCCTCAGTATTGGAAATGCCACTCCCATGGTCAGAATCTTCCAGAAAAGCCTAATAGAGAGAGTCAGGGAAATTCCAGATGAATGGCTTACCTGTGCCAACAGATAACTACGAAATGATCTGAAACCAAGAAATAGCTAATAGAGAGAGATCCCAAATAAGACATGTCAAATAGTTTTTCATGTCATCTGCTTCTTATTTCGTCTGAACCTCCCAGTTCCTCCTGAACTTGGGCTCAGTGATCCATTCTCCACCTGCGCTAACCTGCATTCTGACCATGGTTTTGTTGTAGCAATGCTCCGTCTTCTCAGTTACTGTCACCGACCCTGAGTTTTGTCCAAGCTAAAGCTCTTCTATCAAATGAAGATACAGGTCCTCTAACTGGTCAGCTGTCCTCCATTAAGTACACAAGGAAACCCTTTACATGGAATAAATTTCACTTCATCTTCACGAATATAGTCATATGTCCTTTGTTCTCATTTGTGTTGTAGTTCCAAAATCCTATTTTTAAAAAGCAGCACAAACCAACATAAAATGTCTTTCTTTTTTCTTTTTATAATGGAAGGGGAAGAAGTATGTATGTGCGTGACCCTGGATGCCTGGTTGCCTTTGACTCTGTGTTCCTATGGTATCATGTAACCGTCAAACAAGCTGAAAGAATATTCTCTTTTATTTAAAAAGTATAAATGCCCATGCTAATTGGGTAAAATTTCTACCTGATGATGAGATGATTCAGAGAAACAGAATGAAACAGACTTTTCTGGAGGTTATTATATCCCATGAAACTGACTTTTTCAATTAATTCACACACTAGACCCATTACTGTAAGTTCAACATTGTTCTGCTTATTTCTCAGAACCAAACATTTGAGTCTCACAATAGATAACTTGAGCAAGGTCACACAACTGTCAGCTCCACAAGATGGAACCTTGCATTTGAAACCCAATTTTGGGGGTGCCACCTTGAAATTTTTCCATACTGCCAAGATGTTTCCTCCTCCCTGTGTGGCTCTACGATGATAGTAGTGCACCCCACTTTCCTTAACTGCCTCCTGGACAGTGTGCCCCTCAAACATGACCATCTCATTCTTCGCCACCCTTAAAGCAGTTCCTGTTGTCACCATTTTCACATGAGGAAATGCAGGCTCGGAAATCTTGGCCAAGCTGAAAAGTAACAGAACCAAGATGCAAACCCCCAAACAGCTGATCCTCATGATTCGTGGATTCTCTATTTGCAAATTTACATCCTTGTTAAAATTCACTTGGAAACCTAGATTCTATTTGCAGAACATTTCCAGTCATTCACAGTTACACGCAGAGAGGCAAAAATTCTGCCCCCAACATACGTGGTCTCGGTGGAAGTGGACAGGGCAACGCTCTGCCTTCTTGTTTCTGCTCTCACACTGTCACGAGCATCCTTTGTGCAATCTATTTAACACCAGTTTTTGCTTTTTTTGTGCCTTTGCAGTAATATCACTGGTAAAAGTGGCCCTCAAGCACTGAGCTGAGGTGCTATCTCGTGTTTCTTGGCGTAAGAAGGACGCCAAGTTCCCAGAAAAGATATTTGTGTTAGTTAAGCTTCATTGAGTATGAATCATAGTGCTTCTGGCTATGAGTTCAATAAGAATGAATCAAATATATGTATAGAGAGAGACTTTATGTGTATATTAGCATATATACTTAGATATGTACAGTCTTTAAGCCTTTTACTTAAAAACTGTATGTGTGCATAAGTATGTATGTGCATTTATGTGTGTATTTTTTGAGGTGCTGGGATTTAACCCACAGCCTCACTCATGCCAGGCAAGTGCTGTACCACTGAGCCATAAATTCATCCCCACATGTCTGTATTGGATATCTACCAAATACAAACACACAGAAAACAAGACTGCTTTGATCTGTTGGTGAAAATATTGTAACCCCTGGAACCTAAACATGTATTTAACTCTGGGACCAATGTATTGTTCAGTATCCACTAATTCAGAGTTTACAGCAATCTTATGGGACTTATTACCACAAATACCAAGAACCACTATATTTGTGTTTCCAGTGCCCGAATTCCTTTATTACCCACCTCCTGACCCTCCGCACATCCTGTGAATTTATAATATCCCATCTTGTGTGATGCACCTTCATTTTTATTTTATATTTAAATTTCCCACAACTGACATATTCCCTGCCCCAACCCTCTGAATAACCCACCACTCATTCAAACAGTACAGCACACTGTCACCCTGCAGTTTTGCTGAGATGGCCAATAGTTTCTCCCATCATTATGAGAAAAATACAACAACACACAGTAAAGCAAACTCATCAAATATTTACCCAAATTGATTTAGCTTAGAGCAAGTTAATATACATAAATAATTTGTAGTTAGTGGGAATCAGATTCTGAAATGAAGATGCAAAGTGTGGATCTAAAAGAAGCTCTGGGGGTGCTTTTGTGGACCTCTCCATCTAGTTACTGAATTCACACTTGGGTCTAGAGAAACAGACACGTGTCCATGGTAGTCTCATCTTGCTGCATAATGGTTCCTAAACATCACCATGAACCTTCTGGAATTTACCCCTTACTCTGAAGGAGATCATGTCTCCTCTAGAAATTTTTCCTCTGAGAAAAACAAATCTTAGCAAGAATGAGGCATTCAGTGTTACAAAGGGTATTAAAGAAGTAGAAACCCTTGGTGATTGTACCATCCATGACTCCGAGACCCTGTATTTGCTAGTCTGCTGATACACTGGCTTTTCTCCAGCCTATGTGGAAAAACAAGAGATGTAGTGAGCTGGGAGGCCAAGGACATGGTCTCAAACCCAGTTTTACAACCCACTGATTGAACCAGTCATTGTACCTTTCAGAATCAAACCTACTTCATCTGTAAAATGATAGAATTATCTTCCTGTCCACTTCTTTTTTTTTTTTTTTCTTTTTTTGCGGTGCTGGGGTTCGAACCCAGGGCCTTGTGCACGCAAGGCAAGCACTCTACCAACTGAGCTATCTCCCCAGCCTGTCCACTTCTAAAGACGGTAGTAATTCGAGTAGATCCTAGTGGTACACTGTGTAGAGGATTTGTGGTTAACAAAGCCATTATTCACTCTATGGTCTCATGTGATGCTCACATCCACATTGTCAGTTAAGTATAATTATAATTATTACCATATCGTGAGGAAATCCTCCTGAAAAAATGTACTGCATAAATCCTTGCACTAAAGAAATCAGAGGTCTGAATGAGAGCAAGAAAAAAAAGATTGTTACTATGTGTAATCCTTACTTCACATGAAGGGAAAATAATGCAATAAAGGAATGAGACCAAGTAATGCTTTTGCCTGCTTTAAATTAAATAGATTATTGTATAAGGTGCCAAGCCAAGAAGAGTAGGCACCCTGATTCCAGGATTTATTCTAATTGACACCAAGTGCCACCATGGGGACCTAGGTTGATGAGTGAAGAAAGAATTATTTCTGTAACACCCATAAAAGTGCGCCCACTCTATAATGTGTTCTCTTCTTTTAAAAATTTTGTTATTTAGTCTGAATAGGTTAGGGTGATGTAGCAGTAACAAAACACCCCAAGATCTTGGCAGTATATCAGAAAAAAAAGGGCTATTTTTCACTCAAGCTACGTATCCATCCCATGTTGGGTCTTATTCACCTGCATCTCTTGTCACTCCAGAACTCAGGCTGCTGATGTCTACACTATCATGAATGTTCCCAATTGCCAAAGTAGGGGAAAAACAAAATAAATAAATACATAAAGCCCAGGAAGAACTCAGACAAATAAATAAAGGGTCTGGACTAGATTGTATACATATCTTTTTACTCCCAACTACCTCCTCAGTTAGCCCAAGTAGAAGGAGCCAGGAAACACAATGCAATAATATGCGTGGAAATGGGGAGAACCAGGAATATTGTGCAGGTACCACATATTCAGATGTGCATCCTAGGAGCATTCTCTGACTGTAGGCTCTTTGTTCCATAGGACAGGGTGCCAAAAAAAGCAAAATGGAATGCAGAACCAAGAGGAAGACGATTCTGCTTCTAATGACTGCATTTATATTTATGGCGTAAACATTTAGGACTGACTTGCCTTTTAGGGATTGCAACTTTATCAGTTGCACAGTGCTGCGAAAAATGATGAAGTTGCTTATGGTTTTGTGACACTGGAAATATTATCACTATATTTTTCACTGATAAAAGTAAGTGTGCATATTATTTTGCATTAACTATATCAAGAAATATGAAATTTTACAAAGAAGAAAATGTTTTATCATAGTGAGGGCATCATCCAAAAAACAACTATTTCTAGAAACAATTGCCTTTACATTAGATTTTTTTGTGTGTCTTTAACTAAAATGATAGACTTAAACTAGAATAAGGCAGGAGGATAGTACTGTCATCATAATTTCAGAACAGGGTAGACTGTTTCCCAGGAGGTGAAAATATCCCAGAGTGAAACATCAGGAAGATGAAGAAGCTTTTACTTTCACCCCACATGTACATGTAGGCAAAAGACTGTTCTCTACTCCTGGAAAGATTGATGGCTTGAAGCCATCCCATGCTCAAGTGGGGTTTGTAGAATACCCTCTCCAACACACGTGCATTCTCTTTGGTTTAAAAAGAAAAGTCTAGACAGATGAGTTTAAAATGAGATTTTCAAAAAGCTGTTAACAAGTTTGGGAGGAATAACCAGGCAGATATAAATGCTGGCTATGGGGGTTACTTACACATAATGTGCTGAAAATGAGAAATATTTCCAGAATCATTTCCCTGCTGTATTGCTGGAATGCTAAAGTCTAAATATGGTAATGTGAAACACTATCATATCTTGTGGGAACCAAAATATACTTTATGTTACAATCCAACAGAGGAAAAGTATTTTGGCAGTTGGATGAGAATCTGGAAGAATGAAGATTCATGCTGACATCAGTCAGAATTATGCTCATGAAAAGATATTCATCCTAAACACAAACGTATTTGGTGTAATGTTACTTAACAAACATTTAATTATTCCTTTCATTAACTTCTCCCAATTGTTTCTAAGTATCATTCGCCTTTAGTGGAATAATTTTATTTTTATGATTTCAGAAAGGCAGGATTGGGAATAATTACATCAGGTGTAAGTTGGATCTGTAGGTGTTTATTTTCTAACACATGCAAAACCTTGGAAGGCCCCGATTATCAAGGGCTATTTAATAGAGGAATATCATGGGACTATTTATTGGCATTTGTTTCAGTCCTGGCATCCACCCTTATTTTTTTTTAATTCCCACATTGCAGTTGCTGTATTAAGCATAATAACCACTTGAAACATGTAGCTTGACTAGGAAAGAAACTACAAAAGCCAAGGAGGATTTTAATTACCAACTCCACTTTAGCAAAATTGTCGGCAACAGGCATGTGGGTGCGCAAGTATTTCAGTCCAGGTAGAGTGGCGCGTGAGAAACACTTACAGTTGGATAATCTTTCCCCTGCTCGGTAGCACAAAGTTAAAAGGATGGCCTCATTGACTTCCAAACAACCAAGCCCTGCATAATTTTGCAATTCCACTACCACATGGGAAGCAGAGATAGAAAGAGTGGTGGGATAATCCAGGCTAAAGACAGGAATAAAAAGAGCTGACGGTAGCTCGTGGACAGAGCAGCGAGACCCCTTCAACCCAACTCACTTGAGACCAGCCCTTTACAGAGAAGGCCTTCTGGCATCTGTATCAGAATATGTGTGACGACAGATACTCTGTGATCTTTGGTGTGAGATGGAAGATGCCAAGGTCTCTAGGTAGTAAGCTTGAAAGTGCTCTCTCCCTTCCCTTCCTTATCCGCAGAGAAAGAATCCAAAGCTGGTCTCATTTTCTATGTGAGGAAATCAGTGCCATAAATGTCCAGGTCCTTCTCCAAGTCATATGAACTGGGTGGCAGTGGTTGGGATTCCCTCTGCCCAGACAGGGCTTTCCTGTGACCTCCCAACTCCCTACGCAAAACAATGGAGGCAGAGCAGATCTAAGTGTGAGGCCTCTGTCCGCTGTTGCTGGTATTAGGATGGTGGACTTGGTTGCTGGTCAGGAAGTCCCATCCTTGATTCCAGAAAGCATATATGCCAGAGAGACTCTTTCTTCTCACACTCCAACATTCCTTAAGTGACACCTGGATCATCAAACCTTGAGTTGTTTTTTATCATCCAGTCCACTGACAGGGGATCCTCTTAGAACAGTAGGGGACTGTTGTTCTCAGCAGCTGGGCATCCTTGGGCTAGCTGCTTACATGCTCTGGATCTAAATAACACCCATCTCAGAGGCCTGCTGACAAAATTACAGATTATTTATCTAAAAATGCCCATCATGGAGCACAGAATATAAATGCAGAGATGATAATATATGAAAGTCATTACTTTTACATTATTACCATTGTTCTCAGATGACAGTAAGGTTGTTACCTTTTAGGGATGCACTCTGTACTGGACATTGTAATAGCAAATTCCATCCAATCGCTACAACAGTGCAGTGAGGGAGACATTATTTCCCCATCTTTCAGATCACAAATCCATGCCTATAGAGACAGGCATGAAGATCCTCCTAAACATTTCTGGCAATAAGGAATGACAAATGTTTTTAAAAGAACGTATAGAAGCTTAGCCATGTCTCTGTAGCTGTTGTCAGAACCATAGCTGAATTGGTTACTGCTGTGCCCCTAGAGCCCAGAAAAAAGTTCAGTGTATACTAGGTGTTCAGTAAATTGTCACTGTTGAAAGAGTGAATGACAAATATTGCCAAGTTCATGTCATTACATGGACCCAGCAGACAATCTGAGGGACCCTTGGACTGGTGGAAATCAATCACAGGAATTGTTCATAGAGACTGTTCACCACTGTAGAGCCAAGGAGAATCCAACCGTAAAGGGACAGGATATATTACTAGGAAGAAAATTAAAAGTAATCACCCCAGCCGCTGGCCTTGGAGGCATTGTTTCTGAAGGAGCAAGCACAGAGCTTTTGGCAGTGCATGACATTGCTGCTCTGATAAACCCCAAGAGTAAGGAGGCATCAGAAATAAATTCATTTTCTGATTAATTTTCTATAGAAAGTTTTTTTGTCCACCAACAAGATACAAAGGGCAACTTAATAAGCATGGGGTTATTAAAAATTAATACTAAATGCTGTTATCAGAGGGTTTGCTTATTTTACTGTTATTGAAAATGCACACAGATTGGGTGAAGCATTTTCAGCCTGAAACAGATCTCAGAAAATGGCTTTCCTATCATTCAAGTGAAGCTGAGCAGAGGGACAGTAAATGATCTTTTCCTGTGATCAGTTTTTCCTAATCATGGGGTCAGAAAAATAAATGTTGGAGGAAATAGTATATTTTATTGAATAAAGCAAAATAGAAACAAAGTGAACTATGAACATGAAAAAATACATATCTGGTATGTATTTACCATGACTCTTTCCATAAATGACCTTTAGTCTTAATAAAAGAAAGGTTTCAGAATTTTTTTTTGTTCTAATCTAAATTACTATGTAGGAAAAATTTCAGATGACCAAGTGGCAACCTGGTCTATTTTCAACTAACAAGAGCTGGCCTCGATGTGACAGCAAGACAGGAGAAGTTTTAACAGTGGTGTATAAAGAATCATTTAAAAACAACATCAGAGAATGTGTTTTCTGAGAAAGCAAAATGCTCCATGGCAGACATATTTCTTTACCAAGATGTAGCATTGGCTTGTTTATAATCTGCTTCTCATGGACTGACTAACCCATTCATTCCTAAAAATACTCCTTTCATGAAACTCTGTTTAGCTTACTTCTCGCTTTAAATTGAAACAGGAACCAAAAGTACTCCAAGCTGTTTGCTTTCTCCAGTCTCATTTTTTTTCAGGGAAGGAGCAGGAGAGTACCTTGCAAGGCTGGGGCACACTCACACACCCGAGCACACACACCAGGGTGTGCACTGGTCTCTGCCACCCACACGCTGGCACCGGCAGGAACGTTCACAGACCCTGCTTTGAGAAAGTGTTTGCTTAGATCTTTATAAAACTTTTTAAAATAGTGGAAATCTACATTTTTGCTCACAGAAATTGCCCTTGTTCAGTTTGTTTTCGTCAAGGAATGTTGAGGTCAGTACTTTGTCTTGAAACGGGTACTGCTAAAGCTGTAACTTTCCTATTTTCTACTTATTTGATAATTTCAAAGCAAGTATGAAAACCTTATGGTTTTTATTCAACCACAATACATTTTTTAAAATTCTGTAATGGCTCATAAATTTGCATTAATGATCACCTGCTCCAGAAACCTCGGAAACAGGAGACTGGAAGGACATCCGTGCGTTTTATGTGTCTTGGGCACCTGACTCTGGGCCAGGCAGGGAAGCTTTGGCAAAATAGTAAGGACGCCGCTGACTGGCTGGTTGTTACAAATCTTGGTCAAAAGAGTGGCTGGGTCAAGCGCTAGTAT
Organism: Sciurus vulgaris; assembly: GCF_902686455.1. Lineage (NCBI taxonomy): Eukaryota > Metazoa > Chordata > Mammalia > Rodentia > Sciuridae > Sciurus > Sciurus vulgaris. The sequence goes on from NC_136464.1 coordinate 171,254,572, forward strand.
GTGTAACTAGGAGATTTAATTATGGTCAATGTAAATACCACATTTTAAATCCTACAGGAATTCACTGTAGCTCAGGTTTTATGACTTTTTTTTTTTTTTTTTTTTTTTTTTTAATGGGACCAGGAAATAAAGAAATGACTTACATAGGAGGTCAGGCTGGCCTAATTTGTCTTTCCTTTCAAAGGTCTGTAAGATAGAAATATGCCCCACAATTTATCCAGTCACTATCATCTTAAAAACTGGTAGAGAAACAAAAATATTAGAAGCCATAGGACATTCATGAAAAGCTGGTTGTATAAAGGAGTCTTTTCTGGACATAGAGAATTCTTTACAAAGTCCAGCACTAGTATGCCACTTTTCAAACAGATCTAGGAGGGGCTAGAAACTGGGAGCCATTAATCTTATTGTCAATCAAAGGCTTGCTTTATAAAATAATTGGTCAACTTCTACTTCACCTCTTTTGTATGCTGACCTTCTTATATGCCAGTAGGAGTAGAGGACAGATATTTTAGAGCAAGCAGAAGCTTGGCATTCCAAGGATGAGAGAGGGTCAAGGCCAGGGTCATCTGTGGTTTTTGTATGGTTGTTTATGGCAGGAACTTGCCAGATAGGGAACATGACCCACATAAACTTACTTAGTCACATTTCGTTCCCTGCAACCCTAGGAGATGAATGTGACATTAATTTCACCAATGGGGAAACTGAGACTCAGACAGGTAGTTCAAAGGCAAATAGTAAGTGGCAAAGCCAGTATTAAACTTTAGTCCAAAAGCCATGCCATTTATCCTTCTGAAGCATCATGGATAATGAAGGAAGGCAGGCTGTGAAGCCCCCAGGTCTACAGGTGTTGCTAGGTGTAATTTTGTTGTTTCCATTGTATGGACACCAGGGTATTAACAGATTCTGAGTCCTCACAGAGTCAGACATCAGGCACCAGCCAGCCATGGGAGAGGCTGCTTTTCGACCTCTAATACTCAAGCGAAAAATTAGTTTCTGTCATTGAAAATATGTATTGTTGGAGGCGAAGTTGCTTTTCTTTCTGTTTTCCTGTTGTTTTTTTTTTTCATTTCTCTGAAGTACCAGTGATATTATTCTAATGAGATCCAAGTATTTCTAAAAGCAGATTATTTTTTAAAAATTTTTAATTTGTTTGAATTAGTTATACATGACAGTAGAATGTACTTGGATACATCATATATAATAGAGTATAATTTCTCATTCTTCTGGTTGTCCATGATGTAGAATCCTACCAGTCATATAGTTATATATATACATAGGATAATAATATCTGATTCATTCTACTATTGTTCCTATCCCCAGACCCTCTCCCCTCCCTTCATCCCCTCTACCTTATCTAAAGTAACTCTATTCTTCCCTAGCCCCCCCTCCATTGTGAATTAACATCCGCACATCAGAGAAAACATTCAGCTTTTGGTTTTGGAAGATTGGCTTATTTCGCTTAGCATGATATTCTCCAGTTCCATCCATTTACCGGCAAATGCCATAATTTCATTCTTCTTTAAGGCTAAGTAATATTCCATCATTTTATGTATATATGTATGTATATATATAAATATATAAAATATGGTGGGGGGTGTGTGTGTGTATATGTGTGTGTGTGTATATATATATATATATATATATATATACACACATATACCACCATATATATATATAATCACATTTTTCTTATATTTGTTGATTGACTGTATATTTTCTTCTGTGAAGTGTCTGCTCAGTTCCTTAGCCCATTTGTTGATTGTTATTTGTTTTTGATGTTAAGTTTCTTGAGTTCTTTATATATCCTGGAGATTAATGTTCTATCTGAGGTGCATGTGGTAAAGATTTTTCTCCCATTCTATAGGCTCTCTCTTTATTGTTTCCTTTGCTGAGAAGAAGCTTTTTAGTTTGAATGCATCCCGTTTATTGATTCTTGATTTTACTTCTTGCGCTTTGGGAGTCTTGTTAAAGAAGTCAGAGCCTAACCCAGCATGGTGAAGATTTGGGCCTACTCTTTATTCTATTAGGTGCAGGGTCTCTGGTCTAGTGCCTAAGTCTTTGAACAACTTTAAGTTGAGTTTTGTGCAGGGTGAGAGATAGGGGGTTAATTTCATTTTGTCGCACGTGAATTTCCAGTTTTCCCAGCACCATTTGTTGAATAGGCTCTCTTTCCTCCATGAATGTTTTTAAAAACAAATAATTTTTATCTTGTCATTTGAATATGTCAAAGAAGTTACATCTCTTAGAAGAACTTGATCTCTTCAAGCTTGTTTTATGGACCATGGAATCCAAACTGGCATTGACCTAGTAACTCTTTGGTTCTGATATTTCAGAAAAGTTTCTCTCCCTCCCTGGAAATTAACAGGATATCCACCAGAGGCACTATAATTACAGATCCTGGGGACAAACATCCCTGTGTCTTAAAATGCAACACACCCTACAGCATAGGTGTGGTCCGAAGGATATGGTGCTGAGTAAAATAAACCAATCGCAAAAAGACAATAATACAAGAGGTGTCTAAAGCAGTCAAGCTCGTTGAAACAGAGTGGAATGGTAGTTGTCAGGAGCCGCAAAGAGAGGGAATGGGGAGTGTTCAATGGATACAGCATTCCAGTCACACAAGGTGGAAACTTCTAGAGATCTGCTGTACAACAATGTGCATATAGTTACCAGTGTTCTACTTCACATGCAAAATTGCTAAGAGGCAAGCTTTATGTTATGTACTTTTTTAGCACAATAAATTTTTAAAAAGTAAAAGACAGCATGACAAATCCTGAAACCGTCTGGGCACACCTTCTTAGACCCTATTAACTGGAGATCACTTGTGAGCTGTCACACACAAGACTCCCTCGTTCCTGTTTCGAAGACCAGTTGGAACGCACCCATCAGGCAGAAGGAGCCAAGGAAGGTGTTTCCAGCAGTCTCTGTGAGGACCTCCCCATTCACTAGGACATTTACGAACTCTGTCTTCTGAGAAGACAAAGGACTGCTGGTGTTGCTGGGGCCTCCCTCCCCACTAGCCGCCATGTTACACCAGGGCTGATGGAGCCCTAAGGCTCTGGGAGAACCTCAGTAAGCATCGTTACCTGGGCTTCAGGGACACACTGATGAGAAGTGCTCATTTCTGTCAGAAATTCTGATTAGCGCATGCTGCAGAGTTCACGTGGACATTTCCTGATTATTCTCTACCCTACACTAAAATGTTTCCTGGGACACCAACCCTCAATATCTGATTGGCATATGTAAGTTCCCTGAAAAATTTCCTTCAGCAACTTAACCTCTTAGAGATTTGTTGAAAATCTATGCTTGTCCTTCAACTCCTTGACTACAGTGGTTTCCTTAGGGGAAAGCAGTTACGATGGTACATGATATATGAAAATTGGAGGGCTGTCCAATTAACCAGGATTTGAGGTGCTAAGATCAGAGATCCAGTGAGAATCCTCGAGCTAGAAGACTCCTTTGAGGTCACTTTATCCAGTGTCTTCACTAAGCAGGTGAGGAAACCAAAAACCTAAAGGCTCATTTTATTAACAGCAACTGAAGACAGGAATCAGTTTTGCCAAAGTGTTTGTGCTAGCTCAACTATGGTAACCCTCGTCTGTTTCTTATTAAACTATTAGTTTGGCTTAAAATTGTTCTTGGTTCCTGTTTATGGGCAAGTTTAATAACTGCTACCTATAGTAATAAGAGATATAATAAAATTGATCTTTTTATTTCCTCTGAGGATCTTAGAATGTGTTATCATTAATTAAAGAATCCTTTGAGTTCCTATATTAGATAAATATTATTAACCCCATTTATAACGGAAATGAAATTCTGACCGATTAGGTGACGGAGCAGCTCTGTACCCTGTGTTAATGGTTACAGTAGACATTCTATAAACTTGCAATCAGCAGGAACATTGGGATTCCTGTGGCCAAGTATTTTAGTCCTTAAACTAAAATAAACTCAAGAAGCTGATGTAGAGCTATGGCTATGTACAAGGAATGTGCAAACTAGGGAACAAAGTGTTGAGACCAGGAGGCTTCGGGGTGTGTAAGACAGCATGTATTCTCAGAGACCACAGAAAACAGCTGGTAGGGACACTAAGCCAGTTGCATAAAAGGCTAAAATTTGGTAAAACCCAAGTATTAGTTGAGTTTTTGTCACTGTGACAAAATATCTGAGAAAAACAACTTAAAGGACAAAAGATTTATTTTGACTCACTGTTTCAGGGATTTCAGTTCATAGTCTGTTGGCTCCATTGCTTTGTGCCTGAGGCAAGGCAGAATACCTGGGTGAAAGGACCTGGTGGAAGAAGAAAGCTGCTCGCCTCATGGAGGCTAGAAAGCAAAAGAGAGGAAGGGAACAGGGACAGGATGTTTCCAGGTAGAGTTTCTACCACCCCCCAATAATGCCATCGGATTATGAATCCAGAGTTAGATTCCCAGAACCCACCTCTGGACATTGCTGCATTGGGGAGTAATACTTCAACGTGGGAGAAGCATTCCAGATCCAAACCATAGCCATCCGTGTTATAGAAGGAGTGCAATGAAGGTTGAAAGCAGAATAGAAGCCAAGATGAAAAGATCTGGAGAAACTTGAAGATGAAGGTAACTTTAAGTTGGCTCTTTAAGGATAGAAAATATACTGGAGGTCAGAGTTTGGAACGTGCTTCTGTACATTTATTCATTCTGCAAATGTTTCCTGAGCACATACTAGAGTCTTGTGTGAACTCTGAAGTAGAGAAAGTGAGATGGCAGAGAAGCATGGAGACAGGTCTCCTCTAACATCCTGGTTCCCTCTGTAATATGCAGAGCAAAGCAAATGTCTTTCTCCCCCTGAACTTTTTGAGCAGCCAGAGGCCTGGGAATGACTAGAGAAGAATGAAAGTCACTAAGGTTGGGTCTCGTTCATCAGCGTTTGAAGGCAGAGGGTCAAGTGTACGACTCCAAGAGCCAAGTGTTCTGGAGGTTCAAAGGACAGGCAGCCAGGCCCAACGAGGCGGCAGCTGGCTTCACTGCCCTGGAGGCAAGGGTGAGTAGGTGCTTCATTATCAACAGTGGAAGGGGCAGGACAGAGAAGTGAGCTGAGGTGGACAGTGACCCCAGAGACAGGTTTAAATGGAACCTGGCAGAATGCACAGCACTGGAAAGAGAGTCCTTGGAAGGAAGCAATGTTTTTTAAGTGTCTGCCTGCCTACCTGCCTTCCTTCAAAAATTTACTAACAAAAGGATATGAAATATCAGTATAAATAAAACTGGAAATAAGAGACAAATCTTAACTCCTGAGGAGATGGGAGAGGATGCTGCTGGGAAGGTTTGGGGAGCAAAACATAGCTTAAAAAGTGGGAAGAATGCCTTTTTCCACAGATGATGCTCTTCTATTAGCATTATTATTCATTAGAGTCTGTGTTTGGTTAAAATAAAGATTGCTTTCACACATTTTACTGCTCTTGAGTTAGTAACGTGAATACAGACCCTAAACATTTATCACACACCAGATTTCACTAGCTCACAATGCGAGTGAAAGATTTGGGAATGGATTTCAGAATGAATTCATGCCTGGATTCTTCCATCCTTCTCTCACTTAGGGACCCTTTGTGGTTGACTCGTCTCCAGTTAACAGCAGTTAAGTAAATGGCTTTCAGTTGGGCTTGATGGCAGAGCAGCATTATGAAAAATACCATGTTGGAAGCCAGGCTGTGGGGGAAGATGCTAGGGTGGCACCGAAGCTCTCTAGACTGAGGGTTCTCAGAAATAAAAGGGTTGATGGAACTATTAGAGGCTAGCAAGAAAAGGACCAGGTCCCTGGGGCAAGTCCCATAACTACCAGCAGGAAGGTGAGACAGCAGGTACAAATACGTCCTCTGGATCCAAGAGCCAGATTTTCATGAAAATCTGAGAAGGAAGGCATAAATTATTTATGCAGAACTTACACTGGCTAAGGATAAGACTGGTGGGATGATGGGAAATGGGGGGAAATGGGGGAAATTTGGGAACTGGAGAACAACAGTCCACCAGGAGAAAGACCTGCTGCTTCCAGATTGGTTGGTCATCCTGCAGTAATGCAAAAACAGAGGCAGGAGGCTGAGGTGTATGGAGGTTAGCGCGGCAGGGGTTTGAAGTCAAGGTTTTAACTCACATTCAGGAATGTGGAACTGACTTTTCTTGCTTTTGTCCCTTAGCTGTTAACTGATCAATTTCCCTTATCTCTTCCACCCTCAGTTTTTGTAATTAAATGTAGGATATCTCAGAATTTTTCTTTTATCACTGAAATCCCACAGCATGTCCTTGTTCCTGTTGAAGGAGAAGTCCTTTACTCTGGACCACACACACATATATTTCAGCAAGGGGAACTTGAGCCTCCAGGTTTCTGTTTCTTGAGCACCATTGTTAAGAATAATTGAGTCAAAGAAAAATCGAGAGTATCACGTTCTGGGAAACGCTTTCATTGATCTGGAGGACTGGAGGAAGGGGAGGATTTCTGAAAACAAATTCTCATTTCGGATATGTTTTATATCAAAATCCCAGTTATAAAAAATAGGTGCTTTACAGCCCTCTACACAGTAGAGTCGTTCTTAATGAAGCTGTTGAGTGTGAGTTATGAACTCATTCTTGTAAAGGGATAGGTTCCTGGGAATTTCTCCCCAAATTAAGAAGTTAGTAAAAACTAAAGTTAAGTACTGCCTTGCTACTGAAAGTTAGGTTTTTTTCTTTCTTTTTGAGAATTCTGTACAATATCTAGAAGTGAAAAGCCAAACATTTTAGGGTATTAAAGTGAGAGCGTTTGGTTCTCAGGCCCACTCAGCTTCCCTCTCGGAAGCTCAGCAGCTACTCATCTTTCGAGTGTCGTTGCTGGGGAGATGTGTTCTGTGAAGGAGACTCCTGGGACCTCCAGACCCACTTGTTCTTAGCAGTGATGCTCACCTGCTTCAAGTAAAAACAGCACTGAGTGGAAAATCAATCCTGAAGGCCGCGAGCTAAGCTGAGCATGCAGAGCTGACGCTAGGTGCTTGGGGGTGTCCACAGGAAGGAAGTGACCAGCTGCTAGCAGAGATGCACGATTTTGTAAACAGCTATAATGTGGCCCTGATGGAATCACGAATTACAAAAGGCTTCCTTTTCCTGCCACCTGGAAGGGTATGGGACTTGCTTGGCTAGCTGAGAACAAGCTGGATCTCTCCTGTCACACCTCACTGGTTCCTCTGCACGGTGCAGAAGCTGCACCAACACAGCCACCACCCTGGCTGCCTAGGAGCTCCCCTGTGGGAAGAAGAATGCTGTCTCCTCAGAATCAAGCACATAGTAGGTGCTGACTCTGATGACCTGAAGTGACATCGTTGTTGGAATTTGACATCCCTGAGACTTGTGTACATGACCAGATGGAGATTTTTACCTCAAGGGGCCTACTTGTCTCCTTCAGAAAAATCCAAATGACTTCAAGTTACAAAGAAATAAGTAGACAAGGGGTGGTGGTCAGGATTCATTTATTTATTCAAAAAAATAGCGATTTAGGACCTGTTTTTGCCAGACTTCGCTATAGAAGTTAGAGATCTGAGAACAACAACAGCAACACATCCCTATCCTGTATTGCAGTGTTGGGAGACAGATCAAATCAAATCAAATCAAATGGTCAGTATTTCACATAGAGATCAGTGCAGTGGAGGGGAAAGAGCGGTGAGGGGTTCAGAGTGCTCTGTAAAACAGAGCAATGGTGCCAGTTCACTATGAAATTAGAGCTGTGACTTCCTTATAGTTCTGGTGGCCAGTGCCATGGAAGGTTGAAGAGAGGCTGGGATTGGAGAGCTGGCAGAGATGGAGGTCATGTAGGTCTTTTAGGCTCCTGCGGAGACTTGGATTTTCCTCTGGGTGAACCAGGGAGCCCTAGGAGAGTGTATGGTGCAGAGGAAGGACATGAGCTGAGTGACATCACATTGCCACTCTTGGACTGAGAGTTTGCTCTAGCTGGGAAACGACGTCATTAATAATGATGCTGCATTTTATGGGCTGCATGTTTGTGTTCTCCCCAAATTCATAAGTTAAAAGCCTAACGTGGGAAGGTATTGGGAGGTGGACCTTTGAAAGGTGATGAAGTTTAGATGAGACCCTGAGGGTAAGTTTAGATGAGACCATCTTGCCCTGATGAGAAGTTAAAGTGACTAGTGATTATTCACTGGTCATTTTAGGGCACAGAGAAAAGGCAGCTGTCCACAGGCCAGGAAGAATCCGTAGTCTCTAGGACCATGAGAAGCAGCTATTTATGGTCAAAGCTGCCTCATCCGTCATGTTCTGCCGTGTCAGCCCAACCTAAGACAGGCTGGAATCTCACCCTCGACTCTTTTTGCCCCTGTGAATCTGCATGAGAGGAGTGCAGGGCTTTGTGCCACGCCCACTTGGTCTTCCTGGAGTCCTTCCTCCGTACAGCTGAGGGATGTTAAGGATCTCATCACACATTTCTTAACCTTTATGGTGGAGGCAATCAAATTTTCACATACCAGGCATCTGAGAGCAGAAAAAATGGTCATGGAGGATTGTCAGAGGGCAGAGATAGGGACTCCTCTTAGGTACGCAGCAAGTTATGCATTTTGTGTACAAGGTTAGATTTATCTATCAAAAATGGCCAAAGACTGGTTTTGCACAGGAGCCAAAGCAGAAAACAAAGGGTTAGGTGGCCTTATTTCCACTCTGCCTGTATTAACTTTGAAACAGTAGAAGAACTAAGGCAGCAAAGTGAGCAAGTCTTTTGCGACCCTTTTCAGATAGATTTGGGGGTTATCTGCACTCTTAGATCAAAAATTCTAGACAACCCAAATGCAATTTCCTCACCCACAGTCTGCCTCCTGCATTCAGAGGAGAATTCAGATAATTCTTTTTTCTGCAGTTTTAACGTGATACACACTGAAACTGGCTCCAGTAACTAGGGATTATGATCGGGTGGATTTTTGACAAAATCGGAACCAGAAACGGTGAAATCTGGAAGGAGTTAATTGTACGTGATCATCTTATGGGGCTGTGATTCATGTAACACAATTTCGTGTGGAACAATGAGCAAGAACTCTGAAAGAGTGGTTGGACGATTTAATGGCAATATTTTATACAGACTGTTGAATCCGTAATATGGAACTTTCCAAGAAACTACATAAAATCCAGTCAGTCCGTGTCATATGTCTTTATTTAACGTTGAAAGGAATCATAATCCATACTAACTAAATTTAGAGAAAAAAAAAGAATTGCATTTTGAAATGCCCATGCAACATTTCAAAATACGTGAATTTGTAATTGTTGTAGAATTATTATCCAGTGGAATCCACTTTCATCTACAAGTGCGTGACCATCAGTAACAGAGTGCCCTCTTTGGAAAGGCCTGCCTTCATCTCTTTGGAGGCTCCTTTATCTGATATTTCCTAATCAATTTATGTGGTTAGCACTGTTGCACTAAATTGAAAGAAAATCACCCATAAAATGAAATTAGAATGACTAATAGTATTATTTTTTTAAAAAGGTACATCCCCATTTCTCAGTTTCAACATGCCCCATGTCTACAAATCCAACAACCACCAATTTTTAAAATTCTGCATATCCTTAGGGGGAAAACTACGGACTAGCAATGAATTGCACCAAAACGAAGATGATATCTTTTGTGTACTACAACACTTCAAAATCATTGCTTCCAGAAAAAAAAAAAAAAATCACGGAGACTTTTAATATTCATAAAGACAAGAAACAGGTGTTTGAACAGAACTCCAACCACCTTTGACAGGAGCACAATGGTTCCTCTGAAAGGGTCTTCATTTCCCTGTCACTCATTGGAGCACTCAGAACATCAAAGCAGTTATCCTCCTGAGCTTTCGCTACCTTTTCCAAAGGATTGTACTTGACGTTTCTAATTTTTTTTTTTTTTCTCAATCGTTAAACTCTGTCCTCCCCCTTTTGAAACTGCATGATTTTGTTAGCAAATCAAAGCGGGCAGAAGAATACATTAGTGCTCTCTCCTTGTGGACTCTGGGCTGACCTCATTGCTTTTTATGTCTACTGGTAGACCGCACGGACTATTTTTGATTCGTCATTTATCCTGTGCAGACAGCGAGCAGTTCCTCCGCCTCAGAATGTTGTTTAGCCAGATAGGGATAAATAGCAAGCTGTGGCTGGATGTACATCGTACCCTCTCCAGGAGGGACAGGATGCTTTAATCTTCCTCTGCCTTGGTTTCCCTCTCACTCTGGGGGCAAAAAGGAAGAATGCTTTGCGCTTTGCCAAGGTAGGGCAGCCCCCAAACCACAGTTGATCATTTTGGGAAGGTCATCACATAGCTTTAAATACTGAATTAGGTCTGCATGATTCAAGTAAGTGACTTCGCAAACAACAGGAAGTTACTCTCACTGGTTGGCTCCAGTGTGATCTCTAGCAAGGAATTGTTTATGGAGGGACCTTAGTGTCCTGATGGGTTAAATTAAGGACTGAGCATTCTCTCAAGGGTTCTACCCACAGCTAAATATCACAAAATAGATCACTAACTTGTCCAAATCTAGGAGGAGGGGAATAGGAATGAAATAAAGGAATGTAAACTAACCTATAGTCCCCCAAATCATTCTTTTTTTTTTTTTTTTTTTTTTGCAGTGCTGGGTATCAAACCCAGGGCCTTGTACTTGCAAAACAAGCACTCTACCAACTGAGCTATCTTCCCAGCCCTCCCACCCCAAATCATTCTTTAAAGTATATTCCTTGTCTTTCCTTTTTCGGAAGGGCAAAATAACAAGTGGTTTGACTTTATAAAAAATAAAGACAACATCAGGCCTAGGAGTCACATCAATTTCTGTGAAAGTCAAGAATAAAGAGAATAAGAAGAAGAGCTTCAGGGTGTGGAAGCTGCTGGAAGAGTCGTCAGTGAAGTCTAAGCAGCCATGTGATTTTATTTTTTTTAATATAAAATTTTACCTTTTTGCCAAAATGACAGTAAGGCAGAACGTGGGGGTGATTGAGTAGAGTTAGTTATGAAAATGGTTAGGATCAGATATACAGGAGCCTTACAAGTCATATTTTTAAAAATTATTGATAGTGAAATCAGAGTTTTGCCTCAAAAATTTTCAGCCAGCTCCCTCTTCAATTTGCTGGTGACACTGATTTTTCTGTCCTCACCTCCTGCTCTGACAGCCACATCTGCATTTGGACAGATTTGCTTCCAAATTTGGCTGAGTGATGGGGAGATTTTGAAATACTTAAGAAATTGACTTTGACTTGACATTTGAATTGGAGATGTGGTAATATAAAAATTTAAAGTAACCAACATCACAGAAACTCATGTTCCTGTTTCACTAGATTCTTTTTTTTTTTACCCTGTATAACACCGCCAATGAAAAACCTTCCTTTCTTATCATTCATTTAAAATTCACTTTAAATATCACCCAGGAACCTAAATGCCAAAAATAAGTGGGAAGCAACTTCTCAAATATTACACAAAGTGACCTTCCGACAGGACCCCCCAGTCACCAGAACAATTTCCATATAGCTGCTGATATGCCCATGAGCACTTCAGGCTTAAAAAAAGAGAGAGATAGGTTTATAAATTATTTTGACTCAAAACCCCCAAAGTAGAAACATGCTCACACATATCGCCAGCCTGTTACTTAGAAACTAGCACCTCAGGACAGAGGGATATTGAAGTACTATTGAATCCACTTTCCTCAGCTCCCACCTGTGAATTATGGCTGGCAGCAGGGGTTTTATGATACTATTGTAAAAGTAATGTTCCTCTTAAATGGCAATTTACTAAGTTGCTGATGAAATGCATTGCAAATATGTTCGTTTCAGGGTGGTTAGGAAAATTAACCGCTGCATATTTTCCATATTGTCATATATGCCAATGTGCTGAGAGAATGAGAAGCAGCTTTCTTGGAAAGCTGTTTCAGTGTAACAAGCGGCCGGTTTGTCACCTGGTTAGAACATGCCGCCAAAGCTTTAGGGAAATCACCTGAGTCTGTTCTTTTAAAAGCATGTTTCTGACCTGTGTTTGGCCGAATCCAAGGATGTGGAACCTGAAGATGCAGAGGATTGGTTCTATATATTAGTTGGTCTTTGTCCCCAGTTCCTGACACAGAGGTCCTAAATTCCTTGGAATGATAGGGGATAGGAATATCTTTTGTTATAACAGCTGGTTCTTCTATGAAGTTCCTAAAATCCTTGGAATTTGCTATGTGATGGCATTATCTGTTCATAACAAGCCCTTAGGCTCACACCTGAATTTATACTAATGAGATGATTTAGGGTTGGAACCTTGATAGCCTCAGGATGGGTTAGTCACCAGAAAGACCAAATTAGTAGAAGATTAGAGACTTGGAAATTTCAGCCCCACCTACCAACTTCAGGGAATGAGGAGGAGTTTGGAGCACATGTCCAAGACCTCTTAGACAATGAAATTGATGAGTTCCCTGGTTGCCTATACTAAGTTCACTGAGACCAAAGTTTTAGGCTCAGACATTGTATCTGTGTACCTCTTCGCCATGCTGTTCATGTGTATTCCTTATAATATCATTTATAATAAGCCACTAAACCTAAAAAAAAATTAAAAAATTAAAAATAAAAGCATTCTTCCCTGCAACATCTCAACCCTATACCATTTTCCCTTAGACTCCAACTTTCTGCTTGCTTTCCTAATTTTTTTCACATGGAATGAATTCCCACACCCTGCTCCCCAGTCTAGACTAGTAAAACAGAGGGCAATGGAGCATCACTAGATCCCAGGTTACACTTTGAAGAGATCTCCTCTCAGTTCAGACCCACTAAGACAATCATACACAAGAGGGGCTCAGAGGAAAAGGTGGGCAAATGCAAGGTTGGAAATTGGTGTCTCAATAAGTTGGGACTGGCTCATCCCAGACAAAGGTCCATGCTTAGTTACATGACCTTCAAGATGTCTGTTCCATTCACAGGCCATCGTGTGGAGTGTTACAGTTTAAAAAGTCATTTAGACTCAGTATTTCATCTGACCTTAAGGAACCTCTCTGAAAAAGGGAAAATATTAATATCTAAATTTTAAGAATGAAAAAAAGCTAAAGGAGATTAGGTGATTTGCTCGAAGTCATCCCATTGGTGAGTAATGGAGTTAGAATTTGAACCCAATACCCTTTTCTCCAAGCCTCATGGCAACCAGGCTTTGAACAAAGTCCATGCAAATGGGAACTCTGAACTGAGCAAACTGAACAAAAATGTATAGTGTAACAGAAATGACCTGAAGAACATTTCAAACAAAGCAGCCTTTAACAAGTTCAAAACCAATGAGTATTCTCTAAATAGTGCTATGTCAAGGTTAGAAAATGGGCTGAAGGACTAAGAAAGTGACTCACTGGTAGAGTACTTGCCTAGCATGTTCAAGGTCCTGGGTTCAAACTCTGGCACTGAAAAAAGAAACTGAGATTCTCCCAAGAATGCTGAGGTTACATCCCAACTTAGTAGAAAAGAGTGCAGTGATCAATTAGTAATGTCTGCCATGGACACAGGAAATGGCTAGTGCCAACACAAATATTTTTGCTTCCTACGCTAAAGGAGTCACCACTTTATAAAACATACTTGGATTTTATGATGAAAAGCATCATAGACCAATAAGTCTCTGTTAATCAATGAATGCTAAACACTATTTTAGGCACTGTGGTTGAACACCAAAGAGGTTAAGAAAAAGTCAGCCTGTATAAATAACCATCTGACCTGGAAAATAAACTAAATTCGCAGCCACCACTTAAGATTTTAATCCTTCAGTACTGATTGTAAACATTCATAAAAGGGGCAGATTACACACAAGAGGAGCTCAACTGTGTGAAAAAATGGCACATCTTTTGAAAGAAATACAAGGAATCAAATATAGTTGTGCAAAAAGTTTTTACAGAATCCCCATATTGACTAGTGCCATATTTCCTTACATTTATTTCACACCATGAGGAAATATTTTACAATGTGCAATCAGAGCCCCAAAGTGGTAAAATATTTTGAATCTTTCCTGAACCTGATTATCTAAAAATATGTCCCCATGGATATTTTTAACATTCTCTTAACTTTATAATTGTGGGCCTAGTTATAATAAAAATGGACAAGATGTAAATAATACAAGCCCACTTGGTATTCTTTGTTCTTAATAGAAGTAAAATAAAATAAAACTGCAAACTAGACTACCAAGTTTTTGAAGGTGGTCTCATTTCAACCCCTCTATAAGTAAGATGATAGGAAGGTTAGATCTGCTTTCTGATAATCTGGAGACGAGGCTGGAAGTGAGGGAGTTGAATGTGAAGCAAGATTGGCCTGAATCGACGTAGATAAAGGTGAAAGATTGGTACATGAGAAGTGATTATACTATTCTCTATACTTTCGTAAATATTTGGATTTTTTCCATTAAAAAAAATGTTTTCTAAATCCCTCTTAAAGATGTGAAAACAATTTAAAGTTTCAGAGGGGATTATTTGATACTGTGGTAGTAAGAAAAGAGGAATCGATCCATGGATGTAAATTTATCATTGATTTGGTGTAGCATGCTCTTTGGATGCTATCATTTCTCATCTGTTTCCTGCTGCAAAATCCGTCAGCTATGCCTGTATCCAGGCCTGCATCACAGCTGCGAGACGTTAATCTCAGGAACACTCCCCCGTGGCTGGCCTGGCTGATGCTGTCTAGTTAGTTCCCCAGCAGGCTCCTGGCTCCTCTCCTCCTGCTCTTCTGGCACCACCAGCGACTGTGAAACTCTTGACATTCTCGAGATGGGGCTTCTGTGATGCTCCTTGGGTGGCCGCCAATGTCCAGGACTTATTTCCTCTCACTTCCCTGAATCTAAGAGGGATTAGTCACCCAGGTGTCTGGGATCAATGCTCTCCTGTGACTTTCTTATATTAAACCTTGGATTTGAAACAGGAGTGTCCATCATGCTTTCTTTGAATGTGTCATTTACAGGTTCTCTGCAGAGCCCTGACTACTGGCTGCTAAATGGTTTATTAATTATGACATTTAGTAATAAGATTGTTCTGCAATTAGGTCATGCATAAAACCCTAATTTCTTGGTCCTGGCTATGTCTGGTTTTTCTTAGGCTAGTCTTCAAATTTATTTGGTGGTGATTAAAATAAAAGGAGACTTTATCATGTGCTGCCTACTGGTTAAGCCTCAGCTAAATTAGTAGGAAGCTGCATATGATAGATACTGAGATTTCAATGCTGAAATTAAGGATAAAGATATGATATAAGTTGAAGAGGATTACTTTTAGCTACTGTTCCTCCACCTCCACCAAAAACAAACAAACAAAAATATCTGTCTTTGAGTGTATCTTTGGTATTAATTATGGAGATAGCAAATATGTGTGTAAGATGATTGAATTTAAAGAAATAAAAAAGTGCAGACTTCCTTTTTCCCCTAGCAGATCACAGGGCTGTAAGACCAAAAGTTGTAAGTGATAGGGCAAGAGGAAACGCTCAGCGATGAGAAGAGAAAAGCAATTCTGTCTGATAAGTGGGGCCGAGGGAGATGACGTGCTCTCTCGTCACCCCCAGACTAATGTTGCTGGTGAGAGACAAGCAGGACTTTGCAGGGACTGTGGCTAGAAAGGGTTACCCAGACTAAAAGGAAAAGGGCAAAGCCTTCCAAGGAAATCTTCGACAAGCTTAGACTGGCATCAGGAAATGTAAGAGGTCAATGAGCTGAAGGGAATTTGACGTTCTTTCTACCTAAGCTGGAAGAACTGTGACCCTATAGGATATGTAAGTGAAAGAATGCATTCTCTCTGTCCCCAGTATTCATACAACGCACAGTCTCTCCACACTTATAGGAAATTTCCTTCTGATGCTCACTAAATGACAAGGGTTACAAGGCAAAAGAGGCGGGTGTCTGTGTCTCCCAGGCAGCCAGGGGGAAAAGAAGGATGTTATTTAAAATGATTGGAAGTGACTGTCTTCCTAAAATTGTACGTTGTGCCCTGTTCTCCACCACTGAGGTCATCAGAGGCAGTACCAACAGAGAGCTGCCCTGTAATGACACTGCATTTATCTCAAGCTTTTTTTTTTTAATAAGAAACAAAACTATCATGATGTCAAAATAATACTCTGTGCACCCATGAGTTGAGAAAATTGCAGAATAAAGGAGGCTTTCTGCTTTTTAATGTGGAAGTCTTTGTGAGCCTCCCTGTTCCCAAGATGAATCTGCGCTCTTTACTACAAACTGCTGAGTGGGTGTATTTTAGATCATAGAAAACTTCTCTTATGTGTCGAGAGAGACATGGGAGTCTTATTACATCCTGTTAGTCATTTTCACAGTCCAACCTTCACTACAAAAGAAACCCAAGATTAAATCAGGGCTGCAATGATCGCGAAACAGTCTCTTACTTTTTATGTACTGCATTTGGTCAACGTGTATCATTAATCTCTCCTTCCTGTTTGGTGGCAGTAAATGATGGAACATTTTCTCTGTTCTTTTTTCAGTTAGATTGATGTATGTACAGTCCTTGAATTTTAAAGGTCATTAATTTTCACATTAGTCTCTTAGGTTGGTAGCACACAGATTGATATATTGATGATTTGGTCTATCATTGATTCTCTATCATCTTGAGCACCGTGAGTCCTGAGTGGCATCTTCTTGCCAACCACGACACAGAGAATGAAAAGGCATGAATATTTGCAGAAAAGTAAGGAACCTCGCTTTAGTGTCCCAGGAGGAAAACCATTGCAGAATGTATTTACTTATATGCATAAAAGTGCCCTTGGCATGTTGGCCTTTCTTCCTGAGCTGTGGTTAATATCTGCAGCATTCAACAATTTTAGCTTATGACCTTCATTTGCATTGATGGTTCAGAGCAATTAAGGACTTCCTGAAGCTCTTTTCAAAATACTTCATTGAAGAAATAAGTTTCTCTAGTCATCAGGATGTAGATTTATTGGGACACCTTTGATCCCATGTTGAATTATTTGGGATAGGTCCAAGTAACGATACAGCTCTTAGAAATGTGATATTCCAAAGATAACCCAGCATTTTATATTCATCTACAGAATAGTTCACATGCATCTTGTTTGGGTAATTATACATTAAGAATATTTTCCATATCTAATGTAATGATCATAATAAAACCAAAGTTTGATTCACCAGAAGTAGGCGATGTCATTGACAACTTTAGAATAATTAGAAATAGCCAAAACATATGTGTAAGTTAAAAACAATGCTATACTGAGCCAGTGAATTTTTTACCAAAGGGAAAATATGCATTTTGAATCTTTTAAAAATATCATTTTGGGCCAAGAAGGTACAAAATTCTTTGCTCAAATTTTAAAATGAAATAGAGTGTAGTCAAATGGATAGTACAATAAACATAGATTTCATGCTTGTAAGATTAGCATTCATCAGTAATCTTCAGAGTGACATTAGGTAAGTCATTTAAGCTGCACTGCTATCTCCTCTTCTGCAAAATCATGTTCCTTTAAATCATAGTAAACACCTCTTGTGATCCAAGTCTACATATATAAATATTAGGAGACCGTGTAGAACATCTGCAAAGCATTTGAAACAGAAGTGCTATCAAAAGAGTCAATATAAATTTTAATCAACTTTTGAGGAGCACAAAAGATTCCTATATCATTTAAAAATCCAGGGCTGTGCAGGGCACTGTAGTAAATGTCACAAATCAAGTCAGTAATTATTTTATTAAGCAGTTGTTGATAGCCCAGCCATGTCCAGGCTGGGAAATAAGGAGGCAATTGGTGCTTCGAATGAAAAACTAAGACTAAGACTTCACAGTATAGCTAGGATAATCAAAGTACTTTCTAGTAATCAAAGCTCATTTCTGTAATCAAACCAGGACATACATTTCTCTCCTTAAAAAAAAAAAAGGAAAAAGAAAACTTTCATTTCATTAAAAATTCTAGCCTCTTTTATAGTACCCTCAAGCCTATAAGTCATCTGAAATCCCATTTGGGGAGCAGAATCTACCTCTAAAGAAATGACATGCATCATACAATCAAGCCCAAATATACCACTATGAAAAGAGGTGAGGTGACAGGAGAGAAGTGACCTGTGGAGGGTTATGAGGCTGAATGGCAAGCTGTGCCTCTGGAAATACTCCCCTTGGTTTGGGCAACACTACAGCCTCCTCTTCTCTCTCTGGATTGCCACTCCTTTCCCTTTTCCTATCTGAGGGACTTGATCCTTAGCTTTGTACTCTTCTCCTTGCACCTTTACTCCTCTGAGAACTCACCAAATCTCATAACTCAGCTCTAGTCAGAGCAAGGACAGGAGTGGACCAGAGAGATCAGAAGCAACAGGGACCCAGGGATTCTGCAGAGCTGGGTTGGACATGGATTGAGACCTAGGCATCACTCTGTATTGAAAAGAAGTGAATGACCCAGATTTGAGAGGGAAACCACTCCTGAAGCTAGTGGGTGAAGACAGGGGAGGCTTGCTACTCAAAGTGTGGTCCATGGACTGGCAGGGCTCACATCACTTGGAACATTCCAGAAATGCAGAATCTCAGGTCTTCTTAGTATATTTTATGCTGTGATAACGGAATACCACAGTATGGGTAATTTATAGTGAGTGAAAACTGATTTGGCTTCTGGTTCTGGAAGCTGGGAAGTGCAAATCCTAGGGGCCAGCACCTGGTGAGGACTGCTTGCTGCACCATCCCATGACAGAAGGTGAGAGCCTGGGAGAGGAAGTGGGAGTGGGAGGAAGGGGGTGGGTGGATGCACTCATCATTCATCAGGAACCCCGTTGCATGAAAACAAATCCACTCCCACTGTAACTGCACTGATCCCCACTAAGGAGGACTCTGCCCTCCTGACCCCATCACTTCTTAAAGTTCCCACCTCTCAGCACGGTTGACTTGGTGATTAAGTTTCCCACACATGGACTTTAGGGGACACATTCAAACCCCACACCTCCTGAACCAGAGCCTGTGAGGCCCTGGTATATGCTCATGAAAGTTTGAGAAGCACTGGGCAAAACCAAAGTAGAGAAGAAAGTCAGTGAGATGAAGGAGTAGCTTGCACCTGTCAAATAGTCCCTGAAGAATTTGCTACATTTGATTTGGAATCTCACACATACAACTTGAAGTTTCCTTCCAACTGTGATGGCAGTCAGTGAAGGCAGCCATGAGAGAGGAAATTCTATGGAGAGTGAACTTGTTGGTAGAATTTCTAAGAGGCCTGTGGGGACCAGCAGGAGCAGAAGCTTCCTAAAAAATAGACTAGTGTAAGTCAGCAAAGGGAAGAACTACCTTAGAGAAAAATCTCTCAAAGGAGAAACCAAGCCAACTTAAGAACCAAAAATAAGCCAAATGACTGGGAATATAAATCATATCTCAATAATAGACGTTAATGGCCTAAACTCATCAATCAAAAGACATAGACTGGCAGAATGGATTAAAAAGAAAGACATAATAATATGCTGCCTGCAAGAGACTCATCTCATAGAAAAAGACATCCACAGGCTAAAGGTGAAAGGATGGGAAAAAACCTACCATGCACATGGACTCAGTAAAAAAGCAGGGGTTTCCATCCTTATATCAGATAAAGTGGACTTCAAGCCAAAGTTAGTCAGAAGGGATAAAGAATGACATTTCATACTGCTTAAGGGAACCATAAATCAGGAAGACATAATGATAGTAAATATTTATGCCCCAAACAATGGTGCATCCCTGTACATCAAACAAATCCTTCTCAATTTCAGGAATCACATAGACCACAACACAATAATTCTGGGTGACTTTAACGCACCGCTGTCACCACTTGATAGATCTTCCAAACAAAAACCAACCAAAGAATCCATAGAACTCAATAACACAATCAATAACATAGACTTAATAGACATATATAGAATATTCCATCCATCAACAAGTGGATTCACTTTCTTCTCAGCAGCACATGGAACCTTCTCGAAAATAGACCATATGTTATGCCACAAAGCAGCCCTTAGGAAATGCAAAAAATAGAGATACTGCCTTGTGTTCTATCAGATCATAATGGACTGAGAGGAGAAATCAATGACAAAATAAAAATCAGAAATTACTCCAACACCTGGAGACAAAACAATA
This sequence comes from Sciurus vulgaris, assembly GCF_902686455.1. Classification (NCBI taxonomy): domain Eukaryota; kingdom Metazoa; phylum Chordata; class Mammalia; order Rodentia; family Sciuridae; genus Sciurus; species Sciurus vulgaris. The sequence continues at coordinate 171,274,595 of NC_136464.1, forward strand.
TGCTATTGAATGAAACATGGATAACAGAAAACATCAGGGAGGAGATAAAAAAATTCTTAGAGGTCAATGAGAACAATGATACAACATATCAAAATCTCTGGGACACTATGAAAGTGGTACTAAGAGGAAAATTCATTGCATGGAGTGTATTCCAGAAAAGAATGAAAAGTCAACAACTAAATGACCGAACATTACAGCTCAAACCCTAGAAAAAGAAGAACAGAATAACAGCAAAAGTAGTAGAAGACAGGAAATAATTAACATCAGAGCTGAAATCAATGAAATTGAAACAAAAGAAACAATTCAAAAAATTGACAAAACAAAAAGTTGGTTCTTTGAAAAAGTAAACAAAATAGACAAACCCTTAGCCACACTAACAAGGAGAAGGAGAGAGAAAACTCAGATTACTAAAATTCGTGATGAAAAAGGAAATATCACGACAGACACCACTGAGATACATAACATAATGAGAAGCTACTTTGAAAATCTGTATTCCAACAAAATAGAAATTACCGAAGACATTGACAAATTTCTAGAGACATATGATCCTCCCAAACTGAACTGGGAGGACATACACTATTTAAACAGATCAATATCAAGCAATGAAATAGAAGAAGCCATTAAAAACCTACCATCCAAGAAAAGCCCAGGACCAGACAGATTCTCAGCTGAGTTCTACAAGACCTTCAAAGAAGAACTCATTCCAATACTTCTCAAAGTATTCCAGGAAATAGAAAAGGAAGGTACCTTACCAAACTCATTCTATGAAGCTAATATCACCCTCATACCCAAACCAGGAAAATACACATCAAGGAAAGAAAATTTTAGACCACTCTCCTTGATGAATATAGATGCAAAGATCCTTAACAAAATATTGACAAACCATATCCAAAAACATATTAAGAAAATTGTGCACCAAGATCAAGTGGGGTTCATCCCTGGAATGCAAGGATGGTTTAACATCTGTAAATCAATAAACATAATCCATCATTTTAATAGACTTAATGAATAAGAATCATATGGTTATTTCAACTGATGCAGAAAAAGCTTTTGACAAAATACAACACCCCTTCATGCTCAGAACACAAGAAAAAATAGGGATAGTAGGAACATACCTGAACATTGTAAAGGCTAATTATGCTAAGCCCATGGCCAACATCATTCGTAATGGAGAAAAACTGAAACCATTCCCTTTAAAAACGGGAACAAGACAGGGATGTCCTCTTTCACCACTTCTATTCAACATTGTCCTCGAAACTCTAGCCAGAGCAATCAGACAGACTAAAGAAATTAAAGGGATACAAATAGGAAAAGAGGAACTTAAGCTGTCACTATTTGCTGATGACATGATTCTATATTTAGAGGATCCAAAAAACTCCTCCAGAAAACTTCTAAACCTCATCAATGAATTCAGCAAAGTAGCAGGCTATAAAATCAACACACATAAATCTAAAGCATTTTTATATGCAAGCAACGAAACAGCTAAAAGGGAAATGAGAAAAACATCTCCATTTGCAATAGCCTCAAAAAAAAATAAATACTTGGGAATCAATCTAACCAAAGAGGTAAAAGATCTCTACAATGAAAACTTCAAAACATTGAAGAAAGAAATTGAGGAAGACCTTAGAAGATGGAAAGTTCTCCCATGTTCTTGGGTAGGCAGAATTAATATTGTCAAAATGGCCATACTACCAAAAGTGCTATACAGATTCAATGCAATTTCAATTAAAATCCCAATGATGCACCTGACAGAAATAGAGCAAGCAGTCATGAAATTTATCTGGAAGAATAAGAAACCCAGAATAGCTAAAGCAATCCTTAGCAGGAAGAATGAAACAGGGGGTATGGCAATACCAGAACTTTACTACAAAGCAATAGTAACAAAAATGGCATGGTATAGACCAAAATAGACAGGTAGATCAATGGTACAGAAAAGAGGACATGGACACAAACCCAAATAAATACAATTTTCTCATACTAGACAAAGGTGCCAAAAATATGCAATGGAGAAAAGATAGCCTCTTCAAAAAATGGTGCTGGGAAAACTGGAAATCCATATGCAACAGAATGAAAATAAACCTTTATCTCTCACCCTGCACAAAAATCAACTCACAATGGATCAAGGACCTTGAAATCAGACCAGAGACCTTGCATCTTATAGAAGAGAAAGTAGGTCCAAATCTTCAACTTGTTGGCTTAGGATCAGACTTCCTTAACAGGACTCCCATAGCACAAGAAATAAAAGCAAGAATCAATAACTGGGATAGATTCAAACTAAATAGCTTTCTCTCAGCAAAGGAAACTATCAGCAATACGAAGAGAGAGCCTACAGAGTGGGAGAATATCTTTGCCACTCATACTTCAGATAGAGCGCTATTTCCAGAATCTATAAAGAACTCAAAAAACTCTACACCAAGAATACAAATAATCCAATCAGCAAATGGACTAAAGAAATGAACAGACACTGCACAGAAGAAGATGTACAAGCAATCAACAGATATATGAAAAAATGTTCAACATCTCTAGTAATAAGAGAAACGCAAATCAAAACTACCCTAAGATTTCATCTCACCCCAATTAGAATGCCCATTATCAAGAACACAAGCAACAATAGGTGTTGGCGAGGATGTGGGGGAAAAGGTACACTCATACATTGCTGGTGGGATTGCAAATTAGTGCAGCCACTCTGGAAAGCAGTATGGAGATTCCTCAGAAAGCTTGGAATGGAACCACCGTTTGACCCAGCTATCCCACTCCTTGGCCTATCCCCAAAGGACTTAAAATCAGCATACTACAGAGATACAGCCACTTCAATGTTCATAGCTGCTCAATTCACAATAGCCAGATTGTGGAACCAACCTAGATGTCCTTCAATTGATGAATGGATAAAGAAACTGTGATATATATATATACATATATATATACACAATGGAATATTACTCAGCTATAAAGAATAAAATTATGGCGTTTGCAGGCAAATGGATGAAATTGGAGAATATCATGCTAAGTGAGATAAGCCAATCTCAAAAATCCAAAGGACGAATGATCTTGCTGATAAGCGGATGATGACACATAGTGGGGGGTGAGAGGGGGGCGAGAATGGAGGAAGGAGGGACTCTATAGAGGGAAAAGAGGGGTGGAGGAGTGGGGGGAAGGAAAAAAATAACTGAATGAATCAAACATCATCACCCTATGTAAATGTATGATTACACAAATGGTATGCTCTTACTCCATGTACAAACAGAAACAACATGTATCCCATTTGTTTACAATAAAATTAAATTAAAAAAATAAGAAAAATATAAAAAAATAGACTAGAAGAGACCAAGGAGGACCTTGACAAACAACTAGAGTGTCAGTGTTTTTCCTGGATGCATTGGGCTTATTAAGGAGGAAATATAGTGAAGCAGTGATTTACAAAGAAGTATCCTGCCAGGACAGCAGTAACAGATAGACAGCAGGGAGATCAGGCAGGCGGGTCCACATATATCTTGCTCTTTGGTCCCTGTACTTGTACCAATGACATCCCTGTGTGTTCCTTTCCTCCCATCTCCATCATCAGCATCCTTCAAGGTCCTGCTCAGGCACCATGTTCTCAGGAAAGTCTCTCCTAGCAACGTTGAACTCATCAGTACTGCTGAGAAGTCCTCTGGTCCTTAGGGTTATTCCATAAGGATTATTCTCAAGGGTCTTAGAGTAGAAGCCTGTGGATTGGGAAGGTCCCTGGTAGGGTGGTGCATCCTCTTTTCCACCTTCAAAGCCTTCCAGTGACAGGGATCTTGATGACTCACCAAGCAATCCATTACAGGTGGGTGAGCTGGAATCGTTAAGAAAGTTCTTTCTTATATTTAGCTGAGTTTCTTTCTTCCTGTGTGTCAATCACACATTAAGAAGCACAGGGATGGCATAGCAACCTGCCTTTCATCTGTTTCTCTTTCTCAGATTCTGTTGAGTCTGCAAGTTAAAAGTGTTGTAGGCTTCTTTTTTTTATCCTGATGTGAAAGAAGTCAATCATTCTCCTGGCTAGCAGAGCTCATTTAAACAGCTTTCCTTTTGACATGGAGCTAGCCTGAGAGTTCAGGTAGGCCCTTAACTGGTGTGTTCTCTTTTTAGTTCAAATTCAGTTAGATTAGTTTATGGTTTTACAGTTTCTATACCATCTGCCCCCAACCAGAGTTTGGAGGGAGAATATCAGGGTATCCTCAATGTCAGTTATCAACACATAATGTAGGAGATCAGATACAGGCAAAAGCCACTTTAGAGGCAAAACTTCCCCAGGCCAAAAGCACATAGAACAAGGAACTGTCTATGCCCCAGTCAATGTCATTTTCATATGTAAAGAACAGCAGCTCTGTCAATCTACAGGCAGGCTTGGATAGCTTTGATCTTCCACGGAATCAGATTCTCCAGGGCACCTGTTAATGTAGCTGTACTTGGCTCTACTCTGTTCAAGGACAAGGCAGCAGATCAAGGACTTACCCTGGTCCTGTGCCCATATCAACCCTCTTTTAGAAATAGTTGAACCTGACCCACAACAAAGATTCCTAGCAGACCTCCTACTCTCCCCCTCTACCTTCCTCATCACCAAACAGCTTTGAGGAATACACCAAACTTAGTCCTCGGATCTGCAAGCTAAGGACACACAGACCTTGTGCACAGTGACTTGACTTGACCAAGGCAGGACCACCTTTGAGACCAACTAGCTGGGTTCTCCTTGGACAAATTCCTCTCTCTATTGCCTGTATAGTCCTTCTAGTGTACGAACGTTTCCAAATCACAGGTAATAGTCCCATCTAATTAACTCCCATTTATTGAGTGGCAGTAGCCACACTAACACAGCACGGTCATTATTTCATTTCATCAGTACAATAACCTTGGCAAGAAAGTGTATTATCCCCATTTTTCATATTGAGAAACTTGGGAGAAACAGGATACAATAGTCTATCCATAGACATGCTACAGAGTGATAGGTTGTGACTTAAACCTATCCATGCATGTAACCACTGTGTTCTCTTCCTTAGCATTAAATGCATGTGTTAAGTAAAAAATAAACATTGCCTAAGGCAGAGAATCCCAATTTGTTCAAGTTATTGCAAAGAATGTGAAAGTTAATACTTTCTAGAAAGATACAAATATGTTAAACTTCTATAAAAGATGGAAAGATTTAAAATTTTGTGCACCAAGATTAACATGAGAGACCACATACACAGCCACAACTATTTTAGACCATTTTGTTGACAGTTAAACACAATGTTTGATAAACATTTATTTTTCTAGGACATGTCTTGATGCCAACAAGTAATGATTGATGCAGGTGAGCCCCCAGAAGACTGGCTGCATTTGTCTGACCAATGAACGACCCCCCTGGGTAAACAAACATTTGGTTGAAACCAGAAACAATTGGCATATATTTCTTGGGATTTGTTAAAAATGTGCTCTTTGGGCACAGTTACTGTTTTACTTGTCAGGTGAAATAAATTTAAGTGAAGTATAAGAATTCAAGGTTGAAAGGCCAAGTGCTACCTTAAATAAAATAATCTACACTAAAAAGAGAGTTTATTTGGGTTTTGATCAATCTCAATTGATCAAAAAGTATGTCAAGATTTAACTATGATGTCATCTTTTCTGTTTAGTATCTTCTACTGTCTCCCCCACATCCAGATTGGGACGTATTCATCTTGCTTCTTTGTCGGTAGTGTTGACTTTATTCATGTGGAAGGATTTTCCTTCATTCAGGAAACATTTATTGATGGCCCGCTTGGTGCCAAAGATGACAAAAGACCAGGGAGTGAACATGCACTTGTCTGCGCCCTTTAGGATGATTTCAGGTGCAGTCATAATGCCATTAGAGTGGTCAAGGAGATGGTGCAGAGTGACATCAAGACTGATGTCGGAGCCCTGGGGTGTCATACGAGACTCAGGCTCTTCCCATCTTTCTGTGCTGATGTCCTCTGGCTTATCACCCTCTTGGCTGAAGCATGATTTCTGGATAGAACAAGGGCTAGCCTGGAAACCTTGTCCAGAAGCCCCTGACAAATGGGCCGTCATGTCTCATTGATCAGATGGCTGGAAATGTGTCCCTAAACCAATCACCAGCAAGGAAATGAGAGTTCCATGTAGGGCTTAGACCAATCAGAAGGCATCTGAACCCGAATGGACTTGGTCACTAGAACAAATAAGGATTCCATTTACACAAAATCATGTGGAAAATGACTCTTGAGATGGGTAGCCTCCAGGGTGATGTCATGTCAGGATCTGCTGTTAGACAATTCTAGGCTCGGCTACTTACCTGCTAGTGCTGTGTCACTTAGCACTGTTGTTTTTATTTTTATTTTTTATTTTTCTTGAGACTATCTTTAATTGAACTTTTAAAAATTTACATTTTAATATGGGCACAGTGGCACAGGTCTATAATCCTAGCTACTTAGGAAACTGAGGAAGGAGGATCACAAGTTCAAGGCCAGTCTGGCAACTTAGTGAGACCCTATCTCAAAATAAAATTAAAAAGGCTGGGGATGTAGCTCAGTGGTAGAGTACTTGCCTAGCATGTGCAAGGCCCTGGTCCCAGGATGGTAAGATGAATTTTAAGATATTACAGAAAATTGACCATTTTAACCATTTTTAATTGCACAACATGCTGGTATTCCAAACATTCCCACTGCTGTGTAAACACAAGCATCATCCATTTCTGGAACACTTTCCTCATCCCAAAAGAAATGCTTCCTGCATCTCTCTCCCACTGGTACCTGGAAGCCACCATTCTGCTTTCCATTTCTATGAGTGCGTCTATCCTAGGGACCTCTTTGAGTGGGATCATACAATATTTGTTCTTTTGTGTCTGGCTCACCTCACCTAGCAAAATGTCCTCAAGGTTCACCCATGTTGTAGCACATGCCAGAATTTCATCTCTTTTTATAACTGAATAATAATAGTCTCTATATATTTGATTCTGATATTATTCTGTTTCCATTTCTTATTTGTGTACTCAAACTGCCACTGAGGTGCTGCTTTCCAAAGACTTCCTCACACTGCCACTATTTTAGCTCCAGTCAAAATAGTTTGTTATCTGTTCATCAGGCAGTGGGTATTCAAGTCGTTTCTACCTTGTGACTTCTATCATGCTCAGTGTACCTTGGTGTCTGATATCTATGTTAGTCCTCATCTTCTTAGCACCATCTTTAACCTCAGTGGACCTCAGGAAGTAGGGGACATCACTAACCTACTACGAATGGATACATGACATAGCACCTGTAAAGGTCTGAGTCTAGAGCACGTGGGAGGGGCTTCGGGAATGGCAACTGCTGGAGTGGTCTCATCTTTATTGTCTGTTTTGTTGTTTGGGGATAAAAACGTAGAAGATACAAACACGGAAGATGGGTGCCTCATTCAGCCTGCGGCATCGGGAACATGCGAGCTCTGCTTTAAGATCAGTTAAGATGGTATGTGTATCAGTTTGCTACAGCTGCCTTAACAAAGCACCACAGCCGGGCGTCTTAAACAACAGAGATGTGTCTTCCCACAGGAGGGGTCAGATCAGATCAGAGTGGTCTGCCTGTCAGTGGGCAGCGTGATTGTCTGCATCAAGAGAAGAAAAACTGAATGCACAGAGACAACTCGGAAGGTCATGATTATTCAGACATTGTATAATTTGGGCTGGAGCTAAAATGGCAGTGTGAGGTCACCACTGGAGAGCAGCACCTTAGGATGGGTTGAGTATGGAAATAAGGAAAAGGAAAGAGAGCTAGCTGATGGTTTGGGCAGCAGGGGATGGGACCATTCTTGGAAAAGAGGATACCACGTGAAGAACAGAAAGCATGAATCGTAAGGGGTAAGAGAAGAGGGGGAAAACCTACTGAGAAGGAAAATCGGGAGCAGGAAGTGATTGAATGAAATAGTGAAAGAGCAAATTACAAGAAAAGGCTGTCAGAACATGTCAGAGGTTGCATAATTTGTGCTATGCACGATTTTGAACACCAGATTTGTATAAGCATATGCCACCAATATAAATGATTTATATGATCAAATAATTTTGTTGGTATTATTCCAGAGAAGAAAACAGAGTAACTGTAGGAACAAGGTCCCCTGCAGAGGGGGAGCAAGTGGGATCCATAACCAGCTGAGAAAAATCTTGGAAGGCATTTTGACGGCCTCCATCTTCTCGGTAAATTCTCCAGCAAATTCTCCAACCGAGAGGTTTCAGCAGAGCCCGGCACATGGTTTTTTCTCAACAGATATTTGTTTTATTCAATTATTGGTATGTGAGGACATGAGATTTGGATTAGCAAAGAACATAAGAGGTCTGAAGGCAGGGCTGACTTTGGCAGGCACACAGGCATCACGGTAGGGCCGTGGGTCCCCACTATCCCTGGTGACACGACTCAAGATCCTGTCTTCTCTAGTTCAGCCTGGGCGTGGGGAGTTCAGAAAGCCTCAGTGGTTCTCAATGTGGTCAAGATGAACCACTGGTGTAGAGGTGATTTTGAAACATACTCAGAGTACAGGAAGTCGACTTTTTAACTGACCATCAGAAGTGGTCTTGGGAAGAAGTTCTTACCTGTGAAAATGTAAAATAGGATTTCATAGCATTTTTCTCTCTCTTTGATTCCCCCAAATTATTAAATTCTTTGTATATGAGATAGATAAAGCAGAAAATAAAATTACGAAGAGAGAGAAAATAACAATAAAATGTCTTATAATATACCAGACACTAGCAATTAAAATTGCCCATCTCTGTGACTAACTTTATGGCCATAGGAAGGAAACAAAAATAACTTTCATTGAATGCAAATTATAAGCCAGCCACTGGATTTGGGTCTCTCTCTCTCTCTCTCTCTCTCTCTCTCTCTCTCTCTCTCTCTCTCTATATATATATATATATATATATATGTATATATATGTATATATACATATATATACACACAAATATATATATAATATTATTATGTATGTAATGATTTGGTTCTTTTGTTTGTCATTTCACTTAACTTGCTGAAATCCCATTTTACAGATTTCCAAACTAAAACGTAGAAGGCAATTGTTGCATTTGTGATTGAGAGGAAGGACAGAGAACTAGAGTTTCAAAAGACTCGGGAAAGAGTTGAGAAGCTCTGGGTAAGGGGAGCACAGTAGTCTCTCTCCCTTGGCAGATAAAAGTCTGAAAAAGGATTCAGGATGGAAATATGACTTCCATTTGCAGATGAAAATGTTTTAAATACCATATATTTATCTAACACCTGCTGTACAATTCACCTGCTGGTTGACTTTGACTCTTTATTATTCTAAAAAATGAACTTTGCCCTTTTGCACAACACTAATCCATTAAAAGAACAGACAATAGAAACTGAAAAGATTTGTGTGAAGATTATAGAGAAGGGTCTATACTCCTGTGTTTTTGTTTTCAATCAATTCTTCTTTTCTATCCCAAGAACTTGGTTAGCCAACCCACTCAGAAGCAGAGAAAATGGCTCTTCCCTGTCATTTATGCTATGGTGTCAAAATAATAAATAGTCGCAGTGGTCGCTTTGACTTGCAGCATGGGAGACACACCTGCCCCGGGGGCATGCAGAAGTGCCATTCCAGCTTGCTATTGAGGGGTTCTGGCTCCTAGCCCAAAAAGAACCCCTACTTATCTTGGTCCCTTCGCTTGAGTGAAGTTCGTGTTCAAGGAAGGATTGAACGCTGCCTGAGAAGAAGCCCTGCCAGGCAGCTCTGAAATTTGCAGCCCGGCAGCAAGCTTAACAAATGCATCAGGCCATCTAGAGTAGCTTTTGTATTAATAAAAGACACAGAAAAGGAAGGGTCAGTCACAGCCACTGACTTTGACAACACCAAGGACTGTGTCCTTGGTGTAGTCTTTGTGTCACTGTCATTCGAAATTGAATCTGTGGCTGCTGCCACTATTGTTTCCCATGGCAACCTGCTACCACCCCCAAGATCTCCAGCAATAGTCACTGAGGGGTGATGGGAGGAAGACTGGCAGAGGCTGAGAGTTTGATCATAAATCTCCACATACCTTAGTTCCAGATCTCCATAAAAGGACATGGATTCCTCTTCCTGCTCCTCATTGATGTGACAAAGGATCTAACATATTAGGTGAAATTGAGGCTTTGGCTGCATTCTGTATTTGGCTGATTTATTTGATAATGGGTTGAAGTGACTCTTGCTGGGAGCAGCTGGGTTTCCATTACTGGTATTCACTTATTGGATCTCCTCGGTCTATGTGTCGTCCTGGCTAAGGAAGAAGTGAATGAAGATATGGCAGGGCCACAGGTCCTGGGTGGAAGTAGCCCCTTATCTCTGCTGAAACTCAGTCTGTTCGTCTGCCGTGCACACAGGGATCTGGAGGCTTCTTTCTTTCAGCATCTATTTGTTGTTGAAGATATATATCTATTGTGTATTAGATGCTATTCTGGGCACTAGGGAATAAAGGATAAGTAATTTTCAGTACTTGGTCTTCAAGAGTTCAAAGTCTGGCAGGAGAGAGAGATTTAGAAAGAGATCATATGCCTCCTTATGCAAAAGGCAGGAAGAGACATAATCAAGATGTTGCAGGAGCCCAGAGGAAGGAGCCTAATAGAGCAAAGTACTTCAATACCTGCGGTAACATTTAAAAAGAGGTGTTTGAAATTTATCTGGTATTTGACAACACATTACGTGAGCAGAATCTTAAGGTGGTGCATGTGAAAAAAAGGAGATCCCACTGGTTAGATAACTAGTATAAACTATGTAAAAGTGAGGAGGGTAAAAAAGACAAGAGAGAAACAGAAAGCTCCAAGTTTAAGGGTTAAGAGAAGAGGGTAAAACCTGCTGAGAAGGAAAATCCAGGAGCAGGAAGTGATTGAGTGAAATAGTATGAGAGCAAATTACAAAAAAAAAGCCGTGAGAACGTGTCAGAGGTTGCTTCATGTGTGCTGTGTATGACTTTGTGAACTGGATCTGTAAAAGCATATGCCCTCAATATAAATGATTTATATGATCAATTTATTCTGTTCCCATTATGCCCAAGAATGCTGAAGAGCCTATGGGCTGAATTGGAAGGAAAGGTTGTAGGCAACTGTCCTCCCTCCCCCTCGCACCTCTTTTTTTTTTTTTTTTTTTTGCATCTTTAACATTTCAGACATTATCTTCAATGATTTTGGTATTGTGTTAGTCAGGTTTTTGTCACTATAATAAAATCCCTGACACAGGCTACTTACAGAGATTTATTTAGCTCACAGTCTTGCATGGTCAAGGCCAGAGTGTCTGCATCCACTCAGGTCTAGTCAGGCTCCTGTGGCAGATGGCAAATGGCACTGGCAGGAGCACTAAAGGGGACAAGATTACATCTCCATCCAGGAAAAAGAGTGAGAAGTGGGTGGGGCCAGCTCAATCCTTCTGCAACAGCCCTTTCTTAAGAAACCAAGGGGCCACACAGGAACTACCTCAGGTCTCTCCCAGTGGCCTCAGGACATCCCACTAGACCCCGCCTGTTAAAGGACCTGCATTCCCCAATGCTGCCATACCGAAGACCAATTCTTTAACACATGAACCTGGGGGACACGGTCACCATATCCAGACCACAGGACGTGCTATTTCTCCATGGTGACTTTGCCCATTTCTGAGAACACCCAGTAATTGTCTTGGGAAGTATTATTATCCCCATAATTCTACTTTTTCTGAGTATGACACAGCTAAAGCTGAAGCCTCCTCATGTCCCCAAATGTACAAAAAGTATGTGTCACATTCCTAAAGGAAATATATGTCAAGCAGCTTTCCATTATGCATTTATGGATAAAAAAAAAAAACAACTAGTTATGAATGTGTCACTCTTCGTAAATGAAGAAACAAGGACAGGATTTTGTCTTGACAGCTTCAAATCAGTGTGACTTCTGTGTCACTAGAATCAGGAAGGCTGAGCCAGTCCCATTTTACCATAAATCTGCCCCAGCCCAGCCTCTAAGCCAGGTGTGGGTCTGCAGCTGCTCACTGGACATTTCCACTGGTGTCTGCCGTCATTGTTTCCCCTTGAAACAGCCCCTCGTGCTCCTGTGTTCCTCCTCTGGCCTCGTGTTTTTCCAGTCTCATAGCCCTTTTTTACTGCTCTTCCTGTGATCTGATAATCCATCTCCTACTCTCCTCTGCCCCAGTCTTTCTTCTCTGCTTGGCCGACTGCTGGTGATCCTAGCAGATGCCCCAACCCCAGCCCAGTTAGTTGTCTTCACACCTCTTCCTCCTGCCCCAGGCTGACTTGAATGCTCTCTCTGAGGTTCCGTTATTCTCAGTGCACATTTCCTGCTTAGCTTTCCTCACCCTGAATGAAAATTGCGAGTGTTGCCTGTCAGTCTTTCCACAAGTCTGCCAACTGTTACAGGCTTCACACATCACAGGTACTCAGTAAGTGGGCTCATTCCACACTTGTGTAAAGAAAATAAAAACATGTATTTAGCAATCAGTGAAGTTGGGATTCTAGAGTTCTGTTGAGTTTTTCACTGATTTTCAATGATTTAGTCATAGAAGTTATGAGGTTAGTTACATAGGCTTAACATGTAAGTGTCGGGCTCACCCATGACTAACCCCAGTGGTACTATCATAAGCATTATGATTTTTAATGTTTTGTGGCATTCTAAATTTTCTATGGTGCATTATTAGTTAACCTTTAAAAATGAAGTGATTATTGAAATTTCCTTTCTTTTCAACAACAACTAAATAATGGAAGCCGAATCCAGTCTTCCTGGGACCTAGGTGCAGGGGCAGTGATAAATTAGGGGAAATGGGGAAGAGGTTGATTGTTCAGAAAATATTAACTTGGAATCAAGTTTAGAAAGCACTGAGACATTGGGTTGGGCTTCCTGAACAGTAGAAATAAAGACCAATCTGGAAGTACAGGAAATGATGGTAAATGTGTGCCACCTCAGGCAAATTTCGAGAAACAAATACACACTTTCTGGATGAAAAAATTTTTAAACTCTTTAGACTTCCACATAATAAATATATATGGGGGGGGGGGAGGATTGCCGTGTAATATACATGTATTAGACAGATCTTTCTACTGAGCACCGAAATGGGTTTATTCAATAAATATCCAGTATCCTTTTCTCAGAATAGTCTAGTCTGAGTGTAGTTGTTAGTCTCAGGGTTCTGACCCAATTCCAGCTAAGTGATTTTATTCTGCCTGCTTACATTCCCCTACCATTGCCACTCGACACAGAATTCTTCTTCATTTCTCGTTCCTTCTGAAGTGTTACTCCATCCTGAAAAACAGCTTCATGTCCCACTCTAAAGGTGACTGCTCTGCCGTGATGAGTGAGGCAATTTTGTTATGTTAAGTGCTTTGGGGAAAAGGCGCTTAGAGTGCTCCTGTAGAAATGCAAGATGACATTACTCAATGAACCTTCCTTTCAGCTCTGTGCAGCGTGGCTTTTGCAGAAGGAGGAGGCCTCCCCCTACTGCAGTTTATTTATGTGATGTATTCAGAATGGACCTATTTCCTGAAGGCACCTGGGAATATGTGTGGGAGAAATACGAAAGAAACAGAAGTTAAATACAGGTGAAGTTAAACAGCTAACAGGAGAGAGGCCAGTGGGGTTGCTATATTGCAACTTCAAACCTAGATCTGAAATTCTGAATGATTAGGCAGAATGGAAAATAATTACATGAACTGTCTCCCAGCACATCTGCCAACCTGCTACAGTCTAAATTCCAAATGATGTTTTGTAGTTCCAAGAGGTACTTAGGGGAAGCAAATATGTTCTAACTACAGAATTCAGAGCTTCATAGACTTTGGAATAAAGTAGTTTTTAACAAATTTATTGAATGTGATTGTATGCAGCACTTAAGACAGTCACATTTTTGGAAAGCATAGCAAGCAATATAGCAAATATGCAGAGATATGATTCCTTTCTAGAATACTCTACCTTGATCTTCTTAAAAATTAATCCTTTTCATTGTCTTTTGGAGGCCCAAATTCACTGTTGACTTTCTTGCACAAACGCCTTACCCTGTTTTCAAGATATATGTTTACTTGAAAAACAGTGGTATTATTGATCTTTAAATACCCAAAGGTGTCTTAAGGTTAATTCAGGTGTATTAGTGAAATAACTTGACGTGTGTTTCTAGAAACTAGGTAAGAATACAGATGGGAAGTCACTAGAAATCCACTTTTGGAGTTTGGATTCTATCATCAAAGGGCAGAAATTCTGATTTTTTTTTCTATTTCTGTCATAAGTGAGTCAACATTTTCTTCATCCTTTTATCTTAAAAACTTACAAAGTCACATAAAGAAAATAAGAGGGAATTTTCCAAGAGAGCATGAAGTCCTTTGACTTTGAGTGTTTTATTTGAACAACACAAGAAGACTTACCTCACTGAGGAACAAACTTGTTTCTCTACAGGAAGAGTCAATTTTATGATCCTTCTTGTAATGTTTTGATTTATTCTGGCAGTGTTTCTATGCTCTTCACATTGCCTTTTGAATACAGATATTTAAAATAATCATTAATATTTAAAAGCTGAGATTCGTGGTCAAAGGCACAGAAACTGGGGTCTCATCCAGGGTCAGGCACAAGCTCTGTTCCTGGCACAGGACCTCCTAAACTTGTCTCATTTTTTTCCAAAACAGGATTCAGAATAGCATCTGCCATTTGGAGTCAGGAGGATTAGATGGGACACTGCATATTCTTCTTCCTGTGGGTCCACAGGCCTTCAAGAGCTGAGCTACACATTTGCTTTTGAATCTGGATCATGACCATCTGAGGATCCTTATGTACCTATACCTAAATCTTTCATTATTGTCCACACCAGACGTCTGTGACCATCTAGCACAGTGATGCTCACAGCTCCATGTTGCTCCCCTTATTTAAAAGTTCCACTTTGTTGACCTTTCAGTTTCAGGATGGATTTCCCTGTAACACTGATGTCTTCCCATTGGCTTCTTGAAGCCTAGCCTTTCACTCCATTTTTCTTTGCTTTAACATGCTTTTGAGAGGAAGCAGTCTTAGGAATGGAGATCAAAGTAAAGGCCAAGTGATTTTGTGGCAGGGCCCAGATCTGGAGTCCTCCAGCCATTTCAAATGACTGCCCCAAATCAGATCCTCCAACTGCCTAAGGGCTTCCATGGGTAGCATCTGTACAGCTTCTCTTCCTCTCCATCACTCATGTCCTTCACTCTGGTATGGAACATCTCTGTCCAGTTTTGTCCCTTAACTTGGGCCTAACCCTCACATCAGCTTGCCTCTACCCACCTTCTTTTGGTTTACCAACCTGTTCATCTGCTTGACTGACTGATCCCAACCACACGAATAAGTGACTCATGGAGTCACCTGGTTTGGGAGCTAGAAAACCTCTGAAACATCTACAAATCCAAACATTTAATTTTACAGGAGGAAATCAGTCAATTCAGGAATATACTCTTAGGCTTTTTTCTCTATGCATTTAAAACCCCTTATAACTGCATGCAGAAGCAATTTGTTTTTAATTCTAAAACATTTAGTTTAAAAATAGTATTTAAAGTCTGCTTTTTAAATGTAGAAAGTATATTAAATTGTGCAGAGCCATGTTTTCTTACCTTCATTTATGTCTCTGTATTAAGAATTTCATACTGCAGTGTAAGTTTGAACTTTTTATCAATGCAAATGTGTTTACTATACTTAGTTCTTAAATGAATATATAACCATAAATATAAAGGAATCTGTCTTAAGTAGATAATCAGAACTAGGGACAGATCAAAGAGAGGAAGTACATTTTCTAGTAGTACAAAACCTGGTATGAATCTGCAAAGCCAACAATAAGACAATGATTACAGAAATTATAGTGCAGGGATGAAATGTCACAAAAAAAGATGTTTTCGTTGAATAAATAGAATAAGTAAGGGGATACCTAACTATGTGCTATTGCACTGAAAATGAAGGGTAAGCTTTGCTTATGTAGCCTGACTCTATTGTATGCATATCAGAATTGACATCTAGAAGGAAGCACCACAAACTATTATCTACGGGTATCTCTGTCTTGGTAGATTATGAATGATTTTCATTCTCCTCCTCTTTTTCTTTGATTTGTTTTTTCTAAATTTCGTATGGTAAACATTTAAACAGAAAATATTTGAGGACGAAAAGAAACCGTATAAGATATGTATAAGATAAGTGAGTTACTTTTTATTTTATGATAGGTGTCAAATATTTCTTCCCCCTTCACAAGCATCTCCTAAGACCAGAATGGAGCTCCGCGTTCTCTGAATCGTTCAGGTTACTTTTCAGTGACAAGTCCTGGAAGATTCAAAACACTAAAAATCAGAAAGAGACAGTGTGAGCCCTTGGTTGCAGTATGAAGGCTACTGGCCCAAGTTCCCAGGGATGTTTGTTTGATTCAACATGATAAAGGAGCATGTCCCACAGCCAGAGTGCCCCGGAGCAGCGATTGCTCTACGGACCTTGTTAAACACACACGTGGGCACACACACACTCATGCTCCAGCCCCTCTACCTGAGACTCAGGGCAGAATGACAAGCCCAGGCAAGTCTCCGGTTTCTGCTCTTGCCCACCCTGAACAGGGCCCATCCTAACGTTTACAATTTTGGGACTCTGAGCAACTCACTTCACCTCCAGGGTCTTAGTTCCAGGACCATTGAAGGAGATAATAGGGGCTCCTATTTCCCGCTGTGTGGGGAAGATGAAATAAATCTCCATGCCCTGAAGCTATTAGAACAGTCCCAGGCCTGGACACCTCCCTCACTCCCTCACTCTCCTCCGACAGTGTGGCTCCCCACCCTCCTCTCCTTCCCTCCTCCTCTCGCTCCCTCGCCCTCCCTCCTCCTCCTCCTAGAAAGTGATCCCATCTTCACATGGTATATTTTGAAGTAGCTTTAAACGAAAGGTGTAGGCACAGGAAATAACAAAAGTCCTCTTGCCATTTCCCATCTCTTCTTACAGATGAAGTCGCCATCTCCTAAAATGAGTTTTTTCTCTTTTTTTTTGACAATCCAGCTTCCTTCTTTGGGCCTAGTGACCCCATGGTACAGGACATATTGCCCTCTTTTTTCATTTTCCTTTTGGTTCACATGGCACTGAGCAACAAAATAATAAAAAATATCTATTTTTTAATAATACCAGTGCACACACGAGGAGGAGGAAAGGGCTCCCGTTGCTTACTGAATTACCCACTAATCACTCTGTTTGCACTCAGCGGGGAATACTGACAACACACCTGACTTTTCATTTATTTATTTTTTATTGGTTCTGGGAGAAGTTTGCGATTCATTCCATGTAGGTTGCAAGTCTTCGTACTACAGGAACAAATGGTCTCTGGGGTGATTTGCTTTATTAACTTTTAGGGCAAAGGAAGGAGAAATAGAAGAATTGCCTAACTGTAATACGCTGGCGAAAAGTTTAGATGGCTGTACTTCAGTGACACTTTGAAATGTTTTAACTAGTCCTTTTTCCTAATGTGCAATGCGCTGATGGTGGAGAAAGAGTCCAGTGGAAAGACAGCTGGCCAAAAGGCAGAGGATTCGGCAAGGATCACAGCCCTGCTGCAGTGCCAGGCCAGCTCAGGAGACATCTTGCTCTCCTGGGACTCGGCGTCCTTCTCCAAAAAACAAAAGGCTTGGACTGTCTCTGTCCTCTTTCAGTAAGATTTTACGTCCTCATAAATGATGAGAAAATCAAACTTCAGGGATATCTTTGTTGAGAAGTGAAAGGAGCTCTCCTATCCATAGCAGTAGAGATGATTATTATCCGTGGGACATCATGCCTGGTGTTGCTTTTAATCCCCAAAGAGAAATAGGAAGAGTTCCTAGAAGAACAGGAGGACACACCAGCCCACAAAAGCCAAGTTCCCCCAGGTCACTGAGCCTGTAGCTGGCAACACCCAGCCTGAGACCTGGCCCACATCTCAGGATCCTCCCTCTCTCCAGTCTGCCTCTTAGAGACACCATAAAGATCAGCCAAACTGCTAAGAATTCTAAGTAACTCAGTGTACTAGGCAAGGTCAGGCAGAGCAAGCAGCAATGGGAGCGCCTGTGTGAGTTTGTGAAGGACAATTCAGGATCATGGCGCCCACGCTGAAAGAACAGGGTCACTGAGGGAGATTAAAGAGAAGACTACTTACTTCTGAGAAAGAAGGAGAAAAGGCTTAGATAGAACAAAAGTGCTTTAAGTTTAGCATCTATGCTTTCTCTTTCTATATTCTTTTTAAAAATATTGAAGCACTTGGAAATTAGTAGGTAAATAAGGGTTAGCACATTGGTGTTATTTGAGCATCTGGGCACTTAGGATACTGGATGGAGTGAATGAGACAAGGGTATCAGCCCAGGGGCTGCTGTTTCTATTGAATGAGTTACTTTTTCTTCTTTGGTTTCCCTTTTTCTAAATTATAAACCAACGGGTCGATTCAAATTAGTCTACTAGATACCAAAACCCTCTAGGAGGCACAGAGGATATAAAGACAGTTCTCTCAGAAAGACCTTTGAGAACTCGTTACTCCTTAAATTTTGTGATTCATCATCAAGGCAAAGAATGATAGGTAGATGTGAATTATTTGGACATCCCAAGCTACCAATGACATAAAAACTTATTTGTATGAAGAATAAGCAATAAAAATTTAAATAAAGAGTTATAGTTGGTAGTATACACTTTGATGTCCATCAAATTCATGATTTACAAGGCTTGCTCTTTGTGGCTTATCATGTAACTAAACATTTCAAAGATATAATACAGCAGTGAGATGATGCTTACATGAATATATTATATTTTTATGAAATACAATGCATCATTCTACTAAAAAGAAACTGTCTGAAAATGAGTCCTGTAGATTCTAATTTCTGCACTGTGAAAGGACAACTAGTGAATTATTTCCCCCCACAATTTGCATTTTCTTTTCCAGTGTTGGAGCAAAATAAGCCTCTTTGTTTGCACTGGTTTCAGAATTAAATTGGTTTGTATATTTGTTTTTGCCTCCTCTTCCTGAATTTGGTTTCAAAGTAAACAGTTATTTTCATTAAATTCTCTCTCCTTCTCTCTCTTGGTTTTAGATCTTCAGTTACTGTAATTATGCTGGGTGACTGTCCCTGTTTTATTTTTGAATCTGATATCTGCGTCCTGTTTTAAGTTGCATTTAATTGGTTGACTTCCATTTTCTATTGTTTACCTTACTTTGTGGTACTATGATTTCTTTAGCTAAATCTGACTCCTGTCATGGTGTGATCTTTGCTCCAGGTATTTTTATTGCCCTACACTGTACAAAGTTAGTGAAATAGGACAAAAAAATGGATGATTATCAACTTGATGTTTACTGAATGTAGACAAATCACAAGCAAAAAAAAAACAAAAAAACAAAAACAAAAATAACATTCATCACTGAGATTGTTTTAGAAGTTAGTGGCAAACTTGGAGTCTTGAAAACCAGCAGGAACTACCTTGTTTGGTAAAGCCAAAAATATCAGCCTTTAGGCTGAAGTGGCACGGGGTGAGGAGGGGGGGATTGTTAACCTAGAAATAACCTTCAGCACAAACAAAACCTGCCACACTTCTCAATTTCAAGCTAAAAGAACTAAAAAGTTATTTCTACCTAATAAAAAAGTACAATAAGATTCCAAATTCCCACAGAAACTCTTCATCTATGTTATAACACATCAAAAGCCACTGAGGGGCCATTAATCCTGTAGGCAGCGCTTATAAAGTTTTGCAGGCATTTGCGGTTGTGTGCATGGCAGGGAAACGGGGAGGGCATTTTAGGGCAATGGAGAGAGAGCAAAGATAGTTTTAGTAAGTTGCTAGAAGAAAATGTAGAGAGATTTTTTTAATTTGTTATAATTCATTTGATGAATGTTTATTGAATAACTCTCAGGATCCAAGTACAGGTGTCTCTGGGTATCCATGGGAGATTGGTTCCAGGACCCCAGGGGATTCCAAAATCCACAGGTGCTCAAGTCCCTCATGTAAAATGACATAGTTTTTGCATGTAACCTACGCACATCCTCCTGTATACTTTAAATCATCTCTAGAGGGCTTACAGTACCTAATGCGATATAAATGGTATACAATAGTCGTTACACTGCCTTGTTTAGGAAATAATAAGAAGGAAAGAGTCTATACATGTTCAATAAGATGCAACGTTTTTAACATATTCTCAGTCAAAGGTTCGTTAACTCTGGGGATGTGGAGCCCACAGATACAGAAGGTGACTGCATGGCTCCAGGGGTTGGGACTGTAGCAGCGAACAAAGCAAAGTCCCTGCCCTCTTGATGATGACTTAATAGTGGGAAAATGGGACAGTAGCTAATAAACATATACTAAGGCCAAGTAATTAATCAGCAAGGAATAAAAGCAACAGGATGAGGGCAACTAGGAGGTTATAGGGTGGGAAAAGGTGGAGGCGTGAAGAAATTAAGAGCAAATTGATAGCTAGGAGAAAAGTATTCAGGAAGGACCCATGAGTGGAAATGCACATGGCAGCAGGTCAGACACAGAGACGACCTTGGACAGAAAGTCTGTGAAGTCATGGCATGAGGCTAAGAAAAGAGTTTTAGAGGATTCACGAAGTAGACTCTACAAAATTAGAACTCTGCATACTAAACCCACAGCAAATGAAGCCAAAGGACAAACAATAACTAGGGACAAGTTGGTCATTTCTGTCACAACAGGGCAGGTTTCCTTAATTTTTTAAAAAAGAAAGTTCTTTTACATCAATATGAGAAAGTCAATCATCCCAATGGAAAAACAAATGGACAAAGAATATTAAGAGACAGAGAACAAAAATAAATAGCTTTTAAGTAGATTAAAGATGTCCACCGTTACCCATAATGAGGGAATTTCAGATGAGAAACACACTGGGATGCCTATTTCTTATCCTATCAATTGGCAAAGATCCGAGTATTTGATCTTAGTAACATCTAAAAGCTTGAGTCTAGAGAACCAGACTCGGCCGTGGATTGCTGGCGGGAACCTAAGCAAGTACAGCCTTTGTGGGAAGAACCTGGGCAGTGACTAAAAATGTTAAATGTTCACGTCTTTGGCCTGGCAGTGTTACTTCTAAGAGTTCATCCAGGACATTCATTTGCACAGATGTTAAATGAATTATGTACAAGATACTGTAGCATTATTGGTAATAGCAGGGAATCCTGGGGCCTGTTGAGGAGTGAGATATTAATTAAAAGTCAGGGGAGAGTCTTATTATGAATTCTTTTTTAAATGTGAATCCTGGGATGTTTCTGAGCAGGTGGAATGATTACAAGGTTACTTTTTTTTAAAATGTGTCTGCCACTGGTTTCCGGATGGACTGGTCATGGGGAAGAGGTGGGTGACAACTTCCATGTCATTTAGAGAGTTCTGACTGAGCTCTGTGGGGACAGCCTGTTTAGGGGGAAGGAGCACAGGGGTGGTGTGGGTGAGGCCTGTGAGGTAGGCAGGGGCCAACATATGGAAGGCTTTCTTATGCTGAGCTCATAGACACCCTCCGTATGTCTTTAGAGGAGGGCAGTGGCCAAATCAAATTTGCATTTTTAAAAGATAGTCCTGCTGGCAATGTCAGAGAAGAGAGAACAGCAAAGCCTGACATAGTAAAAAAATGTCGGAAAGAAAAAAAAGTTTTCACTGCAAAATGTGTATGGACCTTCTGCCTGTGTAAGTTCAAGTTCTCCACTTTCAAGTCTGTCCCCTTCCTGGTTATTCAGACCTTGTCTGTCCACTGTGGTTGCAGTCCTCAGTTCGCCAGGAGCTGTGGTCTCTTTCCCAAACTCTCCTGAAACACATTCCTATCCCAGATCTCACTGGGACATTTTAATTAGTTGGGTTGAATGAAAAGAAAGGACACGTACACTCCATGTACCTGTCTCCAGCAAGCCACGGTAGGCAGCGGAGTCCCTAATTATAGCCATGCCAGGGGCCTTCATCAGCCGACATGTAAACACTGAAGCTGTTTTTTTCTTTTTCTTTTAATGAATAACTGGATGCCAGTGAATGGATTTACCAGGGTGCCTTTAAATTGCTTGATTTTTATGAATTCTTTCATATGCTTCTCAGTGGGGAGAGCATGATAGTTAGGCTGAAGTCTGGGTGATGAGTGGGTAAGCCCTGCTTCCAAAGAAAAGAGCAAAACTGAGCGCCATGGAATTCTCAGAAAATAATGGGGAAGATTGTGCTCGTGGATTCCATTTTTCAAGAGGAGAATATTAAGGACAGATTTAGACAATTTAATGAGAGCATTGAAGTGGAATGCTATTATCTTAGTTCAAATCTTCCTCAAATGAGGGAAATTTAAAAGAAAAAATTACATGCTTTACCTTTGTTAACTCAAAAACATTCTAAACACCAGGAAGGCAGCACCATGGGCAGCTTTTGTCCCCGTCACCAATCCACAGTGATAGGGCAACGTGCCTTGGCAAATGATGAGCAGTTATTAGATTAAGTTGAAATTAATCAAATTGAATTTTCAAGGTTGTCCCTCCTATAGCTACTTAGGAAAAGTTTAATAACATCTCATTTTTTTAAAAAAAGGCTTCCTCATCTTGCCTTCTCTAAAACAGTTTGAAAAGACTTACCTTCTAGGTAAGACAATAGTACTCAGCTGAGTCGCTTCTGATTTTATATCTCCTCAATATGGTTTGGATATGGAATGTCCCCCTTATTGAAAGCATAGTCTCAGTGCAGCAAGGTTCAGAGGTGGGGCTTTTAGGCAGTGCCTGGGTCATGGGGGCTTTGAGCTTATTGGTGGATTAGCCATTTGGTGGTTACTTTGGTGATAGTTGAATGGATTACTGGGAAGTAGCACTTAGCTGTAAGAAGTAGGTCACTGGGGGTGAGACCCTTTCTTCTCTCTCTCTGTTTCTTGGCCACTATGAACTGAATGGTTTGTTTCTGCCATGAGGTTCTGCCTCACCTCAGACCCAGAGCAATGGAGCCAGCCAGCCATGGACTAAAATCTCTGCAACCAGGAGCCAATATAAATCTATCCTTCTCTAAGATGTTTTGATCAAGTATTTTGGTCACAGCAATGAAAAGCTGACTATCATACTCCTGCCGAGGTAAATTAAAAACATGTATGATCATATAGAGTTATATGTGACGTTTATATCCTAGAAGAGTGTAAACCTCCAGGAATCCCCACAGTATGAGAGCTTTCAGTTCGGAGCCATCCAGAAAGCAGAAGGCATCTAGCGCCCAGTGCTGGGAGCTTCTTCTTCCAAACCAATGCTATACCTCTCTCATGTGCGCACGGCAGGACACATTCTTCCTAATCTGAGGCAAGCCGACATGTTTAGGTATCTTGATTCTCTGCAAACTGAGAACACGTTTCCCTGTGTGGTCCCTTCAAGGCAACATTTTAGTTTTTCTTAACCATCATGATGTTTGTAAATAGGAGTGCTGTGACCTGCACAGCTGTTAATTCAGGTACCAGAGGAGGGGTAATGAGGGGATGAAGAAAATACAGACAGACACACAAATAGAGAAAAAGCTGGGACTCGGTGGCTCACTAAAATCTTGGTAGGAAGATCGTGACCCAGAACAAGCTCAGCTCGTTCGTTTTATAGGTTTTATCATTAAATGAGTTATTGTGAGAAAGTTTCCTCAAAACAAGCAGAACCAAGGTCATAGGTGTAAGCAGCCCAATTATGATCATCCCTTAACTTTCTACCGCCTGAGCAGCTAGTGTCTGAACCTCAGGTCAAGAACTTATAGTTTGGTGGCTGGCACAGAACCTCCTATTGAACAGGGAGTCACCATAGCAACTGGGCGATCGAGGCACCCTCACACTGAAAGCTCCCAGAAGAGGCATTGCTTCTGTCACTGGACAGCTTAAGGACCATAATTCAGTCACCACTCCCAACACAGGGGTGTACTGTAAATGCTAAATTTGTGAAATATTATTTGACAAGCAACAATCACCTCTGCATTCATTTAACATACAAAATAGCACCAATTACCTGTCTTAGAGTCATCCATGTGCTTCACTGCCTTGCTCCTCACATCAATTGCTTTCAATACTTCCACCAAAATATTAAGCAAATTTGTTCCTATCTTTTCACCTACACAAAAGGTAGAGGTAACGGCTTATAAAAACTGAACATTACTGAGACCTAAAGGTGCCAGTCATTGTGCTAGTAATTTTTAAAGCACCATCTAATTTCATTGCTCATTCCATCACTATTAGATATAGCCATAATCTCCATTGCATAGATGAAAACTTTATAAATTAAACAATTTTCCCATTACCTCCCAGCCAGGCACCTGACTCCACAGTCCCCTTTCCTAAGCAGAATACGTTGGCCTAGAGGTACAGCTTTACCTGCAACCTGACTCCTTGCCTTTGGATGGACACCTCTGGAAACAGCTACTCATCCCCACCCTGTGTTAACAGAGTCAGTGACCCTCTGTGTGCACCAGTATTCATGCTGTTTCTAATTCGTCTATATTTTATTATCCATTTAGAAACAAAGAGGATATACACTGCTTAAGCAAGGCAACAATCTTCTTTAAAGAGAAGCAAAGGTTGGGTGACACAGGAGATGTGTGCAGAAAGGATCCGCTGATTGCTACCTGGCAGACTGACTGTCCTCATTTAATTGGCAAGAGAGATGAGCTCCAAGAGCAGAGTTAAAAATAACATTCCAAATATTTCAAAATATAAATGGCACAGAGATAATTAAGATACCACAGGATGGCAGCCTCTGGAGCAAGTTATAGCCATGTAGTGACTTAATTGGTTTCAGAGAAACTCACCAACTACTGCCTTGATGTCACAAGATTATTTTGTTCTTTCACTGGGAAGGAAAAGGGACTGAGGTGTCCCAAGTCCTGACATATCTTAGCCACAAGGTAGACAGAGGGTTCTCCTTAGACTAGAGGAGTTTGATTGGTGAGGGGCTTGCCTGGTAGTTGGGAAGCACTAGACCAGCAGTGGATCATGGAGACACTCCCAATCGGGGTGGGGTCAGAGACCAAGGAGAAGCTGCCATTTCACTGAGGCCTTTTCTCAGATCCAGAGCTAGACAACTCTGACCCTCCTCTATGACTTCCTCACCTGGCGATAAGATGTGCCTGAACTAGATTCCTAAAGGCAGTCTACAAGCCTGACTTTTTACAGTGGACTTGCAAAATACTGATGGAGTTTTCAGAAAGCTGCTTTTCCTTTCATGTTATGCACAGTTAGAACAAAAATGAAAAAACCTGGGGTGGGAGCGATGACATCATACATGTACATGTATTTCTGATTTTTTAATTTTTTTTAGATTTGTGGACACAAATATATGAGTTATTTGCAGGAGTTTATCTGATCTTCTATCAGCTATCTTATTTTCACGAACAACTTTGTAGTAGGAAACTATAAGCCTCCCAAACCCACTATTTATGAGTGCTAGCCTTTCTCCTGTTCTTATTGATAATCTAGGTGTAACGGTAATTGGTGTATTCGTGTTATTTTATGTGGATGTTATCTAGATGTTATTTTATCCGGACACAATTTCATCTGAGCTTTTCCAGGAATTTGAATAATTTGCATATTTTTAGTTAAGGGGAATATAGTGCTCTAATTTATTTGTGTGCATTCATACTAACTAATGCTTTATCATTAGTATTTTGATTAATAAGAACTTCTGAAGTTACTTTGATGATGATGTTGATGATGATGATGATGATGATGATGATGATTATGGTGAGGATGATAAAAAATTTGAAATTCCTCTTGACAAATTTTTAAGTATACAGCATAGTATTATCAACTAAATGTTTATGGCTTCATTTAATGGTGATTCTAAAGTTTTGAGCTAATCCCTATTAGCTTTGAGTTTCTGAAAGGCAATCTAACTTTATTGAACTAAGTATTTTATCTACATTGTATTTTACAAAAACGCACATAACCTAGACCATATAACAAACAGCTTAAATTAAGTGGCTTATTCTGACTGGTGACCTAAATTAAAAGAAAAATAAATAAATGCCTACTTACATGAAAAAATTTTCATCTTATAGAACTTTGTCTCTCATGTGGAATCCAGAGAGAAATAAGGAAATAAAGGGGGCAGGGGACAAGTATCCCATGAAAAAAGAAGAGATCTGTGGAGTAGAGGAAGTGGATTGAGGGGAAGAGGAACGAGAAAAGGGAGGATCTGTGGAATGAAAATTGAGAAATTATGCTAAGTCCATATAATGAATATACCACAGTGAATTTCACCTTTATATATATCTACAACGCACCAATTAAAAAACAATAAATAAATAAGAGGTGGGATCGTAATGGAGTGAATGATATTCAATACGTGCATGATCACATCAGAGTGAACTCAGCTATTGTGCATAGTTACAAAACACCAATAAAAACATTAAAAATGCACCGTCCTAAATTCATTTGTGTAACAAAGCAGATGGATTGACATCAAGAATAGAAACACAAGGATAAATAGTTTGGGTGCACATAGTCATTTGACTGTGTTCTATGTGGGCCATCAACACAGTCACCTTTTTCCATAGCCATAGAGGCAACTCACTGTTGAAGAAAGTATCACTCTAGCGCTTCTTGTGGTTTTGGGAGATGAATCTGCAGTCCTGGGAAGCTACAAGGTTAGTGCTGTGGTCTTGAAAAGCATGGACTGGAAAGACTGAAGTCACCAGAGAAACTTCCCCAATTTGTGATGCAAATTGAGCAGCTACTTGCCTTTCTTAGAGAAGGGAGGTTCTGCTAGGAAAGAGAGTATTTTAATTTAAACAAGAAGAGAACTTTCTTGAAAATGTGTTCACTCCCATAATTTCAAACTGCAACTCAATGTAGGTCCAAAAGAGTGTCCTTTTTGCCCAGACCACAACTACTTCCACATTTTCAGTTAAGCGAGCATTATTACTGTATGAACTCAACCTATCCATGTTGGATACTATATTGTAATAGACCAGTACTTGCCATATGATGATTTATGCAATATGTATATAAAGCATACACTTAAGCATCCCATGATTTTCAGTTCCTTTAATTTTATTTGTTGGATGATCCATGGTGCCAATTCTTTTTCCTATGTAAGGATTTCTTGATTTTTTTAATGATACATCTGTCTAGAGAAACTTGCTCATTCATCATAATTAATCTTCATCATAAAGCCTGCTGGAAAGTTTGATGATAAAGGGATTATTTTTTATAAGCACACCAAAAAAAAAAAAAAAATCACAAAAGAAGCACACCAACTTTCAGACAACATTTAGCTGTCCTTCAAAATCTTCAAGGAAACATTAAAAAAAAATTTTTTTTTTTGCTTGCCTTTTAAAATAAGAATTTATTTTTTCTTTCCCATTTTTACTGGTGCATTAGAGTTAATGGGATTTATTGTTGTATATTCATACATGTATACAATATAACAATATAATTTGGTCGATATCACTCCCCAGCATTTCCCCCCTCCCTCAGCAGCTCCTACCCTCCAGTCCCTTTCCTCTCCTGATCTCCCTTTGATTTCCATGAGATTCCACCAGTCTACCTGTCTTTTCCTTTTTCCTCTCTAGCCTCTGCATATGAGAGAAAACACATGTCTCTTAATCTGAGTTTGACTTATTTCACTTAGCATAATGGTCTCTAGATCCATTCATTTTTCCTGGAAAGAGATGACATAATTTTATTTTTCTTTATGGCTGAATAAAACTTCATTGCATATATATACCACATTTTCTTTATTCATTCTTCCGTTGATGGACACGTAGGCTGGTACCATACTTGGTCTATTGTCAATCATGCTGCTATAAACAGGGGTATGCGTGTATCACTGTAGTATGATGACTTTAATTCTTCAGGGTAAATACCAAGGAGTGGTATTGCTGGGTCACATGGTGGTTTCAGGCCTGGTTTTTTGAGAGCCTCCATACTGACTTCCATAGTGGTCGTACGAATTCACAGTGCCACCAACAGTGTAAAACAGTTTAAAGGAGAAATTTTTAACATTGAAATACTACAACCATCTTCTATCCGCTTTGCCAGGTAGTTAGGTCATTAAGATCTGGTGAAACAGCTACTTTTGCTACAAGATCCTTCCATGACATGCAAAGAGAAGTCCATTATCTGTGGAGAAATATCGGAAAAATTTTTGTGAGGACTTCCTTATGTGACCTTGTTCCTGCATGTGATTTTCAGGCCACTTACTCCATGAGAATCATATAGATAGAATGTGGGGATGGGAAAGAGATGGAGAGGACTCCCTGATGCTCCTAGTTCAGCTATGGAAGCAGTAGTTTTCCATCATTCCAAGGGAATATGGTGGGTGTGAGGTGTGGCCCAAAACAGAATCACACAACTATAAAAGCTGATACTGTTTATAAAGCCTGGATCTCTTTAAAAAAATGCTCACAGACAGTTCTGGGTCTTTAATATACAAAAAATAATAATAATAACAATCTTTTTTACCAACCTAATTCATAGCTATTTATAACCCTGAAAATTTTTAGATGTTGAACTTTGGTTGAACATGGTTGGGTATGTAATAAAAATAAAATTTGGTTTCCTCACACAACTACTACAAAACAGCAGACTATAAACAGTCTTTTATATTAATAACATATTATATTTAGAAAGCAGATTATATGATATATGTATACTATATTTCATTGCATGCTTAAAATATTGATGCACAGAGAAAAAGTACATAGGGCCTATACCACACTGTTTATAGCATTATTCCGGGAAGTAGGATTACGGTGTATTTCTCTTCTTTTATGTGTTTTGTTAACATTGGATAATAAACATATATTATTTTGAAATAAAAAACAAAAAGGAAAATGTTTAAAGTTGGCTCCTAAGAGCTTCAACAATTGAAAAGCTTGAGATCTATTGAGTCTATAGGTTGAGTCTAGATTATGCTGTTTAATGGCCTCCAATGCTTTAAATTAGGTTTAAATTAATTAATTCAGCTCTTCAGTCATACTACACACAAACATTCTTCCAAAGTAACAGTGTCATTATTGCCAAAAAAAGTCTATTCCCCAGCCTGGTGGGGAGCAGGCTACCAAATGATACTGGTTACCAAGAGCAGAAGACAGATAGTTTTCAGTGATATCAGAGTGAACACCTGCCCCTCATCACAGACACTGAGAAACACCTTGTCACCCGTACCTCTTATACACCACACTAACCTGTGACACAATAAATTCAGAATTTTCCATGCCATTTAGCTAGGTAGTGACAAAGAGGGACTCCTAATTCATAGCCCTTGCCTCCATATTGACAGCACCATCTTCTGCAGAAAATGAACACTCCCAAGAAATGTTCGATTCAATTCAGTTCAGAAGGATTTCGTAGACATTTTTTAAGAGCTTACAATGCGATGTGAATCAGACTAGGCCTTAACTGTACCAAACCAAGTAAGAGAAACTGCCTTTATCCCCACCACACCAAGGGATGTTGAAGATCACCAACAGAAGGGTGTGGTGGGTAGTGATAGCGCGGAGTAGGGACAGATCTGTGTTTCCTGGGAAATCCAGAAATCCTTCATATAGGTGAATATCCTTGAGTTGGGTCTTGATATTTGTGTGTCCAAATTCGCAGATCAGCACATCTTCGAGGTTTCCATTTTTCCCAACTCCCAAAGAAGAAAGGCCAGACCCTGTTTTGGAATGCATTTGGTTCCTGACCCAATACTGTTTTTAATTTCGCGTGGAAAAGTTAATATGTTCGGCTCTCTGCATCTGGACTGATTTTCTTAATTGTAGGCCTGGTTCCATGCATGTAAAATAATTTTTAATTCTTCAAATGAAATAAAATAAGTGATCATTTTAAGATTTAGTCATCCCTTTTATTTTTGACTATATAAAAGAAAAAAAAATGTAAGCAGTTATTCTTCAGCCAGTTGTTTTGAAAATGTTTAAATGCAGGTTAAGAACCTGAAACCTCCTGTTCTCAAATAAATCATGTCCCTGTATTTCAACAGATGCAATGCTCTTGGTGGCAGAGCGACTGGAAGGGCCATTCAACATTGAGTCCGTCATGGACCCCATAGATGTCAAGATTTCTGAAGCCATTATGAACATGCAGGAGAACAGCATGCAGGTGTCTGCAAAGGTATTTGCATTAATAATGTATTTACTAATGTATGTACATAATGCAGGTGCAGTAACCTAAAAATGAAGTCACAAGATATATTGGCTGGGATTATAAATTCTAATAGGCTGCCAGTGAGCTTTTCCTGTTGAGCCACAAATTTGCTACTTCGTGAAAGGCGTGTAACAAAATGGCCTTGGGAAGGGAAGTCATTTTTTCATTGGCAGCCACTCAACCATGATGAAATGACTGACTGCCTAAAAGTTTCAGGGAGCCCCAATGTGATTCCCTCACATTTGTGAGCAATTTGGTCAAAATTTTCTTTTTTAATGTTTGAAATGTCAACACACCTTCACCATGATCCCTCTCTAGTAACTTCTGATTCTATCAACAGCTGTGTAGGTGAGGCACGTGTCCTGTATGTTCAAGTGTAAATAATTAAACGCCCTATCTGACTTCCTTTTAAGACTAGGTAAACCATTCATTAATGAATCATCAAGGGCAAACGTTCCTTTGTATGGAGTCGAGCACACCTTAAAAAGAAAAAGGTAGTGCATTTTCATAAATCATGAGACAGAGCTTCTGGGCTTGCAGCTGCAGCACAGGAAACCCAGGTGCACAGGGTTTTGTTTCTTCGTTTGTTTGTTGTGTTTGTTTTGTTGTCTGCACCAAGTTGAAGATGAGCAGGACCCTCTTTAAGCAAAACTGAGCCGTTTTCAGCAGGTCTCAACCTCATCCTTCATCCCCCGTCCTCCCATGCTGTGCCTGCACAATGCCCTTCTGTTCTCTTTCCTAGTCCCCTGTCAAGAAACACTAACCAAATCTATATCAGTCCTTTAAACCTAGTGACTGAGTGATTGCATTTTAATTGAAAGTCATTTGCACTAAAATGTCAGGCCAAGAGTTGCATGATTAGCTTTCTTCAATTTTTAAAATCCTTTGTGAAAGAGATTTCAAATATAATCAAGGAGGAGGGGAGAAATTGCAAAGCAGGAAGGAAGCAAGCCATGGAATTGCCCCTAGGTCTCCTTGGCTAAGCGTGAATCAAACTAGATTTGGGCTTTTCAGGGCGAACTTGGAGGAAGTAGGAGGAGACAGAATCTGACCTGAGTTTCTTTCTCTCTCTGGAAGACAGATGAGCCAAGAGTTTCTCAAACCCATTTCTGCACTTGGTGTACCCAGCATGAAAGAGAACACTCCAAGTTGCCATCAACTGTTGGGGAAAGAGCATATTTGGGGGTTTCATGAATGGTCATTTTCTTTCTTTCCTGTGGGAAGAAAAAAATGAGCAATCATCTATTTCACTCAAATCTATTGCCTAGAAACCAATTACTGTCTTTTTGAGAGGCCACATATCCGAGTGCTCAAGTAAGTAGGTGCTAAGTTTGTAGACATTCAAAATGGCTCTAAAGAAGAAGACACAACACGCATGGGCAAAAGCGTCCTCAGTCTGAGATCATCTCACTCTCCTTGGAAGCAGGTGTCTGTTTCCATTGGTGCATGCTCCTCCACGTTCAAGTCAAGCATTTCTTCCTCTTTTTTTTTTTTTTTTTTTTCCTTTCATCCATCCCTTCAATAAATATTTATTGAGAATCCATATGTCAGGCACAGTTCAAGTGCTGGGGAGACAGGAGGGAACAAGGCACAGCTCCTACAGAAACAAGGTCATGTCCCCTGCTTTGCCTTTCAGCTGCTCCTCTTGCAGAGGTGGGATCCAAACTCCTACCAGGTCTTGCACTGTCTGGTCCCTGCTGACCTGTGACCGTGGCTTCCTGTCATTTGACACTGTGCAGTCACCTGGATTTTTCTCGGTACTTTGAATGTTTCTTTGCCTATAATTTACCTGCCTGTCCCATTTCTGCAGGTCTCTCTTATGGTTCCCTGTTAGAGCAATCTAACAGTGTCTCTTATACATTGGAAACAGACAGATGTTCGGGGACTTGCTGCCTGGCATTATTCTGACTTCTCTGGTGGGGAACTTCAGGTGGTATAGAAGTCACTGATGTGTTCCTAGAACCCAGTCCAGTATGTCACACACAGAAACTCTAGGTAAATAGTTGTTGAATTAATTTATAAACAACAACAAGAAAAAGAGGAGCAGCTCTAGTGAGTGAACTCCAGTCAGCTTTTAAGAAATCAACCTTTTTCAAGAATTACCTACATTATTTTTAATTACATTTTTAAATTGAAAAATAAAGAATCTAAGTATTTATAATATAGTGATGTTTTGAAACATCTATACAAAGTGGAATGGCTAAATCCAGCTAATTATCATATGCATTGTACTTTACATACTTTTCATTTATTTTTGTAGTGAGAACACTTCAAACCTAGTCTTCCAGCAATTTTCAAGCATCAATACACTGTTGTTACGTCTAGTTCAAATCAAGCAAGCCTCTCAAAATCCTCCAAGTGTGATGGACTCTTCTAGAATGTGAATGAGATGTTTTTGTGGATTTTGTCCAACTACATTAGAATAGTATTGCTGTTAATAAAAATGTCCTTTAAAATGACACATTTCTTTGTAAGAAATGCCAAATTCAAGAAGAGGACTAATACAGGGCACACAAGGGTCTACTCACACAGGGGATACAGTAGAAAGGGTCATGAAATGATAATACAAAAAATGTCCAATGGACTAGCAACAGAAGTGTATCTGGTGTGTATGGCACAGAGAAAAGAGAACGGGGGAGTTAAGAAGAAAGGAAAGAGGACCAGAGTCTGCAGGATGCTGATGAGGAAGGGCCAAAGCCAGCTTTTACTATCGTGGCAAGGTCAAGGTGGTTAGAATCTGGATCAACCCAACAGGAAACACCAATAGGATTTGCCAGTGAATAAACACATTTTGAAAGAGGTTTTATTTCATCAGCAGAATGGGGTTTTCTTTTAAGTGTAGGAATACATGGTTTCATCTTTCATATAAGCCACATCCATAGAATCACACATGCACAGGAATCTAACATGTACATTCTAGCTAAGAAGCAGCATTTATCCTTTTTCTAAAAGGAATCCTTAGTCACTGTGGATAAAGACTCTCATCAAACTTGAAGTTCTGAATTTCCAGACTGGGGCTGGAGTATCTACCTAGAGACACTGTTCACTTCTGATAGGTGAAGTTCAGGTGAGGCCAAGAGCTGTTTCTTAATTGGGGGCAGGACATTCTGAGAGTTGGAAATCTGTTTACAAATTAAAATGACTTTTTACTGCAGGATATGATTAGTACCTTTTCCTTTGAAAATCATATATTTTACTAAAGCAGTTACTGATGGAAGTCATTCCCAGTTCCCAGTTGTTAAGAAAGCAACAATATGTATACCAGCCAACTCATATTTGTTGAGCGCATGCTGCCAAGCAGTGTAGTAAGTGCTTTTCATGGTTTACATTATATAATATCTATGACAATACTGTAATGAGATTATCTTTCCCCATAGTTTGCAAACAAAGAAATCAAAACTTAGAGAAGGAAAGTAACTTACCAAGATCTCATGGTGCAGCAGGTATTCCAAAGCCCATCTTGCAGATCAATACATTACAGTGAGGTTGGTGTCTGCAGAGTGATTCTCATAGGAGGGTGAAAGTTAGTGAATAGTTGCTCAATAAATCAAGTATTTAGACAAGGTTCCATAATCTTCAGTAAAACCTGCATGAGAAGGTACAAAAACAGGTGACAAAGGCAGGTGAACTCCAGCTGTCTCCCTACTGCTTCCCAATGTGACAAATTCTAATTAAACATTTCTCTTATCCAGCCTAATCACTCATTTCTTCCACCCTTTCCTAGAATTATTAGACTACAAAATATAAAATCCCTTTCTTTCCTTTCTGTACCAAAAGGCAAAAGAAATACTTCAAATATGAAATCCCTTTCAACAAATGTTCTCATCATATCTAGAGGAAGGAGAACTAATCTCTGTACATGATTATTGAGATCATGAATTAGAGGGTTACAGACTAATGAAAAGATCTATTCTCCCCATGTATGTTCATGATTCAATCTTGTCCCAGATCTGTTTTTATAGATATTGTCAAATTCTTCTACCTCTCCTGTTTAGCCCACAGGGAAGCAGTTGAGGTGAAATGCAGTGAGATTCCTTTCCAAAATAAAAAATACATGACCATACCAAATTGTATAACCAAGCTATAGTATGCATTTTTTTGATAACTGTCGGGGTCTTAAGCCCCCCTGCTCTTCTCGACCAGTGACAAGGGAAGGGGACACTCCCCAACAAGGTCAGACCGGGATAGGTAGGGCTGACTGACCGCCTGCTCCCAGCCCTCCCAGAGGAGGACAATCAGACACATCAGGGAGACCTGTCACAGCAGGAACTCATTTATTGAGGGAGTCACACAGCTTCTATGTAGGGTGGGGGCTAGGCAGAAACCAATCAGCTTAAAGGTCAGCAAGGGGTGGGGGTGTTTCATGCAGGTGAGAGTCCCATAGGACTATATGGCAAGCACAAGCTGATCACATTCGTGGAACTGTTGTTAACCAATCCCTGATGGTGGTCCGATTTATCCTCATTAACTATTGAAACCGCCTTTGAGGCCTTGATCTTGCTCACTCGCCAGGGAGTAAGGAGCCAGCCTGAGTTAGTTAACGTCTCATTAGTCCCAACATATCCCCCTTTTTTGTTTTATATTAAGGGTGTGTCTGTCTTAGGTTGCCACTGGGAGGGTCTTACCTGTCATGGACCATCACCCTAGCAGTTTGGGGGTCCGCCTTACTCGAAGGAGTGCCTGTCTTAGGTTGTCCACGGCAGAGCAACATCCTAACCCGTCATTGGACAATGAGGCTCTAGCCCTCATTTCCTGTCTTAGGTCAGTATGAGCTCCCCATGAATCTTACCCGTCATTGACTACCACCTTAGCACTTCAGGCGGGACCCTCAGGAGGAGCAGGGCTTAAGGGAGAGACACTTAGACCCCAGTGTCCTGATAGGAGTGATCCATGATCCCATAAGGGCTCCCAATCACCATTATGAAGGGCGGTATAATGCTGTCGGACCACCATGAGCTGCACAGACTTAGCCTGGCTTTTCAGTAAATGGATAAGCTTATTGATTATGCAAGGCCCAAAGGTGAACACAAGGATAATGGTGATTAGCGGTCCCCTAAGCAGGAGGAGGTAGGGGAGCCACCCATGTAACCGAGTCCAGAGGAAATTCAAAAGGAGCTTGCTCCTACGATGTTCCAGATCTTCTTGTAGGTTTTTTATTTAATCTTGTGCAATGCCAGAGCAGTTGGCGTAGAAAGAGCACTCTTCACCAAGGAATAGGCAAAGCCCTCCTTCCTTCGCTGTCAGCAGATCCAAACCACAACGATTTTGCAGAACAACAGCAGCCAAGGAATCAAGCTGAGCCTGTAGATCTAAGATGGTAGAGCTGCAAAGTGCAATCTTAGGAGCTCTGTAGCTCTCAAGGAAGTCCACTGTCCAAAGTCAAAAGGTCAGAGACCCCAATCTCAATCACTGTTGTCCCATTTTTGCTACTGTGCATTACACTCTTTCTTAAATGTCATTTTAAGCAGTTTACATATATTGAATCCTAAGTCTATATGAACATTAGTTAACACAATTTAACATTGTATCTAAACATGAATTAAAGAAATGCTGAGAGAGCTTTTAACTCTCCTTTTGTGTGGCGAAGTGGCAAAATGTTTTTATGTTTAGCCTTTAAACAAATCAGGCTCTCAATAACCTTCAGAAATACATTTAACAAATTTTACATATACCCTATTGATAACAGGTCCTATAATAGAACATTAAATGATAGAAATAAATCCCCAATAAAATTTACTCTTTATAATTACCATTACAGACAAGTTTAGTTTGGAGAATAGCAACTTGATAAATTTCCTATTTTAAAAACTTGTATACCTGGAAAATATGAACACATTTAATATACAAAGAGTGACATTTCACAATTACCTTGACACTTTTATCTTACCAAATTTAGTTTTTAAAGAAAACCTTAGACTCTGTAACGTAGTACAATACCCTAACAGTTGTTTAACCATAATTGTATAAACCCCAATTTTTAAGACAAATTGTTCTAAAGAATAAAACTTAATAGACACAAAATTAAGAGTGAATTAGTGTTTCTAAGAAATCCTTGTCATTTTACCATATAGACTAAACTTTGGTTTATATCAGAACATTAGTATTTCACCTTAGGAAAAACCTTAAATAGCTTCACCTGTGTCACATACACACAACCAACTTAGTTACATGCAAACTTGTTGAAACTTGCCCTTTACAGACTTTCTTAGCACTTATTTAGACCCTCATGTATTTTATCACATAAGCACTTTCTTACCCAGAAACATTTTGTTTTTCACTAAATATATTTCCATATCTAGAACCTTTTATTTTTTTTTCTTTCCTATCTGTTGGCTTTTTAGTTCACATTCTGAAACAACTCTTATGAAACTTCTTAATTTATATAAATTACTCCATTTTAATAAGATTAAATATTTTGTTATTTATAGTACTCTAATTGAAACACAATTGAAACCTTTAGAACCCTTTGTATATAGAAATTATACCTGTTAGGACATAACTCTTAGTAATCTTGTTTTTAGTTTAGTGATGACACAAAACAATTTTTTCTACAAACACATTTGAGTAATCCCATGCATGTCAACTCTAATTCACTTATTTTCTTTAAAAAAAAAAAAAAAACAAAAAAAAAACCAAGATATTAGACAAGTGTCCTGAACAGTATTTGCCATCTTTTTCTTGTTGGAGGAAAGTCCTAGAAAAATTGATGTTAGACATTTTATTAGCATCAACATTTTATTAGTTTGACCACCGAGAGACTTGCGAGTTATTTTCAAGACATTTTACTTCTATTAGTTTACCCAATTTAAATTGAACCTTTTTAAATCACGTGAATTAAAAGTATTTGGATCCATTTTTAAATTTTACTTTTAGGAGCGCTCAGTTTTGATACAGACAAAACATGACATCAGACAGCACGACATACACATAACACAAAATCAAAGGCCTTGAAACTTTATAGGTGAATCTCCATTGCAATGTAACAGATGTTCAAAAACTCTAGTTGAATAAAAAATAAAAATAGAACTGATCAAAAAAGTCATGAGCCCAAAAAAAATGTAAAATTAAAAAAAAAAAAACAAGAGAGTCGTGGAAAAATGATACGGCCATTAAGTACTTTAGTAAAGCACCATAAAATTTACTTTTGCTGGAGTTCAGGTAAGACTCTTTTGTTTTTTTTTTTTTTTTTTTTTTCTTTTTTTCTTTTTTTTTCTTTTGGGTTTGTGACAGGTCTCCTACTAAGCATTCTGGCTTCCTTCATTTACATTTCAATGTAAGCCTTGACTGAGATTTGGATCTGAAAGGGGCTAAAATGCTCCAGCAGAAACTTGATGCCTAGGGCATTTTAACCCTTATTTCTGGTTAGTAATCAATTAAGGTTTAGACGCAGAAAATTATGAAATAATTATCTCCCAATACTTGTGGGGCCTGGGGCTACTATATCATACTCCTTACTAGGACATGCCACCATGGTTGGGCTGGTTACTCCCTCCACACCAGCATATGTGGGACCTAATGGCAGGAGGACTAGGTGGGCTGGGTGGGGCAAAGTTGGAGGAGGAGGAGGAGGAATTAAGAGGGGGAGAAGAAGGAGGCATTCGAGTTTGCAGGAAGAGCAGAGAAGCACAAGAAAGAAGAGACTTGAAGATAAGGAATCCCTTTCCATCTGCCCGCTCACTTGCGGCAGCTGTGTGCCAATATCTTTGGTAGCCACAATCCACCTTCCCATGGAGCGATCTTTCATCCCTGCACAGGCCAATTTGTGATCGGTAGTCATTCCTTCCCAAACTAACATTTTAACATTTACTGGGAGGGCCATACAGGGAGCGGGAGGTTAGAGTCTGTGAGTTCTTGCCCAGTATCATAAAATGGCCACCGGGAAGATTTCCCACCATCCAGAAGGAGAAGGGCAAGGGCTGTCATTGGAGTCTGATGTGGCCCCAGAATACAAGATGGCAGCAATGAGCCTCCCCGGGAGGTAGTGGGCCCTCCCTATGAGTAGAGACTGGCTGCCCTTGTGGTTCCTGAACCTTGGGAGGAGCAGATGGAGATGGATTGGGCTCCTCATTAAAGGTCTCCCAAGGTTGTTTACTATGTGGCAAGTTTCTGGAAGGAGATGCAATGGGAGGAGCCGGCGGTTCTTTAGGTGGCGGCTCTTTGGGGAGAAACTTGGAGCCCCCTTTGGGAGGTCCTGGAGAGAAGCAGGCCTTAAGGGCGGATAATGTAGGGCAGACTCCCAATGGGGGACCCTCCCCTAAATTGATTTCCCTCTTCTTAACAAGTTGTTTTACATGATCCCATGTGGACCAGTCAAAAAGATTAGTGGCGGGAAGCCAAGAGGCCACCCGAGTAAAGGTGTCCCAGGCTTTTTCCGCCTGTGTATCATACCACTCAAGGCCCCTGATCTTCAGCATGAAGAGCGCAGGGTCACCATGTGTGGTGTGTGTTTGCCCCATCTTTTCGGGGATGCCTTACCTCGGAACCCGCTTGGCCCGATCTGCCGGTACTTGCGGTTTCGAAACTGCCTCTTCGCTTTGGCTGTGGTTCAGCCTTGAGGGGCCCCACGTTGGGCACCAGATGTCAGGGTCTTAAGCCCCCCTGCTCTTCTTGACCAGCGACAAGGGAAGGGGACACTCCCCAACAAGGCCAGACCAGGATAGGTAGGGACTACTGACGGCCCACTCCCAGCCCTCCCGGCGGAGGACAATCAGACGCCACAGGGAGACCAGTCACAGCAGGAACTCGTTTATTGAGGGAGTCACACAGCTTTTACGTAGGGTGGGGGCTAGGCGGGAACCAATCAGCTTAAAGGTCAGCAAGGGGGGGGGTTCACACAGGCGAGAGTCCCATAGGACTATATGGCAAACACGAGCTGATCACGTTCCCGGAACTGTTGTTAACCAATCCCCCATGGTGGTCCAGTTTATCGTCATTAACTATTGAAACTGCCTTTGAGGTCTTGCTCTTGCTCACTCGCCAGGGAGTAAGGAGTCAGCCTGAGTTAGTTAACGTCTCATTAGTCCCAACAGATAACATCATGGTGCTCATTTTAACTAGATTCTAGATTTGTTAACCCTCTGTGTAGATCATATACATTTTTAAAGACTGAGGTCAAAAGCATATTAAAATTTTTCTTGCTTTCCTTTTGGGTAAAAAAATCACTTCATAATGATGACAGCCATCACGGTTGAACCCCTACTATATCCATTCAACGAATACCCCACCATATGCCAGGCATAAGAACTCCAGTGGATTCCTGTGTCGGTCTCTTTCTAGATGCCTTATTTACATACTTATTTGAAATCCTTACTGCATTCTTGTATAGCGTTCATTTCCTCGTTTTATAGGTAAGTGGTGTTAAATTTAGGAGATTAAATAGCTAGCCTGAGGTGGTAGAGGTGGGATTTCAGCCCGCATCTGTCTGATCCAAAGAAAAAGATTTTCCCAGCATGCCACAGTTTCCTCCTTAAATATCCACCCACCAGGACCAGATGTGCATCAGCACTGGAGGGATAGCTGTGTACGGGAGGGCTGGGTGCCTGCCACACACCGTGGGGAGCCTGTGGTGAGAGGCAAGGCGTTAGGTCTTCCAACCCGAACCAGGTTATGACCTTCGCCAACTGCACCGTCTTCAAAGACAGGCAAAAACCCTTATTGTTTCCCCTCCTCCTACCCCAATAAAAGTAGTTCAAAAGCTGCAAGTTTGTGGAAATTCCCCAAGGGAAAGTGGTAAAAATGAGCTAAATCTCTGCCTTTGAATATCAGATAATCTCCATCCTGTCCTATCAGGGAAGATGAAACTGATCTCGCTAGATATATTTAACTATATTAGGAATAATTTCAAACCTAATCCAGGAAAAGATTGGTTTGCCAGATATAATCTAAATTAAGAAGGAAGACTTATTAAATTTCAATTGAAACTACTCATTCAATTAACACTTATTACAGATGAGGGTAGAACCCATTAGAGAAGAGCAGAAAGCGCTTCAGGTACTTAATTTTCTCCAGATAATTCTTCCTGAATCTATAGCTCAAATAAAGATGAAGAAAATCTAAGATGACAGAAGAGAGAATATAATCATTTCTGTTCTCTGGCTATTGAGTTTTAGTCTCCTCATCTGTAAAATGAGGGGTTGTTTATTCAAATGACTCCCTTCCAGCACAATATAGTTTTTTACAAGTATTATCCCTTGATAATTTGCTAACACCCATTCCATCAGGGATAAGTGGTATCTTAGTAATATCAAATGGAGAAAATCTCATCTTACAGATATGAAGGCATTGTTTAGGATTTAGTTCAAGCAAATATATTTTTATTCCAGTAGCATTTATCTTTCCATTCTTTGAGCCCCTGTACCCTTCTTAAAGCACCAAGCATATTATTCCTTGAGTTATGGTTATTTTTGTACTTATATTCTCCTTAAGTAACTTAAGGAAAAGAGTAACATCTTACTCATTCAAACATTCTGCAGAAAGTCTTCCAACACATCACCTTACCCATGGAAGAAACTGATGT
This sequence comes from Sciurus vulgaris, assembly GCF_902686455.1. Taxonomy (NCBI): domain Eukaryota; kingdom Metazoa; phylum Chordata; class Mammalia; order Rodentia; family Sciuridae; genus Sciurus; species Sciurus vulgaris. Next base: position 171,315,135 of record NC_136464.1, read on the forward strand.
TTTCCTGAGTGGAATTCAGAACATGAAATTATAGTGCCAAATACTTTAAAATGTTTTTGAAGCTAGTCTAGCGTTCTTTAGACTAGCATAGAGGTTAGGGCATATTTTGACTTCAGACAGACGTGGGATCTGGTTGCTACCACTTGTGTGACTTAAACTCAATTAACCCACACTGCAAATGAGCACCCTAATAGAACCTGCACATAGGGTTGTTTGAGGGTACAACGACACCGGGCATGTACGTGCTTAGCATGGGATTTTTTGAATCAAGACCACTCATAAAGGTTAAGCATCCTAATTTTCATTATTGAAAACATCTGTGATACATACAGTCTAAAGGGCATTGGTTTGTGTCTTGCCTCATCTGAGGGAGTCTGTGGGCTTATTCTGAGCATCCAAGATCAAAAGAGCAGATTTGATATCCACACCCCTGCATTGAATCCCATGCCTGTATGTCATTATTTCCAATGGCAGGTTATCTCTTGGAAACTGACCTAGATAAACATCTAAGGAGAGCAGGCTCCAGGGAAGAGCAGTTGCAGATGGTTACGTCAACAACCTGATTCTAGTCTGTGCCTACACTGTTGGCCACACCAGTACTACCACAGCAGAGATTTAGAGTAATTTCAGTGGCCTCTGCCCAATATCACATACTTACTACACTGAGGGAAAAAACAGTCTTGGTCTCTTCTGCCATATCTCTGAGAAAAAAAGCAAGTGACCATACTATTTATCAAATTTTACATTCTATTTCTACTCCTGTAGTTTTGTTTTTGAAGGAAAGAGTACATCTGAATGATGCTTGATTTGCAAGATTTCCTCTGGTTTATTCAGTTCAGAATTTATATTCTACCCACCAGTTTCACATATAACATTCCACCAAGAAATCGTGACCTTGGAACATCTTCTATTCTTTGAATTCTTCATCACTGTGCTGAAAATCAGGGTCTGTTCTATTTCTGTTTGTAACAGGACAAGATTCTTCAGAAACTAGATATGGTGGGGGCAGATAGAAAAAATACTTTTATACTATGTAAAATTAAGGTCTGAGAAAAATGCTTACAATGCATTTATAGAAAATGCATCTGAAGTAAGCTAGCTTTAACTTCCCTTCTATGTAAAAGAGATTATTTTTTTTTTTTTTTTTTTACTTTTTGGTGGTGGTAAAGGAAAACTCTTGATTATCTGTAACCTTTGGAGATTCATCTTAAGATTTTCTTTCACTTTAATTTCAGGGCAAAAGATGAGGAGATTTTATTTAATGTAGTCTACTCAAGAAGAGATGATTCGAAACTCAATTTAGTTTTTAACAGTGCATTCTTAGAAACAATAGCAGGCAAAATTTTCTGGTCTCCTGAAGGCCCCTTGTAAATGCTTCCTGCCTTAAAGAGGAGAGCTGCTTCTCTAGGCAGAGGGTTATTATGAGAGGGATTTCAGTGACCTCTGCCAGGTCTCACAAACGCATCCCCTTATCCCTAGCTCTTAGCATCTCCCTTCTGGGAATAGATGATGGGGCTTGTCCCTGATGGAGTTGTTGCCTCAGGAAGCCTATATTAGATATTCAAAAGAGCCACCTTGGTGGGGAAAACTTGTTAGTTGTAGTGTTTGCCAATTTTTTGTGGTCAAAGAAATTGACCTCTATGACTGATTTCCAGCTTGACATCACTGAGCTCAGAGTAGCGCACCATGATATAATGCTCCTGTCTTGCAGATACAACAGACAGGAGTAACCTCAAAAGCATAGAAAACAGCAAAATAATTAGAAAGGAATGCAGTGTTGGTATGGTACAACATAATTTTTAATATCTGCCATGCTTAACATCTGGCTTGCCAAATTCCTGAAAATCTAGCAAGTGATTTCATGAGCCAGTAAAAACTGGTTCCAGCATACCACTGCTAGCCTAAAAAGCTTTCTCTGTCTTAGGCCGGGTCTGTTGCCCCTCATGGGTGCTGTCCTCACACATCACACTCTAATTGCCTGATTTCTTGTCAGAACCCTCTTGAGAATAGGGCCATGACCAAAGCATATTTGTAGCACTTATCTTTGGTCATAGTGACACTCAACAAATTCTCTTAGAACCAGTCTGATAGAATTTACCTGTATATGTATATCCTGCAAAGTGATCTGAAAGAACTCCTTTAAACCTTATGAAAAAGTGCATATGAAACAGTCATTTAGTCAGACAGAGAGGGTTAGGATTTCTTTTCTCTGCATACCCAAAAATATGTTGTGTCCAGTTTCCTGTAACTCTTTCCTACTCACCATTTGGGAAGAAATATCCAGGTGCTCTACTGTTTAAGGAATGAAAAATTTTCAAGGAAAAAAAATCTTCTCAACTCTGTGAAAAGAATTTGCTTGTGTTAAAAAAAGCTTTTAAGAAGCAAGCGATATATCTTATTCTGAACCAAGCTCTGTAAGCATAAGTAAATTTTTGAAATCTTAAAACTGACATGGTAGCTGGCTTTGAAAACTGAAGCCAATGAAAAGTGGCCAAAACTAAAACTGATGACTTGACTTGATTCAGTAGAATCCAAAATTCTCTTAATAGAATCCTGAACCCATCCAGGGACCTAGAGTTTGCCAGAGAAGTTGGCCAGGAGACCACTGTAATCAATCTTTAAGGAACGTAAGGCATGAGTCAGGGAGAAGAGAAAAGGAGAAAGAGGGGGGTGAAGGAAGACAAAGAGAACAAAGACAAGAGATCGATCTAAGACAACAAGGTGAAAAACTATCTTCTTAGAAGGCAATCCAAAATGAATAAAAATAAGAAAATCTATTATTTAGAATATTTATATCACCAGTATGATGATTTTATAACTAAAGAAAGAAGTCATTGTCAAAATGTTTTAAGTTTGTGATCAGGAAAATAATTCTTAGGATATAAGCAGAAAGCTATTAGAAATAAAAAAAAAAAAGTGTGTGTGAACTTAGACTCTAGGGTACCAGTTTAATTTTATGCAGTGGTAATAATGTAGCTCTTCCTGCTACTATTTTGAATGAAATGTTTTTTAAATATTTTAAGTTATTCACATTTATATTGATATACAAACAGCCCTTCCCCTATGAGAAAGCACCTCCTGCACCCCACTCTGTGCGAAAGCTGGAGATAAGGTAGATTGGACCCTGGGGATTTAACCACTAAGTCACACCCCCCAGCTCTTTAAATTTTTTATATTGAGATAGGTTCTTGCTAAGTTGCTTAGGGTCTACATTGCTGAGGCTCACTAAGGCTCACTAAGTTGCCTTGAATTTGTGATCCTCTTGCCTCAGCCTCCCGATTCACTGAAACTATAGGTATGTACTACTATGCCCTCCTATTTCCCATTTTGACCAGGTGAGAATATTAGAAAGGATGGGTTTGAAAAGAGTCCAAGTTGTTTGCCACTTCCATATAAGCAATAGCTATTGCCTGAGTTCTGAGCCCCATTACAATCATGCCCCAAATCTGTGGTTTCATTTTCTGCAGTTTTAGCTATCACGGTCAACTGCTCTCCAAAAATATTACATGGAAAATTACAGAAGTAAACAATTGATAAGTTTTAAATTGAATACCATTCTGTGAAGTAACATGAAATTTTGTGCTTATGCACACAGTCACGCCCAGGACATGAATCATCCCTTTGCTCAGCCCAGTTTCCATACTGTATATGCTACCTGCCTGGTGGTAACATAATAACTATGTTGATTAATCAGCTGGATTCTCAATATCACAATACTTGTGTTCAAATAACTTTTATTTTACTTAATAATTTTCCCAGAGCATTAGAGTAGTGATGCTGGAAGTTCAGATAAACGAAAGAGAAGACATGAAGTGCTTCTTTTAAGTGAAAAGGTGAAAGTTTATCATAGGTATATATGTATAGGAAAAAATGTTTTATTTGAAGTTTAATACTATCTGCAAATTCGGATACCCACTGAAGGTCTCAGAACATAACCCCCTTAGATAAAGGAAGATTATTATATTTTAGTACCCATGGATCTCAGCTCATCCTGTTTGTCAAGTATAGTAACTATTATAGACTGATAAAGAAACAGAATTTCTCAGTTCTAGTTCTCATTTTAAACAAAATTGTTTAAAATTTTGTCTTTTCTTTGAGCTGATATAGTAAATGGAGTAAAGTTAATACCAAATGATTTTTTTTTACATGAAGACAAGATTCATTGTATTTTCTTAAAATTTTCCTCTTGTCTGAGAAAAAGTGTTCAACCTTGATTTTTGAAGAGATGATTGATTATTTGATAGAAAGTCGATAAAACACATAGCACAGTTAAGTGTCTGTCATAGACACTGAATGTGAATTTATTCTCTTTTCTTTTCTACTTTCTCTTTCTCATTACAGAAATTTGGATGTTAACTTTCCTTTAATAAATATTTACAAAATGGGGATATTATAACTAACAATTAACTTAAACATAATTTTTCATTCCTGAGTTTTTTAATCACATACTATGTGCCAGGAACTCTTACAGATTCTGGTAAACAATGATGAACAAAACATGTAATACCCTATTCTTCATACCTCTTAAATTATTTATGTATAATTCTACAAAGTCCATAGTTTAATTTATTGTCCATCATTTTCCTATTTAATTATAGATTGCTTCTGTTAAAATAACACACTTTTATACCTCATTTTTGATATCTTTTCTTTGCATCCTATCTTCACAACAGCCTTGAAAATTCAGGAGAATATGTTATACCAAGTGTAAGAACAAGTCATACAAGTGTAAGAAGAAGGACTGAAGCTAATACTCCACATTTTTAGACTTGTTTGTGACTATTGCTATGGTCCAAATGTATGTGTCCACCCAAAATTCATATATTGTAACCTAACCCCAAGTTATTAATGTTAAGAGGCACGGCCTTTTGGAAGTAACTAAGGGGTCAGTCCCTTGTGAAAGAGACCTGAGGGAGCATTTAGCACTTTAGGCTCTTGGGCCACATAAGGACACAGCAAAAAGGAGTCTTTTGAAGCAGAGAGCCCTTCACCAGACACCAAGTCACTGGAGCGTTGGTCTGTCCTTCACAGCTTCCAGAAGCATAAGAAATAAATTTCTTGACTTTGTAGATGACCTGTCCTAAGCTATTTTGTTCTAGCCACACAAATGGACCGAGACACTTGCCCTTGACACCACAGCTGTCAGTCGTGAAAAACAATGGCCACGCCTGGACAAATTATACACAGACCTGATTCAGAAAATATGTCTTCCATTTCCTTGGGTATAAACGTGACAGACTGGAATTCCCCAAGTAGTCATCTAATAAATAGCTCAATCATTAACACTGTAAGTTAACTTACAATGTTAGACTCTAATAAGTAAAACAATACTATTACTCTTGGAATATCAATGATTAAAGCTAGGCAGCATCAACTGTTATCTATATTTAATATGAAAGATTAGAGTTGTTTGCAAATTTCAAAATGGCACATGGAAATGGCAGCATCTCTCCCTCCCCACCCAGTATAAGAACCTGTTGAAAAGGAAGTGAGGAAATAGAACCGCTTGAAAACATGGAAACTGACACAGAGTTCATCGCCTCTCGGGTTGCCAGTAATAACTCTTGTGAGTGTATAATCAAACCCCCAAAGACAATGCAGGGATAAAGAAGACGGAGAGGGGTAGGCACAAAGCTTCATATGCACACCATGCTAGTTTCACAGAAACATTTCAAAACGCTGCTACGCTCAGGTTCTAAAGACTTATCTTTGGAAACTTAAGACACAGCACTTAAACCTGTTATCACCACATCCCCTGTCCTCTCCATCCCGCCCAAACTATAAAATGTCTCTTCATTCAGCACTTGCTATTTAATGTCAGCTTCTTTAATCTCAGGATGCCAATATACTTCCGAGACATTATCTTCATAATCCTCTTAAGAGAGAGGACTCATGAGCTAGACAGCTTCTCAAAATTCACAGGATTTTTTTTTTTTTTTTAGAGTCATCTAGGTAGGAAAGATAATTCCTTTGTACATCTGCAGCATTCGAGGGCATCATGGCTTCTGCATACTTGCTGGAGTTATCTAATTTTCCCTTCCCATATCCCTTGGAGGGAAACAGGCAGGGGGTAACACTGATTCTGTTTTTAAAGGGATACAGCTAATGATTTGTTCCACAATCAGGTGGCTTAGCCTGCAGCTCCCTCTTTTAGAAACTTCTGTTGAAAAGAGAAGATCTTTAGTGTCTAAAATGGTATTTTTTTTTTCTCAATTAAAGGTGGGAGCGGGCAAGGTGGCTTCCCTAATGCCTCTGAATTAATGCAGTTCTATATGAACAATTTCTGCCCCTGGCAGTCTGCAGCTACCTTTGTGGTATGTCTCAGAGATTGTCCTCTGGGATATCAGTCTAATGAGAACATCCTGGGAAAACTGGGGCCAAATAATTTTGGGAACCACACACTTAACCTCTTCCCCTTTGAAGAGTCCACGCCTGTGGAAGCCCTTGCAAAGGTACCTAAATTGAATTTGGCCCATGGAATCTGTTGCTTAGGTAACAGCTTCGAAACCCTGAAAATGATGTTTTGTGGAAAACATTTAAGAAGCATCACCCCAGACATCTTTTCCTTCACATTTCTGATTCAGAAAGCAAAATATTTAGAAAGTAGAAGTTAGAGAATGCTACATTTAACTAATTATTATTAGGCACTCACTTTCTAGATGTCTGGTTCTGTTTTCTACCTTATCCACTGCATGTTATCATCACAGAATATCTGTATGGTAAATAATATTATTATTCCCTGTGTTAATCAGCTTTCTGACACTATGACAAAAAAACCTGAGTAAAACAACTTCAAGGAGAAAAGGGCCATTTTGTCTGATGTTTTCAAAGGTTTCAGTCCATGGTCTCATGACCGTATCACTTTGGGCCTGTGGTGAGGCAGAACATCATGACAGGGAGCACGTGTCAGAGCAGAGCAGCTTACCTCATGGTGGTTGGAAGCCAAAATGGAGAGAGATTGGAAGGGATTGGGGACAAGGTATAACTTTCAAGATCATGCCCCCAGTGACCTACCTCCAACTAGGCCCCACCTTCTAAAGTTTCCACCACCTCCCAATAGCACCACCAGATGAGAACCAATCCTTCAACATGGAATTCTTTGAGGGACATTCCAGATCTACACAATAACATTCCTATTTGACAGAGGAGGAAACTGAGGCTCACAGAGGTCCCTCAAACTGTTGGCACAGCACGTAATCCTCAGCTCCATCCATCTGCCACCTATCTATATACTTTCCCCGGATAAATGCTACCAGTTTCAGAACTTTAAATTCCATCTTCGGGTTAAAAGTCCAAATCTGCATCTCTAGGACTGACCTCTCGATTTACCATCTCTCATTTAATCTAAGGCCCTTGCCTTCTCACTATTTTTCATCTATTTCCTCTCTTACTTAAATATTGGCATACTTAAACCTCTGGGCCTCCTGAATCATAAAACATTGTCTCTAACTATACCACTACAGTAACAAACTCAGAAAAGTGAGATAGTCCCAGAGTTTCTGCATAAAAATTCCTTTTGTCACCCACCCCATGAACCCCATATTTTAAAGGTACATTTTCTAGCTAACAGATTGCATGCTATCTTAGTTCATTCAAGCAGATATAGCAAAATACCATAAACGGTGACTTGTAAACAACAGTTCCTCTTTTATAACCCCATCCGTGAGGACAAGTCCTAGTGCCTCCCAAAGACTCCGCCACCTAATCCCGTAACATTGGAGATGAGTTTTCAAAGGAGGAGTCTGGGGAGGACACAAATATACAGACCATGATGCATGAGTATTATGGTTTAGATGTGTGGTGTCCCCTAAAAGCTCATGTGTGAGACAATGCAAGTAGGTTTAGAGGTGAACTGGTTGAGTTATGAGAGCCTTAACATAACCAGTGAATTAATTCCCTGATGGAGATTAACTGGATGGTAACTGAAGGCAAGGAGGGTGCTGGAGGAGATGGGTCATTGGGGACGTGCCTTCGGAGTTTATATTTTGTCATGGTGAGGAGAGCACTGTCTCTGCTTCCTGGTGCCATGTCCCCAACCTGCTTCCCACTGCCCCACTCTTCCGCCATGATGTTCTGCTTCACCTCAAGCCCCAAGTAATGGAGCCGGCCTTCTGTGAACTGAGACCTCTGAAACTGTGAGCCCCCAAATAAACTTTTCCTCCTCTAATTGTTCTTGCCAGATCTTTTGGTCACAGCAACAAAAAAAGCTGACCAAAATATGCAGTAAACATAAAAATTGTTAACTTCCCCTTCGTAGGTTATCTATGTTATGTGTTGGTTATCTGTTGTTTAAAATGTATTCTCCATATGAGACAAATACGTCACCAAGCCAAAGCAGGGTAAGTTGATGTGTGGGTACATCTTGCAAACACTCTCATTAGTTTTGTAGAATTCTGAAAAAAAAAATACCTCCTCATCCCTCAGCTTGGAACTCCACACTAACTAAAGAAATTTTCTTCCAACAATTCTGTTTTTCTAAGAGTATGATAGAATCTCTGTTAGGGGACCTTCAAGATAAGAAATTATTGTGACAAATTTTTATGTAGGTTTCCACCAGATTATAGGTTAAATGTTGTTTCCAAAATAATTAGAAGTCAGGTTTTCTTCTGTTTAGATCCTAGACCCAGCAGGCTTTGCAGTGAAGTGACCCTCAAAATCCATAGCCACCATAAATAATGGAAAGCTACTAGGCCAAATTAACTAATATGCTCTGTTATAATTAGCACCCTTCAAAACAAACAACAAAATGAAGAAGGTTTTTCTGTTATGATGAAATGTTTCCCCAGAACACTAATATTCTTTCAGGTCATTCCATGTTCCTTTGATTTAGCTTTAACCCACAAAGCCAGATTCTTCCAGAAGAGTGAATTAAGAGGGTCTGTTAACTATTTCAGTGCCTGGATTCATGAAGTCTCAGTAAGGCCATTCCTATTGTTTTGCCTTGGGCTTTATATTTTTTAAAAGTCAGCTGTCATTTTCAAAGCAACCCAAAATAGCATTCTCAACAGATCCCTGGAGCTCTGGAAATGTTAATGCCCTCCATCAACAATGACCTTGCCATAGGGAGGTGATTTAGGCACTAGGGAGAAAAGAGCCCACTATCTTTATCACACGGGTTTACACCATCAACTTCAGAAATTGTGCGAGAGAATAATCAATAGCGTGTTAAGGCCAATCTCGAGGAATGCCAAGACAAAGTACTCCTGCTCTGCAAAATGCTGAGCTGAAGGAGAACTTTTGAATACGACGAAAGAGAAATTAGCTGTAGTGGCAAAGCAAAATGAATTGTGTCTCGAGATAAAATTTGTCATTGGGAATGGCACTTAAGGGCTCTCTGCGTACTTCAGTGGAATCACATAATATGCATGGTGAAAAATGCTTACTTTAAAGTTAAACAACAAGGAATTAAATGACAAAACCAGAACAAATGCATTGTAAATATACACATGTGAGTTAAGAATTTGCTCACATAAATAGTCCTGAAAAGTTTACTTAAAAAAAAAAAAAAAAAAAAAATAGGAGAAAAATCACTCCCTATGTACGAATTGGAAGAAACGAAAGTTAAACTTCATCAAGATGTCCTGAACATGTGACTCTATTTCTTGTAAATCCAGGTAAGGTATAATCTCTGGATATCAAGCACAGGGTGGAAAGCTTCTAAAGTAGTAAAAGAAGTACTTGCACACTTGTCCAAGTGGAGTCACGGTGGAAAGGAGCCTGCATCTCAGTCCCTAAGTTCATTACAATAAGACACTTGATTTCCCACAGCAACCCTAATTGTGACATGAACAGCTGTCAACAAAATTAGAAGAAATTGTCATTATGTGGATTCCACCCACATTCTCTTGCCCTATTTCTACAGCCTTGGCCCAGGAGAATGTTTTCAAAGCATTCTTCCAGTAGAGGTTTTTGTTATTCGGAGGGGAGTCCCTCACAATATCTGGCTATATAGTCTAGACATGAAATACATTTGTCATGATAACACAGATCCCAAAGGGATATTTATTGAATGCCAATTCATGTGTATGACAACGTCTGGGGCACAATTTGTTTAATCCTGAAATGATCCTGTGAAGTAACTATTATAATCCCCATTTTTAACACAGTCGATTCTCATTATTTGTTGTAGAAAGTCAATACAAACACTGAATTAGCAAACACTGAACTGTTGTTCCTATGGGAAATATATAAGGTTAGGCTCTTAGGAGCCACTGGTCACAATGTTATCGTCAGTGCATTATTGCATGCTTGTTCTTTGTGTGTCTTTGTTTAAAGATACCTTATTTAATATATATGCTTGAATAACATACAATGTGTGATGTTGAACTTAGGTTTGAATAAAGCTTATGGGAAACATATTTTCTCCATAAGACACATCACATTCTTTTGTACTCAGGAACACAATATGGTACTCAGGCCTATTCTGGGGAGCCATTTAAACAGTGAAATCATTAAAAAAAAAAAAAAAAAAAGCACAAATATGTGATAATTATGGTATAAGGTAGACCACAAGAAGGACGCCAACCCAGAAGGCAGAGAGCATTGCTTTGTTCAACATCTGTTGCGACAGGCAACTGAGGCGGCTCAGATTTGTTGCCCCTGCTGTTCTGTGAAAGTATTGTTGAGCACTGATTTGGAGGTTATAAATAGATTTTAATGACTAGCCAAATTTGCAAATTAAAAAATCTGCAAATAATGAGAAATAACTGTATATGGTAAAATTAAGAGTCATAGTAGACCAGTCTGTCTGGGTAATTCTTCTGTCATGTTAGCGGTTGTACATGTTTAAATTTCAAACTTAGAATATACTGGAGATAAGAATTCCATGTAAATGACTGTACTGCACACTGCTGCGTCGCTATTTTAAGAGGAAACTTTCTTGACAGTAGAATGAATCGGACATCACTTTCCTATGTTCATGTGTGAACACATGACCAGTGAAATTCTACATCTTGTACAACCCCAAGAATGAGATCCTAATTAGAATAACTTATACTCATGTATGTATAATATGCCAAAATACACTCTACAGTCATGTATATCTAAAAAGAACAAATTTTAAAAAGTGAAAATAAAATAGAGGAAACTTTCTTCAGGTGGTTTTCTTTACCTTTCAATGGTTCTTTCCAGGTCTTTCAGGGATGTGGCCAGCCCAAACCTGCTCCAGCTCTCAGATCGGCCCGATCGGCTCCTGAAAACTTTAATACACGTTTTAGGCCCTACAATCCTGAGGAAAGACCCACCACTGCTGCAGGCACAAGTTTGGACCGGCTGGTGAGTCCTCTCGGGTAGATGTCCATTGTGGTTACCAAAGTCATTCATTCATTCTTCTAACTAGGTTATGGGATTCCAAAACAGTTGGTTGTGAAAGTCATCTCAATCTTTTATCTGCTCCTGTTCTTAATTTGAATGTTGAAAAGTAATAGGACCTCTCTTTTAGGTAACTAATTAGATTAAGAAATCTTATAGCTATTAAATCCAATGGTGCAGCGACCAAATGTTCAACTTCATATTTCTTCTGAAATATTAATTTGAAAACTGAATTACCAATTCTTCCAGAGATATAATTATAATAGCATATGTCTTATTCATCTGCTTCAGTTCCTTTCTTAAAATGATTATTCAACTGATACAATGTTACTTTATTATGACTTCCTATATGCAAAGTTTTCTGTTTGAAAGTTCCTGCCAAGAAACCCTAAATTAATGTTGTACCCTTTTTTCTTTCTTATATGTCTTTTAAAAAGGCAGAATCCTTAGAAATAATCATTTTTTGAGCCATTTAAGAGTGTTTCAGTCACTGAATGGTATCTATCGTTAAGAGCAATTTAGTTGGAGAAAACGACCATAAACTTAGTAAACACAATTTTCTGAATGTGTTTTAAAAACCAAATTTGGCATAAAAAATTCAAAGCTCATAATTTCAAAGAAATACTGCCTGATTATTTTCAATTCAATTTTCTCAATTTATAGTACTATAAACAGTTTATATACCTGTAATTGTTAGTACTGCTAATGTTGCTTTGCCAATTATCTTGATGTAAAATTAACAGATAAAAACCTTAAGGTCATAAAGCATTTGAACCACATCTGATTGTGCCATATAAATGCAGATCTCAAGGGTTGTGGATTATGAAAATTCTTTTATTAGTTGTTATTATAAATTACTTTATGATTTGAGTTAATATCCTTCTACAGTGTAGAACTCATAAGATTAAATTGGTTATGTTTGGCCTTGATGTAAGTACAGCTCAGCATTTCCCTCTATAAAAAAATCAAATGTACTTACAACGTAAAGGCTTATCCATGAAGTTTCAAAATGAAGGGGAAGGTATAGTCATTCACTGCTATTAACTTATTACTAGTTATTGGCCAATAAAGTTCTCTTCATTGTAGGGTCTGGAAAAGCTATGATATTTGTAATCACTTCAGCCTTCTCCAGTACCTTGCTTACAATTTTAGGAAAAGTTTAAAATTAGTCACCATTTTTCTTTTAAATAACTGATTAGCTGTGCCCAACAATTAGCCCATTGCTTTCAAGAATGATGGTTTTCCTTCGAATCCACGGTTTGGGATTTGCTTTACAAATTGCTTTGCATGTATTTCTAACTAGAAGCACAAATGGTGATTATAGGTTTGGTCCTTTTGCTTTCATCCCCCCCATTTTAGTTGACTCTGATTTAATCATTAAGAGTTAAGGCCTTTTGGTATTTTTGCAAAATCCAATATAAGAACTGGGGTACAATATAAGATGAATAAGTTTTATAAATCTGATTTACAGCATTGTGCCCACAGATAACAATACCGTGTTAGTTACTTAAAAATCTGTTAAGAGGGTAGATCTTATGTTAAGTGTTCTTATCATAATAAAATCAAATTTAGAAAAAGAACTAAAACTAAGGTCCATTATGTGCTTAGTTCAAATTGCATTGAATTTGAATAATGTAAAGGTATCTTTAACAACTAGTGAATTCTTTTCCCTTTGAAACAACATAGATTACTCTTATCCCCAAGAAAAATTAACGTCCACCCTTAAACTCTTAAGGAAGTAGATCAAGAAAACTATGTTTCTCAGGACAACAATATTTATGCAGTTTAGCATCATCTAAGTAAAGCATCAACACTTTGGGAGTGTCACATGATGTTTAAAATCTAATCAATATGAAAATTGGAATTTGAACCTTTTATAGAGACACTTCACTGGTAAATCTTCCAAAAGTCCCCAAATGAAGGGGCCCTGAAAAACACCAGCAAATAGCAAACTGATCAAGGATCTTCTATTTTATTCACCTCCCCAAAATATATTCTAATCAAATTTTTTATTAAAATAATTAATGATGGTTGATCATCAAACCATAAAGAAAAGCCAAGGGACCAGACATTGGGACCATAGGTATCCAATTAACAAGCCAGTTTTATTCTCTGACAACATATACTGTTTATCTCCTCATAGGTGTGAGTTCAGACTGTGTAAGTAAAATTTGCAGTTTTATTCATTTTTTAATTGAATTAAATTCTGATCCCTTCCCAAATTGTAAGAATTAGCAACAGCCAGCTGTAGGCCTACCTGAAGCTACTTTCCTCAGCTCCTAAGAATCAGAGGCTATTTCTACATCAAAAGAAGCTATACCAAGGTTATTCTTGAGAAACAGAAGCCAGGCCTGAAGCTAATACCAGAGTTTCCATTGGCAACCACTGGCTCCCCAAGGCCTTTCTCCCTTTAAGAGTTCGGTACAGTTCTGAAGAGTAGGAAGTGGAGTGATCCAACAATCAGACATGATCATCTTCGAGAAGCAAGCCATGGGGAACGAGCCAGATGGGTCTGTTCTCCATTACAGCCCATTTCAACTGTTTATAAACAAGGCTCGGGTTACCTACTCCTGTTTTAATTTTCCCCTGAAAAGATGTTTCCTGAATATTTATAAGAAGCATGTGTCCCAGAAAAAGAGGATAATTGGGCAAGATTTCTCTTAATTTCTCTGTTTCAGCAGATAAAATGCTTCAGAGGCCAGCATCAAAAGAATTCTCCAGTCACCTCACCCTTTTGCCAAAATGAAAATAACATAACTAGGGCTCTCGGAATGTCACTTCTTAATACCATTTAAATTAGTACCTATGGTATTGGCTGGATCTGTTGGTATCTGTTCTTATATCTATTGTTGTATAGCTATTTTTTATGTGAACTCTAATTTTGACATCTGTTTTAGAAATGACATTCCCAATCCCAAGCTGCTGCTTAAACATATAAAATAATTGAAAACATTCTCTTAAAAAATACATGAATTCCATCATTTAGCCTTTTTTAATATATATAAGGAACTTGGAAATTTCTTTATATCATTAGAAACCTTTCCATTGGTTCCTTGAGAGTTACATGGCCCTAAAACATTGTCAAGGTCATCCATAACTTTTGCCAAGCTCCCCTAAAATGATATGTGTTATCCAAGAACGAATGAACATATTTGTATAAATTCAGCTGTGATGGAAAGTCAGCTCATCTGAAAATAACAAACTTTTTTCACATTTTTTTATTAGTGCAGTATAATTGTACATAATGGTGGAAAATATCATAATCTTACTGCTAACAGCTATGATTTGTTACAATGTCAACTGATCCTGTTAACAGACTGGTTCTAACATGTTCCCATGTTCCCTTCTGCCAAAACTCACCTGAGCGCCCCTCTGTCCCAGTTGAAGCTTAAAGATTTTCATTTAAATAAGCCAGAGGTGATGATTTACATTCAAAAAGAGATTGGTTCTCTTCCCTTTCCTTAATTTTATACTCTGAATTCTCTTAAATAATTTGATGGAAAACTATGATATTATATAAAGTTCTGATTCACTGGTCACATTGAGTCCAAAAATAAATCAGCACAAGGTAGCTCGATGTTTAAGATCCAAGCATACAGAGGAGTTTTGAATTATCCTCTCCAAAAGGCAATTAGTTGTACAGCTCAGAAAATCAGAGCACAACGGGCCAGAAAGTTCCCGAACACACTGGGATGGAGGCTTTCTGTGACTTCCCTTCAGCTCTTTCATTAGAGCAAAAATGCACTTTAAATGGTGTCCCTTAGAGGAATATGTTTTATGAAAGTAAATTTTTTTAAAAATCCAGAGTTGGAAGTTAACTAACTCATCATATCAGCAATAATTTACACCCATAAAATCTCCTGTGAGTATTCCACTCCTGATGGGTGTGCAGATTTCTTGAACTGCTGGTTCCAAGGGAATTTGGGGCAGGGATGGGTGGGATGCCAACTTACAAAGCTGAACTTTATACCTGTGCTGTGCTATTGTGTATAGAATAATCTCTTTTTCTTTTTCCTTTAAATGTGTTTCCTCTTGCTTCCCAGAGGACGGTGTGGAGGACAATGCAGGATAGTGTAAGCACTGGTCTTCTTATTCTTCCTCTCATGCCCATTTGTCTTTGTACAGTCATTCTGGAGTGTTCTGAGAAACTCCACCTCCACTCTCCCTTTCCAAATGCTCTGGAATGCAGTGACCAGGGCATGTGGCCAACTTGCTCAGGAGTTTCCTTTCTGCTTGGTGTTTATGGTTACAACCATTTGGGTATTCTTTCCCAGTGGCAACATTTTCAATCTAATCTTTGTGTAAGCCTAGCTCATTTGGTGGCTGATTTAAATTCTATCCCAATGTTCAGACCATTGTCGTCTGCCTGAAAAACTAGCTCTTCCCTGATAGAATATATTGCCCTTTTCTTCTTGTGCTGAGCGAATAATTACCTCGCTAATAATAAGAACAAACCAACACCAGTTCTCATACATAAGGAGCTAATTTTTCTATTAGCTGGGACATAGAGAATTTAAGGGGTTAAGAAATAGTTAATGGTATAGGCTATTTACTCTTTCTAATTTCTACTTGAATCTACTAATTTCTTTGAGAGGAGAGAAGGAGGATTGGATGCTATTTATTTGAAAGTGTTTGTGTTAGTTAACTCTTGGGTTATCTTACTTAACCAGATTGTTGTCTGGTCTGATTTTTACAATGCCATCCCATAATAATAGCACTCCTTAATAAAAACTTGTACCCTACACGGCCTCGTGAACCCAGGAGAGAAGATGACAGTCTCCCTAGGGGCACATATTTATTCATGCAGCACGCCTGTGACATCATGGAGCTCATGTCTTCCTGGCCTTAAATCCAGGCAGTGCTAACAATGCAGTGTTGAAATCCCTTCTTTAAAAAATCACTTGTTTCAAAAGGAAATTATCCCCTGAGTAGTATTCCATTTGTCATTCCGTATCTCTGAGCTGAGGGCAATTTGGATGAGGTAAGAAAGTTAAGAGGTAAACCTGGAAAAGGAACATTCTGGAAGGGAAGACCTTGAAAAAGAGGCAGGAGAGACAGCTGGCCCAAGGCCTCCTGATGTTAAGTGGAAATGGGAGAACTTGTCACAGGTGAACAAGTTAAGGTTCTGTTTCTTTGTTCCAGTCGATAGCTCGAATCGCTCCAGCTCAGAGTCTGTACCTGCCCATCCCCACACACTTCCTCAAGATTTCCATATTTCCAGCCGATGAGCCGGTCCAGTCTCCTTAACTGATGGTCACCTTGACCTCCTAGTTTTCCCCAAGACTTCCTTGACTATGCTGAAATGAATGCAAATCAAACTACCATCCCCATGTTTGCTAGACTTCCCTGCTTGGCTCCTTTATCCAGGTCAAAAGAGGAAAAAAATATTCTCTTTTGGATATGATTCCTCCAAAAATAATCACAACTTCTGAAATTTCATTGATATGCTCAGTGGCAAAAAGTATGTTGTTAAAATTATTGCCTATAGGTTTAAGGGCTTGCAAAATACCATCAAGATATACATTTGTTTGTTTGTTTGTTTGTTTTATTGTTTTTAAACAAAAGAGATGAAGCAACTAACATTCTGGCATCATTTCCTGTCCAATGGCTAATAAGAGTTTCAGAGTAAAATGCCAGTCATAAAAACATTCTTCTGTGCCTCTTTGGGGCCATTTTGGTGTGATTTAGGAAGTCTTGGCTGTAAGGATTTGGGAAACTGTCTATTGTTCATTTTAAATTGCCATGGCATTTCCTTGTCACCTCAAAAGAGTCTGTATCCGGTTAGCTCCACTATTTTGCATTTCAAAAGAATGTCAGGCTGTATTTAAGAAACTGCTTTATTATTGAGAGCTTCAGTCACTGTTTTTAGGTGAACCTGATTATTTCCCACCTTCAGACTGTGACACAGACACAGACACACACACACACACACACACACACACACACACACCCTCCATCTTCACTTGGCCTGAACAGCAAAAAGTAAAACTTCCATAACAACAGTAAACCAGATTCTCCAGTTTAATTAGTTTTCTAAAGATAAATGGGTCAAAGCCAGATTGGCTTTCAGCCTCTGCTGCAGCTGAATAAATTATGCTCCATTCACCCCAACAAACAAATGGCTACTGCTCAGTCCACTCCAGAGTGTAAGCTGCCCAGTCTTGCCTGAACCTGCTTTATCTATTTGCTGCAAAACCCCACTGGGACACCCCAGTTTCATTTTCAATGAACCCTTGGTAATAACAACTGCAAAATGCAGTGAGCTTTCAAAGCAGGGAGAAAATAAAAAAACATTAAAACCAAACCACCCAACTTATTTGGTCTCGGTCTCTGCTCTTCCCCAGGCAGCATGAGCAGCATGTGGTGGCAGGGACGGTTGCCTGTCATAGGCTCCTTTCCATTAGGAGGCTTGTGGTTGATGAGGCCCAAGTGGGGAATATCATAAGACACATATATAAAGTGATGGCTTATCTCCAGGACATTCTGCTTATTCCACAGACTTGAAGGATGCACAAATCTAATTCAGTGGTATACGCTGTGGGAACCTGCATGAAATGCCTGCCCCTTCTCTGGGCTTTTCAGCTCTTACCCAATGGACAGTGGACTATTTTTACCTCCTTGGGAAGCTCTCCTTTCAGGCATATGGAAGAATAGTGAGAAGCAGAGGGTCAGAGACTCTGTTTCAGCCCAGGCAGAGTTGTGTTTAATTGCATGGGGTTGTATACCACGGGGACAGAGAAGATAAATCACAGTTCTGACTGCATAACTTCCTGGGAGATGCTAAAGCCCATTCCACATCACTGTGTTAGGACTCATCCAGAAAAATCATACAGATCTCAACAATGAGATAAAAACATGCCACCCATTTTTAAGGGGTAAAACTTTTGCACAAATTCATGTTAGGTGTAAGTGGTCTGAAATCATTTGGGGACTCATTTACCAACAAAACCATTTTCAACTCTGGGTTAAACTCTCCTTTGTCCTCATAAACATTTAAGCAAAAGCTTTGGTGAACTCCATGTCATAAAAATGAAATGTCACACTTTCAGACCCAAAATAGGGCTATTACAGATTTATATCTATTTTATGGGATGTTGATATGCTTACTTTCTCCTTCAGACTTTTAAATTTCTTTCGAAATTCCTAAACTTCAGCTAAAACTCAAATTGACACATTCTATAGTTATCAGTCAACAAATGTATTTTATTGAGTTCTTCTCTGTTGCAAAGCACTTAGTAAAACCAGCTGCCACGTCCCATCTCCATCACAGCACGTTCTTAGTGCTGGTATCATCAAAAGGCAAGGGATACTGTTTGCAAAAGACATAGCTTTTCAAATCAGTTATACACGCTATGTTTCCTCCAGGGACAGTACCTCGCGTAGAGCTTCATAAACCATTAGCATACAGTAAATAGAAATTTGATTTCGTATCTAAATAGCTTGCACCAAAAAAAAAAAAAAAATGTAGATAGCATATTAACGAATGAATAATCATTGACAAAATATGCAAATTGAAAGCATTAAACATCTGTAGCATCCTTGATATAGGCCATGTCTAATGGTCCATTTTCCCTTCTTAAGCTAGAACTTTCTGCCTGAATCTTGAACAAATTAAACAGAAACTTTCTTGTCAGTTATAAACTTGCCAGATGAAAAAGTCCATCTGCACCCTCGCTTGCAATGTTTCTGTCCTTTATTGAGCGATGTAATTGGTGTTTCGGTGTGTTGATTATGAAAATCTGAATCGGCAAAACACAGGAAACTGCTCAAATTGTACTTTTTAAAATATTTGTTCGTGGAACACATTGGTTGACATGGACATTTTATTAAATTACTGAACAGCTTAAAGAACCCATTCCTTGTCATGGAAAATCTGCGGTCATTCTTCCTCCAAGCTGTCTGAGCCATTTGTACTACAGCTCCCACAAGTGATATTCATGCTTATGAGAGATAGAGCTGAAGAAACGAGGTATTTCATAAATACTAGTTTTGATGTATTTGCTGTATAATCAATCAGCCTTTAACCTACTCTGGGGCCTATGGAATACATTTTAAAGCACTGGGAATTTGACTATTCCCATAACATACTTGGACACTCTTTACTGCTAGCAATAAACCTCAGGCATAAACATTGTAGGGAAAACCAGACGAAAAGAAACCTGTTTGAGTAAAAAGTGACTTCCCTTCCTAAGTGTTAAAGGTAGAAAAAGATATCTGTAATACAATAATTTTATTACTTAAGCTCATTCAGGGTCATTATCGTCAAAGGCCTTGACTTCATGGATATTTTCTTAGGCCCCGAAGATTAGCCAAACTATTCGAAAGTAAAGTCAGGTTGGTAGAAAATGCATGAACCAGGAGCAGAAGCAGCTCCACTCTACTTCTGGCTAACAGCTAATCTTTTGGAAGGTGGCTTTGTGTAATATGTTTAGAAGCTTTTCCAGTCTGCATTGATCTGGTTGGGCCCGAATGGGCAGGGCTACACCTATACAAACAACCCCTAAGGGGTGCACAGTAGCACAAATTTATTTCTTGTTTTTGCCAAGTACCCACTGTTGGGTAGGTGTAGGTTACTTACACATGATGTCACCCCACCTCCAGGACCTCAGGCAACAGAGCAGCCATTAGCTGGAGTTTTGCCCTGTCACAGTGGTAGGGGGAAAGGTAGCTGTTACTTGTGCACTTGGAAGGGACTCATCACATCCTTTACATCCCCACAGCTGAAGTGAGTCCCATGACCATGGCAGCCTTCCTGTCCCTGTGTGTCTCAAACATGTAGAAAACACGCATGTGGGTTAATGGTACACTGTCCACCACAAACAGGTTGTCCAAGTCAAGAGTTTTAAATGAAAAATCTATTTCATCGCACTTTCCAATTCTCAGACAAACCTTACATGAAAAAGAAAAATGTCACTCATTCACTCAACAAATATTTATTAGCTCTGACATGAGCCAAGGATGGGTACCCAGAACACAATCACAGAGTTCACACACCTGGGCAGAGGACAGACAAAATTAACCATCATTTAAATCGGACCAGGCATGGGTGAAGATTGTCACACAGTCTGGCCTTTGGATGGGCCTTTGAAGGAATTAACATTAAAAAAATTTTTTAGACTCCTAGGAGAAATCCAAGCCCTTATTACAAAAGGAATGTCCACATGGCTGTAGTAAACCAGCATCTTCTTCCAAGTCAATGAATATTTAGAACTAGATGCCTATTAAGTCTATCTGAACTTTGAATTCAATCATAATTCTGTCAGAGTTCCAGGTAGAAGTCTTACCCCAAATTTGAAGACAATATCTCAAAGAAGGACATAAAGTCATTACCAATGAGTAGAAGAAAAGCAACCACAGAAAAACAGAATGAACCAAAAACTTTTTTTATTTCTGAAATTTAGATGTCTTTCAGATCCAGGCAATACATATTAAAAGAGGCTTCAATGTTGCATATGGGAATGTCGCTCTTGTAGGACTTCATGTCCCCTTTGCTTAGGTTTAGCAATTTTTCTGCTCTTCTCCTTTCTGAGTCAACCTGGTTGAGCAAATCAAATTGTTCCCCCTTTCTCTCTCCTTCATACATCATCATTTAAGATTACCAAGAATTCATGTTCCGGAACCTGCCCTTGTCTTCTTTTACAATATCAGTTTATTTCTGAACAGCATTCATGAAGGAGAACACTTTTTACAGGTTAATCGGGGAAATTGCACCCTCTGACAGTCACCGCAAACTTATCGATTGCAATGGAAGTCTCAGGAATGTGTGTCGCTGGCTTCTGCGTGGAATGATTTGCAAAATCCAAGAGCTTTGGTTCAGCTCAAAGAAGAATTACAATACAAATTCATAAATTATTTATGTGTAATGAGGCAGGAATCCAATGACTTTGTAAGTTTTATTCTAAGGGATTTTGACCTCAGAACAGTCCCCAAAGCAGCTGGCATTCATTTCCGTGAAAAATACTCATCTCTGCACTTGAAAAGCTGAGCGTTTCCTTTGCTTACTCTTTGCAACTCCTTGAGTGTTAGAAAAAAGGGCTTGAACAGCTCTGGGAAGAAAACACAAGCTGCAAACTGCCTTAATTGATCTCCTCACATAAAATCCAAAAACCCAGAGGCTGTCTTTAGTGCAAGACATGTCCACACGAAAACGTTTCCAGTTACTTGGAAAAAATCAAATCTTCTATATACAACAGACTTCAAGAGACAAGGACGATTTCATTAGGCTTTTCATGGTGAGAGTTCAAGTATAGGAATCCTCGTCCTCTCTTTTGTTAAGGCTTCTTGACAAAGTAAATAGAATCAGAAGCTCTTGATAGTATTTTCATTAAAAAAAAAAAAGAAGAAAGAAAAGAAAAAGTTTCCCTTCTCCTTGATTTGGGGGGTGAGAAGTAAAATGAATGCTGGTGAATTTTTTTTTTCTTTGATGAAGCTGACTTTGGAAAATTTGATCAGGGTCAGACAAGGAAGGGTCTTTTTTAACTACCCTATACTCCTTGGGTCCATTACAACAAGTGGAATTGTTACACTTATTTACCAAATCATAATTGAAGTATGCTGCTTTTATATTAATGTCTGTGATGCATCCCGGGTTGTTAAATTCAGGGACAGTTGGCTGTTCTAAGTGAAATGTGACCAGGGAGTCCCAGGACCTCTCTTTCTCCCACATCTTACCCTATCGTAACCATTACCCTTCCATAGAGCAATCCAGGTGCTCTCAGGTTAATGGAAGAGAAAGAAGATAATACCATCCTTTCCAAAATAGTCCTCGACCTATGCACTTTCTTGTTTCGGTTTTGTTTTTATTATTTTGTTTTTGGGTTTTTTTTTTTTGTTTTTTTTTTTTTTCTATTTGGTCTCTCAATTAGAGACAGATTTCACGGGCAGGTAGTTTAACCTGCCTTTCTCTATATTTGTATGTATTTTGAATCTATATTTAGAGTTACAAATCTGTCCTCCATGTGAATTCAACCTTTCATCTTGATGTAGTAACCCCTCTGTTTTAATTAGCTTTTTCGTCACTCTGAACAGAAGACCTGACAAGAAAATTTTAGAGGAGGAAAAGTTTATTTCAGAGATCTGAGTCCATGGATGGCCAGCTCCAGTGCCCTGGGCTCAGGTGAGGCAGAAGGTGTGGCAGACAAGGAAAACAGCTCAGGACGTGACAGCCAGCATGCACAGAGAGCTTCACTACCACAGACAAAACGTATACCAAAGGCACGTCCCCAGTGACCCACCTCCTCTAGCACACCCTCCCTGCCTACAGTTACCTCCCAGTTTATCAGTCACTGGATTGATCCACTGATTGTGTTACAACTCTCATCATCTGATCATGTCACCTCTGAACCTTCTTACATCATCTCACGCATAGGCTTTGGGGGCACCACATAGCTACACCATAACACTCGTCAAGTATTGTTTCAACCTAATTCTCTCCTTCTCTGCTCTTACATCATAACTGATAAGCATGTTTGTCTGACTCACCATGGTCTCCAGGTCTCTTTACCTTTTCTTTTGTCTCTTGCTAATATAATTTATCTATATTCTTTCCAATGTATTAAATCTCTCTTCTCTTATATGTAATTTTCCATTATTCAACCACTGAATTTTTAACTTCAATAACTATGTTTTTCATTTCTAATATTTATTTTTTAAACATTTGTGCCTGCGTTCAGTGGTATGGGACTCCATTTTCTTAGTTCTAAGTTCTGTTTTTGCAATTTTAAAACACATGTACTTTATACTTCATGTCTGATATTTCTATCAGTTTGTCAGTCTCATCTAGTATTTCTGCAGATTCTTGCCATGAGTGCTTTATTTCGTTGGATGTATTGTGTTTGGTTTGTTCATGTCGTTGGGTTTTGTGAGGGTATGTATGTTGATATGCCTTGAAACTTAATCAGTAGAAAACCTTCATGGTCTAGGTTAAAGGGTATTTCTATTTCTCTCTTGCATTAAGATTTTATCTCTTGGACTCTTGGGTTATATGATGCAGTAGTAATATAGGCTCATCACCCAGGAAAGCCCAGTTTTAATCTCCTGTCACTTACCAACCCTACAAATCAGTTAAAACCAAAGCATAAGGCCACGTGGGTCTGGGGTAGGTCCTTAGGTCCAAAGTCAGCTTCATTACTCTGGTTTTCTCTCCTGGGTTCCCATTTTCAATTAGCTTTTGGCCTTTGAAGATTTCTTATTTGCCTGCCAACTCCTGGATTCCTCTAAAATATGTTTTCTATATTTTATGTGGTGGCATTAGTTTATTCCAGCAAGAGCATCAGTTTGGGGATGCAGTTTTCTATGCCTCCCAGAAAATGTGCAGAAAAAACACATAGAGATGCTCCCGGGGTAACTTCCTCTTCTAATTGCGTGTTAAAATCCTTTGACTTGGTGAAGCATCCCACCAGTTTGGAACAGGCATGGAACAGTGACTTATTCAAGTCTGTACCTGATGGGTCTTCTAGGTCGCCCTGTTTCACTGGGTCATCTGGTGAGTGGTACCCTTGGTTAGTACACTTGCGGGGATGTGCCTAAACTTCTGGTCCAAAAGTCCAGTGCCCCATCTCAGCAGGTCTGAAGCTTCAGCCTACTGGTTCCACCCACCATGGGAACAAGGTTTCACTCCAGGACTTGTGGATTATTGCTGCTTCAAACTTCTCCAGAACTTTGCTGGATGAGTTTCTTTCACAAGTGATTTTGACTAAAAGATGTCATGTACAACCAGAGCTACTGACTTTCAGAAAGGCAAGCTCAGGCACACCCTGAGAGATCCTCCTTCATATACTTACCAACCCAGGAGGATTGGGCAAAGAGACCAGCAAAGAGAGCAAACATCCTGGGGTCATCAAGAGCACCTTCCATGGGCAGTGGGCCTCGTAACACGGCTTAATCTGTTGCCTCTGTAGAATACTAGACTCCCACTATGGCGACTACTATAATTTCAGCCTAATTCAAATAGACCTTTCATAATAGCCATGCAACCCTTAACAGCCGGGATATGTCCTGAGACACGCCTCCGTGGGTGAGTTTGGCATTGTGCAAACATCACAGAGTGCACCTACACAGACCTGTGTGGTACAGGTCAGTCACTCCACCTGGCCTCTTGATTCGATCAAGAAACTTGGAAAACAGATGTGCAAGTTTTCTTCCAGCATCGCCCAGCATCCTTTATTATAATAAACCTTTTTAATAAGTAAAAAAAAGAAGAAAAAAAGAGCACTCTAAAATAAGGATAAAAAGTATCATGTGGTAAATACGTTAACCAACAATGTAGTCATTCACTGTCACTGTGGAGTATTGTGAACTGCACACAATTGTGAGTGCTGTTTTCATACCACTGTCAGTACAGAAGGTTTGCTCGTGGCAGTCACCACAGGCATGAGAGGAATGTGTGAGCCACAGTGCTACCTGCCTACCAGGCAGCAGGAATTTTTCAGTCCCATTATAATGGTCTGGGACCACCCTCAGGGATTTGGTCTCAGTGCAGTTCCGCTGTGGGTTGCAGGACCAGTTGTTCCGACAGTCCACTCAGAGTCTACCTAGGCCAAAATTCTGGACCTCCTGGACTAGTGCTGATACATGTGAAGTGACCGCGGAGAGCTTGGACCGCCCCCCCTCTGTTTCTCAGACACTATGAGATCAATAGGCCTCCTTCATCATGCATTTCTGCCATGACGTGCTGTGCCACCACAGGCCCACAGTCACAGGGCCAAGTGATCCTAGACTGAGACCTTTAAAGCCATGAGCCAAAATAAACCTTTCTTTCTTTTAAGTTGATTAGCTCAGGTGTTTTCTTACAGCAATGGAAAACTGACTAACAAATGTGCCTGCTTGATAGGCTGACATGGCACACAAATGTATTTCATTTTTTAAAATTCATTCGGTTATTCATTTGTTCCCTGCCTCATACAGATGGGGCACACAGAGGAAGAGAAGGAAAAAAGTGTTTGGCCTCACAAAACCTGCTGTGGGGTCCAAATGAGAATAGTGAGATGGAGACAGAAGCCAACCCCACACAATTTAGCTGTGTTACTCCTTTACATTACTTCCCCACCCCTCCTGATCCCTGTGTGTGAGGACCCCACCCCACTCACTACACACCCCTTTCAGCTTCCACATGATATAGCAGAAATGCTGAAGCCAAGCAGAGGAGCAAATTCTGACTGTAATGGTGAGGAATTTCTTCATCTCATCTCATTTTCTGATCTGTAAAATGTAATGATAACATAAGGCAAGGGCTGGGGCTGTAGCGCCGAGGTAGAGCGCTTGCCTCACATGTGTGAGGCACTGGGTTCGATCCTCAGCATCACATTAAAAAAAAATAAAGATATAACATAAGGCAAGGTGCATAAAGCTCTAGGTAGGCCATTGTCCGTATTATACTATGAGTGGTAATAATGGCGATACCAATAGTAAGCTTGGCTGTTATTATTATAATCATATTAATAAGGAAGAAGAACATTTCTGTTCAATGATTAGATTTCAGTTTTTCAGTGGGACCTAGCTTTAACACTCAGCTTGTAGGTAAAACACCTCTGCCCCAGTCCTTAGTCTGTACAGAAAGTGACCAGTTTGACTTCAGGCTTCAGCACGGCAGATGAGCTTGAGTTCGGCCAATGGAGGACTCATCATTGAAGACCAGAAGAGATGGCAGCCAGCAAACTCTGGCTTAGGGCACTGTTGTCAAATAAAGTTAGCAACCCTGGAGCTTCTCTCTAAGATACAGCCCCATAGCAAGATTGCAGTGGAGAGTCCCAGCGTGCACACTGGAGACCTGATAAGAGGCTCAAGTTATACGAAAGTGTTTGGAAGGACACTGCCAAATGAATGGAAATGGCCTGGAGGAGTGACAGGGTGCAGAGAGGTGAGGGACCCACCGCAGCTGAGAGCCACGCCTGCCCTTGGCTCGTGGTGTTGCTGACGTTCAAGCCAGACTGGGAAAAACACTGGCAGAGGTCATGAAAAGTCCAAATTAGGTGACAGAATTGGACGTGAAGGTGAACAGCATTTGAAATAGCCTCTTGTTAAAAACTCACTTGAATGTGAGCACAGGCAAGTTGCCGGCTGTAATTGAACTGTGCAATGACCAGTGCTGGCCCAGTAGATGTGACTATGGGGCGTGGCCAGGAGAAGGAGAATCTTGCAGCTGTTTTTTCCCTCCCCTTCTTGACCTCTCTCTTTTTAAAGCAGAAAACTAAGGCTTGTGGTTCAAAGATGAGGGACAGAGGACCCAGACAATAGCTCAGGTTTCTTACTTCTCCTGGATTTGTGTCCACCAAATTGTCCCACCTGCCAGCCCTACAAGACTTAGCGTATCTCCTGACCAAAGCCAGATTTGCCTCACAATCTCTTCTAGCACAGTAAATACCCGCGGGATGCTCCGCATCTGTGGAGCACTTTGGAACTGAGGGCTTCTCACACGCTGCCTGGGGTGTGAAGCCTGAAGTGGCTGGAAACGGCTGCTGGATGGTTCCCCTGAGACCCGCAGGTCTCATTTACTGGTTCACAGGGACCCGATGCCACAGTCCATTGGCGTCTGTGGTTTCTCGTCCATGGTCAAAGGTCAACCAAGAGGTGAACAGGCGTTTTGCTGGGTTTACTGCTATTCTGTCGCTTCTTTCTTGGCCGCAGTCCTTTCAATAAGATCCTCTGCTTGGAAAAAAGAAGAAAGAGAAGGTGAAGGAAGGAAGGAGGTAGAAGGAAGGAGAAAGACGAGCAGGGAAGGGGAAAGGGGGGATTTTCCTGTCTGACACGAAGACTGATTCCAGGGCCCAGAGCTGGAGGAGAGCGTGGCTCCCTCTTTTGTTGCTCACACCCCATGGGGAGCCAAGAAAGGACCTGGGTGACAGGCAGGGCAGAGGAGGGGTCCGCCTGCCATGACTACAGTGTTTCCAGAACACGAAGTCCACTATGCTGCTAGGTTTGCTTCTCTTTTAATTGCTGTTGTCTTTTCAAAGCCTGCTGACCATGAGAATTTGGGATTCAAGGTGCTCATTTATAAGCTCTTCCTATATAATAAGAGTATCATCAGGTACATTATTTTTGGTTTGATTAGGAGCAAAGGCTATGGCTCTATTGATTTAAAACGATAAGAGGCTTTCAGCACAAGCTATTTAAAATGCTCGTGGGAGTCGTAAAAAGGACCCTCCAGGATTATTGAATTTTGGTTATTACATATTTTTGTCTTCTGTGTCCAAATTATTGAATTATCTTGAATTGGGGTCAGCTCCTTTCCAATCCTTTTGAGTCAATGTGACTCAAGCAGTTCTTTGGTTTAGCAGAAACAAAAAGCCATGTTAGGCCTTGGACTCGCTCATGCCAGCTCTCAAAACAAGATTGGTTCTTTTTTTCTGGTAAGTAGAGTAAAATGGCAATGGAGCCAGAGACCAGCTCCTTAAAAGTCCCAGCCAAAACCTTCCTTACCACGAACGTGGATGTTTCCCTCAAGACGGTCACACAAGGAACAGAGGGGTCAGTGCTGAGCCATCACTGCCAGGGAAAGCCAGTTGAAAACATCTGTTCTGCACGTGGGGACTCTCAGAGTTGGAAGAGACTTAAAGTCCATCTGGTCCAATACCATCACTTTACCAAGGAGGACACTAGAATCCAGGAAGATGAAATGACTGATCCAAAAAATCAGTCACTCTGGCTTAGAGCTAAGATGTGTTTTTTGCTTCTCAACTTTCAGTCCAGTAATACGTCTAGTAATGCATTATAAAAACAATGTTATACTGTTGTAATAAGCATATTTTTAATTCTACTTTCTTCCACTAACATCAGGAGCTTTGCATGTGCATGCATTTGTGTGTGTATGTGTTCCAGAATGAAGAAAAGCCACAAAGTTACAATCGCAAAGGGGAAAAAAGTAAACTCAGACTTGTTGGATTCACGGTTCACTGTCAAGAAGAAGATGAAATCTTTTATTTTAAACTAGACTTTTTTTTTTTTTTTTTTTTGTACTGGAGCTTTAACAGAAGGGTACTTTATCACTGAGCCTTATCCCCAGCACCCTCCCTCTTTTTTTTTTTTTTTTTTTTTTTGAGACAATGTCTCCTTAAGTTGCTTAGGGCCTTGCTAACTTGCTGAGGCTGACCTCAAACTTGCAATCCTCCTGCCTCAGCCTCCCGAGTGGCTGGTATTACAGGAGTGTGCCATTCCTCCAGGCTAAACTAGACTTCATTTTTCAGAACAATTCTAGGTTTGTGAGGAAATCCCTGCCTCCACATACACAGCCTCATATATGTCATATTTATTGATAGCAGTAAACTACGGGACAACTCTTTTCATCCAAGCTTGTTTTAAATTAATTGTTCAGGAGCATTCTATCTTACATGTTGTCATTTTCTTGTGAAAACACAGGAAAAACACTAGAAACCTTAATGAGTGGGTGAACCTCTCCTCTGCCAGTTAAGATGGTGGGGTCAGGGGAGCAGAGGTGAGAGGCAAAGGAGATGTCTAAGCTCCTTTCTCGCTTGCAAATGCCCACATTTAGTGAGCAATGACAGTGAAGGCAGTAGCTGGGTCCCTCCTCCTGTAGACCCAGTGTGGGGACAGGCGCATCTACTTCCAGCTCCCACTATTGTTATATCAACAGCAGTTTCCTTGAAGCAAAGCCCTGTTTGCATGGTGGCATCTACCCCACCAACACGAGATGGCAAATATTCTCAGTCTGTCTCTGAGACCCAGAGCGGGGATTTGCTACTTCTTCCCCCACGGGCATGATTTCATGCTTAATTTGAAAAATCAGGGCCTGCTGCAGGGTCGGGCTGTTTGTGTGGCTGCAACACGGTTTTCCTGGCTGTTTGTGGCCTCAAGTTTCCCCTCCATGTCAGCAAACTGTCTGGTGCACCTGGGACCAGGCTGGGGGACTGTTGGAATCTCGTGGAGATGATTGATGACGGAGCATCTCGTCACAGATGTTTTCCTCTTCTCGTCCCTTCCCTGGTTCTCCTCTCCCCTCATGTTCCCCCGCTCCCACCCACTGCCCTTCCCCAAGGCTTCCTCACAGCTGTGGCTTCTCTTATGAAATTCTAGGCCACAACAACAGCAAAAAGGTGTTTTCATATCACGGTTCATTTCCTGCCGTCAGAGCAGAAACAAAAGCAAAACACTCTAAAGATGCTGAGCCCTTGGAGAATGTCCGCTTCCTCAGCACTCCCCTCCCACCTCCCCTGGGTCCCCCTGCCCAAACTGCCCCTCTAACAGGAACACGAAGTGATCACATTGGCTAGAAACAGAGATTCACATGCAAGCAGGTCTTTTTTTTTTTGCAAGAGGTTCACCTGTTTGTCTCTTCACTTTATTAACAGAACGTGTGACATCAAGTAAAAAGTCTCACCACTTCTCATCACTAGGAGTGTGAGCGCAAGTGGTTTCGTGTACTTCTCCTTTTCCTTTAATAGCTCCAGTGTCGCCTTTTCTTAGGGCAGAGGAGTTCCACCAAGAGGTTTCCCACCTGTGAGAAGCAGGGCCACCTGACACACCTGCCAATGCTAAAACGACTTCTCCACCCCAGCCTCCTTCCTTCCCCTGCCCCCTGATTTTGGTGGAGAAGAAACCAGCAGAGTTCCCTTTCCTGCTTCCTGGAGGTGCAGCGTACTACAAAGCAGTTCCAGAAGGATCTGCTCCTGCTGCTACTGAGGGCCTCCTGGCCACTGGACCAGCATTCTGAATCCGCAGGTCTTGGATGGCCAACCTAAGATGCTTATTAAAATACTGATTCCTGAGGACCAACCCAGAGCCCAGTGAGTCCCCCAAGGGAAAGCAAGGCCAGCACATCTGCATCAGCAAGCATTCCAGCGGTGCTGAGGCACACTTCCCAGCATGCTAAGCGGACCGTTGCCCCTTGGAGGGCCTGCTGCTTCCATCTTTGTGCCCCCCCTGCCAGTGCACTCAATACACATTTCTTTGGAGGACTCCTCTGTTAGACGGGTATAGACGACTTCCTGGCTCACTATCCCAGAATGCAGCCTAAAGAAAGTTCCTCAGCAGAGACAGAAAAAGCCAAAGGAAGACTTCTTGGCATGCTGGATTTGAGCTTTGCCAGGCTGGTGAGTCTCATGAAGGTCAACCCTACTCTTGAGTCCCTGTCCTTCATTCAGGAATGAATGCAAGGAGTAGCCGCAGCCAGCCAGCAGCATGGCCCTGACTCCTGGAAGTCTTTCTAGAAAGAGGTTCAAAAAATTTTAAACAGGGGGGCTGGGGAGATAGCTCAGTTGGTAGAGTGCTTGCCTTGCAAGCACAAGGCCCTGGGTTCGATCCCCAGCACCCCCAAAAAAAATTTTGTTTTTAAACAGACTAACAGATACTAGGTCTGCACATTCTCCCACTGCTTATGATATTTTCTTTTGCAGGGAAGAGAAGATAGGCTCATTTCAGTCTGTTGCCTGTTAGTCTTGCTTCGGCCCCTGCCTGCCCAGGTGGCCTTGGACAGATGATTTCCCATTACAGATGGCTCATCTTTAAGCTGGGGATGGAGGGTTGGGGGAGTTGCAGAGGCTCCAGGGTCCCTCTGGGCTTCTGTGTGAGCGTGGGACATACCGTGACCCCATCCAGCACTGACCGGCTGTCCTGAACCACACTCTGCAGCTGCTGAGAAAGTCACCAAGGGGCCCAAAGCGCAGCTGAAATGACGCTGAGGAGCTGCTTCCTACGATGCGACAGCCCTCGAGGTTCTGTTTCCTTTTCAGAGTGTCTGGTCAATGTCTCTTAGGGAATGGTTCATATTTCTTTGTTATCCAAAAGGAAGCCAGAGAGGGATGGAATGAAAAAGTGAAGTAAGCCTTTTCAGAAGTCTCCCAAAAGAACAGAGGTGGAGAGAAGTCAGGCTGGAATTTAGGCCTCTGAAAACATTTGGCCAAACCCTGAGCTCTCCGTTCCCCTGCATGATCAACGTTATGAATTTTCACATGAACCCACAGGGTTCCCGGGACCCACCTTTCCCTGGCCCCTCATGTCCTCACCCTACAAGGCTGTGGTTCCCAGTGTCCTCTGCAGCTTTTGCTTAGACTGGGAGATGTTCAGTTACTCCTCCAAAGGGAATCATGCTTCCTTTTCCCCCTTGAGGGGGCACAACCCAAATGGCACAGCCACGCTCTTCAGCCCAGGGGCAGTTCCCCGTTGGCTGTAAAGAGAGAATAGATCTCAGATCTTGAGCAATTGTGGTTGAACAATTGGGCAAATGAAATTGAACTTAATGTCTCCAGATGAAAATGGACTTCCACTCAGATGTTGGATTGGTTCCTTTTCAGAGATCCAGAAAATTGTGACTTAATCCAAAAATTTTCTCCAAAGTATTTTCTTCTTTTTCCTTTACCTGAGCACTCTGTAGGATGGAAATTTCTGGGTTAGAAATTTTCCTCATTCCTATCAGTATGAAACTCTCATAAGGCAGAAGGGAAGCCAAGTGTGATTTTCAGCCTCTAGGGTTCCAGCATGAGGCGACTCCTCAGGGCAGAGGAAGGTGCTGCCATTTCTGAACTTCATTTATGCCTTCTGAGACACACCTGCCACGTTGCTTAGAAGAAAGATTCAGGAGGATTTTCACACGGGTGAGTGGCGTACCATGCTGCCTGCTCCACCTGTGTTCCTAGTACTGATGTCACTGTACTTGAGTGAGTTTAGCACCTTCCTTCCCTCCCCTCACATCTGCTGTTATTCTGGAAGCTGTGCAACCTTTGCTAGGTCCTACCTGCCTACTAATAATTTTTAGGATAATTTTCAAACATCATCAGGCAAGTAAGAATTGTATCTCATTTAAATCCCTGCTTGACCCCTGGCCAGGTGACCTTGGGCAAGTCAGTTCATTTCTCTGACTCTCAAATGTAGCAATTCTCAGTCTTGATTTTGTGCTAAAATTACCTGGGCACTTTAATAAATGCTAATGCATGGGCCTGTCTCCAGAGGTGTTGATCCATTTGGTTTGTGGGTGACTCCTCTCTTTCAAAGCAGAAGTCTTAAGGCTAACAACATCGGTCTCACTCATTCACCTGTTAAAAATGAAGACTCTCAGGCCCTCCTTTCTCCTGTGTATTGCATCAGAATTTGCATTTTATCAGGAGCCCAGGTAAGTTATAGTACATCACAGGTGGAAAAGCATAGCTCTCATTCCTTACCATTGAAAGGTAGAGAATAATATTCACAATGTGCTGAGCTCTGCATTTCAAGTCTTTCTCTGTATAACCTGAAAAGAGTGCAGAGGAGAAACGGCATTCACAGCATATGGCTGGGGTTCCTTGCCTGTCTCACAAAGCTCTGAGACCGCGTGGGTTTGTTGGAGGTGGTCATCATTCTTTGATGTGGTGAAGCTGATGCTGACATTAAAACAGCAATATAAAATGGCTCTACAAGTGTAGTGTTCTCCTTTTATCTAGAAACTGGACCTCCCTCTAAATATTTAACAAAATTTGCCTGCTTTTGCTATCGCATTTTAATTGGATCTGGGGGGTTTTTAGCCACTCTTGTTGGGTGATTGGAGGAACTGTATGAAGTAGTTTTTAGGTGGGAATGAGGTGAACCAGAAGCTATAGGAGTTGGGCTAAAGCTGGATGGGCAAGTTTGTTTGCAGGGATCAGCAAACTGTTTTTTTATAAACAAAATTTTATTGAAACACAGTCCCGTTTATTTGTTTCTGTGTTATCTAAGGTTGCATTCATAGTATGATAGCAGCATTTGGTAGTCAAGATATAGATCTGTGGCCTACAAAGCCTAAAATAATATTACTTAGCTTTTCACAGATGAAGTTTGTCAATTCCTGATTTAGAGCAGCCATGAAATGAATCCAAGGTTGAATGGTGACTGGTAGTCTGTGCTGATTTCTTTACTTGGGTCTATGGCACAGCTTATGGCTCAAGTCCCAACCAGACTGAGCAGCTGTGTGGTCATGTGGAGCCAGGCAGAGGACCTAGGACTGATTTGTCTCCCGTCTGGGAACAGATAGAAGCAAAGAGACCATCAGCTTTGTACATGGAAAGCAGTGCTTTTTAAGTTGGTGGAAATATTACCAGGGCTCCTATTTAAAACATTCCCTTCGTAAGCAAGTACATTTCAAAATGTTCTGGAAAGAAGCCTAGTTAGCAAACCCTGAGTTAAACCAAAAAAAAAAAAAAAAAAAAAAAAAAGATTTCCAGTCAAGGTGGAAAAGAAGAACCAGGAAAAAAATCAAGGACTCAAACAAAGTGAAAGGTAAACTAATTGGTTGCCAGGCTTTTCCAAGCAAAAAATTCCCTTCTCAGGGAACATTTCCAACACTTGGAATATAGACATGAAGCCAAGTTTGAATACTATCAAAAGTTCCTAAATTAAAAGCATGTGCTCTTCTGTGTCCTTTTTTCTCATCATGGAGCTATACAGAAACTAGAGTCACTTAAGATTTGACCTCTGCTGTCTGCCTGAGAATCAATAATTGCTACATATGAGGCAGGAATTTTTTGTGCAATAGAACTTCCAAAGGGGGCAGACAATGGTAGGCAGAAAGAATCTCCCCAAAGATGTCCTCTTGAAATGGGATACTCCTTTGACTCTTTCTGTTGGCAGAAGTTTAATTTTTTTTTCTCTCATCCTTTGGGGTCTTTCTCTCCTGCTGGTTTGTTTGTATTTCTTCCAGGAGATGCTTGTGAGGTCAAGTGGTTGGTCACTAGAAGGTCTAAGGAGGCCCATGGATAGTAGCTGGGTTGATGTCTAGCAATGAGCTGTTGCCTAATCTCACCCAAATGGTGTTTCTAAATCTGCAAATGGTGATGAATAAGTGAAAATTCCAAGTTGGACCAAAAAAAAAAAAAGAAAAAAGATACTAGCAGTCTTGGGTCTAACAGATTGTTCAAATTATATTCTTGCTGTTTCATTTTGCAAGTTTTTATCAAAAAGGAAAATTAGAATCTTTGCATAATCTCTCTGTACATAGGCTTTGCTGCCAGTTTATTCTCTCTGGTACAGAGCTGGCTCTGCTCTTTGCCCATCAGGATATCAAATGCGGCTGACTCTGTTTTCAGAACAGAACTTGAAATGTGTGGTTTACAAACATGATAGCTTCATAGATATGATGATGCTCTTGTGTCCAATCATTGCAAGCAGGAGATTATTTTTCCCAAGTTTTTTTTTTTTTTTTAATGTTCTGGAATTTTTTATAAACAGAATCACTTTGGTGGTTCTGATTGAATTGACCAGTAATGAGTTTTGCTATGAGTGAATCTGATGTCAGGAG
The DNA here is from genome assembly GCF_902686455.1 of Sciurus vulgaris. Taxonomy (NCBI): domain Eukaryota; kingdom Metazoa; phylum Chordata; class Mammalia; order Rodentia; family Sciuridae; genus Sciurus; species Sciurus vulgaris. The sequence goes on from NC_136464.1 coordinate 171,349,639, forward strand.
ATTGCAAGAGAAGTAACAGATGTGAGGATCTCTGTTTACAAGAAAGACACTTTTCTCTTTAACCACTATATGTGAGTTATGAGAGAGGTTCACATTTTCTTTTCTCTGTATATTTACATGAAGTTTCTGGAAATCATTTTGAGGATTCTGTACATGACAAGAGTTTCCCAGGGGCCATAGATGAGGGATTTAGGGATGAAATTGGTCTGTGCATCAGGGATGGGAAAGGATTCCAGGCTCTTCATATGCTTTGTGAATTAATATCTGTATGCATTACCTTCTTAATAGAGCACTGAACCAGGAAGTCTTGTGAGCCACGGGAGTTAGCTTTAAAATACTCAGGACCTCCCTTCATTTTCTGCTATTCCCTCTTTCTACTTTATTTTGCACTTTGAAGTTTTAGGTAAAGATAGTTTCTTCACTTACATTTTGCCTTTTTCCAGGTTTTTGCATTAGATGTATCCCTGGCCATAAATCTCACTAAAGGCCAGTGCCATGTACAGCATTGCATTGTCAACATCTGAGTGGACAGGCTCTGAACTCTAATCCTGGGATCCCAAGTGGGTCATAAAAACTGCAACCTAAGAAGTTTTGGGTCTTTCCCCCCCTTGTCAAAGTGGGGTAAACCCAAATTTAGAATCTGGACAGTTCCCATCTCATCCTGGCAAATCCCAAAGGGAAGCCAATGGGTTGGCCTTTAGTTTTTTTTTTTTTTTTTTTTTAATTCTCCTGAGAAGTGGTAGCCAATCACAATAAATGGTTGTTAGACATTCTGTACTTTGTAATGCACTTGGACTAATCTTGTTTAATCCTTGCAGTAACCCTAGGAGTGAGGTACAAACATCTCTATTTTACTAATCAGGAGACTGAACTCCACAGAAGCAAAGGATATTCTCTGGATTTCATGACTACAAAGCAGAGGTATTATTCAAATCCAGGCCCTGATTCCACATACCAGTCTCTTTCCACTGCTGAGTGTGGTGGGGACCATGAGATATGGCTGGACAGCCAGTAAAGGATCCTCTTGTGTGATGAAGAAGCCTGTGTCACTGTGAGAGGGAGGGAGGGAAGGTGTCAGGATGGTGGGAAAGGAGGATGCATTCACAGGAAGCAGAGAAGCAGAGAGAAAGGTCATTTTTTTAAAAAATGCCATCAGAACGTTGAGTCCAGTCCCTTCTAGAAGAGTTCACCCTCTTCTGGTTTCCTGCTACTCCTCACAGGGCCCTGAGTGAGATTTGGAAGGATTCGTTGAAAGTGGGAAGGTGTAGGGTATCCTCTGTCGTTTCCTCTGCATGGCTTTTATTACCTATAAAGGGCCAGACAGTCCATGTGTTAGGCTTGTAGGCCAACAGCCTGTCACAGGTCTGTCACAACTACTCAGCTCTCTCCTTGTAAGGTGAAAGCAGCCATAGACAATGCATAAACAAGTGAGTGTGGCTATGTTCCTGTAGAAGTAATTTACAGAAAGCAGACAGCTGGAGACCATGGTTTGCTGGTCCCAGCCTTGGAATGATGGCTTTTACCCAGGCTGCACATTAGTCACCTGAGGAAATTGAAAAGTATTGGTGCCCTGGCCCTTCCCCACAATCACTGGATCTCTCTAAAATAGGATCTAAGTATCTACCTACCTACCTACCTACCTACCTACTATCTACCTATCTGTATCGATCATATGAATGTATGTGTGTGTGTATATATATATATATGTATGTATGTACATGCATGTGTATCTGTGTGTATATAAAAAGCATCCTATAAAATTCTAGTATGAAAGCAGGGTGGAGGACCCATATCCTAGATTCTGAAGCAGTGATTCTCAAAGTATGGTCCCAGGAACAACAACATCAGCATTAGTGTATTAGAAATCAAATTGTTAATCTCCGTCTCAGTCTCAGGGAGTGGGACCCAGAATCTGTGTGTTTTAACCAGTCTTCTAGGTACCTCCAAAGCAAACCGAGTTTGAGAACCCCAGGTCTGGAGCCTTCAGAATAAGCATTCAGGCCCAGAGCCCTCCCCTGAATTCCCATCTTGGGTAAACGAGGCATAATATTCTAGAGCCAGCAGGATCTCGCATTAAAACTCCAGCCTCAAGACCAACTTCTGCCTTTTACTGCACCTCCCTGAGCCCTGGAGTTTTTATCTATAAAAAGGGTGATATTAATAGGCTTGTCTGTATGATGCTTAGGGTGGTTTAATAGTCAAATGTATGTGGAGGCAGTCAAGACACTAGCATGCCTGGCACCACTTTACCACCTGCTGAACTATAATGAGGTAGAAGGATATGCAGTTATTGTGCATGGCCTTGATCCCAGGTTCTTGGTCCAGGGGGCTGCGTGGCCCAGAGGGTTATTGTTAAGCACAATAACAGGTACTCAGGGGTAGTAACTGTCTTACCCTTACCTAAACCATAGTGTTTCTGCCCTCTGGAGGATTGCAAAGTCAAAAGAGAAGGAAGCAGGACCAGAGAGCAGTATAGACAAGGATCGGGAGGACACTGCACACAGTAGAATGAGGTAAAATGAGGTTCCATACAATGTGCTAAATGGTGAATCCTCTTGGGATATTCTCCAAGGAGCCTCAGGGCCAAACAGGTGGCACACCTTGCTTCACGACACCTGTCAAGGAGTGGTACCAGCTATAATCACAGATGTTCCAACAAGCCTAGAAAACTTTACAAATGACATATATCATTTGTTCCTTTGACAAACTGGGATGCTTTGGGGGCAAATTTACCATTTGTAGATTTGACAGCAAAGAGGGTAAATACTTTTTGACATAAATATCCCTTAGAACCTCTTTCAGAATATCACATAATGAAGGAACCAGGAACCACAGTGATTCTCTAGAAACATCTGGAGATGTCTGTTGGTTTATAAATGTGTGGATCTGAGCTGAACGTTTCTAAAATAAAGATCCTTTGGGATTCAATTAGCTTTTATAGGCTTTAGAGTTAGTATCTGGACTTGAGGGGAAACTATGCTCAAATCAGCACCATTGGTCAAATGGCCCCCTCGTCTTCCCGTCTTGCCAAAAGGCCCTCCTCCCTTCAATACTGAAATTTCTTGTCCTTCTCTTTGGGTTCATCTGCTGTATAAATGGGGGGAATGGAAGGTCAAAGAGAGGTCTGTCAATAGAGGCCCCTCAAAATGTTATTTGGACATGTTCTTATATAGATTAGATATTAATTTTTGTTAGTATAATGCTCCAAAAGGTACTTTGCTGGTAAGTGGTGAGGAAAAGATTGAAAGAGATTAGCAGGAACCATTACCCATCAGGGTTACAGATGGAACATTTGGAGTTCACTCACTCCTAGTTTCCCCTTCTCACCTTGCTGAAATTTCCTAATCCCAAAGGATTAGTCTGGGCTGCTTTTCTCAGGGCAGCAGAACTACTTTAGTACATTGATCTGCTGAAATACAAAACAAGCAGGGTGTGAACTAGCTCGAAATATGCTCTTTTCCAGATGTTCTCCGATTCTCTCCCACACTGATTGCCCCCAAAGACCATCCTGAGTTGGCGGCTGCCAGTGATGACTCATATTTCTTTCCATGATCAAGGCAATAATTGCAAAGCCCCGTGGTCTTCCTCAAGAGCCCATGTCTGGGTCTTGTCTAGGTCACACCTAACTTCTCAGAGTGAAAGCTGCAGTCTCCCTTGGTTGGACTGCAAAGTATCTGCACATTGTTGCCAGTTTTGTGATTTGTTGCTCTTCCCAGGATGGAAAACTTTCCAGAAGTAGGAAGAAAGGATTGGTATATTCTCTATAGTGACCTTCTGTGAAGGAGAGGGAATGAAATAGCTACTTTCTCTGCAATGAAAATCTAGAAGGCAAGGAAAGTAAATGTGAATATGTTTCAGTGAAAGTAGGAAAAAAAAATCTAAAATCCAAAACCTGAAAGGAAAAAAAATTGTGAAGCATGCATAGTCTTGACATTCTAAAATCTCATTCCCTCGAGAATTAAAAAGGAAATCTAGGATGTGAATAAGTTGGGATCGTAAATGCTCAAATTAATGGAGGTTCTTCTGAATGTGTTCTATGCTATCTGGTTAAAGAGAGGCTTAGAGAAGCCCTACAGAGGGTGTCCTCCAGGGACTATAGAAGGGAGGTAAGTGTCTACAACTCGAAAGGTGTCAACATGGGGAGGAAAGAACTTCCACACCATGCAGAGACAAATGTGTGGCCACCTACCTCGCCATCCCCAGGGCCTTAAAACCAACACATTTCCTCTGCATTTCTTCAAGGAAAAATATGGCAGTGTTCTTATGACTTTTATCTGTGTTCACCTGGAAATCCTGACCCATATACAGGAAGTGCTCTAAATACCTACGAGTCTCAATGTTCTCATCTGTAAGAGGCAGTAAACACTTGATGATGGCAGGGTGAAATGATTCTTCCAAATTCACACCTTGAGGTACATTGGCAACTTGAACCTGGCTAGGTTAGTAACAAACATAGCACATTTAGTCTATGATATACTAAAAAGCTAGTCAGCTGTGTTCTTCAAGGAACCAGACCTAAATTTGAAACTAATAGTAATGATGATACTAGCAGATGAGGAATAAATGGGATAAAACACAGAAGGCCCTGAGAACCAGGCCCAGTGCATAGTGAGACCTCTGTATTTTCTCCCATTTTTCTTCCTCTTCCTTTGGGATCCATCTCTCTCTTGAAGCACTTGATGCTTTCTGTGACCTTGAAGACCACATGATAAATCTGGATGAAGGTGATGTATGTGCCTTTGGGGCATTCTGCCCTAATTATTGCAGCTCTGTGCTTTTGTTTACCTCTCCTTTCTGCATGCCAATGGACTTCCTTTCATTGTAATTAAGGCATCTCATTAACAGTAATCATTTTTAAAAATAGGAATCATATTTAGATGGTAGATTCTCACTTTTGGGTCAGTGATTCAGGAGATAATCATGGCCTCTTCTGGGGACATTTTCACCTAAAAATTGCTAATCTGCTTCTGGCATAGCTGACACCAGAGAGTTTTAGGGAACCCACAGGCAGCACTCACACTATGCACATAAGGACAGAGGCAGACTGTGCCAAGAGTAGCATTAACCAGCTCGACTTGCTAACGCCCTCTCTGCAGAAAGCATAAACCCTCTGCTGCAGATCTTATGAGATCCAATAGGGTTTTCTGAGCAACCAAGTGCGCCATGATGACACCATTGAACCCCATCCTGGACAGTGTGTACTGAGGAAGCCATAATGGTAATGGCTGGCCTCTGTTGAGACCTGAAGATGTGCATTGAATGAGTATATTGGTTCACTGAATCCTTAGAACAACCTGAGTTGTGCATGTGAGGAAAGGGAAGTCAGAAATTTTAGAAGTCTATAGTAAACCCATGTAAAGTGCCCCAAAGAGACCCCTGCCAGGAACTGATTTCCATATCAAGTTTTTGTGAATGACAGAGCCTGAGTCCCACTGGGAAATGGCTAATGTTTTAGAAATGTGTCGGCCCTAGTATTTAGCGGTTGGTCTTCCATCTTGCCATTGCCCTTAGCAGGAGCAGAGGGTGAGGCCACAGTCTCCCTTCTGGACTGAGGCATTGTGCTGTGACCATCAACGCAGCCACATCGGTTAGTTCAGGGTGGTGACCCTGGACATTATTTTAGGAGTTTCCTCTCTGAACCATTCTCTTCCTAACCCTTGCTGTCATCCACAGTCACACAGGGTAACTCGTGACCTTGACTACTCACCTGGAGTCTCTGAAAGTCAGAGATACAACCCTGAGATTTACTGTTAAGGGGAAAATAAGTTGACTGTGAATATTTTGCCACTTAGGGTCACTGTTTTATTGAAACTCTGCAAGTAGTAATGCATGAAAAGAGATCAAAAGGGTGGAAGAGAGATGCTTTTTGTAGGTCAAAGTAGTAAAATTGAACTGAAATGCCAGGAAATATTAGTACTTTTGCCCTAAACTTTCTGAGAGGAATGATCCAAGGAAACTAAAATCTGCATAAATTGTAAGTTTGCTGAAAGATATAAATGATGAGAAAATTCTCATTTCTTGATAAGGGGGTGCCCACTCAGTAGCTCATAGGCATCATATAGGTAAAGAACTGGTTAAATGGCTTCTAGGGAGGGAGGGATGAGTAATAATGTGAAGACACCTAAAACTCACAGCAAAAGTAAAATTTAGAATTTGGGGAGATGCTTTGAATTGTGAAGTAATTCACACAGTACTGGAAAATAATCCACCACTGAGGCTGGAGGTTGCTTGTTAGCAGTGCAACTCCTCAGAACAACATACCAACAAATTAAGAAAAAGTATATCTCCCAATTACCAAGGAATTAGAAAATACACAATAAAAACCCAAAGGGAGGCCATGGAGCAAAGTTGAAAAGAAATCATTCTACTCCCACAGCTGTGTTTCTGCAAATTAAAAGACCGAAATTACAGAAGCATCACACCATTGTATGACCTGTGGAGATTCCTCTTTCTGAAAAGGTTATAAAATTCCATTCATCGTGAACACCTCCAAAGACATGTATATGTTTTGATAGATACATGTGTACATGTAACACACATACACATGTGGATCGCTGTGTACGTAGTGCCAAAGAATAGCTCTGTGTAAATAAGAACTTTTACTGTGCCATTGTACTTAAATTGAACCACTGTCTAGGATTTTTATCTTGTTTCAATTACAAATACTAACAGTTAAATAAATAGAGGGAAAGAAGGTCTGGTTTCTTTTCATTCATAGTGAAAAATGAGAAAAGGATTACCAAGTGTGCAAATATTTGCTACACAGGAACATCTGATACATGTCTATATAAAGGGGCTTAATACACAGCCCTGGCTAACATAACTAAATACTATCTGAAGGGATGTCTCTGGTCTCATCTTGCATCAGCCTCTGGGTGACAAGGGGGAAAATGTCTCACTGATTTATCTTCTGTTGTTACCTCTTGCTTCTTAGTAATCATTTGTAAAATGGGGGAAATTCTTTCCAAAGGCACAGACCATCATCATTTCATAACAAAATAAACTAATAACTATTATTTGTTAAATGTTTACTCTCTCCCAGGCCCTTCCATAACTAACAAGTTCTACAATTAACTCCAAGAGGCAGATGAGAAAACTCATCTGAAATGTCCTCAACTCGGGCTAGCAGTAGTTTTTTTTGTTTTGTTTTGTTTTGGTTTTGCCTGTTATCTTGTTCCCTAATGAGGTTCTCACTACCAAGGTAAAGATCATTATGTGTTTTGATCTTGAATGTCTCTCATAGGCTTGTGTGCTGCAGTCATGGTTCAAGCCTGTGGCACTATTGGGAGGTGGTAGAACTTTGAGGAGATAGAGCTCTATACCTCTCTCATTGGGTACATACCCTAGAAGCAGATATTGGGACCCTGACCCCTTTCTCACTCTTTGCTTCCTGGCTGCCATAAGGTGAGCAGCCTCCTCCACCATGGGCTCCTGCCATGATGTACTATGCCATCAGAGGCCAAAACAACAGGGCTAAGCAACCATGGACTAAAACTTCTGAAACTGTGAGCCAAATTAACATTTCCTCCTTACAAGTTGTTTATCTCAGGTATTTTGTTACAGTGATGGAATGCTAAATACCACATTATGCTAAGGAATGTATCATTGAAATGAATCTTTGGTTTTATGGGATTCAGTCTGATATTGTCAAACAAAATGGCAAATCATTTTTTAAAATGCACCACATCTTTTATAATTTGCATAGATCTCAAAGAAACTTGGAAAAGAGGACTTACGGTGATATATGATTTCTCTGAGTAAGGTCTCAGCTCACAGACCTGCAATTAAGGAATTGTTAATATTATAAATTAGGACTGATGATGAAAATCATTTTATGCACCACATTATAAAACTGAGTTAAAGATAAATAAGTTGTCTAGGGTAGAAAATAGCTTGGAATTAATAACAAGACATAATAATTTGGGAACAGTTAAAGGAGTCCTAAAAGTTTCTCAAAGTGGGATTTCTAGATCAATTGTTTCAAAAACAGTCAAACAAAGTCAAAATGTAGATCCAGGGTCCCATCACAGACATTCAGAATCAAAACATGCCTTTTGAAATAAACATCCCAGATAAATCTGATAGACATTGACATAAAATATCAGATTGCACTTTGAAGAATTTGTTTTATTCCAATAGCTAGAAATAGACTTTTTGTGGGGAGAGGAACTTTTTAAATTTGTTGCTTTTAGATATACATGACAGTAAGGTGTATTTTGACATATAATTATTGAGTGTAACCCATTACAATTTTGACCCCATTCTTGTGGTTGAACATGATGTAGAGTTAAGGTGGTTGTATATTCATACATGAGTATATAGGAAATAGACTTTTTAAATTTTATTAATTTATTGGTACCACAGGTTGTACCCAGGGATGCTTAACCTCTGAGACACACCCCCAGCCTATTTATTTTTTATTTTGAGACAGGGTCTCTAAGTTGCTCAGGGCCTCTCTAAGTTACTGAGGTTGTGTTTAGACTAATGATCCTTCTGCCTCGGCTTCCCAAGTTACTTTGATTACAGGCATGTGCTACAGCACCTGGCTAGAAGTAGATTGTTTTGGTTATTTAATATGGGTTGAACTGTTTCCCCCAAGAGGTATGTCAAAGTCCTAAACCCCCCACTGATGAACTTATTAGAAGCAAGGTCTTTACGGATGTAACCCTGTTGTCATGAGGTAATACCAGAGTGGACCCTAAATCCAATGACTATTTTCCTAATTCAAAAAGGGAAATCTGGACACAATGATCCAGAGGAGATGTCACAGAGGGAACTCGTCAGCAAACATGCTGAGGATTTGCCAGCCACCACCACTAGCTGGGGAGAGGGATGGAACAGACCCTCCCTCGAAACCTCCAGAAGGAGCCAACTTGGACTGCACCTTGATTTAGGACTTCGCCCCCAGAACGGTGCAAGAATCAATTTCTGTTGTTTTAAGTCACCAGGCACGATGCTTTGTTACAGCATCCTGAGTCTCCAGAAGGCTGTTCTCAGTCCTGGCCTCTCTCCATGCGCTCCCCAGTCAACACTGGAAAGCAGCCATCCAGGTTTGCAGCTGATTTTTGCCTGCCACTCTCCCAGGAATGATTTGAGGGATTTTATGACTCACTGGATGGCCAATGTCACCCTGAAGTATGAGGTTTTTAAAAATTAAACTTGAAAACATATCTGAAAATCTCCTGCCCTGCCAGAACTGATTAAAAGTGGGCAAGGCAGTGAATGAAGTAACAGAGACACAGTCCTTGTCATCTTTGCCAGATTACCTTTCCCCCACGTAGCAACGAGGTGTCTGTCACTCCGGGATCATCCACTTACCGGGCAGGCCGAGTGAAGGTTATTTTGGTTTTTATTGATTCTATGGCTCTGGCATTACTCATAAGGATTTACAGCATTTAACCCACCAGGAGAAGCCGTGAACTCTAAGTGGCTTCCCCTTTGCCAGGAGAGGCTGCAGTTTCAGAAGTGACACCAGCTATGCGGTCTCCTTCGCAGCTGTCTCTAATGAAAGCTTGCCACCTCGGCCTCCGCACAAAGGGACACGGCCTCTCGCTTCAGGGAGCTGATCCCTCCTTTGGCTCCCAGTCAGCACAGGTGGTTGAGCTTGCTAAGTGGGGTAATCCAGAGACAGGGAGAGGGGAAATGCGGAGCACGGGGAGGCCGCTGTTCCTTTCATCTGTCAGCATCCTCCACGACCAAAACTGGAGGGAGAAAATGAAAGTTGAAGAGCATGAAATAGGGAAAATAGAAAATTAAGGAGCGGATTTGATGACTCGTGAAGGGTTCTCACACGTGTTACCAGGGCCCCGGGACACTACCAAGGCAAGAGCCGTGTTCATTGAAGATCAAGTAAATGAATGAACATCGAGAACTTGTTTTTCAATAAAACATTATATTATCGTTGTTTTAACTGAAAGTTTCCCTCTTTAGAAGAGAACAAGGGGAGTTTTCAATTGGGGGCTCATATTTTTTGATGGTATTCTTACAAGCAACTGAATGTGACCCAGGAATAAAGTGGACTTAAGGCAACAGGAAAAGGAATCAACCATATTGATCCTGCTTTGTTTAAAATTTTGATAATTTTACTCATCACAGATTTTTTTTGTACTTACTTTGAATTCTTTCTCAAGATTGCATGAAGACAGTATTTATCCTGCTTGGTCACTGAGTTAGGGGTTTTCTTTCTCCCACCTTCAATTTACATGTGAAGCAAATCTTTTCTTAAAAGGAGAAATGTGAACATTCAGCATTTAATTACAAATGAATTTTGAAGGAGAAGTTCCTCTGAACAAGGAGAGCAGCCTCCCAGATGAGTCTGAGAGAAACCAAGAACTTCCACGAAGCAGCCCTGGCCTTGCAGGGGAACTGGTTTTCAGTTCACAGGTTTTTCTTTTCCCAGAATCTTGGAATTTAAAAGGTTGCTGCTTTCATTAATGTTGGTTGGCCAGTCGGTGCACACAAAAGCAACCAAAAACTTCATGGCTAGGATACGATAATTATGTTTTCGTGACTGGTCATCGTCCCAAAATGAGTCAAGACTATTTCTACAGAGAACTTTAGAGCAATGCAATGAATCCCTTCCAGGAGTATCTCCAGCTCCTGAACAGAGCACTTATTGTTCACACAGTATTTTTAGGATTCAGTCACTTACAGTCTACATCTCTTAGTTAACTCTTTCCTTGTCACGTGCTCTGTGGAAAACATGCGGATAAGAACTATGCCTTGAAAAGATTCTAAATAATGAAAACACATGGTACTTAGAATAGTCTGAATTAATCCATGAATTAACTATAAATTCCTTTGCTTGAGTTTTTCTCTTTGTTGCATTAAATTGTACCCATTTTAGCCTAAGCTCTCAGAACATCCCAAGGAATTACCTTCTTCAGAAAAATATAGGATCCTAGTAGGCAATCCAAGTTGGAATGTGAAAATTTAATATTATTAAGTTAGTATTTGTATTTTTACATCTATGAAAAGCAGATATATTAACTGGTGTATATTTATAGATTCACAAACATTTGAAATAGGTAATAAAATTTATCCTGTTTCTCAATTTAGAATCTGCTCTTAATGAACTATTTCAAATTTGTCAGCCTGTAACATCTGAGAAGACAACTGAAAGTCATTCTTTGCCATCTTTCTTAACCTAACACCAAGTATTAAGATTCTTTTTCCTACTTCTAATACATGACTGTGCTCCCTACTTTAAGAAAATTGAGATCAAAAATTCTGTTTTGCAGGGGGAAAAGAAGGCATACTTGCTTTGAAAAAGAATTTAATTTAAATAGCAAGCTCCCTCTGAGTACTTAAAATATGATTCAATTTACCGAAATGTTACTGGTGCATAACAGAGAACATCCTGTTCACCTACTGTTATTTAGGGCTCCTCAGCTCTGCACTCCCAGAGAACATGCCCATTGCAAAGTTATTGTCCTTGTGTAAAAGGGACATAGTGCCATCTACATGCTTAATGAAAATCGTGTGTGTCTGAGTTTGCCAGTGTCTTGGCCAGGTCTGGCTGTGGAGGTCGAGAGGTGCAGTCTGTGAAAGCTGTCCAGATACCTTGAGAGCACCCAGCTGTCGAGGCTGGCTCCTGACATGAGACAGGCTGTGTGGTGTTATTTTACTAAAGGGTGCTTTAGTGTTCTAAGGCTGGTGTAACCAAGCACCACAAACTGGGTGTCTTAACACAATGAAATGTGTTATCTCACAGCTCTGTGGGGCTAGAAGTCTGAATCAAAGTGCCAGCAAAACTCTGCTTGCTCTGAAGGCTCCAGGGGAAAATCTGTTTCATGCCTCTGTTAGTTTCTGGTGCTGCCAAACAATTCTTGACTTTCCTTGGCTTGTGGGGCGGACATTCAAATGCTTCCTCTGGTATCTTATGGCCTTCTCTCAGTGTGTCTGTCTTTCTCTCTTCTTCGTCTCCTTTTTTTTTTTTAATGTGTGTGTGTGTGTGTGTGTGTGTGTGTGTGTGTGTGTGTGTGGTGCTGGGGCTGGAGGATCCCAGGGCCCCATGCATGGTAGGCAAGCTCTCTACTGCTGAGCTAAATCCCTAGCCCTCTTCTCTTCCTATACAGACACCAATCAAATAGTAAGAGCCACCCTACTCCATTATGACCCCATCTGGACTAATTACATCAGCAAAGACCTTATTCCAGATAAACCCACATATTAAAGTTCTAGTGATAGGACTTCTGCATATCTTTTTAAGGAACACAACTCAAGCCCTATAGGCATTTATTTATTTCTGTATTTTTAGTGTGCAAGCTGTTGGAGACAGGGGGAGTGCTAGTCATTAATCTAATCCATGTTGTGCTATTTAACATTTTTCTGATAAAAACCAGTATCTGACTTGTGATGTCCCCCTTACTTGGGTGGGTGGTCTGAAACTTCACTTGTAACAACCGCAATAAATATGTTGACCATCAGTGCAGGAACACTGGGGAGGGAGGTTTGGGTAGAGAGGTAGGGGAACAAGAGTAGGCTAAGGATAAAAAGAAAATGGAAGAGAGCTCATCTTGGAATGGAACTAGGACATGCCAACTGTCTGGTGGTCCTCATTCTTTGTCACTCAGCCTCTTTCCCATGGCATGGCACTGAAAGGTGAACAGAGAGATGCATTCCAAGTGTATTCTTTTCTTTGAATACCTCCATAGTTTATATTTCTTTTTGTTCGCCGCAGATGTGCTCAAAGAACTGGGAGATGATACTATGTGGGTGCAATTAGAAGAAATCCCAAACCTTGTTCTAGGGACTTTTCTGTTGATTGTGATCTCTTGTTTTCTTTCCACACCCATAATGGCCTTTGAGATTTTCTACTGCTTTAGATTGCGTTAAACTGACTGAGGCCTCTAAACCCACAAGTAAGAAAGATCAAAATGAAACAGTCGCCCTGAAAGTTTCCCTAGTTTTCCAATAAAACTTTGGTGTTATATACTTTGATGGAGTATGACATTCTTGACAAATTTTTGGTCAGCATAATCTTCCTTCAGAAGTTATCCAGCCAAGCATCGTGGCTAATAATTTCACACTAAAATATGAAATTAAATTTTCCTCTGAGGTAACACTTAATCCACTAATATTTTAAGAATTGCCAAGAGACACAAATTGACTTGACATAATTTAATAAAATTTTAAAACTAATTCAGGAATATGAATGAGACTACTGAAAGTAAGATTGCACCCCATTGCCCTTTTGTTCTCTTTATTCTTTATGATTAATTCAGATGTGATTGAAAAGTATCTTGCTTTCAAACTCAAGTGAAGGTATTTGATTGAGGACTACAGATCATGTGAAATATATAAAGCCAAAGGAAAAAATTGCAAAATTGCAGTGTAACTACATATTAGCATTATGTTTTGAAGTTTGATCAAGCTGCTTTCTTACATAACAATCATATTAGGGATGGTTTGGGGGGACCTAAATAGGCATATTATGTGGGTTCAGTTGTTCACCAGAGGCAGAAGTTGCCCAATTTGTGACAGGCAGGTGATGTGGAAACCACATGGACATTGCCATCTCCTGTCACCTGCCCAGTCTGTTCCAACTCTTTGTGGTCATTCTGCAATGCCAAGTGTTGGGAAGGACATTAACCCATCTCAAAGCCCAGTCTTCCTGAATTCTAACTTCCCCTCCTCATCTGTTGAGTGACCGGGTCTCCTGTAGCCTGTAGGAGTCTCAGTACTGTCTTACACTGCTACCAGAATGTTCCCCCTGAAGGAGCACAGTAAGGGCATTGACCTTCCCCCATTCCACTGCCCTTACCTCTTTCCCCACATAGCATGTGCCTTGACATCTATCTCTACAGCTAATGTCACATGACATCTACACATCTATATAAATAACAACTTCATACGTGTGACCTTCATATATGTGACCCCTTCATTCATCTCCCAGCAGGGTACATCTTCTTTTAATGGAAGGTCTAGGACACACAGATGGTATTGGGGGTACCATCACAGCCAGAGGGCACACAGAATAACCGATCTCAGCAGGATGTGGCAGACAGAGAAGAAGGGAAAGGAGTGCAAAAATGGAAGCTTCGTGTGTGGAAGACCTCCACAACAAATGTGGTCTTCCCAGGTTGGGCAGGGCTGACCCTGTTCTGAATCTCTATGTTGGTAGACTTTGATTTTTAAAAACTAATAGGAGAATATCAAGGAGTGGAATAGCGGGGTTATGTGGTGTGGATCCATCCCTAGTGTTTTGAGGAACCCCCACACTGCTTTCCAAAGTGGTTGTATTAGTCTGCAGTCTCACCAACTGTGTATAAATGTACCTTTTTCCCCACAACCTCACCAGCATTTGTTGTGGTTCTTATGATTGAGTGTTAACATTCTGACTAGAGTGAGATGAAATCTTAATGTAGTTTTGATTTGCATTTCCCTAAGTGCTTGAGATACAGAACATTTTTTTCAAATATTTATTGACTATTTGCATTTCGTCTTTTGAAAAGTTTCTATTTAGTTCTTTTGCCCATTTATTGATTAGTTTTTTTTTTCTTTTTTTGGTGTTAAGTTTTGTTTTGAGTTCTTTATATATTCTGTATATTAATTCCCCACTGGAAGGGTAGCTGACCAAGATTTTCTCCCATTCTCTAGAGTTTCTCTTCCTGCTCTTAATCATTTCCTTTGCTATGCAGAAGCTTTGTAGTTTAATGGTACCCCAGTTATTGATTCTTGGTTTTATTTCTTATGCTTGGGGGCCTTGTTAAGGAAGTTGGTACCTGCATGCTGGAGTGTTGACCCTATGTAAAAGTTCTGGTCTAATTACTAAGTCTTTGATCTATTTTAGTTTGGGTTTTCTGCAGGCTGAGAGATAGGGGTCTAATTTCTTTTTTCTACATATAGCTATCCGGTTTTCCCAGCACCGTTTGTTAAAAAGGTTGTCTTTTCTCCAAGATATATTTTTGGCACCTTTGTCAAATATCAGATGGCTATAGGTATGTGGGTTTGTCTGTGTCTTCTACTCTGTGCCATTGGTCTTCATGTCTATTTTGATGCCAATACCGAGCTGTTTTTGTTACTCTAGCTCTGTAGTATAATTTCAGATCAGGAATTGTGTTGCCTCCTGCTTCACTCTTCTTGCTTAATATGCTTTGGCTATTCTGGATCTCTTATTTTTCCAAATGAATTTGAGAATTCTCCTTTTGAATTCTGTGAAGAATATCATTGATATTTTGATGGGGAATGCATTGAATGTTTTTATTACTTTTGGTAGTATGGCCATCTTGACAATATTAATTCTGCCTATCCAAGAATATGGAATGTCTTTCCATCTTCTAAGGTCCTGTTCAATTTTTTTCTTCAGTGTTCTATAATTTTAATTATAGAGATCTTTTACCTCCTTAGTTAGATTAATTCCCAAGTATTTAATATGTTTTGAGGTTATCATGGATGGGATGATTTTCCTGATTTCTTCCTTAGCTGAATCACTGTTGGAGTGTAGGAAAGCTCTTGATTTACGGGTATCGATCTTGTATCCTACTACTTTGCTAAACTCATTTATAAACTCTAGAAGTCTTCTGGTGGAGTTGTTTGGGTCTACTAGATGTAGAATCATATAATCAGCAAACAGAGATAGTTTGATTTCTTCTTTTCTTATTTTTATCCTTTTGATTTTCATTTCTTGCCTGATCACCAGCTAATTTTCTAGGACCATGTTGAATAGAAGTGGTGAGAAGTTTTGCTTAATTTAAGGAAATGCTTTTAGTTTTTCTCCAGTTAGTATGATGTTGGCTTTGGGTTTGTCATAAATAGCCTTTATGAAGTTGGGGTAAGTTCCTTCAATCCCTAACTTCTTCAGCATTTGAATGGGTGTTAGATTATATTCAAGGCCTTTTCTGTATCTATCAATATTATCATGTGATTTTTGTCCTTAATTCTGCTTAAGTGATGAATTTCATTTATTGATTTGTATATGTTGAAGCAAACTTGCAATCCTAGAATGAAACCCACTTGATCATGGTGTATTATATTTTGATGTGTTTTTTAATGTAGTTTACTAATATTTTATTAAACATTTTTTCATCTATGTTCATCAGGGATATTGGTCTGTGGTGTTCTTTCCTTGACGAGTTTGTCTGGTTTTGGTATCAGGATTATACTAGCTTCATAAAAAGTAATTGAGAGTGTTCCCTCCCTTTCTATTTCGTGGAATAATTTGAGAAAGGCTGGTGTTAGTTCTTCTGTAAAGGTCTGATAGAACTCAGCTAAGAATTCATCAGGACCTGCGCTTTTCTTTTTTGGAAGGCTTTTAATTGCTGTTTCAGTTTCATCACTAAACAGCAACACAGCCACTTCAATGTTTGTATCAGCAAAACCCACAATAGCTGAACTATGGAATCAATCCAGGTGCTTGTCAATAGATGAATGGATTAAGAAATTTTTATATATACATATAATGGAGTTCTACTCTGCCAGGAAAAAAAAAGAATGAAATTATGACATTTGTTGCTAAATGAATGGAAATGGAGAACATCATGCTACGTGAAATTAACCAAACTCAGAAACTCAAAGGTTTTCCCTCATATGTGGAAGCTAGAGTGAAATAAAGGGAAGGAGGAGGAAAGGATTGGATAACATAAAGAACTAATCAAATATAAATGAATAGATGAGCTAAAGGAGGTCTAGTAGAGTAGAGGAAGGAGAAGGGGAGAGGGGAGGGAGGCTAGGAGGGAAAGGGGGAGGATCATGAACTGAAATCAATTTCCATGCATGTATGAATTTGCCAGTATGGACCCAACTACTGTGTATAA
Organism: Sciurus vulgaris; assembly: GCF_902686455.1. Lineage (NCBI taxonomy): Eukaryota > Metazoa > Chordata > Mammalia > Rodentia > Sciuridae > Sciurus > Sciurus vulgaris. The sequence goes on from NC_136464.1 coordinate 171,366,396, forward strand.
ACACAAAGCTCTAATAATAAAATATATATAAATGAAATCAACATCAAAACTAACAATTGGGTAAGGGAAAGGAAATGTTTTAAATGAGTGAATAAACAAATGCCCAAGACATGGGGAAATTAAGTTTTTAGCTACCCTGTTCTTACCGAGCTTCGAAAAGCAAGACCGAAAAGATTTGTAAATGAAAAGGTGAGCAGCCTCCAGTCAAAGAAAAAGAAAAAAAAAAAAACTAAGAAGAGGAGAATCTGGTAAAAATAGTCATGAGAAAAAGTTTATATAGATGGCAACTTTTCCCTAAGCCCACACAAAGTACCGCCTGGGGACAGAGAACCAGAGATCCCTCTCCTCTCTCCTGCCTAATGGGAATTTCTGAAAACAAAATGTGCTCAGAGTCAGTCCCCACGAGGTGGTGATTTATAAGGCTGCCCCTGCACCATGCTGTCTCTGAAACAGACTGGTTTCCTGAGGCCCAGAGCCTCTTGTGGAAAAACAGCTATGGGAAAGAACCTGAATGATGGAAGGTTCCAGAGAGAAAAGATGGCACACCTGGGGCTGCGCTTTCCCCTCAGATGCAGCCAACCACAACCGCCCCCCCAGGAGCCCAATTCCTCACCCCTGCAGACCCAGAGGAACAGTAATCATCTTTTGCCTTGAGTCAGAGTCTCTGCTAATTACCAGCCGCTCTTGAGGAATGCAAATCTGTGGCGAGGTCATGGGTCTGATCTCCCTACAGTGACCTTGACCCACCGCCCAAACTCCCTCTGTCTTGGATTTAAACAAAAATAACCAGACATGAAACAGAAAAGGGCAATTGCTGAGGGAATCAGATCCTGGTAGCATATCCTCATGAATTTCCCTGATGGGTTTGAGTCAGCAGTGGATGTCTCCGAAACATTCCAGATGATTTGAGGGAGGCAAGGGCAGACTGGTAATTAAACCACACGAGTCAGGAAGGCTAAGAAATAGAGAACAAAGGGCAAGAGAAAGAGAGGAAAGGAGACAAAGAAAGAAAGCAAAACGAAGAGCTGGAAACCAGGGTCTGCCCTGGCACTGGGGCTCCATTGAGTGTCTTCACCCACATGTCATCTCCACTCCTCTGTGTTCCAGAAGCTCTTTAAAAGGTGTCTCTTGAGCAAAGCAGTGAGTTACAGGGGAAATGAGGCATGCTGGGGCCAGGCAGGTCTCAGGACTGTCTGCTCCTGGAGGAGGTAGGCACCCAGAGCCGAGATGGGAGGCTGGGTGGGCTCAGGCCAGCAGGAGTAGGGTGGGGCTGCAGACCCCAGACTCATCCTCTCCCTCCCGTATGCTGGGACACCACAGGATTGGATGGTTTCTCTGCTCTGTCCTTAAAGCAGAGAATACAGACTGTAGCCAAGAGTTCCTTTGTCTTTGGGCTCCAGTTAGGCTCCACCAATGAAGGCGACCCTAGGACCCACGGGAAGAGTGAGGGCCCAAATATTCACTCTGGAAGTTCCTCCCCAGAGGTTTGCTGCATCTGGCTGAGCGTCTCCACCAAAGGCCACAGCTCCCCTCCTCTTTGCCTTTTCCCGTACTTCAGGCCTTAGGCATGGGGTTGGCAGCTTTGCCTCATGGCCACTAACATTGGATGGGATTCTGCGCTGATGCTCACGCTTTCCCCATGCCCTGCTCTCACCTTTCTACCAGGTACCTTATGGAGCAATCCTCAAAAAGTCAATCTGAGTGCACCAGCTGGCTTGACTCAGGCCGGGAGCGATCAGTCGTGGATTGTACCCTCAGTGCTGCATGGGAGGGCAGCCTCTACAGTGGCCGAGCTACCGGGGAATCCACCTTAGTTTAGAAATGTTTCTGTTTGTTAAAGATGGCAAATACTGGGTAACAGGAGTCTTTGGAGAAATTTGCTCAGTCCCTTCATGGCGCTGGGTTGGAGGACATGAAAGTTCTTTTCTTCTGGTCTGAAGTCAATGTAGAGGTCATGAGGAGCATTAGAGGTTCCTGCAGAATGCCAAGAGAGCTCACTGACGGTAGCATGAGGGTCAAGGAGGGATCCCCTTCCCTTCTCAGTGCAAAGGAAAGGAAAAGAGGTGGTTCCAAGTCTCCAGAAAAAAGGGACAGATATTTGCCTCTCAGACTCACCTTCTATCACACAGTGCGATCCTCTGGCCAGGCCACTCAGCCATGGGAAGGAGCTGTGCATGGCGCTAAAGCCCAGAAGGCAGAGATAAGCAGAAATCTGGCCAGCTTCTCTTTCATTGCCTGGAAACCCTTTTCATCATCTAATCCAAAACCTAATTTTTTTGGAATTTAATGTTTAACAAATCATGAGTGTTTGATGTAACGTGAGATTGCTTTATCCTCCCTCATCCCCAGACCCTCATGAAAATGAGATGCTTCTCCTCATTTGGGGATTTGGGAGGGAAAATAAAATAAAACAATCCAGATCTAGGTCAGCAGAAAGTCTGTTTGTTCGGTGTAACTAGGCCTCTCCACTAATTAACACATTCCTGGAAAAAAAGGAGAGAAAGGCAAGTGTGAGAAACATATATATCCCTCTCTAAATGGCACCATTGCAGATTCCGTAAAATAGCACTTACCCCTTCGAATTGGAATAGTAATCACACATACTGAAAATTAAAATTCCAGAAAGCTTTAGTGCCGAAAATTCAGCCAGTCACCTGACAGAACTAATTACATTTCTTGGATTGTTAATTAGTACAATCCGCACTCCATATCTGCAGGTTCCATATCCACAGACTCAACCAATCGTGAATCAAAAATATTTTTTTTAAAAATTGTGCCTGTACCAAACATGTAGAGACATTTTTTTCTTGTTCCCATTCCCTAAACAACACAGTATAACAACTATTTACACAGCATTTATGCTGGATTAGATGTGTGTAGTTTGTATGCAAACACCACACCATTTTGTTTAAGGGACTTGGACATCAGGGGATTTGGGTATCAGTGAAGGGTCCTGAAACTAATCTACCTCAGATACCGAGGGATGACTATATTTATTAAATTGTGGAATTAAAGCTTTTAACTCTGCCAGTCTTTCTTCAAGATTCAAAATATGTGATCACTGGGTGAATGCAGATGTGAAGAGGTAGCACAGGAAATCTTTGCAGTGATGTAAATTCTGTAACTCATTGGAGGTAGCAGTTTACAGCAAGTTGTAGATGTGATAAAATCACACAGAACCATACACACATGCACATGCTTTTAGTCAGCTTTTCCTCACTGTGATCAAAATACCTGACAAGGTCGAATAGAGATGGAAAAAAGTTAATCCACTCAAACAAAGATGGGCTGATTAGGTGACAGCTCTCATAATTTAATTATTTCATCTCCTATATAACACAGGAGTTTTGGGGAAACCCCCACATCCAAACCGTAACATATACACAAGTAAGTGCATGTAATGTTGGTGAAATCTGAATAATCTCTGTATTACTTTTCTCAACTTTCTGTGACTCTATTACTGTTTTAAAATAAAAAGTAGAAACAAAAACAAATATTATGGAGAAAGATAACCAGAGTGTCTGCTTGCTCAGTGATACCTTGCTAAGTGGTCTTCAGACATTTATTCAGCTGATGTCATTGATCCAGCGATGCTGAAGAGAGAACACCACATCTAAGAGCAAATCCAGATGAGCATAGAATATACCTAGTTCCTTTCTTGATTCCTGAATGTAGTGTTCATATAAGATGCATGAGAGCAAATGAATTTGCACCAATGGCCACATGTGCTTCAATACCCAAAGACAATATTTTTCAGCAACATCATAGCAGTGAATATTTTCTCTCACAGATGCTTAGCTTTTGTGGCATCTTGTATGGAATAACATATTCAAAAACTCATTCCTTCCTCCCAGGCTCATCTGTCCAAACGTTTGCCCTCGAAGGAATGAGCCAGTTCTGACGGACTCCACATTAGTGTTTTTATGTGAGATCCCTTTTTTTAAAAATTATGAGGCTCTCTTCATAAGCCAGCCGTCAACTAAAATAAATATTTATTGAGCATCTACCATGTGTTCCACACTCAGCTAACTGCCCAAAAGGTACAAAAATATACAAGATACTCTTCTTTACCCGGGGCATAAAGATGTTTTATAGAGATAATACATATCCAAATGAAACAGTAAACAAAGTAAATGCATGAGATACTGATAAAATAAAGAGCTCATTTGTGTGATAGGATGATCAGAATAAATTTCTCTCTCAAGGGTGCCTTCCATCTCCCAAACTCTGCAGTTCTACGTGCAGCACATAGAATAGCAAAGGAATTTAATGGAAGACTCTGGTCCTGGAAGGTGTGTTAGAACTATCAGCATGTCTCTAGCACAGTGCCTGGTACTCAGCAAGCTCCAGGCAAATGCTAAATGTGTAAGTCAATAAGTGCAAAATGGAAAGAAAGCAGAAGTCAGAGGCGTGGGCAATACCTGGAGGCTTCAGACCTGTGAGTACTTTTCAACTGAGCCATAAAGTGGAGGCCGCAAACTCACCTGTCAACCCAGCTGCGTGGATGTGTAATGCTGACGGTCGTAGGTCACAGGGTCCAAGACTCATGATCTTGGTCATCATGAAGACAAGGGTGGAGGTGGAGAGAATTTAAAACCCAGGAGACACCATGTTCAAACCCATATATTTCAGTTATAAAACAAGATCTAACCCTCCTGGCCCCCATTTCCATGTGGCATGATGTCTGGGGTGGGGCTATGGCCCTTCTTTTTGGGGGGGTGTTTGGCCCAGTTGGCAGGATGATCCCTCCTCTGGGCTATCTCCCTAGTCTAGGTCAAGTGTCAAATGCCTTTTATGCTGTTCTCTTATGGAAGAGAAAGAATTCCCCTTATACAAACCATTGAAAGTGGGAAAATGAAAGAGAGTTCCAGAGAGATGTACATTTCAAGGAAAATGTGAGGGAATATCTCTTGCTAAAATGAAGGAAGAAATTAAACCATAAAGTTTCTAGGCCATGACTATCCATCGAAACGTGTCTATCAGAAGAACAGAAATAATCTCGTGTTATCAACTGCTACCTTTTCCACAAGGCCTTCCACGAACCTCCTTTCTAAAGTGACAACTCAGTTCACCCATCTCCACACACACTTCCAGCCCTCCTCCACTTTATTTTTCATAGTAGTGTTTACCTCTGTCTAACATTGTTTGTTGCTGATTTATCTTGTTTACTGATGGAATCCTCTAGAGATAAGGTAAGCTTCATGAAGGAAGGCATTTCTGTCTTGGTTCATCCCTTCTACCTGGGAAAATATCTGGGACATAATAGAATCTGATGAACAGCCCACTTCTCTAAATTGTTTTAGCTGTTTGGTTTCCACCTGAAAGATGAAGAGTCCGTGGATAAGCAGAGAGGAAGGATATAGCTCCAAGTGGAGGAAGTTACTTGCTGGAAATATTGTGGGCCAAGCTTTGAGCTGGCACGGGGAACATGGAAAGGGAAGCAGAGCTCTGTAAGAAATCAAGTCTAACCGAAGTGGAAGACGTGTGTTATAGTTTAGTTGTGAGGTGTCTCCCAAAAGCTCATGTGTGAGACAGTGCAAGAAGGTTCAGAGGAGAAATTATTGGATTGTAAGAGTCTTAACCCAATCAATTAGTCCCCTGATAGGGATTAACTGGTAACTGAAGTGGTCAGGAGGGGCTGGAGGAGGTGGGAATTGGGGTGTGGCTTTGGGTATATATTTTGTATCTGGAGAGTGGAGAGCTCTCTCTCTGCTTCCTAATGATGTGAGCTGCTTCCCTCTGTCACACTCTTCCGCCATGACGCTCAGCCTCACCACGAGCCCTGAGGAATGGAGCCTGCTTTCTATGGACTGAGACCTCTGAAACTGTAAGCCTCCAAGTAAACTTTTCCTCCCCTACATTGTTCTGGTTGGATACTTTAGTCACAGCTGCAAAAGAGCTGACTGAAACAATGTGTCATGGAGTTGCCAGCTGAGAGTCTGTGATGGGCATGAACAAGATTCTGCACATCTGCCACGTGTGGTCAGTCCAGAGGGCTGTCCCGCCAGCGTGCCTTTCCAACACTGTACCTCTGTGTGGGCTTTGCCCCCCTCTTCAGTTCCAACTCCTGCCTCTCCACAGATGCCCTCCCCTTTCTATCACACCTAGTTACTTTCCAAAGCCCAAGCAGACTTAATCTACAAGAGGTTTTGAACATGGAGTTGCCATCTGATTAGGAGCACTCGCCCACCCCATTCTCCTGACACACACAGGCTCATTCCTCAAGGTCCAGCTCAAATAAGCCCCCAGGTGAACGTCTCCCTATACTCCCAGTAGCCCTGGCAGACTCAGGACCCCTCCTCTGAACCTCTCAGCCAGCTGATGCTTCTCTGGTGATGCTGCTTGGGTCACCTTTGAGACTGGTGTGGACACTCCTATGAACAGTCCTTAATGAAAGGTACTGGCAGAACTCAGCCACCTGAATGTGCCCAGACTTGAAGATGACACTCGCGCTGATGTACCCTCCCTGGAAATTGGTTTTCTGTTTGAGGTTACAGTGCTTGGCTGTCACCACATGTGATCATCGCTGGTCCTGATTTAACCCCCAAGCGCTCCCTCTTTGCTCTGGCTTTTCCATTTTCCCTCATCTTCATCAACTTTAAGCAGAAATCACTGGTTTCCTCTCTTGCAAAAACCCACTGGCACCCTTTCCACATTCAACTTCTGTCCCTTTTCACCTGATTCTCATCAATGTTGACATCACACTGAATGTTTATACCTCAGTTTCCCCAGAGGAGAAAGCTTCCCAAAGGTAGGGACAATATCCTTCCCATCTTTGTGGCCCCAATACCTAATGGAGTACCTCACACAGGGAAGGTCTTCAGTAAATATTTATTGACTGAATGTATGGATGCAGCAGCCATATAGCCATTCCCACTGCCCTTAACGAGGAAGGACCATTCAGTTATAGCAGTAGTGCTATATATCAAAAAAGAAATAAAGAAGTAAAGATTTTTTAAAATTATTGTGAGTTATTAGTCATGAAAACCTGACTTATAACCTAAGAAGTGAAAAGATGGATGTCAAAGGTTAGATTAAATCTCATAATTAGGGTTGGGGCAATCATGAGTGAAGCCCTAGGTTCAAATCCCCAGCTCTGCAAAACATAGGTTAATAAATAAATCTTAAAATTAAAGGGTCTTTCAGAGAAAGATGACCTTAAAGTTGAGGGCTACACATGACCTGGGGAGACTATCTATGCTACTGCTTAACCCCGTGTGTCTCAGTTCCAGGTTTCCTGTGTATCAGAATTCATTGGGGGTGAGGGTGCACTGGAAATGCAGATTCACAGGTCATGGTAGTCGAAGTCTGTCTATAGCACTTGAAGCAAACACCTCAATATGGGTGACCCCAAGGCCACCAACCCTAACCCTAATTCAGAGTGCTTATTATATTTTCCCCAAATCTTCTTTTTAATCAAATTTTAGGTAAGCCTGTCTCTATGGCTCCATTTTCAGGAAAGACTATTTTAAAAACTCAAAGCCAAAGAGGAGATTGTCAATCTTCCTTTCTTGCACTGGGCTCACCTCTTCAGATCCAAAGAAACAAAATCAAGTTCTGGACATGAGTTTTAGCACCTTTGAAGTTGGAGCTTCCCACTCCACCACATCAATAAAGAAGAACTTAGTGACACAGGTCATTTAGGTGCTTCCATAAGAAGCTCCTGCTTCCATTGCTCTTTGAGAACCATGGAGAACCCCACATCATTTTAATGTAGAAAGGAAGCACCTGGAAATTGGACTGACTGAGCTTTTTTTCTTTTCTTTTTTTTTTTTTTTTTTTTGGTACCAAGTATTGAACCCAGGAGCATTTTGTCACTGATCTACATCCCCAGCCTTTTTTATTTGTTTGTTTGTTTTTGAGACAGGGCCTCAGTAAGTTGCTGAGGTTGACTTTGAACCTGTGATCCTCCTGCCTCAGCTCCTGAGCCGCTGGGATTACAGGCGCAATGCGCCACCAGGCCTTGCAGACTGAGCCCTTTTTAACATGTCTGATTTGACTTGAAAAAGACAGTTGGTTTTCCACACAGAAAATAATTAGGAGAAATAAGGAGATGACAACTATTTTTTAAAAGCTATTTAATGTTCCCTTGATTACACTAAAAAAAAAAAAGAGAGAGAGAGAGAGAAAGAAGCATGTCAGAATTTGTGATTTATAGGCCACCATGGAATATCATAAAAGTTCAGAAATAGCTCCTAATCCGGAAACACAAAACCCAAATTAGAGAATCTTACAAATTCAGGTGGAAAAATCCAGAGGTTATGACTCCAATCCTATTAGCAGTGACTCACACTCCACGGTCTTGAGACTGAGTGAGTCATCATCATACTGTGGCTCCCCGAGTGTTGGGAATAAACATACCTCTTCAAAGGAGGACCAGAAAGCGACCCAAGATTGAGACTCAGGTGACACGGCTGTTATCCTAATTATTTACATTCAGACTCCTTCTGCTGAGGTCTCATTTGAAATGATGAAGGTTATTCTCTGTGCCACTGTTTAGCCACCAAATCTATTAACAGAAAGCCCCTGGCGCTTTATAGTTAGGATTCCAATGTGCTTCCAGTACTGTTTTTATAGTTATCAGCAATGAAAAGGTGATTCCTCCGAGTGCTTTGGGTTTGGTTGAATCAGATTTACCGGCTGGCCTCTCAACCTTATTCCCAAGTATAGTGTAATAGGGAAAGGCAAAGCTCTTTCAAATCCCCATGGATTCCTGTGGCAAGGTGGTGAAAATTTTGTTTTCTTTACTACTTTCCATTTCATAAGAGAAATAGTCTCAAGGAGAGGATTTCTAATGCAATTTTGTTAGATACAGTCCATTAAATATGTAGGGCTGGATTTCCAACCTCTATGTGCAGCCCTAAGGGAGAACTCTCCCTTTGTCATAGAAACCCAGGGGAAGAGTTGGTCTGTGCTGTTTTATGAATTAAAAATCCGGAAGGGGAACACTCTTTCCATTTTAAAGCCAGGAGGAGATCTGGGGACTTTCACACTTGCATGCTATAGAAATGGCCTAGATTTTACAGCACTGTGCACCTAGATAGTCTTAGTACGACCTGATATTTATTATTTCTGCTGATAATTAAGATATAAGACAGATAGATGGATGCATGCATGCATGAACACATTTAAGGACAACATAACCCACTGTTGTGCATCACCAGCAAAGTGACTGAGCAAGCAGCATTAGGTTCTTCTTCTGTCTTTGGCCCACCTAGGGGAGAATAGGGTTGATTTAAAATGTTGGCTTTAGGCTGGGAACATGGCTCCACATACAGTGCTTGCACACACATGGTTGAATTGTTAGCCTTGAAAAATGTTCAGTCTTATGTTTTTCTGGAAGGCTGTGATGATGAGCATTATTAAAAAAGGTCTAGAAAAATAGGAAAGGCTCTAACTTCAGTGGGCTCAGAAAGCATTGCAAAATTAGAAAATTGTCTGGAGGGTTGCTAGAATCATGGTGCTTTTCAGGAAGATCTCGAAAATTAGCTTGAACTAATAACTTGGGGAGAGTACAAAGATTTCCACAGCACAGGGCCTTTACCACTCCCCAACCCCCAGTATATTTTCCATCCTTTCCAAAATGAGCGAGATCTGCCAAGAGGCCGTGGGGCTTTAGAATGCATTAACTCCCCTCAGCTCGCCAGCCCGCTGGAATGGTTAGCGGAAGACTGCAGGTCCTGGAGCCCCAGTGTCGGCTCCCACCCAAACCCTGCTGCTGGTACTATGTGACTAAGGCCAGGCGACATCACCCCTCACTGCCTCCGTGTCCTCATTGTCACGATCAGGCAATGACATCCGAGTGATGGATTTAACGCAGTGCCCAGCCACATGGCAAGTACTTGATGACATCCCACTACACCAAAATATCACCACCGAACTGCGGCTGTCAGTTATCTCATCTGTAAAGTGGAAGCTCCAGGGGCGACCTTTCAACATTTCTGTGCACATCGGGGGTGATTATGTACATTCCCTCTGAGTGTCTAACGAGGTGGTGGCCATCCCTGCTGTTGCCATGACTGTGATAAGCATCCGCCTCAGATCCTGAGTATTCATCTCAGCAAGACCCATGGAGATTGTAGCTTCCTGAAGGCAAGCGGGCCACCTCGTGGGCACACAGCCAGCGCAGGTTCATGAGGTTCAGCATTTAAAGCATTCATGCTCGATGTAATGCTCAGCGATTGCTCTGCTGAAACTCTTAATAATATTGAGTAAGTAGCCCCAACTTTTACTTTTGCACCAAGGATCACAAATTATGTAGCTGGTCCTGAAAACAAGGACTATTTCCAACTTGGTTTGGTAAGTCTTTTCCACCAGGTGTAGTTCTTTATATAGCGTAGGTTTGCATTAAATATTTGTTAAATAGAATTGACATTGTCACCAATGAATACCAACATGAAATTCATTTATCGAAGGCCCACTCTTGAAATCAAAGCTCGGCCTGAACTTATATTCTGTGGGCAGAAGTTTGGCCAATTCCAAGGGTCAGTGATAACAATGTTTATTCCAATGGATGGGATATTTGTAGGATCTCCATTCATAAATTCAGACAGGAAGATTGTTAAAAAATTAAACATTGAACATTAAAAAATTATTTTGGAGCAGGTAAAAAGGTGCAAAATTTTAGCAAAATCACTTGGGAAAAAGTGGTTTCTCATGTTTTTAATATTGGCACAGTTAGCAACTGGCTTTAAATACCTTCTTGATCAACATGAAAAGCCATTTCAAGAGAAAGGAAATAAATTGTAATACCATTAACCATCACACAGTGTAGAAGTACCTATTATAAAAGAAAATCCTTTCTAAGTTTTGCCATTCTGGATCTAACCTTCTTTCACAGAAATAATCAAATACTATACTTGATTTCATTTTAGAATATTAATGGAATTGAAATAAGCTTTAAATTTTCCTTTGACTTACTAAGTTAGAAAGTCAAAGTGCTAAAAATATACTTGTTCTTCAAAATAGACTGAAATGGATAACTGTAGAAAGAATTTTTTTTTTTTCTTGGTTTCGTGCAGGAATGTAACTTAAAGTAAAAAAGATCTATTGGGAGAAATTTGAACCAATTGTAATGCAAAATCGGGCTGTGTATATAAACATATGTCTATATTCATCATGTAGCTTTACTTGTCAAAAATATCTTAAAACTTGTTCAGTCAGAGAAAGTATCAATAACATAAAATTTCACAGCCCCCTTTTAGAACTGTGGCCTTAACATTTTGTAGGGAAATAAAGCTTTGGTTAACCTTGGCTCTGGCAGACCTCATTAAAATAACAGCCTGTCAGTTTCAAGTTTAAAATAACAGGGTTGTCAGTTTTATATGCAGTGGAACAATCTACAATTTTATTCCCTGGGACAAGACTGTGTGGAGGGGTAGAAAGTGGGTAAAGATTTGACAACACTGCCATCTGGTGGCCAGAGTGAAAGTGGCTTCTAAGTAACTACAAGTGAGGCTGGATTGCTTTGAAGGAAAAGTTTGGATTTCAGGCTGACTTGAGCAACCTTTTGTATCACTTTTTGACTGACTTTTGTCTTTAAAATGTGTGCACATTCTCAGAGGCAATCTTAAATTTTAAATCTCAAAATGACAATAAACTGCTCTTCAGTAATCTGCATATCAGTGATTTGATACAATTAATTTTCAAGAGTGGAGCCTTAAGGAAAAAAATAGGACCTGACAACATTTTTCAGATATTTTCCTTTATCAAAACTGCCACACAGGGTGAGGTTGTGGCTCAGTGGCAGAACACTCGCCTAGCACATGCAAGGCACAGGGTTCGATTCTTAGCACCACCTATAAATAAATATAAAGGTTCATTGCCAACTAAACAAAATATTTTTTAAAAACCTGCCATATAATTGGTGGCTTTTGACATAAGTATCTCCATGGAAATTCATCAAACCGTTTATATATCATTTGTTTACTTTTCCTGGATGATTGTTATACTTCAGTAAAAAATAAACACAAGCCAAAATATCTGTCTATATATATATAGGCAAAATTTTGACAGATGTCACAAAGCTGATGGCAATGTGTTCTCATTTATATAATGGGAAGCAATTCCAGACATAGAGTAGATCCCAAACAGGCTTGTAACATAAACTTATTTCAATTTAGTTCTTTCTTAATGCACTTTGGGCTGTTGATTAGAGGGTTACAGTGAAGATAGGAAATGGTATCAGAGAAAAGAGATAAACACAAGTAATGTTGATTTGAAGTGCCGCCGAATTATTCAAGAAACTCATGTGGAGATGCTGAGTTTTCTAATGTGAAGCTAATAGCCTGCCTTCCATTCAAACCACAAACCCTGGCCTGGCAGCTGTGTTCATCCCTTCTCAACAGGATACTCTTCTGATGTGCCCAGGATGGATCTTAGACTGTGTTCTCAACATGGTAGCCACCAGGCGTCTGTGACTATCGAGCACTGGAGATGTGCTGTTACTAAGTCAAAATCTGCAGCCCCTAGCCTACTGCAGCTACTGAACACTGGACATGTTCTTGGGGAAAACTGAAATGGGCTATAGGAATACAATATAAACCAGATTTCAAAGACTTGGTATAAAAATAAATAAATTATCTCAGTATTTTTCAATCATATGATGAAATCATAATAATTTGGGGTATGATCTTAAAAAATGCATTATTAAAATTAACTTCGATTTACTTTCTTAATGTAGCTATTAGGAAATTTTTAATTACATACGTAGCTCACATTTGGGGCTTGTATTATATTTCCAGTGGATATCACTGCCTTAGACTCTGATTGTGTCCTTGCCCAGAATGGCCATTCTGGCATTTTTCAAGGTGGTTCCTCTCCCATTGGAACTAAATAGGGGCATATGTGACATCTCTGCAGCTTGTAGGAGACCAAGGGCACCCATGTAGGTTATCAGATGCTTAAGATATAAAGGTGAAAGTCAAGTACTATCGTGTCACTTGGGTCCAATCATAAGAGGAGTAAATGGCTCTCCCTGGTTGGTGCCCCATGGGGTAAATTGGATCTTTAAGGTAACCAGATGGCTCCCAGGAACAGGTAATTTACCTCACAGGGGTAAGAGCTTGATTTCCAAAAGGGAGTGCAGTTTAGTCTCCCTATGCCATCTGTCCCTGTGGTGATATTTCTACTCGTAAAGAACTTGCAGTTCCAAGTGCCCTAGCAACATATTAACGTACTAAGTTTTATTAAATCCTTAAGATGGTGTTGAAAAGAGGGAGGTGTTTCCCTCCATGTTGAAAACCAATTTCTAGGGAGATTACTCAACTTTGCCAAAGTCACCATTTTGGCAAAGGCATTTCCATGCACTTCTGTTTCCCTCCCCTGTTGGAGGAACTTCACATCTCTGAGCTTTTGCCGCTCAGGGTTCCTCTGCCAAGAAAGCTCTTTCCAACTCCATAGCCTGCGGATTGCTGCTTGTCCTTCAAGGTCCATTTTAACGGCTACTTCTCCCTTGAAGCCTTCCTCCACCCCTCTCCCTTCTTTATAATAAAATATTGATGATACTTCTCACAGACATTAAACAGGAGACATTTATTATGCTTATTTATATGTATGTATCTTATATGTATGATGCTTATTTATAGGTATATATCCATGAGTGGTAGGTTTGTTGAAGGTAGCAGCAAATCTTACACATACCCAGGATCTTTAAAGTGTGAATGCATTGTAGATTCTAAACAGGAATGTGTGTGTTTTTGTTTGTATGTGTGCAGGTGTGCAAATGTGTCTATTTGGATGAACTGACTACCCAAAGCGACCATTTTTCCATAAAATATTCAGGTTTACAAGGAAAATGTCCCTTCCAATAGCAATCGATTTATTTTGTAAGTAAGGGCATGTAGAATTTACTTTTCATTCACAATTTAATTTGGAGGTCCTGAAATGAAAATCTGCCTATTCTTCTTCATTCATTCTTTCATTGACTATCTATGAAGTACAACTATACCCAGGCACTGTGCTAAGAGGTGGGGCACACATATCCTGGTATATAGTGAACACAAAGGACAGCAGCTGTATCCCTGTACCCTCTGCTGGCAGGGAGGGAAGACCCACAAGCATAATGAATGGGGAAATCTTTTTTTTTTTTTTTTTGTGGTGCTGGGGATTTGAACCCAGGGCCTTCTGCATGCAAGGCATGCACTCTACCAACTAAGCTATTGAATGGGGAAATCTTTGTGGCAGGAAAGACCAAAGGAATCATGAGAATGTATCCTCTGCGGAGAGGCCCTATTGGCTCTGGGTGTCAAGGTAGGAACCCTAGAAGAAAGATGGTCAAGTTGAGACCCACAGAGCATGCTCCTCTTTCCCACTGTATAGTCTCCATGTTTGAATTAGAGTTCAGAGGCGAGCTGAGGGCCTGTGAGCTACTTTCCTGGGTGTGTTTATTAGACTTTCACTCTGTTCTTCCTAGAAAGCCCTTAAGCCAAAATCACTAGCGACTAAACTCAAACCAATTTCCAGCTCAACCCATGAAGAAAAAAGCAGGACATCATGTTACAGCATAACTGTAACACTACAATGCCAAAGTAGTGCTAATTATGTACCACCCAGTACCTTGTCCACAAAGTTAAGTAAAAATCAAATCACATATGCCAAAAAAAGATTTATCTGCTTCTTATTGCCTATTGCACAAAAGACTTAGGACAACCCATCTCTACCCTAAATGGTTTTAGTATTTAGATAAATCTGCTCTCTGCCTACCATTTGCTGAATATTTCTCTATAATGCATCTAAACTACCTTTCCGATGTGTGTTCCACCACTCAGTTGAGCAAAAAGATGTCTCCTGTTTCTTGTTAAACATCAAATATCTGTATGGCTTCAGAGAAAGAAACCAGAATCCACATCTCTGCCCCAGCTTTGGGGTGGGAAAATAATTACAAGCTGAATTCTAAAAGGCTGAAGACTGCCTGAGCTCTAGGTGAAATGCTTCTCTCTGCCTTCGCCCCTTTCTCTAATTAGCAGACATACTTGTACGGTCCTGGAATTCTTTCCTGAAGCTGAGATTTCAAAATGGTGAGAGTCACTTCAGGTGGTTATGAGCTTAACAGAATCCCTGTGTTACGGCGTCAATCACAGGGAGAAGGGCAACTCGAGCCTCTGTTTGGATTCTGTGGGTATCATCGAAGCCCCTGTGAAGGGATGTACCAAGTAATATTGGGCAAAGAATGGGAATTTTTCAGCAAAAAACAAGCATTCAGAACATCCATCTCTCTTTTTTTTTTTTTTTTTTCCCACATTGGCAAAATTAGACTCTAAACTTTCCCTAGCAGTTTTCTAAATTAGAGCTAATTTCTAGGCTAATGTCGTCAAAAGGGTCAATCCACACTACTACCGCAATCCTGTTGGCTACATCAAGAAATAGAAGAAAGCTGTCTTTCAAACCGTGAAGAAATTTCCAAACTTTCCATTCTATTATGATGATGGAATAGAAGATGGTGGGAGCAGAGGTCAGTTTTTAAATATCCAAACTGCTTCAAAGTGGCTTATGTTACTATTCGGACGCTGAGTCTGTTCCTCTCATCTGAGGCTACACTTGAGATCTCTGCCCAGCATGCTGATAAGTGCTTCTAATAACCTCATTGAGAATCAGCGTTTGTCACAAGTTGTGCTCCAGATGAGGGCAGCTTCTCCAGAATGTCTGTCTACACAGCCAAAACAATGCCAAGGAAATGGCAGAGCCAAGGTCAGCCACCAAGAAGGACAGAGCCCATCTCCACGGTGGAAAGCAGAGGCTGTACCCGCCCATCATCAACAATGAATCAAAGGGGGTGGCAGAGAAAACTGAGCCCTTCCCACCATAGTTCAGGAAGGAACTGAGAAGACCAAGACATAGAGTTGGAGCCTCAGTCTCATTGCCAATCATAAGAAGAGGGACAAGATAATGGCCATAGCAACCCCCAGAACTGCCCAGAGAGAAGAAGTGACTTGCTGTCAGCCAAGTGACCAGTGCCAAGTCCTCTCTCATTAGACATCATTGATAGGCAGCATAGAAAACTCTTAATGGAGTCTAGGTGAGTCTGCCAAGAACACTCCGGAAGCTTTGGACCACAGGAGTTCTGTTGAACTTCAAAATTCCATTCCAGCAATAAAATCAGTCCTCAAAGTCATTCATATCTTGTAGTCTTGAGAAGTAAATAGCACTGTAATTGCGATACCCACTATGCAAAGAAATTCTTTGATTTCATATGGATTTCCACAGAACAAATGACTTTCTTTTTCTCTTCTCTATTGAATTCAATAAATGTTAGTTCAGAGTCAAACTGTGTCATCTTCGCAATGATTTGTGCAACACTTACTGACTAACTTGTCTAAAATGGAACACCATACAAAATGTGGCATAGCCAGAATATTAGGTGTAAATACAAAGCATTGAAAGTTTGTTGTTACTGTTTCCTTGAAACCTGATGCAAAAATCTGACCAGAACAGCATAGGAAGATATCGCTTATGTATCCCATATTTATTTCCCCTTGGGACCAGTGTTTTGCCAGAAAGGGACCCCATCTGTCTTTTCAGGGTCATGCCTCTAGTGGGATCCTCTAGCCAAGAAATTCCAACCTGAAGCCAGAGGGGGCTGATTCAGACTCTTCAAAATTCTCATCCAATTCCCAACCCCCTAAGAAACTCAACAAAACTAAGCATTGTCTTTTTGAAACTTCAAAGATTCTCTTACTTCCTGCTGGGTTTTTTAATCCCCCTTTGTTTTTCCTGCAAAATGCGTGAGAGTTTGTCTCCTTGGGGTGTCATGTTAAAAGTGCCATGCCATGGGGGAAATGTATGTGGCATGGGAACAGACTAGAAGGTGCTATTGAATTCCCTGGAAATGTCTGATGCAGCCCAGAATGTGAGCTGGTTTTAGGTTGCACAGTGGCTTGAGGATTCTGTGGAATGCCGGGTGTATTATGTGGGCAAAATCTGCTTCAGTTCACTGACAGATTGGATTCAATAGAACCCTGCTGCTGTCCCCAAGACAGACTTAGAAGCTTCCTGAAAGAAAACACATTACAAGCGATTTCTCCACCCAGTGTTACAGAACTTACCCAAACACTACACCGTAGACAGGGACAGTCTGAGACGTGAAGAATAACACCAAAGAGTTTCACGAACTCATAGTAAACAGGAAGCTGGTTTTGTGTGAGCCAAGTGCTAAAAACCATTTTCAGAAGACATGGATTTCAGTCTAGGCTTCCCCATAAATGGAGCAAGTAGACTGAGCCCATGATGTCTCTGGTTTCCTCAGTGTCGGATGGCATTAGTTAGCTCTACTTCCTCCAAGGATATTAGGGAGGTTGTATTTATAGACATTTGGGCATGTCAGAAAAATTAGTATTCTCTCTGAGTCTTCAAGAGTCTAAATACTGTGCTCCAGACTGTACGGGTTCTCGAGCAAGTGGGAGGCGCTGTCCAGGTCCGTCCACAGGCCCCGCTTGACCCCTAAAGCAGCATACGAGACTTGAATCCTGACACAGGCTCATGGTGAGTGACTTGGTGCTACAAAACAAGGTCATTCTTCTCCAGAGTGAGGCTGGGCAAGCTCTCTGTCTCCAAAGCTGGTTTATTAAACTCTTAGGATGCAAAACTGGTTTTATGCATCACGAATTTCCCTTAACTGGACCAAGTAAAGTGGCATCATCTATGAGGTAAAAGCCAGGCGGCCTTCATTTCTTCAAACAGATTGTTTTCCAAAGCTAACAAATGACCTTCAGACTATAAAATATTCACATTGTTTTTTTTTCCTTTAGTATGTATTATTTAATGTGTAGCCCTTTAAATATTAATCATCTTTTTTTTTCTTAAAGATTTGGTATATATTATTTACATCCGGTTACATTATGTTTTTATAGAGATGAAGTAGGCAGGTTGGAATCTTTCTGAAGTCAGAGCAAACAAGGGATGGGGGCCAGGTGCACACAACAGGTACCCAGGGAAGAAAGTTCTGGTCCAGAGACAGTTGAGGTAGGACAGCAGATGGGCCTTTCACAGTGACTGCCCAGGGACATTCCAGAGGAAGCAAAGCATCCAGAGAAACAGACTCTGGGCCTCAGGTGATTGGATAGACTGCCCTGGGCAATTCTCTTGAAGGAGAAAGTCCAATATGTCTTTTCAAATAATCCACACGGGAAACAAAGATAATAACAGAACTCAAAAACACCCTGAGTAAGATTTAAACAGGTCACTTGCTTGGAAGACCAAAGGGAAGGCGCTGGAAGTCTTTGTAAGCCTTGTAAAGACTGTGTAAGATGGGATCCGCTTCATTCTGCGTTAGATCGTCCTGTATCTCCCCCACGCTAAGATCACCTCTGAGGTCTCTGAGGCGCTTCCTTCAAACCTGTGTAAATGACACCTGGAATGACATTTGGGTGACAGGAACCCAGAATCCTAATTAGGGGATGGGAGACATCACCTGAGATCCCTCCTGCTGCGGGGTGGCCAGGTCAAGGAAATACACCTTTTTTCTAATGGCCTGACTGAATTTACCCATGTCTTCCTTATTCTCCAAAGGAAAGTCCAGACGGCGTAGCTGGCAGAAAATCGATAATTTTTGAAATCTTCCTTCCCTTAGCAGATAATTGGCAATGCTGTTCATGTAAGTATTCATTCAACAAATATTTATTAAGCATCTGCTACACACAAAGCACTGTTTGCAGAGTCTTGGGCGGTGGAGCAGATACCCCCCAGGAGTCGGAACGTGCAGCTGTTCCTCAGAGCAGCAGCTAAAAGCAACCGCTTCTACCCATATCAACCCGTCCTGTTCTTGGAGGTGAAAACTTGGGAAGACATGAGGCACATTTTGTTTTGAATCCCTCTGGACAGGATTACTAATTACCCTGCTTCCTAATCATTCCCATGACAGACTTTAGCAGTCACAAAGAGCAAATATCATCATAAAGCTTTACTTGCTTAGAAGGGAATATGGTGTTTCCCAGAAAGGAAATGTCCAGACAGATTGATACAGTACGCCCATAGCTCTGTGCTTCCCCAGAAATGGAAGATGTTCTCCATATCTGTTCACCCCTCCAGGCCCCACAATAGGAACTCTTCGAGGGCGGCGGCTACATGCTAATTGTCTTTGTATTTCAAGTCTAGCATGAACCTGACTTATAAAAGATGTATATGAGCAACGAAAACCTTTTTCTTATTCAACCAACGTATTGGAACTTTTCCTAAATTGTATTACACTTCCTTGTCTCGTTAAACTGATTTCACTACAAGTTACTGAATTTTTGCTTATTAAGTCGTTGACTCAAAATATATTGTGTGATTCCCTATACACCTCTATCAGCAACATATTCAGGATCACAGACACCCAGGATACTTATAATTATTTATGCATGAATTATGTATTAGCACTGCTGAACTAATACATTCTGTACCTTGTGAAGTTCATGCAAAATAGAGACTTTTGAAGAATGAGATTAAGATAAAACAAAGAATCATTATTTTTACTTTGTAACATCACAGGTGTATGAAGAACAAGCTAGAAGAATTTTTGAATGCTTTCAGCAATAAGAAATAATAAGTGTTTGAGGAGACAGGTGTGCTTACCCTGATTTCAACATGACATCTATCAAGATATCAAGACAACACATGTACTCCATAAATACGTTCAATTACAATGTGTCAATTAAAGTAATAAAAACATCTTTAAATGAGTAAGAGAAATACACTAGTCTCCCCTCCACGTGTGCACACCACACACACACACAAACATACACACATATGCCATCCATGATTTTCCCTGTTGCACTTTCAGTTGCCTGGAATCAACCATGATTCCAAAATATTACAAGGAAAGTTCCAGAAATAAACATTTCAAACGTTTCAATTGCACATTTTTCTGCGTAGCATGATGAAATCTCTTGCTGTCCTCTCCACCCCACCCAGGACGTAAATCTTGCCTTTGTCCGGCATATCCACTCTATACATACCACCTCACCCGCATTGTAAAGGCTGCCTGATCCAGGATGACCCGGAGGGAGCAGGACTCAGCCTGCTGCACCCTCGGGAGGTCAGTGGCACCCTGAAGCTGTCACAGTGCCTCCGTCATTCGCCTCCCTTCATCCCACCCTGGAGTATTACGCCATCTCACATTACCCAAGAAGAAACGTGAACTCACTACAACAGGATATTCTGAGACGGAAAGACCATATTTACCTACCTTAAATTACAGCATATTTGTTATGATTTTTCTATTTTACTATTAGTTATTGTTGCTGATCTCCTACGGGGCCTAATTTATAAATTGAACTTTACTTGGACATGTATGTATAGGAAAAGACATGGTCCATGTAGGGTTCTTCACTAACCCCAGTTTCAGGCATTCACAGGGGTCCAGGGGCTGGGGGGCTCCTGTGTTCTGCCTGACATTTCATGCTTCACTTGTACTCGCATTGTTTGAAATGAAAGGAATCAAATGTCTTCTTCAAAAGTCATTTTCCATTGAATGAGTTCGTTAAAACCAGGTAATCTAATCTATAACCACATTTAACTACGTATATGCGAGAGCAGCAGCAAGCCAATGGAAGTGGGAATGTGGAAGTCTTTCTCTTCTAGTAGGATAACTGAGAAATGGCCATCGCCATATGGACTGACTGAAACATCTATCTCTCAATGAAATATTAATAAAGCTTAATTCCTCTTGTGTTCTTCTAGTTTAGAAATAGAAATAGCAGTTCTAGTGTTTTCATCCTGAGTCACACTGAATCACTCGCACATCCCCAGAGAGGCACACCCAGCCTCACCACCAGCCCAGCAGACAAGCTCTGAAGACCAGGGCTATAACAAATGACATTATTAAGCCTAGTAGTTAAGAGTGACAATTTTCAAGTCTATATTTGAATTTTTTAAAATTTATTTTTATTGTAAACAAATGGGATACATGTTGTTTCTCTGTTTGTACATGGAGTAATCATACATTTACATAGGGTAATGTTGTTTGATTCGATTTGAATCTCGTTTCACCATTTACTAGATGCGTGACAAGTTTTTGAGCCTCCCTAAGCCCGTTTCTCAGTTGCATGTAGGGCATAACGACAATATTTCAACGCAGAGGTGTGGAGATTGACTGAGTGTCCCAGTTCACTGACAGCTCATGGTTAGCCCCACTACTGTGGGTCAACAGTGGCCTATGCCTTCCACTGATCCAGTTAGGCTCTGAGCCACATGCCTCAAGAAGGATATCTTATTTCCTTCTCAGCTTCATTATTTTTAACTTTTTTAAACAATACCGAAATGGCTAAGAAATAAGTAAATGAACATCCAAGACATGATGACATTCTGTCCCTAGATATCTCATTATGAATCTCCTAAAAGTATGACAATCTCCCACATGACCACAACATCAAGGTCATGCTTAAGAAAATTAACAGTAATTCAGCAGTGTCGACTGCTATCTGTTCTATATTCCCAAATCTTCTGTTTGTTTCAAAACGCATAGCTGTGTGCCTGCCTCCAAATCCAGGATTCTCTGAAGGTCTTACATTTGGCATTTGGTTGTTATGTTTTTTGTTTATTTTCACCTGAACAGTCTTCCTGCCTCTATTGATTATTTACTTAGGCTTTTTTGAAGAATCGAGCCAGTTGTCTTATGTAATGTCTCATTCATTGGTGTGTCTGATCATTTATTTAGGATGTTACTTGATTTGTTTCTCTATCCCTAATATTTCCTGTAAACTGGAAAGGAAGTAAGAAATTCGATGAGATTCAAGTAAAGCATTTGGCACGATTATTTTTTATGTGAGGCTGTGGGGTAAGAGTGCTTAGTTGGCCTTTGACGATGCTCATCTCTGTTTTTAGCAGTCACTCTGCCTTGTCACCTTCGTCCTTCTTTGTCTAAGTGTACAGTGTATAGGGTTAGGTACAGTGTGTAGGATTATGTCTTCCCAAAGAGTGTTTTCATGGAATTTAAACTGAGAGTATATCTCTACTGAAGTCAGTGTCTGAAATTGTCTGAAATCAGAATAAACTCCACATAAATCCTAAATGAGGACTCAGGTTTTCCCTGTGAACCCCAACAGTATATATTTGGATCGGATTCAATAACATAGGTGAAAAATTTTAACACTTAAATCTTACCAACATTAGTAATACCACATCGTTGCTCATGTACAATTGGACTAATAGGAAATAGCATTAGCAAGTACACTTGAGAGTTACTTCATCCTAGAACAGTTCATTTGGGAAGCAGACAAAAAACATTATCACAAATTTTGTATTTGATCCTGTTTGTCTCCATTGCATTTGTGTCCTTAATGAATTAGGGCTCAGTGTCATTGTCACCAATATAGTTGTACCAAGAGTACTGACTAACCTAAAACTCAGCTCACAGTCATGTGTACTTAAATTCCCAGGAAAACCAAACAAAACTCAGATCTGGAGCTACAGTAAAGCAGTGACATATATTATGCAGAAATCAAAAAAAAAAAAAAAAAGTAAAATGAGAAAATATCCTTAACAATGCAAGGATCAAAAAACTTTCCTGATACTGAAAATAACCTGCAATCATTCAGACATACTTGGGAATCAAAGGCATGTTCTATTGCGGTGGCTAATAGCGTCCATTTGTTCAGCTGTCTGCCTCCGCATCACAGTCTGGAGGTGAATTGGCCAGTTTCCCTGCAGAATGTTAAAACAGCATTTACATTTCTCACTGCTCCTTTGCTGTTATCAATTGCACAGCTACCAAAATGCCAGAGCGAACATGCCCTGACTCTAAAATGTGCTGCAGTGAACAATCACGGAGGACCACTCTCCTCTCCTCACGAGGGACTCCCCACATGGCCAGGTATGGCTCCCCGTCTGCTTCCAACCCTTTTGGAATGAAAAACACACGTTACTGTGATCCCCACCTATTTAGTGCCAGTGATATTGTCTACGACCTTGTAATACAAGGGGACAATTAAACCGACGGTCTCAGTTGACATTTATTAAGCACCTACTGTGTGCTGGGACACATGAGACGAACACGTTCCAGTTGACTTGCCAGTTTCAGCACCGAAAATTTAGCAGCTAGAATTCCCCACGTCCCAGACAAACTGGGATGGTTGGTTACTCGACCCTTTGCTAGGCACTGAGTACAAGACAAATTCCAACCTTAATCTCTACTATCAAGAAGTGCCAACCTAAGAGAGAATTGGCAAAGTAAGGAAACCATATATTTGGAGAGATGGGTACCTGGATTCGTCAGCAGGGCCCCATGCAATGCAGGAAGTTGAATAAATCTAGCTGGGTGCCAGAGGATGCATCTTGAAGGAGACAATGCCTGAGCTTGATTGAAAGAATGAGCAGCACAACAGTCACGTGGAATTTTACACTATGAAAAGAGGAGATGCCTGCGGACAGACAGCAGGAAGTCCCATTCTGTCTGAGTCTCAGTATCCGATTCACTGGTTTAGATCTCACAGCATGAAGGTGGAACTTTTAATGTGGAATAAGCAAAAAGGAGAATGTTCATTCTTATTGGCTCTATTATGATACAGAATAAAACTGACGGTATTTCAGTCCCAAAGTTGGTGACTGTTTTCTGAACAACATATAACCCTGTAATACCTATTTTTCCCCCAGGGGTTTAAGTTAAAAAGAGTGAAAATGAGTGGCTTGGGGTGGCCCTTATTAGAAGTTAGGGACCCCAAAGTAGACACCATGAAGAACAAATAAAATGCAAGCATTTTTGTTTTTATTGTAAACAAATGGGATACATGTTGTTTCTCTGTACATGGCGTAAAGGCATACCATTTGTGTAATCATAAATTTACATAGGGTAAATCTGTTATTTTTTCCCTTCCCCCACCCCTCCCACCCCTCTTTTCCCTCTATACAGTCCTTCCTTCCTCCATTCTTGCCCACCTTCCTAACCCTAATTCTAACCCTAATACTAACCCCTCCCATTCCCCATTATGTGTCATCATCTGCTTATCAGTGAGATCATTCGTCCTTTGGATTTTTGAGATTGACTTATCTCACTTAGCATGATATTCTCCAATTTCATCCATTTGCCTGCAAATGCCATAATTTTATTATTCTTTATAGCTGAGTAATATTCCATTGTATGTATACGCCACAGTTTCTTTATCCACTCATCAATTGAAGGACATCTAGGTTGGTGCCACAATCTGGCTATTGTGAATTGAGCAGTTATGAACATTGATGTGGCTGTATCTCTGTAGTATGCTGATTTTAAGTCCTTTGGGTATAGGCCGAGGAGTGGGATAGCTGGGTCAAATGGTGGTTCCATTCTACGTTTTCTAAGGAATCTCCACACTGATTTCCAGAGTGGCCACACTAATTTGCAACCCCACCAGCAATGTATGAGTGTACCTTTGCCCCAGAGTCTCACCAACACCTATTGTTGCTTGTGTTCTTGATAATGGCCATTCTAATTGGGGTGAGATGGAATCTTAGGGTAGTTTTGATTTGCATTTCTCTTATTACTAGAGATGTTGAACATTTTTTCATATATCTGTTGATTGCTTGTAGATCTTCTGTGAAGTGTCTGTTCATTTCCTTAGCCCATTTGTTGATTGGATTATTTGTATTCTTCATGTAGAGTATTTTGAGTTCTTTATATATTCTGGAAATTAGTGCTCTATCTGAAGTATGAGTGGCAAAGATTTTCTCCCACTCTGTAGGCTCTCTCTTCACATTACTGATAGTTTCCTTGCTGAGAGAAAGCTTTTTAGTTTGAATCTATCCCAGTTGTTGATTCTTGCTTTCATTTCTTGTGCTATGGGAGTCCTGTTAAGGAAGTCTGATCCTAAGCTGACATGTTGAAGGTTTGGACCTACTTTTTCTTCTGTAAGATGCAGGGTCTCTGGTCTGATTTCAAGGTCCTTGATCCATTTTGAGTTGAGTTTTGTGCACGGTGAGAGATAGAGGTTTATTTTCATTCTGTTGCATATGGATTTCCAGTTTTCCCAACACCATTTGTTGAAGAGGCTGTCTTTTCTCCATTGCATATTTTTGGCCCCTTTGTCTAGTATTAGAAAATTGTATTTATTTGGGTTTGTGTCCATGTCCTCTATTCTGTACCATTGATCTACCTGCCTATTTTGGTACCAATACCATGCTGTTTTTGTTACTATTGCTTTGTAATAGAGTTGAAGATCTGGTATTGCGATACCCCCTGCTTCGCTCTTTCTGCTAAGGATTGCTTTAGCTATTCTGGGTTTCTTATTCTTCCAGATGAATTTCATAATTGCTTGCTCTATTTCTGTAAGGTACATCATTGGGATTTTAATTGGAATTGCATTGAATCTGTGTAGCACTTTTGGTAGTGTGGCCATTTTGACAATATTAATTCTGCCTATCCAAGAACATGGGAGATCTTTCCATCTTCTAAGATTTTCTTTAATTTCTTTCTTTAGTGTTCTGTAGTTCTCATTGTAGAGGTCTTTCACCTCTTTTGTGAGATTGATTCCCAAGTATTTTATTTTTTTCGAGGCTATTGTGAATGGAGTAGTTCTCCTAACTTCTCTTTCTGAAGATTCATCGCTTATGTATAAAAATAATGCAAGCATTTTTTAAAAACATTTTCAGTTTGGAAAGAAATTCAAACTTACTAAAACTTGCATTTTAAGACTAAATTGCATTATGGACTCTTCATCTAGATCAATCAATTATTAAAAATTTGCCCCATTTACTTTCTCTCTCTTGTCTATACATAAATGTATTTATTATTATTGAACTATTACAATACAAGTTGTGAAAATCATGCCCTTTTAACTCTAAATACACCTGCATGTATCTCCCAAGAACACCACATTTTCCTATATTACCCAGTGTGATCTCAGAGTTGGGAAATTTAACAAATAACAATAGTATTATCTGAGAGTCTGTATACAGACTTTGCCTCTATCTCAGTAATGTCTGCAATGGCCGTCATTTTTTGATGTGGTATTCCAATCCAGGACTGGGTGCCACATTTGGACATCATGACTCTTGTTCTTGAAAGAGCTCTTTCTTCAGTCCTTCTTTTGTCCTTTGTGACTGGCATTTTGGAATAGAGGCTGGCTGTTCTTTACAGTGACCCTCAGTCTGGGTTTGTCTGATGTGTCCTTATGATTAGAACCATATGAATTTTGGCTGCCTAAGTGATGTCTTTCTTGGCACACCACATCAGGTAGTGCACAATATCGATTTGTCCCATTACTTTAATCACCTGGTGAAGGTGGAGCCTGCCAAGTTTTTGCACTGTAAAATCACCAGTTTTCCCTTTGCAATTAATATGTAATCTGTGGGAGGTGCTTTGGAATTGTGTAAATATGCTCATCAAGTGTTTACCCAGTTCTTTGCATCTATATGAGTTTTCTAGGGATACCCTGACAGTACCACAAACTGGGTGACTTGAAATGACAGAAATTTATTGTCTCACAGTTCTGAGGGACAGCAGTCTGAAATGAGGGTGTCAGCAGGGTCAGTTCCTTCTGAGGGTTGTGAGGGAAGGGTCTGTCCCAGGCCTCTATCCTTGACTGGTAAATGACCACCTTCTTCCCATGTCTTCACATTATCTTCTCTATAGGAGCATCTCTGTGTCCAGACTTCCCCTTTGTATAAAGATGCCATATTGAGTTAGGGTCCACCCTAATCACTTCTTTACCTCTCTAAAGACCCTGTCTCAAAATCACCTCACACTCTGAGGTCTTTTGGGTCCAAGAATACCAATTTGTGGGACATAATTCAACCTATAACTGGTGCATTGCATCCCTCCAAGGACTTTGCCAGTATTTGACAGAACAGGAAATCAGGATTCTGGCTGCCTGAACCTAGATGTTCACTATGGAACCCAAATGGCATTGATTCCTGTCCCTGCTTTCCACAAGTCAGTACTGAGCCTGAAATCACCCAAGACGTCTATACTAAGATCCTTCTACTGTCCATCTTCAGGGCTGTGCACTGCACACTGACTGGTATTTAGAATGACTTTCTCTTCTGTGCCGGAGACTGTGAAATGGGTTTGGTTTGCTGCTCACCATGCAAGAGCAGGCTCCCTGAGCCTGTCAGCACACTAGGACAGAGGTTACCAGCAGCTGAATTCTTGACAGTATTTATTTCTTGCAGAAACAAGTAGTCCATTGAGAAAGGTGGTTTGTCTCTTGGCAGTTGTTTTGGAGCATGTATCTGACATCCAGGCAAATGAATTCTAAAGCTGATACTTAGGATGTTTGCAACAGGGACTCTGCGCAGGGGTGAGGGACCTGAAGCTGGGTGAGATGCTTCCCAAGTTCCCTATTCAAAGGATGGAAGGTCAGAAAAGAGGGGAAACAAGAGTCAGTTACCAGAGAACTCTGTGCCAGGAGTGGAAGGAAGGCGGGCGGGGCACTTTCCCTGGCAATGAACCCTGTGGCTTGAGGCGTTTTTCTCTTCAAAATGCTAGTTCTGTGACCTTCACCTGCATTACATCCTTGGGTCCGGAACGGGTGAAGCCTGAGAAGGACATTCACTGGCTTTCCTTGGTTTCTCGATCAGGTCACAGACATAAAAGAGAAATTGAAGCTCTCTAAAAAGGTCTGGTCGGCATTACCCTACGCCATCTGCAAGGACGAGCGCGTGACGGCGGGCACTTCCAACGAGGAGGAGTGCTGGAACGGCCACAGCAAAGCCAGGTGAGGCGACCGGGCTCGACTGCGGCAGGCACGCCCCGCCCTGGACGGCTCCTGCCACAGCTCCGCAGACCTGTTTACGCAAAAAGCAATGGAGGAAGGAGGGACACTGTCACTCAGCGTTGAGAATGACAGGTTTGATGGGCACGTGGGAGCACTTGCTCTAAAGGTGCCATTAAGCTTGGAATCCTTGCTGTGGATGCCTCGCCTCAGGATAAGGACAGAGGATGGTGACAGGTGCCAGGTTACACATAACCTGAGATCCCAAAGAGCCCTTTTGTGTTCACTTAATGACTTTAAGATAGCAGAGCTATTTTTATCCATAGTTAAATTTACAGGGCCATTTTTACTCTCACCATCCCCCCATCAGGAGTTAAACAGGAAATGAAATTCAACTCTAATTTTTACTTATTTATTTTTTATTTTCACCCTTGGAGAAAAATAAATCCAAGTGTTTATTGAAAAGGTTTTTTTAAAAATGGCTGAAGGATAACTAGGGAAAAGATTTAGTAGACCCCATGTCTTGGGGAGTTCCCTCCAAAGCTTCCCCAGTACCTTCTGATAAGAGATGGTTGTTTTCATCTTCCTGCTCTGCTGACTTTGCTATGGCCACTTCATAAGGAATTGCTGAATTCGTTGATTCAACTCAGAAATGAGCTTGGCCTGGGTCCTCATGGGGTGGAGAAGTTGGATGGGGGAACTGGCTAGGAGCTGGCAGACAAGACAAAGGAGAGGGCTCTGCCAGAGCCCCATCGTGGGGGCTGCAGGTGGGTGAAGCAGCTGGTAAGTTGTACTCAGGAAATCTTGTGGGGTGGAACAGCAGGTGGAGAAGCTAAGAGAGAACTCTATCCTGGGCAGTTTCAAATGTTAGAAGCCACTGGGATGCTAAAGGAACAAGAAGGTACATGTGGGAGAATCCGCGGAAGGTAAGCAGGAGTCAAGGAAGACGACAGCAGGTGTTACTTCCTACACTGCCACGTGGTGCTTTCTAGCATCTATTGGTAATGGTGTTATTAACCCTCCAGGAAGAGCTTAGTTTACAAGGTGAAACCACAACACCTACAGAAAGAGCTATAACCATTTCCGGTTGCCCAAAATCTCACTATCCAAATCTTGGATCACAGGAGTACAGAAGGAAATTTTCAACATTAAGAACATGTCATTCAAAAATATTGAGTATTGCAGTGTCTGGCCTTTTAAGGAGACCTTTGTCCAGCAAATCCAGCTGTGAATGCGTGGCTCTGAATGTGTCTTTCCCCAGTGGCTGTACAGAAGGACCGGAAAGGATGAGCAGGTGGCCTGATGAACAAGTGCTGGATTTTTCCAGCTGCTCTGTTGCACCTCTGTGTTTACCTTTCAGCCCTGGCTAAAATGAAGCCTGTGTTTTGAACTGCATTCACACAGATAGTCATACAGGTTGCTGGATCTTAGCACATTCGTGATTTCTTACAAAAGGAAATAAGTGGAATGGTCATGATTGTGAGTAGTGGGAGTAACTAAATACCACTGAGAGAATGAACAAGAACAAAAGACCATTGAAGAAGAGTTACAGGAGATCAGGATGATTAGCCAAGCTCCAGGTAAATGACTAGGCTATGTGCAACCAGTTAAAAGGGCAGAGGCTGGGCACCTCCCACAATCCGCCCAGTATGTTTTTGATGGCAATAACTTACCTCTTAAACAAACAGCCACTAAGCACCCCCATCCCAGGTTAAGGGAACAAATTA
This sequence comes from Sciurus vulgaris, assembly GCF_902686455.1. NCBI lineage: Eukaryota > Metazoa > Chordata > Mammalia > Rodentia > Sciuridae > Sciurus > Sciurus vulgaris. The sequence continues at coordinate 171,395,722 of NC_136464.1, forward strand.
AATGGATCTTTAGCTCTAGAAAAGACTGAGTGGGTCTACATCATTCATTCAGTTCCTTAGTCCATCAGCAATATTATGAAGTGAGACACCACAGATTATAAGATTCAGGTACTAGAAAATGGTAGTGAGGTTGGTACATGAAAAAGCACAGCAACTAGAGAGAGAACAGAGGTCCAGGAGCTTTAATACCATACCACTGAATTGCAGGAGACCAAATAGGTAGAAAAAACCTTGAATCAAGAGCTGCATTTGAATTTTATCCTGTGACCAACAGGAAGCGTTGGAGGATTTTATACAGTGGAGGAAATGACCAAAGTTTAATGCAATAAAGTCACTTGCAGAAATATTCCAGAATTTAACCCAACACAGTGTGCAATAAGTATATTATTTTAAAAGATGAGGCTGTCAAATATTTGTGGCTCAAATTGTGTTCCCATTGAAAGATTACAATTTCATGCTTCCTTTTAGTTTCTATTTTTATTCTTCTGCTGGAAGGAAGTCTTAATATTACAACTTTATTTTAACTAGCAGAGTAAATAGATAACAAATAAGGATGCTGAATTAAATTTAACTGAAGTTTACTTCTCGTGCAAATATTAATTAATCTAGAAGCACAGGAGATAAGTTTCTCAATGAAAGAAATTGTACTGAACTATCATGAAAGTTGAAGTCCATCTGATTATGAAAGGTTAATCAATAGGTACTAAGTTACTGTTAGAGAGGAGAAATAGGCTCACATATGCTCTTGCCCAAGAGGGTGACTATAAATACTGAAAAGGTATTATGTTTCAAAAAAGCTAGAAGAAAGGATTTTGAATGCTTTCACCACAAAGAAATGATAAACATTTGAGGAGATAGATATTTTACACTGATTTGAACAATATGCAATGTATATGTATCAAAACATCACATGGAACCCTATAAGAAATGCACAACTGTTATGCATCAATTAAAAACTAATAGCAAATAATCCATTGTAATGCAGATCATTACATTTCCCCCTACTTTTGAAGTATAGAGTTTGAAATGATAGACATGTTTAAGTGTTTATGAATAGTTGTAAAACAAAGAAAAATGAAGAAAGAAATAAAAGAAATAGAGACTTTTTAAAAAACTCTATCAGCACATGTTAATGGATATGGGACAGGGTTGCCTGTAAGGACTGATGGGGTGTCATGTCTGGAGTTTATACACCAAAGCCTGTGTGCTGAGGTCAATCTCCTGTGACCCAGACTGTCTTCCTGTCTTTACATTTCATCTTCCAGACACTCAGGCACATTCTCCATTTGTACCCACTCCTATAGCCCTGTCATTCTAAGTATTTGATCAGTCTTGTCTTCCATCACCCATATTTTTCCTGATTATTTTCTGTATCCTCCTCCCTGGCTCCATCCCATACTTCCTTGATTCAGAAACATGCCTATTGCAGATGTTAAGGTTCCTAAAAGCAAAATGACTCCTACAGTGGATATATCCATTTACTCCAGTGATCAGCTTATCTTTCCCAAAAAGCTATGATTAAATTAATGGTACCTGTTGAAATTGAGGATGACTTAAAACAGAACAAGAAACACACAGATGTGGTGTGGCTGAAACCATAGGGTGGCTGAAAATAGTTTGTAAATTCTAGAACAGTGTTGCTCAAACTTTGGAGTACAGGATCAACTCTTGGAAATCTTGCTTAAAATGCAGATTCTGATTCAGTAAGTATTTGTCTGTTGCAGGGTGAAGTTGTGTCCCCTTAAAATTCTTAAGTTGAAATCCTAACCCCCAGTGTGATGGTATTTGGAAAATGGGTACTTTGGGGGGTTATCAGGTCATGAGAATGAAAGCCTTTTCTATGGAATTAGTGCCTTTATAAAAAGAGTCAAGAGAGAAATGATATCTCCTCTTCTCTCTGCCCTGAAGACAGAATAAGAAGGTTGCCATCTGCCAAAACCAGGAAGAGAGATGGTACTAGACATGGAATCCCCCAACCCCTTAAATCTTGACTGCCCCAAGCCCCCAGAACACGAGAAATAAAGAGGGTGGTGTTTACATCCAGTCCATGGTATTTTTGTGATAGAAGCCTGAACTAATACAGTAAATTGGGGGTGGAACCTGAGTAATAATCTGCATTTCCAACAAACTTCCAGGTGATGCACTTATTGCTGGTCCAGGGACCACACTTTGAGTAACAAGGCTCTAAGGCAGAGTTGCCAGAACTGGCACTTTAAAATACTGGATGATAAATGGGACACACTTATAAAGAAGGAGGAGGAGGAGGAGGAGGAGGAAGGGGGGGAGGAGGAGGAGGAGGAGGAGGAAGGGGTGAAGGAGGGGGGGCAGAGGAGGAGGAGGAGTAGAAGGGGGAGGAGGAGGAGGAGGGGAGGAGGATCCATTGTGCATATGAAATTCAGATTTAACTGCAGCCTGTGTTTCATCTGGTAGCCTACTCTCAGCTCCTATCAACATGTAAGATATTCCCTTTCTCAGTTTCCACACAAGCCTCAAAAAGCATGTCAGAATTTTTCTGATTTCCCTTTGCCTTCACAGATACTCTTGATGTCTTCTTTGGACTTCTCATATTAAAAACAACAGCAATATAGGCAGGGAGGTCACATAATTCAGTTATATGTCACCCACTAGGTAGAGGCAAGGTTGACATCATCTTGACTGAAAATTGCTTAGGCTTCACAAATGCATGAAGAGAATTAAAGTTGGAAATATAGCAGAACTTCACAATGCAGGGTATAGGCCATACAAACCTCTGGTCTCAAATGGTAACATTGTGATGCCTGGCAAGAATAACTATTTTGATTCCTAAGTCCTTTGTCAGTACTTGATTCAATGAGTACCTTAGTCAGCTCTAGATGCTATAACAAAAATACCATAGATACAGAGACTTAAAACATGGGAAATTCACTTCCCACAGTTCCAGAGACTAGGAAGTTTAAGATCAGGGTACCAGCAAGGTTGGGTGCTGGTGAAGGACCGCTTCCTGAACATCCTTTAGATGGCCACCTTCTTCCCCTATCCTCACAAAGGGGAAAGAGAGAGCTCCTTTTCCTTCCTCTTCTAAAGGCACTAATCCCATCACAGGGCCTCCAAACTCGTGACCTCGCCCAACCCTAATTATCTTCCAAAGGTCTATCAAATACCACCCCGCTGGAGATTCGGGATTCACCACATGGATCTTGGGGCATGCAAACATTTATTTTGTAGCAGTTGGGACTCAGAATCACATCCCACTTATCAGAAGAGCTAATTCAGGATTTTCTCAGAATTCACAGCAGCATCCATCACCTGAGAAAGGCAGTTTAGGATGCATCTTCAGTAACCAGCAGGAAAGTAAGTTTGCAGATGTAACTTCTACGTCTCCCATTTTCCACTGACCTAAGCAACGTCTTAAGGGGAAATGGGAGAAGAAGACACAGGAGCACTCTGACTCAACCCAGACAAATAGGAACTGAAAGGAAGCTAGTAAGTTACAGAGGAAAATCAATAATAATCTAGAAGGCCAAAGGGGAAAAAATTAAAGACTCGTGGTGCAGGTTACAAATCTGGGCCTCCTAAAGTTCCTGGGTGAACCTGGAGACCCTAGGAGGACATTTGCAGCTATCAGTCATGCCTGGGAAGGGCGTTCTGGGCGGCCGATGACCGGAATGAGCTGTCTGTTTGGGAGCTAGAGAAGAATGATTAGATGCGAGGCAGGAAAGCACAGGCTTGAAAGGAAATAAAACTTTTATATGGTCAGCAGCTCCAGGTTAGAACTCTGCCAGGGAGTAGCAGAGGAAAGCACTGGGTATCAATGACAGTCACATAGGCTCTTTCCTCTTTCCTCATAGACAGATTCTTGCTGTTTCCGGACTTGCCATATGAAACTACAGCATCTATAGCTTCCTTTAGGATAGTCTTCTCTTCATCAGGACTCCATTTCTAAACTCATAGGGATTAAAAAGGAAAGGAGAATATGGGAGATACCAGGCCGGAAGAATGCAAACCCGTCTGGGAAGGATGCCCCATAGACACCTAGGTTATCTGAGAGGATGTAAATTAGCTGAGGGTCCTCAGTTCCAGGCTCCTCCCTCTCCCCCATGAAACTGGCAAAACGACTTTATGATTTTGCTTCCTGCAAGCCAGTGTTTAGCTGTCAGTGTGTCCTTTCCTTCAAATACCTTCTGGGAGGAAGCGATCAAGGAGCTGGCTGAGAGACAGGATTAATTGGACCCATTGGAGATGTGGTTTTTGTAGGGAGCCTCTCCTGTATTTTTAGGTACCTGATCCTTACAGAAATAGTGTGTCCCCAAGGAAATCCTTCCTGAGGCCAGGAAGTACACACAGTAAATTGTAAGATGTAGGAAAAGCAGAGAAATCTAGAAAATAGATCAGTCACTCTCAGCAGCCACTGTGTGGACAGACTAACCAAGGAAAGTAGCAAGTTCTGACTGGATAAGTCACAGCAGATGGAAGGAAGGCGAAATGATGCATGGCGATGAGAAATCTGTCAAGACAGTGACTCGGCAGGTCTGGCAGGACAATATTGTTTTAGTCTGATGGCACAGTATGTCTCAAAGCACTCTAGCTGTATTTTAAACTGAAAAATATTCAGTGCATGCCCAGCCAGGCAAACACATTGGGAAGGTGGGAATTCTGTCTAAGAAAAGAATTGGCGACTGTCAAACCTGGCATTCCAAAATGCTTACTTCCCTTCCCCTGGCATATCTGGGGAGGGAAGGATCCATGGGGTCTTCCTGACTGTCCAGGGTGGGGAGAACTTCCATGACCCTCCTGAAGTGGTAAAAGACGTTGGACGCAGTGGTCTGCAAACAGGAGGAGGGGAGCCTGCGGCTGGTCCACAGCTAGGCACCCCTGAAAACTGGCTCACAGGTCTTTTTTCTGTCTGCTCTGTAGTTTGCTGACTTCGGTTCTACCAAGAAACGATGGGTTGGGGGAACTCCTGCCAACAAGTTAAGCAGCCAAGTCAAAGAATTTAGCTTCTGCTCACTGCAGCCACCACAGAGCTGTGTGTTCTGCAGCAGGGTTCCCAGGACGTTTCCTGCCTCCCATGCTCCAGCTGGAAAATAGCCGCCACAGATTATTCTTCTGTACATGAATTCAGGCTTTAAAACCCCTGATGCTACTGCCGTCAGCCACTCCTAAGGACCCAATTTGAGATTGAAGGGAGCCACGTTAACCACTTTTTAATTTGCATAAGCATACATTAGATTGGCATAGTGAAGAATAAAATTAAGTGGCTTTTGCCTGTGGTCACACTGCCCAGAGATCTGTCCTAAAGAGATCTCAGGTGTCCCAGGTCACAGTTGGCGAGCCTTTGACCGCACCTTGGTGTCACAGCTCCTGGACTACCTAGCTTTACAGTCTTCCAGAATTTCTAAAGCCATTTAAAGCAAAAGGTCACAGTGTGCTCTGAATGATACCACTTTCCAGCCAGGAAAACCGGAAAGGGGGAAAAAGTAATCTTTATCGAGAACTTTTCAAAAGTTATACTTAACTCTTAGGCTTTTTAAAAATCATGGTAAAGTACACCAAACATAAAATTTACCATTTTAACTACTTTCAGTGGCACAAGTTCAGTGGCAGTAAGTACGTTCACATGTGCAGCTCTCACCTCCTTCATCCACACAGCCCTGTCCCCTTCCCACACCAAACTTTGTACCCAGTGAACATGAACTTCCCACCTTCTGCCCCAGGCCCTGGCACTCACAGGTGTACTCTCTGTCTCTACGAATCTGACTATTCTCATAGAGGTAGAATCGTGTAATATTTGTCTTTTTGTGCCTGGTTTATTTCACTTAACCTAACATCCTCAAGACTTATCCATGCTGTACCACACATGAGTGTTTCCCTCCTTTTTAAGGCTGAATAATAGTCCCACTGTATGTAAATACCACATTTCCATTGTGTCCATTCATCCATCAAGGAACCCGTGGGATGTTGGCACTTTTTGGCTACTATGAGTAATTCCACTGTGACCAGAGGTGTCCACACATCTGCTCCAGTCCTTTCTTCCAGGACTCTCAGGCGGAGTCACTACCTCATAGGGCAGCTCTATTTTCAGTATGTAGAGGAACCGGCATGCTGGTTGCCACAGAGGCTGCACCATTTTACATTCCCAGCACCTGTGTGCCAGGTTCTGGTTTCTCCACATCCTTGGCAATGCTTGGGCTTTTCTGTCTGCTGTTTTAAATAATGGCCATCCTAATGTATGTGAAGTGTAAAAATGAGATTTTAAGTAGACTTCTGAAAGAAGTCACTGATGCCATAAGTCTTGCAATCCCTTATTTGAGACCCTTGAGACCATGTGTTTCCAGAATTCAGAATTTTTTAGATTTTAGAAGATGACCACAGTGAATAGGCTGTATATTATGTAATATTCCTAGTGGAGTCTGGACCTACAATCCACAAACACATTAATATTTCTGTAGCAAAATATATTAATATTGCAGTAAGTGGGATAAATAAGGGCTTTCATTAGCCTCATTTCAGATTTGATGAAGTTTTGCTAACAAGTGGATTGTTAAAAAAAAAAAAAAAAAAAAAAAAACCTGCTTATTGGCATTATATCTTCTGAAATTAGGAAGAATCTTAAACCTGCTGAAGATGAATGAATATGTAACTTAGAACAAGAAATTGCACCAACAAACAGGGTTGAAACTGCTCCCACCTCACTCTGCTGATTGTGCTCAGGTGCATTTCAGGCACCTGAAAACAAACCTAAACCAACACCTAGGCACAAGATCCTCAGTCCCCACTTGACTCATGTCAACCCCACTGGGCACCTTTAAGCTAACCTTCCCTTCTAGAGCCTCCCATCTCAGACTTGTACCTTCCAAATCTTGAAGGGGTGTGTCTCTTTCCCTCCAAATGCAGCTCTTTTTAGCAGAACAACTGGCAGCATAGGCAAAAAAATCAGAAAAACCACCCCCTTCCAAATAGCCTCAAAAAATAAATAAATAAAACACCTTGGAAATAATCTAACCAAGGAGTGAAAGATCTGTACTATGAAAACTATAGAAAACTGAAAAAAGAAATTGAAGAGGACCTCAGAATTGGGAAGACCTTCCATGTTCCTGGATAGGTAGAATGAATACAGCCAAATGACCATACTACCCAAAGTAATATAAACATTCACTGTACTCCCTTTCAAAATGCCAATGACTTTCTTCACAGAACTATAAAAAATAGTTTTAAAATTCGAATGGTAGAATAAGAGACCCAGAATGACCAAAGCAATTCTGAGCAAGAAAAGTGATTCAGGGGACATCACAATACCTGACTTCAAATTATACTACAGAGCAGTAGTCACAAAAACAGCATGGCATTGGCATCAAAACAGATGTGAAGACCAATGGAACAGAATAGATGGCACAGTGACAAACTCACTTACTTTCAGCCATCTGATACTTGACAAAGTTGCCAAAAATATATTTTGAAGAAAAGACAGCCTTATTAATAAATAGTGCTGGGAAAACTGAATAACTATACTTTAAAAAATGAAATTAGATCCTATCTCTCACCCTGCACAAAATTCAAACCAAAATGGATCAAAGACAGGAATTAGACCAGAAATCTTGCAATTGCAGGAAAAAAATATGGTCTACACTCCATGATATAGGTACATGTACTGACTTCTTCAACAAGACCCCTAAAGCTCAAGAAATAAAATCAAGAATCAACAAGTGGGATATCATCAAACTAAAAACCTTCTGCACAGCAAAGGAAATAATTAAGAGTGTGAAGAGAGAGCCTACAGAACTGGAGAAAATCTTTGCCAGCTGCACCTCTGATAGAGGACTAATATCCAGAATATATAAAGAACTCAAAAAACTCAATGCCCAAAAAAAAAAAAAAAAACCAAATAGTCCAATCAATAAATAGGCAAAAGAAATAAATAGAAACTTCTCAAAAAAAAGAAACACAAATGGCCACAAAATATAAGAAAAAATATTCAGCATCTCTAGCACTTAGGGAATGCAAATCAAAACTACACTAAGATTTCATCTCACTCCAGACAGAATGACAATGATCAAGAACATGAATAATAGTAAATGCTGGCTAGGATGTGGGGGAAAAGATAACACTGTGCATTGTTGGTGGGGTTGCACATTAGTGCAATCACTCTGGAAAAGCAGGATGGAGATTCCTCAAAAAACTAGGAATGAAACCACCGTAAGACCCAGCTATCCCACTCCTCAGTATTTATCCAAAATAACTAAAACAACATTCTACAGTGATACAGCCATGACAATGTTTGTAACAGCACAGCTCACCATAGTCAAATAGTCAGTAGATGAGTCATAGTCAGTAGATGAGTGGATTAAGAAAGTGTGGTCTATATACACCATGGAGTTTTGCTCAGCCATAAAAAGGAATGAAATAATGGCATTTGCTGGTAAATGGATGGAAAAGAAGAAAATCATGCTAAGCGAAATGAGCCAAACTCAGACAAAGATCAAAGGTTTTCTCTCATATGTGGAAGCTAGGACAAAATAAGGGAAAGAAGAAATGGGGGAGGGGATCAGATATCATAAAGATACAGGAAAGATCAGTGGAGTACATATAGGTGAACGAGAGAGGCAGGAAGGGAAGGGGAAAAATAAATGGAAGGGATTTAACAAGATCATGCTGTATTCATATATAATGATACCAAAGGGAACTTCACCTTTATGTATATGTAGAAGAAAGGAAATTCAATAGAGCAGAGGAGAGAGAAGAGTGAGAGGGAAGAGGGGAGGAAAAGGAGGAGAATGGAGCTTGAAATCATGTATGATTTTGTCTAAATGAACCCAGTTTGTGTGATTATACGTTGTAATAAAAAAAAGAAGGCAGAACAACTGCAGCATGAATATGCTGATGAGAGGTGCTGACTGCTGACAAGTCGAGCCCACCTTCATATGTCAACAGATCTCTCTGGAAGCATTGGCTCCATGTGTCAGTGATGATAATGGCAGGTGGAGTGACTGACCAGTGGAAAACTTCTGCAGGAACGAGTGTGCCTAATGTCTCTCAGGTGACAGAAGCTGTCAACTCTGCCATTGAGGGTCCTGGCACAGAGCCTGCAGCCACCTGCAAGATTGAAATATGTCAGTCCCCATGTTAAGTTCTTACAGGACTCTTCCTAATCAGCTATCGTATTTGGACGTGATCAGAGAATCCTACTTAAACAATATGAAATTAAGTGTGAAGAAAAGTAATTCTGCAAAATTGTCAAAGAGTGAGTTTCTAGCCATGCTCTTGTAAACTGAAGCCAATCAAAATGAGGAGACTGTGCTTGTCTGTTCTTGGATGCCACCCACTTGCCACATCTGCATGAAGCATTAGCAGATGATGCCCCTTTTCAAGTTTCTGCAATTTGTCCTCGTTTCTGGGTTCTCCCGGTCCCAAGTAAACATGCATCCAGCCCTGGAGCCTGGGCTATTCATACCAAGATTCCCCTTCTGTGTCTCCCAGAGATGCCACCGTACAAGAAATACAATGCTGTTACATCAAAGAACTGAGCAGAAGCTAATCAGAGGAAGAAGCTTGCGGGCTCAATGATGGGTCTACTCCTGCAAGATATGAACTTTATACAAAGAAACCACACCTGGGAGCAGCAGATGAACAAGCTATGAGACCCTGGTGCTGAGCTGGGCTTTCATATACCCTTGCAGCTGCACAATGGATGTCCACAGATTCCAGTTAGTCTCGGGACCTACCTCTGGTGTGACAAAATGGCCATTTTCATTTTCAGCTTCTTTAGGTTAAAGTTTTGCATTGTCTTTAAAGTCACCTTTGAAGACATCAAATGGAGAAAAGGTTCTGGAGGGCCTGGTGCATTGTTACTTGTTTTTATGGTGAGTGACTGAGCATCAGTAGGCATAGTTAGAGACTAGGTTTCCCTGGCAGTCTCTTATTGTTCCTGGATGTTCAGACTCCCAGGGGCAGCATTCCCATGCAAGGGATTGCAGTGAGCTGCTGATAAATGAGGCTTGGCTTGCTGAGCTGTGCACACAGCATCTGAGAGACGAAACCTGCCTCTAACTCAACCGAGGTACAGCTGCAGGAACCAGGGTCAGAATGTAGAGGAGTAATGCATCAGCCATCACCTTACAACCCTCCCAAATCTTGTGTCCACAGAGGATGGCCTGCACTTGCCACTATTATTCCAAGGGTCTTTGATAAAGAGGTAGAATTCCTGGAGCCTGGCACATATAATTGCATGTCAATAATAATTGATCCAATGTCACACACTAGAAGTTATACCAGGAGGACAATCTCAGAATCCAACAAGATTTTTTTTATACCAGATATATTAAAAGTCACAACAGAAGTTATGCTTTATTGCAAAAAATAAAGAGTTATGGGTCCATGGCTTTCTAAAATTTCTATTAGGGCATTTTTTTAGGGCAATAATAGTTGAAACTTCATGGAAAAGAATTTACAGTGCATTCTGTGTGTTTTACTATTCATTATTTAGTGAACATTGTAAAATCAATTTTGTTCAAGATATAGATGAAAATATAGAGCTTTCTCAGGTCACCTCTGATTTAAAATGGATAAAGCAATTCATACACAAGTATGTCATGCACAAGATTCAATACCTGAAAAATGGCTTAAGTATCAAAGTTTCTCTTTCAAAGGCTGAAGGACAGAGCCACCAGGGGTTGTTATATTATTGTGTCTATTTTTGTATATTTTGAAATCTTCTAAAATGAAAACATTATCAAAAAGAAAGAAAAAGGATGCCCCTTTTGGTGACAGGTACCCTGCAGGTGCATGGCTTTGTGACCTAGAACTGAGGCTGGATTTCAGCACTGACTCATTCCCTCAGCTCAGAGAAGTGACTATACAATGCACAGAATGCCCAAATGAACTGCAACTCTACAGAATGGTGAGAAGATTCCTGAAAGCTGAAAATGTCTTAAGAGAAAGTAAGGATCAGTCTGGGTCTTTAAGGGTATTTGGGACTTAAGTGGGAAAGTGAATCACAGACCAAAACAACAACGAATCAACCAACCAACAAACCCGTGGAACAGTGTTTGCTTGGAAAAGAAAAAAAAAAAAATGCCTTGTTCTTTGCTCTCATACCACAGTCAACACAGACTTCTGACATCAGATGTGTGGGAATTTCTCCCCAAAGCAAATGAGCAATTGATTCTGCAGCAGATACTCAAGAATTGAACCCAGGGGTGCTTAACCACTGAGTCACATCCCCAGCCCTTTTTATTTTGTATTTTGAGGCAGGGTCTTACTGAGCTGCTTAGCGCCTTGCTAAATTGCTGAGGCTGGCTTTGAACTTGTGATCCTCCTGCCTCAGCCTCCCAAACTTCTAGGATTACAGGCATGCACCACTGTGCCCAGTCCCAATTCAGTTCTGACATTATTGCTGAGGGCTCAGTCCCCAAGACTGCTACCAAGATTGCTTGTGGTGCCAGTCACAAGTCCCAGATTGTTTACCCGTGCTTCTGACAGACTGGCTATAAATCGGGTTCCCACAACCCTGCCTCGGTTTTGATCAATTTTGACATATGAGGGAGGGGCATGCAGCATCCATGCCCTCTCTGGGCATGTTGCCATCCAGGAACTTCCCTGTCTTCTGCTATCCAGACGCTCTCTGAAGCCTGTCCCTTTAGGTTTTTCTGGAACCTTCATTGCATGGACATGGTTGCTAACAGCCTGGTGGGGAAACCCAGCAAGGCCTGTCTACCTCAGCATTTCTCTTGTCCTCTCTGTGCAGCATTCCTCCCTCCAGAGGATGGGGCACAACCCTCCTGGAATTAGGGAGCTCTATAGGACAAGGTAGGTTGAAGGAGTTCTTTACGGCCAGTTCCAAGGAAAATGTGGAATGGAGGGAAGATTACAGCTTCTATTATCTGCCTTGGAGAAGAGAAATTCTAATTTCCATGGTCTGTCTTGGGGAAGGAGTCCTGAGTAGGGAAATAGGAATGAAGACCAAATATATAGTTCACCATATTATAGACGAGCTAGCAAAAATGGACACGAGGAGTAGATTCTGTAAGATGAGGAGGATCCTTTGGAGGGAATATCGCAGCATAAGAAAGCAGAACTGGGCAGAGATGACTGAGATGACTAAGCTACAAAGTGTGAATCCTAGTTTATGATCTGCCAGACGAAACGCAGCAATGGTTGGGCACGTGGGCTTTGGGCCGAGACTGCATTTAAATCATGGCTTTGCCATCGATTAGGCTGCACATGTGCTTATCTTCCCTAAGCCTCAGTTTTCTGTTTCATAAAAGGGGATGAAATGATACTGGTCTCCTAGGTGTGCTGCTGGACTGGATTTAAAACTGCCTGGAAAGTGCAGAGCACATGGCCTGACATTTCATAGGTGCTCACTGGGCATCAGCCACTGTCCTCAGAAGTTTTTAAACAGAACAGAGGACAAAAGTGATATTTTAGGAAGATGAATCAGACAGCATGTGCAGGGTGTACCAGAAAGAAAGAAAGGGGCAAGGAAGTCAGTCTGAAGCAGCTGTAGCCATCTACACTCAAAAAAGGACACAGGAAATAGCAACAAAGAAGCAGGTAGGAGAAGCTTCTTGAGACAAGAGGAAGAGAACTGGACAATTGGCAGGTGAGCGTGAGGAGGTAGAGAGGGCTGTGAGCAGATCTCTAACCTCTGCTGTGTAAATCCACCTCCACAGCTTTAGGCAGCTGATGCTGAAGGACTGACAACTTAGACATACTATTACAAGTTAAAGAAATACTGAGCTCAGAACTGTTAAGATATTACCCTTTTGTTTTACCAGACATTGGAAAATCCCCCAAATTAGACCCAAGATTTTATTACAAAATAAAAACCATAATAGACACCTCCAACATGCCAGCAACCACTGGTTAATCCAATAATAATGCCTACTCCCCTAATTTTTTTAATATCCAGAAGTTTCTTCAGATTAAAATCTAAGGTAAGGGTCCCTTCTTTGGGATAAAGCCTCCTCCTACAAGAGAATTCTCCCAGATCATGTGTCATGTGTAAATCTAGTTCTAACAACAAAAATTAACAACTAAGGAAGCTATCAAGTCTTTGACTGACCTAAGCAACTTTTTTTGTATGGAGAGGAAAAGATTTTGTTAATTTTAAGAAATGATGTCTCTAAGTCCCCCAATTTACTACTTATTTGTAGGCAAACCTACCTAAGAATTCACTGCCACTTAAAAAACCACCATATGACCCAGCTATACTACTCTTAGGTATTTATCCTGAAGAATTAAAGTCATCATACTACAGTGATACATGCACACCATGTTTATAGCAGCACACTTCACAAAGCCAAACTGTGGAAGCAGCCTAGGTGTCCAACAGCAGATGAATGGATAAAGAAAATGCGGCATATATACACAATGGAGTTTTATTCAGGCATAAAGAAAAAAATTATGTCATTTGCAGGAAAACAGATGGAACTAGAGACCACCGTGTTAAGCAAAATAAGTCAGACTCAGAAGGTCAAGGGTCATATGTTTCCTCTCATTTGCAGAAGCTAGAGAGGGGAAAGATCTCATGAAAATCAAACAGAGGTCAACAGAGGGAAAGGACCAAGTGGTGGGAGGTAGGGGGACAGGGGAGAGTGCTGGGGAGTGATATTGGCCAAATCATATAATTATATTGTGTGCATGAACAGATATGTAACAACAAATCTCATCAATATGTACAACACTAATGCACCAAGAAAAAAAATGTGGGAAAAACAAAAAACAAGTCGGAAGCCATTTTAGCTACATCTCCCTCTGTAAAAAATCATTTTTGCTGTTGGGCAAAATTTTTCCAGGAACTAAGTCCAGTGCCAAGTGGTTGGGCTCCCTGTTCAAGACAGCGTGGCAGAGTCCGGTTCTGAGTCCTGCCGCCTCACCCCAATTTGTTTCTCCCTCTGCCTTGCAGATACTTGCCCGAGATCATGAATGATGGACTGACCAACCAGATCAACAACCCTGAGGTGGATGTGGACATCACACGGCCTGACACCTTCATCAGACAACAGATCATGGCTCTCCGTGTGATGACCAACAAATTGAAGAATGCCTACAATGGCAACGATGTCAACTTCCAGGATACCAGTAAGAAAATCGTTACCAGTACAGTCACTTCCGGAGTGACAAATGGCCATAGCAGATGACACATAGTTTTTCTTTAAGAGCAATGTGCACGTGTTATGATGTCTCATTTTTTCCCCTCAAGCTGTTGGGTCCACAGAACTTAGGGTAATACTGAAATCACAACTGATCTTAACAAATAGTTTCAGTAGTTACATGTAGCCACACCAAAGCGAAAATTGAGTTTCATCTACCAGTTGACCCATTAGTGATAAAATAGCAAACTAATGCTCTTACTTTTGCCTTTCTACATCTGTTTTTATAGCTGCCCCAAACTTACCACTCATAAACTGGTGTCGTGAACACAGTGCAGATGGTCCTGACATATGACAGTTCTACTTATGATTCTTTGAGTTTATCATGGTGCAAGAGCCATACACATTCAGTAGAAACTGTCCTTCAAATTTTGAATTTAGATCTTTTTCCAGATTAGCAATACACAGTATGACGTCCTTACCATTCGGGCAGAGACAGTAAGCTGCAACTCCCAGTCCTCCAGGAGATTATGAAAGGAAACAGCTGACCCTGTAGAGTGATGTGCTGTTCAGCTGAGATGTCGGGCAGGTTTGGTGTGCTCCGTGCATTTCTGACTTAACGCTATTTTCGGCTTAAGAATTCGTTTATGAGGATGTGACTTCATCCTAAGTCGAGCAGAAGCTGGACCTCTTGAGTCTTAGGGTTCTTCTTCTATAGAATGGAAGCATTCCTGCCTAAGGAGCTGTTGGGACCCTCCCTCAAGGTGACTTATAAGGAGCTAAGACAGTGCCTGGTGGGTAGTGAGGGAATTCAACTGAATTAATTTCCTCTTTCAGGTTGTGCACGCATGCACAAACCACAGATGCTTGTATCTGAAATATTGAGAGAAATCAGAAAATTCTGGTGCAACCTTGTACGTTACTATTTTATTAAGGATCACAAAAGCATGAGAAGTGATTTGAAGGACTAGCAAGCAAGCATGGACATGAAACGAACCATATTTGTGTTTGTCTAAGTGGTTTCAAAAGGCATGACTACAAAGACAGATATTTTCTTTTGCTTTTTGTCTTTTTGTTGTGTTGGTTTCCTCTTAAGTGTGAATCCTTATGAAGAGAGTTCCTGGGAAAAGAATTCTGGAGCTCAGATGTGAAGTTGCCAGTGATTCTGTAATTTGGTCACTGAAGCAAAAGACAATGCCTGTGTGCTTGAATTAATGAGACAGAAAGAAGCAAGTTACAGAGAGAAGACATTAAGTCACCTAAGTCTTTGCCACCATCCTACCTACCCATCCCCTGAAGAACATTCTTAGTGCATTATTCCATTTTAAAGAACTCAAAAAATTAATTTTCTAAGCACAGGATAATTACCATCTGATGGACATCACTGCTATAGAAGTTTTAGAATCATCCCATTATCCTCTCTTCTTAACCAAACCTTCCCCATCCTCTTCAGAACATTAGACCCAGTTTTAGCCTTTGTTGCTTCTGCCTTGCTCATTACTTAGCCTCATTTTTCTCATTTTATCCATTCTATCTCCGCCAGGTAATAAAATGCTTTCTTACCTGCAGAGTAACTATTGGAATGAATAATTCAAGATTCATAAGAATTAGTCAATGTTGACCTTATTGCTTCTCTCTACTTTCTGACCTAAAGAGGTTACATATGTGTCAATCTGCAAAGCTCAGGGAATGTCCAGGAGGCAGAGACCTTGCTCCATCTCCTTGCAAAGGAAAATAAAAATCAACAGCAGTTAAGAGCATCCCTTGGCTCTAACCCAAGCATCAAATTTGATCTTCTCTTTTAGAATAGTGCCTGTAATATAAAACCTTTCCGCATCTCACAGCCATAATCATCCACATTTCTTGTGACATTTTTTAAGTTGCCCACCCCTCGCCCTAATACCACATTCGTGGTTCCTTTTCAGAAAGAGATGGAGCCATTATTTTTCCCAACTGGAACCTCTTGTCATTATTTGCTTCTCACATTTTTAATATTCCAAGTCACTCTATTAATATCTTCGTAAAGGTTATATTACTTCTTGTTCATGATACCTACGTTCAGAACAAGTCCCTTAGCAATTCTAATGTCTCTGAATTTAATTAATGGATATCTTCCCCCTTGTAAAGGCCATTAAAGATAAAGCAGAGAAAATGTTATGAACATAGTATAGTGTATTTAAGAGATCTTATCTGATATTTAGATGTCCCATTTGAAAAATAATAACATACTGCTGAGTTGTGTCTTTCTCACTCACAGGGACGTTAGAAGAGTTCCTCTACTACCATGGCTTCACTTAAGTAGCATCAGCAGCCAAGATGGCGCCAGTCTTGACTCAAGGCACATTTCATGTCAACAGGGAGGAACTTAGATCACTGAGTCAGAAGGGGAAGAGTAAAGTCGTCACAAAGCTTACAGTTTTCTAAATCCTTCCAAGGATGTTTTCTCACTTATTCCTCATGATGATTTTGTAAAATTGCTATTATTAATTTTATTTTTGCAGGTGAAAAATGTAGCCTCAGCATGGTTATTCAGCTCATCCTACTTTGTTTAAATTAGTAATGGCAGTCTCGATTTTGCTGAGGGAACCATAGTTTTTCCACCAGTCATCCCTGAGATTGGTGGGCTCAATGTCCTGTCAAATTGCACAGTGGTCTTCACACACACTCTACAAGTCGTGCGCTGTCACCCCTGTGTGTTAAGATAAAGAAACTGAGTCAACTGCTTGAGGCACATTTCCCTATTCAACAAGTATTTACCAAGCATCTGCTGTATGCCAGGAGCCATTAATAGCCATGGAAATTCAGGAGTGAACAGCATGTACAAAGTTTCATTATTCCTACGTTCTTTATGTCCTCATGAGGAGATCAGCAGTAAACAACTAAACAGGCAAATAAATAATACAATCTCTGATAGTGATAGGTACCGTCACAAAGCTTACATAGTAGTGGAAGATTGGGTTCAGGTCCCTCTTTAGACACCAAAATCCACAGATGCTCATGTCTCGTATATAAAATGGCTTAGTATTTGCATATAACCTACACACATCCTCCTAAATGCTTTCAGTCACCTCTAGATTATCTCTAACACCTAATACAATGTAAGTTCTGTGTAAATGGTTGTTACACTGTATTGTTCAGGGAATCACGACAAGGTTCATGCTGAACACAAACACAACCGTCATAGGATTAACTACATCGTGCCCAGTACCGGGAAAGACTGAGGGTCTGGAATCCAGCAGTGGATCCTGGCACACCACTCCATTCATGTGGACTCAACTCCATGTGCAGCAAGTTCAAGTTTTGTTTTCTTAATTAAATATGTAAACAAAGGAAATGTATTTCTCACAGTTCTAGAGGCTGGGAAGTCCCAGGTCCAAGGGCCAGCAGGTTTGCAGTCCAGGGCAAGTCCTATCTTTGCTTCTCAGGTGGCACCTTGTTACCGTGCCCTCCAGAGGGAATGAACTCTAGCCACACATGGCAGGAGGGCAAAAGGGAGGCAGGCAACTCCCTTGTGCCTCCATCATGTATCACCTCCAAGTTTTACTGTTCAGAACTTTCTGGAATTATTCTTGATCCACAGTTGGTTGATTATATAGGCTGACTGTGACCAATGGAACGTGGTCTGGGGCCAGATCTGAGAGACAGGGTTTATCACAAAGAAGGAACCAAGCAGCGAGGCCCGGGAATAGAGTGGGTCAAGAAGCCTGGAGAGCAGAGGAGGGAGACACCACCCTGGGACCACAAGCTGTGTGGGCTCCGGAGCTCTGCTTTCAAGCAGGGAACGCCAGACTTCCTCCGTAAAGGACCAGTTAGTAGATATGTGTTACGGCTTTGAGGGCCATCAGTCCCTGTCACTGCCACTCAACTTTGCCCTGTGACAGTGCAGCTGGAGATGACGGGGATGTGAACAGGTGGGGCTGCCTTTCCATCAGACTTCGTAAATGGATGCTGAAGTCTGAATTTCATGTGGCCTTCTTACACGTCACAAAACGTTACTCTTGACTTTTTTTTTCCCAGGCACTTAAAATTATAAAAACTGTTCTTAGGTTGTAGGCCATAGAGAAACAGGCAACAGGTCGGAGCTGGTCAGGCCCTCGTGCAGAGGGAGGCCTGGGTAAGAAAGGGCCCATCCTTGCCCTCGGGAGGAGAGCACAGATGGGGAAAAGTAGCTGAAGTGATCCTAAGATCTCCATTCCCAGATCTTTGCTGTCGCTCCTCCAGTTTCCTACTCACAGGGCTTGTTTTCCTTCTCTGTGCTTTCCTTTAAAATGCGTGGGAGGATGAGGGAAGAGAACTGCAAGTTCAAAGCCAGCCTCAGCAACTTATCAAGGCACTAAGCAACTCAGTGAGACGCTGTCTCTGAAAAAGTGTATGGAAGGGCTGGGAATGTGACTGAGTGTTAAGTGCCCCTGGTTCAATCCCCAGTACCAAAAACGAAACAAAAAAAAAATCCTTTACAAAATTCCTTTAAAGGCATAGTATCTGCTGAGAACAATAGCTCTGGTGTAAGAAAAGAGCCCAGAGTGAGTGAAATTTCTTAATATGATTTAAATACTGGCCAGAGGAAGAAATGTCTTTCTGATGCCAAACATGGTAGGGAAGACTTATAACTCTGGATATCAATTAATGTTGTGTTTCAGCACCTATTTCTATGTCATCCACCTGTCCATCACAAAGCTGCCCATACACCTGCACCCCGGGGGACCCCACCAATGGGAGAGTTCCTGCGCGCCATGCCGGGATCTGTTGTGCTCTTTGCCTTCCTTTCTTCTGGCGTGTGGCCTAACTTTCTTTTTCAATCTTTCCACACCAGGTGATGAATCCAGCGGTTCAGGGAGTGGCAGTGGGTGCATGGATGATGTGTGTCCCACCGAGTTTGAGTTTGTCACCACGGAGGCCCCTGCAGTTGACCCCGACAGGAGAGAAGAGGACTCTTCTGCAGCCCAGCTTGGCCACTCCCTGCTCTCATGGTCACTGGTCTGCATGGTCTTGGCACTGCAGAGACTGTGCAGATAATCCTGGGTTTTGGTCAGATGAAACTGCATTTTAGCTAACTGAGTGGCCAACTCCCCTCTTTTCTTACTCTCTTGGACAATGGGCCATGCCACAAAAACTCACCGTTTTCTATGAGAAGAGAGCAGTACTGAGATCTGCCTCCCTTTTTGTTTTCCCAAAGAGTACCGGGTGCCAGATGAACTGCTTCCTCTTTTCAGCTATCTGTGGGGACTTTGTTTATTCCAGAGAGAATTCTTACTCAAATCTTTCGTACCAGGAGATTTTCTTACCTTCATTTGCTTTTATGCTGCAGGAGTAAAGGAATCTCACGTTGTGAGTTTTTTTCCCCATTTAAAAAATTAAAAGGTAGGAAAAAAATAATTTTCCTTTTCTAAAATCAGGCCAAACCCCAAGACAACTGCATTTTCAACAAAGAAGCAACGAGAGAACAAAATAAAGGAACTGCAATGCTATAGGTTCTGCATTGACAGTCAACTCCCAGGGTAAGCTTTTCTGTAACAATTCAGGTTTACAAAATGCTTATGGGGAGAAAGCTTGAAATCTTTAAAAATGTAGTAAAAACACACTATTGTCTTGGAGGTGCCGTCTTGCACTCTAACCACAAATGCCAAATTGATTTGGAGGTACTGATATTACATTTAGAATTCCATCTTTAATATGAGAACAAAACTTACTCCAACTCAGCACCTCTCTCTCAACCTGCCCAACTTCAACTTCAGTAACAGCAACATTTTTCTTACCCATCTTAATGTCTGTCCATTGTATCCAATTGGCACAGATTTTTCCTTCATCTTCAGTTACGAGTGTACACCCCCATCAAATCATCCCCCCTCCAACGTCTCAAGTGAAAATCATCTTCAGTGATACAATCTCTGCTTTTGCCACAGGTTTGACATGAATTTAGATGTTTCCGCCCTGTGTTCATTACCGTCCTGAAATAAGATTTCGTTTTTTGTTTGTTTGTTTGTTTTACTGAATTGATAAACAGTTAGATCCATAGATAAGTTTTCATTTTTGACTATTTGCTTTGTGTCAATTGATTTCTGCATCACAAGGGCATTCTCTTACAAAATGACTCACAACACAAAAAATTTCCAGACAAAAAAGAAACTATATATAGTATTGACATGGAGATTTCTTTCACTTTTTTAGTCTTAGTATGATCATCTATTTTTATATCTATATATATATAAATCACAGATTTTAACTTCTTAATTCCAAGCTCAGGGTTGACACACCTTTGTAAAAAAAAAAAAAAAAAAATGTTTTGTCAACCAGCTCTTCTTGTTTTGTGCTGCTCAGAGAAGGGATCCCTCAATGACCTGTGAGCACCAAGAATCAAGAAAGAGAACTTTTTACGTATCTAACTGTCCATCTATTAAAAGTTTGCCAGGGCACATCCTTTCCGTGTGAGCCTGCTTTGTCCCCAGTGCTCCAGACTGTGTTGAGCTCCTGGGACAAGCCATGGGTGTGCAGACGTTACTGGTAAGGGAAACCGTGTGTGTAAAGAATGTTATTCACAAAAAAACACATTGCTTTCATGTGCAACACCTTCGGCCTAGGATGATTCCTGCTTGGCACTTGGATAAATGACCTAAGCTGAAGAGTTTAGAGTCACAGGTTGCCCTGTCTGCCAAGTATGCCAAAACCAGGCCCCATGTTCCCCCTGGCAGAGAGAAGCAGAACAAACCAAACAGGGGCTTTATGAAGACTGTTGGCTGTCCATGTGTTTCTTGGTTTTTACGATGCATCCGGAGTAGGGAAAAGTAATATGTCAAGACCCCATAGTATGCCAGTTGCATTTTAACTAACTCATTGACAGTATTGACACGTAAACAGTATTTTTCGATCTCTGTTCTCATCAAACTTAAAATTAGTTATTGATTTAGTCATCACATTTAAGTAGAACACATGCGGCACAAGAGTATTAAGTATATTTGAGCACTTTTGCAAAACACAAAGTATTTACAAGCTTCTATTGCCACTATATGCCTAACAAAATATGAAATGTAGGAATCTGAGAGACTTTGTGGCATCTTTCCTTTAAATCTTGGTGAAATTAACACTAAATCTAATTCAGCATTACACGCTTCTGGAAAGCCATCCATTTCACGGCCAACCTTCAGCTCCCTGTCACGAGTTACACATACCACATCTCTGGGAAGGACCAATTGTGTATTTACTCATTTCATTGCGTGTTCAGAAATCGGAACTGGTTTTCTCCAATAATAAAGGTGCAATACAAAATTCAATCAACCTTGATTTTCCAGAATATTTGAGTAATAACTTCTTTTTATGGCTTTAAACTCCAAGTCTTTCTTTTCAAAATATTTCTGCATTAGCTTCTATGAAATAGATCAGGATGTCTTGTTTTTCCCTGTGCTTTCTCGCCCAACCAGTTTTGTGCATGTGTTTGAATACACATTATATGAATGAATGTGAACCTATGTTCTATACGCACTAAACACACAGATAATATATAAATGCCTGCTTCATTTGTTTCAACATCTTCATTATCAATGTTATTCCTATTGATGAGATATAGTGATGCTTATGAGCCAGGCAGAGAGCTGAAATGACTCTCAGTTAATGATGTCACAGTTTAAGTCACCGTGCATGGATGTGGGTAAAATATTACGGAACTGCACTTCCTGGTTTTGATCATCGTGCTACTATGTCATGTGCTTTTCAGACTCATTGAACCTGAGAATTTTCTTCAGTCCCTAAGGGATCTAGCTTAATCTAGGTATCCCTTTCCAGTAAGCATTTTGGAATCCCCCTCCCAAATGAATTTTTCTTGTTTCAGCACAGTGTTAGGGGATGCGATGATGCTCCATTATCTTCCATGGCCTGCCTTCTTTTGTTCTGACGAACCCTCAGTCCTGTAATCACATCATAACTTCTGTTATGAGTAGAGAGGAATGGGCTCACTGCAATCGGACACTAGAAATTGGTGGGTGATGCTCATAACTGCAAACACTTAGCTTATCGAAGTGCCTCTATTTACATGTTCTTTAGTTATAATATGTATTTTTCTAACAGAAATACACGTCTGTAATTGATGTATATTATACTTTATATGTTACAACAAAAGCTAAACGGAGGCTAAAGTCTTTAGCAGAGAAGAATGAATTGCAAATTTGCCAACAAGAGCTCTGCTTGTGGTTCTGTATTGAAGGGCAGCATGACAGTCTCCTGTCATTTTAATGAAGGTCAAGCTGGCACTTTGATTATAGCCATCACAGAATGTTAGCACTAGAAATCTTACTCCCTTATAGTGATTTGCCCAGATGGATAAGTAACTCACATCACCTTGCTTCAAATGTAAGGGACAGAAAATCCTATTTTGTCTACACTGAGAAGCACTATTATTCATTAATAAGCAGTAGTAATTCAAAAAGTAACATTCGTTAAATCACATTGGAAATATTATTGGATGCAGAACCCTGATATTTAATTTATATTCCCTGCTGCAGACATTAGCCTACTCTCATTCTTTTGCCATTACATACGTGTTTTGGCTATGGACCAAACACCAACTAAAGTCACCAACGAAAGTCCCCGAGGAGGAGTTAAACAGCAAATTCCTGAGTTGTGATTCTTTCATTACTTCTTTGCAAAGCTAATTATCATGTGATTTGATTAAAGATAGAAGTGTTCAAAAATGCAAGTTTGACTTATCCAAAACTTGCAGAAATTCAAACTCATTTTCATTGACTTACAGTCACTAACAGATCTGACTTTTAATTAAAAAAAAAAGAAAAAAAGAAGAAGAAGGAAAAACAGCTTAGCTTTGCCAACAGAAGAGTAAAGGAGACTATAACTTATAAATTTGTAATGTGTTCCTCCTCGGTGGAGACATTAGCCAGTGTTTAGTCTTAGGCCAACTTAATACAAATAGAGTATTGATTTGTACGCATTCTAGAGACTTGCTATATCATGGTTTGCTACGGCACAGACTCAGCTTGGCATGGGAACATTTGGAGCTTCATTGAAAGTTGAGTAGTTACTGGAATCTTTGACATTGCCTTGCAAAGAGCTATTTCCATGAGAAAACACCCAAGGACAGCATAGTAGTGAGGTCTCTGTGTGCATATACGGAATATATGTGCAGGATAAATGTGTGCGCCAATCAAACCTAAAATTTTATGTGACTGTCAAATGATTATTATTTGGGTTAAGATTTTTCATTTCTGATTTGGATAGAAAATTGCTATTAATCTTGTATTAAAATAGTTTTTAAAAATCTACCAGGTCTCTTTTTGCATTTTTCTTAATTATTGTCATAGTTTAAATCTCAGAGCTTTGGAATGTTTTTGTTTGATACCCTTTTGGAAGTTTCAATATTAAAAAGCAAAAACAGTGCCACTCACCAAATTATGTACCACATTTGAAATTAGAAACTTTCAGAACTTTGGAACATTCAGAGTATTCCAAATGTGTATAGAACTCTAATTTCTCTTCTTCTGTATTGGTTTCTTCTTGAAGAACAACTTTAATGGCTTAGAACTGATGTCAATACTATATAAATGAGAACAGAAAAATAAGATTATATGTGAAAGGGCTAACAATCTCCAAATTTAACAAATTGCATTGATTTTTGCATTTTGAAATGTTCCATGCTCTCAGGCATGCTAAATATTGCATAACCTACTAAAGATTCATTTAACAAACATTTATTGAACTCCTCCTCTCTGCCAGCCCTACTCTGGTGCTACATCACTGGTTACTAGAAGCCCCCAGTTGAAAATTATTCATTCCCTAATGCAGTTAACCATGATTATTACACATGCATCATTTATTTCAAGAATGCTCTCTACATAAAGGAACCCATATAAATAAAGTTATCAAGAATGAGGCATTCAGCTGAGAGGAATACTTAAATTTAACTTGCATTATTGCCATCCTGGTTTTTATTGAAAAAAAAAGTGATTTTTACAGGACAATGAAGGAACTTTAGTTTAATTCCACCTACAAAATCAGAATATAGCAAATTTGATTTGAAAGTAAACTTAAACCAATCTATTAGGAAGGAAACATATCCTAATGATTTTGGAAAAAAATAAACCAAAGACCCTTTTTATCTGGGACTGACTTTTTAAAATTTCCTCTTTGAATGCATGGGCTGGGGTAATAGTTAAAATACATACACAAATAAGTGTATCAAAATGACACTGATTATAAAAACACCAATTTATAAAATAGTGGCAATTACTGGTGGAGTATTGTTTTATATCTCAAGAGCTATTTGAACAGAATTCACAATTGATGTGGTGCCAGTCTGTTTCCATTACACAACACGTTTACCTGCTGGGAAAAAACATGTGGCCGAATATATTTTGTCTGCTTGAAAATGGAACAGAGTGAAGCCAGAAGGAACTAGATGCCGGCCTTTGCAGTCTACCTGAGGGGCTCACGCTCTGCACACCTTGAAGCAGAAAGCAAGGAAAGGGAAAAGGGAAATTTTATCCTCTGAGCACTCAAGTTTGGAGAGAAACAGTTCTATTTACGAACTGGATTCAAGAATGCAGAATATTTACCTTGAATAATGTCCCCTGTCCAGTGAAAATAAGCACCCATGGATTTTTAAAATTAAAAAAAGTTGAGCTGGGCAATTACGTTCTTTAAACAGATGTAAACCGTTATCATAAGGCAGACACCGGGCACATATCTGGGTGCAAGGGCAAGACACCAAGACTTCTGCTCCCAGACAATTTACTCCTTGTTGGCAGTAGCAGAAGAGACAGCCCAGAGGTAATCAGTGAACTGGTGACTAGAAAAGGGGCAGTGCCAGGAGAGGATAAATCAGGGAGTGGGCAGTGTCTAGGAAGGGGGCTCTCCTTAGATCAGTGGTCCCGGAGGGTCTCCTCAAAGGATAACCTTTGAACTCTAGCCTAATAATAGGAAAGGAAACAGCCATGAGCAGGCCTGGGGATAAAGGTCTCAGCCCAGGAATGGACTTCTGGATTGCAGTGGGTCTGGAGACTAGTCAGTGAGTTGTCCCTGGTGTGAGATGAATAAGCTAAACAGGCAGCCATGTTAAGCTTAAGGACTGAACCCCTTAGCCTCTGGTGAGGCCCAAGGCCTAAAAGACACAGCCCTGCCCGCAACTCTGCTGGTAGTACTGACTGACATTTTAAAATATGTTTTAATTAGGAACTATGCCAAGATCTTTATGGACTTCATTCTTACAAAGCTCTAGGAGATAAGAATAATAACACTTGTTTTATAATAAATAAAATGAGATATAGTAAGATTAATTAACTTGTCCAGTCACACAAAGGAGACCTTGCTATGAGCCCAGTTCTGTAGCAACTGGGCAGAAAAATGAAGGTATATGAAAACAATTTTAGCTTTTTAATTACAAACTCAATTGAATTATTGGAAAGTGCTCTGAGAATTGGCAGTGAGTATGCAAACTAGCAACAAGAATGAGAGCAGGAATCCATATCTTTTTGTTTGTACAGAAGATGTACATTTAAATTTTATTTCTGAAGTATAATATCATTTCGTTGCTTTCTGTCTTAATTTTTTTTTTAAATCCTAAGTAAATAAACTACCAGTTCTGGGTTCTTGCCTAATCTTGACCTTTTAGCTGCTGCCAACCAAAGTGTGATGGCTAGGACAGGGACACATGTCAAATCTGCCTTCCCCTTGTTGACACCATATTCACAGGAAGCAAGTGGCCCTAGTGCTTACTTAACCCACCCCCCATGACTCTTCCCATGTACCAGCCCTGTCTATGGTTCATTTATCTGTTATGATGGTCAAGTTGAACCCAAATGAAAATCAAAATAATTCAACAAAGTCAATTCAACAGTGTGGCTTCTTTGTTGACTAAATTGGGAAAGCATCGAAATAGCCCAGCCACGTCCCAGTGATGGTTTCCTTGGCTCAAATAAAGACTGAACTGTGGAGACGATGGGGCTCTTCCTCTTCATGGAGTTGAAGTTCCTTTCATCCTTGATCTCCACCTCTTCTGCTAAAAGGCAGTGTTGCTGCCTTCCCGCCCAGAGAGAATCAGGGTTGCTGACTGCGGGTCATGTCCTTCAAGTTGGGGAAAGGTCTGTCTACAAAATTCTGTTGATTCCTTTCTTGACATGACATGTCTGTGTTTGCATAAAGCATCTCCCCCTGAAGGTAGCTTTCTAATTCATTTTTCTTTCACAATTGGTGCCGCTCTTCCATGGAGTAGGCAGGAGCTACTGTCCTTGTTGCACAAAGCTGAGAAGCTGCACAAGCCAAGATCTCACCTTGTCTTGGTCTAGCCTTTCCCTTCTTTTTTTTTATCCCTGGACCCTGGCCCATCCAAATCCTCAGGACTCAAATATAAATCATTCTATTCCTATTAACCTCTTATCAGTTTGTGAAACCAACACAGCAGTGCAGCCACAGGAACCCAGGCACCAGTTCTCCAAGCTGAATCTGGTAGAATGACATTCCATCAGTCTTCTGATTCAGCTCCAGTTCTGAATCACAGATTGTGAATTATCATACACTGAGTTTCTGAATGTGAGAAATGAGTTCGTCCAAGGTATAGTAAGCCAAGATGTTTCACACCAAGAGCACAATTAAAAACTTGTTAGTGACACCAAGTAATTTTACTGGTTTTTGTTTAACCACTGAATTTGAATCAGCATGTAGAGGCTATTTTTATGTCACTAAACATGCCTGGGTTCTGTATGTGTGTTTGTTTCTGAACATAATGGTCTTTGTTTAAGGGAAAAGTGTACATCAGGTAGTGTATTTTTGGACAGAAAACAAAAGCCAGGAGAACTGGGCAAGCAACTGGCTCTCTGAGGAAAACCTGAGATGGTTTGCCATTCCTGAAATCCCTCATGCCCTGGAGCAGTGCTATGATGTTCCCTCTCCTGGTGTCTTAGAAGCAGGGAGGGAGGGGTGTGGGATGAACCAAGAGGAGGTAAAAAGAAGAAAAGGAAATGAATGAAATCTAGTACTATCGAACCCCAAGGTAAATTACCTCTATTTATCTGACCACCATGAAAGTCTCCTCTCAATGATAATATAAAATAATGGTACTTAATGAAAAATATAAAACCAAATCATGGGGAACTATGGTACATTGAGTGAATATTCTTTTCCACTTACCAGTTAGAAATCACAAGTCCCTATGTCCCAGATTGTCTGACACAGCCCCGCTGATGTTGGATGTCCCAATGTAACTTCCATCAACAGCATGGCTTTCATTCTCCACAATGTCCCTGGTTTGAATGATACACAATATGTTTACCTTAGGTATAATGATGGCTATTCACAGATCAATTTACATTCAAATGTATATGACACCTTAGAATTTTTCAAGACACTCACCCAGCTGGAAGAAGTCCTAGGTAATGCTATTCGTTCCCGCACTCCCCTATTTAAATCTGCCTGCTTGTGTTGAAAAACATCTGGAATCAAAATCAGAATCAAGAATCCAAAAACAATCATGACATCACCGAGTACCCTCTCTACTCTCAACTCAAAATGCCCAGTTCTAAACACCAGCCTACTTTCATCTCAAAACAGATCACACTTGCAACGTGACCCCAGGTGATTGACCTCTTCTGGTGTTCAACCATTTTGCTGGACACACCAGTGGAAAAACCACTGACAATTGGTGCTGTTCCAGAAGTTGTATTTTCGTTCCATTTGCTGCTGCAGAGAGATGTAATTTGAGGCTCATTTTCTCCATTTGCCAATCTTAGCAGACCCAGAAACAACTATAAGCATTTTCTTTGTTTTTTTGAGTCACACGTGTGATTAATTTCTTGCCCTTGTTGCTGGGTTGGCCAGCTACACCAGATGTCTCCTCTGCCCTGCCCTAGCCCACAGGGCCTGGGACTTTCACATCAATTGGTATTGATCATTTTCTATGCACTAAATGTAACCCCCACCCTTTCTCTTCCACTCAGAAGAGCAGACTGAAACTCAAGAAAGTAATGGGTATGAGGTTATCATCTAGCTAATGATGAATCCACTCCAACTTATAGAAAATCATTCACAGATTCTACTCCATTTTTTTTTTTTTCTCTTTTTGGTGGGGGGAATTGAATCCAAGGGTGCTTAACCACTGAGCCACATCTCCAGCCCTTTTCTATATTTTATTTAGAAAAGCGGTCTCTCTGAGTTGCTTAGGTCCTTGCTAAGTTGCTGAGGCTGGCTTTGAACTTGCAATCATCCTGCCCTAGCCTCCAGAGTCACCAGCAACAAAAGGAATGTGCCACCATTCCCGACTCAGTTATTATTTCTAATAAGCAATACTTTCTACCCAATGCCCACACTGGAGTCGTAAAAACCCTTGTGACGCTCCACTTGTCACCTGGGATGATGTGTTCCAAAGAGAATAAAGTATTATATAAAAAGTGCCACCACCTACCCAACACATAAAGAAAAAAACCTCTTAGATTGATGGCCAGTGTCAGGAAGGATGTTGCCCTTTGACTCAGTCATCCAGCCCTTCATAGGATGCTTCAGGCTTCCTTTTGCAAGATTACCTATTCCTCAAGATGTCCTTTAAGAATCAGTTGGGCACAAATGTGTGCACTTGCATTGTCTCCAGAGGAGTGATGAAAGTTCCTACTAGAATTTGGAATATTATACAAGATCCATAAATCTAGCCAGAGGTTGCAATTCAATTCATGCATGTATTGCTCAGAGCCCTGCACTATGACTTTGTTTGGGAAGACGCATAATTGATCAAAACACCCTCTCTGCTCAAGGAGAAAATATAACACCTGCTAAAGATTAGAACAAAAGCAACGCCAATAATAACTAACTTGGGGACTGTGCCATATATTAACTCATCTTATTCTAAAAACAGGACATTCTAAAAAAAAAAAAAAAAAAAAGCAGCTACTAATGTTGTTCTAATTAGATAAGGAAACCAACTGAGGGTCAGTTAAGTTAAATGACTCACCCAAGATTCCACATAGCTAGAAATTAGCAGGTAGAAAGATGGCAGCATCTCCAGGCAGAGAACAGGACAAAGAGTCAATGTCCATGTCCATGCATGCTTTAACACTGCCAGGGTGTTAAAAATTGTGTCTCCTGCCCAAGTCCTGGGACCTGGGAGGGTACACACAAAGTCTTACACATCCACGGATAACTATTTCACATGGGTTAGAATAATTGATCTAGTGGAAACCTGGTTTTAACCTCACTCCCTAAACCCTAAAGAAACAAGCAAGTCAAAATACTGACCGGCAGAGTTCATGCCCCATCTCAAGGTCCTGATGATGTAAGGCCAGCCACAGTGGCTTTGTGCTGACTGCTGAGTTCCCCTGACCTCTCCACTGCATTATAGCTTTAGAACCACGTCCCGGTTTACCACCCTGATCCAGAGTGCTGCCAGAAAACACCTCCCCACCTAACGGCAATTCTTCCCCCCCACCCCAGCCCTGCTGCAGGCCTGTGGGGCTGGGGAAGAAGCAGAGGGCGAGGGGAGGTCTGATGTTTCGGAGATGGAGAGGACAGTGCTTGACGTTTCCTCCACCCACCCGCTCAGCCCACACCGCTGCCCCGGCCCTCCCTCCACTTGGCCCTAAGCCTTTATAACCCAGTATGGAATATGGCAATTTCCTAAGCCACGGCCATTAAAGTAAATACCATTGCTCCCCGTAAGGCTCCTTGGAGCTGCTGTGTTCCTCGTGCTTGTTTAGCTCATGATATTCTGTGCCAGATATTTTAGAGACAGTGTTCAGAAATCACCAAGCAGCTAGACTGTGACATGCGCTGTTTCCCATCCCTCAGGGCAGAAGTCAGACTGCAGGGATGTTGTGTTTTGTATTTGCTTTACATTCATTATGTGTTTCTTGCTGAGCCGGCCTTTCCCACAAATATTGAAGACTGAGCTGACTAATGAGTCTCTATTAACACCAACTCACGTTGGCGATTATGGGTCTTCAGAAAGTCCTTAATAAATACTATTAAAAGATTTTGCTTTACAGCGATGGCAATCATGCCAGATGTGATATTGTGTCATGAGACAAAGGCAGTCTTGAAAAGCTTTCAAGGTAACATTTAAAAAGTAATCCTTTATTAAGTTGCCTAGCAAGATGCCCTATAAGCACTTAAAACACAAAAGAGGTGTGAGTTCAGACAAAGAAAGCGTTACCAGATGGAGACAGTAATTACCCTGTCCCCAAACTCGGATGGTATTTACCTTGCCTTTCGCCTCCAAAGTTGACAATACAATATCTGGCTTTCGACCGGAGCGCTCTGTTTCATTTTTCCTGCTGGTACACACGTATTAATGAATGGGGGCTTTTATTAACAGCAGTGTTAAGACAAGAGTATTTCAGTCATGCTGTTACTCCTACTGCCTGATATAGATCATAAAGGACAAGAATAAAATTTAATTTGCAATAACTCTTTGGAGTCAGAGTAATAGTTACCCAGGAGTTCTTTGTCAGAGCATCTTGGCTTTTCATTAAATAGTCAGTCACTAAATTCTTTTCAACTCTGGCAGAAGCAGCCAGGGAACACTTGGGAGCTCTATAAAAAGGCATTCTCCTAATCTTCAAATCGTTGGAAAGACTCTTTAGCATCTGCTAAAATATTTTTTTCCTCTTAATCTGCTTGAAACTAATAGGGAGAAAATTCCGAAATGTTTCTTAATTAAGCAGTAAGAAATGGCGAAGAGTCTGTGCCGACTCCCACGTTGTGAAGCATGAAAAGGGAAAAGAATAGAGAGTTTCTGAATCCTCAGGTTTCTGATTTTCCTCTGAATGCATCTTCCTGCTATTTATTATTTCTTATTTCAGAACAGTCAGATCCAAATGCAGAAAAGTTCAAACTCCAGGGAGAGTCAAGACTGTGAGAAAGGCAGGAAAACCCAGCAAAGCCCCTCGGTCCTGGAGCGGGGAGGAAGGAGATCATGGGACAGCGCCAGGGCAAAGGGCTCCTGCTTCTGCTCTGTTATCAAGGACGCAGCGGCTTCTTGGGGTGGCCCAGAGAACTGCCTCCTTGATGGCTGGCACAGGTGACTCAAGTGTGAGAACTGCAAGGTGAGAGGTGAGAGGCAACCTGAAAGGTGAGCCAGGAGCAGGCGCCAGCTCAGCCTGAAGGAATTTCTGTGCAGTTCCAAAGTATTCACTCACCACACAGCTGGTAAAGAAAACAGGTCTGAGAGCAGGAATCCCCTTCCCTGGAACCAGTTTGCAACCCCCCCTTTTAAAACCATAAAAACAGGTGCCTAAACCCTCCACCTACTTCCTAATCCACATTTCAGTTAGGATTTAGCAGCCCTACAAAATCCTAACCAGCAAATCCTGGGACCTTAGCAGGCGAGCCTCTCAATTAAAACATGCTCTCCAATTCAGGCCATAAACCTGGAAAATTTTCCTGCCGTGTTTATTCGAATGTGAGCTCAGCAGTAGGAATGAACTCTAGAACAGTCTTTTACACTGTTTGTAAACACTTTTCTCTTCTGTGACACTCGCACTCAGGCCTTGGCCTAATTTTACCCAAGAGGGTAGAGGAGAAGTTTTACCCCCTCTCACGTATGCCTTTAAGAATATGGGCTGGGGATATGGCTCAGTTGGTAGAATTCTTGCCTTGCAAGGCCCTGGGTTCAATCCCCAGCACCACAAAAAAAGGAATTATGTGTCTTGCCACACGCTCCCTTCACATCCTTTATCTTCTTTGTATTTTTTTCCCTTAACACAGTCAGTTCTCATTATTTACAGATCCTGTATTTACAAATTCAACTGTGTGCTCAAATTTATTGGTAACCCCCAAATCAATGCTCTTGGTGCCTTCAGTCAGTCATTCGCAGATGCAGGAAGGCTAGGAGCAGGGGAAGTCCTGGCCAGCTCGACCAGGGATGCCTACCTTGTCCCTGGAGCTCTCAGGTCACCCTGTCCTCACAGTCTATTGGCTGCCTTTTCTTTCACATTTTCAGGCTTTTTGGTGGTGATTTTGTTGTTTAAATGCCCCCCAAGTAGGGTGCTGAGTGCTGTCTGGAGTTCCTAAGGTCAGGAGTCTGCCCTGTGTCTCACATGTTAGATAAGCTTTGCTCAGGCATGTTACAGTGTTCTTGGCAGTGAGTTCAATGTCAATGAATCAACTCTATATGTATTTTGAGTTGACTTTAAATAGAAACACGCATAGAACAAACTTCTATGCCAATCAGTTGATGAAAATATTACAGTCAGACGCTTGCAGGTCCCTAGTTCTGTATTTCCCTGGGAGACAAGGATTCGGTATTTACCAACTCAGTCTTCCTCCATGACTTTACAAAGTTACCATGAATGATGGAAATCAACTCTATCATCAAAGTTGTTCGCTTCATGTCTTCCCCATTCAGCAGGCTCTGACCAAACTGACGACATTAGCAGGGTCTTGAGGTCAGATCACGTCCCTCCTAGAGGAGGTGGCTTCTCTAGTCTCCTCATTAGCTTCTTAAAGGTTTTGTCAAATGTCTTTTGAACTCAACCACAATAGGACCTCTCTGAGGTAATGTTTCCCAACCTTGCCCTCCATGTATGTGGCTGAGACTGCTGAGCCCAGAGGAGCCGGCCTGGGACTTTCCACCAGCTGTGGCTCTGCCCACAAGCCCAAAGACTGAGAAAATCAGTATCTTGGGCTGCCTGTACCCTGCTCTAAGGAATTAGAGGGAGTGCAATGAGCTTTCATAAGGAATATTCCAGAGCCTTCATCCAGATTTTTGTTGCTGTAAGGACCCAACGTATGTCATAAATGCCTTTTGAATAGAGGGAATTCCACTTCTACCTCTGTCTCAGTCAGTACCCCAGCAGGCACAGTGACATCACTCATCAGGCCCACTGAAAAGAAAGAGAAAGGGAAAAATACAGGCAAATGGGTCTGAAAATAGAAACCATTCACCTCTCTTCCATGGTCTGCCTCCCACTGTGTCCTAGCGGGAGTCTTCAAAATTGGCTACTTAGGGCTGTTCTGAGTAAATAAATGAATAAACATTTGTATGAATTCTATTGTCCACCTTTATCTTAGGCACTGCCAGTTTTAAATGAAAATGTGAGAGCATTTAACTGAGGAAATAATTGAGAGGACACGACCTGCGTCCTCTGGCACGGATGTGCCCACGTGATTATCTTCACCAGAACAATGAAAACGCTGCCCACAGCCAGCTCCTGGTTTTCATTTTACTTCTTGATACACATTCTATCAATGTTTCCTACCTTCAGGTTATGGATGAGGAAGGAAGGACTGAAAGGATGGAAAAGGAAGTATGGGCTGCTCTATCTTCCCCTTTCCCCCGTGTCACCATTTTTAGGGTAAGTGGTTGATAAATGAGGAAGTTACCCGAATAAGAAGAGAAGAAGCAAGGTCACCTGGTCATTTGTGTACCTAGAACGCCATTGCTATCTTTCTACATAGGAGGCAAGTTCTCACTCAGAAAAAAGGAAAGCCTGCTAAGCGCCAGCAACCCTGTTGACTAAGCCATGCATGTGACATGCTTACTGGTACTCACTTGTGACATGCTTACTGGTACTCACTTCGAGTCTCACCAAACCCCACCCCATGCATCACTGGAATTTTGTGCACACGGGGCATTGCAAGTGCTACACATGAGAGAGGTGACAAGGAACATACATACATATTCATTGTCCCATCAGATTACATACAAAGCACAAGTTCAAAGAAAATTATCAAGAATATCAGGACAGTGACAGTAGAGCATTAGTAGTATGGGGTGCCTCTGAGCAAGGGACCCTTTGTGACTTACATTAGTCAGTTTTGTATTATTAAAACAAAATACCTGAGGCAATTAACTTACAAAGAGAAAAGATTTATTTAGCTCAAAGTTTGGATATTCAAATCCAAAATTGGGCTGCCCCGTGGGTTTGACCTTGATGAGGGCACTAGGTAGCAATTGCATGAGTGCATTTTGGTGCAAACACTCACATCTCAAGCCAGAAAGCCAAGAGAGAGGGGGATCAGAGTCCCACAGTCCCCTTCAAGGACCCAGTGACCTAATGTCCTCCCATTAGGTTCTTCCATCTTCCAGTAGTGCCTCCTGGGCCAATGGGTCTCTGGGGACACATCCACATTCAAACCACAGTACAACAGTACAGATTACATACTTGAAGCTGCCCTGGCACAAAACCCAGATTGGGCCCTATAGCTGGAACCCATGTGTGACTCCTCTAACTATTGATGGAAAACACTCCCTAACCCAGATACGGAAGTCATGAAACTAAGGCCCCAGTTACTGGAAAATAATGAGCAACTAAAATGTGGTCATTCAGCCTAGGCAGGTGCCAGTTATCCAAAAGAAAGTTCTGGACCTTAACTTAAAGCTAGCTGAGCAAATTGCAGGAAGTTTCTTTAAATTGCATTGAGGTCTGGGAGTGTAGCTCAGTGGTAGATCCCCTGCCTAACCTGCATGAGGCCTGGGATTTCATCCCCAGCACTAAAAAATGAAAAAGAAAGAAATCTTGAGTGCTTTTTGAAAGAGATGAACATCAGCAGGTTTTTCAAAATCAATGGTGCCTACAGGGAATGATTTGAGAAAAGAGGGAATCTCCAGAGTCTGAAGTAGAAAACTCTTCAAAGCACGTAGACTGAAGAGGGGGCACGGAGGTAAACAGACCAAGAGAAGGTAGCAGGAAGAGAGCCTGTTTTAGAAGCAGCCACATGAGTAGCTTTGAGAAGCAGGGAGGGTGGAAGAAGTCTTGCGAGGTGCTGCTATTTGAACTCTGTCAGTGAGAACGAGAGTTTAAACTTCAGAAAACAAGAGGAAGCAGACTCCAGAAACTGAATGCAGGTAGTGAGGGAAGAAGAACCGAAAGGGAGGCTGATGCTGGTAGAAGGCTCTGAGGAGTGGATGAAAGGAGGAGAGAGAAGCCAGAGGCCAGGACTGGTTATTAATTGATTGCTGACTTTGCAGATTTGATTGTCAATCGAAAATCATTTGTGCATCTTTTATCCAAAATGGATTGTGACGCACAGATGTGGATTGTGAAGGACAGACTCTCAGATATCTCAGGTGACCCCTATGGTCCCTGGTTTCATGCCCCTGTGTCCCCCTCTGCTCTCAGGCAGGTGGCACCTGTGACTTGCTTCTAACCAATAGAAAGCTCCAATGGTAAAGGGAAGCACATGATTATTTATAGAAATTACATTAAGCAAGACAGCAATGTCTGTATTACTGAAAATTTCTCTCCCTTGCGGACTTGAAGCAAGCCAGCAGCCATGTTGGAAAGCCCAGGTAGGAGGAAGCTTCAGGCAGTATCAAGATACAGCCAGTAGAAAACTGAGTCCCTCGGTTGGAGGCCAAGAGGACCTGAAAGCTGCCAATGACCACGTGGGCTGGGAAAGCAGATCCTTCCCGTGTCCAGCCTCAGATGAGACCCCAGCCCCCACCAAGGCCTTCATCACAGCTTGGTGAGACCCTGAGCAGGGAACCGGGCTCAGCTGGGCCTGAACTGCAGACTCACAAGAACTATGAGATAATAATGTGTTGCTTTAAGCCTCCACGTTTTTGCTCATTTGTAATGCAGTGTATATAACTCGTACATGTGAACAGAACTTTATAAAGTTGAACTTGACTTTTGGGTCATTTCATTTTCCTCCTGATTTTATCTTTTCTTCAAATTCTGCTTTCTTTTCCTTGCAAGGGTAACAAAGTCCCAACTCGAGAGTGTAGTAAGAACCTGCTGTGACATCTTTTCTTAATGCTCACAACATAATCATCGTATTTTTTCTGTGTTTTAAAAAAGAAAAACAGTATGGTGTCGAGGGGAAGGCCAGAGTCGTGTTAAATCTTTGCAGGGACAAAAATGGCGACCACTCACATCGTGTCAAAAGTATTTAAGTTGCTATGATCTCTATTCCTTGGGTAAATTGTTTCTGTCCTCACATGAGGACAAATGTAATTCTCACAATCTTAAAATGGGGGAGGAAAAATCTTGTTTGTTTGTTTAAAAATATAAATTATGTGCTAAACAGGAGAGCCTGTTCTGTGTTCAAGGTAATATCAGGGGTCATCTAAAACTAAGGGGCCCACAGAGTTCATTTTTTATTTCATTCTTTTTTCTCTATGCCTTGAAGCCCAGGTTAGTTTACTATTATTCCTTTTTGAAATCACTGTCATCTTCCCACTCTCTGAACACAAACCAGACAAACAACAAATAAAAAGCTTTACTCCATCTTTGTGGGTTTTTTGGTTCTCAATAAATTATCAAACCAGGGCCGAAGACACTGCCCCAGGTTGCTGTGTTCCCTGCTCGTTGATGTAATAGCTGGCATGACCAACTGTACGCCGCACACAGAAACTCCTCTGCAACCGAGTGTGTGTGCTTTCCTGGAGGCTCTGTTGCTAATTATAAAAGCCAAAGTATTCCTCGGTTTCACTTGGCCACTAAGAAACAGAGCTAGATGTGGTGTCCAAATGTAACTGGATTATGTCAGGGATAAGGGATTATCAATTCTTCCATTCCTTCTGCCTCACTTTTGTATTTCTTAAGTGTCCTCATGCACATAGCCTAACTCAATCCTTGCAACTTGCAATAATAGAAACTTGAGGTTCAGAGAGCATATATAATTTCTCCCAGGTTAAAACTAACAAAGGTTAGTAAAGAAACTTAGACACATCCTTCTGCTTCCCAGTTCAGGGTCCCTTTCTGTTACTGCATATTGTTTATCCTTTTGAGTTTGAGGGGGTCTTGAAGATTGATTATTTAATCTCAATTTCCCGATTTTACAGATGGGAAAAATGAGCTCAGAGAGGTCAACTTGGTTACCCAAGATCACTCTAACAGCAAACAAAAACTTGCACTTAGATCTTCCCAGTCCAGTCTCTGGGTCCAGTCTACTGTCTACTGCCCTCTTGTGGTTTAATTCTTCCCCTCTTCCTGAATTCTAGGGCCATGTTGCTGATTCCTTCATCTCTAAATTTGGTGATCGCCTCCTGCAAATGACTCCCAGACTACCATACTAGTTCCAGCTCTGAATTTCTTCCCATGTGCCAATTTATGCCTGTAATTCCTGTAGGTCATTAATTCAAATGATCAAAACTGTTATTATTTATTCAGTCAGTTATTCAACCAATATTTACTAAGAGACTTCTTTGTTCCAAACACTGTTCTGGGCATTGGAAATAAAAAACATTGTGTCTTCATGAAGGTTACACCATTTTTTTTCCATCTTCCATCTCAAAGGGATCTTGCTAAATTGCCCGTGTGGCCTTGAACTTGTAATCCTCCTGACTCAGCCTAAGTAATTGGGTACCACCACTTTTCAAAATTCATACCATGGAATAATGAGAATTAAAAGCAAGAGTAAATTAAGAAATTACTAGTGCTCTTTTTTAGGAGTAGAAATCAGACAGGGCCACATAAGCCCCAGGTGATTTTGAGTAATTTAAGAAGGGGAAAACTAAGAAAAGATTATAGATTTCTTACTAAGGAACAAGTGGGTCACATAGCAAATAATGGGAAAAAAAGGAGATATGATCATATCTGGACCCCAAGATTATAATCTCAGTTGTGCCTGTTACTTTTTGGAAAAAGGTTTTTTAATTAGGGTTAGGAATTCGACTTCCGAGTGCTGAGTTAGTAACAGCAATGACTAGTAAAATGACCCAATTATATCTGCCTCTGATTTTTTAGATTTTGTTTGGCAAAGAGGGAGAAAATGCAGTTTACTTTGCTTAGATTTAACAGATTAAATAAATAGACGTTATTTTGATGATTTCTCACAGAATGGAAAAAAAAAGTTCAGATTGGGGTCATAGATTAAAATTAGCCTCAGCCAAATACCATGGGCCTGAAAGCAATCATTTTAATTCTAGTGATAATAAATAACCAAAGAAGTTGGAGATAAAAAGTCTACCAATAAATATAAATTTCCAGAGAGTTTAAGAAAAACTAAAACTCTTAACCACTGTTTACATTACTTTGACCAAAAGTCCTGACAAAAACAATGTAGAGGAGGAAAAGTTTATTTTGGCTCAGTTTCAGAGGTTCAATCCATGGTGGGCCGACTCCATAGCTCTGAACCTGAGGTGAGGCAGGACATCATGGCGGAAGGGCATGGTGGAGAAAAACAGCTCAGGACGTGGCAACCAGGAAACAGAGAGACAGTGCTTACTCACCAGGGACAAAATATAAACCCCAAAGGCACATACCCAGTGATCTATCTGCTCCAGGTATACCCTACCTACCTACAATTACTGCCCAGTTAATCCATCAGTGACTAAACTCACTGATTAGGTTCCAACTCTCATAATCTGATCATTTCACCTGTGTACATTCTTGCATCATCTCACACATGAGTTTTAGGGGGACACTTTATATCTAAACCATAACAGCTACACTTCACCATTTCGATATAACTGCTGATGATGTATTTTCAGGATTTTGTGTGGTATTTCCCACTCCTTTTCTTTACAATTAAACCCACAGTTAACCAGCTTACAATCCACTGAGGCTGAATTTCCCCCACTTGAGTTCCATTTTTGTTCTAAACATATTAAGTTCATGACATTTATCATTGGAATTAACCCCTCTTTTTTGTTTTCTGGGTATTTGGTTTGTGTTTGCTCCATTTTTTATTCGATTTTCTAAAATTTTGAAGAATAAACATAAAATTAAATATTCAAATATGTGCACAAATACTGCAGGAAGGGAGAAACCTCGGATTCTGTGGAAGCTGGGGCTGCATGGCAGGCAGGTGGTGCCCAGTGCATTGGGTTCAATGATAAAACCCAACATGCAACCTGTAAGGCAGCCTGAGTGTGTCAATGCATAATTTCTGGAAGAATTTGTTCTATAACACTCAGATGTGTGAAAGGCAGCAGACAAAATAAGCAAAGACTAATAATACACGACCCCTGGAAGGTGAACATTGTAGATCAAAGTTTGCAAGATTCTGGGCACATGGCTAAGCAGAGAGGGGACTCTCTGCTTCCTATGGGTGAGGTGGGGGCTAGTCAGCCCTTTCCCTCCCTGTCCCAAACGCTTTCTGTTGCTCTGCCACCCCAAACCGAAGCCAAGAGAAACAAACCAAGAAAAAAAAGGGCAAGCTCAGATTACCCAAGGTGTGTCTGTGTTAAATGCATCCTGACCTCAACATTGAAGTTCTTCATCTTTGAGAAAGAACTGGAAACCGGGAACCTTTTCTCTGACTTCACTAGCAGGAAAAAATATAATTGGTAATGAAGCAGAAGCACCATGTCAGTTGCTTAAAGTTCACTCACATTTAACATTTCACACACCATTTACATTCCAGTTCTCTCTCCACCAAGTGAAAAAGGTAATGGTGCCCTTTGGGGCTTAGCAGGATGGTTGGCTCTCCTTGAAGCATGTCTCTCTGTCTCTCTCTTCCTCTCACCTGGCATCCTCAGTGACCCACCTGGGCAGCAAGAAATCACACAGGTCCTTCCATCACAAATAGAGAAACGAGCTCGGATCCTACAGCAGACCCCATGTTCAAGTTCTAGAGCCAGGACTTCCTGTCTAGATGATGGAATTTAACCTTCAGTGTTGCTACACACTCCAATACCCCCAAAAGATTTGACCAATGATATCAACCTTCACTGAGCAACTTCTCTTTTCCAGGCTATTACAGGATGCATTCTGTTCCCTCAAACTCCTATGTCAAAGTGCTTCAGGCTGTAACCACATTTGGAGACAGGGTCTTGTAAAGATGTGATTGACAATGAGGCCATTGGGGTGAACCTTAATCCACTCTGACGGGAGCCCTTATAAGAGGAAATTTGCACACAAAGACACAGTAGGGATGCAGACACACGTGCACACATGCACACCTACACACACGTACACAAGGGAAAGATGGGGAGGGGCAGCAGCAGGGCGGGAATCTGCTAACCCAGGAGAAATGAACCGGCTCGCAGTGCCTGCATCTTGCATTTCCAGTTTCCCAACAGTGAGAAAATACATTTCTGCTGTTTACACTACCCTGTCTAATATGCAGGCACCGTTCCGAAGAAGCTACATATATTAACTCGATTTATTCTAACAACTTGTGTGTGTATATGTGTGTGTGTTTGCGTTAACAAGGAGGGCATTATTAATATCCTTTTGCAGATAAGGAAATTAAAGCCTAGAGCAGTTAAAAAAAAAAAAAAAAAAAAAAAAAAACAAGAGTTTGGGAAAGATTACATGGTAAATAAGCAATTGAGCTAGAATTTAACTGCTGGTATTCTGTCTGCCTCCAGAGACCACAGGCTGAACCTCTGCACACTGTTGTACCTGTACCATCCGAGGAATTCTTCACTGTGTGTTAAGGCATCGCTTTCTCTCTTCATGTGCTTAAAAAAAAAAAAAGAAAAAGAAAAAAAGAAAAAGAAAAATTTCTTTTTATTTATTTAAAGTCAGGGTTTATGGCATTTGGAAATAATAAGTAAATAAATAAATAAATGAGCAAGCAAGTCAGTACCACTCTTCCTCCCCCTCTTCCTTATTTATCTATCTATCAATATTTTTGGTACTGGAGATTGAACCCAGTACTCATTCCCTCTCTCAAGCAGACAAAATGGCTGCTGTGACACCAGAGTGCACATCTTCGCACACATGTGACTCAGAGGCCAGACCATGGCTTTTGGATTTTATTTTCCAGAATCCTCAGCAAAGAACCCATTGCTTAGCTTTCTGTTTCACATTCACAACCTAATCACCATGACCAAGGGTACAAAGCAGAGTAATTGGTTTAAGACAATTGTTTCCACCCAAATCCAAGAGCTGAGGGTCTCTGGATGGAGGTGGGGGAAGGTTCCCACACCTTGCTAGAGGTTGCCTGCGGGGGGAGAGGGAATGGGGAGTTAGCATCTAACGGGCATGGAGTTCCTATTTGGGATGATAAAGATCTGGAAACGGGTGGTGGTGCTGGTTGTAGAACCTTGTGACTGTACTGAATGCCACGAAATTGCACCCTGTGTTGAATGTCAAATTTTATGTTATAGTTATTTTACCACAAAAAGTAATTAAAAAGTAAAAGAAAAAAAAAATCTCCAATTGTATTTCAGCAGCTGAAGCCTGTTGGTATCTCGCCCCCTGAAGTGCCCCTTGCTGTCGAAGTCACCCTCAGGAGTCCTTCAGGACCTCTGAACAGTGTCAGGGCCCATGAGCAGGGAAAGCAACCAGACAAATGTCATCCGGGAGAATTACATCCACAGAGTATTGAACACTAACTTGTGCCTGGGCTCAGGAAACGTGGCGTTACTCATGGGAGCTGAAGACGCTTATCTTGGACTTCCAGAGATTTCATACAGGGAAATGATTAATCAGGTGATCGAATCACTTTTTGGTGGTTTGATTGGAAGAAAAAGTACTGAGTAGCTTACCTGGTATTTTCTAGTGGCATTTCAGGAGCGAAGGAGTTGGGGGACGGTGGGGAGGCTGACAGATACAACAGGAAGTGCCAGCCGCACCTAGAAGAGTCAGCCTTCTCCTGTGACTGTGCTGTGTGGCACATACCCAGCAGCCTCAGCAAACCTGGAGGGCACCAGGGGTTTACTTTCCCGACAGCTGCAACAAAGGTCAGCAGATTGCTCTGTGATAAAAGCCACACAATTGCATCTTCTCTCCAGCAAGGGGAAAACCAAGTCCAAGGCAGCCATCTAGCTGCAAGGCGAGATCATGGTAATTGGATGTTCTGAGTGAGTGTTGTCTAAAAACAGTGAATTTACGTCCTTTATGCCCAGTGTCAACCTCAGGACAATTTTTATCATGCCTGCTTTTGTGCAGCTAAGCTGGAAAACGTGGA
The DNA here is from genome assembly GCF_902686455.1 of Sciurus vulgaris. Classification (NCBI taxonomy): domain Eukaryota; kingdom Metazoa; phylum Chordata; class Mammalia; order Rodentia; family Sciuridae; genus Sciurus; species Sciurus vulgaris. The sequence goes on from NC_136464.1 coordinate 171,437,520, forward strand.
CTGTGACAGTCAGGCAGAAAAGGAACAAATTTGCATGTTACTGGGTTGTAAGAGACCTTTGATTGTTGGAAAGGCCTGATAATGCTGTCAAAAGCCTGGCAGCCTGAGCGGCACCCGAATTGCACAAGATCTTCCCTCAGTGTGGCTGACAGCAAAGGATGCAGTCCGCATAGAATCAAAGAGTTGAGAATATCTCAAGTAAAAATGCTAAAAACACAAGGCGGTCTGCATCTTGATAAGAGGGCATCACCGAGGAGAGAAATGCACAGAAAGAAACAGAGTGACCTTGAGTCTACAAACTGTCACATACTTCAGAATCGTGAGATGTGGAAGGAAAGAGAATGTGGAGCTCACATACAAGTTTTGGAGCTAGCAAAGGCGAGAGTTGCGTGCTGAAAAGAGTCACCAACTACACAGATCACAGATCACAGATCATATGGATTAAGACTGAGATTACAGTGTGGCACAGTGGCACACATCTGTTATCCCAGTGACTTGGGAGGCTGAGGCAGGAGAATCGCAAGTTCAAAGCCAGCCTCAGCAACTTAGTGAGGCCCTGAGCAACTTAGCGAGATCCTGTCTCAAAATAAAACATAAAAAGGGCTGAGGATGTGGTTCAGTGGCTGAGTGCCCCTGAGTTCAATCCCTGGTACCAAAAAGAAAAAGAAAAAAAAGATAAAGATTACATTTCTGTTTTCAAGACTAATCATTCACTTGTATAAATAGTCAAGGGACAATACACCAACATGTAGGTTTTAGCAAGCATGGCTCCTTGGGAGACTTCTGGAATACAAAGATATTTTTTAAGAAGAAAAAAACTGCCAATAATCAAGATGAAGCTTACCATTTAAAAAAGTAGATAAAAATATTATAAGCGAAACCAAATAGAAATGTCAATAATAAATTTGCTTCTTCTCAAATTGAGTCTTCAGTAAAATATATCCCATAATTCCGCACGTAGCAATAGGGAGGAAGTCAGTGGTTCTTCTGGAGGGAAGAGTGCATCTGTAGGCAGCCCAGTGTTTTGAATTTGATCCCCCCACACTTTCTCCAATTACGCAAAATTTCTCAGAATTTAGCAAGTAAATGATCTGTCCCTAGGTTTCCCCTTTAATCTTTAACCATAAATATGTCCTAGAAGGGAAAACTTTACAAAAACTAGATAGAGGCCATGCTTGCTTTATCATTCAAATCCCTTTTTCAGTCACCTAACCTAAACTCACAGTGAGCACCCAATAAATATTTGTTTTTGCTACTATTGTGACAATAACCCAGATTTGAAAAGTGATTTTTCCTTAGTGAAGAACATTTTCTGATAATACTGCACACTCACACCAAACTGAATTCAGTTATGGATTAATTAGTTACATATATACAGCATTTCCAATTCACTGATTCAATATTTGTTCTAAAAACTTCTCGAAAATTTTGCTTCTCAATAAGTTTTTAGAAAAGACATTTTCCAAATTTCCAGCTTCAATACGGTCATATAACTAATAGTTAAATACATTATACATTGTGTATACTTGCCAAGAATAAAAGAGCTTTGCCCTGCAGATTGAAAGTTTACCCCAACTTTCATGACTTTTTGCAAACATTTAGATTTCAAGATAGATGACAAATGAAGTTATGAGAGCCTGCACTGGAAATTTCTTCGGTCTTAATACTATGCTTCATCTGTTCTGATTTCTAAATTTAGGGCAAATTTTCTAATCTTCCCCCACTCCTATTTGGTCAGGCAATGAACCATTGGGGAAGAGAGCAGTAACTTTACTACATCATGCAATTTTCTAATCAAACACAAGAGGGCAGGTTTTGCTTTATGGTAAACCTAATTCCATCTGCTAGTAATCAAGATGGTCATTGTACTAATTGCAAATTCAGAAACACTCAATAATATTTGAAGTGAATGAGTACTCATGTTGGATAACTTTGTCAATGAAAACTCTTATTTTAATAAAGAAGGCCACACTGAAACCTTTCTCTTTAGCATTACTTACAACACAGAGAACAATTACACTTAGGAGCCACTGTGATAGTTTCAGTGTATGTTCATAAACTGCCATGGGGGCAGAGAAGGTAAAAGAAGAAGACTGACTCAAATGGATGTGGTAGAGAACACAAGTGGGGTAGTGCTTTCTACCAGAAAGGTGTCATTTTGGTGAAAATACACACAGCCTACAGGCCTTGAATAGACACTTTATATTTTCATCTGCTTCATTTTGTTTCAGGAAACTTTAACACATTCCATAGCTTACAATTTTCTAGTGTGTCATTTTCAAGATTTCTGTAAACTACCTGCCAAAACATAATTAAATTCACAGAGGTTATTTTCAGCTTGAACTGCTGTTACAGCTGAAGTTCAAGTACACTTGGCCCTCTGCATCTGTGGGTTACACTTCAGCAGATTCCCTAAGGATGAAAACTATTTGGGGAAAAATTGCATTTATATAGAACATGCAGACTCCTTTTTCTTATTGTCATCATTCCCTAAACAATACAGTGTAATAACTATTTCTGTAGCATTTACATTGGACAAGCCACTGTAAGTAACCCAGAGATGATTGCAAGTATACAGGAGGATGCGAACACTATGCCACTTTATATAGGACTTGAGTATGCTCAGATTTGAGTGTCATGGTGGGAAAGGTCCTAGAACTAATCCCCCACACATACCCAGGGAGAACTGTCCTGAGGGTTTTTGGAATCAAGTTTTTCAAAGTGATGCTGCTTGGGTCCATCCGTGTGAGAGAGGCACTGGCTTGCCTCAGTAAATGATTGGCCCATTAGCCCCCTTCACTGAAGGACATCAGACAATGGAGGGCCCGAAGGTGGCATGGGGAGAAGTTAGTGAGAATCTTGATGTTCTATCCTGTTCCCTCTCAATGGAGAAATGAAGGCCTGCTAATGGTGGGAAGAGGACGCATCTAGAGAGAAAATGTGGCTGAAGTGACCCCTTGAGTTAGGTTGCATGGAGGGAAAGGCCATCCAATGTAGGTACCACTCAAAATCTGAAGGATAGGTTGTGGTTAATTTCATAGCTTGGAAATAAGACTCCACTCTCATATGTCTTGCCCAGTACATATTAAAAACATACCAGAGGCCCTAAATGAAAAGTTCTATTTTGTGATTTGTTCATGCATTCAGTCATTCATTTAAAAATATTTAGAGTACTCAGGATGCACAAGGCAGTGTAGAAATAGGAAGACTTAAACCTTGGGGTTTGCCATTGCATTGGGGAAGATGATTACCTGTCACAGGGCAGGGGCAGGCAACTCTTATGCACCCCGTACCAATTAGCTGCCAACATTTTCTGAGTTCTTAAGGCAAGGTACTTTGATACAAAGCCAGTGGAGCTGTACAACGAGGTGTGCCACCTGACCTCCAAGTTCAAGTGGAGATGTGGAAGTGAACACTGCATAACTCTTACCCACAGGCCCTACCTTCCCTTTTCTGGAGGTCTCCAACGGAGCAGTTGACCTCAAAGGCTCACCTGGAGGATCAGCAGTGAGCTGCCCCTGCCCCCACCCGCCCTCATCAGTGACTTGCAGTAGCTGCCCACCCCAGGATCAGTCATTCTACCAGGGGGATTTTGAATGAAACTCCTCACCTGGGAAAGACTGCAGTCTCCTTTTCTACCTGTTCAGTTGACATCCAGGAAACAGTTATTGCTTAGAAACTCACCCAAGAAGCAGCATATCAGTTTTGAAACTAATTTTTAGAAGTGAAGTCATTATTTTCTATATTCTATGTCTATGTATTTCAATATACATAGGTCGAAAAGATGGGAGTTGATTAAAATTTAAAGATTAAAATAAAAAATAACCCCCAAACAACAAACAATAATCTTCAAAACAGCATTTATTTTTATTTTCTCTTCAATAAGCTTTCTAATACTTGTTAGCGTGAGATTAAAATTATTCATTAAAAGTTTTATAATTAGCAATGCTAAATCTTAAGCAAGATACAAATAAATGGCAGAATTTTAGACTTAGAAGAGAATCAAATTCATGAAGGAAAGCTGTTTCATTTCCCTTCTGAATATCAGTTTTATAAAAGCATTTCTATTAAAATCAAAATTCACATACATACAATTTTTCTAATATTCAGGATATAAGCATATAAAGTGATCTGTTCATTTTCTTCAAGGTTGAATATTTTTTCCATCATTGAGAAGTATAGTCCCACAATGCCCAGTGACATTTTCTGAGTTTATTTGCATAATATTCAATGTAAGTAAATTCCAACTTTTTATTCTGTAAGTTGATCCTAACTTTAGAGTCATTAAAAGGCATTCTTAACTGATTTACTGTAAGATTACAATATGTTAGAATATTTTATTCCTTTTATATGAACCACAAAATTAGGAAATTATTTCTTTCAGGAAGACTTTATAAAACATAATATTTATAGAAAGTTGCACACATTATAGATAAAAGCAGCTAAGTATAAATGATTACTATTTATCTCTACCTCAGATTTTGCTTTAGCTGAATCTTAGAAAATATGATGTATAAAAATTCTGATATACCTTCACGATAAGCTAGAGATGGTGATTTGCTTTATAGAATTATTCATACTAGTTCATCTGTAAAAATGTGATTTCCCCTGGTGTTTTTAACATGTAATTGATTCACATATAACTTTTCGAGAACATATCTACCATGTAAAATTACATCTTAATTTTAACATATTTCTCTTTTTGTTTAAAAGCAGGAGGTAAAAATGTGTTCCCCAACAACCCTGAGTCAAGCATAAACTTTCCAGAAAGGACCACATGAATGATAGCTACATGGCATGTTTTCCATGAATAATTTTCATGGCAGAAATTGAGGTCTATGCATGTGGCACTGTGCATAAAAACCCCAAGCAGGGCTTCAACCCAGGAAGGACACCAGGTTATATGGGCTGTTATTGCTGAGCCTACTCTCAGATACAACTGAAACTTTATGAAAGTCACCTTCAAATTCAGTACCAACTGGGTATTGTCCATATCTCTGGTTTTAGCAGTCCACTCCAATGTAAAATGCTGGTTCTTTGAATCTTGTCCCCTTTGCCCCCCATATGTAGAAGGTAGCTCCAGAGTCCTCTTAAGATCCATTCTTTAAGTACATCCATTCCAGCAGAGGGGCAAAAAGCCAACAGAAGAGTCACGCTCTACAACTTCAGTCCCACTCCTGATGAGGTATGGACACCAGAAGCAAATAAAATTTGCTCTGAAATCTCAATAACCATTAACTTCTCAGAAGTGGGGAATATCATGATAAGTCTGAACATCATAGCAAAAAGGGCCTCATTCTTATCTCTCATGATCTGATAATTACTTAGGAGAACATAATCACTTAATTCTGAATTGTTATATTTTAAACAGATGGTTTGCTTCTGAATGATAAGACTTCATTGATTAGTATTCATGAGTTACTATCAGTACCGCGCAACATTAATGATTCTAAAGTCAACTCTTTAAAATAAGCCTAATGCATTACATGTGAATAATTTTTCATTGGAAGCTACTTAGCAAAGGAATTGGTTCAGGATCAGCAAAAGGAGACCTTGGAGTCACGGGACACTAATCAAATTGTCTCACACTTGGTACCATAACCTCGTCAGCCTACTCCAGTCAGCCTTCCCTGGAAAGAATGATTCCACCCTTGTAGGTTTAGAACAGGATATTAATTAACAAGGAAGAGTTATAATTTTATCCCCTTACCTGTTTATTTATCACTATAGCATTGATGTTTATCCAGCTACAGAATCTTCTAATAGGTCTACTGTTAAGAACCGCACATTTTAAAAGATATTTTCCTAGTTGTAGATGGATACAATACCTTTATTTTATTTATTTATATGTGGTGCTGAGGATCAAACCCAGTGCCTCACATACGCAAGACAAGCGCTCTACCTCTGAGTCACAACCCCAGCTCAAGAACTTCACATTTTTAATAAATTTTGTGAAGTCTAATTTATAAAGAAAACTGACTTAATCATGTATTAATTCTCCATCCTATGTGGAAAATGAGGTCTATTTTCATCTTTAACACTGGAGAGGAAAAGACAGAGAAAGAAAAACAAAAACAAAAACAAAAACAAAAGGAAGCCCAAGGAAGACAGACAGAAGGGCATCTAAAGCCCCCTTGGAGCTAAAAGGGACCTTGGAGATTCGTCCTGGTGCCCTGCTATGCTGTGGATATGACTGGATTGTCCCCCAAGGCTTCATGTTGACATGTAGTCCCTATTGTGAGGCATTAGGAGAGTGGAACAATTCAAGTCTGATGTTTAAAGTGGAGCCCGTGGGAAGCAATTAGAATTAGATGTGATCACAGGGGTGCCCCGTGATTGGGTCCTGGAGACTTTATAAAAGGAGGGAAAGAGAATACATAGACACATTCACACAGGTGTGTTCCTTGTCTCTTGCCATATGATGCTCTGCGCTACCTGAAGACTCCATCAACAATATGGCCATCACCAAATATAGCCCCTGAATCTTGCAGCTAGAGAACTGTGAGCCAAAATAAACCTCTTTTCTCTATAAAGCTAGCCTGCCTCAGGTATTTCAGTATAATAAAGAAAATCTAGTTGATACATACATCTCACCTCCATGCCAAAGACACTTAGGCTGAGCAATATGGGACTATAGTCTTTACACTGCAAATTTAAATGAATCCACTTAATGGCTTCATTTGTTTATTTTTTATTTTTTTTTATTTTTTTTTTTTTTGGTGCTTTCCATTTGGGGAATTCTTGTCAGATAACACAAACTGTCAACTCTACCTCAACTTGATGATAGAGATAGGACCCAAGCACTTTAGCTTGGGTTTGTTAAATAAAGCAAACCAGAACCTATAGCTAAGCATCTTCTGTGTTTGGGATGATATCACTATAGGAGAAGCTATGCCAGAGATCTTCAATTAAAGAACAGTGAAGGTTTGTCTCATTACTGCCAATAATGAGAATGTCAGAATGCCAACCCTTCTCTAGGATATAGTCTGAGCATCCTAAGCTCCTTCTGTGTATCTCTTGTTACTTAGATGAGTCTCCATCAGAGGTGTGTATCCTCTCCGAAGCCTTCGGTATTGAAGGTACACCAGCAGCACAAAAAGACCCGCCACAGCCAGCAGCATCCCTGTCACCGCTAAGAGGGTTGCGCTCCAACCTGGAGTTTCTTCCACTGAAATTGAAGCAGAAGAGAAAGTTTCACAATCAGGATTTCCATTCACCGAATACTCTTAGAAAAGAGAAGAATAAACTTGTTTGCCTATCACATGCATTTTCATTGATAAAGCAAAACTACCCTGTAGAATGCAATTTATCTTTTTTTCTTCACAAACTGTTCATCATATCCACAATTGTTTTCTCCAGGAAGTTGGAAATGGCACCCCATTATTCAAATACAACTTACTACATCTTAAGATTTTGTTAACAATAAGTGCTTCTGTGCAGATAAACCTTCTAAGGAAGTATATAACTATTTTGTAAGTTAGAAACTCATTTGTAAAAACGCATGCTAAAATGGTATCAGGGGAATTATAACCTCTAAATATACAACCATCAGGTAGGAATATCTGCTTTGTCTCTGCCTTTTTTATAGATGATAAATGTGAAAGGGATCAGACTGGTTCTTAAAACAAGAGGCATTCAATAGTGCAAGTAGATAGATCTGTAGCTCATTCAAATAGTTGTAAATAAAATCTGAATGTTCCAGATACTAAATCTAATCCTGTGCTCACATATATTGTAGAACCACTCTTCCACAATATGAGTGACTTCATTTTTAATATATTTAGAACTATTTGTCATTTCTTTAAAAAATTATCCTCCCCATGATGGGCTCTTCTAAAAATTCAGTCTCTTTGAATTGGCTTGTTCTATACCCCACATTCATCTAAATATAATATTATCCTTCTAGTTCTTTTCCTTCCCACAGAGGCCATGGCCCATCCTGATCAGATTTCTCCATCATCATCATCATTAGTAGTCATAGTATTTCTCTCCTTTTTCTTTTTCTTTTTTCTTTTTTTTTTTTTTTTTTTTTTTTTTTTTTTGTACTGAGAATTGAACGTAGGGTCCCTGAACCACTGAGCCACATCCCCAGACCTTTTTCTCAGTTTTATTTTGAGACAGGCTCTCACAAAGTCCTTAGGGCCTTGCCAAATTGTTGAGGTTGGTCTCAAACTTGCAATCCTCCTGCCTCAGCCTCCTGAGTTACTGGAATTATAGGTGTGCACCACCACGCTCAGCCAGTTACATCTTCTTAGAACAGATCTTTATTCTGCCTTTTCTTTATTAAGGCACTCCAAACGATTGCCTTTTAGTATTGTCCAAATCCTCTACCTACCTTTTTTAATGACTTATTTATTTTTTATTTGTTCTAATTAGTTATACATGACAGCAAAATGCATTTCAACTCATTGTACATTTATTTTTTTAATTGTGGTGGAATACACATACAATTTTTTACTGTGTTAACCACTTTTGAATAGAGTTCATTGGCATTAAGGACATTTTACATTGTCGTGTGGCCATTATCTTCCTTGCCATCATCTGTCCACAGAACTCTCTCATCTTGCAAGACTGAAATGTTGCATCCATTAAGTAGTAACTCCCCATTCATCCCTCCCCAATCTCTGAAAACCACCAGTCTTCTGTCTATGAATTTGACTGTTTTATATTCTCATATAAGTGGAACCATGTAATATTTGTCCTATTATGTCTAGCTTATTTCTCATTGCTTAATGTGCTCCAGGTTTATTCTTGTTGTAGCACATAACAGAATTTTCTTCCTTTTAAAAGCTGAATAATTTTCCATTGTATTTATATAGCATGGTTTGTTTATCCATTCATCAGCTGATGCGCACTTAGGTTGCTTCTACCTTTGGTTATGGAGAATAATAATCTTAGGAACATGAATGTACAAATATCTCTTTGAGACACTTGTTTTGATTTTTTTGGACATATACCAACAAGTGCAATTACTAGATCATATGGTAATTCTACATTTCGTTTTCTGAGGAATTCCCCATTGGGGCTATGCTGTGCTATTTTATATTCCCATTGGCAATGTACAAGAGTTCCAGTTTCTCCACATCCTTGCCAACACTTGCTATATCCTGATTTTATAATAATAGCCACTCTACTGGGTATGAGATGGTATCTCACTGGGGTTCTGCCTGGCTTGTGAGGGCCTCTGTAATCAGCTGTCTTACAGGTCAGGCCTTAATTCACAGTAATCCTCTGCCCAGGCCCTCCACTACAACCAGGTGTTGAGGTGAAAGGAACTTTCTTTCCACTCTCTGAAGGTTTGATAATTTGAGTTTATAAAACAAACTAACAATGGACAGATTAACAAGCAAAGCAGCATAAAAACATGAACATATATGTGCAAGGGAGTCGCAGGTGGCATGAAGCTAAGAGATGAGCCATCTTGATGCTCACATACCCTCTTGGCAGAAGGAAGGGAACTGGGGCTGTAGCCAACTTTGGGGGAAAGAGCAAATGATTTTAAGAGAGATTAATTCTCCCAAAGAACAGACAGTAATCTGGGACAAAGTTCACCTGGCTCTGAATGTGACGTCACCTCTAGTCTTTGTTCTGCAAGTTCATCTTCTGGAGGACCTGGTCTTCAGGTGGAATGGGGAATTTCAGAGAAAGTCCTTCCTGAACTTTGGGAGGAAAAGGGGTGGGAGATGCAGGGAGGGGGTGGGAAAAGGCCAGAGAGACCTCTGTTCTCCTTTAGTTCAAAACTCTCAAAGCCCAGGTGTCTCACTTCGAGGGATGCTTTTATGAGCCCAAACAGAAAACACAGCCCTCTGCCCAGACCACACTTGCCTTTCCCTGTTTGTTCCCCTCCTTCTTCAGTCTGAAACACGCTCTCACCTTCCTCTGTCTACCTACTAGTCCTTCAAACCTAGTTCAAGACACACCTCCTTGGAGAAGGCATGCTCCAGTCCCTCAACCCAAAATACACCTCCCTGGAACAGACCCCTTGGGCATGAGGGTGACTTCAAATGAAGGCAATTAAGATTTAGCAGATGCAGAAAGAAGCTTTCCAAAGGCCTGCACGAACCTTGCTCAGACAAGCCCTCCTCTTCTGGTAGTTTCCTCCATATATTTACCTTCCTACAGAGTGCCACTTTTGGAAGTCCAAACCCCCTTATCCTTTGTCTTTCTCCACACCTGCCTGTCCTTTGTATAAAACAGTATGTAAGCTCTCAGGTCTATCTACTTCTTCAGCTCTTCACTTCCTTTCAACTAAGCCTCCAGGTCACATCAAAACTAACATCAAATTAAATGTGTATGCCTCTTCTCCTGTTGACCTTCCTTCTGTCATTCTCATTTGCTGGGCACCTCTCAGTGAACCCAAGAGCTAGCGAGGAAAACATATTTTGAGTCCCCTACTGTTTATAGTTAAATCTGCCCAGGTGGAATTGTAGTTGTCATTGTCAAACCAGTAAGTGAACATGAATTTGTATCTTCTGATGAGTTAGCACATTATGGGCATATTTTAGTCTCAGATAATACCTGTTAATCAATTGTCACCAGAGGATATAGAAACAGGTCAGAAAGCACATTCCGAATTCTCAATTAATATTTTGTTTCTCCCCAGAGCAAAGACAAAGAAATTGAAAAGACACATCCTCAGTTACTCAGAGTTACTTCAGATCGGTAAGAAGAATAAGTAGATGCAGAGCTAGGTGAAAAAACAGGGGACAGATTCTAGTGCCTGAAAGACTGAGGTCACAGAGAGACAGAGGGGAGCTCAGAAATCACCTTGATTTCTGTGTAGACTGAGATTTCGGGAAGATGAAATGGACACAAATGGGGGAGAGTGACCAGCAGATTGTTGTTGTGGGGGACTTCTTTACAAATTCAGATATTTTTGTGGTGGTTGTTTCTTATCTTTCCTTTCTCAAACTTTCCTAAGATTCTTAAAATGGCATGTGAAGCCATATTAAGGTCTGGGCAAGAAGAAAATAGTATTTCCCTGTATCTGCTGACTAAAATATCCTCCCATTTGGAACTGAATGAGATGAGTCAATAAAAGATCTACAATTTAAAACCATGACTCAGAAAAACATTAACTTATAAACATCACATAGAGCCCCCAGCAGCCCAATCTGCTGGCAGGCCAATATCAACCCTCATAAAACTACCCCTGCAGGGGGCACAGTGCAGGCAGGTGAAAATGACTGATCCAGTTACAAAGTAACATGTGTGTAAAAGACCCACACAACAGTCTGTCTACATTCAAAAGTGTGATGATGTTACTCATTGTTAAGCTTTTGCATTCATTTTGGTCTTTTAAAATACTGCCTGATATTACTACTTACAACAATTACTGAATTTGAGCCTCCCTTTGAATTTTGTGCTCCAGGCAAATCCCATACTCCTCTCACCATAATCCCAGCCCCACCTTCAAGCAAGGATCTCTATGTCCTGCTAGTCCTGGTCACATGTGGCTAGTTCATTTAGACTTTATTGGTTGGACATTTGAAACAACTACAGAGCCGTTTTCGATTAATTTGATTAATTCTCATAGAATTGTCAAATTGGGTGGGGGAGTCAATAGTTCCTCTGTGAAATAAGGTCTCTTAATAACTTTTAGTTCCCTAGAACAACAGGGTGCCAACTAGCGCCTTTCTGATGTTTAATTGGTAGTTTAACGACTCATCTTGTTAAATGCATATATTTCAGAAAATAGCCAATAAACTTAACTAGACCTGAATGCTTCAATTAAAGGTCTTGGTTTACATTAAAAAGAAAGAAAGAAAGTAAACGCCTTTAGAAGTTGAATGAATCACCCGTGTAGAAGCTGTATTAGCTACCTGGCAGATCAATGGCGTAACTGTAGCCAAGTTGTTCTGCAGTTAAAAAGAGTTCCTCGTTAGTGACAGGAGGGAAGAAAGGAACCAAGTTATACATCCGATTGTGGCCAATGGGTGCCATCTCCCGAGGCCAGGCATCCACAGAAGGGTTGTATCTTCTCATCCACTCATCAAAGATGGCATCAGTAAAGGAGTGGAGGACCTGCAAGAGACAGCACAGCATGGCGTTTAATATTGAAGGGCCCATTCCAACCAACTCACCAGACTGGAGCTACTGTGTGCCCGATTGATCCTTGGCGACATACACACTGGCATTTTTTCTTGAGTTTTCAGGGATGCATGGACATCTCTCTCCAAACAGGTTTGTAAACCCTTTGTCAAGTGAACAAATGAAAGCTCATGTTACAGATTTAACATTGTTTTGTGAATATTTGAGACCTTCAACATGGTGTGTTGATTATTAATTTCAGAAAAAAATACAGCAAGTACGATGAGATCTGTACTCTAGTAGATACTCAAATGTTTGGTTTAATAGAAAAGAGGAACAGTGACAATATTATAGTATCGTACTATAAACAAACAGTAAAAAGTAAAAAAAAAAAAAACAAAAAAACAAAAAAAAACTCCAAGTTTTTTAAAAGAATTTTTAAATTTACCTCATTAGGAACACCCTTCTATCTATTCATTTGATAAACCACTCACTTGAATTCTTGGTGCTATGGAAGCATTAGGAAATCAAAAGATGTTGTAATGCACATAGTACTCATTTTTATTTTCTCAGAGAAGCTGTTAAAGTCCTTTTCAAATACAGCAATAATTACATGTTTTAAAATATTAACAGCAAAAATTCCATTTGTACAGCCCTGATTTTACAACAGGATATAAATGCAAGACTTTGTACTTAACAGAGTTCTTTCATTCCTAGACTGCAAATTCATGGAGTTCAGGAATGATGACTGCTTCTCTTTCCTCCTGTGCCCCAGGATTGACACCCCAAGGCCACCATAGAAGTTTAACAGTTCTGAGGCAGCCATGCTGTGAGGAAACCTAAACCAACCCACATGAAAGACCCCATTTACAAGCCTTCAGATTTCAAGGAAAGGGAAAATGATTGGCTAGTTCACAGCTGCTGTAACACCTGCTACCACCTGAGAGACCCAGAGGCCAGAAATGTCTGGCCAAGCCCTTCCCAAATCTGTCCACAGAAATCATGAGAAATGGAATGATTCTTGATGCTTTGAGCCACTAAGCATTGTGGTGATTTCTTATGCAGCAATAAGTGGTTAACCAGAACTATGGGGAAAGGTCTGGATACAGTCTCAGGCTCCAGCTTACTATAGCATGTTTAGGGGAAGGTTTCCAGTTCCCCAAGGAGAGGACATGACACTGCTCCAGTCCTCTAGGAATCAAAACCAAAGTGGAAATTCAGAGGTGATCACTTAAGTCATATGGTAGACACAGACACAGGTGCACATGGAAACTCCAAGTTCGAACTTAAGGTAGAAGGCATACATAAGAAGGTAGGTCAGTAGTCTTTCTAAATGAGAGAATTCCTAATGGTAATTTTTTTTTAAAAAGTAATCAAACTTGTTATTTTATGGAAATATTTATTTATCCTTCCTTTGCTCTACCAAGGATTTGAAGCAGTATATAACCAGAAGGTAGCTTTGAGATTTCCCTAAATAAGCCATATGTAATATGCAGGTAATAGTTAACAACACCCAGGCATCTACGTAGCTGGCTAAGTTCTTTTACTGGGAATAGTTTAGTGAGACATGAGGAACTGTCTCCTGTCTGACTGAAAGTAGGTGGCCTCTCCAATTCATATGCTGAAATCCTAGCCTCCAATGTAATGGTAGGGCCTCAGAAAGGTAAAGATTATAAAGATGGAGTCCTTGTAAATGGGATTAGTGCCCTTATAAAAGAGACCCCAGAGAGTTTCTTTTTGCTTCCAGTGTTGTGAGGACACAGCAAGAAGAGAGTCCTCACCACACATGGAGTCTGCTGGACTTCCCAGCTTCCAGAACTATGAGAAATGAACATTTGTTGTTGAAGTCACCTTGTCTATGGTACTTTTGTCATAGCAGCCTGAGTTGACTAAGACACAACTATAGGTGAAAAGGACATTTGAACATTAACAGTGTCTTCTAGGCAGAATTCAGCAAGATAGTTTATTTGCCATTTTGCTCTAATTTTCTCTATCCTTCCCCATCTTCCCTCTCATTGAACCCTGAAAAGAATATAAATTATTTTTCCAGCATTTTGAAGGAGTTACATGTGCAACCCTCACTTCTGTCTATATTTATATGGTAGCACAGAATCCAAATATACATATGCATGCATGAAGTGTATACAATATACATTATACACAAGATCATGTATGTGAAGAAAAATAGCAAGAGGGCTAGAAATTCAGGTATCAATCCCTTAAGAAAGAAAGCCTTTATGGATTAAACCCTGAATAGATACAAACAGAAATCTGCAGAGTTCTGCTGTGAGTGTGTTGACCAGTTCAATACACATCATAAGCAGGTTGAGAAGACAGAAGCAAGGTGATGTGAGAAGAGAGTCTACCTGGAGACAGAATTGTCCCAAGCCATACTTGGCCATGGAATCATCAAAAATGTTAGAAAGGATCAATGCTAGAACCATCTTAGATTTGATTACGAGCTGTGTTTTGCCACCTTGTTCACACTTTATTTCATCAATAATGAAGTATATACAATGCATCCCTGAGCACAGGTTTAGATCTCAGTAGATTAGGAGTGAGAAAAATTATAAAATCTAGAATTGGAAAGAACATCTTCAGATGACATTTAGCGCCTGCCAAATTAAAAAACAGAAACCCCCCCCCCCAGACTGAGCCCACAAAAATCCCAAACAGGGGGTCACCATCCTCTCTTATACCTCAGCTCTTCTAGAACTCACCAAGATGTTGTGCTGCTCAAGAGACAGTGGTTGCATGTCTGTTACTTTAAGACTGCATAACAAATAAGTAAGTAAAGTGTTTAAGAAACATAAATAGATATAATAAAACCAGGGGCCTCATCTTTTCAAAAGCCATGAAAAATTATTCAGACCTACCCTTCACCAATTAGTGTTAATTCTGATTAACATGATCTAACAGGACTAAATTATCCCAGCTATAATGAAAGCAATTGTGAAGGGATCAAGTTAAGAATTGTTTAAACTGACAAGGGGCAAAATTGCTGTTATAAGGCTGGGAATGGAGAAACGCATGAGCAGGAAACTTCTTACCGTCTCTGCTCAGCCGCCTACTGGGTGGTGTGTGCTTGAGCACATTTCTTAGCCTCTCTGGATTCTATTTTCCCCATATTTGAAACAAGCAGAGTAGTTAGCCACACACAGCTTTGTGAAGTTGGGAGATTAAATTTGCATGACACCTAGCCTGGGGCTGTCACAGAATAAATGCTTAGTAACATATTTAATATTCTCCTACAAAAACACTGGAAAGGGGTTGCTGGGGATTGAACCCAAGGCCTCACACATACTAAACACACACTCTACCACCGGTCCCTAACAGAAATCCACTGAGCATCTACTGAGTGCCATGACTATCTCTAGAGGTTGGATATGGGTTCGATGATCACGCTCACTTCTCCAAAACTAATGAAATGTAGAAAATACATCTTCATATGACCAGATTACTAGGTGTTCCAGGAAATAAAATATCTAAAGAGAATGTTGTATTTTTTTTTTTTTTTTACTTAGAGAACAAACCATTTCCACTAATTCTGACTCTATTGAATACATTTTTTTACGTTTTTCTTTTTCCAGAAGTCCTGATCCTGCATAAACAGACAGACCACAGGAAAGGAAATGCAAACAACTTCACATGGATAAAAGGATGCTGAACTTCACATAGAACGCAGATTACAATTCACAGAAGTACCTCTTCACCTATCAGATTGCCAAAGATGAAAAGGTAGGATAATGAAGAACGAAGACCCTGAGAGAGGGAGGCAGCTGGACGCTGATGCATGGGTGTGCAGAGGGACTGTCCTTTGACTCCTGGAGGCAATTCTACAACACCCAGTCAGTACCAGGCGTACTTATTTGCCCCCACAACCTGGGAACTCCTTTAGCTTACAGGTCCAAGGTTATTTATTGGAGGATTGTTGGTAAAGCAAAACAAAACAAAACAAAACAAAACAAAAAACCACTAAATTCAAGCTACAGTTTGGACGTGGCTTGTCCCCATCCAAACTCATGCTGACATTGAATTCCCTGCATATAAGGATGGGGGGATGGGACTTTAAGAGGTAATTAGGTTGTGAGAGATCCACCCTCATGAGTGGACCGTGCTTTTCTCAAGGCAGTGAGTTCATTCTTGCTCTAGGGGTACTGGATTGTTTACTGTGAATTTGTGTGTGTGTGTGTGTGTGTGTGTGTGTGTGTGTGTGTGTGTGTGTGTATGCATGTGCGTGTGTGTTTCCCTCAGCTCTCTTCCACACATACTTCTTTCACACCTACCAACTTGCCTTCCATTTTCCGCCATGAGTTGACCCTGTATGAGGCCCTCATCAAAAGCCAAGCAGATGTCAGTGCCTTGTTCTTAGATCTCCAGAACTGTGCACTAAATAAATCTCTTTCCTGTATAACTTACCAAGCCTCAGGCATTTTGTTATAGCAATACAAAATGGACTAAGACAGTGCCTATCAATAGGGACTAGTTAAAAATTTCAGGATAGCCAGGCATGGTGGTGCATGTCTGTAATTCCAGCAGCTTGGGAGGCTGAGGCAGGAGAATCTTGAGTTTAAAGCCAGCCTCAGCAAAAGTGAGGCACTAATCAACTCAGTGAGACCCTGACTCTAAATAAACTACAAAATAGGGCTGGAGAAATGACTCAGTGGTTGAGTGTCCCTGAGTTCAATCCGCAGTACCTCCCACAAAAAGTTGTTTTGTTTTGTTTTGTTTTTCAGGATAAATCCATACAATAGAATGTCATACAGCCAGGGGAAAAAAGGAATAAGAAAATGCTTCATGAACTGTTATGGTGATCTAAAATTATAAATAAATAGGTCAGGAAGGCACAGAAATGTCTATGTTATGTTCCATTTGAACAAATATGTAAACCTATTTGCTTCTATACATTAAATATGTCTGGAAGATTAGAGAAAAATGATCATGGGTGGCTGGAAAATAGTAGTGATACAAGGACTTCATTTTTGGAATTCTTGTGTGGATTAAATATTTAAAATTTTTGAGATAAAAAATTTAGGGAGGGTTGGAAGTGTATCTCAGTGATGGAAGGCTTGGTTAGCATGCATGAGGGTCTGGATTCAGTTCTCAACACCAAAATTAAATAAAATTAAATGAAGTAATTCAGAGTACTATACAACAACCTTAAATTAAATAAACTAAAGGAAGATAGGATAGTATGTGTAATGTATATATTATAACTATAACTGTATAAAATGAGAAAATTAGCAGAAATTGAGATGAATTATGGACTTTTAAAAACTTTTTAAATCAACTTTTCTGGAATTACTAATAATATAAAAGTCATTAACATACTCAAAATAAAAATTTGACATGAAACAATGCTATTCTAATTTTGAAAACTCAGTCAAATTATGATTTTTGTTATTCGAAGAAAAAGTAGATCCCTTTTTATGTTCTTCACTCTTGAGAATAAAGCAATAAACTTCTTTTTAAAAAATTTCAGCTAAACTCATACTAACTCAGAAGTATTTTAGGCTTGTTATGAGAACTTTTAATTGTCCTATATTGTAGCCTAGGACAGTGGAATCAGAAGTGGCCTTACAGGGTTAACTTAGGGAAGTCCATTAGGTATTTGTTATTAGAAATTTATTTTCTCTTGCTTTATATTTCTGAATTAATGAATCTATCTGACCCAACTGATCATTATTGCTATGAAATAAAAATGATAATAAGACTGTGTGACTTAGTCCATGTAGAATTTCAGTGTAGAAACTAGAAAACAAATACATGAGTTTTTAGTGAGTATTAACCACTAACTGGTTCCTTCCAGACTCTGAGACATCGAAAGAACTTAGAACTCACCAAATGATCTCACTAAAAAGAATAATGGCGATGAGATGCCACCGCAGTTCTGTCAGAATGACTTATCAAAAAGGCAGAAGAAAACAAGCTCCGGCGAGGACATGGGGAAGCCTGGCATACTGTTGGTGTAAAATCAGTGTCACCATTATAGAAAGCAGTATGGAGGTTCCTCAGAAAATTAAAAATAGAACTACCATGTGATCCAACTCACTTGGGTATATATCCAAAGGAAATAAGAGCAGTATGACAGAGAGAAATCTGCACTCTCATGTTAATTACGGCACTATTCACAGTAACCAAAAGAAAATGGAATCTATGTAAGTATCCAGCAGAGGAATAAATAAGAAAAATGTGGTACATACACATAATGGAATACTATCACATTATTGAAAAGACTTTTTTTTTTGTCATTTGCAACAGCACAGATGAACCTGAAGGACGGTATGTTAAGTGAAATAAGCCAATGTGAAAAGACAAATGCCTCATGATAGCATCCAAATGGACTTTTAAGAACAGCATCTTGAGGAATTGGGAAGAATATTAACTCACCTCTAACATAGTTTCCTTTTTGGCAGTTAAAATATTTAAATGTACAATTTATTGGTTTCCTTTATTTTTTATTTTCTGAATTACATCTAAATTTAATATTGAAGGCAGCACAACTTAGCATTCCTGTGGCTTAATCTTGTTTTCCATGATAATGTGTGCATTTCTTCCAATTATCTTAAAAATTATTAGAATTTCTGAGATTGGTTCAGAGCTTTTCCTGTATTCTGATGCTCTGCCATCTTTTACTCATTATTATGATCATACACAAATTTGTAATTCCCCTGCTTGAAGATATTTCAGGAAAAAATCATTTTAATAAATGTCATATGCAATATATTTGCATGAATTGCCTCCTGAATTTGAAATTCCAGAAGCTCTAACTCTGTAAACTGACATGCTTTAACCTAAGTCTTAATATGCAAAACATAATTTAAGGCTGAATTGGCTTCTAAATAAAACTGTAAATAGCCTAAAGTAAGGGGTGTCTTCTCAGAACCAGTGTCATTATTACCTCAGAGTCTTCAAAGAAAGTCTGTGGCTTTTGGTTTATTTATATGTATATGATAGCATATTACCAAAGAAAACACAATTTTAAGTATCAAAGATATTAAAAGTAATGAAGACCAACACGATTAAACATCTAATATCTTTGAACTACATGCAGTCATGGGATTACTTACCCATAAAGTTTTAATATGGGTTTTCACCTCAAGCAGGAAAAGAGTCATGCTAAAGAGATAGTCCTGGGAGCTGGGGTTGTGGCTCAGTGGTAGGGCGCTTGCCTAGAGTGTGTGAGGCACTGGATTCCATCCTCAGCACCACATAAAAATAAATGAATAAAATATAAGGTCTATCAACTCTAAAAAAAAAAAAAAAAAAAAATTAAGAAAAAAAGAAATAGTCCTACTGCACAGAAAAGGCATTGATTCCCCAGAATAGGGGGTGGCAAACTAAAGCCTGGGGTCATTGTGTTAAATGAAGTACTCCGAGCACAGAAAAATACCATATGGGCCCACCACCTGTTTTTCTAAATAAAGTTTTATTGGAACACCATACTTGTTTGCTTATGCATCGTCCATGGCTGCTCTCATACTACAGTGGCAGAGCTGAGGAGTGGCAACAGGGATCATCTGGCCCCCAAAGACAAGGGTATTTGCTGTCTGGCCACTTGCAGAAAAATATTGCCCTCCCCTGTACACCTAGTAGGCTTCCTCCAAAGAAGGAGATAGCAGTCCTAGAGAGGTGGGGAAGCTGAAAACCAAGTTACTAGCACTACCATTATTTCCTGTAGTAGGAGATAAAAGTTTGGGGTGTCATTCTCAATTTGTCAGAGGATTCATGGTTCCATTGATAATATTTTGGAATACTGAATGAGAAGTATTATGATATTTCCTTTATGTGTAAGGATCATGTGGACAAATTATGTAGTTGAAAATGTATGTTTTAATAAAAAACATATTGTGAGACATATAGTTAGATAAATAGCAGAGAAGGCAGGCACCAAAAGTGCTTGGCGCAAACTAGAAGCTGAGATGGTAGCAGGAACGTGATCTGAAGATCAGGTCAGAACCCTTGGACAGGCAGGTGTGAAGATGGACAAGGAGGCTGTGGAGCCCTCCCAGAGAAGCCCCCGCCTGGCCGCAGGTGGGACCAATAGGCCACACCTCTGACACCCCTTCATTTATTGCTACTGCAGAAAGCTGAGCGGAGAATCAGTTCTACCAACTGCTTCCATGTCAGAATTTCCTGAATCTCACCGGGGAACTCCAGAAAGCTGCTCAGACCCAAGACTCCATTCTTCCTGCCACCAGCAAGCTTAGTCATTGGAAACTGCACTTTTACTCTCCTTAATGTCTCCTCTTTTTGTACCCTGGGTTCAATAAAAATAATAAATCATCTCTGAAATACCTCTCACTTTGTGCTTGTCAGTCAACCGCCTCAGGGTACAACTGTCTGCTGTGGAGAACAAGATAAGGAACTCTAATTAAGGTCTGGAAAAGCAAACCCAACTCATAGCTCTCATTCCTTCCCACTGATGACCATAAAACACATTATTATTTTTATGATAACATTTGTATTGCCCTTGACAGTTTCTGGAGCATCATCATATTATCCTAATCTACAAGAGTTGCTTTAATAAGTACAACACTTTTTATCACCACAAAATCAGGTCATGTGACCAACACTGCAGAGGGGCAAGCAGCAGCTCCACATTGTTCAGTGACATTCCAAAAACTGCACAAGTTAGAACTAAAGAAAACCAGATTGGCTCATAACCCAGTGTTCTTTTTACTGTATTGTGTAGCCTCCCAAGTTATCCAGAAAAACAAACTGCTCGAACTGATAGTTTGAGGATGTGTTGTGCTATAGACTGAATGGTCCCCCCAAATTTATATGTTGAAGCCCGAACCACCAAAAATGTGCCTGTGTTTGGAGACAAGGCCAATATGGAAGTAACCAAGGATAACTAGGGTCACAGAGGTGAGGCCCTGTTGTGATAAGATTACTGTCTTTATAAGAAGAGACACTGCAAAGCTCACTACCTCTCTCTCCATCATATGAGGTCACAGTCAGAAAGCCCAGGAAGCCTTCGCCAAAATCACATCAGTCAGCACCCTGACCCTAGATCCCTGACTCTCCAGAATGGTGGAGAGTCGTTTAAGCTCTCTAGTCCATGGTATTTCATTAGTGCTGCATGAGAGGACTAAGACACAGTACTAAGATTCAAGTTGAGGTGAGATAAATTCTGGAAGAAAAAATAGGGTTTGGGGCCACAGTACAATATAAACTCAGAAAACTGGTAAAGTTAGGTGCAGTGGCATGTACCTGTAATCCCAGTGACTTGGGAGGCTGAGGCAGGAGGATCGCTGCAAGTTTGAGGCCAGCATCAGCAACCTAGTACAAACTGTCTTAAAATTAACAAATATAAAGGGGTGGGATATAGCCAAGTGGTAGAACGTGCTAGGTTCAGTCCCTACTACTCAAACAAAACAAAACAAAAAGGACAACAGGTGAAATTTCTTCTTACAACTGCTCCCAAGCTATCTAAGACATGTAAAGCAAAAAACAATGTTTAACTAGATTATGGTGAGATAAATGTATGTAAAGCAGAGCCATTGTTGGGTTCAGTGGCTGAAACATGATGGTTATGTTATATAAATCTCCTAAGCCAAATTTAGTGAACTGTACCTGAGAGGATAAAAGCAGCCCCGACATCTAGGAGCTGACCTGCTACTGTCACCCAGGCTGGATGTCCTCCTGTCAGACATAAATAATTCCATAGAGCACTAGTACTAGCACAGCACTCTGTGATGGGTCAGGACAAAAAACATCAACTCCATAGCCACGTCTAAACCCGGACAAAATGTGAACATGGTCCAAGCCACAAAACACCTAACATTACCTTCCTGGCCACTGCTTTACTAATAACCTGAGCCTAGTCTGTCCTCCCTGTGCAGAAGAATTATTGAGGTTTCCAATCATGGAATTACCCCTGCTTCCTGCCATCATCTGATCCAGAGCAAAACTCTTTACCTCTTCCCCCAAATCGCCTAACACATGCCCAATTCCCATCGGTCCTTCCTAACACCTCCTGCCTGAGACTCTCCACCATCTTCCATTCTCTCCACAAAAGGAGTAATAAAGCCACTGTGCTCAACCACAGTAGTGAAAAACAGAGGCTCCATCCATGCCAAGCCTCCCAAGATGCCTGAAACCAAAGAGAGTAATAAACCCCATACGCAGTGTTCTTTCCTATGCATATACAACTACAGTAAAGTCTAACTTCTAAATGAGACACAGTAGAAGATTAGCAACAATTAACAATAGAGCAAGCATAACAACAAGAAAGAAAGGTCATATGAATGTGGTCTCTCAATGTATCTTGTACTGTACTCACCCTTCTTTCAAACCATGGTTGACCATGACTAACTAACCCACGGGCAAGGGGCTAACGTACAGCTCCCAGAGGTCTTCAGCTACAGGGCATTGACTAGCCAGCAGCTAAATAATGTGCCCTGACTGGCACTCCCTAATTTTGTCTGTCTCGGGAGAACCCATTGGCGAACGTGTCTTAAGGACAAATAAAGCTTGGAATTCTAAAATTTACAGCCCCATTGTCAAGTTTCACTATTTTTTTTTTCCTTTTTGTTTTACAGGGAGGCAGAAATCAGACTTTCAGATGTACCAAGGGGAGTTTACCACACCTGGGATGTTAAGGAACCATGAAGCCCCTCCATGGTTAATGGCAAATCTCTCTACTGGTTGTCTTTCAACTCAGAGGCAGAAGCCAAAAAACAAAGGAAGTAGCACCAACTGTGAACTTCTGTGGGATTCCCATTGTTGAAGGTGTTTGTTTGTCATGTTCATCCACCCAGCACCCCGTCTCCATTTTCCTTCCCTCTTCAAGTTACCAGAAAATTTCTTTCCTACAGGTAACTAACTCATCGAAGGTTAACTCATTTAGCCAAGAAAAGCCCATTTATGATTATGTTAATTTATGAGTGTTAATTTATGAGTGTTAATTTATGAACTGATCTCTAGACTGTAAACTTCTGTCCAAGATCATCCAAAAGCTACCCAACCCAGAAGCATGAGGTTCTGATTAGGGGCTTCAAATACCAGTTCACCAGCCCAATGGTGTGTGTTATTATAAGCATATGTCACCTTTTACCCACAGAGGATGAAATTCCACCAAACCTATTATTGAAAAATAAGTAAACCTGACATGTTCTCTAGAAACTTCTCAGTCTTGGAACATACCACAAAAACAGGATCATTGGCAGCTGAATGTGGCAGAGCACTTGTCCCATTCAGGAAGGAGTGGACCAAATTGTGAAGGCTTGCCACTTGAGAGTCCAGCGTCCCATCTGCTTTATCAAATCCTTCCAGGGCATTCCTGAGAGAAACCAGCATGTCAGCAATAGCAGGCAAAGATGGAGAAAGGCCTCTTTTCCTAGTTTCCAGCCTAGAAGGTCATCTTTAATCCAGGATTAGGTGGGCATATGAGAGGCTCTGTCAAGGCTACTTGAGAGAGCCCGCTGGTGATGTTAATCTTCCATAAGGGAATGGAACTCCTAATCCACCTGCTCCTTCTGCACCTGCTCAGTTAAATGTTATCTGCATACTCCATGACAATTATTTACCTTCATACCTGTCTCTCATGCTCTGAAGGACAGGGTCTGAGTTTTCCCCTGTATTTTTATAGCCAGAGCCCAGTATCCTGCCCAGGATGGTGTATGACTAATAAATGATTTTAGACTAATGTCTAATCTTGTATATTCATATTTCTCAACTAAATAGACCTTCACTTTGACTGATATATATATATATTTACATAAGATCCTAAATATATCCCAGCATTCCCATATCTTTCTTTTTGCCTAAGGAAAGCAAGTCTCAGGAAATTCTAATCGTCCATACCCAAACTCAGTGATCCTCAAATCTAAGCACACCTGGGAATCACTGGAGAGAAAAGCCATAATTCATCTTCCACTTCTAGAGTTTCTGATTTAGCAGGTGTAGGCTGGGTCTCAACAATTTGCATTTCTCACCAATTCCCAAGTGCTACCACATTTTGGGGACCATACCCCTAACTCCAATACATAGAAATGCAAACTCATTTAATAGCATTTTGTCATAATCAAAAACTAATGCCTATTCCTTTTCAAAGCAACATTAAATGCCACCCTTTACCTACCTTTGGCACTACTCCGAGGGTTGTATCCAACTCTAGCACACTTTGAGCCCCACTACACTTAGCACAGCTTCTGCACTTAAGTTGGACCTTCCCCGCCCTTGGCCCCATCCAAGTTGTACAGTTTCCATGAAGTTAAGAGAGAGAGAATCTAGTTTTGCAGAAGACCATAAATACATTCACCACCCCTTTGGCAAGGCCCATCCCTCTTCACTAAAATCTTATTTCTATACCTAATTCTCATAATTCTTAAAGTCTTTTTAGGTGGGAGAAAAGTAATAGCTGGTCTTCACATTTGAGCATTGGAATGCCATTGCTGGGCTGTAATTTGAGTTGAACTCAGCACTCAGACCCCAATATTAAGGTCTGTGGCTGATAAATTTCTAATGTGAACATTAAAAAAAAAGAAAGAA
Organism: Sciurus vulgaris; assembly: GCF_902686455.1. Taxonomy (NCBI): domain Eukaryota; kingdom Metazoa; phylum Chordata; class Mammalia; order Rodentia; family Sciuridae; genus Sciurus; species Sciurus vulgaris. Next base: position 171,462,048 of record NC_136464.1, read on the forward strand.
AGAAAAGAAAGATAAGGAGCATGGGCATTTTAAAAGCACTGTATTTAATAAGATGCCATGGTTCCAAAGACTATACCTAGATCTAGAGAGAAATTAGACATAAAAAAGTGCTTTTGGAGAGTTGAGTTTGAAAAGAAAAAACCACACAGTTGGCAGTTGGCTCCATTGTGTGGATGATAGCGGTTCCTCAACTTCCTCTTATTAAGCCCCTCTCCATTACTCACTTTGGAGAAGTATCCAAAGACCTGGATTTCCTTCCAGGCTACCTCAACTACAAGCTGAAAATCTAAAAGTGTTGTAAAAGAGCTTGACTACCAACCTGAAGCTGAAGGTGGAGTTCTGGAAGAAAGGAGGGTTGTCAAACTTGGGGAGAGACAGACAATCTTGTACGTTTTTTAAGGTGGGCAGTTTCTCACTATTTCTTCCCACCTGGTTTCTTCTCAGCAAACCTTCATAGGTTCCATTACACAGGGTAACCTGGCGGTTGTAGTCATCCAGGCTAAGATTTAGAAGATTAAAAATAATATATTTTAACTCATGGATCATGGTCATGGTTATGGTAAAATTTTATTACTTGCTAAAAATACTATCCCTGTAAATAACTACGTATCAAGAAGCTAAAGAATATAGATGCACAAAATACAAAGATAATGTGATAATAATTATAGTTCCATTGAAAAGACAGTGATAGACAAGTAATATGGCAACTCCTAGGAGGGGCATCTGGCTCTGGGACAGTGTAGTTGAGATGAGGTTAAGCCACATTACACTGAGCCAAGCCAGTTCTAGTGGACATGACTAGGTAAGCTAGGAAAGCATTTTAGGCAAACAGAGGAGATCAGCACAAAAGCAGATGAAACTATACAAAGGAAAGGTTAATAAAAAAGTTATTTTAATGTTAAAGGAGATGGAAAAGTTAACCACCTCAATTTTATCTTTATGGACTATATACATGTATCAAATTATCACACTGTACCTCATAATTTGTACAATTAAAATAATAATTAACATTTTTAAAAGAATAAGCACCATCTTAGGAAACACGTGAAGGCAACAGGGTATCAATGGTTACATGATAAGCAGAGAGCTTGCAAGATCCCATGAAACACATTCTGCATGCCAGTGGTGGCCTGGAATTCCATCAGAACACCCATTGATAGTGTTTTAAAGATGTGACTGTGTGAGGTGTTTTGTTTTTTATTTTTTTAGTTTTAGATGAACACAATACCTTCATTTTATTTATTTATTTTTATGTGGTGTGGAGGATCAAACCCGGTGCCTCCCATGTGAGTTATAAAGGGTAAGGGGATGGCATCTGGCATGCAAAAATGGAGTGAGCACACACACAAGGATGGAAGCAGCCAGAACCCAAATGCTAGGCAAAGGCCTCCAAATCAGCATTTCCCAATGTGTGTCACAGGAAGATGGGCTGTGAAATAAGAGTCTTGGGGACAGATCAATTGAGGTTCTTCTTGAAGAATAATAGTACATTTATCTAGGGACAGCTCAGAGATGTTCTAAAATTAAAAAAAAAAAAAAACTCCTAAATTCAGCATTCTCTAAACATATGATCACAATCACCTCTTGACACATCTCGTATTGCTATCCCAAGACACTATGAGAAATGGTACTTTATGGAATTAAGAAGTTCATAGGAAAACCACACAGGTTATTCCACTTGCCGTGCAGCCCTGAGCCTGTCCTGCTGTAGGACGTGTGTGGGATGGGAGGACGGGGGTCCCTGGTGGGGCCCAGGCCCCTCAGAACACCGGCTTGTCTAGGCTCTGGTGCTGGCCACGGGCCAGGGGGTGTGCCCAGGCACAGTCTAAAAGTCTAAAGATGGACAGGCAGAGCAGTGGGGTTAAAAACATGGGAGTTGGGAGAGAAAAAATGAATAAAGGCAGGCAGAGGAGCCTCTTCAAGAATAGTTTTCTGAGATACAATTGTCCCCCCTTATCTGCGGTTTTGTTTTCCATAGATTCAGTTACCTGTGGTCAACTCCAATCTGAAAATATAACTATGATGCCCGGAGGAATTAAGATATTCTGAAAGAACACACTCACATAACTTTTATTATAATATCGTTATACTTTTCTACTTTATTGCTACTTATTGTTAATCTCTTACTGTGCCTAGTTTATAAACCTTACCATAAGAATGTCTGTCTAGGAAAGAAGCATGGTTTATATAGAATTTAGTACTAGTCAAGATTTCAGGCGTCTCCTGACTGTCACATCCCCGCCAAAGGTCAGACAACTCTATTATGCGTAGAAAGAGAAATGAGTTTACGGAGTTTTTGAGGAAAGAATGCTTCCTGGACTGCAGGTCACTCACCTGCTTATATGGTTACAGGGGTTCACAGGACATTCTCTCTGGGCCCATGCTCCTGTCCCTCTCAACTGCATCTTGTGGTCCAGCCACACCAGGCTGCTTCCACAGACTTTTCTAGCTTCACACATGATGTTCCTTCCACCTAGGACATACCTGCATCCTCCCTCTCCCCTACACCTGACTGAGGTCTGTGCCACCTTCAGTCTCAGAATGATCATCTCCATCCCTTGGGGACTTGTCCTGACTCTCTTCCTGGATGTACACCTGTTATAGTACTTCTCAGACTAATTCAGCTACAAGAAGTCTATTTTTCTAAATACACACGTACATTAAGAAGGGAGGGGTCCCTCATTCGCCTTGCATTCCCAGCAGTATTGCCTCATCTAGAACATGACCCGCTCTTAGCAAAGGCTGACTGAATGCAAGAACTGCTCCTAATTTTAGAATAGTTTATGGCCAAGCATATTCAGTTCACAAGTGTGATTTTGGTACATGTATTTTTTTTTTTACTAAAGACTTAAGAATTCTACAAATTCCACCTTTCATACGAAAATTATTTTCAGAAACATAAACAGAACCCCATGTACAGAATACATAGAAACAGAAATCTAACCAGGCATAGTGGCTCATGCCTGTAATCCCAGGGACTCAGGAGGATCACAAGTTCAAGGCCAGCCTCAGCAACTTAGTGAGACTCTGAACAACTTGGCAAGACCCTGTCTCAAAAAATAAAAAGGACTGGGGATGTGACTCAATGGATTAAGCATCCCAGGGTTCAATCCCTGTTACCAAAAAAAGAAAGAAAGAAAAAGAAATCTAAAGAAAAATCCATCTCTCAGCCATAGGAGACAGGTTTGGGATCTCCACTGTAGTACACATGCTATTACCTGTCACAGACAATTTCCCAGTTGGAGAATCTTGAGTTCTCACTGATCAGAGTCGGATCATCTTGTCTTGCTGCCCCTAGCAGCTGGTCTGTGCACACATCACACTCGCTCTTGCCGGTGGCAAAATTCCAGTAGGGCAAAGCAAAGGATGCATTACCAGTGAGTCGCTAAAAGCAAAAACCAAGCCAAGTGGCTTAATTTACACTTCAGAGGCAATAGGAAGGTATATAAGGCAAAGACTGGCACGTGTCTTGACCAAATGCCTTGTGAGATTAAAGAAATACATTAATGCGATATTGTTTAGCCTTAATAAAAAAGCAAACACTGCCATTGGTAACCATATAAATGAACAGAGGACATTATGCTAAGTGAAGTAAGTCAGACACAGACTGAAAGCAAGAAAGAAAAATTCTGCATGATCTCACTTAGATATGGATTCTAAAAAAATAAAAATCAAATACATAGAAATAGTAAACTGATGATTACCAGGAGTGGGGGAGGGGAAGGGAGAAGGGAAGATGCAGGACAAAAGGTACAAAGTTGCAATTATGCAGGACGAATCAATCTACAGGTCTAATGTACAATAAGAGGACTGTGCCTCACAATATTGTACTGTATACTTGCAATTTGCCTAGAGACATTTCAGATACTCCTAACATACACTAAAAAGAAAGTTAGCCATATGAGATCCTGAATATGTTCATTTTCTTGACTGTAGTTATCACTTCACCATGGATACCAAGACAAGCATGTCAAAACACCATGTTGTACAGTACTAATTAAATATATATGTATACATACTATATATATTTTCTAATTAAATGTATCAAGCATGTAAGTTTTGACCAACCTGCAGATCTCTTTCCAACCACAACAAATGGTACCGGTGCCAGGTAACGAAGGCGGGCCCTTGGTGTGAGAAATCTATGGCCTTATACGGGCGCCCTGGTCCTAAAACAATTGGGAAATATATTAGAGATCACAGAATAGGATATTTAAAACCCTTACCTGGGACATGTCTATACAGAGTAAGTCCATGATATTTTAGAAAAAAAAAATGGTTTTTCCAAATAAATACAATTTTCTCATACTAGACAAAAGTGCCAAAAATATGCAATGGAGAAAAGACAGCCTCTTCGACAAATGGTGCTGGGAAAACTGGAAATCCATATGCAGAAGAATGAAACTAAACCCCTATCTCTCACTGTGCACAAAACTCAACTCAAAATGGATCAAGGACCTCGGAATCAGACCAGAGACCCTGCATCTTATAGAAGAAAAAGTAGGTCCAAATCTTCAACATGTCGGCTTAGGATCAGACTTCCTCAACAGGACTCCCATAGTGCAAGAAATAAAAGCAAGAATCAATAACTGGGATAGATTCAAACTAAAAAGCTTTCTCTCAGCAAATGAAACTATCAGAAATGTGAAGAAAGGGCCTACAGAGTAGGAGAAAATCTTTGCCACTCATACTTCAGATAGAGCACTAATATCCAGAATCTAAAAAGAACTCAAAAAACTCTACATGAAGAATACAAATAACCCAATCAACAAATGGGCTAAAGAAATGAGCAGACACTTCACAGAAGAAGATCTACAATCAACAGACATATGAAAAAATGTTCAACATCTCTAGTAATAAGAGAAATGCAAATCAAAACTACACTAAGATTTCATCTCACCCCAATTAGAATGGCGATTATCAAGAATACAAGCAACAACAAGTGTTGGCAAGGATGTGGGGAAAAAGGTACACTCATACATTGCTGGTGGGTTTGCAAATTAGTGCAGCCACTCTGGAAAGCAGTGTGGAGATTCCTTAGAAAACGTGGAATGGAACCACCATTTGACCCAGCTATCCCACTCCTTGGCCTATACCCAAAGGACTTAAAATCAGCATACTACAGAGATGCAGCCACATCAAAGTTCATAGATGCTCAATTCACCATAGCCAGATTGTGGAACCAACCTAGATGTCCTTCAATTGATGAATGGATAAAGAAACTGTGGTGTATATATACAATGGAATATTACTCAGCTATAAAGAATAATAAAGTTATGGCATTTGCAGGCAAATGGATGAAATTGGAGAATATCATGCTAAGTGAGATAAGCCAATCTCAAAAATCCAAAGGATGAATGATCTCACTGATAAGCAGATGATGACACATAATGGGGGTGGGAGGGGTTAGTGTTAGGGTTAGAGTTAGGGTTAGGGAGGGGGGCAAGAATGGAGGAAGGAAGGACTGTATAGAGGGAAAAGAGGGGTGGGAGGGGTGGGGGAAAGGGAAAAAATAACAGAATGAATCAAACAACATTACCCTATGTAAATTTATGATTACACAAATGGTATGCCTTTACTCCATGTACAAACAGAGAAACAACATGTATCCCATTTGTTTACAATAAAAAAAATAAAAAAAACAAAAAAAGAATAATAAAATTATGGTATTTGCAGGCAAATGGATGAAATTGGAGAATATCATGCTAAGTGAGATAAGCCAATCTCAAAAAACCAAAGGACAAATGATCTCACTGATAAGCGGATGATGACACATAATGGGGGGTGGGAAGGGGGCAAGAATGGAGGAAGGAGGGAATGTATGGAGGGAAAAGAGGGGCGGGAGGGGTGGGGGGGAGGAAAAAATAACGGAATGAATCAAACACTATTATCCTATGTAAAAGTATGACTACACAAATGGTATGCCTTTACTTCATGTACAAACATAGAAAAAGTATATATCCCATTTGTGTACAATAAAAATAAATTTAAAAAAATATAATAAAATAAAGCCTGGAAAAAGATATGGAAAAAAATGGTTTTAAGTCTTCAAAAGTAACAGTAGCAATAGTGACAAAAGAATTTCGGAAGCAACTAGCATTTTTAAGATAAAATCCCTTTCATTTCCTAAGAGTCTGATTTTTAAGCAGAAAGCCAGGAAGTTCAAGTCACGCTCAGCATCAAGAGCTCCATTACACAATAGCAATTCATTAAGAAGAAAGAGAGTATCCAAAAGTGTAGACCATTAGAACCAAAATGGAATATATTTTTTAAAAGACATTTTCTAGCCCATTCCTTGCAAATGCATAAATTGGTAAAGGAGGGATTAATTAATAATACAGCAACTTCAACCACACTGAGTCCTAATGCAGCTTTTATATAACCAAAGAGAACTTAGGTGGATTCAGCCCTGTCCATCAATCAGCTACAACAGCCAGCTGACAAGCATGGTTGCCGAGACCAGAAGAGAGAAAACTACATTCAAACCAATTTGGCTGGCCACTGGAACTGCCAATTGTAGTGAAATGCTTTGGGCAATTTAATGCCTTCCTGGCTGCCTGTTCCATCCTTCTTCCCTCTTTCATAACAGCTTTTGATGGTTATGTAGAAACTTTAGCTAACTTTAGTTCTTTTTCAAAGTACCTATAATAACTTCAGAGAGCTGAACAGACATGAATATAAATTTAATTCCTAGATCTGACCAGAAACTAAAGTTTTCTTTTCCTCTTGAGACACTACCCTCTCATAAAGCAAAAATCCCTCAGAGTGATGACAGGAAAACTATAAAGGTTGATAGCCATAAGAGCCACCTTACCTATCAATAAAGAAAGACAGATGCCTACCTGAGAGGCACGTCTTAACAAGACTCATACCAAAAGCAAACTGCTATCGCTGGATTGGCTGCAAAGTTACAAAGTCTCTTTTCTTTCTTTCTTTCTTTCTTTCTTTCTTTCTTTCTTTCTTTCTTTCTTTCTTTCTTTCTTTCTTTCTTTCTTTCTTTCTGTCTTTCTTTCTTTCTTTCTTTCTGTCTTTCTTTCTTTCTTTCTGTCTTTCTTTCTTTCTGTCTTTACTTTCTTTTCTTTCTTTCTTTCTTTTTATAGTGTTTTCATCTACAGCAAAGTTTCAAGTCCCCCAAAAGTAATGATAAGGGCGTATGGAAGACAAGAAATAAGTCAGAGTGGAAAATACCAAGGAAGAATTGCACCATTTCAAGTGAGTTCAATGTTTCTATTCACCCTGACCCCAATGAGGGAACCCCAAAATGGGGTCAGTTGCAGGTATAGCCAAGTGTGTAAAGCTGCCATGAGAAAAATCTAGAATGGATTCACTCTCCTGGAACAAACTGATAGCTTCTCTCAACTGATAAAGAACTGAGGACGAAGCTGCACCTATTTTGTTAATGGAGTTCACAGCAGACAAGCTTCCATTCCAACTCCTATTCAGATCCACATTTTAGGACGTGGACGGGCCCTTGAGATTTCTCAAGTAGCATTTTCATTTCATGTTTTCTCAAGCATCCAACGTAACCATGGTCTGCAAGGCCAAGCAGGAGGAACTCTACGTTTTTGTGCCTCCGCTTATATTTTTCCTTGACAATACAACTCCAAAAAGCCTGGGCATTCCTAGCACAGCCTGGGAACCATGAGTGACGATATAACTCAAAGTCTAAAGACCCTGGAGGTTAAAGCACTGCCCATCTCCCACAGAAGAACTTAAGTTCTGCACAAAGGAGCGTCATGTGCTTTGGCACTTGTTCAGTTAATTCCTCTAATTGGAAGAAAAGGTCAGAGAGGGCTTCCATACCCAGTTTGTAATATTTTTTTCTGGAATGTAAAGGAACTTGCCTCCACTTCACCAACTCATGCCTTTGAAGATTAAGGGCTTCTTGGAGAACAACTTAGACTTTGAACCAAACATAAACTAGAGGAGAGAACATTTGAAATGTCTGCAGCCAACACACAGGAAGAAACTGCTGCCTTCTGCCTTCAGGTAGTGTTTGGCGATTCTGTGACTTTCATAAACTTATCCCTCCCTTGAGGTTGCTCTCTTTTTAATTAACTTGTGTCAAAAGACTCCCTATCCCATTTCCCCACCAAACACACACCTATAATAAACCTTAAGCCAAGGGGAAAACCCACCTAATAATGTATCTCTAACAGAATAATAATGGAGCCATACAAAAAAATCATAAATGCTGCAATTGGCGATCTGTGGCTCAGTCCCATTGGGCCCAAGCAGGCCCAGCCAGTGCTGGGTGGTGATCACATAGTCAGGGTGGGTCCTCTTCTTGGCAAGGTCTAAGGCACCCAAGAACTGCTCCCTCTCCCGAGGGGTCAAGGAGTGGATGTTCTGCCGAACAACTGGTGGCTTCTTCTGATTGCAGTTGGGGCCAGTCCAGCCGAACTTGCAGTCTCCACAATTATAGCCAGCAAAGTTTCCTGGTATGCAAAAGGGAAAGATGAAAGAAAAAACAGTTATGTAGTTTGGAAGGAATTTCTGAATCGGGGTCTTAAAGTAGAAAGGAAGAGAACATAAAGGTCCTTAGAAAAGGTAAAGACGAGTCAACTTGTATGTGTGTGCATGCACACAGACACACACATGGAAGACCAGGTGAAGCCTGGGGGCCAGCAAGCCAAGCACAGAGGCCTCAGGAGAAACCAACCCACTGCTGACACCTTGATCTTGGCCTTCCAGCTTCAATAAATGTGAGGAAATAAAGCCAAAAACAAATAATAGTCAATTGACTTTCCTTACTCTTCTCTCAAAATCCAAGTGAACTGAACACTAGAAAGTTCCCTAGAAATATTTCCAGCAAAGAAACAAGATATGAAATGCATGAGCTCTGTTATAGGCTGAACTGTGTCCCCTCAAAATGCACAAGTACTGATCCCTAGTACCTCAGCCTGTGACAGGACTTGGAGTTCTGGTTCTTAAAGAGGTAATCAAGGACTGGGGATGGAGCTCAGTGAAGTGTTTGCCTAGCAAGTTCAAGGCTTTGGGCTCAATCCCAAGCACCACACAAAATAAAAATAAGAATAAGAAAAGAAAATTAATAAGTAATTAGGGCAAAATTGGGTCATTGGAGCAGGCCCTAATTCAACATGTCTTGTGTCCCTATAAGAAGAGCTAAGGCCTCTGCGCACAGAGGAAAGACCAGGCGAAGAGGACAGTCATCTGTGAACTAGGGAGAGAGGCCTGGGGAGAAAATGGCCCTGCGAGCACTCGGCCTTGGCTTCCTGCCTCCAGAATTAGGAGAAAATAGTTTCTGCTGTTGAAGCTCCGCACCCGCAACCCCGGTGCCCCCATCATGGTACTCGGCTTCGCAGCCCCCGCAAACCGATGCTCCTGCGCGGCCGCCTTTTGCCTACCCCAGCACAGTCTAACCTATTCTTCACCGATTCATGCAGGGAGGGTGCATAAATTGGAAAGGTCCCTCTCACGTCCTCCGGGCCTCGGGAGGTCCTCGCTGCACCCACCGGCTGCCTGGCACACGGCCTGGGGCTGGCACCGAGCCGCACAATGATTCTGAGAGCGCAGACAATGCACACCGAGCACAGGGGACCCCAGAGAAAGAATGAGACAAGCTGACCGCCAGGGGTTCGGTGAACCTGACATTTAAGACGCGGATGTGTTTCTCAAGGGAGCCAGCGTTCAGACAGAATCCAGGGTGGCTGGCAGCGGGTCAAGGTGGGCAGCGGGCCTGAGGTGGGGAGGTGCCCTGCACCCCTCCTGGTGCAGGATCCCAGGTGTACCGAGCTCCAGCAGGTGGCCGAGCGGCGCCTCCTCTGGTTACGGTGCCTTAGCTTGCCTTTGGCCTTTTGTCCCCCTTCTTCGCCTTGTGGATAACGGCTTTGGGCATGGGTATCCCCGCCTTCCTTGGGTGGTGATGCTAGGGAGCAGATTTAACCACTGTGGGTGGAAAAGGCCCAAACAATGGAGGCTGCTCATCTCCCCAGAGGTTAAAGGGCCGAAGCGAGGCATTTGACCTGGGGACTATCCCACTTGCACTCACCCTCGGCCTCCACCACGGGCCTCCAGACCCACTTACTTGCCTCTCCCTGTCCCAGAAATGCTTTTGCCTGACCTGCTAACTTCCTCCCTGCCCTGGCTACCAGCCGACCCCTGAAGCTTCACCGGTGGGTCCTCAATACTGTTCTCCCCCTCCCTCTTCCTCTCCCTTTCCCTTTCCTCCTCCTCCTCCCCCTCTTTTCTTTAATCCTGACACTGAACCCGGGGCCTCACACCTGCTAGCCAAGCAAGTGCTCCTGTATGGTCCTTTGAAGGAAACAACAGCGTGAACACAAAATCATTAGCGTTTTAACCCTGCAAAGAAAATGCACAAGGCTTCCTTTTTTATTAACCCAATCAATTTTTTGGATGGAAAAGAAAATTTCATTAAAAATACAATAGGTAGGGAGAATTAAGTATAATAGTAGTTGGTTATTGCATACAAAATATTCTGTTACATACAAAATGTTCTACCTACTCTTAGATAAGTCCGTTTTCTGTATTTTCCTGTTTCAGAATCCTGTACAAACGTAAATAAAAATAGTTAAAAAGAAAAAAAATGTTTTTTCCAGGTTGAAAAGCATGTTTTTTAATATTTTGAGTTAAATGCTGAAATGTTTGTTGATGCCTGGAATAAGGCTATTAAATACATGATATTTACTTACCAAGTATTTATCTTAGTTTTTGAGGGGGGAGGTACCATGGATTGAACTCAGGGGCACTTGACCACACTGAGCCACATCCCCGGCCCTATTTTGCATTTTATTTAGAGACAGGGTCTCGCTGAGTTATTTAGCACCTCACTTTTGCTGAGGTTGACTTTGAAGCTCCCAATCTTCCTGCCTCAGTCTCCCCAGCCACTGGGATTCCAGGTGCGTGCCACCAGGCCCCACTAAGCAAGTGTGTATGGAGCAGCTACTACAATACCATTTGCTTTTCAGGTTGCTTCCGGCTTTATGGAATTGGAATCTATTCATTTTCCCCCCGGGGCTTTCTTACTGAAATTCTACAATCTCTATTTTAGAAACAAATTTGATTGAACCTACTCTGGCAGATTTTTCAGAAACAGGAAATTTTTCCACAACTGACTGATCAAAATTCTGTGTCTGAAGAATATTAATTATCCAGAGGAGAATTTAGTCAAACTTCCAGCTGTCTTCCTAGAGTAGGGTTAGATGACTGGAGATAAATGTGCAGTCACCACTCCACAATTTGAGAGTCATTCCTTGCTGCAAAATGCTAAAAAACTTGGTGACATTGATGTGTCACTGACTGCACAAACATACCAATGTGGGGCAGATGTGGACAGTGGAGTGGAGAATGCAGGGACTTTGGAGGGGCAGAGGGTATATGTCTTCTCTGTTCAGTTGTGCTTTAAATCTAAAACTGCTTTTAAAACCTTTTTTAAATGCTAAGAAATAACACACTGAAGTTTTATAATGGTAAATTCAAAAATACCTATATATAAAGGTGTAAAAATTGTTTTTGAATCTTGGGGTCACATTGTTGAAATTGAGTAATTTGTAATATGGTGAATTTTGCAGCTATACACTTTCTTTATCATGATTGCTCTTGATTGGTAGAAACAAAATTATCAATAACTAATTGATTACTTAGTCAACAAACAATTTCCTGACCATCCACTACTTGGGGAGAGGTCAAAACCAGACATCTCTTGATAGTCAGGGAGCCTGTGCCCTGGGGTGGATACGGCACAGGGCATAGGGGCGATCCTGCTGGCAGTTTTGATCACCTTTACAGTGAACCTGAAACTGTTCTAAAAGTAAAGTCTTTAAAAAAAGAAAAAGAAAGAAAGAAAACTCAACATGCCTTCCTCTGCGCTTCTATAACTTTTTGTACTTTGATTCAGGCAAGCTGGCAACTTTGAACTTATCCTCTCAGAGCCTGCCCATCAGGTAAGAGTTCTATCTCACCCGGCTCTTCTGAAAACGAAGCACATTAATACGGAGCCCACAGCTTGGAGCCTGGTACAGAGTAAGTTCCATCTTAAGCGGTAGCATCACTAGTAGTATTAGATGCCCCTCGTCAAATAGCATAGCAAGTTTTTGTTTCTGTATCTGTCTCGCTTACCACTACACCGTGCACAACTTAAGAATCATGGGATTCTACATCATGTGTAGCAAGAAAAGTGAGAAATTATACTCCATTATATATGCTGCTTCAAAGTGTATTCTATTGTCATGTGTAACTAATTATAACAAAAATAAATAAATAAAACGAGATAGCCAGTACTGGCAAAGACGCGTCCCCGGTTGGGGCGTGTGTTCTCACTGCCACGCCCTACTCCATCTTCAGAAGCATCAGTGAATAACTGAAGGACTATGGTTATATTCAGCCCAGATTTCTTCTACATTTGCCTTAATACAGGCAATCGAGAAGTTAAGAAAAGTTATTTCTTGTATGGGGCTAGTTCTTGTGTATGATCAATAAGCATCAAAAGATCATCATATGGGGAAAATTTGGTGTTGTACCGATGCTTTCTTCACGGTGACCTTTGATCTAATGCAGTTTTTCCTAGCATTGTGTACTGTTTGTTAAACACCCTTTACTTCCTGTTGTTGCTTATTGAAAAAAGAGACTCATGTCTCTGTGTGTGGGTTGGGCCCCTGGGGAAGGAATCAGTGAAAAGCTGAATACAAGGCTTCGCCACCGGGGATACAAATACAGATGAGGCACGATGCTGCTGCCTAATGAAGATGAAGAAGGGTCTGTGCCGGGTGAGGCATCCCTGAGGCCTGTGGGGAAAGTGAAATGGGAAGAAACCAAGCTCCCGGATGACGAAAGACCACGCCAGGAGCCAGGAGCTGCTTCACCTCCACCTCCGTGGTGAACAGCTACCGCTTCAGTACCAACAAGAAGGCGTTCTCTGGCTCTGAGCTCGCCTGTGACCCAGGAATGTACTCAATTCAAAAAAAATTCCTTTACAGCATGTCAACAAAAAAAAGATGCCCAACTCAACCGGCAAGTGTAACAACAGGGAAACCCAGCCCAGGACACGTTCGTTTCTTTCCTTAGATTTCCTCAGAGACTCTTACATCAATTTAACATGATTTATTTTCTTCCCTTAAGCCACCAGTAGTTAAAAAAAAAAAAAAAAAGGTGGTGGATCATTTTAGAAAGATTGTGTTGTTATCTTACTGGGAAATGGGGGGGGGGGTGAGGATGGATGATACCAATCTATCTACCATTGAGTATGTCCTTGAGCAAAAATTAAATTTAAAGAGTTAAAGTCATCTGCCTACTTAGGATTGGGATAAAGAGAGAGAACATCTGAACCCCACACGTTCCTACACGCACCGCATCAGCTCAACCTCAGAAAGCTATTAGGCTAAATAGGCTTAACGACCACCGATTAGTGAATTTACAAGGAACCCTAAATAGCCTATTCCTTTTAATTAGAGATTCTATTATTTTAATAACAATACTTTATACTTGCCTAGGTCCTTTCATCTACAGAGCTCAAAAAGATTTTACAACTGCGGTTTCATCATTATCCCCATTTCAGGGATTGGAAAATGGAGGCACTTAGTCACTTGTACAAACAAGAAATGCTCAGCCAACTGCTCCAAAACTATTTGGTACCCAAGCTTTTCAAAAGCCCAGAGACACAGCTGCAACTGACATGCTCTCATAAATGCTAACTGGCAAGTAAGCCTTATAAGGTGAATGGCTAATGCCAAAGTTTTCTGAAATTCGGATCTTCCTGACAATTAAGTTTGGTAATTATGTTTTGTTATAATTTATCCCTACAGAGAATAGTGAAGTTCTTCTCTAAGGGGAATTTGAGCATAGAATTTAGTGTTTTTTTTTTTTCTTTATCTCAGAGTTTGTATTCGTTTTTACATATTATGTGATTCTGTTTTGACCAGCTTTATGCTTGTGGAAACTATGGAATTATGGAATATTTCTTTTTCCAGTGAATTAACAAAATTCAAGAACAGCAATGGAAGCTAATTTACTAGCTAAATGCCAAAAGCTGATCAGCATTTCTTCCTTAGGAAATTTTGGAGGATGCTAGGAGAATCTCAGGGACTCCATTTGCAAAGGAATAAGGCTACCAGAAGGGAAAGTCTTTGGGAAGCTCAAGATCAGGTTTAAAGTCTAAAGACTCCCTGCAAACCATAAAAAAACTACCCCAGAAGGCAAGCAGCTCACTCCACACAACTGGCAGACATATGTCTTGCTTTGGGACACGACCCATCACAGAATGGTAATTACTGAACACACAGAGCTACTTTTCAGCTCAGTCTCTAAGGACTTAGTGTGGTGCCCTATGACTCAAAGAAAAAATCCATCTAGCCAACATAACTAAGCCCATTCAAGGTTGGTATGCAAACAGAATGGAATATTATTCAGCCTTGAAAAGGAATAAATGCAGCATTTGCAACAACAGGGGTGGACCTGGAAGACATCGTGATAGGTGAAATGAACCAGTCACAGTAAGACAAATACTGCATGATTACTCCTAGTGAAGCATCAGAAGTGGTCAAAGATACAGAAGTAGACAATGAATGGTAGTTATCAGGGAGTGGGAGAGGGGTCGCTAGGGGGCTGCTGTTCAATGAATATCAAGTTGCAAAAACACAAAATGAGAAGTACCAAAGCTCTGCTGCACAGCACTGTGCCTCTAGTTAAGAGGTACTGTCACTTTCACATGTGCTACCAGGGAAGCACCTGTGTTTTCTTACAAAGGCAAAAAGAGGCAGAAGGAAAATTTGGAAGTAAGAAATATGTTTGTTACCTTGATTGTGTTGACACTAACATGGATATACATATGTCTAAACTCACCAGCTTGTATATGTGCGCAACGTTCTGCCTGCCAGTTCTACCTCACTAAAGCTGGGGATAAAGGAAGAGTCTAATAAAATTAAATTTATAGATACAGCAAATCTTGTTATTTAAAAAAACAAAACATGAACTTAGTATGGAAAGAGTGACAGTCCCAAGTGAGTCAAGAACAAGTAAACCATAGAGAAGAGGCGAGCCAGAGCCTGCAGATGGGGTGCTGGGGCAGCCGAGGCCTTAACAATGGCTGGGAACGGAGAACACACACCCTGAGGAGACTTTGCTCCTTTTGATGGACCTGTGCACGTGTGATGTCCCTGCAGCCCGGACTTACAGCCTGGACTTATTTCTGTCTCACTGCTGTTTGGAGAAGGGGATCCCTTTTGTTCTGAAAGCCGGTCACTGTAACCCTTTGTTCCTGCCACTTCCAGAGGAATACGTATAAGCACTCTCTTGGCAAAGGGAAGTTGCAGTTACCCCTTCCATGATGCATGCTCTATTCTCTCCACCTCCACCTTGTAAAAGTAAATTTGTAGCCAGGTCACAAATATGAGGGAGAAATTGATAAGAAGGGTTTACAATGATATCTGACTTACTAAATAAAGTCTTCTGCCCCAGGATTCCATAAAATGGAGATTCCCAACTTCTTAAAAAGTTGTGGCACTTGGTCATATAATAGTATAGAAGTATTTTGGGGATTTGGACAAAGACATTCCTAAATCCACATCACAGCTACCCTCCCTTAGTAATTTCTCTTCAGACCTTTTTGTAGCTTGGTTATTCTGCTATGTTCTAGCCTCATGTGAGAATAGAAGTATAAAGTGTTGTCAAAAGGAAAACGTCAGATGCAGCCGGCCGCCAAAGCACAGTATCCAGGGACTTTGCTGGATTTTGTATTTCAAATGCCCTGCCAGCCTTCCAGCTGTGCATGGATGCTGGAGGCTGGAGGGATGGACGACTGAAGAGGACCTGAGAAGGCCCAGAAGAGCCAGAGGAAAGAGCAACGTGGAGATTCCAAAGAAACAGGTGGAAGAGAGACCAGCGTCTAAGGACACTGAGCAATTTTGATAACTTCCAGTTCAAATCCCAACAAGAGTGGGAAAAAAGCCACTGTCACCCACTAACAGCCCTCCTCCCCCTGGTCACTGAGGAAGGCATCTTGCTGCAACTCCCCCTTGTTGGCAAAGTCACAGCCCAGTCATAGCTGTGATGAGAAAGATGGGGCCTGTCTGAGAGCCGTTCACATCTTGAGAAACGCTGAGGCCAGGCTGCAGAACACCTGCCTTCCACACTTGCCCCTGCAAATGCCACGCTGCGCCCACCCCTCGTCAGCATGTGCAGACCCGTTTAAGGAGAGGGCACTGGATCCATCCTGAAAGGACTTGTCCTGAGTTTCAAAGCCGACTCTCCAGCTCTTTAGCTTCCCCTTCCAACAAACAAGCCAAAGGTATGTTGGCGTGCATTCAAAACCAGGCTTGGCCCATGTAATATTTATTTAGTTTCCATAACTGGAAGTACTGGAGGATGTGATATAACCAAGACTTACTGAACACGCCTGCTACCAGGAACATATGGGTCTCCTCCCAGAGCCTGGCCTAACAGTCTGTGGCAACTGTCTCATCTCTTCCTCAGAAGGGGCTCCTTTGGCCACTGAGACCCTTTCCACCAGGCTCTGAGTGTGGCCCACATCTGCCCAGAGGGGCCTCACCTGTGCACTTGCAGGTCCGGTTGAAGAACTTCCTTGGCCACTGCTCACGGTCATCCTGGTTTCGAAGGACATAGGGCCCACTCCAGGGCCTGGTGTCAGCTTGCACCTCGGCACACTGCCCGCGGCCCTCCTGCAAGCCACAGATGTTGGCAGGCTCGGCACCCAGTGCTGGGCAGCACTCCTTGTTCACCAGGTTGTCCAAGGTCATGCAGGCCCGGGGAAACTGGGCCCAGGCTCCAGGCAGGATTCTGCAGGCCAGGCAACCGAACAGAAGCCCCCACGGCAGAGGGCTCATGGCTGAGATCTGGGGGGACCCGGCACACTCCTCCTATCAAGCCTGTCTCCTCCTTCCACTCTTGAATCCTCAAGCAGCCACTTGTCAAGTCTTTTTCTTTTTTGGTATTTATTGTTTTTGCATCCTATTCCTCTCCTCTTAAAAAAAAAAATCCACAAAAATCAGAAGCTACGTGTGTGCTGTGTGTACGTGCACATGCACATGCTATTTTATGATTCAAACAACTAACACAATTTTAATTTCATTAGAAGCGCCTCTAAGAGCCCAATTTAATGAGGGTAGCACTTCTCACCATCCTTCCCCCGTTAAATCAAGCTTTGTCTAATTGAGTTAATTTACAGAGCACCCCAGTCATCCTACTTATTATGCTGGTATTTCTAAGCCTCCCTCTTTCCTCCTTAGTCCTTGACTTTAATTGCCTTGAACTCAGTTCAAAAGCCAAACACCGTGCTGCCTTTATTCTTTCTGGCCCGCCAAGCCACGGGGCCTGGTGGGGTTTGTGTAAGGGCTGGGAGAAGCCATCATTAGGGGGATTAGTATTAGAGAAATCCTCATCGTTAGCACATGACCCAAAGCGCACAATGAAGGAGATAAAGTTTCTGGCTTGGTTTCAGGAGGGCAAAACCATCCTCTTTATTGGACCCATGTGCTCCAGCCAAGCTTGTGACCTCAGACTTCCCAGGGAGTCAATAGATGTAGTGAGCTCTTCGTCAAAGGCTCTTTGCAGACAAGCATGCATTGCTAACTACATCGCCCTCATGACTGCTCATGATGTGCAAGAGAGATCGCCACGGGAGGTCACACAACTTCGAAAATAAAGAAATATTTATTTAGGGCTGGTGTACAAGGCGTTGCTTTGTTTCACAAAGACGAATTCTCTTCCTTCCAAATAATAACTTGTTCTTCTCCTGTTCAGAGCATCTATGAAGCAGACTTTTAAAAAATTTTACGTGGAGTATCACACTGCAGAAATCCATGATGGCCATTATCTGATCACAAGGAAGGCAAGGGGAGAATTTGGAGTGAAGGCTTGCAAGTGAATCTGTTGATTTATATTACATCTAGGCATTATCAAGCTTCAGTCTAGAAAGCCCCTCACCAGAGCTGCTGGGGGCAGCAAGGGGAGCACCACAGGAGTAAAGGTGGCCACTTGTCAGAGCATCTGTGGATTCCTTCATGAAGAAACAGGACCGTCTTAGTGCCATAGAATCTGTACTGACCGACCGCTGATGTGACACTGATTTCAGTGTTCATAAGACAGAAAGAGAACTGAGGTTAAATTTCAGAGCAAATTCTGAAGGTAGAAAAAAAAATAAAGATACAGGTATTCCCACCCCCTGAATCTCCATGTCCCTTCCCCCAAGTTGTTGTGACTAATTAAATGGCAGTTCTCACTTCAGGCTCAGTGGCAATGCCTGCCTGCATCTCAGTCCCAAGGAATCGTACTCTGAGCATGTTTATACGTTCGGTATCTTTATACATTCTCTAGGCAACCCTACTCTGTAGCCAGAGCTTCAAGCCACTGAGTGAGAGTGAAGTTCAGCTCCGAAGACTTGCAGGACATCAGTTAAGACACCAGCTGGTTAGTCTCCTCAGGCTCCTATAACAGATGTTCACAAACTGGGTGGCTTAAACCACAGAAATTTGTTTTCCCACAATTCTGGAGCCAGAAGTCTGCAATCCAGGTGTTGGCAAGGACTGGTGTGTGTCAGCAAACCTGCAATCCCTCCAGCATCCTTGCCCCTTCCAGCTTTGTGGCTGCTGACAGGCCTCAGCTTCTCTGGCTTGAGTCTGCAGCAGTCTAATCGCAGGGCAATCTGTGTCTCTCTTCTGTGTCTGTGTCTTATAAGGGCACTTGTCACTGGACTTTGGTCCCACTCCGATAATCCAGGATGATCTCATCTTAAGAATCTTAACTCAATTACATCTGCAAAGAATACTCTTTTCAAATAGCACTACATTCACAGATTCTGGGACATGGACAAGTCCTTTGAGGTGCCACCATCCAACCCATGATGGCAGGGCTGGTAAAAGTTTGAATGATACTAGAATCATAACCTCTCAGAGTTGGAAGGACATTTTGGATCTCATTCTGACTGCTGCTTCATGCCAGCACTGTAACATTAGGAATTTTATTTTATGCTGTATGAAGCTCTGGAGTTCCATAAATGTTAGAATCAAATTTCTTGGATACTGACTGATGAAGGCAACATCATCACATCAGGATGCCTCCCACCCTTTAAGGTCTAGGTCCTGGGATCTCTTTTCTTTCATTATGATACATGCTAGATCACTCAGTTCATCTGAGGCTTTAAATGCAGGCTATCGTGACTCCCCAGAACTGCATCTCTAACCTAACCTCTGATGTGAACCCCAGATTTGTATATCCAACTTCCTATTTGACCCCCCTTTTCTTCTAGACCCCCTTGGAGGTCTAGACATCTCTCACTTAGAATGTTCAAAGCAGGACTTTTATTTCTCCTTCTGTTTGTCCTCCATTGGTCTTCTCCATCTTAGTAGACCTTTGAATCATCACAACCCTTGAATCGTTGATTCTTATCTTATTCCATTCCCCGCATATGCTTTCCTGTGCACTTATGGTAAGATCTAGTGTTCTTTACATGAATTATTCAAGTGTGATCGGTGGATCCATGAATAGCATGTTACTGGTCTGCATCAAGTACAATGAGCACCAAAAGTGAGAGCCAGCCTTTAGAAATTTCCATAGCAATTAGTGTCACACACTGAAGCACATGATCAGTAGTATTATTAAACAGGGTAGAGGCCAGCTGGAAAGGGTTGTCAAATTTGCGCAGTGATGATCATGTGGTATGCACTGCAGACTGGTCATGTGCATTTGGATCGCATGTTCGTCTGTGACTGAAAATTGTTTTTTAAAAAAATTCCTTACCATAGATAGTTGGATATCTGATGTAATAGATCCTCCATGATCTGCCCCTCACCTTCCTATCTTCCTCTATCCTTCAATGGCAGAATAGTGTGATCACTTTGTTACTCAGATAGGTCCCATTTGTTTCTACCTTGACCTTTGTACTGCTGTTGCCTGTGCCTGGAATATTCTTGCTCAGAATCCTCCTTGTCATTCAGGTTTCAGCTCCTGAGCAAAGTCTTCCCTTACTGCTGATTTAAACACATCCTCACCCAACTACCTCTTTTCTTCCACATTGCATTGTTTTTTTTTTTTTTTTTTTTTTGGTAGCAATTTTTTTTATTATATTGATCTTACAGATGAGGAAACGGAGACTGCAAGACTTTAGTTAACAAACTTAGAACAGTTTACCTGACTCCAAAGTCATAATCGTTTCACCATGCAGCATTGCCTGGTTCATAGTCTCTGGCAACGTCACCACAATGCCTCAAAATAAGGAACTGAGGTAAACTTAGAATATTCTTTATATCCTACTCTATGCAATGTTCAGTGCTAAACTTGCTTCCTTGCCTTCTGTGATCTCATTTAAATTACAAGGAACTACTTAAACTTAAATGCTTCTAATTTAAATGAATTGTTTTAATATAACTGCAGAGCCCTAGGCAGATCCGAATATTACTAAGAAATCCTCATTTTGATAGAGGAGATTGATGGTACTTGAGAGACAGTTGGGTCCCTACTAGCCTGGCATTGACTGATTACCTTTGGATATCAAGCCATCAGCCTTTATTAAGGGTGAGAAACTGTGTTGAAGCCTGTAAGGTATTTTTTTATGTCATCTATACACCTTACAGTGGACAGGTTTCTCTCAGGGCTCAGTATCCAGAAAAGCTGCTCGTCCTCATAGCGACCAACTTGCCCTGAGCACTAAGGGTCTGTCAGTCATGAGTTTCTTTCTTTGCCTTGGCCACTTACGAGGTGTAGTGCCAGATAGGCAGCCCCCACATTATGCAACTGATTTATGCAGTATTTAGTTTGATATTTTTCCTCCCTTGGGTTCCTGGGTTCTGGGATTCTTATTTTATAATTTTGCAAATTTATGTATTTCTCCAGCTGTCTCAAATCCTTTGAGAAATGAGGCAGAGTGGTGCATGCAGGCGCACAGTATCTCTATGTAAATCTAAACATAATAAACACCCAACCAAGTCATTGTTTGTAAGCAAGACATGACTTAGAAAAGAATTCAATGAGAATCCCTGAGAAATTGATGTACGTAATCACAGATCTAACGACGTAAGCCAAGAAGATCCCAGATCACAGGTGTGGTTGCAATTAAGCATCGCCTTATTTACAAGAGGGAGACTGCTGGGAATTGAATAGCAGAATCCAAGAGGAGGTAGTTCAGGGTGTATTGAGACTATTTGTTGCCAAGAAAAGCCATAAAATCAAGGTCTGTTATAAAGGATTCTGAAAACCAGTAAAGAAAGTAAGCTGTGTATCACGGAGCTAAATAAACTGAGTAGAAACATAACCCTTTAGCTATTCCTTTTATCCTCTCTTTTAAAAATTGAGGCAAGACTAAGTGTTTTTTTTAAAAAAAAAAACACGTCCTGCATCTTTTCACTTTGCATTTCAGCACCTAGTACCATCTTGCCCATAGGAAGGACTTAATGCATGTTGATGGAAACGAATTGAATTAGGTACTTTAGAGAATTGAGAGTGGAGGATGCAGGTTGGGCATGCAAAACTTTGGAGCTAGGATGACAGCCCCTGCCTTCCCTACATTCAAAGGAAGAAATGGCTCAAAACCCGGTGAGCTATTGAATCGGATGGTAAATGTCTTAGGGCCGTTGCTAAGATTAATATGAGAAAGCATACGCATCTTTCTTCTTCTTGTCAGCAAGTTGCCTGCTCTTTTCTCCCATGCCTCCTAATGTGAAAATCCTCCCCATTTTTTAGCCCCCTGCTGGACTCTGTCGGATGCTTTTTGATCTATTCTCTGCTGCCACATCATGGGGAAATGAGATTATTTTTTCCCTGTGTCCAAATTGTTTTCTAAATGCTGGGCGTCTGTCCTGATAAGCTTGCTTTCTACATCTAAGAGCTTTTCTTTTCCTGGTGGTGTGAATTGTTCTTCAGAGGAATTAAGGGTTAGGAATGGCTGTGTGGTTTCTGTTTTGTCAATCGAAGGCATTTTTTGCCTTCTGCATGCATGTTTGGATAGTTGATCCTTATGACGATGTGTATACATCAAACACACCTTTTAATTTCAGATTTTGCAACACTCATCTTCATATGCACCTCAGTTCTGTGTTAAGCATACCTCCAATGCCCCTTTTATCATTTTGGTTTTATCCTTCATCCTGGTACATGGGCATCCAGTTTGGATTTTTGTTATGTGTCTCCCTACAACTTAATGACTGACTTAGGTAAGTAATAAATCTACTCCTCCTTTAGAAAACAGGTCTGTGGGAGGGAATAACTGTTCTTTCCACCCACTTCTGATCAAACCCAGCACATGCCACCTACGTATTTGCAAGAGACTATGCCCCTCTCTAGACAACTTTGGTACTAACATAGATGCCAAGGCTCCCTAGTACATAATTAAGATTGTTCAGTGCTGGGTGTGTGGCTCAGAAGGTTGAAGCAGGAGAATTGCAGGTTCAAAGCCAGCCTCGGAAACTTGGAGAGACCCTAAGCAACTTAGTGAGACCCTGTCTCTAAGTGAAATATATAAAAAGGACTGGGATGTTGCTCAGTGGTTAAGAGCCTCTGGGTTCAATCCCCAATACCGAAAAAAAAAAAAAAAATTGTACAGGGTCTAGAAGTTGCTCTACAATGTATGTCAAGGGAGAACACAGGGCACATGACCCTGATATCACGATGCTAATGCCAACATTTACTGGAACAGAGATGGGATGGGGAGCATGTCTGTATCTGTCTGTCTGTTGGTGCCTGTCTTTATGTGTAAATGTATAGAAGGAACACAAGAAGTTTGTCGTGTGGCTGTCCTTGGGAAAAGGGCTTAAAGAGCTGGGGACAAGAAAGGAAGGAAAACTTATTTTCATCCCACTCGTTTGTACTTTTTGGCTTTGAACCATGTTCATAAAGAACTTGCTCAAACAAGTAATTCATAAAAATTTTAAGTTAAAAAACATTTAGGATGATGAGCATTTACGAGGATAACATTACATAAATAGAGGAACTTAATGTAAGTGTTAAAAGAGTATATTCCAATCAAAACCCCAGGATAAGGACAAACATCCTGAAGTTTATAAGAAGAGACAAATGACCTTGGGCCAAACTCATCCTCAGTTTCTTCATTTGCAAACCCCAGAGAATATCTGCTTAATAAAGCTTAATGGTGGGGCTAGAGTGGTGGCTCAGTGGTGGAGCGCTTGTTTGGCATGTGTGAGACCCTGGGTTTGATCCTCAGCACTGCATATAAATACATAACTTAAATAAAACTTCATTGACAACAAAAAAAAGCTTAATGATAAGGATTAAATATGGCACCTTATATGTTGCCTAGCAGAACATGGGGCACAGTGAAACAGCACTGGCACCAAGCGAGCAGTGACTGTATTGCCATGTAATACTCTATTAAAACTACTATCATCCTCAGATTTCTGCACTGCCAAACCACTTCCTGCCATTTTGTCATATGGAAAACAATTACCTTCTAGGCAATAGCCCATACTGCCTTTTAGTTCAATGGACAACCAGAAAGTGTGGAAATCCTACTAGCACACCAAAAACTCCTCCCTACTGAGAAAACTTAATTCAACACACACACACACACACACACACACACACACACACACACACACACACATTTATATACATATACACAGCTAATTCTAGAATCTAATTTTAAATATAAAAACTTTTTATAATACTTTTCTTCTGGAAACTAAATCATTATTGCTAACTCTAGCATAAAGAAAACATTCCTGCCCATAACTTGGTATCTCTACACAGAAATGAAAGCAACTCTTCTTTCTCAGAATCTGCTGAATTAATTAAATGACATTATGTTTACAAGTATGCTATTCTGTTAGGCTTTAAAATTAGGAATCTCCACTAGTAATTTTAACAAGTATATGTGAGGACCAAGTTTAAATAAGCCACAGAGACTATGAGTAAATCAGATATGTGACCAATCATTAGTTTCAAGAACTGACAAAAATGAATTGTATCATTAAAAAAAGGAAAAAATTTCTTCAAAAATTTCTTGATCTGAATCTGATGCTTTTAAACCAAGCTCATTATTTTATAACTGCTGTCAGAAAGCATCTAACCATGGTGTCTGTCTGACATTCTCTTTGATAATGATTCCTTATTTAATCTCATCTACATTAATTTGGCTACTTTAAGTGGAGTGTGCACACACACATATACCCACACACACACAAAATCAAAAAGAACAACTCTAAACTTTCAACTTATCTTATAAGCTATAGAAAAGAAATACGTCCTTACCAATCATGGCAGATAGCTGCTTAGTAAATGCAAATGTTGCTGTTATGAAATTTTCATTTCTAAAATGTGTTCTAGTAAAGAAGAAAAACAAACTGAAAAGGAGTACAAACCAAACCAAGATAATTTTTAGAGGTTTTGTTTTACTTCATTTAAAAAGTTTATAGTCATGTCATATTTTTATAGTCATAAAATTAATTGAATTTATGAAAGTCCACTGTCTGTGTATCTCATGGAGATGGATTTCACCATGAGAACTGAAGGCTCAAAGGTCAGATCAGAACACAGAGGAGTGCACTCATCATGGAGGGGAAATCATCAACTTGCAGAAATATTTAGTCCTCTCTGAAAAACCAGAGTGAATGTGAAACTGTTGGTCAGCAAGTAAAGTCATGGTGCACATGGGTACTGGGGATCACAGAGGGTAAAGAGTTAAAGAGTAAAGCAAAATACCTACATTTTTAAAATAAATAAATCTCCCTACATGTCTTCACTTTCCGCTGAGAAGGGATGGTATATTAGTTTACTGGGACTACCATGGCAACGCACCACGCAGAGTAGCTTGAAGGATAATAATTTATCATCTCACAGTTCTGGAGGCTACAAGCCCAAGATAACAAGTTGGCAAGGCCAGGCTCCTTCCAAGGTGCTAGGGAAGGTTATGTTCCAGCCTCTCCCCAAGCTTCTGCTGGTTCCTGGGCTTGGGGAATCTTCACATGGCATTTTTCCTCTATTTGCAGTTCTGTATCCAATTTTCTCTCTCATAAAGACACAAGGGGAGGACCATCTGGGAGACCATCCTACTCCAGAATTGCCTCATCTTAACTAATTACATCCACAACAATACTATTTCCAAAAAGATCACATTCTGAGGTACTGGAGGTTTGGACTTCGACATATAATTTTGAGGGGGTACAATTCAGCTTATAATGAATGGTAAGTAGTGGAAATGGGCATCAAAACTCATAGGCTCATTCTCTTCACAACCATGTCACTCACAACACATCTGCAAACTTTTGGGTTTAGAAAGGGAGTTGGTATGGGCCACATCGATGAAGAAGAGAAACTGAGGAGACCCGGAGAAGAATGTCTTAGCTGCCTTCTAATGACACAAGGAATTCTGCTAATCTCATTGAAATTCCAAAGGGTGAAGGGCAATCTACTTCTGTGAAGGTTAGCATTCTTCAGTCAGGACCAGGAGCCCCAAGTCAGCAGTCTTCAGTTAGTACTATTCATGTTCTCTTTGAGCCATACCATCTCATAAAGTTTCCATCTAAAGAAGAAGCTAAAGATCATTTAGACCAGCACTCTTGGTTCAGAAAACCAAGGCCCATTCAACTTACTGGAGACCACAGAGCTAGTTAGTGATGGAGCCTCAATCTCCATCAGTCAGCCAACCAGGGATGAGTAAAATTTGAACACCTCTTTCTTGATATAGATGCTATTTTTCCTTCCCACCTTTGACTCAAGTATCTCATGTATGAAAGTCCCTCTTAACTACTCTTTCTGCCAACTCAGTTATAAGGTATGGACAGATAATAAGTGCTCAATAACTTGCCAACCAAGAATCTTATACCCAGCAAAGCTTACTTTCAGATTTGACGATGAAATAAGATCCTTCCATGATAAACAAAAGCTAAAGGATTTACAAAGAGAAAGCCGGCATTGCAGAACATCCTCAGCAAAATATTCCATGAGGAAGAGATGAAAAACAACGATGCAAATCAACAACGGGAGGAACTAGCCTAAAGGAATAGCCAAATAAAGAGGAAACCAAATCATGTCAAAAAACGAAAATGAGTCAAATGACTGGGAATACAAATCATATCACAATAATAACCCTGAATGTTAATGGCCTGAACTCATCAATCAAAAGACATAGACTGGCAGAATGGATTAAAAAGAAAAATCCAACAATTTGCTGCCTGCAAGAGACTCATCTCATAGAAAGAGATACCCATAGACTAAAGGTGAAAGGATGGGAAAAAACATACCATGCACACGGACACAGCAAAAAAGCTGGAGTATCCATCCTCATTTCAGATAATGTGGACTTCAAGCCAAAACTAGTCAGAAGGGATAAAGAAGGACATTACATACTGCTTAAGGGAAGCATAAATCAGCAAGACATAACAATCATAAACATCTATGCCCCGAACATTGGCTCATCCATGTACGTCAAACAAATCCTTGTCAATTCCAGAAATCAAATAGACCACAACACAATAATACTAGGCGATTTTAACACACCTCTCTCACCGCTGGATAGATCGTCCAAACAAAAATTGAATAAAGAAACCATAGATCTCAATAACACAATCAACAATTTAGACTTAACTGACTTATATAGAATATACCATCCAACAAAGAACCAATACACCTTCTTCTCAGCAGCACATGGATCCTTCTCTAAAATAGACCATATCTTATGCCACAAAGCTACTGTTAGCAAATACAAGACGATAGAGATACTACCTTGTACTCTATCAGATCATAATGGATTGAAATTAGAAATAAATGAATAAAAAACAGAAACTTCTCCAATACCTGGAGATTAAATAATACACTATTATATGATGAATGGATAACAGAAGACATCAGGAGGGAAATAAAAAAATTCTTAGAAGTAAACGAGAAAAAAGACACATCAAAATCTCTGGGACACTATGAAAGCAGTACTTAGAGGAAGATTTATTTCATGGGGCCCATTCAACAAAAAAGTAGAAATCAACAAATAAACGACTTAACACTACAGCTCAAAGCCCTAGAAAAAGAAGAGCAGACCAACACCAAAAGTAGTAAAAGACAGGAAATAGTTAAAATCAGAGCCGAAATCAAAGAAATTAAAACAAAAGAAACAATCGGAAAAATTAACAAAATAAATAGTTGGTTCTTTGAAAAAATAAACAAAATTGATAAACCCTTAGCCACACTAACAAAGAGAAAGAGGGAGAAAACTCAAATTACTAAAATTCGGAATGAACAAGGAAATATCACAACAGACACGAGTGAAATACAAAACATAATTAGAAACTATTTTGAAAATCTATACTCCAAAAAAGCAGAAAACCTCGAAGACATCAACAAGTTTCTAGAGACATATGAATTACCTAAACTGAATAAGGAGGACATACACAACTTAAATAAATCAATTTCAAGCAATGAAATAGAAGAGGTCATCAAAAGCCTACCAACAAAGAAAAGTCCGGGACCAGATGGGTTCTCAGCCGAGTTCTACAAAACCATTAAAGAAGAGCTCATTCCAATACTTCTCAAAGTATTCCATAAAATAGAAGAGGAAGGAACCCTCCCAAACTCATTCTATGAAGCCAATATCACCCTGATACCTAAACCAGACAGAGACACATCAAGGAAATAAAATTTCAGACCAATATCCTAAATGAACATTGATGCAAAAATTCTCAACAAAATTTTAGCAAATCGCATACAAAAATATATTCAAAATATAGTGCACCACAATCAAGTGGGTTTTATCCCAGGGATGCAAGGTTGGTTCAACATCTGGAAATCAATAAATGTCATTCACCATATCAACAGACTAAAAGTTAAGAATCACATGATTATTTCAATAGATGCAGAAAAAGCATTTGATAAAATACAGCATCCCTTCATGCTCAAAACACTAGAGAAAATTGGGGTAGTGGGAACATTCCTTAACATTGTAAAGGCCATCTACGCTAAGCCCATGGCCAATATCTTTCTAAATGGTGAAAAACTGAAAGCATTCCCCCTAAAAACTGGAACAAGGCAGGGATGCCCTCTTTCACCACTTCTATTCACCATTGTTCTTGAGACTCTAGCCAGAGCAATTAGACAAACCAAAGAAATTAAAAGGACACAAATTGGAAAAGAGGAACTCAAACTATCCCTGTTCGCTGATGACATGATTATATATTTAGAGGAACCTGGAAATTCCACCAGAAAACTCTTAGAACTCATAAGTGAATTCAGTAAAGTAGCAGGCTACAAGATCAATGCTCATAAATCCAATGCATTTCTATACGTAAGTGATGAATCTTCAGAAAGAGAAATTAGGAAAACTACCCCATTCACAATAGCATCGAAAAAAATAAAATACTTGGGAATCAATCTCACAAAAGAGGTGAAAGACCTCTACGATGAGAACTACAGAACACTAAAGAAAGAAATTAAAAAAAATCTTAGAAGATGGAAAGATCTCCTATGTCTTGGATAGGCAGAATTAATATTGTCAAAATGGCCATACTACCAAAAGTGCTATACAGATTCAATGCAATTCCAATTAAAATCCCAATGGTGTACCTTACAGAGATAGAGCAAGCAATTATGAAATTCATCTGGAAGAATAAGAAACCCAGAATAGCTAAAGCAATCCTCAGTAGAAAGAGCGAAGCAGGGGGTATCGCAATACCAGATCTTCAACTCTACCACAAAGCAATAGTAACAAAAACGGCATGGTTTTGGTACCAAAATAGACAGGTAGATCAATGGTACAGAATAGAGGACATGGACACAAACCCAAATAAATACAATTTTCTCATACTAGACAAAGGTTCCAAAAATATGCAATGGAGAAAAGATAGCCTCTTCAACAAATGGTGCTGGGAAAACTGGAAATCCATATGCAACAGAATGAAACTAAATCCCTATCTCTCACCCTGCACAAAACTCAACTCAAAATGGATCAAGTACCTCAGAATCAGACCAGAGACCCTGCATCTTATAGAAGAAAAAGTAGGTCCAAACCTTCAACTTGTTGGCTTAGGATCAGACTTCCTTAACAGGACTCCCATAGCACAAGAAATAAAAGCTAGAATCAACCACTGGGATAGATTCAAACTAAAAAGCTTTCTCTCAGCAAAGGAAACTATCAGTAATGTGAAGAGAGAGCCTACAGAGTGGGAGAATATCTTTGCCACTCATACTTCAGATAGAGCACTGATTTCCAGAATCTATAAAGAACTCAAAAAACTCTACACCAAGAATACAAATAACCCAATCAACAAATGGGCTAAAGAAATGAACAGACACTTCACAGAAGAAGATGTACAAGCAATCAACAGATACATGAAAAAATGTTCAACATCTCTAGTAATAAGAGAAATGCAAATCAAAACTACCCTAAGATTTCATCTCACCCCAATTAGAATGGCCATTATCAAGAACACAAGCAACAATAGGTGTTGGCGAGGATGTGGGGAAAAAGGTACACTCATACATTGCTGGTGGGGTTACAAATTAGTGCAGCCACTCTGGAAAGCAGTATGGAGATTCCTCAGAAGGCTTGGAATGGAACCACCATTTGACCCAGCTATCCCACTCCTTGGCCTATACCCAAAGGACTTAAAATCAGCATACTACAGAGATACAGCCACATCAATGTTCATAGCTGCTCAATTCACTATAGCCAGATTGTGGAACCAACCTAGATGCCCTTCAGTTGATGAATGGATAAAGAAACTGTGGCATATATATACAATGGAATATTACTCCGCCATGAAGAATGATAAAATTATGGCATTTGCAGGCAAATGCATGAAATTGGAAGATATCATGCTAAGTGAGATAAGCCAATCTCAAAAAACTAAAGGACGAATGATCTCGCTGATAAGCGGATGAGGACATATAAGGGGGTGTAAGAGGGGTTAGTGTTAGGGTTAGGTTTAGGTTTAGGTTAGGGATAAGGAGGGTGGTAAGAATGGAGGAAGGAAGGAAGGACTGTATAGAGGGAAAAGAGGGGTGGGAGGGGTGGAGGGGAAGGGGAAAAAAATAACAG
The DNA here is from genome assembly GCF_902686455.1 of Sciurus vulgaris. Taxonomy (NCBI): domain Eukaryota; kingdom Metazoa; phylum Chordata; class Mammalia; order Rodentia; family Sciuridae; genus Sciurus; species Sciurus vulgaris. The sequence goes on from NC_136464.1 coordinate 171,492,010, forward strand.
AATGAATCAAACAACATTGCCCTATGTAAATTTATGATTTTTAATTAAAATAAATTAAAAAAAAGAAAACCAAAAGCAGTTTCTCCTTGTCTTTCAAAGACTACTTCCTAGTTGAAGTCGTAAGCCTCCCTTGACCCCTTCCAATCAGTTCCTGACATGAGTAATCGATTAACCGTAGTTATCTTTCCAACACAAGACGACTGTTTTGTTCCTCTTTATATCCAACATCTAACAGTGCCTAGAACCTAACAACTGAATAATCAATGTTTACTGGAGGAAAAAGTGAACTTATGATGAAAAATGACGACAATTACTTTAGGGATCAAGTTAGCTGGGAATGGGAATTTATTCCAAATAACATGCTGATTTCTTCCAAATCAAAAGCTGAAATCCAGGGTTTAACATAATTTTTCACATTATTTCTGATTACAAGGAACACATTCATTTTAGAAGCTTGAAAAATACAGAGAAATAGAAGAAAATTTAAATTACACATAATCTCACTATTAAAAAATTGTTCTAATTTATCTTTTGGTGTTTCCCATGTCAGATAAATAGAATCATTCACTCCTTCAATAGATTTTTTAAAAATGAACTTCAAATTATAATACATTGTGTATCACTTATTGGACATGCTTGAAATCAAAAGGGTTTCAGATTTCTGGATTTTTTAAGATTTAGGAATATTTGCATATGCACAATGAGATGTCTTGGGGATGAAACTTTAAGTCTACACAATTTATCTTATACACCTTATATAGAATACTTGAAGATAATTTTATACATTTTTAAATAATTTTGTACATGAAACAAAATTTCTTGGAGTGAAATTTTCTACTTTTCGGTATCTTGTCAGCACTCAGGAAGTTTTAGTTTGGGAGAACTTTAGATTTCAGATTTCCAGATTAGGAATACTCCTCATGTATACACATTTTCTATAATCTACTTTTAACTAACCATTTAATTATATACTTAAAATGCATTTTTATGATTTGCAACGAAATACAGAGCAAAGAAAATCTACAACCTGCACTCAATCGAAACCATGGCAGTCGTAGAAACAGCTGTCATAGGGGCGGCAGCATCCACGGGTGCCTCATGCTGGGAAGATTCCTTGTATCAAACTGTGAAAATGCTTCATGTCTGTACTCAGAAGAGTGGACACTTTTTGCATCTTTACACTGGAAAAAAATAACACTTTGGACTGCTTTCAGAACTAGTATACTTTGTAAAGGGGAATTTATAATTTATTTACTCTCTGACTCTATCATTACTTACCATCCTGAGGAGACTTACCAGCTTCTCCAAGTTTTTTTTAATCCAGGGGAAATGCTTATACTGAGTGAAAGATGCCAGACAAAAAGAATATATACCATATATACCATATGATTCCACTAATAAAAATTTTTAAAAATGCAAATTAATCTCAGGTGACAGAAAGCTGGCAAGCATTTGCCTGGGAAAAGGGTGGCAGGCAAGCCTGTGAGGAGTGTGGTAGGTGAATTCTTTATCTTGATTGTGGTGATGGTTTAATTGGTATAACCTTACAAGAACAGTCCCCAAGTTGTAGATGTGACATGTGCAATTTATTGTATATCAATTTGGGGTACACAAAGGAGCTAGAAGCAACCCAAGCTATTCTTTACTAGACAAGTAAATAAACTGGTACCTTCCTCCAATGGAATATTATGTTGGGATGAAAAGAAAGGAGCTAACAAGGTGTGAGATGGCATGGAGGGATTTAAATGTATATTGTGAAGCAAAAGAAGCCAGTCTGAAAAGACTAGATACAATATGATTCCAATGACATCCTGGAAAAGTCAAAACCGTGGAGACAGTAGAGACCAGTGGGTGCCGGGGGCGGGGGGCTGGTGGGAAGGAGCGAGGTGAGGGGAAGGGAAGGGTGGGTAGGCAGAGCATGGGGGGGTGGTTTAGGGCAATGAAACTATTCTAAAAGAATACATTCCACGTATCATCAGAGTTTACATTTTAGGGGGTTTGGCAGCACCTGTCAAAATGTAAGATGCTAACATATAAAGAGAAGCTAAGAATAGAACACAAGTCCTTTATGGAAGAAGTCATGGCACTTATAGTATAGTCTTTCAGTTAAGAGTTCATTGTTACCCACTGTAACTCTATAAATCACTCCACAATTGTAGAGGACAGAGGATATTATGAGGGAGAACGAGACAAGGCTTAGCTGCATAAACCTTTCTGGAGTAGTGAGTTTAACATATTTCAATTATGAGGACTTTATTTTAAATCTGGTTATAAATAATTTAACATGGCACCATCTCAGAATTCGTGCAAAGATCACCCTGCAGGGCCTACGGAAGTTGCATATTATGTATGTTGTATAAAAGACAGTCTAGGCTGGCCCTTCCCAGAAAGGAGCATTGTACCTGCAGGCCTCCTCCAGTCACTGCCAAGTGGCGCTTCATTCACTTATCTTCAGTGACACGCTGTTTGTTACCCAACTCACACTTCTAACCTCATTCAGAACCCTGTACTTTACAATCCAGATTAATCAACTCACAGCTTAAAAGGAACTTTCTATACAGGTTTTTTTGGAACAGATTCTGGCAAGTTACCAGCATTTCCACCCATCTCAGAGACTTCACAATGGCATGTTGATTTTCTTCAAATTTGGGCTGATGGTAAGGGACATAATTTGGATGTGCTAAGGCAGAGAAACATGAGGTGTGGAGGAGAGAAGATATTTATGTGGGGTGTATTTTAGGCTGAGCTTTCCCTTTTAACTGCTAAAGCTTCAAGATTGCAAAATTTATGAGTATTTGGTTGACAATTATTTATATAGAACCAAAGTTCTACTGTTAAGCCAGGGGAAAGGTAGGGAACATCTATAGGCTTCTTCCTCAGGATTCAGCAGAGTTTTGTCCTGTTTTGATCACCATTTGACTTTCTTCCCGGTTATTCACTTAACAAACACATACTGAGGGTCAGCTATGTGCTAGATACTGTGTGAAGTCTGAGGACAGACAAAAGTACACACACCCTACAAATGTGAGATGGCAAAATCCTAAAGGAAAGGCACCTGGGAAAGTTCCATGGGAATCCAGAGAAGAAAGTATCAATCTCCCTATGTTTTCCATTCCGCTCTTCTTGTGTCTGTCTCCTATTTGTGGCATATTTGTTTAACTTGAAATGGTCTGTCAAAGGTGAATATTAAGCCAGGTTAGTTGAGGGGAAAATACTTATTTACCATTCCCCACTACAAGCAGACATCATAAGCTACATTGATAAAATCTTAGAAACAAAGCATCATTCAGGAATTCTTACTGAGTTTTTCCATACCCCATCAGCTGAATTCCTTGATCTATACCATATAAAGTACAACATTTTCTTCTGCAAAGAACCAAGGACTTGGTCTTTTATCATTTTTTTTTTTTTTTTTTTTTTTTTTTTTTTTTTTGTCTTTTTTTGGAACTGGGAGTCAAACCCAGGGCTTTGCGAATGCAAGGCAGACACTTTGCCACTGAGCTACATCCCAGCCCCTGGGGACTTGGTCTTTTTAATGCGTGTCTTGCAGCTTTATTTCTAAGACTGTCAAGTAACACACTGTTGTTTTGAGGGCAGTGTCCCTGTATCATGAAGCGCAGGGCTCTTGGAGTCCTTGCTAAGCAATGCATAGCTCTTTGCTAGAGACACTCTTTTCCTGTATATTGTTAGTCATGTGATTTCTACGCACAGATTGTTTTCTTGAGCACGTCGGGGTGGCACTTCTAGTCTTTCAGTTTGCAATATTGAAGTTGTTCGTTCTTATTTCCATGGGGAAAACTACAATTATTGAGGGACCCCCATAAAATATTTAACCCTGAGATTGCAGATTGCTTTCCGTCTCTTCGCTTTCCTCAATTTGGTGAGATGCCATATGGCTTCCCTGTGGCACACTGAAGCAAACACGGCTTCCTTCAGAAACAGTGTCCACTCTTCCATAACCCACTCCTGCCACAGGAAACCCTGTGTTTCACATAAACATCCACGAGCCTCAGAAGCAGATCTGTGCATTGTGCAGACCGAGGGGCCCTGCCCTGCATGGGCTCTGCGGGAAACCCAGAAGAGCAGCTTGCAACCCGCTTCTAGGAACCAGGACCAGAACCGGGGGAGATGCATATCTCGGTGCTGCTGCTGTCCTTACCCGAGGACTGGGCCTCCTTTGAGACCCACAAGGAACGTGTGGAGAATGGAACCAACTGTGTCTCATGAGTGCTCTTCAGTCTAACTTTGGGAAATCTTTCTCTTGCCACTCTGTCTTGCCTCTAACATTTTCATTTTACCATGGGGAGGACAGGGACCAACTTTGCCCACCGAACTGTCATATCCCTCACTTCCTGTCCCAGCCAGACTTCTTAACAGAGTGGTCTACACTCCCAGCCTCCACTTCTCTTCCATTCACTCCTTAACCTACTGCCTCTGGACTCAGGCCTCCCTCCTCAACGCCCCACTGCCAGAGGCTGACGCGTTCATTGTGATTGAATGCAGAGGACTTGGCCACCCTTAGCTCTGCAGTTTCTCGACCCTTCTCACCTTTCTTAATAATGCACCCCTCCCTGGGCCCTGGGTACCTTGGTCTCCTGCCTTCTCCTTCTGTTTTAATATTCCTCAGTCATCTTTATAGTCTTTCTCATCTACCAACACTTCACTGAGTCTCCTTTCCTCTTCTCACTGTGCTTTCACCTGAACTTGAGTCCCCAACCCATCTCTGCTCTTGCAGGCCAATTATCCAACTTCTAACTACTGTGAACCTGTCACCCCAAAGACCAGTTTCTTCAAACCCCCATTGCCATAGTGATCCAGTGAGACCTCCCAAAGTCAGGCTTGTAGGAAGGAAATCTCAGCTTAATTAATGAAAAGATTAATTTATTAAATACTCTCAAAGAACACTGAAGTGGGTCAGATAATGTCCACCAAATAAATACACCCAAGTCTCAAGCCCTGGGACCTGTGAATGTGACCTTATTTGGAAACAGGGTCTTTACAGATGTAGTTGAGGATCTTGAGATGATGGATATGGGGTGGTCCTAAACCTGATGACTAGTGTCCTTTAATAAGAAAAACAGAGGGACTGGGAAGAAGATCAAGTGAAGATAGGTAGGAAATGAAGTGATGCTGCCACAAGTCAATGGAAACCTGCAGCCACCACAAACTGGAAGAAAGGAGGAGAAATTCTCCCTGGAGTCTCTGGAGGCAGTGAGGCCCTACCTGCATCTTGACTTCAGGCTTCTGAACTCCACACTTCAAGAGAAAACATTCCTATTGTTTTAAACCATGTAGTGGATGGTAATTTGCTACAGCAGTCCTAGGAAATGAATACAGATACAATCCATTATTCTCTTTTTAAAAATTGCTCATATAATCATCAAGCGGAGGCCCTGGCTTTGAAAACAATTAGAGTTATTGATGAACAACCTGTTTGCTGTTTACCTGTAAAATAAAAGGTGTTGATTGTGCATAAGTGAGGTAAATATTATCTTTCTTTCCTGGTAACGGTCTTTGCTTGGTGAGCTCATTTATCAAAGTCAAGGATAAAATAAACATTAGTCCATCCTCATCCAAAGCCAAATTTGCAAGATGGGAAATTAATAAGATGCTGCTGCAAAATGGCACAATCCTTACTATTTTACAGAATGTGACGCTCGTGTTTGGCACATGAAATGTAATTAATCTTTAGCTAAAATCATGTGTTCCAAATTTATGCTATTTTCAGAATGCTTCAAAATGTTCGGAAAGCTGCACGCTGCTTCTATTTGCTTCTTAAGGTGAGCTCAGCAGCTTGACAGCAGGTAGATTCTTGCTGTCTGTGAGTGCAGATAGAGCTTCTCAATCAATGCAGAGCCCAGCCTTGGCAGATCTGGGGCTTGGCTTTTGATCCAGCAAGGTACTTGCTCCCAGCATTCAGTAGGCAGGAGCTAGAATGATCCCAGCCAAAATGCCCAAAATCACCCCAGTGGAAAACACTGCTAAGGATTTCCATTGTGACATTTGTGACATGCCCACGTGATACCATTTGCCACTAGGTGATTGAAAAATAATCCAAAGCGAGTTGAATTGGCCTCTCTTTATGTCTGAGGTACCTTATGCATAAGTCCCTTATACCTTGTTTTCACTGGGTTGTGTGTGTTCATATGTCCATCTTTCGGGAGTCTCTGTGTTATATCAGACTAGGGAAGACATTTCATTCATTCCAGCACAGTGTTAGGAACAGAGTGTGTTTTCAATTAGGTTTGATGAGTGAATGAAAGTGTGGCCAGCCAAGAAGTTTAGAAAATGTTCCTAAAAAAGAATTATCCCTTTTGTTGCAAAAATATTCTTTATTATCCTGTGAGTTCTGGTTTAATCTTGCTGAGAGAACACAGGATTTGTTATTCTGGCCTAGGGTTCCTGGCTTAGGTTCTACCATTATCCTAGTAGGTCTCAGATTCTTCATCTGGAAGGTGAGAGGAGTTAGGTTTTAAGCTGCATTATTCTAAGGTCTCTTTCGGCTTTGAAAATGGTGATAATAGTACATCAAGATTAGACATCAAATCCTATTGTCAAGTGTAATCAATTTTTGAATTATCCGTTAATCCTCTAACAGCAGTTATAAACTTATTCAATATCAGAACCTAGATTTGGTCAAACATCCATCTATGGAAGCTGCATTACAGACAAGTGCATGTACCTAACTCAAGAACATGAGCCACGTGATCATATGCACCTTGGTTTCTATGGCAGCATATTTTTCTTATTGGCTGTAGAAAGAAAGGGAGGATGGCAAGGTCTGTTTTGTGTAATGAATAGAAAGAGTGGACATGACAAAGAGTGGAAGAAGAGATGTCATGGTGGGATGTCACTTTGTGATTTTTGCATAAAAGACTATGATTTCTAGTTGCTACCTGACTCTTTATTGGCTTCTGGGGTTGAACAATTTAATGAGGCAAGCTGACTTGTGGAAGAGACCCATGTGGCAAGAAATTGAGAGCAGAATTCAATTACCAGCCAACAAGGAACAAAGGCCCTCAGTCCAGCAGCCTACAAGGAACCAAATCTTGCCAACAACCAGGTGAGCTTAGAAGCAAACCCTTTCCAGTTGAGTCTTAAGATTATACAGTCCTGGGCTGAGGAGATAGCTCAATTGGTAGGGTGCTTGCGTTGCAAGCACAAGTCCCTGGGCTCGATCCCCAATACTGCAAAAAAAAAAAAAAAAGATTATACAGCCCTGTCAACCTGACTACTGACTGTTAGACCCTGAAGCAGAGAACTCAGCTAAACCATACTTGGATTCCTCACTCACAGACACTGGAGATCATGAATGTGTGGTGTTTTAAGCTGCTAGATGTGGGGGTGCTTTATTACACAGCAATAGATAACTAATACACTTGGTACTAAAGAAATTCACATGCCATCTGTTATCTGCCACCACAGAGCCTAAACGCAAGTGACTGCCTTTTGTCTCCCTTCTGGTGTTTGCTTCACAGATTAAAACTCCATCTGGTCACCTAGCATCCAAATCTTTATTTCCAAATTCCATTCTCCATTAAAACAAACTAGGGCTCTTGAGGAAATAGTTGAATCCAGGGTTAGAAAAAAAAGGGAAGAGCCTGCAACATTTTGTGGTGCTAGAGAGTAAGGAAATGCTCCCCAAAATGATGGGACAAGTCGAAAGGACAAAGGAACCAACTTGAGGGAAACCCCAGTGGTCAAATCTGAAACAATTTGAGCAAGAAAATAAATAAAGTTAGTCAAGGATTATAACCCATCAGAATAAAGTAACTAATTATGAGTCCGTACTGCTATTAAGAAATAACTAAATAAGATAAGTAAGGGGGAGATCAGAGACTCCAGAATTTAATTAATAAACACATCATGCAAATAGAAAATAACCATTAGACAAACTCCATAGTTATCATTGTTGTATGATGAAAGAGTGTTTTTGCATAGTTCTAAAATATTTTCTTAGAAGATACTTATTAATTATAAAAGGGGAAATCATTTCTAAAAAGTGGGAAAAAACCTGCAAGATACTACCTTGAGCAAGTGATTAAATTTAACATAACCAATGATAACACAGAACATATCAACATCATGTACCTCCTGATATCATGCACTAAGAGGGGCGGAGTATCATTTTAGTAGTTAGTGGTTTTTTTAAAAATGCTTAACTTGCATCTTTTGAAAAAAATAAAAAAGACATTCAATACACATTGAGTGTTTCACTATGATCATAGTGCATGGGACTCTCTGGGTCTTGGTTTCTTTACCTAGAAAAAAGTGGGCTTCAGACTGCCAGCATTCTTTAAAAGTGTTAAAGTCATGGAAGAAAAAGAAAGATGAAGAACTGCAAGAATCAGAGGAGGCTATGGAAACATGAAAACACCAGGTCATCTGGGATCAGAAGAGGGATATTGAGGGAAAAGTGGTAAAACTCAGGCAAGCTCTCCAGATTAGTTTGTATCATTGTATTGGTATTAATTCTTAGCTATGATCATGTAAAATGTTAACTTAAGTGGAAGCTGGGAGTGAAGAGTAGATAGGAAGTCTCTTTACATTTTTTGCTGCTATTTTGCAAGTCTAGTATTCTAAGAATGGAATCCTGGTGGCCTTTGAACTTCACATTTCCTTTGATGTTAGGCACAAAAAAGTCTCTAATAGAGATCTACCAACCCATATCCAAGGACACACTGCTTTTGAACAACAGGTGGAGTTTGCATCTCTGCCATATTCACTATTTTAATTTAAACTTCTATAAAACATTAACTCAGTTGTAATTAATCCCTTCTAATTTACAGTTAAAAGTCTACAAGTTTTAGTCTCTCTTTTACATGATAAATGAAGGAATTGCTCATCTGAATCATAAGCAAAGAATAAATGGGCTCATCAAGGGCCCTACTGTTCTTCAGTCACATTTTAATGTTTTCACATGATAGTCAAACCTCACTTATCTGCAAATATGTCCATGACATATGTAACATACTGCAATTCATGGTATTAAGAAAAAGTGATCACTGCTAATTATTATGTGTTTTCTTGGTGGTAGAAACTGTCTATTGTTGCCCTAATTACTACATAATAATAACTACAATGTTATTCTTACTACACACCTGGCACCAAGAAGACCACTTTATGGATTATTTATTTTATTCCTTCAATAGCCCTTTGAAGAGATGAGCCAGCAAATGTATTAACTAGTAATATCTGGCTTCAAAGAAAGAGCTGGGTGGGTTCCATTGAGCTCTGGGTAAGGTCTGTGCTGAACAAGTGACCAAGTTGTCACAGCCATGTCTACTATTGATCCATTCAATTCTATTTATGTCTTTCAAATCAGTTTATTCAGCATTGAGAGAAGGATCTGGGAATGAAAAGAAGGGGGGAGAAGGAGAAAGAAGGAAAGAAATACCTCAAATTATATGAAGAATTTCCATGTTGTTTCAAAAATGGGAGTTTGTCGTGTTTTAAATTGATGTTATGGTTTGGATGTGAGGTGTCCCCATAAACCTCACATGTGAGACAATGCAAGAAGATTCCAGAAGAAATGATTGGGTTGCTACAGCCTTAACTCAATCAGTGAATTAATCACCTGATGGGATTAATTGAGTGGTAACTGAAGGCTGGTGGGGTGTGGCTGAAGGAGTTGGGACATTGGGGGCATGGCTTTGGGATATATATTTTGTATCTGGCTAGTAGAAGACCTCTCTTTCTCTCTGCTTTCTGATCATCATGTGAGCTTCTTCCCTCCTCCATGCTCTTCCACCATGATGTCCTGCCTCACCTCGAGCACCTGGCCCTAAGGAATGGAGCCTGCTGTCTATGGATTGAGACCTCTGAAAGCATGAGCCCTCAAATAAACTTTTCTTCCTCTACAGTCACAGCAGTGAAAAAAACTGAATAAGACAATTTCAAAATGGAGGAGAAAGACACAAGAGAAATAGGAAGACTTTCTTCCCAACGAGAAGGGCTATTTGAAGGGTGGGAGTTAGAATTGTGTGTTCTGAGAAGGAAGACTGGAGACCACCAGGTGAAAGTTTAGAGACATGTTTCAGCTACTATTAAGAAACACTTTCTAATCAGGTAGCCCAATTATGGAATGGCTGCCTCAGAGTTGAGGAGTTTCTTGTCCCCAGAGTGCTTCAGAGGATACTGGAAGACCAGCTCTTTGAGAAGAAGGATCAAGGCTGGGGATGAGTACTTCAATGAGATGACCTTGAAAGTCCCTTCTAGCTAGGATTGTCTATGAGGACTTCTTAGCTTCTGCTTTTCACTGTATTGACCCTTCTGAGATGGCTTCTTTCTATTCTTGAAAACTGACTGGGGTAATAATGTCTGTCTCATTCCACCATTCTCCCTATCCCCTACACCTGCTCCCCTCTGCCTACCCTGTATGTGTATGATTACACAGCAGGTGTGAGTGCACATGTGCAGCCAGAGAAATGAGAAGTTGTGCTCCATTTGTGTACAACGTGTCAAAATGCATTCAACTGTCATGTATAACTAATTAAAACCAAATTTAAAAAAAAAATTTTTTTAAATCAGTGAAGAACTTTAAGGTGCTACTTAAAAGCACTTTGAAAATAGGCATAATCTTAATTATTATATATATTTATTTATGTCCAAACTGTTTCAAGAAAGAAAACATGAGACAACTTATTGTTTGGAAAATATAAAAATTAAATGATTAATACAGAAAATAAAACTGGGGATTTGGGATAAGAGGGATTTGGGGATAAGAAGCTGACTTACACAACTGGTAGAGTTCTATCAAAGTCTTTCAGTGCCAAATGAGACATATATGAGCTCTAAAATTTGGAAGACTTACCTTTCTGAAATTTTCTCCCTGAAGTCCTGGCCAGTCCTTACCTATAAGTGAGAGGCCACGCAGTGTAGTGGGTAATATAGCTCCAGAGATTATCTAGGTATAAATCCCCCTCTCCTGGATGTGGTGGGATCATTGGTGCTGTTCACCTAAATATTTCTGGAAACTTTCTCCTGCGTGGTAGACTTAGACACACACACACACACATACACTCACACAGAGGTGTGGGGCCATGTGATTCACTCTGGGTAGTGAAATGAAAAGTAAAATCAGTACATGATTTTGAACATAGTCTCAAAATGAGATCGATACAGATTGCAGCCCCCAACAAGTATAATGGATGTGCACCATTGGTAAGTAATAAACTGTTATATCAGTATAACTTAGCCTACCCTGACTGATATTCAGGTTCTGAACCAGTTATTTAACTCTAAACCTTAGACTTCTCCTCCATGAAATGGAATGGTATTCATCTTGTAGGACTACTGTGAGAATCCAGTGAGAGAATGCATTCATTCAAAGTTACACTGTGCCTAGCTTCTAAGGAAATGCTCAAAAAATGTTATCTCTACATCACAACCTCCACTGGTCAGGAACCTTGTGCCTGGCATATAGTAGGTACTCAATAACAATTTGTTGAAAAAGTAAATTTAGTTGTTCTTGAGAAGAACATCTCATGCTGGTGCCAACCCAACAATATTCAGTGTAACCTCACTGGTGGCAGCTTCCTCCTTAAAAGTCCCCCTTGGCTTTCATAGAAACCACTTTTGACTGGCTTCCTCCTGGTTCTCTGAGCTCTCTTTGGTCTCTTTTCCATTTCTCCTTTCTACTCCCTTGCCATAAAGACATTTTCCAGATTTAGGTCTCTGACTCTTTATATTAGAATCACTGGGTGGCTTTGGAAAGTCCTAATGCCTGGGTCCTACTGGAAAGTTTTTCGGGTGGCCTTGGACTAGCCCATTCTCCCCACTTTCTTGCACATACTTCTTAGTTATAACTGTAGAATGTGCTGGAAGTAGAATATTGCAAGATGAGAAGGAACTGCCTAGAATAGCCTGGGCTTTGTTCCTGTCCCTCCTACAGAATATAACATCTACCGGTAGGAAGAAACTGCCTGGGACACCCTGAGCTTTATTCCTCTCTCCTCTGGAATCAGGATGTCCTTCAAAGCTCTGCCCTGTAAGGCACACTAGTCCTAAGTTATATACCCCAGGGAGGGCTGCCTTTCGAATCCCTCAGCTATGGTGCAAGTGCCAAGTTGCTTATTTACAGTCTAATTCCATCAGCCCTGGGCAGCTTTCCTGAGCCTTGGGGCATCAGGTCACATTGGATCTGAGGCTTTTTTGTCCCCTTCTACCTATCTATAAGTAACAAATCTACTTTGCATAACTTGCTGTATGTAAGTTGTGAGTTGTGTTCTCTCTCTCCAAACTCAGACAAACAAGTAACCATGCACAGTGAACCAAAACAGGAGCCCAGGCTGCAGTGGGCATACATGTATGGACTCCTGTTTCTGAAGGTTGGCATAATGATGATCTTGGCTCTTCTTCTCACAGGGGCACTCTCTCTTGAATAGGTAATTAGCATACCTTCTTTGCAGGCCTCACTCACAGGAATCCTGATATGATTGGACCAGAGTTCATCGTCGGCATCAGGATAGTCAAAGGTTTTCCAGTGTAGCCAAAGTGGAGAAGCATTGTTGTGCACCTGCTCTGTCCAGCACAGTGACCACTGGTCATGTGCAGTCATTCTGCACTAGCACTGTGGTGAGTCCAGATCAAGATGTACTGAAGTGTAACCTGATTGACCTGATTGCAAAGACTAGTATGAAGAAAAGCATGTGGACTAACTTGTTCATAACACATATTGAGCACATGTTGAAATAATGATATTTTTAATATATTGAGTTAAATAATGTATTATAAAACCTAAGACAGATAGCCTTTACAATGTTAAGGAATGTTCCTACTCTCCCTATTTTTTCTAGTGTTTTGAGCATGAAGGGGCGCTGTATTTTATCAAATGCTTTTTCTGCATCTATCAAAATAAACATGTGATTCTTGACTTTAAGTCTGTCGATATGGTGAATTTACATTTATTGATTTCTGGATGTTGAACCAACCTTGCATCTCTGGGATAAAACCCACTGGATCATAGTGCACTATCTCTTTAATGTTTTTGTATGCAATTTGCTAAAATTTTGTCAAGAATTTTTGTATCTATATTCATTAGGGTTATTGGTCTGAAATTTTCTTTCCTCCATGTATTTCTGTCTGGTTTAGGTATCAGGGTGATATTAGTTTCATAGAATGAGTTTGGAAGGGTTTCTTCCTCTTCTATTTCATGGAATACTTTGAGGAGTATTGTAATGAGCTCTTCTTTAAAGGTTTTGTAGGACTCGGCTAAGAATCCATCTGGTCCTGGACTTTTCTTTGTTGGTAGACTTTTGTTGACTTCTTCTATTTCATTGTTTGAAATTGATCTATTTAAATTGTGTATGTCCTCCTTATTCAGTTTATGTATGTCTCTAGAAATCTGTTGATGTCTTCGAGATTTTCTATTTTGTTGGAGTATAGATTTTCAAAATAGCTTCTAATTATGTTTTGTATTTCACTGGTGTCTGTCATGATATTTCCTTTTTCATCCCAAATTTTAGTAATTTGAGTTTTTCTTCTCCTTCTCTTTGTTAGTGTGGCTAAGGGTTTATCAATTTTGTTTATTTTTTCAAAGAACCAACTTTTTATTTTGTCAATTTTTTCAATTGTTTCTTTTGTTTCAATTTTATTGATTTCAGCTCTGATTTTAATTATTTAATGTCTTATACTGCTTTTGGTATTGATCTGTTTTTCTTTTTCTAGGGCTTTGAGAACCTTACAGAAGAAAAAGTTGGTCCAAATCTTCATCATGACTTAATCCTTAATCCTTAACAGGACTCCCAAAGCACAAGAAGTAAAAGCAGGAATCAATAATTGGGATAGATTCAAACTAAAAAGCTTTTTTCTCAGCAAAGGAAACTATCAGCAATGTGAAGAAAGAGCCTACAGAGTGAGAGAAAATCTTTGCCACACATACTTCAGATAGAGCACTAATCTCCAGAATATATAAAGAACTCAAAAACTTTACACCAAGAATACAAATAATCCAATCAACAAATGGGCTAAGGAAATGAGCAGACACTTCACAGAAGAAGATCTACAAGCAATCAACTTATATATGAAAAAATGTTCAACATCTCTAGTAATAAGAGAAATGCAAATCAAAACCACCCTAAGATTCCATCTCACCCCAATTCAAATGGTGATTATCAAGAATACAAGCAACAATAGGTGTTGGCGAGGATGTGGGGGAAAAGGTACACTCATACATTGCTGGTGGGGCTGCAAATTAGTGCAGCCACTCTGGAAAGCAGTGAGGAGATTCCTTAGAAAACTTGGAATGGAACCACCATTTGATCCAGCTATCCCACTCCTTGGCCTATACCCAAAGGACTTAAAATCAGCATACTACAGAGATACAACCACACCAATGTTCATAGCTGCTCAATTCACTATAGCCAGATTGTGGAACTAACCTAGATGCCCTTCGATAAATGAATGGATAAAGAAACTGTGATATATATACACAATGGACTATTACTTAGCCATAAAGAAGAATAAAATTATGGTATTTACAGGCAAATGGATAAAGTTGGAGAATGTCATGCTAAGTGAGATAAGCCAATGCCAAAAAAACAAAGGACAAATGATCTTGCTGATAAGCGGATGATGATACATAAGCGGGGGTGGGAGGGAGGCAAGAATGGAGGAAGGATGGATTTTATAGAGGAAAAACAGGGATGGGGAAAGGAAAAATAACAGAATGAGTCAAACATCATTGCCCTATGTAAATGTATGATTACACAAATGGTATGCCTCTACTTCTTGTACAACCAGAGAAAAAAGTTATACCCCATTTGTTTACTATGAATCAAAATAAATAATTTTTTTTTAAAAACTAAGTTTCCCCATTTATTTGTACTTTTTAAAATGCATTTGTTAAAAAACTATATGGCCTCTGGGGCTTATATTATGTTCCTACTAGCTGGAGCTGCTCCCATACTCCCAGAGTGATCCCATCCTGCTTGTGACTTTTCCCACTCATATACTGATAACCTTTGGATAGTGTTTCTTCAACACCTACTTCTTTTTTGAACTCCAGGTTCATGAGTCTGAACTAAACACAATATCTTCACAAATTTTTTTTCCTACTCCAGTTGTCTGTGTAGGACCAACATCAACTGATTCACAAATAAAAGCCTTCAAATACCTCCTCTTCTCCAAATCCATTCGCCTTCATAAATCTGTCTCAGAACCCGCCCCAACTGCTCTCTGTTTACACTGTTTCTATCCCCACCTTCTGTTAACAGCCTCCCTATCCCCTCTGTAATCTATTGCAGAGGAATGCAGATCTCCTCTGCTTAAAAGCCTTTCCTCACTCCCAATGGCCTTGAGGATAAGTGCCCACTTGTCTATCAGGCCATGATCGAATGCTTCCCTACCTCTCCAGGTCCCTACCTGGGAACTGCCCAGGCTCTCTTGGGACTAAGGATCTTTGCCACACTGTACTCCCTGCCTGTTCCACCACATCCATGTGATCCCTTTATTCAGGGCTCCCAGGTTCCTCCCTGTGAAGCCTTCCCCAACCAGGCAACCCCTCAGTCTGGATGGGTCCACCCCCATATTCTCATAGCCTCCTATGTCCCATCCATCGCCCACCTCAAGGCCCAGCATTGTCACTGTCTTGTTCCTTTGTCTACTTTTCCCATCGGACTGAGTCTGGTGAAGGCAGCACCATTCCTGACCTCTCTTTGTCTCCCCAGTGCCCCACCCAGTGCCAGATACATAGAAATAGCTGCAAACAAAATGCTAAAATAACAAGAGGGATGGAGTAATTACCATGTCAGAAACTGCACTCTACTTCACACGTATTGCCTCTTAATATTAACTTTATAAACGTTTCCTAAAATAACAACTTTAAAGCAGGGGCCCAGACTGTGCCAAATAACATGTAATACACTAAGAAGCATGTTCTCTAATCTAAAGGAATTGGAAATAGCATCAAATAACAGTAATTGTTTATGATTCTTCCAAATGATACTACCACCCAAAAAAGGACACCATTCAAAAGATTTCAAATTTATTGAAGAAAGTGTTGCTCTTTGACATCTAAAAATAAAAACATATCAATAGGGATTCTAATTATTATGAATAGTTGAGAAACCAGAAGTGAGAAAAGGATGCAAACTATTCTGTGAAACAAAAACTTTCCACATAGTATGGCTTCATTCACCAAAATACCGTATTGACATTGGATACTCCACCCAATCTCACATAATCCATGTCAACTTATCAGTTCAAAAATCTATGTAATTTTTATAATATGAAGTGTGTGCAAGTCAACTTTTCATATACACGTCATATGAGTCTAGACATACACACACAGAGTAACAGCAAATATACACACATTTGTACACATATATACACACATATTTCACATGTGCATATATGTGCAAATAAGCAGAAACTATAAAAGAAACTCCATGAGACATTAAGACAATAAAGCCAAGTTAAGTAACCCAGCCCACTAGAACTCCAGGTTAGGAAGAGACCAGCATGGATCACTATAACCTCGTGCCCCTTCTTTGCAGGAAACATGATTTGAAGAGGAAATGCAGGAGGTCAGATGTACAGAAGACAGAAAGAAGGGCTTTCCAGACACAGGAAACAGCACGAACAAAAATCTAGGAAGAGGCCACAAGATGTTCAGGAAACATATTTCTCTGTTAAGCTGACATCTTACCCAGCTCTTTAAAAACAACAAAGAGCTGGTTTTTTCATTTCTTCTGATTCATGTCTGGGCTCCTGTGTCACTTGTGGAAGAATGTGCCCCATGAGTGCAAGTCCTGCCCAAGGTAGAAGCCGTGCACTTCTACCATTTCAATCCTGAAAAAATAAATAAATAAACAGGAAGAAACCAGACGTGTCGACAGTTTGAAGGTTGCCTGATAGAGGAAGAGGAGGTAGAAAAAAATAAATTGTATGACAAACTTGGGGTGCTCATACCAAACCTTCCATACAGGAGGGGTCCATGGCACTCAACACATTTGAGTTCAAGCCGAATTTCTGAACCACATCTTCTTGTTCCCCTTTGTTATGGTTTAAATATAAGACATCCCCCAAAAGCTCATGTGTGAGTCAAAAGGGTTTAGAAGTGAAATAATTGGGTTATGAAAGCCTTAACCTAATCAGTGTGTTAATCCACTGATGAATTAACTGGATGGTAACTGAAGGCAGATAGGGTGTGGCTGGAGGAGCTGGGTCATTGGGGCCTGTCTTTGGTTTACATTTTGTCCTTGTTGAGCAGAGCTTTCTTTCTCTGCTTCCTAGTGCCATGTTCCCAGCTGCTTTCCTCCCTCACATTTCCACCATGATCTTCTGTCTGAGCTCAGGCCCTGAGGAATGGAGTCAGCTGTCTATGGACTGAGACCTCTGAAACCAAGAGCCCCAAATAAACTTTTCCTCCTCTAATTGTTCTTGTTAGGTCTTTTGGTCATAGCAGCAGCCAAAAGTTGACTAAAACACCCTTCCTTCCTCAGAGATTGGGGTGACATTGCAAAGTTGGGAAGTCAGCAAAGTTAGTGGCTGGTGCCCTAGAGTCTGCGAGTTGAGACACGTCGGCCTAGCAACCAGAAATTTCTGTGTTCAGGGGCTGCAACAGTGCAGGATGAGGCATGAGACCCAGACTTCAGGGCAGTCTTGAAGAAGTCTATGTTCACTATCAAAGGATAAACAGGAGTGGACCAGGCAGAACAGGGAGGACCTGAGCAAAGGGAAGGGCATGCAGGATGGCCAGATGAGGACACTTGGACCTTAGATATGGCTGGACTTCATATGGGGTAAGAAGAGAGCCAGGAATATTATAGGTATTATAGATGACCTTCTATGGCAGACAAAGGAGACTGGAAGTTGAACTGAGACAGTGAGGAGCTTGTAGGACTTTAGGATAGGATGTAATGTCATCAGAGTTGTATTTTAGAAAGGTTAATCTGGTGACAAGGTAAAAAAAAAGAAATTGAGTTTGGTATAGACTGAGTGTGCCCACCCCATCCCACACCCCATCTAAATTTCTTTGTTGGAGTCCTATAAACCCCCTTGTGACAGCATTAGGAGGTGGAACTTTTAGGAGCTAGCTAGGTCATAAGGATGGAGTCCTCGAGAATGGGAATCGTGCCCCTACAAAAGGGGGCTCTCTCACCCTCTTTTGCCCATGTGAAGACACTTCAAGAGGACACATTCATGCCAAGAGTCCTTGACACTTTTCTTTCCTCATTCCTTTGGCAATCCGTCACCAATTCCTGTTGATTTCACTGTCTAGAGGTTTCTCAAAACCGTTTACACTTCCCCTCTTTTTACCAATGCCTTGTTCAACTCACCATCTTCAGCTGCCTGAACTGAGGCAAAAGCCTCTGCACAGATCTCTGCCTCCACTCTTGATCCCCTTCATTTGGTTCATTACTCATGGCAGGAGTTATTATTTAAAATACAAGTTTGATTTTTAGATCTCTGCTTAAAACCGAATATCCAAATAGATTCCAGTTCCTGATCAGATAAATTTCCAAATCCCAAGCATGGACTCCAGTCCCCCAGGATCTGGCCTCTTTCCCTCTCTCCAGTCTCATTTTGATTCATACTTCTCTCCAATCCCCTTCAAGCTTCACTCTGCTGCCTTTATTTCAATGCTTAGATTATACCAGTTCTTTCCACTTCAGGGTCTTTGCCCATGCTCTTCTACCTGGATGAAATGTCCTTTCTCTCTGTCCCCACCCCCTGCCCCAGCCTGATATTTCTTCTTTATCTTTTAAATTCCAGCATAAATGTCATCTTGTCAGGAAACCTTTTATGAGGTCAGCTGTGTTAATATTATACCCCTCAAACCCCTGCCTCAACTGAAGATGTCTTTTTTCTAATTTGCACAAAGGTGCAGTAGGGGCTGGTGGTTGACTTGATTCACATCTCAAAGAGGCACTTGGTGATTTTGGTGATGCCCAAAGACAACCAGCTAGGAGAGGAACCAAGAAAAAGCCTACCATTAGAGTCCATTGATCTGCTATGGAGCAACTCAACAGTTAACTCAGAAGGTGAAGAGATCTAAATACACAGTGAGTTCTGAGATGGCAATTAAGGACATCTAATGGAATCTTTAAATGGTCCCCATCTGACTTTAAGATGTCTCTCTGAGGTCCAGAAGGGTCAAACAGAGCCTCAGAACACGAATCTTGCTATTTAACATTCCCAACAATCTCTGTATTAACCCCTCACTAGCTTTTATATATTGTGTCATCTGCTGCAAAATTAAAATTAGAATCAATACAATGAATACTCAGTATGCAAAACAATTGAAGTCTCCATTTCAGCATGAAGTTCCATTTAAACTGCAGGAACAAAAAGAAAAGACAACCCTTTGTTCTCTTCATTTCACAATCCTGCAAATGGCCTCTTAGCTAAAATAGCTCCTCTAATCTTTAAGTTTTAATTAGCTGCCCATAATTCATAAAATATCAGGAATTAAAATGCTGATACCTCATTCTCCTGAGAAACGGCACACAATTAACCTCTTTTTTCTGGTCAAAGGAAGAAATTGAGAAAGGGTAATGACAAAATTAATCTATTCTGGTGGCAAGGCCTGCCACAGGGCTGGGAACAGCATCCAACCCTGCGTCAAAGAGGAGGCGATCGCCAGTGCGTGGAGACGCTGCACATCAGCTATGCCTTTTGTATTCACGGGCAGCTGTATCACAAATAGTGGGCCCCAGATATCTTATGAAAATGTTAAATGATTCCCTGGAACAATCAACCTAACCCACCTTTTTTCCCTCTCTGAAAACAAGTATATACAGAGACTTTGAATAGCATCAAAAGACCTGACTTTCTGCTGAGGTGGCAAAGATTTTTAAACATAGGTTCTCAGTGAAGACCCAAGGAACATCTGGTTAATGGTTAGAATACAGGCAGTGGGTCCATCTGCCTGATCTCAAACCCTGATAGACAACTCACAAGTTGTGTGATTTACAGCAAGTTGTTTAACCTCTCTGAGTTTATGCAATGAACCTCTAAAATAGGGACAAAACCTATGTTGTGCAGATAGAGCAGAGAATGCTGGTGGTGTGCCTGGCTTCATACCTAGCATTTTGTGAGGTGTTAAGTTAGCCACTATGGTGGTTTGAATGTATGCCCCAAATCGATGTGTTGGAAATCGGATCTCCAATACAGCAAGGTTGGAAGGTGGGGCCTGAAGGGAGGTGTTTAGGTCATAAAGGCTGCACCCTTATGAGCCTCAACAGGGCTTGAGACTGCAAGTTCACCCTCTTGGCTCTCTCACCATCTCTTTGCCTTTCCACCATGTGATGCTCTCCACTGCAGGATGATGTGGTAAGATGGCCCTTGCCAGAGACCAGAACCCCAGTCTTGAATTCCCAGCATCCAAAAACATTTCTATTCATTATAAATTCTTAGTTTTTATTAAAGCAGCACAAAATGGACCAAGACAGCTACCATTATTATCAGTAGAGGAACCCAAATATCTTTAAAGAGTTCAAAGAGAGAAAAAATACTATTTCATGTTAAAGAACCCTTTGGTAATTATAATTGCTTTTTTTTCCTTTTTGTCAGGAGAAAGGTAATGGCTTCATTGAGATGTCATGCACATACCATGCAATTCACTCAAAGCATACACTTCAATGATTTTTATTACACTCAGAGTTGTGCTACCAACACCACATCAATTTTAGAACATTTTCATTACTGCAAAAAGAAACTGTACCCATTAGCTATCATTTCCCAATCCTTCCATTCCTCCAGCCCTAAGCAATCACTAATCTACTTTCTGTCTCAGTATATCTACCTGTTCTGGGCATTCAGATGAATGTGGGGTTTTGTGACTTGCTTCTTTCACTTAGCCAATGTCTTCAAGATTCACGCATGTTGCACATATATCAGGACTTCATTCCTTTTTATGGCTGCATAATATTCTCTTGTTTAGAAATACTACATTTTACCTCTCCACAGCTCTTCTTTTTTGATCATTTTAAATCCAAAGCTAAGTAGGAAAAGAATAATCACATGTGGTACCAATTGTCATTTGTTTGGAGCTGTTTTCTTAGTACATGAGTGATTTCATAGTCAGTTCACAATAATTCTAAGTTGCAGGTGTTTTACACTTTAGAGATGATACCAAAGATGTTAGAAGTCAGTGAAAATTGCATAGCTAGGTGGTTACCTGTAGACCTGGAACTCAAACTTGGACCTTCTGAGTTGAGTCCCTGTGTTTCCTAATACAGGTGTGCTGCAGTGACCACCACCATATCCACAGGTCGGGTGTGGAGATCTGTGGGATTAGGGTGCACTTTTTGTGTCTGGAGGAAGCTGAGAGTAGATATGAGCTCCATGACCTCCATTTGCCAGCAAAATGTGGTCACCAGGAACTACGTAGCCCGTGGAAGGGGACCCTGACTTTCCAACCTCAGAGTGAATGTACCACAACTTCTAATGGGGATGATTTACTTCTTGGCGAAGCAAAGGCTTTCCTTTGTTAAATCTTCTATTTTTATATTGGCTAAATCCCTGTGTGAGGCTTGACAACTGCGCCATTTCTAAGCAGCACAATTAATCACAGAGACTTTTCCCTGGTTAATGGGGGAGAAACAGTTCCTTCTGCATTTGAATCCCTAGTTAAGCCCCCAAAACTTGGCTGCAAATGTGTACAGCAGCGTGCTCCCTCCTACGATTTCAATGTCTTTGCACCCTTAGCTGAGGAGAAAAGATCCAAAATTATTATACTTTCAAGCTTTTACCATTTTGCTTTATCTTCCGAAAGCAAAATAGTTTGCTAACAGTAACCGTTCATATATCCAAATCTAGGGTGTAAAGCATACAGACAAAATCTGGAAACCACATTGGGAATGGAAGAAGAAGAGGGCAAAGGATTCTGCATTCCCCTGTGGATTTAAATTCAGCAAGATGAGTTGATATCTCCCTCTTTATAGCAGGACAAGACAAGTCCTTCCAGACTGCTCCATATAGGAAAGACCCTCTGCTGCTAAATCAAACCCACTGGGACTGGGACATGGATGATTGGCATCTGTAACAAGAATTCCCAGTAGCTCCACTTCTCTCAGAGCCCAGCACCAATCTCCGCGGGTTGTGGCGACTTGTGAATGGCTGAATAGTAAGAGCATTGTCCCAGGCATGACAGGGCTGCCAGGCAGTCAGCTGTGTGTACTACCTGCTGTCTGCTCAGGATGAGTAGGTTGTGGGCCCGGGAGAACCCTAAGCCAGGCAAGCCTCAGCCATCACCACTGGTCTGCCAGCTCTTAGCCGTGTGAGGGAAGCCTAGGCCCTCACTGAAACCACTTTGCCACTGGCTTTGGTACCCTTCCAACAGGTGGACTCAGAGTCCCACATGAGGAGGTGACAGTGTGTAAGCAGAGCCTGTGTTAAGATGCTGGCTGCTTTGTGACTGCCAGGGTGAAAAAATAAATGTGTTGTATTTAGAGCTCATGTGTGACTCTCTTGCTTTCTTCCCCCAGAAATAATAGGATCCTCTCTTGGTCCTGCCTCAGGGGCTGTTTCTACAGAACTGTGGCAGGGCCCATGAGATCAAACAGGAAATGAGGGAAGCTGGCAGAACACAGGTCTAGTTGTGGTGCCTGGCGATCTGAGATTTGTTTGTGAAAACATGTGAAACACCCCCAGGCAGGTAAGTGTGGCACGCTTTCTGGTGGCTGAGGTCCTCAGAAAATAGTTGGGGCAAAAGCCAGAAAATTCTGAGTCCTTCCCAGTACCATGACCCCATCTGCACTCTCATGGGTATGGTATACTTCACACAAGCAGTAATAATATATTTTAAATGGCATAGCCCAGCCGAGGTTGCCATCTTTAAGGGAAAACGCCTCCTGCCTCCCCACAGAGGTCTTCAACGGGTGTGCTTGGGAGGTTTCCTTTGAAGATTATAACTGAAGTCAACCCAGCTCCTCACCAAGCATCACCAAGAGAATGGAGATAGCCAAACCCCCAACTCAATGAAAGAGTTGTCTATGCTTCTGAAGTGGTCTCAAGAACCAGCTCAGCAGTCTTCATGATCACCAGAAGGAAGTGGTTACAGATCATGACACCTTCTTGTCATGAAATACAGTTCAGTCATTAAAAAGAATAAGGTGAAGCAGTGTGGAGATTCCTTAGAAAACTTGGAATGGACCTACCATCTGACCCAGCTATCCCACTCCTTGGCCTATACCCAAAGGACTTAAAATCAGCATACTACAGAGATACAGCCACATCAATGTTCACAGCTGCTCAATTCACAATAGCCAGACTGTGGAACCAACCTAGATGCCCTTCAACTGATGAATGGATAAAGAAACTGTGGTAAATATATACAGTGAAATATTACTCAGCTATAAAGAATAATAAAATTATGGCATTTGCAGGCAAATGGATGAAATTGAAGAATATCATGTTAAGTGAGATAAGCCAATCTCAAAAATCCAAAAGAGGAATGATCTCACTGATAAGCGGATGATGACACTTAATGGAGGGTGGGAGGGGGACAAGAATGGAGGAAGGAGGGACTGTATAGAGGGAAAAGAGGGGTGGGAGGGGTGGGGGGAAGGAAAAAATTAACGGAATGAATCAAACATCCTTACTCTATGTAAATATATGAATATGCAAATAGTATGATGTTACTCCATGTACAAACTGAAACAACATGTATCCCATTTGTTTACAATAAAAATAAATTAAAAAAAAAAAAAAACCAGCTCAGAAGCCAGTAAACAACCCCAAAGTTTCAGATCTAGAAAAACTGAGCCCTATATTTAAGGTCTAATGGGCAAAGGATTTGTACAGAAACATGGCAGAAACCAGGGGCCAATGGTTGACACAATGTAAGATCCAGGGTGTCAGATCCAATCTAAGATTCCAAGTGTCTGAAGGCCTGGACCTGATTATTTAGCATGGACATTGGGCAGAATATTTTTCTGGGAACTACTGGGGCCTGTGTTGTCCAGCAGCTGCTTTTCAAAGGAAACCTCCCAAGAACACCTGCTGAAGACCAACACCTGCGCACATAGCACTTCTACAAGAATAACGAGTTAATAATAGGTGGATTAAGTAAAATGTTTCCATGTACACGTTTCTATTTGTGTTGGGTTGTTCGGTTTCTTTATATCTCTCTGAACACAAAACTTTCATTTAGTTCTTAATCTCTCAGTTATATCTGAAAGCTTTTCAAAAAACTGTTTATTTAGAAAGTTCTTTGAACTCTACTTTTAAACATAGGAGTCAAAACATCTTAAGTAACTTGAAAAATGGAGAGAATTCTGTTGTTTCATTAAGACATTTGTTAACTGTCAACCATATAATGTATGGCTATGATCCTGGTTTGCAGGTTTACAACCTAAATTAACCTGGGTTGGTGCCCTGGCAGATCATGGTCCCCAAAATGCCCCAACTTGTCTTCTGCTAGAGCAAGACAATCCCATGATCTTGAGGCTCAGCCTCTCAGTCAAAAAAGTCCCCTCTTTATTACTAGAGCATGCACAATGAAGTATTCCTTCCTGAGGTCAAAAGCACCTCTGGGGAAAGTAACTTGAGGTCAATAAGGAAGAGAGCACACCTCCAAAACAGCGTGTAAACATGGGTCAGGATCACAGGACCAGTATGCACTGGACAGCAAGCACTCAGGGGTCAAGGTGGGGAGGTTTCAATGCGAGCTCCAACTACAGTACAGGTTTCATGAGGAGGCAAACCTTGAAAGAACCCGAAAAATGGGTATGAATGGAGACACAAAATAAGAACAAATGGCATCCACTTATATTTTTCACCAATTTGATATAAGAAGATTCTTAAAAAAAAATAGTGTTTCCATGTTTCAGCACACCTGGATTTTACTCCTGCACAGGCCAGTGCTGAGCCCACAACTGATCAGCCCTTCCTTTTGTACAATAAACAAACCAAATTTTCCTGAATTAATTGTTCCTGGAAAAAGAGATCAGAGCATTGGAATTTAAGTACAACTTACCGATTTAAGATTAAATTCCTTCACAACACTATCTTCAGAACTTGATTCAAACGGAGTGGCTATTGGTTGAGATTACAGATGAATACAAAATCTGGTTAAAAAGCTAAGCACAGATTTAAAATAGGTGGGGGGAGGGAAACAAAAAAAAGGAAGTAGATGTTTCAGTGTGAGAATATGTAGAAGGAAATGAGGGGGGTATGAAAAATGGTGGAATGAGACAGACTTCATTACCCTATGGACATGTATGATTACACGAATGGTATGAATCTACATTGTGCACAACCATAGAAACAAAATTATGTACCCCATTTGTGTACAATGAATCAAAATGCAGTCTGTAAAAAATTAAAAGTTAAATAAAAATAATAATAAAAAAGTAATGAACATCTTAGAAAAATGCTTTACAACAGTGTGCATAGTAAAGATGGTATTCGTGTATATATATATATATATATATGCACAAAGATTACTTACAGGAAACACATCAGAAGCCAATAACAAAGGTTGTTTCTGCATAAGAGAACTTAGGCACCGAGATGAAAAGGACACCATTTTTTTTTCATTTTATACCCTCTTTTCCAGTTTAATTGCTCACCACATGCTTCACTTAATAATTCTAAAAAAGGAAATGTAAAATGGACATTTTGACAATATTAATTCTGCCTATCCAAGAGCCTGGTAGGTCTTTCCGGATTCTAAGGCCTTCATTCGATTTATTTCTTCAGTGCTCTATAATTTGCAATGTAGCAGGTTTTCACCTCCTTGGTTAGATTTATTCCCAAGTGGATTTTGTTGTTTTTGTTGTTGATGTGGAGGCTATTGTGAATGGAACTGTTTTTCTGATTTCTTTCTCAACAGACTCATTATTGAAATATAGGAATGTTATTGGGTTTTGTATGCTGATCTTGTGTGCTGTCACTTTGCTGATTTTATGATGATTTCTAGAATTCTTTTGGTGGAGTATTAGGGGTCTTCTAAGAATAGAATCATGTCATCAGCAAACAGAGATAATTGTAGAGATTCAATGCTACTCCCATCAAAATACCAATGACAATCTTCATGGAACTAGAAAAAGCAATCCTAAAATTTATATGGAAGAATAAGAGACCCAAAATAGCCAAAACAATATTAAGCAAGAAAGCAATGTAAGAGGCATCACAATACCTGACCTCAAATTATACTACAGAGCTACAGTAACGAAAACAGCATGGTACAGGCATCAAACAGACATGAAGACCAATGGAATAGAAGACAGAGACAAACTCACATAGATAGTCATCTGAGCCTTCACGAAGATGCCAAAAACACACTGGAGAAAAGATAGCATTTTTAACAAATGGTGCTGGAAAAACTGGGATATCCACATGTAGAAAAATGAAACTAGACACCTATCTGACCCTGCACAAAAATCAGCTCAAAGTGGATCAAAGACCTAGAAATTAGAAAAGCAACACTGCATTTGCTCAACAGTCCAACATATTGGTGCAGGCACTTAATAAAACACCTAAAGCCCAAGAAATAAAACCAAAAAATCAAATGGGATGATTTCTAATTAAAATGCTCTGCACAGGAAAAAAAAAAAATTAAGAGCATGACAAGAGAACCTACAGGATGGCAGGAAATGATTGCCCTTTGTTCCTCCGAAAGGAGGTTACTAGCCAGAATATACAGAGAACTAAAAAATTCACACTAAAACCAAAACAAAATCCCCAAAATCCCACTAAATAAATGGGCAAATGAACTAAACAGATACTTCTCAAAAGAAAAATATATAAATGGCTAACAAATATCTGAAAAAATGTTCAACATCCTTAGCAATCAGGGAAATGTAAATCAAAACTACGCTGAGATTGCATCTCCCTCTAGTTAGACTAGCAATCATAAAAATACAAATAATAAGCCAGGCATGGTGGTGCACATCTATAATCCCAGTAACTTGGGAGGATGAGACAGGAGAATGGCAAGTTCAAGGCCAGCCTCAGCAACTCAGTGAGACCCTATCTCAAAATTTAAAAAAATAAATAAAAGGGACTACAGATGTAGCTCATGGTAAAGTACTCCTGGGTTAAATCCTCAGTGCCAAGCTAATAATAATAATAATAATAATAATAATAATAATAATAAAAATACTGGTAAGGATGTGAAGAAACAGGTACAACATATTGTTGCTGGGACTGCAAATTAGTACAACCACTGTAGAAAGCAGTATAGAGAGTCTGCAAAAGCCTAGGAATGGATCCATCATATGACCCAACTACCCCACTCCTTGGTATTTAACCAAAAAACTAAAATCAGCATATTATAGTGATATATGCATACCAGTGTTTATAGCAGCACAATTCATAATTGCCAAGTTATGGAACCTGCCTAGGTTTCCATTAATAGACAATTGGATACGAAAATGTGATATACATACAAAATGGAGTTTTACTCAACCATAAAGAAAAATGAAATTATGTCATTTGCTGAATGGAACTAGAGAACATCATGCTGAGGGAAATAAGCCAGACACACAAAAAGTCAAGAGCCAAAGTTTCCTCTTGTATGTAGAAGCTAAAGAGAAACAACGAATTTAACTGCTGGGTCAAGGAACGGGGGTAGGACCTCATGAAAACAGAAGGGAGGTCAGTGTGGAGTAGAGGAAGGGGAGAACAAGGGGAAAATAGGAGGTAAGGCAATGGGGAGAAACAAGGTGAAATTAACCAGACTCTGCCATGTGCAGGTATTGCCCATCACAATGAATTCTACTTTTAAGTGTAACTATAATACATCAATTAAAAATAAATTAAAACTTGTACACCTTAAATATTTATAATTTTTATTTGTCAATTATCTTAATGTAGTTGGGAGGGAAAGTCATACAAAGGAATAAAAGTATAGAAATTATGTTGGAGAAAATGAATAAATGATATAGAATAATGGCTATGACCTATTTTTAATCAAAAAAAGTGTTTAAAATAGCATGTGCAATCACATGATTATTTCAATAGATGCAGAAAAAGCATTTGATAAAATACAGCATCCCTTCATGCTCCAAACACTAGAAAAAATCAGGGTAGTGGTAACATTCCTTAACATTGTAAAGGCCATCTACGCTAAGCCCATGGCCAATATCTTTCTAAATGGTGAAAAACTGAAAGCATTCCCCCTAAAAACTGGAACAAGGCAGGGATGCCCTCTTTCACCACTTCTATTCAACATTGTTCTTGAGACTCTAGCCAGAGCAATTAGACAAACCAAAGAAATTAAAGGGACACAAATTGGAAAAGAGGAACTCAAACTATCCCTGTTCGCTGATGACATGATTATATATTTAGAGGAACCTGGAAATTCCACCAGAAAACTCTTAGAACTCATAAGTGAATTCAGTAAAGTAGCAGGTTACAAGATCAATGCTCATAAATCCAATGCATTTCTATACGTAAGTGATGAATCTTCAGAAAGAGAAATTAGGAAAACTACCCCATTCACAATAGCATCGAAAAAAATAAAATACTTGGGAATCAATCTCACAAAAGAGGTGAAAGACCTCTACAATCAGAACTACAGAACACTAAAGAAAGAAATTAAAGAAAACCTTAGAAGATGTAAAGATCTTCCATGTTCTTGGATAGGCAGAATTAATATTGTCAAAATGGCCATACTACCAAAAGTGCTATACAGATTCAATGCAATTCCAATTAAAATCCCAATGATGTACCTTACAGAAATAGAGCAAGCAATTATGAAATTCATCTGGAAGAATAAGAAACCCAGAATAGCTAAAGCAATCCTCAGTAGAAAGAGCGAAGCAGGGGGTATCGCAATACCAGATCTTCAACTCTACTACAAAGCAATAGTAACAAAAACGGCATGGTATTGGTACCAAAATAGACAGGTAAACCAATGGTACAGAATAGAGGACATGGACACAAACCCAAATAAATACAATTTTCTCACACTAGACAAAGGGGCCAAAAATATGCAATAGAGAAAAGATAGCTTCTTCAACAAATGGTGCTGGGAAAACTGGAAAACCATATGCAACAGAATGAATCTAAATCCCTATCTCTCACCCTGCACAAAACTCAACTCAAAATGGCTCAGGGACCTCGGAATCAGACCAGAGACCCTGCATCTTATAGAAGAAAAAGTAGGTCCAAACCTTCAACTTGTTGGCTTAGGATCAGACTTCCTTAACAGGACTCCCATAGCACAAGAAATAAAAGCAAGAATCAACCACTGGGATAGATTCAAACTAAAAAGCTTTCTCTCAGCAAAGGAAACTATCAGTAATGTGAAGAGAGAGCCTACAGAGTGGGAGAATATCTTTGCCATTCATACTTCAGATAGAGCGCTGATTTCCAGAATCTATAAAGAACTCAAAAAACTCTACACCAAGAATACAAATAATCCAATCAACAAATGGGCTAAGGAAATGAACAGACACTTCACAGAAGAAGATGTACAAGCAATCAACAGATATATGAAAAAATGTTCAACATCTCTAGTAATAAGAGAAATGCAAATCAAAACTACCCTAAGATTTCATCTCACCCCAATTAGAATGGCCATTATCAAGAACACAAGCAACAATAGGTGTTGGCGAGGATGTGGGGAAAAAGGTACACTCATACATTGCTGGTGGGGTTGCAAATTAGTGCAGCCACTCTGGAAAGCAGTATGGAGATTCCTCAGAAAGCTTGGAATGGAACCACCATTTGACCCAGCTATCCCACTCCTTGGCCTATACCCAAAGGACTTAAAATCAGCATACTACAGAGATACAGCCACATCGATGTTCATAGCTGCTCAATTCACCATAGCCAGATTGTGGAACCAACCTAGATGCCCTTCAGTTGATGAATGGATAAAGAAACTGTGGCATATATATATATATATAATTATATTATATTGCATATAATTATATTATATTGCATATATATATATATGCAATGGAACCATTACTTGGCCATGAAGAATGATAAAATTATGGCATTTGCAGGCAAATGGATGAAATTGGAGGATATCATGCTAAGTGAGATAAGCCAATCTCAAAAAACTAAAGGACGAATGATCTCGCTGATAAGCGGATGAGGACATATAATGGGGGGGTAGGAGGGGTTAACATTAGGGTTAGGGTTAGGTTTAGGGTTAGGGATAAGGAAGGTGGTAAGAATGGAGGAAGGAAGGACTGTATAGAGGGAAAAGAGGGGTGGGAGGGGTGGGGGGGAAGGGAAAAAAATAACAGAATGAATCAAACAACATTGCCCTATGTAAATTCATGATTTTTAATTTAAAAAAAAAAAATGAAGAAAAGGAATTAAAGTCATACTATAGTGACACATGCATAGCCATTTTTATAACAGCACAATTCACAATAGCCAAAATTATGGAACTAGCCTGGGTGCTCTCCAATGGATGAATGGATAAAGAAAATGTGGAGTTTTTTTCAGCCATAAAGAAAAATAAAATTAAGTTATTTTCAGGAAAATGAATGGAACTTGAGACCATTATGCAAAGCAAAATAAGCCAAACTCAGAAGGTCAAGGGTTATGTATTTTCTGTCATAGGGGAAGCCAGAGAGGAGAAAGGAAAAGAAAGGTGAGGGGGCAGGGATCTCATGAACATCAAAGGGAGATCAGTAGAGGAAAAGGGGAAATGCTGGGCAGTGATATTGGCCAAATTATATTGTTATATATGTGTATGTACAAATATGCAACAAATCCCAACATTATATACAACTATAATGCATCAATAAAATATGGCAAGAAAAAAAATAGCACATGCATATGATCTGCTTCTTATATAATAATAAATACATTTTTAAATACAGGAAAATATGCACATACTCTAAAGTTGTAACTGTTTTTCTCTGGGTTGTGAGTAATAATTTTTTTTTTACTTTTTATTTGTTGCACTTCATATGTTATCTAAAACAAAAATTTGTATTTTATGAAAAGAATTATTAAGATGCATAGTGTGTCTGTATGTGTAAATATATGACTATTTAATTAATTCCTTCTAGGTATTTATCCAGAATAAATTATCAGAGGTACTGAGAATTATCTGGCTTACTGATTTTTTATGATGATATTATTCATAATAAACAAAATTTGAATATATACTTAATCTAGTAATTTGTTCCACAATTGTTTGTAATACCTATTTTATGGAATGCTATACAGTCATTAAAATTTATATTCTTCTATAATTTCATGGCTTTGGGAAAATCCTGAAAAACCATAAATGAGAATAATAAGTTCAAAAATAGTACAAATTTAAAATATTTTTTGAATTTTCAACACTTAAGTGTGAGACTAGACTCTCTGAATTGAGAGAGAAAGATGAAGGAAGGCAGAATGTGAGGAAGAAGAGGAGAAAGTGTGAAGTGGATGCTCTGCCCTGGGTACCAAGGCCCAGGTGTGGGAAAGGCTTCCCTGGGACTGGTCCCCACTTGAGAGGCCACCTGGAGAGCAGAGTCAACAGCACACAGTATTTGTGGAAAGAAGAAATACCATGAGAGGATTCGAATTTCAAAGAGAAGCACAGAAAGGTGGAGGAAGAGCTCTGCCTATCCTGCACACAGCCGTGGCAGCTGGAGAGCCCAGAGGCAGGACTCTGGGTCTCAGGAAAACCCTGCCCCTTCCTTTGCCTTCACATGGTAAAAGTCCATACTTGTATCGATGCCCAATTCCTGCCTGATTTTATGGCGTACTGTTTTCCCATCAGATGTCCTCCCAGGTAATCACAAGATGATACACAAAAGACACTAGCAACAGGTATATCTCCCCTTTACTATCAAACAGTGTGTGTTACTACACAGACTTTGAATATTGCCAGGTCTCCAAACCTACCAAGAATTCTTAGGGTTTCTTTCACTCCCTCTCTCCCTCCCTCCCTCCCTTTCTTCTTTCCTTTCTACTGGCAAAGGGGTGCTTTACTGCTGATCTACATCCCTAAACTCTTTTTTAATTTTTTAGAGAGAGGGTCTCCCTACATTGTTCAGGGTCTCGCTAAATTGCTCAACTGGCCTTGAACTTGTGATCCTCCTGCCTCAGCCTCCTGAGTCACTGCAATTACAGGCATGAGCCACTGTGCCTGATGGCATTCTATCTTTAAATGCCTACTCTTTACTGAAGGTCACCAGCTATTGTGGGACACCAGCACTGTTTTGTTTTGTTTTTAATTTAAATCTGAACTCTCACACATACTGCTTCCTGCCTCATGCATTCAATTCCCCTAGTTTTCATTTGCCTGAATTGCAGATCCCAGATCTTTACTTTTCTACTACTGAGGCCATATTTAAGCAGATATTTGGTGTTGAGACCAGTTCTGGAAAAATATCCTGAGCAGAATGAAGAGTAATTCAGTTGCATGGAAGTTTAACAAGGGAGTCCAGCTTTTGAAAGATGAGTTTAAACACACAACAAAAACAGGAACTTCTGAAATAAGCCAAAAAATCAAAACATGCCTACATCTACATACAGATGAGCAATGCTACCACATTGACAGTACTTCTGGTGGGAAAGCAGCAATTTTTGTCGCAGCATTTTCTCCATAATGATCATCATTTATCTTAAATACTGAATATGGATAGAATTCTCTAATACAGAAGCAATCTTTTCAGGAAAAACTTGCGGCTTCATTTTTTTATGGGGACCCTAACCAGTCAGAGAGATGCTATGGGAGGGTTTCTGTTGATAAACCTCAGATGCAACATGCCTTTCTGTTTTGCTTTTTGTGCTTTTGTGCCTCAACAGGGTACATGATTGTGATGTGCATGCTAACTCACCACAGCGCCAGGAAAAGACGCCAGATTTGCTTCTTGGCATTTGGCCACACATCGTTAACTACAGGGATATGTTTTAGGAATATGTTGTTGCATGATTTCATCATTGTGCAAACATCACAGAGTTGGTGTAAATCAACTACAATGGCGATAGTGTCACTAAGGCCCACTTTGACACAGGTAGTCCATGGCTGACCAAAGTGTTGTTACAGAGGATATGGCGGTTCTTAGTGCTAAAACGGAACGAGATAAAAGGATTCATCTCCGTGAGCCTGTTGTGCCATCTCTGCCCCCACTGTCCACACACTGTGCCATCCCATCTCTGTCTTCCCAAACTATCAGTAGCAATAACCACAAAAGGAACCGCAAAGATTTTTCAAAAGTTCCCAAAGTTGGCTAGCTGTCCTCTTAAACACATTCAGATCTATTCAATGGCAATTTTACTCATTTACCTCATCTTGCATAGACACTTTTCCATCAGAAAATTCGATCAAATGTCCTGTCACCGCAGCCAAGTAGTTCCCACCTTCATCTAACAAAAATCTCTCCCACTTTCATCTAAGTTCATTTCTTCTTGCAGTATCTCCCTGGAAGTTAGTTACTCCTGAAAAATAATTTAAAGACAGTCATCAGTTTATCATTAGCTTCTTTTTTCTTGATAAATCTACTTCATCCCCTTTTATTGTTATTCTTAAAAAATGAATCTCCTCTTCCTTAATCATGCTTTTATTTCTTGTTAACCCTCTTAAGGCTGAGTTAATCAAACCTGAACAAAATGCTCTCTATGGATCTCGCTTAAGCAGTGTATAAAAGAACTACGACTTCACGTTCATGGCTCATACTTCATTTTAATACATCTCAGAATTATGCTGGCTTTTCACAACAGCACTTGCGTGTAGCATGTTATCTTTAAATTTATATTCAACTCTGCATCCTACTTGGTACGGTTATAGATTAGGATAATGGGATTATGTATGGAAAGTCATCAGAGTGCCTGGCACATAGAGAGTACCCCAAAAACGGCACCTATCATATTCTTGATACTTTGGACTTGGGATATATGGGAGGACAGGACTTGTTCAAAATGTATTGTAAGATATATTTCAGTAGAGCAGAGTAAACTACCTCTGAGTCCTGCTTTAAGACCACTCATTATATGAAAATTGAAATCCATGCAACTAATATGACTTGGTGCTTGGGAATGAGGAGCCCAGCCCTTACTCAGGCTGTCCTGCATCATTTCCCAGGCCACTGGCTGTCCTTTTCCCAAATGTTAAGACTTTAGCAACCAGCACCTGAAACTATACCTCCCAGATCACCATTTGAGGGCTGGAGTTGTAGCTCAGTGGTAGAGCCTTGCCTAGCATGTGTGAGGCACTAGGTTTGATTCTCAGCACTGCACATAAATAAATAAATTAAATACAGGTCCATCAGATCACCAGGTGGATAAGCAAGCAGCCAGAAATGAAGTAATCCACCAGTGCCAGATATTAAGGATGATGGTACAGGATTCATATATTCCTGGAATCTTTATTATTATTTTCAGTTGTTGATGGACTATTTATTTGTTTATGTATATGTGGTGCTAAGAATCAAACTCACTGCCCCACACATGCTAGGCAAGCACTCTACCACTGAGTCACAACCCCAACCCTATTCTTGGGATCTGAGGCAGGTTCAAGTGGTAGCTGTATTTCTGGCTAAGGTTTCCATATCAAACAAATCTGAGATATGACAAATATTATAGCATGAAGGTTAATGACTCTAAACTGCGATCCATTTAAAAGAGTAGAACTGTGATCCAAGGCTAATAAAAAGGGAATTAATGTATGTACACATTATTACATGGAGGGTTTCAATGAATTATTAAATGCTTATCTAGTTCTACTGTGTGTAACAATTATAATGGCTTCACTATGTCATAACTCTGGCTTAAAATGAATAAAGTACCCAGAATGACAAAGAAAGAAACATTTACTTAGAGATATGCTTATATGTTGCCTTAGAAATTCTTTAGATGAGCCAGAAGTCCCAGGTTTCTTTCTAAAAAAAGCTTTGCAGAGAAATTTAAGGAGATGCCTCCCCTCTTCCACCCTGGATAAACTGACCAAAGCAAGCGGAAGCAGCACTACCTTCCTGCTGACAAACAAGCTGGGCTGAGCATTAGCACCTATAAATGTTTAATGACAGCAGTCTTCTTTCCATTGAAAACATGTCTTTTCTAAGAGCTGACTCTACACTTGCCCCTTCACAGCTTCCTCAGTTATAAAGCACTATGGCAGAGCTGCATGGCATTGGTAGGGCTCCCAGGGAATATTTGATGTTCTGTATCAAAGGTTCCTATGAGTGCTAAAGGGTTCTTGTCACATGCACCTGAAGAATGAAGTGCACAGATGACAAAAGGTGAGAATTCAGTAGCAGATTTATTACAAGCCAGTAAGGAAAGCACCTACAGCCTGGGAAGGGTACCAAAGAGGATGATTGGTGGCTCTCTGGGGGGCTCGTGGATTTTTATATTGTTTTGATGAGGAATTAACCTTTATTAGAAAGTACCTTTTGATTGTTCTCTTTTTCTGACTCAATTGAAAATGTGCATTCTTAATTTCTTATTCCCATAAAGGGATGGTCCAATGTGTTTATTAACCAGTCTCTCCTGTACTTGTTCCTTAAAAGAAAAGAATTGCGTAGGTTTGAAACGACTCTCTAGGGTTGACTCTTAGGGTTGTCCATTGGAAACCTGGGGCAACAAAAATTTATGGGCATCCAAGAGTGAGTGGGGCCTTCCAGTAAGACAGTCAAAAATCAAACAAAAAGACAAGCCTTAGTCTAGGGTTTTAATCTGGGGTGGTGGGACCCCATTCTCCAAGGTCCCCATTTCTGCCTATCTCCTGCTTCAGTTCCATCTATTTTGGTCCTAACTCCCGAGAAGTGACAATGTTTGATATCTCAGAGAAGGTCACACCACAGGGAAAGATAAAAATTTTCAGATTAATTTTTAGACATTACCTCTTCATAAAATATGTACTGAGGGACCAAGTATAGAAAAGGACAATGATCAGACTATTAAAAAGTCTATAAAAATAGAATTCTAGCACAATCTGGAGCAGCCTGCTCATGCCTTATCTACAATAACCAGCCCTAGAAGTCAGCCTGCTAAGAGTCAGACTTGCAGGGAGCCATGTTATTATCTCCAATAGTAATTTAGGAGGCTAAAAAATATTCCTTCAACAATTGGCCCCAAATGACCAGAAATGGACTAATAACCCACAGCTTTCCTAATTTCTATTCCCACTTCCAATTTAGGACCAGTCAGAAAGAGCCAAATAAGCTCCTCTAAGCAATCACAGAGGCTGCCCTGCTTCTACTTAGCTGCCTCAGTTTCCCCAGGCCAAGAGCCTCCTATAGCTGCCCCTTTTCTACCTGTGTCTCCACTCTCTTGCCCACCTTTGAGTGTCTGCAAAATTCAAGAGATGGTGGTGACCCCCATGCTAGGCACCCTCTGAATCAGAAGCCTTTGCTTTTCTCTTGCTTTGGTTGGTCTTCCTTTATTTTGTCTCCATGTGTGTAAGGCTTCCTACCTGCTTCTGATTATTCATTCCTCCCTGTCACATTGCCTTAAAAATCCCTTCGCATTCACTTTTCCAGTGGAGGCCTGCTTAAACCACCTGCCTTCATCCCTCCTCAGACTTCTAATGACAAAAATTCTCTCCTAAACGCCAGTCAGGCTTCTCCACCAGGCCCCAACCTTAGTCTATTTAAACTACCTACTCTCAGAACATGATTTTGTCCACCACTTTCCTCCTACATGAAAAGACTGAAACAAACACTAATGTAGTTTCTAACAGCTCAAGGCCAAATCCCTAGGATGACTCTAACCCCTTAGAATGCCAGGAAATCCAAGGTTGCTGGGGGGAAAAAAATCGATCCAACATCTGAGCTAGGCCCCTGATCACTTTCTCAGAGCTTTTACTAAAAAAAGGGCTTCCAATCTTAAATCCTTCCTATGTCCCTTTGAGATGTACATATATCTGCACTGCTCAGAAAGTGTCTTTCTCAAGGACCTGAAAGCCATTCCTTTGAAATGTATCCTCCACAAGGATAAGGGCCTATCTCTCTAGGTCTCTGTGGGAGGATTGAATCCTAACCTCAATAATTACCATCTAACAGACACAGCTGGCCTAATCTGCATTTACAGTGACCAACTCTTTGAAATTTTTTACTTCCCTGATTGCCTAAGCTTCCCCTAGTCCTTCCCCTTAATCCTTCATTCTCTCTTTTAAAAGGCACTGTCACCTCTACAAATGGAAGTTCAGTTCATGCCAGACCCTCTTCTTTACTGCAATTATTATTACTTACGTAATTATTATTGTTACTGATTAAAATCTGTCCTTACAGATTAACTAGTGTCTGGCTTTGTTTATTTTTGACAAAACCAGGTGCATCCCCCCAACCTGCCCCCACAACACCAGTAGCTAGTCCCTGGTCTTAGTTTCCTAGTCAGGGTGCTTAGGCCTATTTGGTTGTCTGAAAGGAACAGTCCCTCTCATCCTCAGCTCCCACATAGTTAGACCCCTAATAACTAGTTGTATTCCAGTTAATTTTTTCCATATTTAAGAAATCTCTCTAGGTGAGAACCTAGTCAAGACTCACTCCCCCACAGAACCCTCTCTGATTAACCAAGGCTTTTAGTCCTCTTATACAACTATCCTCATGTTTAGGCACACAGTCCTTAACTTCCCATCCCTACAACTAATCACATATGGTATCATTCAGGAGGTAGCAGATGTTAGATGCCAGAAGTGTACTATGTTCTGTTATGGTTTGAATCTAAGAATGTCCCCCAACAAACTCATGTGTTCGTCAATGCAGCAATGTTTAGAGGCAAAAAGATTGAATTATGAGAGCTGTATCTCACCAGTGGATTAATCCACTTGATGGATTAATCATTTAAATGGATTACTCTATGGTAACTGTAGGCAGTGGAGTGGGGTTGCAGGATGTAGGTTACTGGGGGTGTACACCTGGGGACTATACTTCGTCCGCGGTTATTCACACACTTTCACTGTTTCCTAGCTATGATGAGATGAGCAGTTTTCCTCTGCCACACCCTTCTGCCATGATGCTTCCAGTCATGGTTAGAATCTCTGAAATCATGAGCCAAATAAACCTTTCCTCTTCTAAGCTGTTCTTGTCACGTATTTTGGTCACAATACGAAAAGCTGATTAACAGTGTTAAACCTTGCAATTCCAAAGTGATTGTTACATGTAAAACGAGGAAGACAACAGCTACTGCATAGGCTGGTAATGACAAGCAAAATATGTCCCTCACATAGTTGGAGGTCAGTAGTTAGTGTCCAGTTAGTGAAGGAATGAATGCTGGAGAGCACATGGTACTTCATAAATCTAAGTTGCCTTTTGCTTTCAAAATGGCAAAACAGAAAGTAAGCCAGGTCCAATGTTTGGCTCATAAATGATTGTCTTTCATTTACGTCTGCTGACTCACCACCCACTAACCTGACTAGTTCGTTTTCTAGGTGATTCCAATAGATTGAAATTTCCTCTTCCTTTAATTCAAATCTGCATCCCTGTAATTTCTACCCCTGCATCCTGGCTCAGTTCAGGATGAACTTTTTATGTTTTAACAACATAAAATCAGGCGCCAGGCTTCCATTTCTTTACTTCTCAACACCTGGTTTGGCCTTGGGGTGGGCTCCTATCAGTTAGTTGGGGAAGCTGATGCCCTCGTGTACCCTCCCCGCTTCCCCCACAATATTAAAGCTAAAATACTAAAATAAATAAATAAATAAAAAAGTGCGTCCAAGTTTTACATCACAATTGTAGAGCAAACAGAAATGCTAGTAGAGAAAGGAAAGTGTGAATCAGTGGATCTCAAACTTGAGCACACGAGACCCCCCCTAGTGAACTGGTGTGAACAACTAATGTTGGGCACAGTTTTAGTGTGCCTCGGACGGAGCCCAAATGTCACATTTCTAACTAGTTTCCCAGGCTGCTACTGGTCTGGGTACCAACTTTTAAGATCCACCGGTCCAGACACTAAATAAAGTTGCGTGGTTTAAAAGGTTAGCGGCTGTAGAGCTGCCACTCCTTTACCACTGGACAAGAAAACGTGGTCGCGCCACCGGAGCCAGAGCCCCCGGCCCTCCAGCCAGAATGGCTGCCTCCCTGGGCAATGCCAGAGGGGCCATCCGCGTGCGCCGGAGGGTTTCGCTGTTCCTTCAAAGGCGGAGGCCTGCGGGGAATGGAATGAACTTGGGGACGGGGTTGTCCCGCTCGCCCCCGGGACCGCGCAGTCGTAAGCTGCCGGAGCCTCCGTCCTCTCACCCGCCTGGCCGCCCGGTCCCGTCGACCCCTCGCATGCCCGAGGCGAGGGCGGGGCGGCGGCGGCGCGCGCCGGGACCGGGACGTCGGGGTCTCCCGGGCGCAGGGCGGCCCCTGGGCGCCGGGGCTCCTCACCGCGCACGCGCGCCAGCGCCTCGGACGCCCGCGCGGAGGGGCCCGGAAGTGACCGTGCGGAGCCGCTGCCGTTCCTCCTGGCTGGGAATCGCGGTGCAGTTTCTCGCACACCCTCTCGGCCAGAGCTTTAGTAGCTGGAACGAATACTCCAGGACACTCTGGACGTGAGAGTCTTCTGAAATTTGAGTCCCTTCCGATTAAAACCAAAAACCTGGCTGCCGAAACCCGGGATCGAACCAGGGACCTTTAGATCTTCAGTCTAACGCTCTCCCAACTGAGCTATTTCGGCGCCTTTTTTGCAGGCCTTTGGCTAAGCTATTACTGAGCACTCCACGCCCAACTGTCGCACTTGCTCTTTCTCATAAGCACTTAGAAAGTTCCGGTTTTGTTCTTTGTCCTGTTCAAACGGTCACCGTTTTCCCGCCCGTCGTTCCCCAGCCAGGATTAGATCCGCACAACCTCAGCGCCAGCAGCCCCGGCAAGGGCAGCGAAGGCGGCGGCGCGGCGGGTTCCTGGGAGACCCGAGCTGGGGGTCCGCTAGGGACCCGAATTCCCAGCTACACATTCCTCACCATGCGGGAAAGTTCTAGGGCCCCACCGACGAGCAGTGTTGGTGCAAAACTGTTATCTGGAGTGGATGGGGCTTTGCAGGCAAGAATGATCAGCCGGCCTCCGGTGAGGAGTTTGCACACTGCTGTGCACCGGGGTGCTGGAATGCCCACCTTGATTACCATCCCTTTGCGTGGAGCCTGCTTGGCAAAAGCTAGGCCAGCTCATGAAGGACAAGTGCTCAATGTCAATGCTGCTTCTTAACACAAGTCGCAGATATTCCTCAAGTACCCCACTATGTGCCAGGCTAGGACATTCTGCAATTCCCAGCATCCTATTGTTATGTTCTGTTTTTCATCCTCTCCAATTACATTGGATTTATCTCAAAGCAAGAATCTTTCACGTTACCGCCCTTTTAACCTGCTCATTAGAGCTTTGCAATAAAGTGGAAGCTTCGCAACCAATTTGGATGAATGGATGGATGGATTCAAAGGGGAAAGAAAAAGAAGTGTCTGAGTCTCTGTTGTTACCACCAATTCTTCTCTCCTTCTGGAAAAGTCTCTTTCTGAGCTCCTTGGTTGTGCCATATCCACACACAAAGAGCCTGGGATTTAGAAGTTAGTGGCTAAAAGAGGAGAAACCCAAGAGAACTTAGAGCTGGAGAAGTTCAGAGAGAGGTTTAGGGGGCGTAGAGTTGAAGTCTGGAGTAGACGCCTTGGTG
This sequence comes from Sciurus vulgaris, assembly GCF_902686455.1. Lineage (NCBI taxonomy): Eukaryota > Metazoa > Chordata > Mammalia > Rodentia > Sciuridae > Sciurus > Sciurus vulgaris. The sequence continues at coordinate 171,532,450 of NC_136464.1, forward strand.
AGCACGGTACCTTTAAAAGGAGGCAGGAAAAGAGAACTTTTACAGGTTTTCTTGCATAGTCACAATGTCCCCTTCACATTCTGAAAATACTGCAGGAAAGACTTGAATTACTTTCAGCTACTCTTTGAGTTACCAGTTGGCAGCTCTTTACTGTTAACTGCCTGCCTGGATTGAATCATGCTGTAGCTGAGCTTCTTAAATTTTACAAGTCATGTCTTTCGGTTAACATCTAATCTAAGAATGCTGTCCTGAAAATAAGCATGTATGAGATGGAGGAGGGCAGTAATACACGTGGGATCCAGGACATTGTGTTCGTGTTGCCCTTTCTTGCTCTGCTAGTCACCCAAGCAAACAGGTAGCTTCACATGTTGTCACCTGGAAAATCAAATCCTGGGTGACTAAGAAAGTGGCAGGTGAGTTTTGATGTGATTTGGGGTGGGGACAGGAGAAAGAAAAAGTGCAGGGTCTGAGGACAGGAGTAAGACATGAAGAAGAAAGAGTATGACCAATAACATTGTGTTTTGCAGTTTAATAAGATCCTGTGGCAAATTATGAGACAATGGAAACTACATCACAACAGGGATCATATGTTGAGTAAAGGCTGATTTCAGAGTGTAAGGTTGTGATGCGTGTAGTGGGTAAGGTGGGTACCCACAGTGTTCTGGTTTCCCCAGGACACTCTTTATTGCATGGAGTGTCCCAGAATCCCGCTACGGTAGTACCCTTTCCCCACCAAAAGTTTAAAATGTCCTGGAATGACCAGAAAATAAATAGTATAATAGCTGATTTATACTGTGAAAAAGAACTTCAGTTTGGTATTATATAATGAATTACACAGGTTTTGTGAAGAGTTCAAAGATTTTTTTAATACCAAGCAAATATTTGCTGTTGCTATTTTACAAAGGAAACTGAAAGTTTCTGGGACTTAGCACTATGGTTCCTGTATTAGCCAACTTTCCATTACTGTAACAAATACCTGAGATAAATAAACCTGATAAGATAAAAGGTTTATTTTGGGTGACAGTATTGGAAGTTTCAGTTCATAGTTGGTGGACTCCTTGCTTTGGGAGTGGCTGTGCATCATGGGGGAGCACAGGAGGAGGAAGCCCATTTACCTTCTCTCAGAATGAAGAGGTAGGGTTTCACTATTTCCTTCAAGGGTAGGCTCCTAATGAGCAGAAGACCTCCCTCTGGGCCCTGCCTCTTATGGTCTATCACCCCCCAATAGCTCCATTTGGGAGAACAAGCACCTGCCTCTTATAGGTCTATCACCCCCCAATAGCTCCATTTGGGAGAACAAACACATGGGTAGTTTCAAACTATAGCAGTTCCCAAACTACCTTGCCATGCCCCCTGGGCTGCCGCAGTGAATCCACAGGGATTCTGCAGAACACCTAACATTTTTGAAGGAGACAGTCCTATTGGACATACTGGGGACCCTGCAAAGTTTCAGGCAGTTGAAATCTTCCACAGTAGATCACTCTACATTTCTTTCAGGGATGCCATTTCTTTGCAAAGCTAGGCTGTCTACAGTCATGATAAAAAGCAAGTGCCCATGAAAATCAATGAATGGGATATAGGAAATTCAGGTCGAGGTATTCAGTCCTCTTCCTTGAGAAATTGTGAAGCTGGCCTGAGAAGCTTTGTACCCAAGGTGCACACACATCCCAATGATAAGTAATTGTGGTTAAGAATTAAATGAAAATACAGCATTTCTTTCAATTTATAATTTTTTTCAAGAGGCTACATAGCTGTGGGATATAAATGCTTATTGGTTGGACCCAAGTACTTAATAAAAGGAAGTGTTGGGTATTTCTTTTGACCTGGGGGCATTGGAAAAAACATACCAAGATACTAAGAACATTGTGAGCAGAGAAAGTTTGTGAATGAAAATTGTTACTGAGTTAGAAAACTTGGCTTTACTCAGTTGCAGAGGCAAGAAGAACTATTAGAGTGTCTATGAAGACCAAATGCTATGTGCCAAGTGAAGCAAAAATGTGATCATGTGCACACGTCATAGTAAGAAGCGTCAGATGATAAAGAAGTTGGCATTCAAAAACAGGGTTAAGGCTGTAGAAGAAGACTCCAGGTTGGAAAGAAACTCATAGGCTGCAGTCCTGTCCTCCCAATTAGCCCAAGGATTTTGGCCAGTTCCAGTCTAATTACCTATGATAACTATGAAAACTATGAGAACTAACTAAGCAGATCTAATAAAAGTAAAGAGTATATTGTACATGGTTAAAACATCTGATAAACTTTTGAACTGTTGTCGAGTGATTATCCATCCTTAATTTTGCTCCTGAGACCCCACAGCATGTATACACACATACACACAGAGCACTTACTTTTTTTTGCCTCTGATATTAGCCAATATTTCTCAAAAAGTTTAAAAATATGATGTGGGTATGTGAGAAGGACAAAGAGCCAGTTTGAATGGCTCCTATTGGCTCAAACTGGGACTTTCTGAACATCACAATAAACAAGGAGAATAAACAAAATAAAGTGAGTCTCAACCCACGAGCACAAGTACAGTATCTAGGCAGGGAGTGCTTCTACTTGTCCCTGAGTTGAGCCAAGTGATATATGTGGAGGGAGTGGTGGCTCTGGAAATCATTATTTTCCAAGCACCAGGAAAGATTGATCTGTCCAAGAATCATCAGTGGATGTTAAGTCTGGGGTAGGAAGTTTTATGAGGCCATCAGTGCACAGTTTCAAGATGTCTCTCCATAACTTGCTTAATAACTACAAAGGGGAGCCAGGTTTGGTGGCACACAGCTGATCCCAGTGTCTTAGAGGCTGAGGCAGGAGGATTGCAAGTTCAAAGCCAGCCTCAGCAATAGCCAGGCCCTAAGCAATTTAGTGGAACCCTGTCTCAAAATTCAAAAATAAAAAGGACCGAGGATATGGCTCAGTGGTTAAGCACCCCTGAGTTCAATCCCTGGTACCAAACAAACTATAAGGTGGGAATAGCAGCTATACAGTGGGGAAACTGCACAAGCCTTGATCTGATCATCAGAATTCACATCACCATCAAAGGGGCATTCAAATAGCGTGATCCCCCTAATGCAATGCCCTAAAAAGAATACCACACACTTAGAGAGTATCCAACCAGGGAAGCAAAAGATGAATTTAATCAGGAGGTAACAAAACACAAATAAAGGTCATTTTAGTAAATAAGCAGCCTGTATTCATCAAAAAGGATTAAGATCATGAAAGCAAAGCTGAGGACCTGCCCCTATGCAAGGAGGCTAAAGAGACGGCGGGTCAGACCATTGCAATGTTTCATCCTGTACTGACTTCACTCCCAAGGGGAGATGTCTTTAAGGATGTTATTGGGGCAGTTGGTGAAATTGGAACATGAGTTGTGGATCAGATAAATATTATATCACTGTTCAGTTGCATGAAGTTGGCAACCACAAGCAGGAAAATATATTTGTTTTTAGGAAATACACGTGAAAGTATTCAAGGGTAATTATCTCCCAAATGGTTCAAAAAAATAAATGTGTGCATATTATGTGGAACTACATACTCAGAGAGGAAATATGAAAAAATAAATAGGGACAATATTAAAGTTGGCAAATCTGGGTAAAATCTGTATGGAACTTCTTTTCTCGTGCCATCTTGTAATTTTTCTGAGAATTTGAAACTCAGATTTTTTTAATACAAATATTTTTTACTATCTCCTGAAGCCAAGACTGTTTCAGTTAGAGCTTGAAGAAAACTTGGACTTATTTAGCCTGATCCACATATTTTACATATTAGGAAAGTGAGGCCCAGAAACATTCTAAGTAACTTGCTGCAATTTATTGTATTAGCTTGCTTGAGCTGCCATAACAAAATATCATAGACTGGGCGCCTTACACACATCAGAAGTGAAGTTTTTCACAGTTCAGAGGTTGGGAAGTCCAAGATCAAGAGCTAGCTGATTGGGTTTCTAGGGAGAACTCTCTTCCTGACTTACCAACAGTGCCTTTTCTCTTTCCATGCATGTGTGTGCACACAGAGAAAGCTACTTCCTCTTATAAGGCCATCATTCCTATTGGATTAGGACCCCACCTTTACCACCTCTTTAACCTTAATTACCTCCTAAAACCCTATCTCTAAAAATAATCACATTGAGGGTTAGGGCTTCAACTATGCATTGTGGGTGTGGGGGACACAATTCAGTCTGTAGTAGCTACACAATTTGCTACACAACTGCTCACCCATAAAACATACTCTTCACCTTACATCAAATTCTTTTCCTTTTTTTTTATAAAGCAGACTCTGTTTCAATTGATAATTGGCATGAGAATCTAACTCGCAAATTGGAATCTAGGGCTAGGGCCCAGCCTTTTTTTATAGATGCTTTTTTATGTGCATGACTATGCATTTCGAAGTTTGTTGCATGTAGAAAACAATACCTTTGCTTGATGGATGCAAAATGATTTCTCCAAAGTTATATATTAAAGTTGTGACTTATGGGAAAAGTATTATAAAAAAGTTAATAGACTGCAAATATCATCAGTGTGCTGAATTGATCCACAAGAAGTTAATTTATTTAAAGCCATTAAACCACAAGTCGATGAAGACCTTATTGTTTTTTATTTTTGTTGAATCACATGCATCAATATAAAGCCTCTGGGTATACTTACCAAGCCAGAAACAATTAAGTAAATTATACTCAAGAACAACTTACCAAGCTTTTTTAATGTTCTAATCCAATCCTCCCACATCCATCTACCAAACACCTAACCAACCATGTGGATTTTGCACAATGCCCTAAAGGCCAGAAAACTTGGATTCCAGAACTTAAATTTGAGAGACTCAGTGCTCTTTAAATACTGCTTAGTTTAATTGCTTGTCTCTCCCTTTTGATGAAGTGGGCCAGACTCCCAACTGTATTCCTCCCAACTGTCCCCATCTCCCCATCTGCCCACACTCAGCCACTGATTAAGTCCTCATTATTCACCCAAAGAAATCAGATGAAATAAACTTAATATAGGAGTTTCCTAAATCCCTTGATTTTTTAAAAAGTGGAAGAAACCATAATTAAATCAGTTTTTTCTTTTGTCCTAATAAGGTGCACAAGATGGTATTCACTTGTCACAGAGCTGGGACCTTCTGAGAAACTGAGGCAATGCAAAGACCTCCCTTCATACCCTGATTCTTGTGACCAAGTCATAAATTTTCAAATGTGTCGCTCAGAGTAATAGGCATGAATTTATTGAAGGGAGGGGATGCTCTGAGGGAGAGAGTGGGTCCTCTCAGAGAGGAGAGGGACAATGTGCCTCTCCTGTACTCCAATTTTATTGGGAATCCCAGAGAAGTTTCCAGAGAGTTCCTCCCAGGTCCACCTCTTGACTTTGGACCGACGGCAAGATGTCAGACTTTCAAGTACCCACTGCCATGGCAATTCTAGGTCACCTTGGCCCATGCTGACCAGTTCTAATTGGATTCTTAACCATACATTCTTACAGCTTCTATTTCTAGGAGAAATCATTCTTACTTCTCTGAGTTTCCAAATCTGGTCACAAAAGTCTCCTGGGCTCCTTCCATTGACATTATCTCAGACCTGCATTTCTCCTGCAGATAACAGGTAGTTGCAGAGCTTGGCGTAAATTGCTTCTTGAAGCTTGTGTGGGCCTGTTTTATGGAATTATTCTCTTAACCTTGTTAACCTTGTGTTCACACCATTTATATCTGTCTGTCCCTTAACACATTGACCATTGACATTGAAGCTCAAAAAGGAAGGTGCCTCACATTCCTTGACTTGTAGGGTCTCACAACCCTAAATGGTCTAAATATTACTTAAAACTAAAGACATCTGAGATGCAGACGTCTAGGCTTTCCTTGTAAAGGCACAGCCTTCCAAGAAGGAAAGCTGTCCTAAGTCTCCTCTCTGGGGAGCTTACAGCAAGAAAGGAGACTAATAGCAGCTGGATAAGAAATTGCATAAGCCAAATTGTAGTACTTTTCATTTATGCACCTAAAAACTGTTTGTCTCTCTTCCACTCTCCTCATTAAGTTGGTGCACAAACTTTTGTCCCTGTTTAGCCATTCTCTTCATTTGAATGATCCTATATGCATGTGAATCACAATTTTCTCCATTAATCCATCTATTGTAAGTTAATTTGCAAGCCCCCACTACTGTACCCTAAATTAGTTAGGAGGAAAGTTCTCCTCCCAACACTTGCCACTGCTTTCATTTTCTTCTACAGTTCTATCTTTTTGTATCCCTACCCCCAACTCCATCTCCTCCCATTAGACAAAGCTTACATCCCCTTGCACCTGGACTCAGAATGTAAAAGTTTGTTATAAAAAAACAGATAAGTCAGCTCTTCTCTACCCTTCCTCCCTGCCCTTGCACACAGAGTGTATCAAGGGGATGTCAGTGGATGGGTGGGATAGGTGAAAACAAGGAAGAGCAAACCTGTGCTGCTTCCTGCGGTCAGGATTTTTGCAGGAATGCAGGGTGAGGCAGGAGCCTCACCCGACAGACTCACTTTCCTTCTGTGGTTGGAGAGGTCAGGGCACAGGTCCAGAGCTTTCCCAGACTAGGAGGACAGAAAGCAGGGCTCTAAGCTCAGATTCCCCCCTCAGCATTCCAGCCCTGTCCCAACATTAACAATTGGAAAAGTTAGCTTAGATTTTTCCCAGAAAAAGCAGAAAGCTGCATACAGTTCCAAAGGGAATCAAGCTGGAGCCCAGCCCCATCATTCTGTTTTTCCCAAGGATGATGCAATATCTGATGCTTTCCTGACAGGCAGGTAGGACTCCATCACACCACGGACAAAAGCCCCTCTTCTGACAATACATTCTGCCCTGATGGCAATAATTGTCTAGATAACAGAATAAAGATCAATGTTTCAATCTGAGAATAATGGATACTTTCTTGCTTGTTCCACAAGGAATACAAGAAGCAAAATCAAAGTGCTATTCTTTACCTCACTAAGAAATATATCCTGGCATTCAATCATATTGGCGCTAGAGTAATATTTACAAAATAGAAGCAAAGCGTAGATCAGCTGAGACAGGGCCTCTACTCCAGGTGTGAATCCATGGAAGCCCAGAGAGATGAATGATTCCCAGAGACACACAGTTTTGGGGGACAGAGGTAGGACTAGAACTTAGGTTTCAGGTCCCAGTTCAAAGCTGCTATGCTGCACCATGCCTGGAATACAGGTTTGTTTAGATCTATGATCAATATATATTTTGGGAATAAAATTAGTCCTCTATAGCAGAGGGTTCAATTTCCTTGAATTCAACCAACCACAGATTGAAAAAATTTTAAAAAGTATGTCGATGCTGAACACGTACATTTTTTCTTGCCATTTGTCCATAAATGTTGCAGTACGACAACTATTTACACGGCATTTACATTGTATCATAAATAATCTAGAGATGATTTAAAGTATACAATGTGTAGCAGCGATATTTAATACAACATTGTATATCAGGGACCTGAGTAGCCTTATGTCCTTGGAGGTCCTGGAATCAATCGCCCTCAGACAGCAGTTGTCATGACCTTACTCAGTACTCAAGTTTTGCTACTTACACTAAACTGGCAAAGTCCCTGAGCCCCTAAAGAACTTTTATGCCAACTTTGCTCTGAGAATCTTGAGGTCTAATTGCTTCCAAATAAAAGTCTAGCCCCAGAAAAGGGCCTGCTAAGAATGATTTATATGTCAGTGTAAATAGAAGTCCTTCAACGTGACTCTGTGAGTCTCTGGATGTATTGTGTATAATACACACAACCCTATGAAGAACTCTCTGGGGGCTGGGCTTGTGGCTCTGTGGTAGCATGCTCGCCCCGCACGCGTGAGGCCCTGGGTTCGATCCTCAGCACCACATAAAAATAAAATATTGTGTCCATCTACAACTAAAAAAAAAAAAAAGAATCCTCTGAAGGGTTCTTGTTGAAAATGTTTGACCTGAAGCCACTCAAGCCTCTAGGTAGACCTAACTTCCAGTTTGTAAATGCGATTGATGACACCACAAAGAAATGACCAGATACACCCAGAATATGACATTCTCTAAGATAGCTGGCCTCCTGTCTTCAAAAGGTGGAGGATGGGTTGGGAGAGTGGCTTGGCGGTAGAGTGCTTGCCTAGCATGTGTGAAGCCCTAGGTCCCATCCTAGGCAAAATAAATAGTCAATGTCACGGGAAAAAACTAAAACATCAAAAAGATGGAAAGATAGTTTCTATATTTAATTGACCAAAAAGACATCACCAATAGTAATGTTTGGATCATTACTGGATACTGTGTGAGAAAAACAACAACAAATATGGGGAGAGCTGAACACGTGTATGAATAGTAGGAAATGACTCAATTTCTTAAGTATGAAAATGATGTGGTCATTATTTATGCTATTGTTTTGCTGAAGTATCTTGAATTCAACTGTCATATCTAACACTTTCAAATCACTCTCTTGCATATAGAGATAAAAGTCATTATAGCAAAATGTCAACATTGTTGTATCTAAGTGGAAACTATATCTCTCAATTTTTCCTGTATGTTTCAAATTTGTCATAACAAAATTTGAAAAGAGAGGCAGGTATGATGGTTCATACCTGTAGTCCAAGCTACAGGGTAGGCTGAGGCAGGGCTTCAAGTTTGAGTCTAGCCTGGGCAAATTAGCAAGACCAAAAGTGTTTTTAAAAAAATTCTTTTTAAAAGGCTGAGCATGGTGATAAAGCACTTGCCTAGTACATGCAAGGCCCTCAGTTCAATCACCAGCACTACCAAAAACACTTTTTTGAAAAAATATAAATATTAAAATATTAGTCTATCTTACAGATCCTAGGAATTTCTGAAATTTAAAAAAAAATATTTTAAATTATAGATGAACACAATACCTTTATTTTATCTGTTTATTTTTTGTGGTGCCGAGACTTGAACCCAGTGCCTCACATGAGCTAGGCAAGCGCTCTACCACTGAGCTACAACCACAGCCCCCCAAATTTCTGAATTTTAATACTACTTTTCATTAAAGACTGAAGAACACTGTTTCTTATTAATGGGATTTTAGGCATAGGAAGGTAACCAGGGATACATTTTGCAAGAGAGGCCTTTCCCCAAATACACAATCAGCCTTAGTAGCCTCTTTGTGCCTTTATTGCTAAGATTTGGTTATGTACACACAAAGCTGTATTTTTTAAATCATCAGATCAGAATATATAGTCTGACAAAAAAAAATTTGTCTTGTTTTTACTTTGGAAGTCTTCCAAAAGCATAAAAAATGTATATAAAGCTTTTTATTTAGTGTAAAATTAATCATCTTTCTTGAAAAATACAATTTATTGAAATATACAGTTTCAAGGATTTGGAACCAGAGTTTCCATACCTTGTAGTCAACTCCAATGTGATTTATAGCGAAATCTTTAACTTTACAAGGTCAACTTAATAATCTATCATGACATATGCTGAGTATAAAAATGTCGTCTTTTATTCTTAACTTTTAATTTCCTTTTTGAATCAAGCTTTCAGTTTTGACCTTCACAATTACTAAGGGAAATCAGATTGCAGTAATTAGAATATTGCAGTAACATCATCTAAAACTATGGTTTGATTAGTCCATTAACTTAGGCAACCACAATCCAAACGCCTGAGAATTTTAAACGGATTTAATTTTAGCTGTGCAGTACACTATTCTTTTTTATGACAACTGAAATATTTGGGGAGTAAGTCAGAGGTAGTATACTTATTTAGAATGTTACAAGGGCAACAGGAAAATTTGCAGAAGATTAATTTAAGGGAATATACATTTCACTAAAATTTTCATTTGATATGTAATAACCAAATAGCTCAAATGAACATTTTGCTGTGGAGGGCATTTTTTTCTGGGCAAAGAAAAATTGCTTTGTATTTTCACCCAATTTTATTTTTTTTAAATGTGGACGAAACTCCAGAGTCAATGATTCAAGTTTAGATTTTTTTCTAGAAATAGGTTTCTCAAGGGCTTATTTAATATTTATTTAATATCTATTATTTTTATTCAGCATTTAATCTGTAAATGTGTTTTCCCTCTCCTTACACCTCATATATATTTCTCACAACCATCTTCATTAAGAGAGCAATGTTTTCATTACAAATCAATAGATGAGGGACTAAGCAAAGTGCAGAAGTGTTATCACACATTGATTTGGAGGACTGTCCAGTATTTTAGAGTTGAAGGAAAGAAACCAAGAATTAAAATTGTTTTTTGGGCTCCTCCAAATTGACTTAAGTCAAGATGACGAAAGGGGCTTCCTGCTTTCAAAATTTAGGAAAGAAAGGTGGTTATGTTGGTCGAAGAGAATGTCTTCTGTCATTGGGGAGAAAACTTTTTAAAATTGTGGAGAGGTGGCACATGCCTGTAATCCCAGTGGCTGGGGAGGCTGAGACAGGAGGATTGTGAGTTCAAAGTCAGTCTCAGCAAAAGTGAGACGTTAAGCAACTCAGTAAGACCCTGTCTCTAAATAAAATACAAAATAGGGCGGGGATGTGGCTCTGTGGTCAAGTGCCCCTGAGTTCAATCCCTAGTACAAAAAAAAAAAAAAAAAAAAAAAAAAAAAAAAAAAAAAATTTTAAATGAAAACAAAAAAAGTTTAGCTACAAACACAGCAGTATTAGAAATACTTGGAATTGAACCATCATTTGATCCATCTACCCAACCCCTCAGCCTATACCCAAAGGACTTAAAATCAGCATACTATAGTGATAAGGCCACATCAATGCTTGTAGTAGCTCAATTCACAATAGCTAAATTGTGGAACCAACCTAGATGTCCTTCAATATATGAATGGGATAAAGAAACTGTGGTATGTATACACAATGGAATATTACTCACAATGGAATAGGCTTAAAGAATAAAATTATGGCATTTGCAGGTAAATGGATGGAGTTGGAGAATATCATGCTAAGTGAGATAAGCCAATCCCAAAAAACAAAAGGCCAAACGTTTTCTCTGATAAGTGGATGCCGATACATAATGGGGAGCGGGTAAGGGAAAAATGGAGGAACTTTGAATTGGGCAAAGGGGAGGGGAGGGAGTGGAGGGGTGGGAAAGATGGTGGAATGAGACGGACATCATCACCCTATGTATATGTATGATTGCACAAATGGTGTGAGTCTACATCATGTACAACCAGGGAAATGAAAAGTTGCACTCCGTTTGTGTACAATCAATCTAAATGCATTCTGCTGTCATATATAACTAAATAGAACAAATAAAAAAAGAAATACAATTAAAAGTAAGAAAGACTCAAATAAGAATTACTCAAAAGTTTCTACAAAAAAACCCCAAAGGGAGGAGTAAAGAACAGTCTTTCTAAATAATAATAACAAACAAATAGGAATACATAAAATCAGAAGCAAGCACAAGACTTGCTAAACTGGTTGACCTCTTTCATGAAATGAAAGATTTAAGGAAGAAAGTGAGTTTTGGGTACACAGCGGCGTGTAGAAAAGCAAAGTCCTCTGCCTGTGGTGGGGTTAGTGGGGGAGATGAGTTTATTAGGAGAAAGGACAGGGAGAGAGAGGCAGAGAGAAACCTAGACAGACAACAACAAAGACCCTGCTCCTTCACAAACCTTACATATGAATGAGCATGCTGAGCATGCAGCCCAGGGATGCAGAGGATTACACTCCCAAGCCTAGGAGGGCAAACAAATTATAAGCACACAAATGATATGAGTGAAGTGTGGTTAACACAAATGGTAGAACCTCAACATCTGCAGGTGAGGTCAAGTAATATTTAAACTGTTATCTGTTGCTATTACAAAATGCCTGAAACTGGACAACTTGTAAGGAAGAGATTTATTTAGCTCACAGTTATAGAGGTTAAAAGTCCAAGAGAGGGTAACTGTGTTGTTTGGGCCTTTGTTAAGGGATTTGTGACCCTTGTTATCACAATGGCAGGAGTGTGTACAGATCATATAGTGAGACAAAAAGTCAGAGAGGGGATTCAGGGACCACTTTCAGGAGCTTACTCTTTTTATAACAACTATTATGGGAACCAACCAGATTATCAGGAATTACATTAATTATTTCTAAGGGCAGTGCACCCAGTTACCTAATTGCCTCCTACTAGGTCCTATCTCTTAAAAGTTTCCACTCTTGGGTGTTGATAACCATTTAATTCTCAATTATACACATCTATATCTTAACCCTTGTCCACCAGATTGAGCTTGATTCATATATTTGACTGTTTGCTAGGTACCTCCCTTGGATGCCCCGTAGACTCCTAAAACTAACCACCTTCCAAAGCACAGCATCTTCTAAACTTACCATTCTCCACTCTTTCCAATTCAACATTCAAAATCTTAAAATACCACCCGGGTCAAGAAACATCATCTTCATGAACCATCAATCAACAAGTTTTTTAATCTAAAAGTTCTCACATCTGTCCCCAGCTCTATCCCTGTTTGTAGTGTTGTGCTTTAGGCCTTATCATTGCTAGCTTGATTTACTGCAACAGCTTCATAAGTTGGATCCCTGCAGGAATTCAATCTTTTCTTCCTTAAATTCATCTTCCATACTGTTCCCAGAATAAGCTATCGAAATGTAATTCTGCAGTCAATAAAAATGGCAAAAGTTCTCATAACATGTAAAAATGTTCATGATGTATTGCTAAGGGGGAAAAAGCAGGTTCCAAAACAGTATGTCCACAATGATCCCACATTTGGTTTTTAAAAATGTGCACATGTGCACCAAAAAGTGAACTGGAATACACCAAAATAATCAGAGATCACCTTCCAGTGGTACATTAAGGATGACTGTGTTAGTCAGCAGTCAGCTTTCTGTCATTAACCAAAATACCTGACAAAAACACCTTAAGAGGAAGAAAGATTTATTTTGGGTCATGATTTTAAAAGTCCACTCCACAGTCAGCAGGCTCCACTGCTTTGGGCCTGAGGTGACGCTGGACATAATGGCCAAAGGGTGTAGTAGAGGAAAGCTGCTCAGCTCATGTCACCCAAGAAGCAAAGAGAGAGGCAGGAAGGAGTCAGAGACAAGATGTAGTCCCCAGGGTATTCCTCCCAATGACGACTTCCTTCAGCCATGCCCACCTGCCTCTAGTTACTATCCAGGAATCCTTTCAAATTATAAGTCCATCAAAGATCAGGTTAGAGCCCTCATGACTCACTCCCAGAGGTTCCTCCTCTGGACATTACAGCATTAGGGCCATCTCTTCAACACATGATATCTGAGGGACATTAGAGATCCAAACCATTACGATGGCTTTCTGGTTTTTATTTAATTTTCCAAGATTTCTGCAAAAAGCACATGTTAATTAGAAAACAGATAAATCCACAAATCTGACAATGTCCATTTCTTCCTTAAAATCCAGAATCAGCACCTCACTGGCAAGATTAGCATCCTACCACATTCCCCTCTAGCGTTTTTTCCCCGTCTCACACTGCAGAGCAGAGGCTCTCAAACATTATGGCTCATCTCAATTACTAGGCCCTACCTCCCGAGGTTCTGATTGTCAGTCTGAGGTGCGGTCCAAGAATTTGCCTTCCTAATTAGTTCCCTGGTGATGGAGGTGACTGGTTTGGGAACACATTCTTTACAATTATTAACATGGTTAAAATGTACATATTGTAAAATTGCCATTGTATCTACTTTTAAGTATATAATTCAGTGGCATTAAATACATTTCACAACATTGCACGAACATCGCCATTATCCACTTCCATAACTTTTTCATTTTCCCAAACAAAACCTCTGTATACATTAAGCAATACCCCTTCTCTCCCTCTCTGAGGCTTAGTAAACCTCTGTCATATTCTTTGTCTCTATGCGTTTGCCCTCTCTAGGTAGCTCATCTATGAGGACTCATACCGTATTGCTCTTTGGCTCTGCTTATGAATAATGTCCTTGCTCAAGGTTCATCCATGTTTTTCATGTGTAAGGATTCCCCATTTTGAATAATGTTCCCTCTGTCTGTACATAACTGCATTTTATTCATCCGTTCTATCTATCCATGGACACTTGTGTGTTCCCACCTTGTGGCTGTTGTGAGTGACGATGTTATAACATAATGATGTTATAAGCCCTGGTGTGCATGTATAGTTGGGTCCCTGCTTTCAGTTCTTTTGGATATAGACCTATGAGTCAAACTGCAAGATGATGTGGTAACTCAATTGGACTTTTGGGGAACCACAACATATGATTTTCCATGGTGGCTACATCACTTGACCATCACCAACAATGCATTGGGATTCTACTTTCTTAATGTCCTTGACAACACTTGTTAATTTTTTTTTTTAATGACAGCCATCCTTATGGGTGTGAAGTGTTATACTTTCAATTTGCATTTCCCTAATGACCTGGGGACACATTTTGAGAATGACTGCTAGATACTGAGGATCTGCTATTGCCTCAACAGTATTATTCACCACTTGATGTTTTCACTCTATTCCCTCTGCCTAGACTCACCCTCTGCTTCCTCTTCTAACTCCCTTCCATCCTTTAAGACCCACTTTAAATATCATCTCCAGAAATCCTTCTGGGAACCTCAACCTCATAGAAACCAGAGAGGCTCAGGACAGGGCCATGGGAGGTACTCACATGGGAGGTGCTGGCAGGAGGGATGGGGGAGAGTAAGGTATTGGACTAAAAGATAATGGTTTGGTTGAAAATCTGTACTGAGAGTGAGTAAATCCCATGATCCACTTCTCTACTACAAACTGGTGGCAATTATAAAGGATTTCCTTGGAGAAAGAGCTTGCCACTCCACTGCCAAGAATGCAGTTGGCTGACAGCCTCACCCTGCCAAGCATTCTGGATTAGCACCTCAGCTGCTGCTGAGCTCACGTAGCCGTGAATGAGCATATCCAGGAGCCTGGCCATTTCTGCCCAGTGGGGAAACTCACCAACAAGTGAGCTGGCTCCAGGGCTCCCTGTTGGGTTATCTGACATCCTGTCAGACCTGCAACAGCTGGAGGCTGTCTCTACCAGCCCTTCTTCCTCTCCCTTCTCTTTACAGCTGTTAGATCTGTTATGCTGCCTCAAGATTTCTCCTGCCCATTAAACATTCTCCCTCCCTGTTAAGAAACCGCTGTGCCTTTAACTCTGTCTCAGTCCCTTCTTTTCAGAGGATCCAAATGACACAGTTGGTTCCAAGAGTGATACAGCAAGGCAGTTGGTAAGACAGATTTGGAACTGAAACACTCCCTGCCTGGCTGTTCAAGAGTACCATCCTGTGTATGAGGTACAAGTAGTCCCACATGCAAGGCAGTCACCTGACTGCTAAAACTTTCAAGTATGGTGACTAAGGAGGATGTCCCATAGAGGGGACCATACTGCCAAGGCTGGTGCAGTAATTTGGGCTTTTGAAAAGGTCAGGAGAACAGGTCAGACAAGGGTAATGGCATTGATTGGTCTTTAATAAGTTGTACTGGTACCTACAGAAGGGACAGGAAGAGAAGGTAAAGGAAAAGCTGAGTGTAATTAACAAACAAGTGACAACTAAATGAGTACCTTATCACCTGAGGTATAGAGAAGACAAAGTCCAACACCAAACTCAGGACTTACTAGTTAAAAAACTTCAGTTAAAATCTTTAAAGGCATCCATCCAAATACTTCCATGCACATATCAGGGTCCTAGGTTTTCAATCAGTGCCCTGACCTTAGCTTAACAGCCTTGCCTCTACTGGCCACTCCCCTGGCCAAATAGTAAATCAAAAACAAAATGCATATTCCAGATGGTGAGGATGAGGTCACCCTTGATGATGTCAAGGATGCAGGGGTGGGTCCTCATCACATCTCTATATATCTCATTAATCTGGTCCCTGCTGAAACCGGGTATCCTGGAGAACAATTGCAGACAACCGCAAGCTGAATCAAGCAGCAACTCTCATGGCAGCTGTGATGCCCATGTAGCATCTTCCTAGTGAGGGTACATGGTATTCAATCACTGATTTGGTGAATGTGTACATTTCCAGCTTGATCACAAAAGATAAGGAGACAGATGCACTCAATTACACCTAAGGACTATATGAACTAGTTCTCTTCTCCTGGGAGACTTGAATCTTCTGAACATCCTGTAGAGTGTCACATGGATCTATCACATTGATGGCATCAGGCAGGATTAAGGGGAGGTGGAGAGCACATTCATGCACTGATAATTCACTTTCGACCTGATGATGATTCAGGGGTTTGCCACTTCAGTAATGTTTTTAGGAGTCTGATGATCCGGGTATGCCAGGGCACACGCTCCAAAGTAAGTCAGATGGCTGTTTCTTACATCCTCTTCCACAAAGAAGAAGTGGTACCTTGTAGGCTTCTTGGGGTTCAAGCAACAGCACATTCCACATAAAGGAAAACTGCTCGAGCCATATGTCCAGTGATCCAAGGTGGCCAGTTTTGAAATCTGTATTCTTGATAATTAGAGGGTCAATCAGCTTCCTCTCCCTTTCCCAACCTGATGTCCAGTCAGTTATTTTCAAGTCATCTTATGGTCTTTAGGGCAGAGTGATTAAACATACATAATCAAGCATTTTTTTAAATTCCTCTAAAGCAAAATAAAAATATACATTACTTAAAAATGTCTCATTCTACATTAAATACATTAAAATACTGATTTTATAAATAAAATAATTATAAACAGTAAATACATGATAAAATTTCCCTGATACAGGTTATATATGGGTCAACAACTGATTTTGAAAATACAAAAATTTTATATCCTTTTTTAAAAAGCATTTTACTTAATTTTACAAAATTATCCAAAGTTAAAAAGTGCTAGATATGCTTCCATTTTGTTCCATTTTTAAAGCAATTATAGCACAATATCATATCTTGAGAAAAAGCTGAATTATAGCACAATACTCTCCTACTTTGCCTATAAATGAGAACTTGGAAGACTTTCTAGGCACTGGCAAAGGCTGGGAAGCCAAATGAGTTCCAAGCCAGTCAAGGCTGCCATCCACCTACTGCTGCTACCTGACTTTGTTCTCAGAACCAGGAGCCTCCCTCCTGGCCCACCCCTAGATAGTCTATGCCTACTATTTCCTAATTTCCAGGAGATGTTTTCTGAGAGGATTCTGATAATTAAATCCTGTGCCAATCAAAACTCTTCCAAAGACCGAGGCACTTTGCATTTGAATTTAATACAAAAAATGATGAATCTAATTCCAAATGAAAAGAGGGCACTTCATTTGGTCACTTGATTTCATACCACTTGTTGAGGTAGGATAATTTTCTTCTTCTCTGAAAACTACGCCGAGTATATAAATGCTGACTATACAGGAAAGGGTTCTAGTGCCTTTTCTGCATTCTTCCAGTTGTGAAAATTCTCTCTGTACCACTCAACTGATAGAAAAACAAAAGACAAAAATAAAAAATGAAAAACTAAACATTAATTAATGTTTACTGAATTCCTGCTACATAAGTTTTGCTCATCAGCTCAGCAGCAAAGGCTGTACATTAACAAAGCTATTTTGAATTTAACAATGAAGTTAGAAGACATTTTATTGGCTGAAAATCTGCGAATTTAAAATTAACTCTTTTCTCTTTAACTTAAAAAGTCCTATAATACTGAGCTGGCTGATAGCAACTGTTTAAGACATTTTAATTTTAAGGAATTTGAGGTAAGGGGGAAAAGTCATTTGGTTTTACGAGTTATTTTATAAAAACGTGTAATCTCTGTTCCTATAAATATGGTAATACTGCATCAGAGGCAGAGTGAGATGATGTTGAATGTTCTTTTACTAATATATGAAATTATTTCATGCCATACTATCAAAAGAAGCATTTTCAGTTAAAAGACATCTAATAGTTTAAAGGTTTCTTTGATTTTGCTTTGTAATATTCAATCCAAGTTTATTATATTTCAAGTTTTTTGTTTTATTTTTTTAAACTGGGGATGGACCCCAGAGGCTCTCTACCATGACTTATATCCCCAAACCTTTATATTTATGTCGAGGCTGGATCTTGTGAAGTCATCCAGGCTGGCCTTGAACCTGCTATCCTCCTGCCTCAGCCTCTGAAGGAGCTAGCATTATAGATGTGTACCACCATGCTTAGCTATATTCAAGTTCTTTTTTTCTTTGTTAGTTAAAAAATTTTTAATTTGTTCTTTTTAGCTATTCATGACAGTAGAATGTATTTTGACATATTGCACATACATGGAGTATAATTCCCATTCTTGTGGTTGTACCTGATATGGCGTTGCACTGGTCATGTGTTTATTATATATGAATATAGGATCAGGTTCTTAGTCAAGCCTTTTTTCTATTTGGATAGATCTTTTCTTATGAGTACATTTCTAAATAGAACTTTTTAACACAGATTTTCTATTTATTTCAATAGATTTTTCTGCATATACTGAATTTGTTTGTTTCAATATAAAATGACTCAAGATACTCAAGGATTATAACTATTTATATTACATGAAATCTAACATGCTACTGACCCAAAGATGGATGATTACTTAACACACCACTAATAAAGGGAAAGAAAGCTGCAATAATAATTATAAGACATCAGCAATTATAAAACAAATAGATATCATGAATATGAAGAAAGTAAAAAAAGTGTGTACCTCACAATCAATTAAATAGGTATTTGATTTAATGCTGATAAGATAAAGAAAGACTCATAAGTTAATCTATGAACTTCAAAATGTTTAGGAAACAGTGTTGTTAGAAGTATATTAAACATTACAATTGGAAAAGTGCTAGTAATTCATCACAATATTTTGTTGAATTTGTATGGTGTTCTAAAAATGCATTACTTTTACTTTTTTTGAATTGCTCCCAGAATATCAAGTCATAACATACTTGTTTTCTTTATTCCTTCATTCCAAGGCACTTTAGGTTTCCATCCTAATCCATGAATTTTTTCTGACTTCATTGGATACCTCATATCATTGGTAGGTCTTAGCAAACAAAAGAGATTTAAAATAACACTGTAAACACTGTAGCTATATATTTACAAATTTAAATACTAAGAAATATAATGTGTTTTCATGCATCTTTACCACAATAAAAGTTTAAAATAATTCCCTCTAATGATGTGCTTATTGTAGAAAATTTATTTTAAAAAAACCAAAACATAATCCCCAACACTTAACCCTCTCCGTGGTTTATCCTTTTTGTGATTTATTTCAGCCACAATTTAATTCTAGTGCCTGGCACACAGAAGGAATTTAAGAAAAGTGTGATGAATGAAAAAATAACTACATATAACTTAAGGTTCTTAAGTGCCAGGCCCTGATCCAAGTACTTTATATACATAATTAAACCTTAAAATACCATCATAAGTAAGATCTTATTATCCCTATTTCACAATGAAGGACACCTCAGACTTGGAAAGGGTTGATAACTTTCTTGTCACATAGCTAGTAACAGTGCTGTGCCTAATCTATATGACACTTAAAATTAGGAAAAAAAAAATTTTTACCAGAAAATTAAAAACAGATAAACTAGTTTTTGGTTAAGCCCATATCATTTATAATTTTATAAGTACCTAAAATTTCACAACCTTTCCCCAATGTTTTAACTTGTTACTCACCTATCATTAACATAATCAACCCAATTTTCCATTTCAGACTCTGAATTGGTTTCTTTGATCTGTCAAAATGGAGAAGGCTTTAGAGTCAAATAATACAAGGAGACTAGAGAATAACAATGGTATTTAATAGTAGATTAAAAGACAAGAACAAACAATTGCCTCAAAGCAGGGGAAACAGGAAAAATACTTTTTACACCTTATATAAAAATGTTTCCTATACTTCATAACCTAAATTTTACCTGAAGCCCAAAAATAATACACATTATATAAACCATGGGAGAAAATGAATTTTCTTGACCTCTGGTTACTACCTAGTTCCTCTTTCTACTAAATCCTGATTTATAATTGATGACTCTCTCTCTCTCTCTCTCTCTCTCTCTCTCTCTCTCTCTATATATATATATATATATATATGTATATTCATATGCCTAGATATATTACATATCATTGTTTTTTGGTTCTAGGATACACAGTCTGCGCTTACAAAATTGTGTTGTCTTACAATTAGGACATGTACATTTAATGAATTATCTTTTTCCAAAAAAAATGTTACTAAATGAATGATAGAACTTCAAGTGAAGACACATATGGGATACAAAATTATGGATTTCATTTTCCATTTGCTCATTTTATAATTAAATCAACTGTAAATTATTGCTACTGACTAAATTAGTGATTAGTTACAGTTGTGCAAACACTGTCTTTTTACAAAAAATACATACCAGTTGGATTAGTTCTTTGGCAAGCTGGACAACTGACATTTCAAAATTGGTTCCAATGTTGTAAATTTCACCTGGTTTTCCCTTTTTGAGGACAGTAAGAAAGGCTTCTACTACATCAGTAGCATAAAGGAAATTTCTTGTTTGAAGTCCTGATCCATGAATGCAGCTAAACAGATTAAATGAAGCAGAATCATGAAGTATAAAAAAATAAGCTCTCCCAAACCAGGATGAAACAACAACTGGGTACAAATACAGAGAAGACAATTCCTACCAAGATCCTAGAAATCTGTTACGGAAAACACAAAATCTTAATAGCTTTTTTAAATTTTTTTTTCTTTTTTTTTTTTGTGGTCCTGGGGATTGAACCCAGGGCCTTGTGCTTGCAAAGCAAGCACTCCATCAACTGAGTTATCTCCCCAGCCCAGCTTTTTAAAATTTTAACCTTAGTTTTCAATAATGTCCAAAGCACCTGAGATTACTCAGTAAAAAAAAAAAAAAAAAAAGGCAGCAAACATGGATACTTGATGATATTTGTCAATTTTACACTACAAGTTCATTTTGAAGAAATATCTATAGTTCTATATAAATTAATCTCTGAAAAAGTAATATTATGTAAGATAGATACCAAATTTTAATGCTATAACTCAAAGTTCTATAAGTCATTTAAAAACAAATTATTTTAGTAAATCATGAAGATAAATTACAGTTTATAATTATTCAAAAAACTACCACACTAAATGAAGAAGGGATTCTTAAATTTGGTGGGACATTCAATTCTATAGCCTCCAACTCTAAGACTATGATTTTCAAGAGAGACTGTTACCAAATACTATCAACATATCGGAAAAGCATACAGATACAAAAGTAAACAACATACCATTTCCTGTTGTGTTGCAGTAAAGATATAAATTTTGGAATGACCTAAAAGAATATTTAAATATCATTTTAAATGATGGATATTCATTTATTAATATAAATCTGAACTCATAAGATTAAAAATTATTATTAGAAAAATAGATATATTGATAAATTTGAGTTCTTTTTAACAAGGAACTCATGAAAGAAGCCTAAAATACTCAATAGGTGAAAGAACTCCAAAATACCTTGCTATTTCATAAAAACCAGTTCCCTGAAGATAAAATGATATCAACAGTGGAAAAACTCAGAAAGTCTTCATAGACAGTTTTCTGTCATCTCAAAGTTCACTTCTGTGTTGATTCCCCAAGAGCAGGAATTGAATCTTATCACTTTACATGTAAGCACTCACTCAATAAGTGCTTGTGGAATTTATAAAAAGTCAATTCCAGTGCCCTTGAACTCAAAGAAATGTTAAATGTGGCAAGCAAGAAATTACTAAATATATATTAAACTTGCTAAGGATAATCCAAAAATTAAACAATATGAATAGGAAGACCAGCACACCATGATACGGCCCTTTTTTCTGAGCAAATAGATCAAAACAACCGGTGGAAGTGAGAAAACCCAGAATCCAAATTTAGGCAGGCAGGCAGGCAACAGTTACCTAAAAACAGGCTGAATGATACAGAACCAACTGCACAGGGATTCCCAGCCACTTAACTACATTTCTTTATTCACTACTTTATTATTTTCTGGAAGACATTCAGACATATCACAGTCAAACTGAGTTGGGAGCTGAGCATGGTGGTGCACACTTGTGCTCACAGCTGCCCAGAAGACTGAGGCAGAAGAATGGACGGCATGTTTGAGGCCGGCCTGGGGCACTTAGTGAGATTCTGTCTCAAAATCAAAAACAGAAAGGTCTGAGGATGTAGCTCAGAGAGTTCAATACCCAGTTCTAGAAAGGAAAAAAAAAAAAAAAAGAGCTGGGGCACAGTTAACCTGACAATATAATCCAAATTTACCTATAAGCTTCTGTGTCAATAATTAGCTTTCCACTTTCCTACATCCTGACATAATGGTGTGACTGCAAACTGAGAGCATTAACTGCAGCGTGGTGGAGGGGAAACTGTTGTAGTGCTTTAGAGTCCCAGGAAGTACAAGGCATGTTCACATACATCACCTCACTGGATCCTTCAAAACCCTGAGCATTTTCATTATCCCTCAATTGAAAGACAGTGCTCACAGAGCCTTAGGTGATGGCAGCTGGTGAGTGTCAAGTTGATACTTAAACTCAAGTCTTCACACTCTAAGTCAGAGGAGATCTGCCTAATTCTGTAGCCTGAGCAGAATAATTATGTATAATGACAGCATAAATTTTTTGGACAAATAACTGACGAGAAGTTATTTGAAATACTGAGAAATTACAATCACTAAATCACCATGAATTCAGAATAAAATTACCTTTTCTGGATATTGATGAGGTCCATAAACATTACTGCTTCTTGTGATGACAACTGGAAACTTAAAAAGAGTATTCAACATGAAGGCAATTATAACAGTGATTATTTGAAAGCTACACAGAATTTTAAAATAGAAACACCTTTGCCTAAATAATTTCACACATCCTGAAGACAGAGCAAAGACACTCTTTCTAACGTATGGTTCCTAGAAAGGCAAGAGAGGTTCAGATAAGAGCAGAGGGTCCAAAAGGAGGACAACGACATGTCTTCTCATTGGGACAAGGGAGAACAGGCATAAATGGATGTGGGTTTAAAATTCTGCTAGCAGAATACTGGGGACTCTTCCATCTGACCATTGCAAGGACCACCTCTGGGACTCGAAGCTTAGCTAGGTGGTAACCAAGCTGGCTTTCTCCACTGTATCAACCCTTTAGAGCTACCACAAATGGGAAAAGGACCAATGCTACCAAAACATAAAAGGCAGGAGGATCTTGAATGCCTTTCTGATCTAGTCCCTAACAACTCAAAGATCAGTGCGAAGCCAAATGTAGGAGCAAGGGAGGCCTATCTCCCGTGAGAAGCCAAGAATGTTGAATCACGCAGAGAGAAGCACACAGCAGGAAAGAGAATCTCTCCTCCCTCTCTCTGTCTTCCTCTACTCATGGGCTTCCAACAGAGCCCTTTATTATACCTGTAACACTACTTATTACTGAAGTAAGAAAAAATATATACTCAAATTATTCCTTTAATAATCAAGGAACTGAACAAGGAGTTAAGTTGCATCTTGGCACACAATATAAAAATCAATTATCTTACGTTCCTTAGTATGTAAGGTTTCGCAAGCTGTCTTCTACTCTAAAAATAAAATGCTGCTAGAGTTGAGTTGGAATTTTAACATTTAGATCCAACATAAAGCAGTACAAGAGTTTCTACAATCAGTTCTTACCTTGTATCGTTCCCAGTAAGACTGTACAAAACACTCAGCAGCTGCTTTGGATGATGCATAAGGATTCGTAGGTTGTTTGGGTGATGATTCATCAAATTCCTAATGTTAAAAAGATGTACTTAAGAGAGTAAGTATTATACATACTTTCTAAGTAGAAAACAAATTACAAACTTGAAATGTTAACTACATTTTAAAAAAACATTTCCTGACCCTATGTATCTGGAATCTTTCCAGGCATCCATAATAACTTCTTTAATGGTCACAAAAACCCCCGTAAGGCAGGCAGAGAAAACAGCCAGTACCAAGACTCTAAGACAGAACTGTGTCCAAAGGACTTACAGGAAGGCTGATGTGCAGGAAGAGATGGGAGATGAGCTTAGAGAGCTGGATGGAGGGCAGGGTACCCTGAACCCTGGAAAGTCACTGTGAAAATACTGACAGATTTTGAAGAGAATACTGCCATGGCCTGACTCCTATTTTAAGAATCATCCTGGCTACTGTGCCAGATCTGATACAGAGTGGAAAGGGTATCAAAAGGAAGAAGTTTATGTGATTAAAAACTGCAGAGTTGAAAGTGATCACTTTTCAGAGAACTAGGGATCCAGAAGTGGTCAGGGTCTCCTTTTTGTCATTAAAGGACTTTTTAAATTTGGATTTTTTTTTTCAATATGTATGTGTTTTGGTAAAATTAAAAATATATATATTAAAAAATAAAATGAGTTCCCTATCAACACTGATTATAAGGAATAGAGCTTTCTGCCCATGGTTAAGTCTCTCCTCTCACGAAGCCATGTCTGTCACCGTCTCCTGGAGATCATGGGAGGCCTGCACTTTTGAAACAACCTATGGGAGCTGGAGGAGCCATTCTGAACAACGTGGACCACTCAGACCGTGCGGTGATGAGACACAGACATGACACGCTCCAGGGGCTTTGGATTTGTTTGTCACTGACACCTCTGTGGAGGAGGTGGGTGCAGCCATGAATGTGAGGCTCTATGAAGGAGATGGGATTGTGAACCCAGAGGGCTATCTCAAGAGAATATTCTCCAAGGCCAGGTGCCCATGTGACTATGGAATAGATCTCTGTGGGCAGCATTATAAAAGACACTGAAGAACATCGCCTAAGAGATATGTGGGGAAAACTGAAGCCACTGAAATCAGGACTGACTGAGGCAACAGCTAGAAAAAGGGCTTTGCTTTGATAACCTCTGACAGCCAAGACTGTGGATCAGTCTGTCACTGAGAAACACCGTCCTAGGAATGGGCAGTGTGAGGGGAGGAAATCTGTTTGGAAATGAGATGGCTAGTGCTTCATTCAGCCAAAGAGGATGAAGTGGATCTGAAAACTCTGGCGGTGGCTATGGAGGTCATTTTGGAAGTAGTAACAACTTCGGTCATGGAGGAAGCCATGGTGGTCATGGTGAATTTCATGCCAGCCATAGTGGTGGCAAATATGGTGGCAGTGGTGAGGTTACATGGATCTGGTAAAGACAGAACAATTCTGGAGGTGGTGGGAACTACAATGATTTTGGCAAATGCAACAATCAATCTTCAAATTTGGGATCCAAGACGGGAGGTCTCCCAGACACTTTTCATCTGTGGACCTGTGGGGCAGCATCAGCCAGCTGCTAGTTTCTACTCTCTGGCAGGGCTTTGAACTTGTGCTGTGACAGACACATTTAATATTATCACCCATTGTAGTGGTCAGTACTTTGTCAAACCATGAAACCCTGATGGCCATTAGGTTTCAATTCCTGCCAGGAAATGAAGCTTAGTAGAAGAGGTGAGAGGAGTGACAGGGAAGCTACAGGTTACAGCGGACTTGTGAACTCAGTAAGCACAGTGCTGACAGGGCCTCGTTGCTACAGAGATATGTCTTAGATAATCCTCATTTATCGGGGGCGGGGGGGGTATCTTTTGAGGACTGTATTTTTGACTACTTGTATAACAGGTTATTTTAGTTTCTGTTCTATGGAAAATGTGAAGCATTCCAACCCAAGGTTTTAATGTGGTTTTTTTTTTTTTTTTGTACCCACGCTGACTGCTAAATGTAATAGTTTGAATAAGTGTCTCTTTTTGTAAATGTCTCTTTTATACACGTGCTGTGTGTAAAGTTAGTCTACTTTGAAACTACCTTAGTAACCCTCCCCAACAATGTGAAGTAAGAATTTCTTTGGGGTGATGCTAGATTCCATTTGAAATTTATTTACAATCTGCCTGGTGGAGAAGTCACTCCCTCTAGAAATCTTGGTGTAGTTGAACTGATAGTTACTGTTGGGACATTCTGAAGTTCACCAGTGTCGGGGTCACCCAAGCAAAGTCAGAGAATGATTTGGTGGTAAAAATGATTGTTGGCACATCCTATGCAATACATCTAAATTAAAAAATGGTACTAAATATATGATATGTGGGAATGAAGCTTCTGTCCCATCCATTATAATGTATAATCAACGAATAATTTAAATCTCTTGAAAGAAATGACAACTGTAGGAATTTGGGACTGGAAGAGATTTGGACGTTCCCTATCCACTACCCTGATAATGTTGAATGCTTCTATCACAATGCAAGTTCAGAGCTCTGCCAAAGAGTAGAAACCTGTAGCTGGCTGATGCCGCCTCACAGGTCTACAGATCAGAAGCATCTGGGAGACCTTTTAAGTAGACAAGCACCAGTAAGAAATTCAATTAACATAAAAATAGGCCTACTTGATAGGAAAACTGCAGTTTTTACTGGGTCAAGGCTACGTGGGTCTTAAGAGTTTTATAGGTCAACAACAGTAGTTATTTGGAGATTAAAACTGCAGAAATATGGGGAACTTCATGTTTTCTACATAATTTCATGTTACCTGCAGTTTTCCTTTAAATATGGCACAAGAACACACAACCATCCTAAGTATTAACTGTAAAAAGATAGACCTTTAAAACAGTTAATAACCTTTAACAGTTAATATCCAATAATGTTACTTGTACATATTCTTTTGAGATTTCCCTTTGGTACCTTCTTAATTTCAGTGCCTTTGTACCTAGTAGCATAGATATTTGTTTATCAACAGGACTGTATGTTCCCCAAAAAATGAGAGAAAAGAAAAAAATATAAATTGGAGAATGGAGTCATCTTTTGTGCAAAACAGTATAATATTTAGGAATAATAAAAAAATAGATTCCACTTTCTACAATAATTTCACACTTGCCCCTGGATACTCCACTGTACTTTGCCGACTGGCAGAGAATGGCACATAGGAGTCTGCTGCAGCCTAGCACACTCATGCTTTGATCTGTCTCTTCTGAAGCCATCTTGATAAACTTACATGTTTATAAGGTTGAGACCAAAAAAGTTAGATCTGCTGCTCTCTTGTGATCTCTCAGGCAGATTATGAATAAAACTGTATAGAGACTAGGCTGTTCACCACTTGGAGTGGCATTTGATTTGACCAGAAGAGACCATGGCATGAAATTCTGGAGAGTGAGGATGAGAAGAGCACAGGAGAGGTTTAATAAGATGGATCTGCATCATGTTACATGGAAAACCGGTGATGTGTACATTTTCTAAGGCAAACTGAGAAAAGGTAAACTTATTTACCTTATCAAGACTGCCTCCATATACTTCATCTGTGCTGACATAAATAAACTTCTCCACTCTGGCTTCATGAGCAGCACTTACCAAAACGTGAGTGCCATAAACATTAACATATGTAAACTCAAAGGCCCGGACAAATGACAGATCTAAAAGAAGAGAAAAGAGACTAGAACAATTTCACCCCAGGACAAAACAAACACCAAAAAATGAATTCCTGTTTTAAGAGAGGACTATTCCCTTCTCTTCGCTCATCATAATTAAATAGTTTTTGGAAATGACATACGCATGCATTGATATTTATGATTTTTGTACATGTACATTATACAGTACATGTACATTTCTTAGAACCTAGAAATTAATGTGTGGTAAATTTTCAAAAAACTGTTTTGTCCCAAAAAAGAAGAAAATACAAAATGATGCATCTAAATTTAAAGTGTTTTCAAAATTCTAAAAAATTTCAAAACTTCTAGTTTCTGTCATTTGAGAGCTATGCTTTTTCAGAGCAACCTGTTACTGATAAAAACAATAAATGTGATCCTGTAAAAATTCTTTCATGGTAAAACACCACCTCACCCCCTGCCAAAAAAACACAAAAACTAGACTAGGAACAAAATAAAAAGACATATGACAAACTGGGAAAAATCTCTGAACTTATTAGAGACAAAACACTAATATATTCGACCTATAAATTACTTATGGAACTAAATAAGAACAATCCTACAGTAAAATGGACAGGCAACAGTTTAGATATAAAAATATACATAGTCCTTAAGCTTAAGAAGCTCAACCTCATTTATAAGGAAAACCCAAGTTCCAAACTCAGAGATGCTATTTCTAACATCATAATGGCAAAAAATAAAAAAACTGACAAAACGTTTTGTTGGTGAGACTCTGTGGGGCGGGGGCGGGGGATTACTCTTGCACACTGGGAGTGAGTATGGAAAATGTTAACAACCCTAAGGAAATTTGGCAATATCTAAACAAATTAACATGCATATATCCCCTAACCCAAAGATATGGACTGAAACTGTTGCATAAAATTTATAGTGACACCTAACCTCCCTACGCCCTGCCTGTATTTCAGAATGTGAGCATATTTGGAGTTAGGGCCCTTAAAGAGGTGATTAAGTTAAAATGAGGCCTTGAAGGTGAACCCCAGTCCAATCTACCTAGTGCCAAGGAATCTGGACCTTAAAAGAGATGCCAGGGATGCACACAGAAGAAAGGCCCTGTGAGCACAAGAGTAAATGCAACAGAGCTGAAAGCCCAAGAGGTGGCCTTAGAGGAAATCAACCCCACCAACACTTTGACCTTGGACTCCCAGCCCCCAGAAAAATAAATTCTTTAAGCCCTTAGTCTGTAGTACTTTATTCTGGCAATTCTAGAAGATTAATGTCCCCAGCAATTCAACTTCTAGGCATCCCTTCCCAGGATCAATTAAAAATATACAAAAAGACACAAGTACAAAACCATCTACTCTAGCACTATTGAAAATAGTGGAAAATACACTTAACCATTGTACATATAGACTGATCTCCTAGATACACTGTCAAATAAAAAAAGCGAGAGGGAGAAAGCTGTATGTTGGAGATTACCATTTCTCCAAGAGGGGCACAGAATACTGATTACTTTAAAAGAAAGAATAAACTAAAATTAAAGTATATAAAGTGGTCTATGGGGGAAAACACAGAAGAAATGTTAGGGCCAAAGACTTCTAAATATACCTTACATGGTAGATTTGACTTTGGAAATATTTTATATTTTTCATCACTGAAAAACAATAAAAAAAGGAAAAAAAATTCTAAAATTCAAAAGCAAAATGGAAGATAGGAATCAAACAATGAATTTACTTGTAACATTGCCAAGCAGAGGAACTATTTTGAGTAACTTTAAAACAAAATAATTTGTATACCTCGTGGGAAGCTACTGAAGAACAAAATGAAACAAAACAAACAAAAAAACCCAGGTTGTCGTAGACAACGTTGCTGTTGTTATTCTCATATTCTTGTATTGTGGGATTTAAAAAATGACAAACAAATGAAGTGCTACATGGCTGCACTCCCAGAGACTCTGGAGACTGAGGCAGGAGGATCGCAAGTTTAAGGACAACTTCAGCAACTTAACAAGACCCTGTCTCAAAATACAAAATAAAAATGGCCTGGGGATGCAGCTCAGTAGTAAGGCATCCTGGGTTCCTTTCACCAAGAAAAGGAAAAAAGAAAAGAAAATGAGAAATTGTGATGGTACTATTGAGGACCAACGTATTCAGAAAAAGGGAAAGGAAATACAAGACCCATGGAGTTAAATAACAACTTTGAATCAGGCATCTTAGTTGTGAACTCATGATGTACCTAACCTTAAATAATAGGCAAATGAGTAAATATTCCTTAGCTCTGTTCACAGAAACAATGTTCAATCAGCAGCAGCGAGAATGCCTGGTGCCCAGATTGTGGCCTATGACTACCATTTCCCACTAAAGGGAACCACAGGTCCTCAGAAGAAGGGTTGATTTCAGATCCTGGGAAGAAACCTTAAAGATAAGCCCAGAACATCCTGCTATACTAGAGAATAAGATCGCTACAAAGATTATTAGGGACCCAGGAAGCAACTCTGGCTCTCTATGGCTAGTGGTGGGTCAATCTGAATATAAACTGAAATTGATTAAAACAAAATAAGAATCAAATGTGGTCAACTCTATGGATTTATAATGATACTAAAAGAAAGAGGACAGTAGAAAACCAAGTCAAATAAAGCTTACTAAAATAAAAAGTATCAAGCAGTTAACCTGGCTTTTCAGCATCAATTAAATCTCAAATCATCCTAATAATTTATATGGATAGCCCACTTGCATATAGATATTCCACATATAAGTGAAAATAAATGACATGATTAGAATATTATCTATAAACCTCTAAAAAAATGAATATTGACTATACAAAATAGTAATACTGACCACAAAATAATAGGAATGAATATCTAATGGGATTGAAAAACAAAATAAAACAAGATAGACTTACAATTCTAGGTTAAAAAAAAAACAAAAAAAAAAAACTTGGGAATAACTAAATGGTGTTAAAGTGATTACCTGAGAGGAGGGCAAAGGATTTAATGAACTTTACACTTGAATAAGCTAATTACACATGTGTAATTCCTAAGGTAACCACTCAAAGAATACAAAGAACATATATCTTTCACACTAGCAGAGGGAGAAAAAGAGAAAAATTTCTTAGTTAAGTCCTTAAAAAAGCAAGCAAGAGAATGACTATCAAGGACGTTCAAATTAATTAAAATAAAAACCATGATCCAAATATATATTGTTTATCAGAAATGCAGCTAAGCCATAAAGTCAGAGAAAGGGTTGAAAAAAGAGACTGGAAAAAGACATGTTATGTATAACTATAATGCCCTAATTAAAAAAAAAAAAAAAAAACCTACACAAGAAGGTGACACAGTCATATCAACGTCAAATAAAATGGACTTCGAAGTGTACATATCACCTAGGAAAATGACTGCATAAAGGTAAATGGCTCAACCACCCAAAATGATTACTGATTCTCATTTTTCATTTTGAAACATCTCTTTCAATGAGAAAAAGGTAAACCACCAAATTAAAAAAATGGACAGACGATTTCAACAGCATTTCACAGAAGAAATTCAAATTACCAAAACACATAAAAAGTACTCAAATTTACTAGCAATCAGGGAAAATGCAAATTTAAAACATAATAAAAGACTAGTCACATTGCTGAGATTGGAAATAATGAAAAATCTGAAAAAAAACTAAGCTTTGGTGAGATCTAGAGCAATAGGAAGTCACATATTACTGGAGGAAAAGAAATTAATATACTCTGAAAAATAATTTGACATTATTTTTAGGTTGGAACAGACAAATCTGATGATCCTAATTATGTATCAGAGAATGTGTACTTATGTGTACCATGATACATGCATAAGAATGCTCATGGTAGTACAGTTCAAAATTGTCCAAAAGCATAAACAACCCAAATGTCCATCAAGAGTGAAATATCTATGTAAACTGTGCCAATTCTTAATTAGAATATTATACAGCACTGAAAACAAACAAACTGAACCTACACCCAAATGTGCAGATGAATCTACATGGATTTTGTAAAAGTAAGACAAGAAATATCTATATATCACCTTATATGTTTTTTAAATAAAATTTTAAAAACCAAAACTTATAAGGCTTAGGGATAATAATATAAACAGCAAAACTATAGAGAAAAGCAAAGGAAATAACTTATACCAGGCAGCAGGCAGTTGCAGTGCACTACCAAAGAGGATTTGACAACAGTCTGATTTTTGTTTAGGTGATGGCTATATTATCATTATTTATTTTACTTCTAAATTCTTTTGCATATATGTTGTATCATACTGTAAAAATGTCAGAAAATTATTAGAAAATATCTCAAATTCACAAAACAGTACAGAAAACAATATAATGTTCATCTGTGTGCCCTCCACCCAACGTAAGAAAAACAACATGAACAAAACAGCTGAAGGCCCATTTCCTCACTACTACCTTTCATAAGTAATCACTAGTTTGAATTTGGTTTGAATCACTAGTTTGAATTTGATTTAACTCTATTCCCGGTTACATTTCAACTCATACTAATCAAAGTGATCTAAAAAGTGCCAAGGATACCAATGATACACTTGTTTTTCTGGTACAGCATGTATACCCTCTTTCAAAGATGTGTATTAGGTAACCAGTTTTATTTCTGGTCTTTGGATTTAAGCTAATTAGCCACAAGAGGAAAAAGAAATGCCAATCACAT
The DNA here is from genome assembly GCF_902686455.1 of Sciurus vulgaris. Classification (NCBI taxonomy): domain Eukaryota; kingdom Metazoa; phylum Chordata; class Mammalia; order Rodentia; family Sciuridae; genus Sciurus; species Sciurus vulgaris. Next base: position 171,564,302 of record NC_136464.1, read on the forward strand.
CTATAGCATAAAACAATGCTTACCTACATGTGTTTGTGCAGCAAAATGTAGTACTATGTCTATTTTCTCTGTTTCAAAAAGCAGCTTCACAAAGTGAGAATCACAAATGTCACCCTATATGAGAAAGCAAACATGAAAACGCTAGGTTTCTTGGAGCACTGTCCTCACCAAAACCATTTTCTGCTACAACATGCCCCATCTCCCACATCCCAGTTTGATAGAGAATATCGAACATCCAACCACATGGTCAGACGAGTAGACTAATGATGTATTTCTCCAGCATCATAGAATGTAATATATTCAATTCAAAACATTTTTGTAAATAAGTATAAAACAATATTTTATTGAGCACCAACTACTTCTACAGTTTTTTCATTACACTCTTGCCAACCTAAGATTATCATATGAAGGAAAAGAGCATTAAAAACTTTGAAAGAACCATTACTGAAATATATTTAAAGTAAGGGTAACAGTTGAAATCAACATTGGAGAACAATTTTACCACAATTAAGTAAAATTATAGTTTAATTCTTCTAAAAATACATATTCTCAACAAACCTTTAGTAATGGAAAAAAAAAAAACACTTTCACATAGAACAGAATTATGAACTGATTGCTCAGTATATTCATTAAGTTTTGTGGTTAAAAGAGAGTTTTTAAAATCACTTTGTAAGAAAAGAATATAAAATCGCACATAGTTTCATTTGAAAGTAACATTTCCCCTTGCAATAATTGGATTGGCTCTGGTTTATACTTGGGACTTGTTTAAGAGTGGTGAGTTAAGAACCAGCCTTCCAGAGGCAACGTGCCTTTGTGGGGAGAGACTATCCCATGTGCTTCATGGTGTGGCTAGCCTTTCGTGGGGACACCATACTTCACAGCAACCACTTTGAATCCCAGGTAGGCCCTATTAAACAGGCTAGTGAGGACCTAAAATTAAAAACCATATAAATTCATCCAGCTACTTGTAGATTTGCCAAAGTATCAAAACTCACATGCAACTTTTTATGTGGAATTCTAAACATAGAATTCTTTAGAGTATGCGGTACTTCTGGAATTTAACTATCTGATCTTTTAAAAGGCCTTTAGTAGGTGTGCCTGCCAAGTCCCAGACACACAAGCTTGTAAGTAGGAAGCTATTATAATTTCTGTATGACTAAAGAGACACAGTACAATAATTATAAGAAGACTTCCATACCTGTATGAATTTGTAGTTTTGTTTGTTAGAAATGGTTTCAAGATTCTTTAAGCTTGCACAGTAATCCAGCTTAAAAACAGAGAGGATGGCCAGGGGCAACACAAAAAGTGATAATTAGCTTTTCCTATAAAATGCCAATTTATTTTTAAAACTATAGATGTTAATGATTGTAAAACAAGAACATGTTCTCTTCAAGTGTGTTTGGTCTGCACTTTTACACATTCTAAGCTTCTGGCAAACGTGGATTGATCGTGGTGCTACAGAACCAAACTTTATGCATGCTAGGCAAGCACTCTACAGCTAAGCTATATGCCCATCCCAGCTTCTGACATATTAAACAAACAAACAACAAAAAAAGTAATTTTGATACCTTTTCAAAATACCAGACTCCAAAACGAGTCTTTTTATAAATGTGTACTTTAAACTATGTTCCTGCCCAAATTTGCCTGTGGCTACTGGTGTTTAAAAAAGTTTACTATTCCTGACAGAAAAGTAACTAGTGATTAAAAATAATGATGCCTGTTTTATACATATTACAATTCATTATACCTAATCCTGAGTTAACTGTTGCTAAATCAGTATACAGATGAGAAAAAAAAAAAAAAAAAATTCCTGTTCACTAGTAAGGCAGGCAAAAATTCCTAAGAGTTAAGGGTTATTCTTTGCCTGTACATCTTTACTATTAAGTTTTAGGAAATTAAGGTAACCATCTTCTGTTCAGACTCAAAAAGTCCATGATTTCCAACCATGGCTTTCAGATTCTTTAGGGAAACTCTAATTATTACTGCAGAATTCTCAACAAAACCAAATTAATTTAACTGAATTTTATTTTAAAAAATAAACACACATAATTTTCCAGGTGATGACAATTATAAAACCAAATAGTAATTATGACATTTGCAGGCAAATGGATGAAATTGGAGAATATCATGCTAAGTGAGATAGGCCGATCTCAAAAAGCCAAAGGACGAATGATATCGCTGATAAGTGGAGGATGACACATAATGGGGGGGAGGGAAGGGTTAGAGTTAGGGTTAGGGAGGGGGGCAAGTATGGAGGAAGGAACTACTGTATAGAGGGTAAAGAGGGGTGGGAGGGGTGGGGGAAGGGAAAAAATAACAGAATGAATCAAACAACATTGCTCTATGTAAATTTATGATTACACAAATGGTATACCTTTACGCCATGTACAAAGAGAGAAACAACATGTATCCCATTTGTTTACAATAAAAAAAAAAGAAGAAGAAAAAATAAATAAATAAATAAAATAAAATAAAACCAAATAGTTAAATAATGGACTTAATTAAACAAAAGCATGTAAACACCAAAAAAAAAAAAAAAAACCTGCTAGCCACATTTTACTAAATGCTGAATCTAGAAAAGGTGAAGAATTTTTTTCTGGTAAAAATACTGCACTTAAGGGCTGAGAATGTGGCTCAGTGGTAGAACACTTGTCTAGCATGTGCAGGGTCCTTGGGTTTGATCCCCGGTACTGCAAAAACAAAAAACAAACAAACAACAACAACAAAAAACTACACTTAAAACTTTGACTTTATGGCTTAGCATAAGTTAAAGTTTCCAAAGATCCTACATAGGATTAATATAGCATGAGCACATAATCATACAGACCCCCAAGTGACTAAAAAAGACTGCATAAAAAAAGGAACAGGATTCTGGTACTTTAAAAAAATGTAATTAAGCTGAAATGTAATTTCAGTGCATGAAGCTCATTTTTATGAAACTCACCTTGTCTAGATTTATGATCATATAATTTGGATAATCTTCTACTAAAGAGACAATCACATGTGATGCACTATAAGAAAAAAAAAGAACATCTTTTGAGTGGAAAATTTTAACCCCTTATACTTAAAATATTTTCTTATGCTGTTGAGCAGTATGAAAATAATCAAAGATAACTTCAAATGTTTTCAAGAAATAACACAACACCAAATATACACACGTGCACACTTTCACCAACATCTATAAACTAACTTATTCTCCCTTTATACTATGTAGAATAGAGAATTTAGTGTTTCTGGATATAAAGGAAAAAACCAGTTCAACAAATCCTACTATCCATGCGTTGTTTTAAGGGTGAAAGTAACGCTGGATGAAAAACACAATGGTGCTACTCAGAGCGACTGCACTGAAACTATAATGTGCCTGTTCGGAAACTGCAGATGTAATGACATAAAAATTAAATCAGCGTGAGCAGTCATTTGTCAAGGTTTACAGCAACTTCTGCAATTGTTGTCTCTTGAAACAAGAGACAGAATCCTCAAGGGGGCCCCTGACCAAATCTAGGTTTCCCAGGCTAATAATAGTTGAAACCAACCCTGTTGGTCCCTGGGCTTCAGAGGGCCCTGCAGTAGAACTTGAGGCATATTCGACTTAAGACGTTGGGCCCCCTGAGCAAGGGCAAGTGTTGACCAGGCCATGAAGTCAGAATGTGCACCGGGGAGCCTTTCACAGCATTTTCCAGGTCACACCATTCCTGGGCCAGCACTCACACAAGTGCCGTCCTTTATGTTCATGCTCTTCTCATAGGTGAAACTTGCCTGCCTGCTACTCTCCACCAAGTGACCATCAGATTAGAAGGGATGATTAATGTGCTAATGGGCAATAAACAAGAACCAATCCCCACAATTCCTCTTCTTCCACTAGACACTGAGTTCCTTGAGGGTAGGAGAGTTTCCTGTTCATTATTCTTGCATTCATCCATTCAACTATCACTGAAGACCTTCATAAAATGGGACCAGGTATTCTTCCAGGTGCTTAGTGATCTGCAGGCTCTGCCCTCATTGAGTTTACATTCTAGAATGGGATGCAGACAATAAGCAAGGAAATACAAATATGCAATATAATATCAGGCAGGGATAAGTATATTAGTTGGGAAAGGAGTTATTTTAGATAGGTGGTCAGGCAAGAACTTTTTTGAGGAGGTGATATTCAAGGAAAAACCCTAATTGAGTGGTGCAGGCAGCGGAAGTAAAGAAGCAAGGGCAAAATGCTTCAAGACAGAAGAGGGCACCAGCCTGGTGTGCTCCAAGAACCGTAAGAGGGTAAGCGTGCCAGAAACAGAAAAGCAACAGGTCAGGTTAGAAAAGTAGGGGTTGGGCAAAGGAGTTTTGTAGGAGTTTGAATTTTAAACTGCTGGAGTGAAATTCTATGCACTAACATGATCTGATTTAGTCAAACACCGACCTCTGTGTGAGGAACAGACTCTAAGAGAGTAAGAGCAGAAGCAGTATGACCAATCAGGAGGCTACAACAGCAGTCTAGGCAAAAGGCGGGGAGGGTACTGAGGACTAGGGTGGAAGGCGGAGAGTGAGAGGTGGTCACATCGAGGACATACTTTGGAATTACAGAGAAAGGACTTGATCGAAGGTAGGTATCAGAAAAAGGCAACAATCGTCTAAGTGCAGTTCAGCAGCAACCAAGGATTTTTAGAAGTCTGAAGAATAAATAAATTCTATCATAATCCCCAAATCGTTTGGGGGGTGCTTACACGTAAAGGCCTGTGCATCGTGGTGGTGCAGGGTGGGGTCAGGCTGGGGGTGGGCGTGGGAAGCAGTGGGCGACCTCTTAACTTGTGCACACCGCAGGGAGTGACAGGTAGGAGCGGAGAAAGTACCACAGTACTCTTGCTTTGGGAAGGAGGCGTTTTAAAGAAGTCTTCAAAGGAACACGTCTTCGCAGGCCAGGGAGAGAGGAAAGGTAGGATGGTCCCGGAGGTGCATTAGGACCCTTCCCACTTGAGACCCCCCACAGAGGTGGACCCACAATGCCAAGGGCAAGCGGAGTCGCAGGAAAAGGTTGGGGCTTCCGGGGACAAACTGGCGGCGCTGTTACCTACATGAAACCAGCACCCCCGGTCACCAGGACCCGCTTCGCAAAGCTGCCGGGCGCACCCAGGAGTTCCGCCCGGCCCTCCGCCGACATCGCCCAGCTCAGCAGTGCCTCGCACCGTAAAGCACCAGGTCCGACGGCCAGAGGAAAGTATCACCGCGACTTTTTGCGACACACTTCGCTCCCCTGACACGTTACGGGGAAGTCGGCGCAGCTTCCGGAGAGAGGCGCGGCCGCGCGGCACCAGCGCGCAGGCGCAGGTCCTCTCCGCCAAAGCCCGACCTGCTGGGAATAATTGAGGGAGCTGGGGTTGGGGGTCTGTCTGGAACGTCTTCTAGGCAGGCGTCACCAGCCTGGGTTAGGCTTTACTTAAACACCGAAGTTCGGGGTTTTGAACGAATGCCTTCTGTTCCGTCTTGCACTTCTCTCATCTCCAGGGACTACTCAGCAGTTAAGCCAAGAACTCTATAGAGTTCTTACTGCAGTGTGGAAATTGGAGGTTGCAATTCCAAATTCACTTTTTCATTGTTATTACTGATATTACAGATAGAAGGCTACTTGCCCTCATGATAAAGATGTTCCCTAGGCCTTACTCTTAGGTATTATCCTAATCTCCCCCTTGCTCACTCCTCTCCAGCCTCCCGGTCCTTGTCCTTGAATTGGCCTGGCAGTTTACTTAACCTGGCCTGGATGCACTTTCCTCCCATCCGTGCCTAGTTCTTGCTGCTTTAGTTCTTAACACGAATGTCATCCTATTAGAGTCTTTCCCTGACCACCCCAATTAAATAGCAATCTCTACTCTAGCCTTACAGAACCACCTTGTCCTTTCTTTTATTTTATAGCACTCATCAACACATACTTTGATGAATTATTCGTTGCTACCTCTCCGTGAGGGTAGGGCCTTTTTGTTTACTGCAACAATTCAAATCTCTAGGACCAGGCCTGACATAGAACAAACAATTAGTAAATACTATCAAACAGAAAATATCTTTTTTTTCACATAGTATTTTAGCAAAGGTGAAAAGAAAAAAATACCCACTATCTATAGAAGTATATTTGCTACAAACTTTTTTTTGAGGGCAAAGAGATAATATAAATGAAAATCTAAAATGTACATAGTCTGTTTCCCCCAAATTTCATGATGTATAATACAGATAATTGTTCATTGCTATATTGTTTATGAACAATCTGTGTGTAAGATTGCCTAACTTTTTAAATACAATTAGGCTGACTTTAAAAAGAATGTACTACAATGGAATACAGACCAAAATATATTGAAGTGAATACTTACATTCTTTTTCTGACCAAAATCCCTTGCCCTCCATGATTTCCACAAGTTAATCCACCCACAAAAGATGGGGATCTTAGGCCAATTGAAGCCTCTCCTTGGGATGTCAAATCAGACTAAGGTTCAAGAACAGTCTGGTAGTTCATGAATTCTGAGGGCCTACAAATTTTGGACTCATTAGTGGTCATATTCTTTCAAATGAACTGAGGTACCAAAAAGCCTGTCTTCAGTGGGAGAGAAAAAACTGTTGATCAAGAAGGGAAGAAAGTCAAGAGACAAGAGAAGTCCCCCAGCATTCAATGCCCATGTTTGGCTTCTCCTTTGGTGCCAATTTTATCCCGTCCTTGACTTAAAATTAACAGTATTAAAAGGCACTTTGGACAAATTAAATTTAGCAGAATGTATGTGAACAGAGAATGACTCATGAGTTGGGCAGCACTCAGAAGAAGGAAAGGTTCAGCAACATGGGCAGGAAGTGTTTATAGAAGGAGAAGGAAGTGACATTCAGAAAAAGCTTAATTGTTTACATTTCCAATTTTGTCTTATCAGGACTTGGTATGACAGTGCATTTGCCAGATGTGACCATAGCCTCTGATCAGTTGGCAGCCTGTGATTGGCTGAATCTCTCCTGCTATATTTGGCTGAGACTCAGCTACTTGTTAGAAGAATATATTTCTGCTTAAGTTGTTGTTTGTTTATATACTATATTAAGTTGCAATTCTCTATGTATTAAAGTATTGTAGGTAGCTTCAAGTCTAATTTAATTTAATTTAACACCATACTATTTGTAATGACTGGTCTGAAAGGATCCACCCCAAACTACTAACAAGGGTAAACTTTGAGTATTGGATATGGGTGGGAAAAGGAGGAAATAGAAACTTTAATTTTTAATTTTGCTGTAAATTTTTCTAAGCTGCGTGAATATCTTAAGAGCTAGTGCAATTTTTTAAATACCCAAATATTAATACCTCAAGTTTGTTCTTGGTCAGCCAGAGATACTGAAAATGCTGGGTATACTACAGATGTTGCCCTGGTTTCTTTTTCTAAATTGGGAGGTGTGTTGTGAGAACTTGCTTATATGTTTTTAAAATTTGTTGTGGAATGAGAATAATTTATGTACACTTATTCCATGAAATAATTTTGAGTTCCTACTTTCATTAAGACAGGAATAGTCTCTGACCCACTGGACCTAAAAACATAGTGAGGGATTCAGAAAAATCAAAAGTCATATACAATACAGTGCAGTAAGTGCCCTGATAAGGAAGTAAAGGATTTCAGGTCCAGGGGCAACTAACACAGAGTTAGGAGTTGGAGAAAGGCTTCCTAAAGTGCAGGGGTATGGGGGATATAGTAGGGACAAGCAGGTGACATAGGGTTGAGTGGTAGGGTAAGCAGAAGTATTCCAAACAGAGGGATTTGCAAATGACAAAGACGTAGAGGGGTGAACTTGGGGTGTTTATGGACTGGCAGTGATAAGGATGGAGAGTAGTAGAGAGATGGAAATTTGAAAGACTACAGAGCCATATCCTAGAGTCTGGGCTGTGTACTAAAGAGCCTTTGAAGGAAAGTGATGCAATCATATTGTTTCCTAAAGTTTTCTGTGTTTCTAAGATAGAGGTAGACCGTAGTCTATTAGAGAGATAAGCCTGGAGGAAGGTCCCCTGCCATTGGCTGCTGCTTCCTACTATCACCAGAAGAAATTTGCAATTGAATTGATGGGATGCCAAGGAGTGATGAGAGTAGTCGCTCCATTTCTCAGCCGTCTGTCTTGCTGGGTGATGATATAATTCAAGACGGGGAACTTAGGAATGAAAAATCAGTTGGGTGCCAGAACTCATGTCTTATATTTTGGACATGTAAGTGTCTTTGAAACATTAAAGCGGATGCGTTCAGTAAGACATAGTGGCATGGAGGAGAAAAATAAAATGGTTCCAACTCTAAGGGAATCTCCCTTTCTTGACCGGAATGGCCCTCTGGGTTTTTCAGCAATTTCCTAATCCTACAAACCGCTCCAAGGTGCCACCGACCTGTGCCAGCGCGTACGCATGCGCATTGACACCACGCGCTGGGCCAACAAGGGCGAAAGCTTTTCCGTAACCCGAAGCAACATCCTCCTAATTCTCCATGAAAAAAGGCGGGAACTAGCCAAAAGCCTGGGGAGTGATGGGACGCACGGATCTGCATGCCCTGCCCACTTCTGCCTCTGATTGGTGAATATGCTGGGCTCGTGGCGGAAAGCTCGCCTCATTGGCTGTTGGTCTCCCGAGGGGTGGGCCCGCTGCGCTGGCCCCACCCATCCTCCCGCTGCCGACGTGGGGCTGACGGCCGCAGGCGGTTAGGGCCCGGGGTGCGGGTGCCGATCGGGAGGCGGGGATGGGGGGGTTGCGGCTGCTGGCAGTGGCCCTGACGTGCTGCTGGTGGCCGCAGGGCAGCCAGGGTAAGACCCTGCGGGGCAGCTTCAGCAGCGCCGCGGCCAGAGACGCTCAGGGCCAGAGCATCGGCCACTTCGAGTTCCACGGTAGGTCCCCGGGGCGGGGAGAGGGATGGAGGCGCGCGGGCCGCCCCTCCAGCAGGGCCCGCGGGGCCTCTCCTCCCCGCCTCCGGGGTAGGCCCAGGGCGGGCGGCGCCCAGCCCCTCCCCGCCACGTCGGGCCAACCCGGCCACTTCGCCCGCCTTACCTGCACTTCGGCGTCGCCGCAGCCCTGCCCCCTCCGCAACCTTCCGGGATCGTGGGATGCGTTGGCAGCCCACAGTTGCTGCGTCCCAAGCCCGACTGCAGCCCCTGGCCAGTAGAGGTTGTGTCCTGCACCTGAAAGCCGGGGTCCGCTGTCCCAGCCCGCCCCGTGCAAACGATACGCAGATGACTGGTCGGCTGCATCTTTTTGAGATCCTTCCCCCGAACAAGCATCGTTTGTCCATTCCCGATCCGCCTGATTACATTCACTTGGTCACTGTTTAAGGGTGAATGTAAGCCAGGAACTTGGATTTCTTTTTTTTTTCTTTTTCTTTTTCTTTCTTTTTTTTAAAGACCAGGGTGGTAAAACCTCTCGGAGCAGAGTGATTGTGATCTAGTTGACTGCCAGAACAATTTGTTACTTGGGTGATTTACTATGGATCATAGGGCCTAGAAAAAAATTGATGGAAATTGCATAGTGTATAGTGTCCTGGAAATTTCACCGTTGATATTCTCTTTGGCCCATCTGAAATCAGAGTTGCTTTTGATTGGTACAGTCTGGTATTCCGCAAAAATCAGCGATCATTCCTTCAATGAATCAATTTGCAATTCACTTTAATTTTTGTTACATCTACTTTTACCCTCAAAATAGCAGTGCTTTTCTTGATACTCTTAATTTGGCTAGTACTGTTATTTCAAATAATTTGGTCTTGGGGAACTTAGGATCTTTAGTTTAAATAACCTTTAGTTGCATTAAAAGAGAACTATGGGGATCAGAATATTGGCCAAAAAAGGATTCTTAGGAAGAAGATAATAGAAATGAAAAGTACTTTTGGTGTGGAAAAGGAATATAAAGTCCTGAGAAAGAATTGGTGGCATAAAGGCAGGGGAACACAAATGGTGTGAATCTACATCGTGTACAAACACAGAAATGAAAAGTTGTACCCCACTTTGTACAGTGAATCAAAATGCAGTCTGTAAAAATAAAAATAAATAAAAATTTTTTTAAAAAAAGCAGGGGAACCTGGTTTTTTAAAAATCTGATTTTTAATATACCTGACAAAAGAAAAAATCCAATATGAATATATACCTTCGGTGAGTAAAGAAGAAACCCTTTAAACAGTTTTATTATTTTTCAGATTTTCAGTTTCTTAACTCACTGTAACAGTACTTTGAGTGTTGACAGTGATAGTAATATCACTATAATAAATGGCACAATCTGGACAGTACTGAAAAATCTAGACTGTGTGGATGCTGTACCATCAGACTTAGAAGACAACCTAATAGTTTTTAATAAGTTTATGATAATTACCTGGTACACATGGAGGAGAAACATATGCTAAATCTAGATTTCTCAAGACAGATTGGAGATAGGGTTCCAAATACATTTTCTTTTTCTCTCATTATACATATATAATATATAATTATATTCTCATATATTTAGTTATTACCAATTTTTTGTGAATTACACTTCAATAAAATAATACTAAAAATATACTGAAATAACAACCTATAACTCAGATTGCAATTTAAGGTGTTAACAGGGCTTTAGAGTCACTTTTATGACTTGACAATTTATATGTAACCAATTTATTCAAGAGAGACATTTATTGTGTATATTATACACAAATTTATCATCAAAATATATATTATAATCAAGATACTATGTTACCAAAATGAGAAATCTAGTAACAAAAGTTAAAAAAAAAAAGAATGCAAGATTTTAAAGTGAAAAGCAGTCTCCTGCTTTACCTCTCCTCACCCAGTATCCCCCTACTTTTTGCCATTTCTGTTCTGGGTCTTCACTGTAGTTATTGTGTGCAGTCAGGCTTGTTTTATGTTAATTACTCAACCTATGTTGTTCTGAAAGTTTTTTTGTGAAAGTCTCATGCAAAATTTTGTCTTAGGTGTAAAATATGTACCTCAAAATACATTTCTTTAAACTTTCTTAGTATTTCCTATGCTTATTTTCTACATTAAAAATAAATTGAAATATTAAACCCATGTTAAAAAACAAAAGAAACTTTGGCAGGAAATTTCTATAGATGATGAACAGCATAAAAGGTGTGTAGTGATTGTAAAGTGAGGCAGAAATTATATTACAGTGAATGTCCAAATACCCCAGATATTATTGTTTACTTAGTGAAATGTTATCATTCATCAGATGAATTATAAGCACACTTCACACTTTAATCTCTTGCATCTGAATGGAATGTTTATTCTATTGTGATCTACCTTGTTAAGAGTTAAGAATTGTTTTTGCAATACATGTGTTTTTAAATATTAAAAATTGTGTTAAAGTAATAGGTATTGAATTGTCCTACCATCTCAGTTCTATACAAGACCAAACGAGTTGATCATTTTTGTTTTAATGTTAAGGTGATCATGCTCTTCTGTGTGTCAGAATCAACAACATAGCAGTAGCTATTGGAAAAGAAGCTAAACTCTACCTGTTCCAAGCCCAGGAATGGCTAAAACTGCAGGAAAGCAGTCATGGTTATAGTTGTAGTGAAAAATTATCCAGAGCTCAGTTGACAAGTGAGTATTTCCTTTTTTCTTTGACTATTAGATATGGTTTTTTCCTTTGTATGTTGAAGTATATTATGGTACATATGTACATACCAAGATATTTCATGTTTGCCTATATCACACTGTAATAACACTTTGGTACATTTTAAACTGAATTTTAAGGAAAATAACCTTTTCTTGTTTAAAATGCATACCTCCTCTTTCTGCCTTTATCATTCAAATTTTTTAAAAATCCAGATAATTTATAAAGGATTCCTTTCCTTCATTCAAACTCTTTACTTTGGTATAATTTTATGGTAATGAGACAAATGTATTTTTACCCAGCATCAGCATGGAAACAATGATAGCATTTTTTGAATGCATATTATCTGCCAGCACTGAGCTAAACACTAACATGTATGTTAGTTATTAATAAAACTTATTAGGCCAAGGGATGCTGTTTCATGTCATTGACTTAGTCATATGGTGACAAAATACTTAACTTTGGGATATATTAGCACCACATCATTGTAAACCTCTGGGTTTGCCTCCGGATAGGCTTGCTTTTCCTCTCATCCATTTTCATCAACATTGTCTCATGCGTTATGATAGCCATCCAGACCAAGTGCATAGCTTTTATAATTTAGAAACGAAGCACATGTGCCATTCTACCCATTTTACCCCTTGGGAGTTAACTGACTGTAGAAGACATGAGAAATTTGAAGCATCCATGAGAAAAAGTAGGAATTGCCTTTTTCCCTCTTTATCCCCCTTTCATTCTGTGATTCATCTGGAATGTGGTGGTTCTTCTTTTTGCCTAGGCAAGTAAAACACTCCCCTTTCTAAACATCCATTCCCAGTAGCTATCTGGTTCCCACATAAGGCAGCCAATCAGGACAGGCATAAAAGTACAGGGCGCCAGTCTTTGCCATCCATTGCAGCAATGCCATAGTCCTTTGCCTGTGCTGTTGAAATTGCCTCCCACCTGGCCACTCCATAGCCATATTGGTTCCACTTCTGTAACCAGAGTGATCTTTCTAAACACCAGATTTGAACATGATACCTTCAGTTCCTTACCACTTTTTGTTTTTGACACCTCAAAGACTTTTTCCTTTCTCCAGTAAAAAATTATTGTCTTCCAGGAAGACGACAAGGAGCCGAATTGAGCATATATGATCCTTAAAATTGAGGAGTATATTATCTTGGAGTTTTGTTGAATTGTGTTATTAACCATTTGCATTCCTTATGCTAATAGCTTATTTATTACCCTGTCCATTTTGTATTATTTTGCTTTTTATTATCACTTAGGAGGAATTCTTCATGTATTTTGGACACTAATCTGAATAGATTTTTTCCTAGTGTCTGATTGTTTGTCTGCCTATAATTTTAAATTGGTTAATTTCAAATATGGTTAAATTTAGCATTCTGAATTAAACATCCTGGTTTATGCTTTTTAGATCTGTTTTAAATTTTTTTTCCTTATAAACTAAGCTATTAAAGGCATTTTCCTACAGTTTTTTAACCCCCTAAAAGCAAAACAAACTTTATTAGGCAGTTTAAATCCCTGGGCTATAAAAACACCGATTTATTTTCTTGTTATCGTGTGGTTAGTATTATACCATATATTACATACTCTTAAAAATATCATTTTCATATTCCAGCATTCCCAGACCTTCTGTATACAGGGCGAAAGTATGGGGCAATAAGAAATGCACTGCACTGGGAATCACTGCTGGTGACTTATAACAAGGACTTGTTTTGAGCCTCACTTTACTTACCTGTTCCACAAATTGGACTGTTTCTAGGCTCTTGACCATCCTAAAATGCTGCAATTCTAAAGGTTACTCCGGGATAGAGTTATATGTAGGACTATAACTTATTGAAGTCTTTTGCTGTTGTATCTTCTCTTATTTTCTTTTTCCCTTTCTGTAGAGTGCAAAAGTATTCTTTGTAATTATGGAACAGAAGATATCAGGAAACAGGAATTTTAGAACATTAAAAATTGTTTTGTTAATATTAGGGCCTGAAATAAATTAAGTACTTAATATAGATAGATAATAGATACATAGTTATAGATATATTTCATCAATTATTTTCCCAATAACAAAATCCAAGTCTTGAGAAAATATGTCTTGAATTTTTATATGTTAGTTCTCATATTTTATATGTTAGTTCTCATATTATTATTTAGGTGCTTAAGTACATTGAAACAAAATGTATATTCTTAAATTTATGACCCTGTAGTAATATCACATACTTAAAAATAATTATTTGTAGGAATTGAATTTCCTGGCTATTAAGAAGACTTTTAGGAATTAGTAGTCTTTTACCTGTTTGGTAATGAACTCATTAATGATGCCCAACTCCTGTGCACTGTGAAGAGATTAGTAGATTTGAACAATCTCATGGTACTGAATGTTTCTTGATTATTTCAGATTAATGTTTCAGAAGTTAATTTTCAGTCTTCCTTTGTCCTCGAATATTATAGCATATCATATTTCTTTTTTTTTCTTATGTGTGTATGTGAACATGGTGGTAGGGATCAAATTCAGGGCCTTGCAAGCCAAGTGCCCTACACTGAGTTGTGTCTCCAGGCCAGATTTTTTTTTTTTTTAATGATAAAAACTATTTTGATGGTTTTAAAAACAAGCAAACAAAGCACTTAAAAGCACTGAAAAAGGTGAGTTTTTGTTTATATCTAAAAGAAATCTCATGAAATTCAGGATAATTTGCTATTAGATTACAGGAGCTAAATATATGTAAAACATTTTGATATTGTTTTTTACATCTTATATATATAATTCTTTTTGTATATTTGGTGTATTAAAATTCTTTAAATGTATTAACATTTTATTCTGTGTATTTTGGTTAATAATATTCATTTCCTTTTTAATATGATTGGGAAATTAGCCATTCAACACCGTTCTCAGCATTTCAGTTTTTGTTAATATTTGAGGTACTAATTACACCAACCTAGAATATGCGTGCTGTGCTATAGTCTTTTGTCTCACAAACAATGGACATACAATTTTGTCAAGAGGCTCACTTCCCAGGCTTGCTGAAAAAGAAAAACTAAAGGCCAGTATCACTTTATGAAGCACATTTTTGTTTCCACATAATTTAAAATGAAACATCAAAAAGTATATTGATGAAAATATAATGAGTTTTTGTATTGTCTTGTCTAAGAGAAACAGTGCAAGTGATAGAAGAGCAACACAGCAGAACCTTTATAATGAGGTCCAGATTATGTAATTGCACGCCTCATATTTAAACAGTCTCATTTCTGAACTATCGATTGACTGTATTTTTATTAAAGGTCTTCAAAAATTTATCAGAAAATAGAGTCTTAGCTACATTTTTCTAGTAACTGTATAGTTAAAAAAAAAAAAAAGTAATATAAAGTCTGCTAATTTATATTAACCAAAAAAGCAATGTTGTGTTATTATGAGTCAGATCCTCTTATTCATTTTAACTAATAATGGGTGTAAAGTTCGGGTCCTCAAAATTTGCATCTTGACTAGGTACATCTGTATCTCACTCATAAAAACACCCTATATGTAACATTTCCTCAATTTTCTATTAGGAAAAATTTCCAAGGTACAGAGCAGTTCAAAGTAAAGTATGACCAGAAAGGTAATCTGTACTTTAAGAATACTCTACTTTGTATAAAACCACATATCTTAATATAGAATTTTTTATGTGTCTCATTTGTCCTCAGAAGAACTCTGAGCTAGATAAGACAGATATCTTTATTATACTGTTGAAAAAGAAAATTTATAAAAATATAATTTATTTGCTGAATCACAAAGCCAAGACTTGCTCTGCGAACTCTACTGTTTGGCAAGGTATCTGGAGTTTGAGACACTACTTTCCCACAGCTTCACAGTAGCATTATTCAGTACCTCTTAGGGCAGATCATAGTTTTAGATCTGGAAGAGCTCATAGATATTATTTTGTACCTCTCGAAAGAGGGTGCTGTTAGCATTTTAGGGAGGAACAGTTCTTTGTTGTGACTTTACCTGGCTTACATGAGATTTAGCACAGCTTCCCTCCAAGTTCTTCACGGGTATTGTGACAACAGAATTGTCGCTACACATTTTCAAAATGCCCTAGAGGAAAGCAGGATTACCCTAGTTTGAGAACCCTTATTAGTATACTTGTTTTAAAGAAAGAAGGAAAATCAATTTATTGAGGAACTACTGTGACAAATACCATGCTGGGTGACTCATATAACTTAGCCTTTGCATCAGCTCTTTGCTATAGGTATTATCTTCATCTTACAAATGAAGAAAGTGAGTGTTATTGTATATGTAACTTGCTCAAGGTCATCTGAAGCCAGAATTCAAATACAGATCTGTTTGATGCCAATTTTTATGAGTTTTCCCTGATATGTCGTATTACCTTGTATGGACTTGAACCAGCGTAACTTTCATCTCATCTTCTGTAATTTCTGTTTTTTACTTTAAGTGGCTATGGTTTTTTTTGTTTTGTTTTGTTTTGTTTTTGGTTGTTGTTGTTATTGTTATTTTATTTGGTTTGATGTTTGCTGGGAATCAAACCTAAGGCCTAAGAAGCACTTTGTCTTGGAGCTACACTTCCAGCCCAGTACTACTATTAAGAATGACCACTCAGAAAAATATTTTGGAAAAATTTTTTGAAAAACTATTTGTCAGACATAATTTTTAGATATAATGATTTTCTAAGTTGAATGCTCCATTTAAAATTTATCTGAAGTAACTTAAAAATGTCAAATGTCATAGTAATTGTTGCACAGCATTGTGAATGTGCCTAGTGTCATAGACTGTTCTCTTAAAAGTGGTTAAAATGATAAATGGTGTGGTGTATCTTTTTTTTTTTTAACCACAGTAAGTTCAGTTTCAGTGAAACCATTCTCATTTGTGATATTTCATGTATTTTAATAGTGATTTCTTTGTATAAAATGCAACATTTTAATCTGCTTTAAAATTTACACACCTTATTCCAGTATTACACCTGGGCTTGTGTTTCTGAGGTGAAAAAAAAAAAAAAAAAAAAAAGGATTCTAACCCCTAGATTGATTATATGACTGGAAAAGTGAGCACATTTAAGAATTTTGCTTTGAAAGGTACTATTTTCTTTCTCTTTAAAGTGACAATGAACCAGACTGAACATAATCTGACAGTGTCCCAGATTCCATCTCCACAAACATGGCACGTCTTTTATGCAGACAAGTATACATGCCGAGATGACAAGGAGAATTCTCAGGTGGAAGACATCCCCTTTGAAATGGTGTTACTAAACCCAGATGCTGAAGGAAATCCATTTGACCATTTTAGTGCTAGAGAATCTGGTAAGAAAACCTATTTAAATATATCCTAAATACAAAAAAGGACATATGCAAAATACCTTCATGTTGTGTTTTTAGAATATTAAAAATTTAAAGCAATCTGTGTGTTCAACATTAGGGAAATGGCTGAATGAATTTTCTGATAATATTTTGATAGCTATAATATTAAGTTTAAAAGGCAGAACACTAAATTTTATATTGCATGACTTCAAGTGTATTTAAAAATGCAGAGAATAAAGCAAAAATCACAAAAGTAAAATTGTTTATTTTGAATGGTAGAGATGTGTAGGGTTTAGTCTGCTCTGTACGGTCTACATCTTTTGTTTTATGATATCCTAGCATTATTTTTATAAACAAAAATGTTAAGAAAGCACTCTAAATTGATATTTCAGAGGTTGAGCTTAGAAACAATTACTTTGTAAGGCTATCCCTTCACTAGGTTTGAACAGATTTAGGAACTGCCTTTAGTGGTGCGTAGGAACTATAAAGTTTTCTGGAGTCAGATTTACTTCCATAAGACTCATTTCATCAAATTTTAGGTGACTCTGCCCTACTGAAATGAGATTCCTAGCCCTAACAGAAATTAAGGGCTTCTTGTGATTTCAATAAACACAGTATGAAGTATAATAGACTTGTTGGTTAACATGTTGGAGTACGGATTTACATAGGCCATCTGTCAAAGAAAAGTGTTCAGGGTTTACCTCTTTGTGAGTTATTTTCCCACTTGAAAAAGTCAATCAACTTAGAGAAGAATTTAATTCCATTGCATCTCATTGGCCCTGAAGAGTATGGGTGGAGGGTGGGACAAAAATGAGGCCATGTTAGACTTAACCTACTGTTTAGTTCAAAGTATAGGTTTGCCACAGCTAGAAAAGCAAGTAAAAAAGCATGTGTAATAGACAGTAGGTCACAAATAAATGTATAAAGGATGCATATAGCTTTATAATATTGGTTTGAAAAATTTTGTAGAGAGATGGGGAATGCTAATGTTTTAAAGTAGTTTTAAAAGTTCTTTCTGTGAGGGAAATGAGTCTAAACCACTCATGTCGTTTTTGAATGCAGATGAACTTAAAGGTTAGATTTCACTAATGATAACCTTAGACCAGTGTGGATCATTATTGAACACTAGTCTGACCATTTATTTTATCTTTATAAAAGATGTTGACATTTATTTTCCATATTTTGAAAAGGCATTGATGAAATCCAGATCTGATGTCTTGGATGAATGACTGGACTAAATGACTTTTAAGATCCCTTTTAACAGGCACCTTGAAAAATGGAAGGGAGATCTATGGAGTAGAGAAGGGGGTTGAAAGGGAGCTGGGAGGGAAGGGAAAGGGGAGGAAAAGAAGAATGATGTTGACCAAATTATGCTGAGTGCATGTGTGAATGTACCATGGTGAATTCCACCTTTATGTATACCTATAAAGTACCAATGTATAAGAACAATAAATAGACGGGGGGGCGGGGGAAAGCCAGTGGAGTAGAGGAGGGGATGGGAGGAAAGAGGTATAGAGACTGAAATGGAACAAATTATATTTCATGCGTGTGTGATTATGTCAAAATGAACCCCACTATTATGTATAGCTATAATGCACTAATAAAAACATTTTTTAAAAAATGGATTGTTGCCTGGAGTTGAGAGTAGGATTGAGAGTTACTGCAAACAGGTACCAGGAACTTTTTGGAAGCAATGGAAATGTTTTAAAACTAAATTGTAGGCTGGGAATATAGCTTAGTGATTGAACACTTGCCTAGCATATTCAAGGCCCAGTACTGCCGAAAGATAAAACAAAACCAAAAAACTGAATTGTGGTTGTTGCGCAACTGTATAAATATACCAAAAATTATCATATACTAACCTTGAGTGCATTTCATGATATACATCAGTTTTGCCTCCTTAATAAAGCTGTTCTAAGAAACCAAGGGAAAGAAAGATCACTTTAACTGTATGACTTCATTATTTCTTGTGACACCAATTTTTAGGGCCAGGCAGGGCTTACCAGGAAGTAATACTCTGCTCTAATCATTTACATGCCAATCCTACTGCCTCTAGTGGAGTCCAGATGCGCTGTCCTTTCGCCCACTGCCTTCCAGGTAGATCTTTGGCTCAAGAGGTTGTCTTATTTATTGTGTGGCTCCCTGGGATTTGAGAATCATGATATGCTTTTTCTTGTTTCCTTTTCTAGGCCCCCATTTCTGGTCTCTTCCCTCATCCCAATTTCACATCTGAACTTAATGCAATCACATCTCTGCCCCGTGCTGTTCTCTGGTCACTAAATGCCACCCATACCTACCTGCCTGTTCCTGAACCTTGCTCATATCTTCTAGTGTTTTCCTTAACATCCTGAGTTGTAGCTAACTTTTAGGATTTACATTCTGCTTTACTTCTTAGTTCTGACTCATTCTAATTTAACTTTTCCTGATTTTTGTCACTGGTGTTGATTTGATTCTCACTTTGATATCTTAAAGTTCTTTCTTATTCTAAAATGGGGAAAGTTATATTGGTTATGTAGCTGACAATATTTAAATAAGGAGCAAAACCTCACTGTAATGTGTATTTTCATTAAGCATGAGATTCTGTGCAGGATTGATTATTCAAAAATACCAGAAGTACCCAAAAGTACTCAGCCTTAATTTTGACTACTTTTAATTCCTAAAGATCATGTCATTGTATTGATTAAAATGCCTGCAGTTCTTTGTCATTCTACATTCAAGTCCAAAGTGTTGGCTCTAAACCTATCACTGTGTTTATAGCTAGAGAAGCTTTTGTAAAAAATCCACATTTACAGCCCGATGGATTTGGTTTGGAGGGGATGCCAGGCATTGGTTCAGAGCTCTGCAGTTGATTCTGTTGTCAGGACCACTGACCTAAAAGTCTATACTCCACATTGTTTTGGTGATGTGTTGGTTTTTTTTAAAGGCTTAAGATGGATTCTTTTTATTCAGTACCCTCAGGTATTTGTTTCCAGGAAATAATCTCCAATTAGCTCATTTCAGAAACGTTTGCTAGCTTATCTCATTATCTGCTCCAAGTCAGGAGAATTGATTTGCTATGGTTTTTTTTTTTTTTTTTTTTTTTTTTTTTTAACTAAGAATTGACTATTACTGAATGTCTGGGAGGTTTGAATTAGAATAACCTGCTTCTGATTGCTGCAATTAATGTTACATGTTAACATGGTTAAATTTTATAATCTGTTTTCTTTCAAATCAATTAGAGTATTTTATATCTAACAGACTTTGGTTAATCCTCTATTCCATAGGGTAGGTCTGATTTTACAAAATGAACTGAGGCAAGTTTGATGCCACTGGACAGAGTACCAAATAGGATCTTAATGTTTTAAGGTAGAATAAAATGAAATTCTTTTGTAAATAGATTAAAATCCTTGTTAACTGTATTTGTGCTCTTGTTAGAGACCAAAAGAAGCCCCGAGGATGCCAAGAGCATTGTTACCTAAAGCAGATAGACTGGTTTTCGTTGGAATATTACAGGCTCTCACATCTGCCATCTCACTGTATTTAATTTTAGCATATATGTTTATGCTTTTCTGTTTTCCCTTTTCCCCTCCATGTTCCAAATGATAATGGATCGGATCTTAATGTTGCATTGGTAACATGTTACTAGTAATATGTTTTAATGTTTTTAGCTTAAAGTAATAGAAAACTCTAAGGCAAGTGGTATAATTATTTCAAACAAGAAGAGATTCCAAGGCTTCTCCAGAGTGGATTATTTAGTGTCTGTCTACCCTATTATCCTCTGACTGTCAGCTTTTCTTTAGGCTGGCTCCCTATAGCAGTTCTGGGCATCCCATCTAGGTATTGGCAATTTGGATATCTCTTTTTAAGAACAAGGGAATCTTTCCCAGAAGCTCCCATCACATTTCATTGGCCAGAATTAGGTCACATATCTTTGCTATTTAGCATTATAAGAGAAATGTTAGTTATGATATCAGAAAGATGGTATGGGTAAACAAATCTGTCAGAGGGGTTAGGTTTACCTCCTGCTGGCAAGGGTATTGGAATTTCTGATTGTTTTGGGGGCACATAAGGGAGGGTGTACATTGGGACCAAGACAGCAAGGATAGTGGACAGGCAGGCAGATCTGCTGCAGTGCAGCAGTTCAAGGTCTCTGCTTTTCTTACCCTCCTCTGCTTTCCCATCAGTTAGCTGGGACTGAAGTTATTGAAGCTATTCACTTAAGTTTTCTTCCTACTTAATTTTGCCAGTTCTTTCTTTAAGCTTGCCTTGTAACCTACACATTTCCTTATAACCTGTGTCACCAGGCTTACATTTCATTTAAGAATGTGTTTCTTCCTTAGTGTATGTTGTTTTAAGTAAGACACTTAACACTTAGTATTCACCTATTTTAAAATTAGATTTTCATATCAATGTGAACAAACACAGATTCTTTTGGTCTTGTGAAGCCTGGTGGCATAACAAAAGTAAAATTGGTAACTGAAGAGGAAAAAAAAATCAGACTTTTGCCGGGGGGTTGATTTATTTTTAAAATACAGTGCTTTATAGATATATACTTTGATACATTTATGTATGTACATGGCATATTTCCGTCTGTTTCATTCCAGAGTTCCTCTCTTCCTACCTTTCTTCACCTCTATCTTCTTCCTCCACTCCACTGATCTCCTTTCCTTTTTCGTGGGATCCTTCTGCCCCGGAGGTTTTTTCCTTATTTTGCTCGAGCTTCTGTAAAGTACCAACTTAAAAAACAATAAATAAATAGAGGGAACACCAATAGGTAGAGGAAGGGGAACAGCAGGAAGGAGGAAGAGAAAGAGGAAGTAATGGGGACTAAAATGGAGCAAATTATATCCTATGCATGTATGATTATGTCAAAATGAACCCTTATGTAAAACTATAATGTACTACTTTAAAATATTAAAATTTTTAAAAACAGTGTAGACACAACCTTTTATCTTTAAAGTGTCTCATGGATGGGCTCAAGGAAAGAATCGTTTATCTAAAATTTAGTGAACAAAGTATAGGGCAAATATTTTAGTTTGATTCCTTTAATACATTATTTCTGTGAATAATTTACTTTGTTGGCTATAATGTTGGCCCTTTCTGAGAGACACATTTAACATTGAATAATCCTAGGATATTTTTTTGCTGGTGATAGATGTCTTATTTTTAAAAGTACCTCCTCCCACATTATTCTGATTTCTTAGTCTGAGGGTTTTCTTTTCATAGTAAATTCATAACCTAAGGGAGCCTGAAACTTTATCCTGTAATGGATGTTCTATAAAATATTATAAATAAAATCTTAAATAGAATGCTTTAATTCTTTAATACAAAGAAGGAAAGATAAAAGCTAAGATCCAAGACACAGGATAGCAAAAGGAATTTTACTGACCCACAGCTGTTATAATATGGTTAGCATTTGTATTTTGTATTGTTCCAGTACTACAATAATCTGAGGATTATGGTCCCATTATTTCTAAAACTGCAGTGCTTTTCTGTGTAAGGAATTTAAAAAGAAAGTATGCCCCTTCTGTTATTTGATCTTCTCTTCCTGAAGTCAACATACTTTTTCACCTGCTCTAGAAAGTGACTGTTATTACTTATATAGGTAGAGCAGGGGAGACACCCAGTGGCTGAAGAACTTCTTGCTGCTTTTTTTTTCTCCTACCCATGCCCCCAAAATGATTGAGGTTGAACTATTTGTCTTTTTTTTTTCTTTTATTTGTATCTTCAACATTGCTTTTCCAAAATTATTTTCCATATAATATAAATGTTCTTTTTCTGCTCATTAACTGGAGTTTACCCCGAGGGAAATTGGAGCAGGCTCAGGGTTCACAATAAGAAGGGGAGCGGGTGCAATTTAGACTCTTCATCACAGATTCTGTGGAGATGGCTTTATTCACAGCTGCTGTCATGACATTCTCGAATTAGTTAGGATGTAAACGTCCTATATTAGGGACTATCTTGAGTGTGACCAAGTACTGTTGGCCCTCTGCATCCACAGATTCTATTTCCATGAATATACAGATCAAATATATTGGGGGAAAAAATCGCACTGAACATGTGCAGACTTTTTTCTTGTCAGTATTCACTAAACAATACAACATAGCACCTAGTTACATAGAATTCACATTGTATTGGGTATTATAAGTAATCTAGAGATGATTTAGAATATATAAGAGGATGTGCCTAGCTTTTATGCAAATACCATACCATTTTATATGAGGGACTCCATGTATCTTGGTATCCCAGTGGTATCCTGGAACCAGTCCTTTTTGGATACTGAGGGATGACTGTAAATGTAAGCAATAAACCTCATTATTATTAAAAATGTTCTAAAATTTCTGAAAGATGAACACTCAGGGAAAGATTCCAGGTATCCCAGAAAGGTAGTGTTTATCATGAGGTTACATGAAGACTATGGAGAAGACCTGCTTCTGGGAACTAGAGGTCACTGTAATGACTGGCAACATTTTAATATTAGCATCTGCACATTCTTACTTTGTTCTTGTCTTTGCCAACCAGTGCTCTCTGCTCATAATTTCTGCTCATTCAAAACTTTTATTTCATTATATCCTCGTTTGACTCATCTGGCCTGTCCCAACATCAACTCTTTTATGGCCTACTTCATTTCCATGTTTCATTGTTTGAATTTCCAAAGAATAAGATTCACCTAACTTGCCTTTGAGAATAAAGTTATGTTGTTGGCAACTTGGTTTGGTGGCCAGTTATTTGGTATCACAGTTCCAGTTAAATGTAGAGTCAAGTCACTTGATCTCCATAGGATTTCCTCTTTGGCAAGACCTGCAGAAAGTTTACCTTTGGATATGACATGTGTTTATCCAAATGGAAATTCAAGGTAATGGAGCATTCCAGAGCTATGTTTCTTACATGTTGATTCAGAATCACCCTAGGGCTTACTAAAACACAAATTGCTGGGTTCCACCTTCAGCGTTTCTGATTCAGTATATCTGAGGTGGGGCCCAAGGTTTTTCATTTCCAACAAGTTCTCTGGTGATGCTGCTGGCCCAGAGACCACACTTTGAGAAGCATCGTCAACGTATAGCATACTGTTAGTGACTGAATAGATCCATTTCTAAACTTCTTACAAAAGAATCCACATTTAGGGTAAAAATTATATCTAACTGAATATTGAAATCTTTGTTTTCATTTGCTATTTTCAAACAAAAGTGTGATTTTATGGTGAATCTTTGGGCTTCCTCTATGCTGGTTTTTTTAATAGATTGACTGTAAGTAGTTAGTTTAATCTAGCTTTTTATAGTTAAAACTTTGTCCTAAAGCAAAAAATTGGTTTTTAAATAATTTCCCTCTTTATTTCCTTACAAAAATAAATGCTATGACTCCAATTTAAAAAGTCTAGAAGTATATTGACAGGAAGACTTGAAAGCAGCCCAACACTGCACTGGCTTTGTTTTACTGAAGCAAACTCCCTTTCTTCTCTTCACAGGGTTACATGAGTTCTTTTTCCTACTAGTCCTAGTGTACTTTGTGATTGCTTGCATTTATGCTCAATCATTGTGGCAGGCTATTAAGAAAGGAGGACCCATGCACATGATTTTAAAGGTTCTGACAACTGCATTGCTGTTACAAGCTGGTTCAGCTTTAGCTAATTACATTCATTTCTCCAGGTAACTCAAAACCACTAAAACTGTGTTCATCATTACGTCTAATTAATCCTAATTAGTCCACCACAATTATGCTTGCTTTGATTATAAATGCTTTTTTTCACACTTGTAATTTACACTAATACGTTCCTCTTCAATTCCTCAGGTACTCCAAAGATGGAATAGGGGTACCTTTTATGGGAAGTTTGGCAGAATGTGAGTATTGTTCTGAGCACTTTTTTATTTTTTTAAGATAAACTTGCGATCTGCTTGTTCATTTTCCTCTTTCAAAAATTATTTTGGAGGGACTGGGGAGATAGCTCAGTTGGTAGAGTGCTCGCCTTGCAAGCACAAGACCCTGAGTTCTATCCCCAGCACCGAAAAAAAAAAAAAAAAAATTTTGGTCTGGGGGAAAAGCTCAGTGTCAGAGCACTTGCCTAGCAGGTGTGAGGCCTTGGATTTAATCCCCAGCATTACAAAAACCACATAAATACGTAATTTTTTAATCATAATACAATTTTTATGTCCAATGTTGGTTAGAACTCAGCTTGACTGAAAACAAGGTTACAGAATTCTCATATATCCTCTCTAGTTTCTTCTTAATAACAAGTAATATGTGTAACTCTTCATTGTTTTGAAAGCATATGGATTATATAGTCTCTGGTTTTATCCTCACCAAAAAGTAGATATGCTTATCCCTATTTTGCAGATAAAGAATCTGGACTCAGTGACATGAAGCACATTTCCACATGTCAGTCAGCTATTGAGCAGTAGAGGTCATACTCAACTGGTTTTCTGACCCCAAAGCTGAAGGTTTTTTTCCCTACTGTAATTCCATTTTCTGTTACACCAACTTTTCTTCTGTTTCTGACATTAGGCCACATATGCATCTATAATTGAGCTGACCTCACATCTTTGTTCTTTTATTTATATGAGAAACTCTTATGAAGTAATTTTTCAATTAAGCATGATAGGAAAAAATAGTTAAAAGGTCCTGTAATTATAACATTTTAGAGAACTTCAAAGGGACATTAAGTTATATGCCACTCAATACTGGAAAACAGATTTGCTCTACAAAGCAGGTTTTCAATATGAAACTCCTTTCATATTTGGATTTACTACTGGGATTTACTTTTCTTTATATTTCCACATTTTTCTTCTAGTCTCATTACTGTTCTAGAGGTGTCTTGTGATAATTGCCATTAATCATCTTTGGATCCACTCATCCAGATGTTGCCAACTGTTTCAAAATTCTGAAACTTGAAGACCCTTTCATTCTCCTTGTGAGGGGGATATTTTCAGGGCACCTCCTGTGCAGGAACAGGAGGAGCTTAGCCTTTCTAAACGTCTAGAGCTCTGGCTTCTCCCTTTTGGAAATCTTTTGGATGTTTAATGGAATTGTAGATTGATAATGTTGGACAGAACCTTAGAAATAATTCAGCTTATGCATTTTAGATGAAGAAATTAACATCCAAAGGGGCAAAGCACACAGAGCGAATCAATGGTAAAGTCATTACCGAAATGAAAAACCGATGAATATTTGTGAATGTCTGCTAATATAGTGTTTTAGGCTGTCTGGCATTTTTATGGAAGACTAAGAAAAAAGTATCATTTTAGAATTGCAATAAATTGATGTTGCTAATTTTTGGTAGTTCTTATAGCAGAAGATTTGGTTAAAGTAATTAAAATTCAAGACAGAATGGAGTTTTTGTGTGATCTGTGTATTGTTTATGAAATTAGTTATTTTTCAACAACAAATGAGCTGTGTTCTACCTATCCACTTATAGTATATCCATCTGTGTATTACTTAGTACATAAAGAAATAAGCCAGAAAATTAGGGGGGGTTTCCAGGTATTTGTTTTTGCTACTTAGCAGCTTATGTATTATTTCCTGCTTAATAATAGCTTTCTTTCACATTTTCTATTGCATGGTAAGTACACTGAATGAGTGAATCAATTCCTACATAAGCTACTTAGCAGCTTATGTAGGAATATTCCTTTAGCCAACTTCTTTATGTAATTAACTGTGTTTGTGAAAGGTTTAATAAAATTAATTGGTATCATAGTGATTTTAAAAATGTATGATGAAAGAAAAGTGTGCTTGATCTGATAGGCCATGACATTTTATAGTATTCAAATGTAATGGCAATTCATTATCAGAATTCATTACCACAGATACATTAGTATAAATGTAGAGTAGCCAGTTTTAATTTAGATGACAAGGGAAAATCTCTCAAAATATATTTGAAAAGGTGTATCAGTAATAGAGTTTTAGCTTTCAGTTTTCAAATATGAGCACTATATACTAGAGCTAGTTTTCTCTGTTTCTTCAAGAATATCCTTACATAAAAGAATAAAAGTCATAAATATCAGTGTTATGGGGGACACTTTGTTAAATTATGATCACAAATTTATTCCAAAATGCACATCAGAATACACCACTATGAAAAATTATGGCCCTTTAAAAATCAATCACTACTAGTTTATAAAATAAATGTGCATGGAACTTGAAGCATCTATAGATTTTTGTTTCCCTAGAGTGCTGAACTGAATACAGGAAATTTTGTTACTGTTTTTTAAAGTAGCAGGCTTCCCCTGCAGTTCAAGTGATGGCCACGTGGTGGCACATCGCACTAATTAACCAAGCTTTCCATTTGTCTTCAGGACTTTGAAACTAAAACTGACATAATTAGATGTCACAGTGACTATGTACTTTATTGTCATAGTGTTTCTTACTCATAATTTTAGGAAATGCTATTCATAAAACAGTTCAGTCATCAAAAAGATTAACAAATCAGAATTAAAGATTAATTTTCCACATTGCACAAATTATATTATAAATTTGATTATTTTGATCAGGATTATGTGTGGTTATAAAAGCTTAGAAAAATGGGAAACAAGAATGTCTTCAAGGTTGAACTTAATAGAGGTATTATATGGGCATATATATAAATATATATATAAAATATATGTCTATATATATTTTAAAGTAGTATTGCCACTTTTAATGTTTTTATAAACATTATGCATTGTTTGGAAATGTTGTAATACTTTAGAATTATTATGCATGAATATCTCTTATTGAATTTCCTTAGCTACTCTTTAAAAAAATGCCTGTGCTTTTGTGACTCACAAAACAAAACGAATGGTAATCTTACCCGAACACAAAAAGCGTACCAAATTCTATGTATTGTGAAAACTTGGTTGACTTCGACTTTCATTTCCCTTTAGTTTTTGACATTGCTTCCCAAATTCACATGTTATACCTACTTCTGAGTCTATGCATGGGTTGGACAATAGTCAGAATGAAGAAGTCTCAGAGCAGACCTCTCCAGTGGGATTCTACCCCTGCATCCACAGGCATTGCAGTGTTCATTGTCATAACGCAGGTGAGTAGTGAGTGCTGAGACTCAGTTTTATGCTTTACAATATTTAGAAATGCAAATTTCAGAATTGAAAATTGGAACCCATGAGGAATTTGTATCGTTTTGATGTATGGATTTAAGGATCAAATAATCCGTTAACCTTGCAGGTGCTAATATATATAGATTTGTGAGATTTAATTGTAACTTACCTGAATTTGAGCATCCTACCAGCCTTTTTAAAGGGTATTTACTTAATAATAACTTTCATATTTTCCATTACATGGTAAGTATTGAACATTTAACGAGTGAATCAATGAATTTGAGATTTCATCCACTGGCAAGGATCTTTACAGTTGGTTACTTAATACATAAAAATACTCAAGTGACTATAGGAGATTAATTAAAAGGCCAAATATGAAATAAGATAGAATGTTTTGTATTTGTTTCCAAGAACAAATCTGGTCTGATGTTGAGGACATAGGTTTTGAGGACTTTCAGTAAGGTGATATGGGTATTCTATACCCTTTTTAAATTTTTTCCTTTTCCTCTATAGTGGTAGCATTGACATTATTCTAGGATAGCCATATACTGTGTGCATTGGATTTATAAAAATTAGGAAGAAAGGTATGAACAAAAATTTACACTGAGTCTGTGACCAGGAGTATTCACAGATAATAATGAATATGTATGTGGGCTCTGTAAAGGGCATTATGATGTAAGTTTTAATGCATTAAATAAATCAAAAATTCACTAATGAATGATAGAGCCAGTGCTGTATTCATCTTTTTCCCATAGTATTTATGTAGTACAGTAGGTGCTGAGTGACGTAGGAGTATTGAATTTACATGATTGATTTGAGGAAGATTATTTCCCAGAGGGTGATATTTAAAAAGTAGACAGTGCCAGGAAGGGGCCTATCGAGAATGAATTCAATTGGAAGTGATTAAAATAAGGGGAAGACCAACTTAATGTTTTCAATCCAGGATATGTGGAGAATATTATTAATTTCCATTTAAATTCTTATTTCTAAATTCATAGCTTTGTTAAAAATTCAGTTTTAATTATTTTGGTATAATTTTAATTCATTACATAGACAAATACAAACTGAAAATTAAGATTTTGACACTACACTAGAGTTTAAGTGCACATTTGTGAAGAATGCATTAGATATAGCTCTGATCTTCAATAGCCATACAAGGTTGATGAGACAGGCAACCAAAGACTACATATATACATAATTATACAGATTACATATCAGCATGTGGATATGAAAATAGGGAGTTCAAATATGTAAAAATGTGAAACATAAGAAATGGTAATTTTATAATAGTACTTCTGTGTTGTAAAACTTAAGTTTAGAAATGTGGTTAAGAAATCAGAGAGGCATAATCTGATGGAAGGAATAACACTTTCAGTAAGAGCAAAATTTAAACTCCTTAAGAAAATTTCACATGGGCAGGATGACAGCGTTCACCTACTAAGAGTATTAGCAGGACTGAAATTAGGGTATAGGGTGTGAGAATGAGGAAAGGAAAAGGTTGCTGATAAACCCATAAAATCTAAGAACTGAATTTCATTGTGAGTTTTTATCTGAACTCTTTGCAAATCACTAAAGACTCAGTTCTGAGAGCTGAGTTGACAAATAAATGAAGCCCAAAGGTATGTTTGATGCTAAAATATAGTAATTTAAGCAGTTGATATTTGGTGAGGATGGAGCAAGTGTGGACACTGATTTTTACTGAATGGCAGTGAACAGAACATCACAATGAGAACTTGCTGGGCTTTTTGCTGT
Organism: Sciurus vulgaris; assembly: GCF_902686455.1. Classification (NCBI taxonomy): domain Eukaryota; kingdom Metazoa; phylum Chordata; class Mammalia; order Rodentia; family Sciuridae; genus Sciurus; species Sciurus vulgaris. The sequence goes on from NC_136464.1 coordinate 171,593,903, forward strand.
TGAAATAACAATATGGGAGAAAAGGTCAACAGACAAAATAAGGATGTGTAACAGTGTCCTGAGCGCTTATGGTGAATATTAAAGTTGTGTTTCTTTTACCTACAGAGATTACCTTGAAAAAGAGTGAAGTCTGAAATCAACAGTTCTGACTTGTTAATTTCTGGATTACAAAGGATTCTGAGACATTTGAAAGTGACCTTGAGATTGTAGACTGGAATGCAGAATAGTTTGATTTCTAATGATGATATTGAATAAGGGGTTGGATTTAGAAGAAAGTTTACATTTATTCTCTTAACCTTTTCTGTCCTTAGAGATGTCATATCTGAATCGTGATAGCATTAGTTTTTTTTTGTTTTTGTTTTTTATTTGTTTTGTTTTTTAAACTGGGTCTCACTTGATAAAAAACCCCTTTTCTCTAACTTAAGGTTATTAGGGCAAGAAAAAAACTATGCCTGTACTTACTAATTGACAGCCTTTATAATCTGATAAATCTTCGCATCCCTTAGGAATTTTTAAAGGAAAGTTCGCAAAAGTTGAAAAAAGAATTTTAGGAAGGTATCATTTTTTATTCTCTAAATGTAATTTTTAAATTTTTAAAATTTTTTTGCAGAGTATTTTACTACTTTGGGAACAGTTTGAAGATACTAGTCATCACAGCTACCATTCACACCACAACTTGGCAGGGATCCTCCTAATCATTTTAAGAATTTGCCTAGCATTGTCTTTAGGATGTGGACTGTATCAGATCATCACAGTGGAAAGAAGCACACTCAAAAGAGAGTTCTACATCACATTTGCCAAAGTATGATCTGGGGTAGAAAGTGACTTCTTCTGATAATAAATGTTGTTCTGGTTTCTGCGGGAAGTTAATAAAATCCACATGCTAACTTCTGTTTACTTACTACGCACTAGGCACTACTGTAAGCCCTTTATTTGCATTACTCATTTAACTCTCGCAACCATAATGCTGTGGGCATTATTATCCCAATTTTAGAGAAACTATGGAATAGTATTTTTCACATAATCTTTGTCAACTTTGCCTGGATCATAGTTTCCTTTTATCAATAGGGATTTTGCATTTTCTCTGTGGTAACAGAATATTTTTAAAATGTTTAATAATATTCTAACTTATTATTCTAAATCGAATACAGTTTATAAATTTTCAACAGTTTATTGATTGAACTGTTTCTTTCAGAATTATTCACTGTTTTATAACACACTTGGAGCTATCCTGCAGATGAAGCCAGGAGGCTGAGTACCTATTGTGCTTCAGCCACTTCATCCACATAAGATCATGTCCACTTTATTCTCCCTTTCTATGTCCTTCTTAGGCCTGAGAGATCCAAAAAAAAAAGAAAAACTTGATTCTTCCTATACAGTTAGTCAAAGGAAAAATCATCAAGAGAAGGGTTGAAGCAGTAACTCACAGAAGCCTCCCTTCCTAGAAATTGTATTTGTCTATCTGGTTGAAAGAATCTGCATCCCTTCCTCTTGGGTGCAGTAGATCCAGCCTGGCCCTGCAGCATTCTGAGGTAGCCATACAAGAGGACCAAATCCCTCCCTATTTCTGGTGTTGAACTTTGTAAAACTGCTGGGTGGCCCTATAACCCAACTTCAGGCTCTGAGTACCAAAAAGGCAAGAAAATTCCATTTTGCTTTTGAATTTTTCACAGGGGCAGGGTGGATATTGTTTGGTAAGTTAGTATATATTTGAGATATTTGGGCCCTTTTTTTGTTCAAAACAGTATTAAATATTTTTTTGAACTTAAATAAAAATTATTTTTATTTTTTAATTTAACTTTTTGAATAGGATCAAACATCTAAAAATGTTCAAAGAGTAGCAAAAAGTATTTCTTACCTTGCTCCCATCTACTCAGTTACCATAATCATCTCATGGCATTACTGATATTAGTTTCTGATTTATCCTCCCAAAGAATTTAATTTCTTCCTATATATGGTTTCCTCCATTTTCATTCATGTAAAAACATACTAAACACTTTTTTCCCCACATATTTTTAACCTCAATCTTCAGTGTACCCTACAACAGCTATACATTAACTTATTTGTTTCAAATTTAATTTTTGGAGAAGATGCTATGCTAAAATAGTTCAAGGAAAAACAAAAAAAATACTTGGAAAGTATAATGTAAGCATTTTTCCATTCTTAACTGCCCAGTTGCCCTTCCTCCATACTACCCCCAAATTGGTAACCACTATTAATCATTTTTTCCGTGTATATTTTACAAAGTTTCTTTGTGTATCCACATTCAGATATGAATGTGCATTTTTATTTTGTCTTTTTATAGAAATATATTTTTACCTTGCTTTTCTCAATTATTTTGTTTCTTATATTAATGTATTTATAATATCAAAATTTGTATATGTAATAGATTTATGAATAGGTTATAAATACTCTTAAAAAACACATATTTGGTTGAAACTGTATTAATATTACAGCAATAGTAAATTTTTTCTACATTTTATTGCAAGCTCTATTCTAAAGGCTTGAGGCCAATGAGCAATTCAGTGCTAGTAACAATGTTTTTGTCTGGTACATTCTATAAATAAAGACAAAGCTGTACTTATTTGACTTATTATTCATTTGTTTCAGGGATGTATCTTGTGGTTTTTATGCCATCCTGGTCTTATGTGCATTTCTATCCTTTTCAGTGACTACCAAAGAGATAAGGTAAGTAATATAATCAAAATAGTCTTTTTAAATGAAAATATGATCTTTTTTGAAAAATATTAAAGTAGGAAGAACCTGTTCATTCTGAAGTTTCTTAAGTTCTTTTAAAACTTTGAAATGAAATATTGAATTGGTAATTATATAAATTTGTTTAAAATATAAAAGAATTTTTAGAAGTTAGAGTTTGTAAGCAAAGTGATGGAAATATCTTTTCTTGTTCTTAATTTAGCCTATTTCAGAATAATGTTTTATACATTAAATTATACACACATGTGTATATATATATGTAGATATATATATATATATACGCATACATATAATTACATTTTATTTATTTATATATATAAATAAATATTCATCTTGAAAAAAATATATATATATATATCCTGGTTGGTGCTGGGCATTGAACCCAGGGCCTTGTGCATGCTAAGCTAGTGTTTTACCCTGAACTACATCCCCAGCCACACAGTGTACAATTTATAACACATCTTTGTTAAGAAAAAGATTAAATTTTTTGCTCCATAATGGTAAAAATCATGATAGACTTGTAAAAATCAGTCTAGTTTCTCTAACAGACTGCAGGCTGGAGTGCCATGCTCAAGTATGCCGAGTCTTGATTGTGTGGATTCCTCCCCTCTTGGGCGAACGGCTCCGTCATTTCAAAGTGGAGTTCTGCCAGGAGCCCTTTACAAAGCAGTGCACTATGTGCTTGAATGCACAAATGTTTATTGAGCCTGAGGTATTCACAAAGGGTAAATAAGTAGGAAGGTAGTATATAGAAATAGGGAAGTGACTTGAGAATCTCTGAAAGGGCTTTTAGAGCACTCTGGCATTTGGTAGTGGCATGCTTAATTCCTATTACTAAATTAGCCAGGAACCTGATTTTTCTTGTGAGTTACTAAACTCCCGTCTATAGTGTGCATACCCTTAAGAGAATGTTTTAGCAAGTTATTCTTTTGTGTCTTATTTTGGCATCTGTAAACTGTTAAAGGAATTTTACCCTTGAACAATTCCGGTTCATAACATAAGTCATATTTTCCTGTTGAAAATTTCTTTGATAAAATGTACACATGGTAAAGATGAAGGATAGAGTACTGAATATAAAAAGTATATATGGGTTCATGAAAAATTGAATATAGTTTTCTGCTTGCAGTAAAAGCATTCCCTTTCTTTTCTTTTCAGGTTATTACAATAGGTGTTATCCTTTGCCAGTCTGTTTCCATGGTTATTCTCTACAGACTTTTTTTATCCCACAGTCTATACTGGGAAGTCTCTTCTCTTTCCTCAGTAACACTACCACTGACCATATCATCTGGACACAAAAGTCACTTTCATTTCTGATACTTGATTTTTGTTGAAAGACAGTGAATTGGTTAAAGGAGTGCAATAAGGATCCAAATACAGTGACTCTTTTTTCATATGTTTGGTATGAAAAATTGAACTTTGAAACCAGAGCATGTTATTTATATAACTGCATTTAAGCAGTACCAAAACTCAGAAAAGGTAATAAGTAAAATGTTTTGAAAGAAACTTAAACAATAAACTTTCAAGAGTGTTGTTACAAGGTGATTGAGCAATTTCCATATGGAATAAATGTGAAAAAGAACCATATGATACTTTGGTAAAATATTTGCCACTTATAATGCCTCATATCTATAGTAACTCAGGTTTGATAGTGTTTTAAAAAGTAATCATTTAAAGGATTACTTGTATATACATATCTAAACTAGTTCAGTTATGAAATCAGTGTAATATGCTGATTGAAAAGCTTCATTTTTATGCTTTAAAGAAAATGCATTTCATATTAGAGTTTAAAGAATTTGAAAATGAAATTACTTCAGGAAATGAATATAAAATATGTTCAGCTACATAAATAAGGTTTTGTTGACTTGTAGGTGGGTTTGTTTGCCAATTTTTTCTTCCATTTTTGGCTCTAGTTCAGGTTTAGCTTGATTAGCAAAGGATTTTTGACAAATTTATGAAAAAGAAAACCTAGACACTTTACATGGGTTGTAAGGACAAAGGATTTTAAAATTTGAGCACTTAGGTAAAGGGACAGAAAGGTTTATATGTCTGAAAAGAAAGAAGGAAAAGGTACTATGTGATATGGTACTAAAATTTTAATCCTGATATAATTCATTTCTCTTACATTGAATCCCCAGTCGTAATTAAGCCATATACCCAGATTAAATTAACAGAAGCATTTCACATAAATGTTGGTTTCAGTCATCAACTACCCATGAATTCTTGCCCAAGGATACTTAATCAGGATTAAATTTTCTATGAATAATTGAAAAACAAAATACTCACTGGGTTTGTTATAATCCATGTTGGCACTGGATTCTAAGTAGTTGCCATCTTGAATCCTTTGTAATAAAGCCATATTTGTGTGTGTGTGTGTGTGTGTGTGTGTGTGTCTGTGTGTAGTATGAGACAGAGAGAGAGATGCCCTTCTGTTGAGTATGCTAGTTTAAAAATACTTTATAAAGTGCCTGATTAAAGATTTGCTAGATGGTTGTCAATGCCTGCTGTATAAAGTGAATATTCCCATTCATAATAACTGACTGGAACTTATTCTGTTGCTGTTTGTCATGTTGTTCAGGCCTTTTTATTTTTACCTCTGGTTATTTAAAAATTATTTTTATCTTCTTATTACATTTTTAAGCAAGAAACGGTGCAATAATTTGATAATTAAACTTATAATCTAGTTAAAATGATGTAACTCAACTTAAGGATATCTGTGGCTTTGTGTTTTCCCCTGGCACACAGTCTCACTGGAAATGAATACTACTCTACTTTATTCTAAAGCAAAATATTTGTGTGTGTGTGTGTATGACTAGCAGAATGCACAGTAACAAAGTTCAGCCCACTGATTTAAATCATCTCCCTGACAGTTCTTTGTATATCGTTTAATAAATGAGTGCTACAGGTTAAGACTAGAAAGTCTGAAGGATGTTTTAGGTTTATAGGATCTGCTGAGTGGTCATAACTTTTTCTTTTATCATATCACTAATAACGCCAGTTAAGTCTCCTATGTTCAACTGAGTCACAGTTCATTAAGCTCAAAAAGATACAGAAATCTTTTCATACAATTTGTGAAATTGCAACAATGGGAAGGGAATAATCATTTGTTATTTTATACGAAGAATGCAGTAACTGTAGTCAACATATGAAATGTACTACTATGCTTGTGTTTATTTAACAGGGTTTTCACCTTTTTTTTTAAGTGTAGCTGAAATTGCAGATAATTTATTTTGTTATTTGAAAGCCATTGTTACATGAAGGAAAACAGTTTTAATAAATGTATAAAACTGTCCTTGGTTAGTAATCAGGGATAAAATTTATGGTTTATAAGTTATGACACAGCATCCCCTGTTTCTTTCTGACTTACATGACTTATTTACATGGAGATTCTTCACTGCAGATTACAGGAAGATAAGCATATCGTGCAAACCCTAAATGAAAGATAAAAATTTTCTCCTTTTCTTCCTCTGTCAGATAAATCCTTGCTTATCCACTTGTACATTTTTTTCTTAGGATAAATGTTCTGCCACTTCTTCCTTTTTTGGGAAGCATTTTTTTTCCTTATTGACATGTATAATAATAATAGTGCCTGCTGTGCATCAGGCATTTAACCCTCATTATCACTGAGTCCTCCAGTAATAACCAAGCTCCCAATTAAATGAGTAGGAGACAATGATTCTCCCATCCATTGAGTTTTTCTACTCTACCCTTATGATTAATGAGCATGTATTAGGTGCATATGGTTGTAGTGAGAATGGTCATCTGTGTTAATTTTACTATTGGTATGAACATTAAATCCAGAATTGTGCTGAAATCTGAAATGAGCTTGAATGCCTAGAAGAACTCAGTACACTTCAGTATTTGAACATGGCTTTCAACCAGACTGTCTTGCTAGCAAGGAGAGTTAATCCAGGCAGAAGAACTTACTTAAGGGAAATTTTTCATGATCTCAAGTAAAGTAAACCAAGTCTCATGAATGTAGAAGTGATACAAGTCTAAGGTCAACTCCAGAAAGACTAGAATCTGTACATCAACATGAACATGAACCCCTTCAACAGGTTTCCCTTGGGAGACTGCACATTCTCTATAAATGACTTGTGAAACACTGTTTTGCATAGCTTCTGTGGTGTCAAATCATTGAGGATCTTGTTTTTGTTTTGAGGATTGACATGCCTGTTAGGAACATCCAATTGGACAGAGGTTAGATCTGAAAGGTTAATGCCATTTTATCTTCCAACACGGATTTTTGAGGTCTGAAAACCAGTGTGGAAGCCCTATCGTTTGAACCCTTGTAGTGGCTTGCTGAGTAATGATCCTGTCTTCACACGGGGCAGGCGTCTGCATAGCCCCGAGAGCATCGTGCACACTGCTCTAGGGGTGCAGTGAGGCCTGGAGGTGTGGGAAGACAGCCCTGCCACTGTAGCCTTTCTCTTCAATGCAGCCAAAATAGTCTCTTAAAAACAAATCAGCCATGTGATGGGCATCCAGGAATTCTTTGTGCTAATCTTACGGCTTTTTTGTAGGTTTGAAATTATTTCAAAATAAAAAGTTGAAAAAATATTGAAATCAGATCCAACTACTACAGCCCTGATAACTCTATTTGCCTCTCGTTGCACTTAGAAAAAAGAAGTCCCCATGCATTACCATGTTCTGCAAGACTCCATAGGTTCTACTTAGTCCCTACCTCTATATGTGATCTTATTAATGTGTATCATTCTTCCTTCTACGATACCCCAACCTCGTTGTTCTTTGTCAAAAAGTACCCAGTTTATATCCCTAAACTGGTACTAGCCATTTCCTCTGCCTAGGATATTCTCTTCCAAATCATTGTTGCATAACCAGATCCTCATCCTTCAAATTCTCTGCACAAATGTCTTTTCAGACACCTCAGACCATCTGTGGTAGATTTATATGGTGCCAATTAAGTTCCCCAGAGTTTTCATCCCCATATAACTCTAAGAATAGCCTACGAAAAACATTTGATAGAAGATTTAGAAGGCAAAAGTAAAGGAGCAGTCGGGTCCAGACTGTCATTAGAAGGTCCAGGGGAGGCACTAGGCACCACTGCAGCTCACCTACATTGCTGCTTACCCACATTGTTGGCTCATCTTCTTGGCCTATGGGACAATAGCCAGGAACACAGCTTCCTGCTGGATCATCTTAAGCCTGCGATTCCTGGGCCAGGTGTGGATTACTCTGTGACAGAAGGTATCAGCTTCTACAAAACAACACGGTGCTTAAGTTTGGACAATTAAAGGAAGTGAGATTGGTGTGAGTTCCAGTCCATCCTTGTAAGTTCCATTCAGTCCCCATGGGTTTTACTCTTCCTAGAAGGTTCCTGGCTTCTCCCATTTTACATCATCTTTCCTTCCCAAGTGCCATACATGGAGAAACAGCTTCCTAAAATCCCTATAAGAAGAGCCTTGTTTTAAATTTTAAAGGAGTGTATTACGTCCTAATGGTTCTCCTGATCAGACCCTGATATACACCACTGTATCTGATGATGAACTCTGATCATAATTACTCTCACATTTTCCTCATTTTTCTTTGTTGTACTCAATTGCTTTATCTTCTTTGTTGTCCCTCTTCAATTAAAATATGAATTCTAAGGGAGTTTTCCCATTGTTTTGCTCATCACTGTATGTCTAATTCCTACCTAGAGCAGCCCCTGGTACACACCAGGTGCTCAAAGTTTTTTGGTTTTGGTTTTTGGTTTTTGGTTTTTGTTTTTTTGAGTGAATGAAAAAAGCAATCCTGAAAAAGTTCCAGATGTATTTATAATGTGGCATTAGTTAAATAATGAAAATGTCCATGGTGATTTTAGTAACGCTCTACCTGTTTTCCATTGAATCATATGGAACTTGGAAATGTGTAAGTCCTAAGTAGTCAAGTACTTATAAAGGCTCAACTGTAAAACTCTCCAGTTATGAGAGGATGGCACGGTTGTCACAGGGGGTTTCCATTTATCCCATTTTCATAGAATTCCATTATGTTGTATATATTACATTAATTATCAGTTCTCTGTTACTGGACTTTGTTGTTTTCAGTCTTTTGCTATTATCAGTAAGGCTAATGTTAAGACTATGTAATCAAGAATTTGCCAAGCCTTCTTCCAACCTGGTTCCCAGGTCTAAATTATTGAAATTTTCTGGGTTACTGAAGTGTCTTTCATTCATGATGGGTCCTGATAGTTAACTAGTAAGATGACACAGGATGAGGTTAGCCACACCAGAAATACCAATCATCTGATTGGAGTTTTGGGGCACTGAGTCACATGATCACAGCCCAACACCTCAGAAGTGGGAAGAGACTGGAGATTGAGTTGAACCTTATAACCAATGATTCAATTAACCCTGCCTATGTAATGGAATCCCAGTAGAAACAACAGTCCAACTCTGGTGAGTTTCCCTGCTTGTTTGGCAATACTCAATGTCATTCATCAATGTGCTAGGAAGGTAACATGTCTCGGAAGACACAAACGTTGTGTTTGGGATCCTCCAGACCTTACCCAATGCATGTCTTCTCTCTTCAGCTATTTTGATTTGTATTCTTTTCCTGAAATAAATTATAATTGCATGTATAGCACTTTCCTGAGTTCTGTTGATAGGTAACAGACATGAGCAGTGGGAACACGGGTTAAGGGGACAATTCTGTAAACTAGGTGTCTGGTCTGACTCCCACATGCTTTCTTTCTAAAAGCTATTCACCTGCAGCCTGGCTTAAGTCAATAGGATATTTTACATTCCTTAGCAAACAACCTGTTTTCTACAGGAGAAATGCAGGCTCAGAAGGCTCTTCTCATTCAATAAGACAAATCACCCTGAAGTGGGGAACTTTTGTAACCTTTACACAGACCAGATTCCAGAACTCAGGGAAGTAGGATCATTAGCAGCAAAGCCCCCTAATGGTAAAATCTATAAGAAAAAATTCTAATTAGAACCCATCGATGTGGGCCAAAGTGACGCAGACTCACCTTGGATCTTTAGCATGTCATTATAATAGTAAAATTTCTCTTCCATCTGGTAAGACCATATGTAGTGGGGACACAGAAATCTGATGCAATCCTGCTGTCAGCCAAAAATCTAAAGGTGGACTTGGCTGGGACTCTAGAAACTTCCCTGGGACCCCTAATAGAACTGGAGGGCACAAGGGGTGCACCATCCCTCTGAGTGTCCCTCCTCCCTTTTCGCTTTTTCCTGTCCCTTCTAATAAACTCATACCTCCTACTATATATGATGATCTAAAACTTCCTGGTGTGATCACATGAACTATGAGAGGACATCCGTGGTCACTTTGGTGCCATGGATGCTCTTACTTTATAACACTGAGTTGTTCTAGTGAATTATTAAACCTGAGAGGTTGTGGGAGTTTCAAATATGTAGCTAATTGGTCAGAAGTGAGGATGGCCCTGGGAATGCCCAGAATAGCTGCTGGTGTCTGAAGGGAGGACAGTCATGGAGGACTAAGCTGATGTTCGCTTTAACTTCAGGAAGCTGGTATGGAAACCATTGTAAATATCCTCGTGCAGCATAGGTTGCCAGTATGATAAACAGTAACATTTCATTGTAGTTCTAATTGACATTAAGTAATTTATTTTTTAAACCATTTTCTTTTTAGTTCTGTTATCTCTCTTCATGTCCTCTGCCCACTCTTGTTGAGCTGGTTATCTTTTTCTTACCTGTCTATTGAAGCTCTTTATAAAAGAAATTGGTCACTTGTGGTATGAATTTGAAATGTGTTTTCCATTGTTCTTTCTACTTTGTTGATGATGTTTTTCTGTTGGGATGACACGTTAACTAACTTGGGCTGACTCCTTACTCCCTGGCGAATGAGCAAGATCAAGTCCTCAAAGGTGGTTTCAATAGTTAATGAGGATAAATCGGACCACCATCAGAGATTGGTTAACAACAGTTCCAGGAAGGATCAGCTCGTGCTTGCCATATAGTCCTATGGGACTCTCACCTGCATGAAACATCCCCACCCCTTGCTGACCTTTAAGCTGATTGGTTCCCACCTAGCCCCCACCCTACATAAAAGCTGTGTGACTTCCTCAATAAACGAGTTCCTGCTGTGACTGGTCTCCCTGATGCGTCTGATTGTCCTCCGCCCGGAGGGCTGGGAGCGGGTGGTCAGTCGGCCCTACCTATCCCGGTCTGACCTTGTTGGGGAGTGTCCCCTTCCCTTGTCGCTGGTCGAGAAGAGCAAGGAGGCTTAAGACCCCAACATTTTTCCTTGTAGAATTTTTTTAATATAGGTGAAATTATCTGGTTTTTTCCCCTAATTTCTATATTCTACCTGTCTCAAAAATAGAAAAGCCTTACTTACCAAACAGCATCCGCAATCTACCTTTTTGAGATTATGATTAAATCACTCATTTTCTTCTAGTAGATTTATGATTTTATTTTATATGTTTAAATTTTTTTTCCACCTGGAATTTTCCCATAAAATATGAATTAGAGATCCAATTTAATTTTTCACATTATATATTTATTCATATTTTCTTCACTGATTTGATTACTTTTAAGACTGTCCAGTAAGCCATTGATTCATGCTCTAGTACCATAGTGTTTCAATTTTTGTAGTTTTAAAATGGGCTTTACTCTATGGTTGGGACAATTTCCTGTAAGTGCTCTTCTTTTACATAACTTTTCTAGTCATTCTTGATAGCTTTTTCATATGAACTTTGGAATTAATTTTTTTCTGATTTTCAAAAGAAAAAATTCTTGTTGGTATTTTTAGGGCAATGAATTAAATTTCCATATTAATTTAAGGATATTTAGTTTTCTTAACATGGTGGGTTTTAAGCATCCCATTGGCTCATTGGCCAAACATATCATCAGCTGTCTGAAAGTATGGAGGTTCTCAGAGAGATCCAAGAAACCAATAGATAGTTTGAGTTCTTCTTTTCCAATTCGTATCCCATTAATTTCTTTGGTTTGTCTAATTGCTCTGGCCAGAGTCTCAAGAACGATGTTGAATAGAAGTGGTGAAAGAGGGCATCCCTGCCTTGTTCCAGTTTTTAGGGGGAATGCTTTCAGTTTTTCACCATTTAGAATGATATTAGCCATGGGCTTAGCATAAATGGCCTTTACAATGTTAAGGAATGTTCCCACTATCCCTATTTTTTCTAGTGTTTTGAGCATGAAGGGGTGCTGTATTTTATCAAATGCTTTTTCTGCATCTATTGAAATAATCATGTGATTCTTGACTTTAAGTCTATTAATATGGTGAATTACGTTTATTGATTTCCTGATGTTGAACCAACCTTGCATCCCTGGGATGAAACCCACTTGATCATGGTGCACTATCTTTTTAATATGTGTTTGTATGCGATTTGCTAAAATTTTGTTGAGAATTTTTGCGTCGAGGTTCATTAAGGATATTGGTCTGAAATTTTCTTTCCTTGATGAGTCTCTGTCTGGTTTAGGTATCAGTGTGATATTGGCTTCATAGAATGAGTTTGGGAGGGTTCCCTCCTCTTCTATTTTATGGAATACTTTGAGAAGTATTGGAATGAGCTCTTCTTTAATGGTTTTGTAGAACTCGGCTGAGAACCCATCTGGTCCCGGACTTTTCTTTGTTGGTAGGCTTTTGATGACTTCTTCTATTTCAGTACTTGAAATTGGTCTATTTAAATTGTTTATGTCCTCCTCATTCAGTTTAGGCAATTCATATGTCTCTAGAAACCTGTTGATGTCTTCGAAATTTTCTATTTTGTTGGAGTATAGATTTTCAAAATAGCTTCTAATTATGTTTTGTATTTCCATCCTGTCTGTTGTGATATTTCCTTGTTCATTCCGAATTTTAGTGATTTGGGTTTTCTCTCGTCTTCTCTTTGTTAGTGTGGCTAAAGGTTTATCAATTTTGTTTATTTTTTCGAAGAACCAACTATTTATTTTGTCAATTTTTTGTATTGTTTCTTTTGTTTCAATTTCATTGATTTCAGCTCTGAGTTTAACTATTTCCTGTCTTCTACTACTTTTGGTGCTGTTCTGTTCTTCTTTTTCTAGGGCTTTGAGCTGTAGTGTTAGGTTGTTTATTTGTTGAGTTTTACTTCTTTTATTAAATGCGCTCCATGAAATAAATTTCCCTCTAAGTACTGCTTTCATAGTGTCCCAGAGATTTTGATATGATGTTTCTTTGTTCTCATTTACCTCTAAGAATTTTTTAATTTCCTTCCTAATATCTTCTGTTCGCTGATGACATGATTATATATTTAGAGGAACCTGGAAATTCCACCAGAAAACTCTTAGAACTCATAAGTGATTTCAGTAAAGTAGCAGGTTACAAGATCAATGCCCATAAATCCAACGCATTTTTATACATAAGTGATGAATCTTCAGAAAGAGAAATTAGGAAAACTACCCCATTCACAATAGCCTCGAAAAAAATAAAATACTTGGGAATCAATCTCACAAAAGAGGTGAAAGACCTCTACAATGAGAACTATACAACACTAAAGAAAGAAATTAAAGAACACCTTAGAAGATGGAAAGATCTTCCATGTTCTTGGATAGGAAGAATTAATATTGTCAAAATGGCCATACTACCTAAAGTGCTATACAAATTCAATGCAATTCCAATTAAAATCCCAATGACGTACCTTACAGAAATAGAGCAGGCAATTATGAAATTCATCTGGAAGAATAAGAAACCCAGAATAGCTAAAGCAATCCTTAGCAGGAAGAGTGAAACAGGGGGTATTGCAATACCAGATCTTCAACTCTACTACAAAGCAATAGTAACAAAAACGGCATGGTATTGGTACCAAAATAGAAAGGTAGATCAATGGTACAGAATAGAGGACACGGACACAAACCCAAATAAATACAATTTTCTCATACTAGACAAAGGGGCCAAAAATATGCAATGGAGAAAAGATAGCCTCTTCAACAAATGGTGCTGGGAGAATTGGAAATCCATATGCAACAGAATGAAACTAAACCCATATCTCTCACCATGCACGAAACTAAACTCAAAATGGATTAAGGACCTCGGAATCAGACCAGAGACCCTGCAGATTATAGAAGAAAAAGTAGGTCCAAATCTTCAACTTGTTGGTCTAGGACCAGACTTCCTTAACAGGACTCCCATAGCACAAGAAATAAAAGCTAGAATCAACCACTGGGATAGATTCAAACTAAAAAGCTTTCTCTCAGCAAAGGAAGCTATCAGCAATGCGAAGAGAGAGCCTACAGAGTGGGAGAATATCTTTGCCAATCATACTTCAGATAGAGCACTAATCTCCAGAATCTATAAAGAACTCAAAAAACTCTACTCCAAGAATTCAAATAGTCCAGTCAACAAATGGGCTAAGGAAATGAATAGACACTTCACAGAAGAAGATCTACAAGCAATCAACAAACATATGGAAAAATGTTCAACATCTCTAGTAATAAGAGAAATGCAAATCAAAACCACCCTAAGATTCCATCTCACCCCAATTAGAATGGCGATTATCAAGAATACGAGCAACAACAGGTGTTGGCGAGGATGTGGGGAGAAAGGTACACTCATACACTGCTGGTGGGGCTGCAAATTAGTGCAGCCACTCTGGAAAGCAGTGTGGAGATTCCTTAGAAAACTTGGAATGGAACCACCATTTGACCCAGCTATCCCACTCCTTGGCCTATACCCAAAGGACTTAAAATCTGCATACTACAGAGATACAGCCACATCAATGTTCATAGCTGCTCAATTCACAATAGCCAGACTGTGGAACCAACCTAGATGCCCTTCAATTGATGAGTGGATAAAGAAACTGTGGTATATATATACAATGGAATATTCCTCAGCCATAAAGAATGATAAAATTATGACATTTGCAGGCAAATGGATGAAATTGGAGAATATCATGCTAAGTGAGATAGGCCGATCTCAAAAAGCCAAAGGACGAATGATATCGCTGATAAGTGGAGGATGACACATAATGGGGGGGAGGGAAGGGTTAGAGTTAGGGTTAGGGAGGGGGGCAAGTATGGAGGAAGGAACTACTGTATAGAGGGTAAAGAGGGGTGGGAGGGGTGGGGGGAAGGGAAAAAATAACAGAATGAATCAAACAACATTGCTCTATGTAAATTTATGATTACACAAATGGTATGCCTTTACGCCATGTACAAACAGAGAAACAACATGTATCCCATTTGTTTACAATAAAAAAAAAAAAGAAGCTTAAAAAAAAAAAAAGAAACCAATAGAAAATACCTATTTCTTTAATGTAATTGTGTGTTTGTGAGTCATCTTTTTTAAAGACTTCTTTTTATGGATCTGTGCATTTCTTGATGCCCCTATATATTTTAATGTTTTATTTCATTATATTTTGCATATGATTGTCTTGCACATGAAGACTATTGATTTCTATGTCCTAGTTTGCTCCCAATCACCTAAATTCTCCTAATAGCTTTAAGACATTTTTAGTTGGTTCTCTTGTCTTTTCTAGGTAAACAATTATGTCCTTTTCAAATAATGATCATTTTTGTCTTCTTTCCATTTTATATCTCTCACTTTTGCTCCTTATTCCTGGTATCTCCATAACTACGTTAAGTAGTTTTGATAAGTGTACACAGTGGTAAGATTTCTATATTTCATATGTAGTAGTTCCAAGTAGACTAAAAAGTTATGTATACTACAATCCCTAGATCAGCAACTAAACAAAAAAGCTATGCAACTAGAGATTGTCAAAACTGCAATAGGAATATCAAAATACAATAATAAAAAAATCAAAATACCACCCTCAAAAAGAGGAAGGTGGAAATGAATTAAAACAAGAAAAAATTTAATAAAAAAAAGGAGAAAATAATAAAACAGTAGACCTAAATCTAAACATCTATAACTATATTAAATGTAAATGTTATAAACACACTAATTAAAAGGTTTTTAAAATTTTTACAGACTGCATTTTGATTCATTGTACACAAATGGTGCACATCATTTCATTTCTATGGTTGTGCACAATGTAGGTTCATACCATTCCCAATTATATGCTAAGTGCGTGCACACACACACACATATGCATACTTCAAATATAATGTAGGTAAAATGATGGGGAAAGATATAGCCATGTGTCTTAGTCTGCTAGGTTACTATAGCAAAATACCTTAGAATAGTAATTTATAAATACCAAAAATTTATTACAATTCTGGAGGATGGGAAATCCAAGATAAAGGAATCAGCATATTCAGTATCAAATGAGGGCTTGCTGTCTGCTTCAGAGATGGTGACTTCTTATTGCCTCATGACAGAAGGGGTGAGGTTAGGTTGCTCAGGTCTATTTTAAAAGGGCACTAATCCAATTTTTAAGGGCTTAACCCTCATGATCACCTGCAAAGACCACACCTCCCAACACTATAAATACAGCTGGGAATCAGGCTCCAACATGTGATTTGGGCAGGGGGCCACCAACATTTAGATCATAGCATCACGCAAACAATAATCAAATGAAAGTTGAAATGGTTATATTGATATCAAAGTAGACTTCAGAGTAACAAAAGTTGCCATCAATAAAAGATAAAAGGGTCATCAATTTACCAAGATGTTAATGATGTTAAATGTACACACCAAACATGCAGTAAAAAAAAAAATGACAGAACTGAAAGAAATAGACAAAGACATAATTATAATTGGAGACATCAATACTCTTCTCTCAGTAATTGGTAGAACTTAAAGACTGCAAATCAGCTAGAATATAGAACAACTGAACAGCATTATCAGTCAACTGTGTATTTTGACATTTGTAGATCACTCAACCTGTAGCAGGAAAATACACATTCTGTTCAGGTATACACGAACCATTATCAAGACAAACCATATCCCAGGTCATAAACCATGCAAATCTAGAATTAAAATCATACCAAAATATGCACTCTGGTCATAATCAGTAAACTGGAAAATCTACACACACTTGAGAACCAAGTGTTTGAGAATCAAATGTTGAGAATACTTAAAAATTCTCCATGACTTGACCTGGTTATACGGCACACATCTGTAATCCAGCTACTCAGGAGGCTGAGGCGGGAGGATTCTGTGAGCCCTGGAGTGGGAGGCCAGCCTGAGCAACATAGTGAGACCCTGTCTCAAAAGAAAGCATTCGTGGCTTAACAAATATAATTTGAATGGACCAAAAATGAAAATAGAGCATATCAAAATTTGTGTTGGTGGGGAGAGCAGCTAAAGTATTTCTTAGGAGGACATTTATAGCATTAAATACTTAAAGGAGATCTTGAATCAATAAGCTTCCAACTTAAGGAAATAACAAAAGTGAAAACTCAAAGGCAAGCAGGGGAAAAGTGATAATAAAAATAAGGGCATATATTAATGAACTTAATCACAGAAAAACCATAGATCAATGAAAACAAAAGCTGGTTCTTTGAAAATATCAATAAAATCTATAAACCTTTAGCAAGATTGACATAGGAAAAAAGGGAAAATACAAATTACTGATATTGAGATTTACAAAGGCAATACCAAACTCTGCAGAGCATTGAAACAAAGGTGGGGGGGGGAGTAAAATCCTTCTAATGTGTACATGTCAATTTAGGTGAAATAACTGATTTCCTAAAATCTGTATGTCCAGAATCTGAAGGGGCTGAGATTTTACCCTACTGATAAACTGAAAAATTGCTATCTTTGGATGTGTCCCCTGAATTCATGTGTTAGAGACTTGATCCCCCAATGAAGCAAGATTAAGAGCAGGGGGCCTTGAAAGAGAGAACCAGGCCACCAGGGTAGAACCTCCTCAAGGGATTAATGCCAGTATCTCGAAAGTGTTTGTTTCAAAATCAAGTCTGCCCTCATCAACATCCAAGAATAGAATATGACTTTTCTTCTTTTGTTCTATTCATTGAGTAGTCATGAATTTCGTGATGTTGAGTGTATCATTCAATGCATTTTTGGAAGTTTTACCATATCAAACTGAGAAAATTTAAACAACTCTGGGGATATTTAATAGACTATAAACTTTAGCAACTGGAGAATGAGAATATTTAAATTCACTCCTTGAGAAATTCTGTTGAAAGACTCATTTGTGTTTGCTCTGAAAGGTGTATTTAAAATCAGTTGTACTATTTTGAAGTTTTGCTTGATACATCACTTCTATTTCAGGTGCTTTAGAGTATGGCTAGTGAGGAATAAGTTACTGAAATCTTTCATGATTAGAAGATATCATAATGTACTGGAAAGAACATGGATTTCGTGGCAAGACAGAACTGATTTCAAAACCAGGCCCGGCCAGCAGTGACTTCCCCATATGTAATCTGGTTCAGAGCGAACACATTCTTTGCGTACAGAGTGCTATGGCATAATATTAGGAATAAAAAAGGAGATGGGAATCACAGGGCTATTTGCAGGATAGATGGGTTCTAATATTACTACATCAGGATTGTGGGAGAGAGAGATGACAGATGGCATTTGTGCCTACTCAGTGCAATTAATGCTTCTTATTTATAGGGTTGTGTGTAAAATTTTCAGTGAACCTGAGGTTATTTCTAATCTCTCCATTCATGGAGATAATATTTAAATGCCCCTGAGATGAAATGTTTATTTTAAATAATCATACATATGTGGTTTAGAACAGAAAGTAGGTGTGATTGGAATATGTTCAAGATTCTAATTCACACATGACTGCATTCCAACTCACTCCCACACAAAGAAA
Organism: Sciurus vulgaris; assembly: GCF_902686455.1. Taxonomy (NCBI): domain Eukaryota; kingdom Metazoa; phylum Chordata; class Mammalia; order Rodentia; family Sciuridae; genus Sciurus; species Sciurus vulgaris. Next base: position 171,612,264 of record NC_136464.1, read on the forward strand.
CTTACATCTCTTGCCTAGCTTGTGAGCCTTACAGATCTTTCAGAAGATTAGTTTTTAAGACTATCCAGAAGTCAATATTTGTAAAAGTTGGGTTTTTGTTTTGTTTTTGGGTTTTTTTTTGTTTTTTTTTTTTTTTTTGGAATCAAGAGAGGTGGATTTTTTTAAGTCAAAAGTGTTTTTTCTTGGAAACACACCACAAAATCTTATAATTTATGTTCCTCTCCAAATTAGCAAACTGATACATAGTAAGGACATTGAGTTTGTGGAAATAAATGATATTTTATATTTGTTACAATTTTTTTCAAATTAATAATCTTTTTAAGCCCTATAAATTTTACTTCTGATGATTCCTCATAATATGTAGATGGTTCATAAAGTTAGCCTGAGAATTCAAGATAGAAAACGCTCCTGATGTAAGAAGGTCTGATTTTAAACAGAGTAAAAATTGCAGATTATGGCTCTCATCCAGATTTAGAGGTCTTTATGACTCACCTTTTTAAAATATAAATTCCCTTCAGAAAGCAGCCTTTCACTGCCTGTTCTTCCCCTTCCAGGAACCCATCTCTCAGATCTGGCCACGCCTCACTCTATCCAGTGAGACCCTTTCCCTAGGCTGAAAGAATCACTGTTTGCTCTCAACCAGATGTTTTCCCCCAGGGCTCTTAAGTCTGGAAGGCAGCATTTTCTGCCCTTCCTTGTCTTCTTTTCCCATGTATACTCTTTATCAATGTTGTTTTGGTGTTCCTGGTTCTTGATGATGTACCACTGTCAGCTCAAGCTCATGCTGAGTTTCCACAGCTGTGACATGTCTAAACTGCATTATCTTGAAAATGTTGGCTCTAGTGAAAACTAGAAAGGAGCCAAATTACTAAAACAAAACATTTCAAAGGGTTCCTATGGATACCTCCTGAAACCAGGAAGTATACACGGGGTTGAGTTGACTCATTCAGCCAGTAATAGGCTCTTCTACATGGCCGCATCATTGTGTACACACGGCGTAATACACGCTTGAGGAGAATTTGAGCATCTGATGATTGCAATCACATCACTAAGGGTGTGCCTTTTTGCCTATAAAATCCCTTCTTAAACGGATTATTGTGTTTGAAGTGATTTATTACAATCTTTAGAGATAAAATATGAATACTGTACAAGGGGGTGTGGAAACCAAGGTAGGAAATTGTGTGTTTTATGTAGAGGGGTAATCAGAAAATAATGAGTATGCATTCTAATAAGGGTAAAGTCACTAGAGCAGATTGAAAAGACTTCCTTTTATTGCAAGCTGAACCTGTGCAGAGCTGGACTCCAGCAGTAATAAAGTGAGGCTATGTTTCTTTGCATCTGATTTTATGAGATCTTTATGTGTCAGAGTGACTTTCCTCCTTATGTATTCATGTTTTAGTTTTAATATATTTGCTTTGAGTTTGATTTTTTTTAAATGAGGTAAAGCTTACAGACATGAATGTAAACACCGCTGGCTATTCCCTGAGTTATGGGTGAGAGGGAAGGGGCAGGGCAGGAGTCGGGAGAGGAGAAATATATCCTGAAGTGAAGATCAGCTTATTTTTCATTTAAAAAGGAAATGCTTTTTATCTCTCTATATATAGTGACTTATTTTTCTGGCGATTTACCTATACTTGGCCTTTTCCATTAGTTCTTCATCTTTTCCTTTATATTCTCTAAGAGCTCTGTCTATAATGCATATTGGAAATATATGCCATACTTTATGACTTGCTTTCCAGTTTTGTATGTGTATATGTAAACACACATTTTGACATTCAGAAATTTTAAAATTTTATGTAGTCAAGTATACGAATATTTTCCTTCAGAGTTTCTACCTTTGGCTTTCTTTAGTACTCAAAGATTGCATCTACATTTATATTTTTTCTCACTAATTCTGTGGTTTCGATTAATTTTGGTTACAATTCTTTAATCTATGTGAAATTTAATTTGAAGTCAAACAATAGTTCTCATCCAGTTGCATGCACTAAAATCATATAAGAAAAATAAATTGTGCCTAAATTCTATCCCAGACTAATTCATTGAAAATCTCTGAGCATGGGGTCTGACCATTATATTTTTTCAGAATTGCTGCAGGTAATTTGTGATAACAGAGTCAAGAACTTCTGTGTAAAGATTCAGGCAAGAATCCAACATTTGCTTTTTCAAAATTATTCTCATCCATGTTATAAAGATGTTTTTGAAGAATATTTACTGATATGAAACTAGTCATCATAAAATGAGCATAAGTGCCATTGTGAATATAAACTAAATATGCCAGTACTAACTCCAATTGTATATACTATACATAGGACTAAATAAACACTGAAAAATTTTTTTTCTCATTTATCCTTTTCTGCACTTTCCAAATTCTTTACAAGAACCATGTAATACTCTTTTTAATGAGAAAAAAATAATTACAAAATAATGTTAATTTTTTAAAAACAACGATTAATTTCTAGTCATCATTTTTAAAAATACATAGACTAATACTTGAAGTACCTATGTTATTAGAGTAAGTTCGTAGCTTGCAAAGGTGGCTTACTAGATGAAAACACATACTTGCGTGTGTAGGTTTTACTATGTTTGTTGCTTACGTTTTTATAAATAGATAAGCATTATTTTTAAAATGCTTACTTTATATACATATGTTGATTTAAACTATAGCTGATTTTAACTTTATTTGACTGCTCTATTTTAATTCTAGCTTACCTCAGAGTTAAATAAGGTTTTGAGAAGGTTAGTTGAAGAACCTATGTATTTCAGCATTTGATTTCTTTGGTGGATGGGGAAACTGTTTTAGTCAGCTTTTTTGCTGCTGTGACTACAAGATCTGAACAGGACAATTTTAGAGGAGAAAAAGTTTATTTGGGGGCTCATGGTTTCAGAGGTCTCAATCCACAGACAGAGGCTCCATTCCTTGGGGCTCAAGGTGAGGCAGAACATTTTGGCAGAAGAGTGAGGTGGAGAGAAGCATCTCACATGAGGATCAGTAAGCAGAGAGAAACTTCACTCACCAGACACAAATATATACCCCATAGCCACACTCCCAACGAACCACTTTCTCCAGCCACACCCCACCTGCCTCCAGTTACCACTCAGTTAATCCTATCAGGGATCAATTCACTGATTAGGTTAAGGCTATAACCCAATCACTTCTCCAAACTTCTTGCATTGTCTCACACGTGAGCTTTTGGAGGACACTACATCTAAATCATAATAAAAACGATAGTGGCCAGTGTGATTTTATCTTAGTTTGTCTTTGCACACTACTCATTTTGCATAAGGAAAGCAATTTCATAATAAGATCTTGCATTCATATGGAACTTCTATGGACATGGAGACTAAGAACTTAAGACAGCATTTAGACCATTTTCCTCTTTTCTATTGATAAAACTTTTCCAAGGCTGTTTATTTCACCTGAATCTTACAAAAGTCCTGTATTGGGCAGACAGAATTTTATTATATTTAGTTGGATGTAATATTCCATTGCTGTTAAGACTCACCATTAACTTTACTAAGAAAGAAAAAGTACTACTGATCAAATAATGACAGAGTGCTTTCCAAACATTTGCCGTTAGATGCATCCAATTTCAGGGATTTTAAAATTTGAAAAATACATGTATCTTAGAGTCCATGAAACATAGACATATTCTCTTCAACCGATAGTACAGAAATATAAGACAATTTTCTTGTCTTACATATCCAGGACTTGACTCTTAATATCCAGATGGTTCTACACCAAACAAATCATAAGTGTTATAGCTGAGATTAGCGAAAAAGGTTTTATATGACCATTTGTTAGAAGGTCAACCTGAGAAGTCTTAGAGGCCAAATGTCCTAGCCATATAAATGACACTCTGAATGATCTGTGTTTGTTCTGACCCGTCACATGTTCTTATAGCAGCGAGAATGCTATACAAGCTTTCTGACTAGGGAAATTACACAGGCACCTCATTTGGCCAGACTGACAGGGTGCATGAGGTGAAGTGAAATGTTTTGTCTTAAACATTTGACTACTGAGATCAGAGCAAGACTGGCAGTCAAATATTAAAATCTTAGATCTAAAAGGAATCTTAGAAATTCTCTAAAAACAATTGCTTCTTGGCTCAGGCTGTAGCTCAGTGATAGAGCACTTGCCTCGCATGTGTGAGGCACAGGGTTCGATTCTCTGCACCACATTAAAAAAATGAATAAATAAAGATATTGTATCCATCTACAACTAAAAAAATTTTTTTTAAAAAAATAGCTTCTGCAGATAAGAAATCTAAAGTCTCCAGGGATACATACTTAGCTACAGGCCACATAGTTACGTTGAGGCAGAACCCAACCAGAATCCAAGCCCCTGAGTGCAATCTAATGAGCCTTTTCCACTTTTTCATACTCTTGGTATTCAGGGATATAATGAAGATTGTGATTATTAAGTACACAGTAATTGGTAACTATGTGCTTATTTTGGCATTTTTTTTTTTTAATGTTTACTTCACCAACTTTGGGAAAAGCCTAAAGAAACTAGCAGTGACAACTTACTCATCACTTTGAGAAGTCAAGGCAGTGGCCAAGTATGTATTATTTAGTGTAATCCTTTCAACAACCTTGAGAGTAAATGAGTTCAAGTAGAGTAGATTAAGTAATTCACCCAGTGCTACATGGTTAAGTGACAGAACGGAGAATGTGTCCGATTCTAAAGCTTGCCATTGCTATATTCTACTTCCTTCTCTTGATTGAAGCAAAATTCAGGTGAAGTGCCTTGTGCTGCCTGAGACAGATATGTGGAGCCTCTCATGTTTTTAAGATACTTTGACAGATTTGCCAGAACTCTAATGGACCCTCTGGGCAGGGAGGCACTGGTTGAGAGGAATCTTCTGCGATGCCATTGTGCTGTATTTGGGGGTGAAGAGGAGTGCAGTCACACCTCCCAGGTCTCCATGTGGCTGATTTTTCTTGGTAGCACAGCTTCTTTCTCAGCAACTAAATTATCACTCATTTTTATTAGGTATTGTACTTTTCCGAAGGAATGTTGAAGAAAATAAGAATCTTGTTTTACAATTAGTTATTTTTTAAGTTGTATATTTCTTCATCTTATCCTTAGCAAGTTTAATTTTTTCTCATTTTTTTTTATCCTTTGCAAACATAACCCTGAATTCCACCAAAGGGTGTTGATCTTGGCTACAAAAATAGATGTGACATTAATAAGAGCTAAAAATAGTACATAGCATTAGAATGTAACTCACCGCAGTGTTTTTTCAAAAAAAAAATTTTTTTTAATTCTAAAATTTAAGTCATGAGTCTTGTTCACATTCATCCCTGAATGATTTTATGTATAAATGTCATCTTAGGATATAAAACTGCTGGTCTACCTGAATAGAGTTGGCAGGACCTCAGGACAGAGAGATTGTGCTGGTTATTATTTCTTTGACCCAAAGAAACCATTGTTTGCTTAATAAAATTGACTTTTTTCAAGTATTATATTTATTAGAATTGGATGGTATATAATTTGAAAGATGCAGCCAGAATAATCTTGAGGGGAAAAGAACAAAATGGTTTCACATGATTTTATTTTATAACTTACTACAAAGCCTACAATAATAAGGATGAGATGGCTTTAATGTAAAGACAAACAGATCAATGGAATAGAATATAGAGCCTAGAAATTAACCCCCATTTACATAGTCAATTGCTTTACAACAAAAATGCCAAGACAATTAAATGAGGAAGTTTTTTCAGCAGATGGTACTAGAAAGACCGGGCAAATATGTGGAAAGACAGCAAATCTTGACTTCTATTACCTATAACAGTAAAAAGAATTTTTTTTAATTTGAAAAGAATGATAGGCCTAAAACCTAAAAGCTAAAATCACATCCTTCTTGAAAATTTTGTGATCTTTGGGTAGGCAAAAAATTTAAGACACAAAAAACACTAAGCGTCAGAGAAGGTGGATAAAATAGGTTTCATCAAAGTTAAAAGTTTATTCAAAAGACACCATGAAGAAAATGAACGGTACGTTGCAGATTGGTATAAAATATTCACAGTACATGCATCCATAAGAGAATTTAAACCAGACTAAATAAGTTCTACAAATAAGCAAGAAAAAAGCATAACCCAATTTATGAAAAGGGGCACCAATCTCAAACTGACACTAACAAAATGAGATCAGTAAGCACATAGAAAGGTGCTCAACACCACTAGCTACCAAGGAAATACAAATCAAAACCACATACTACTTCACATCCTCTGGACTGGCCTAAATTAGTAAAGCTGAGTCTCCAACTGTCAAGAATATGCAGGAATTCAAAACTCAAATACATTGCTATTGGGAGGACAAAACAAAACGACGACTTTGGAAGACTTAGTCTCAGCTTCTACTAGAGTTAAACATGCACCCCAGTACCCAGCAATTCTACTCTTAGGCCTTTAGCTATGGGAAAATATCCCTACGGATCCACAAAACACTTGATTTGAGTAAGTGTTCATAGACACTTTATTCATAATAGTCAAAACTTAGGAACAACCTAGATATGCATAAACAGGAGAATGAATAAGCAAATGGTAGTATATTCACGTAAAGAAATATTCCCCAGTAATAAAAAGGAATGAACTATTCATATATTCAACGATATGAATGAATCACTAAAACATTATATTAGGGTTGGATTTTTTTATTCTAATTAGTTATACATAACACTAGAATGTGTTTTGACACATCATATAAATGGACTATAACTTATTCTGGTTGTACATGGTGTAGAATCACACCAGTCATGTAGTCATGTATGCACATAGGGTAATAATGCTGGATTGATTCTACTAAACTCCCTACCCCATAACCCCCCCCCCCTTTCCCTCCCCTCTGGGGAGTTAGGGGACTAGGGTTGAATCTTTTTCTCTTGTGCAGAAGCTAGAGAGAAAAAAAGAAATTATGAAAAGGGATTCCATGAAAACAGAAGGGTGATCAGTAGAGTAGAAACCGGGGGACCAAGGGAAGGAGGAGAAGGGGAGGGGACGGGGAAGAACTGGGGAATGGAGCTGACCAAATCGTACAGTGTGCACATCTGAAGACATCACGATTCATCCAATTTTATATAAACCTATGATGCACCAATTAAAAAATATAAATCAATCAAATAGGAAACCAGAGGAAGGGGCTGGAGAGAGGAGTACTAAGGAATGAAATGAAGCAAACTCTTATGTGCATTTTTGAATATGTCAAAATGAACTCCTCTGTTATGTATAATTATAATGTACTTATTAATTTTAAAACACTGTTAAGCAAAGGAAGTCATGTATTAATGTGAAAGTGTGTGCTAACTCTAACTTCATGTGAAGTTTTAGAACAGGCAGATTTAATCTAGAATGATAGAAATATGAACAGTGAGAATTGATTAGAAGGGGAAAAAAAGGGAACTCTCTGGGATGCCAGAAATATTCTCATCGTGATTGGATACTCATTACACGGATGTATGCATTTATCAAAATCACCAAACTGTATGCTTAAGGTCCCTGCGTGTTATTCTATGTAAATTTTATCTAGATTGTTTTAGAGATGCCATTGTAATGGCAGCTATGATGGGAGGTAGCGAAGTTCCTTCACATAAGATAAGGGCATAACTAAGGTGTGGGAGCAAAGCTCACATTGCACTGTGGTTGAATATGACCAAGTAATAGAGCGAATTTTCCTCCATATGACAAGAAAGGACTGGAAATGTGGTACTTAGCCACAGGGCTCAACCCCTGTTGGAATGTTGGATTCTGTTGGATTTTAGTATTTTGAGAGGACTATGGATATGTTGAAGAGGAAGATAATTAGCTAAAACCATGTGGAGTAGGTCCTGTAAGGAAATGTGGAAGGCGGGATAGTGTTTTACTCAGCTTTTTTGCTGCTATGACTAAAAGATCTGTAGGGGAGGAAAGGTTTATTTGGGAGCTCAAGGTTTCAGAGGTCTCAGTCCATAGACAGTCAACTCCATTCCATGGGGCCCAAGGTGGGGCAAGACATCATGGTGGAAGAGTGCGGCAGAAGGAGGCGGATCACATGATGATCAGGAAGCAGAGAGAGACTCCACTCACCAGATACAAATATAGACCCCAAATTCATGCCTTCAATGCCCACCTCCTCCAGCCACACCCACCTGCCTACAGTCACTCACCCTGTCAGGGGATTAATTCACTGATTGAGGTGAGGCTCTCGCAACCCAGTCACGTCCCCTCTGAACCTTCTCGCATTGTCTCACACCTGAGGTTTTGGGGGGCACCTCACATTCAAACCATAACAGGTAGTTGTAAGGATCAAAAGAAAGGACAATGGGAGACAACGGGACTTCCTAAGAACAAGCACGTGAATGAGGGGAAGGTATGACATGGAGGAAATAGCTCTTTGGTGTGTCACAGCTGACAGAATTATTTGCAATAATTCAAAACTCCAGGGAGAGTGATTTAGTTGGACTTTTGGAAAGTATTTAGTGATGTCAAAAGCCTTCCTGCTGAAGGTCAGGCACAGGAGGCTTATGAATTCCGTGATGCTGGTGCTGCCTAGAAGTGCGGGAAAGCCCTCACAGCCCGAGCCCTCGAAGCAGGGCATCTGGAAGTGTGGGTGAGCAGTTGAGGGAGGACCCGGGTCAGGACACATCCCTATTCAACTTGGCTCTCATCAACCATGGAAGGAAGGAAGGTGCTTGTTAGCTTTTTAAGAATTATTAGTCCCATCAGACCTTAAACTCTATAGAGCAATAGTAACAAAAACGGCATGGTATTGGCACCAAAATAGACGGGTAGACCAATGGTACAGGATAGAAGACACAGAGACAAATCCACATAAGTACAGTTATCTCATACTAGACAAAGGTGTCAGAAATTTACAGTGGAGAAAAGATAGCCTCTTCAACAAATGGTGCTGGCAAAACTGGAAATCCATATGCAGTAAAATGAAATTAAACCTCTATCTCCCACCCTGTATGAAACTCAACTCAAAATGGACCAAGGATCTAGGAATTAGACCTGAGACCCTTCACCAAATACAAGAAAAAGTAGGCTAGAATCTCCATCATGTTGACTTAAGACCAGACTTCTTTAACAAGACCCCCATAGCACAAAAAATAAAAGCAGGAATCAATAAATGGGATAGATTCAAACTAAAAAGCTTTTTCTCAGCAAAAGAAACAATCAATAATGTGAAAAGAGAGCCTACAGAGTCGGAGAAAATCTTTTCCACACACACTTCAGACAGAGCACTAATCTCCAAAGTTTATGAAGAGCTTAAGAAACTTTACACCAAAAATACAAAGAACCCAATCAATAAATGGGCAGACACTTCACAGAAGAAGATATACAGGTGTTCAACAAATATATGAAAAAGTGCTCATCATCTCTAGAAATTAGAGAAATGCAAATTAAAACCACCATAATATTTCATCTAACCAATTAGAATGGCTATTATCAAGAACAAAAGCAATAACAAGTGTTGGCGTGGATGTGGGAAAAAGGCACACTCATACCTTGCTGGAAGAGTTGCAAATTGGTGCAGCCACTCTGAAAAGCGGTATGGAGATTCCTCAGAAAACTCGGAATGGACCCACCATTTGATCCAGCTATCTCACTCCTTGGTTTATACCCAAAGGACTTAAAATCAGCATACTACAGTGATGCAGTCACATCAATGTTCATAGTTGCTCAATTCACAATAGCTAGATTGTGGAACCAACTTAGATGCCCTTTAATTGATGAATGGATAAAGAAGCTGTGGTATATATACACAATGGAATATTACTCAACCATAAAGAAGAATAAAATTATGGCACTTGCTCATACATGGATGAAGTTGGAAAATACCATGCTAAGTGAAATAGGCCAAACCCAAAAAAAACCAAAGACCAAATGTTTTCTCTGATAAGTGGATGACAATACATAACGAGGAGAGGGTGGCAGTGGGGGAAGAGAAGAATAAAGGAACTTTGGATAGTGTAGAGGAAAATGGTACAGTACAGTTAATGTTAAAAAATGTATTAAAAGTACAGTTGTATCTGGCTGATGGACTTAGATTTTTGTTTGTTTGCAATATTCTTTTCTTGATTATAATTTCTAATTATTCCTCCATTAAATTCCTCTGGTTTTTCTATGTATTTGTTTTACAATGGGATATATGAAAACAATGATTTTCTAACTTAAAAAAATAACTGCTGGTGGGGACGGGTGGGGAAAGGAAAGATAGTAGAATGAGACAGACAGTATTATCCTATGTATATGTATGATTACGTGAATGGTGTGAATCTACATTGTGTACAACCATAGAAATGAAAAGTTGTACCCCATTTGTGTACAATGAATCAAAATGCAGTCTGTAAAAATAAAAAAATAAATGAAAAAGAGAATTATTAGTCCCAACTTTCGATTTTCAGGGCTCAAGTTCAGCGTTAGCTCCTCTAATTAGAGCTCTCTGCTCAAATTAGAGCATTTCCCATTTTCTTCCTCTACACAGTGAGTTCTTTGAGGACAGGAATTATGTTTTATCACCACCTCATAATTTAGCAGTAGACTTAGCACATAGCAGGCACTCAATAAAAACTTGTTGAATGAAGTTTGTTTTCAGCAACGATGATCTCCCAATGACCATGTGCGTCTCTGGCTAAAAGTAGTTAATTTTTTAAAAGTTAGAAAATCATTGTTTTCATATATCCCATTGTAAAACAAATACATAGAAAAACCAGAGGAATTTAATGGAGGAATAATTAGAAATTATAATCAAGACAAGAATATTGCAAACAAAAAAAAACAACAAAAAATCTAAGTCCATCAGCCAGATACAACTGTACTTTTAATACATTTTTTAACATTAACTGTACTGTTAATACATTTTTAAATATTCTTCCAAAATTTCCTCCTTAAGGTTAAATATAAAATAAATATCACATGCACATTAAATAGGATAGTATTATAATATTCTTTCATCACAGTAAGGATATGTTAACTCGGGGACCAGTTAAAATACCTGAGTTCTGTTCCACTGTGTGCACGTACCACAACTTAATTAACAAATGCCTGGACATTCGGGTCTGATATTTAGATTATCCCCTGTTTCTCACTGTCATAAACAAGGCTTAAGTCTTTATTTCTTGAAGATTTACTAAAGCAAGTCTGCTTAGACTTTTTTCATCAAAGGAGAAAGTAGTGTACACAGAAATGTATCTTCAGTAAAAGTTCTGCCAGGCCGGAGCGGACACACTTCATTGTCAGGGAGTTTACATCATGACAGCAAAGAAGCAAAAGGAGAGGAAGCACCCGGGTCATGGCATGGGTCTTTCCCCTCTGCAGGTGAAGTTCTTTCTCCCTCTGTCCTTCCTTCTTCCTTCCCTCCCTCTCTTCCTTCCTCCCTCCCTCCCTCCTCCTCCTCCTCCTTCTTCCTCCCCTCCCTCCCTCCCTTCCTTTCTTCCTTCCTTCCTCCTCCTCCTCCTTCCTCCCCTCCCCTCCCTCCCTTCCTTCCTCCTCCTCCTTCTTCCTCCCCTCCCTCCCTCCCTCCCTTCCTTTCTTCCTTCCTTCCTTCCTCCTCCTCCTCCTTCCTCCCCTCCCTCCCTTCCTTCCTCCTCCTCCTTCTTCCTCCCCTCCCCTCCCCTCCCCTCCCTCCCCTCCTTCCTTCCTTCCTTCCTTCCTCCTCCTCCTTCTTCCTCCCCTCCCCTCCCCTCCCTCCCTTCCTTCCTTCCTTCTTTCCTTCCTTCCTTCCTCCCTCCCTCCCGGGAAGGGAACCCAGGATCTGTCACACGCTAAGCAAGTGCTACATCCCAACCTCTGAAGTCCCACACTTCTTATCTAGTTCTGGAATTAGAACTAGAAATTTTATTTCATGCCCAAACTAATTGTCTTCCTTTCCGGTGCATTCAATTCTTAATAGCATAGATTGATCACCTTCCTGCTTTGGGTCTTGTGTTGTAGTTTCCTTCTTGCTTGTGGTGTTTCTGGGTTTGTCTGTATCAGTGGTGTTAGTTTATGATCTCTACTCAGGGTTTCTTTTAGACTTGCCTGACTTGTCAGATGCCAAGCTTACTGGAAGTTTCATGTCTGATTCGGTTACAGTAGGAGTGTCCCTGTGTCTTCTTCCGTTGAGGTTTTACTGCCTGCTATGTGCCAAGCAGTCGCAGAGTGAAGATGCAAAGGCATGAAGATGCAGATGGAGCCTCTGTCTTCAGAAAGCTCCCTCAGGGGAAGCAAAGTCTCGAGTCCAGTAGTGGCGTTGTGTCGAGTGTCCAAGACCACAGGGAAAGCACCTGCAGGCTTCAGCGGGCAGGGAGGGGACGGGGAGATGAAGGGTGAGGTGAAAAATTAGGACCTTGGAGAACGGGAGCTGCAGTTTCCCAGGTGGCCCAGGAATGAAGGGCATTCCATGGAAAGTGAGAAGCCTGTGATGCTCAGAGGTCTGAACAGGCACGTGTGGGGAAAACCTGACTGTTTTGTAAGGCCAGGGAGCAGGGCAGGCATGGGAGAGTACCAGGAGAGGGGGGCAAGATGGCCAGCACCAGCTCCTAAAGTGCCTTGAGTATCAGACTGAGGAAAACAGTTCGATCCAGCAGGATCTGAGAAGTGTGCCATGGAGAGTTTCCTGCCTCCGATTCAAATATCGGTTGCTGAGGTTCGAGTCTACAGTCGGAACCTATCCCAGAAATCCAGTTGGGAAGTAAACAGACCCGAGAAAACAGGGGGCAGGAACGGTGTGTTTTGGAAGTACAGTTGACCTTGAGCAACGGTCATGGCAAAAGAGTGGGTAAGAATGATTTCTGCCTTGTTTTGAGAAACTGCATCGATAATGTACTCGTTTTCTATTGTTGTTTAACCGATTACCACAAACGTGGTGATGGCTTTAAGCAGCACACAGTGGTGACGTCACAGTTCCCGTGGGTTGAGTGTCCTCTGCCCATCATCTCACAACTCAGGTGTGGAGCTGATGTCCTCTTGTAGGTGTGCTTGTTGGCAGCATTCACTTCCTTCTGGTCATAAGACAGGTCCCTCCTCACCTGCTGCTTCTCACTCATGGGCCACACTTCGCTCCCAGGGTGCTCCCAGACCCTTGCCTGGGTCCCTTTCACAGGTCCTCTTTCAGTGCAGTGGTTTATTTCAGTGGCATTAGGAGAATCTCTCTGACCTCTAGATCTTCTTTTAAAATTTCATTTGATGTGACCAAGCCCACCCAGGCTCAGCTCCCTTTTGATTAACTCAAGATCAAACAATTGGGGACTTCATTTACATCTGCAAAATCCCTTCACCTTGCCAGGTAGTATAACAATCACCAGTGTGACATCCCATCATATTCACAGGTGCCGCCCAAACTTAAGAGTGTGGGGTCACTGGGAGACACCTCAGAATTCTGCCTACCGTGTATAATGTGTCATGAATTGAAACAGAAAATACAAGAAGAGGGACAATTTCATGGGGGTTATATATTAAGTTTAATTTTGGAGGTACTGAGTTTGCAATGCCTACGTCATCTAGGTGAAATGTATGTACCTGGTGACTTCTACGTAGCGTCTATGGGCTGTCCACATGGCAGCAAAATACTACAAAACATCTTCCCAATTGTACTCACCCAACCGAACAAAAGCAGTAACTGAATGAATGACAAAAGCATCTTAAAATTTCTTTGCATCATTGCAATCTTAATGTAAAATGTTCCATTTTGTGTGTTTTAGTCTTACTCATAGTTTTCTGTGTATGTGTTACCACACATGTCTTGATATAATATAAAATTCTTTCCCATTGTATGTTTGCTTCTAAGTGATGTGTGAGACATTTCCGTGGAGGTGTACACACCATTTTTAAAAAAACATATTTCATCATATATTTATTTTCCCAATGCATTCTTGATTCTCAGACTTCAGGAAAGAAGCTAAACACATTCTGTCATGTGTTTTGAATTCTAAGAAGAAGCAGTAAAGGAGGTTTGTGGGATACCTGATGTCATATAGTGGACATCCATAAATATTGTCATATTTTGCATTCACAGTATGTGGGCTGGTATATCACAGGAAGATTCTGGGTTCCAGCCGCACAGTTGCCCCACAGAGGTTAAGACAGGTGCCAACTGAGAGCAGGCACTGCCAGAGGCCTTTCGGGCACCCTTCAGCTGCAGAACCACATCAAACAAGATGGTGGATGGCTTCATCGGCAGCCTGTTTGAATCGTGTCTTCACACGTGTTCTGAAGAATTTGTTTAGGTCTACTAATGAATATTTCATCCCAGCTGGAGAAAGCACCCAGGGGTACACTGTCCAGACAACCCCTCCAGGAACTCACCCTTGGAGTTCAAGTGTGTGGGCATCTGGGAAGGACGGGGCTGCTCCTTGGACAGCACGGTCCCCTCTCACGGACAGCTTTGCTGTTGGCGTTTGTCTTTCCTTGCCATGCGAAACACCCTGCAGTCTAAGACTATATAGTACCTACATGAGAGAGTAAATTAGACCAATATTTATTTACTAAACATCTAATTTTAGGATTTAAAAAAACATCCCTCTTAAAGGTATTTATTAGGCTAAAACTTTACATGGAATATAAAATTAAAAGGTTTACAACTAAGTATGTTTTGCTGTGTTGTATGATGATCTTAATTTATGAGTTTAAAAAAATCTTTGAAGTGTATCAGCCCTTACATGTTCACAAGATCTGGAGGATCAGGCCCTTCATTTGCATTTTTGTATTTTCTTTAGCTCAAAATAGATTTGATTAAAAAACAAAATTTGGCACAAGATTAATCCAAAATCGGATTTTATTGCTTCTGTTATTTTAAAAAAACAATGTTATGCTTTGAGGTGTGATTAGCTCGTGAGTACAGCAGCTACTTTTCAGATATGTCTCATTTCATTTTCTTTTGTGTTCAACCATTGGATTCCACATTTTTGCAATGGTGTGTTGGAAGTATATGGTTTAATCTTTTTTCCTTGCATCTATCAAGAAACAAAATTTAGCACCATTTTCTTTTGCCAGATTGCAACAAATGAATCTTCAGAGTCACTAGGCGTGAGGTGTAACATATTACAAAACAGGTTTGCCTAATAGTATTTCCAGTAGATACCAGAATTGTAAGACATATTATAAAATAGGTTTGCCTAAAATATTTCCAGTAGATACCAGAATTGTAAGAAGTTTACAGTTATGGTTGAAATGCTAGAATAGAGTTGCCCAAACCAGTCTTAGGACCAGATTTTGCTGTATTAGTCATCTGTGTAAGTAGAGATGATGGAGGAAATCAGTTCACTTCCTGTGCAGGGTAATCTATTTCGAACATTGTTCTTTTTCTTAGAGTCTATTTTGTTGGAAGAGTGAGATCAGAATGATTGTTGCTTAGTTTTCCGTAAATGACTAGTTTGATTTTTCCTTTGATGACTTTTGATTTTGAATTGTTTGTTTTATTTTCAATAACATTATGGTCAGATTCAAAATGTCTTGAGCACAAGTTGCAAATTAAAAAAGGCTCAACATTGGCAGGTGAACCAGGCCCTTAGATTTATGATATAAGTTGCTATGTGTCTCAAAGACCAGTCGTTTACACCTGTAGTAAGTAGTGAACTCATTATCTGAACAAGCTGTGGCAGGCATACATAGGCATTGGGGATGTCCGTGAATAATATACATGCCTAGCTCTCTACATACTCATCCTTTACTTCTTGATATGTGTGTGCACATGCATATATGTGTGTATGTTTATGTGTGAGAAATAAAAAGTTAGGTGGTCCATTTTTTGGAATATAGTATTTAGCCTTAATTGGATCCAACTTTAAATATAGCCCTTCCTGTTGCGCGCCCCAATTTTAAAATTAACCAATCACATAGATTGTAACCTGAGCTCCTCCAATCAGGACAAAGGGCTGTGCGGTATTAGGGAGAAAAGTAAGCAGAAAGTCTGCCCTGGTGCAATTGCTAGCCAGGTTCCAAAGCTCATCCACCTGGCAGGAGTAAATGCCTTGCCCACCCACTTTAGAGCACGTTTGATTTCTTGATTTCTTGCCGCACCTTGGTATTTCTAACACGTACATTCACACATGTAGATGTATGCCTACATGTACAAATCTGATAAAGCACAAGTATGTAGAGACAGGTGTGTGTGTAGTTCACATACTTTAAAATCACAGCATGGGTACATGGTGGGAAGACCATGCGTGGGCAAAGCCTTTACAAAGCAAGGATGCCTGCAGCTCCATCAGTTAATGCTGTAACTTTGGACAAGATATTTGACTTCCTAGGTCTTCTCTGAAGGGAGAAGTAACAAGGGCCCACTTAGAAATGTACTCTTCCAAGAGTTTAATCCTAAACTTGAGTTGGTCCTAACTCCCCACTAACCTGCTAGGTAGGGTTGGTTACAGGATTTCTCTTACTGAAGAGGAACTGAAAGGGTCGATCCATCTTCCTATATGGTGATGCCATTGCCAAGCTGTCTTACAAGACTGGTTTTTAAATGCAAGACAATCATTACTCTGACTGAGTATCACATGTTTTGTATGTGTTTGTGAAAGAGAACATCTCTGTGTGAGTATCCAAAAGTTATTTTTGGGTTCAAACCTCCAACTGGAAAATATTACCATTACCAGCATTACATATCGCTTACCTTACTAGAAGAGAAATAGAATGTCCTAATAACATTTTGAACCAGTTAGATATAAAATATTGCTATTTCAATTTTTCTTTAGGAGAAGAATGATACGTTTAAGATCATTTTCTTGTGATATGTATATACACAGTGGTATATTATTCAGCCATACAGAAGAATGGAATTATGGCATTTGCTGGTGAAGGGATGGAAATGGAAAACATCATGCTAAGCCGGACCCAGAAAGTCAAGGGCTGAATGTTTTCTCTGATAGGCAGAAGCTACACAAAATGAGGCGGCGGGGGGGGGGGGGGGGGGGGGGGGGGGGGGGGGGGCAGGGAAGGAAAAGGAAATGTGAGGGGACAAATTCCATGAAAACAGAAGAGAGGTAAGTGAAGTAAAAGAAGGGGGATTGATGGGGAGAGAGAAGGGACAGGAAAAGGGAGAAACTGGAATGAATCTGGTCAAATTTCCTATGTACACATATGAATATATCCCAGTGAATCTCACCTTTATGTGTACCACAAAGCGCTAATTTAAAAAAAAAAAACTAAATAAATAGAAGAAAGATCAGTAGAGCAGAGGAACGGGAACAGGGAATGGAGAAGGGAAGGAAAAGGAGAAATTCTGGGGACTGAATTAGAGCACATTATATTTATGCTTATATAATTATGTCAAAATGAGCCCTCATATTGTGCATAACTAAATTTAACTAATAAAAATGCAAAAGATCATTTCCTTTGAGTTAGTTTAGTTAGAACAATAAAACCAACTGAGACATTACTGCCAACTAAATTGACCAATGAGAAAAAATGATCAATAATTAAAGGCAAGTTTTTTCAATCACATTTTACATGCTTTGAGAACTTCTATTTGCACTGTGGAGAAGAGAGCTACAAATGGAATACAGGTGAGATTAGGTAAACCTCTCACCCTAAACTCCACCTGGAAGTGTGGTTATCAACTCTTGACTAGTTTGCTTGTCATGTGTCCCCCTTCCTATCGCTGACTGCAAAGAAACAAACAATGGCGACTAGCTGTGAGCATCTCCAGCACGCAGTATGTCCACTCCATCTGTCACATCTCACTCAGAGGAACCAGGGCCCCTGGGAAAAACACCTCTGATTCCAGGTTGGGAGCAGCAGGTATTCAAGATTAAGCTAGAGCATCTTGTCAAACCAAAAGCAAAGCAAATGATAACAGAGTGCTAGGATCTTTTCTGATGGAGCCAACTCGGAAAGATTCCTAATAGCAAAGATGCAACACCTTGGAAATAAGAATAGTAACCGCAGTGGATTGAAATCCAGCAAACCTGATTAAATGCATCCCTTCATAATGATACCAAAAAAACTGGTCACTGTTGAAGGAAAACAATCCATGATTTTGAAAATGGGGGGCAGGGGATCAAACATTTACCCTACCTTTCCTGTATAAACTATTAGTAGACTAGGAAATGTTTCTCTTTATATAAGTATTATAGCTAGAAAATGAGGAAGAGATGGGCCACAGGTTGTCACCATTTTGCTCCAAATCACAAATGAAACAGGCGTTAAGCACCAATGCCTGCTAACATCACACAAACACACACACACACACACACACACACACACACATACACACACACACACAATTGTGTGCCTCCTGATAGGAAGACTCAACTACTCAAAGTTGATCCATCAAAGAACACAACATAAATTGGACCAAGTCTCTAGCTCCATCAGTCCATCTACTAGAAAACCAGAGGACAAAGGAACAGATAAACTTACCACAGAACAGTCATCAAAACCTGGGATATGAGAAACTCTACAGGAAAGAAGAACCTAGTTTCCTCAACAACAGCAACAACAAAAATTGCAAAGGAAATAAAAGGTGGAGAAAGGTTACTGAAAACAACAACAACAGAGACTTAATAGACATATCACTAGACCAAAAGCTATGACCTTGTTTGAATCCTGCTTTAAAAATCTGTATAAACAACTTTTGACGTAAAAAGGCATTTGAATTCTAGATATTTTATGATAAGAGTTTTTGTGGCTTTAAAAAAGTGTAATAACAGTATTGTGGATTCCTTAACGGTCACTTTTTAGAGGTATATATTGAAATAGTTGTGGGTGGATATTATTCTGAATAACATCAGTCATATCAATATCATGAATATCATGAAATGATAATAGTACATGGATATTTGCCCCAATTTACGTGGGAGACGGGTAGTAGGTGGAGGTGTGGGTGGAGATTACCACTGGTCAAGGGTTGTTATTGCTGGCTAATGGATACATGTGATTTAGTTTATTCGTCTGTCTACCATTGTATATTCTAAATTATCCACATTCATTTTTAAAATATATTAAATGACTAACAAAATGAGAGCATTTTTCCTTTCAAAGAAAGTAAGCAATAAACAGGTTTTCAGGAAGCACAAAGAAATATTGAAGTTCACATATTTTGTCTTTTCTTTTTTCACTCCTGAAGCTATGTCTAAAAGCACTTATACCTTTTATCATGTCACATTTTATAAATACATCTTACTCCTCCACAACATATTGTCTGTCTTGTGGTTTTGAGCTTTGTATACATGGTGTCAACCTGGATGTGACTTTTTCAGTCACATTAAGATTTATTCTGCAGTTGCATGTCTACAATCTTTCATTTTTCACCACTATACAGTATTTCATCATGTGACTGTATTACAACTGTCAATCAACCAGCTGCTGTCAATCAACTTTGTGCACATTTAAAAAATTTTTTTCTAACATACACTGAGGGAGCAGGACTACACAATACAAATGTTCAACTTCACAAGATGCTCCCTAATTCTTTTCTGAAGTGATTTGCCAAATTATACTCCAACCAGAAGTTTATAAAGATTTCCTTTGCTTTGTAATTATTCTTCACATTTTTAGGGGATGGTACTGGGGATTGAACCCAGGGGTGCTTTACAACTAAGCCAAATCCCCAGTCCTTTTTATTTTTTATTTTGAGACTGTTTCACTGAGTTGCTTAGGGTCTTCCTAAGTTGCTGAAGCTGGTCTTGAACTTGTGATCCTCTGCCTCAGCCTCCTGAGTCACTGGGATCATAGGCATGCATCACCAAGCCTTGCTACTCCTCACATTTTTCTATTAAAAAATGGAAATAACTGAGAACAACAAATACTTTGTATAGTTAGACTTTTCTCGGTAGACATTAATACAAGTATTTTTTAACAATTTTTTCAGAACCTCTCCAGGACAGCTTCACCTGGGTGAGCTTATCATTTTGTTTTTAGGTACATTGCTCTTCCTAAATAGGTAAAAACCATATGAGGGCTGGGAAGTGCGTCTAGTTATCTCTGCCTTCCCAGTACCTGTTCTCCATACTGGAAATGGCACCTCGGTTTCCCTCTACAGAGATGATTCCTAGTGTTTCCTCCATCCATGCAGTTTCTCAGTCCAGTCGTCTGCCCCTCCCCAGAGTTGCACATGGTCCAGCTCTGGCAGTACCTGGCACCAGTCAAGGGGGACATACCACTTAGGTTGTGTCTTAGGTCAGCCCAACGGGACACAATTTTGTAACTTCTGCTGGAAATATCAGGAAACTGAAGGTTCGTTTCATTTTTTATTCTGGGGCTTCTGAACTAATCGAATGTACGCTTAGAGGTGCTGAGGGTCATCAGGCAGCTGCATGAATTAGACTTGAGTGAGTGAATCTCACAAAAAGAAGGAGAAGTCAGTGGAGGAAGAGGCCAATTTCTGGATCAAGCTAGAGAATTTAGGAGGCAGCTAAATCCCCATGGCTTTTCATTCACATAAACTAATAAGTACCTCTGTCCATCCTTAACCCATGCTGACCGATTCAAAAAGTAGTTACCACTTCTCATGTTTGCGTTCGAGATTCAGCAATGAACATGTTCCATGACTGCTAGCTTTGATTTTTATGTGAATGATCGTGGTATTGGGAAATTACAGTTTTAGCCTCTATTGATGTATGATACACTTAAGTAAACGAACAATGTTCAAACTCCCTCCAAAGAATTTGGTAAGAATGTTTGCTCAATGTGTTAAGAATATTATACCAGTGCTCTTCTGTTTTGCTACTCAGTACTCAGAGATACTCTCTATTTTGGAATGACTAACTCTATCATCTAATGAAAAAGATAACACAACTTCAGGGGGTAAATTTCTCAAGCTCCTAAAACTGCAATATATAGTTCAGGGAGGTAGAATGAAGAGGTATGGGTGCATATCCTAAGAAGATTCTGAACTAAGTGCTCACACCTAGGTGAAATTACAAAGGAGAAAGGCGGGTGTAGTTCCTGATTTTGCAAGGCCCGAATCTCATATAATTGTGGAGCATCCTCCTTAAGAGGACAAATGCAGAAGTAGAGGTAAGGACTTAGAAGTGGCTCGTGCAAGCAAGGGCCCCGAAGTTTCTGACTCATGAGCCTGGTGGTGAATCTGCCGCTGCAGAAGAGGTACATGTAGGTGTCAAACCCTATGATGTGACTTAAAGAAGAGTGGACAGGTTTAACTAACTAGGGTGGGAACTGAAAGCTAGCATATAGAGGAAGGTAATAACTGGATAACTAAATGTTCGATTGAGAGGATCAGTCCTTTTAAGACACCTGAAAGCTAAGGAGATTAAGTTTCATGATGAAGCAGCTGGGAACTAGAACAGACTTCTGAGAGGAAAGTTGCATGATTAAGTAAATATTTCTTGCCGCTGGGTTTAAGATACATTAATAAATAAATAAAAGGAGGCACTAGGGCTCCTGGAGATATTTCAAGCAAGAAACGGTGGTATTATGGACTGGGATGGAGACTGCAAAAACTGAAAGGAAGAAAATGAAGCCAAGTCCTAGTGATATTAAAGAGTCTAAACATTTAGAAGAACTGGACTTAAAAATCTGCAAGCTTTCAAGGCTGTAGTGCAAAGAGGTTAGCAATGGATTCAATTTTATGTTACTTCTCCCTAACATCATAAGCTTCTTGTGGGTCAGGGTTGAGGACTTTAGGATAATTTTGCAATTTTTTTTGGAGGTGCACATTTAGGAAATACCTAACGTTCATCTTCTCTTATATTCCAATGATATAAAAAAAATCTGGATACTGTTCTCATCTGAGCTATCGAGGAGACAAAATTGTAGCCTCTTCCAGGCTAATTACTCCAGAAGAGGAAGATGGCTGGGAACATGGCCAGGGGAGAGGAAGCTTGCTCTCAGAGGAACAGAATCTCTCCTGGCCTCCATATTCTCCACTTGAAATGCATAGGTGGTTTCAGCTCAGACGCAGCCTACCTTGGGTGCAGGCCTGGGCTTGGGAGGATTCAGAGGGTGATGCTGGACAGTTCATCTCACCTGTACCCCCTGAGGGAAACAGCCCTACCCACCCTTTGTGTGGAAAAGAAAGGATTACACACTAGAATGGGAATGATGGTCAGGCATTTTCTTAGTGGTTACACTTGAAAAACATATAGAGTTTTTCAATCATTTAAAGGTAATTCTATCCTAAAGGATTGAAATAATCCAGTTTGGAGCAAATCTTCCTGAAAGAAAGGCATAGACCGTTTCTATGATTTACTCTTTTTGCCTTCCAAAACCCAAATCCACCACCAGAAATATTGAAAAGATGGAGTGCATCACACCCCCCTCTATTCAGGGATTTCGGGGACAGAGTGTGAGCACTGGAAACCCAGTTTATTAGTCTTAAGAAAACCCCCGAGATAGAAAGCTGGCTCAATAGGAGGTGTTAGTTTGCTCGCTCCAGGAGCAATGGCCACTGTCTGGGATCAGGAAGGAGGAAGCCTCTGCTCAATTCTAAATGGTCTGACTTTGGCTTTATCTGCACTTTCTTTGCAATGAACCTATAAACAAACCAAGTGGGCAGTTTGGGAAAGGATTGTTCATAAATCACCGTTAACAGGAATCAGACCACTAGGGGGGATTGTTAAGCCATTTTGTGTGAAAAGAATGACTCTTAACTTTTGAAAATGACTGGAGTCTTGTTATTTTCAAATCGTCATTAGTCAACTTTAAGCAGGCGCCAACACACCAGAACTGGAATTCAATCTCTGTAAGCAAATGCCTATCTCCACCTGAAGCGATCAAATGCCTGTAAACATCCCTTTCTTGTTTTAATTGCGAAAGGATTAATGTGGGCTTTGAAGTAATAGCGGCTCCCACTACCTGCTTCCAGAGGCGGCTGGTCCCACAGCATCACGGCAGGTGCAGCCCAGAAGCTGGCCCTGCCCTTACCATGTAGCAGGCGCTATATTTGCAGAGTCCAATGTGTGTTCAGTCCGGAATTAGTCAACTTTGTTATCTAAATTCTCCCAAACCCAAAGCCTAACAAGAAAATAGCGAAGAGTAATTCCCCCACAACGATTACGCAAGGACGGTGATCAGAGGGGCATGCGACGGGCCAGACTAAATGAAGATTTTTTTTTTTTTTTCTCAGACAAAGAGGCAAAATTCTAGATGCAAAAACAAGAGAGGAGGCTGAAATGCACTCAGGGGGGATGGTTGAGACAAAGTGCCAGTGATTTTAGAACAGCTTCTCCAGACGGTGAGACATCTTGCCTGTACTGTGTTAATCATTGTTTTCAAATCAGTAAGTAGAAGTCAGCGCCCCAGCTTGATAGCAGTGGAGAGGCTCCGTCTGGGATGCAGGGGAGGACAGTGTGCTTGGAAAAGGGAAGGGACTGGGGACACATCCAAGAGGCTCACGATTGTTTCAGTCATTAAACACCGATATTTAATTTGAGCTTAGTAATCCAGGGCACTATTATTTGGGCCTAAGGGAAAGGGGGGGGGGCGCAAAAAGAAAGAAAGAAAATTAAATAAGTCTAATAAAAGCAAGGAGGGGCCAGCTGCTTTGGGCAAAGCAGGGCAATAAAAGGAATCTTTATAACTGCCGGATGGTGCAATAGGCTTTCTTCCCTCCCCGTCAAGCAGAATGTCAAATTCTGTCCCCCTTTTTTTCCCTCTTAAAGCATGCTAAAAGGAAAATTCTTCACAGAATCTTAAAGAACTTTTTTTGACACAACAGCTGCAAAATCTATTTTCTAAACAAAGATTTATACATATTTATATGAGCTTAATCCAGATTTTTTTTTAATAAATCATCCTCAGAACTGCAGAGGTAAACTATATGTAAATACCTCAAGTAATAGGCTTGTAGTGCAAATCACATCATTTTATCTTCAATTTTGCATTCGTTTTTCTGGCTTAAAGGTGCATCAGAGATATGCATTTTAGCATATTCAGAACACGGGGCGTGAAATTAAATGTTTGACAGAGTGAGAAAAATATACAGACTTTGGAGATGCCTTAAAAATAGTAATTTATGCAGATCTAGAGGAGTGAAATCATTTGCAATGGAGTGACCCTCTCTCCAGGAATTTTGTGCTCAGTGTTCTTCCCTAATCTCCCGCTGTATCTTCATTTTTCATTGAACTAGCCAGTTTTCTGCGAAGCCGTCTTGTAGATAAGGGGAGTGCTAAAGAAGAAGAAAGAGGACGCTCGGTGGGTCCGTTTCCATTGCACTTTTACCCAAGGCAATGGGCAGAATTTAACGGATTCCTTCCAACATATGTTTTTGCCAGATAAGTAAACAGTGTGTGTCGGAAATGAAAAAGCATTTGCAATTTAATGACATTACAGCTCTCAGCTTAGGCTGGCGTGCTGCGAGGCGAAAAGCAGAAAAAGAGAGGAGAGTAGAAAGAGAAAAAGAACAAAGTTCATCTTCCCTTTTGTGCATTTTTATCAAGGAAAATATTACTTCTTTCCCCCTCTTGTTCTCTTTTTCTTTTTCGTCTTTTGGCTTTTTTGTCTCACTCATTTACATTTTTTTTCTTTTCTGCCTTTCTGTCCTCTGTTCACTTTTACCTTTTTCTTACATTGCCACTGACTCGTTTCTTTTTTCTCTCTATTGTGTCTCCTTATTCATCTATTTGGGCCATTCAGTTTTACCTTATAAGAAGCTGTTTATCCCACAATGTATCTTTTTTTCTGTGTTGTACTCCTAGTGCTATAGCTCATAGTCAACAGGATTGTCAGAAGGATTATAACGTTTCATTTCAAAGCACTACAAATCTGCTCTCTTGCTTTCCGTCCCTGCTCCTCTTTCCTCTGATACCTGTCATTTTATTTCACATTCATCTCAGCCTTTAGTTTCACCTGCAGACATAGCAGCATGCTGATGTCTAACCACTGATGCTCACTGTCTTTGCATTGCACGTTGGCGCTGCAAGGTTCTAGAAATGTAACCTTGGCACGGCAGAACCATTCTCTCAGACCCTTGGTTGGGTTCAGTTTGGTGTGGATGATGAAACTGTCAATGGGTTGGTCCTTTCCTCCACCTGATGGCTGGGACAGGGCGTCATGTAGTTGATGCTTGTGGGCCATCTTGCATCAGAAAATGAGCCCCAGGTATTGCCTCCACGTTGGCTGCTGCTCTTCCTATTAAATATTGTTCTCAAGTGACTATTCAAACTCGTGTCTATTTGAGTTTTGTGATTGTGTACTTGAGTGTTCCTGTGTTCTCAGTGTATGAACCAGATGATGTGGAAGTGTACACTTTGTGAGTGTGAGTTGCAAATACAGGCATATAGGAAGATGTGACTGTCTTCTGGTATTGATTTTACCTTGAATTCCAGAAATAAAAGTTGAATGGAAAACCAATGTTCTCCCTATTGAGGTCCATAGCATTTTATTTCTAGGGTTAATATGACCACCACTTTTAGGGGTAGAATTAAGAGTTTCCCCAGATCTCCCTCTCATGACACACTACAGTTTGGTGGCTAAGTAAACCCCCTTAGGAGCAAGGAATGTCTCCAAGTCCCTTTTGCTGCCTTGGAGACATTCAGTCTGTCAACCTAAGCAGTTCCTAAAGAAACAACTTTTACATGAAGATTAGGATGCACTGTTGCCTCTTTATTTTTGCAAAACAAGTTAACATATTTTCATTATTGTTATCACGAGCATTTGAATATTAGCATTTCAGATTTTTAACTTGAATTCCATTCCAAGAATGCACTTGAAAGTTACTTGTTAGATCCTAAGGTTAACCTGCAGGTTGAGCATAATTGAAAGAACCATAATCAAATTGCAAGTCCTATCACAGAAGTACTGTACAGACTTTAAAAAGATGCTTAAATAAAATGCTCTTGTCTAAAGACATGTGCATGTTTTCACCATAAAATTACATCTTCCACATCTTCCAGATCCGGCACTTGGTAAGTAAAAAGAAAATCTATTTGGACATAAGGATGTAAAGTAGCTGGAGGTGGTAATTTAATCAACCAAGGATATATTTCAATGTTTTTCTGGTCTTCTAGGCATTAGCACTTTAAATTCATTATGTCGGTTTGACAGATATATGCAGCCTTAAGGATCTAAAAATGAAATCCTAGAAGTATAGCCTGCTAGAGGATATATATTGAACTTAAGAGATTAAAATGGTATAACCATTGCAACAGAATGGAACATATCGCATTTCTCATTTTTTCCCCACTAAGCATGAGTATTTTGCAGATGTAAAATACAGCCTTCTCTAATTATAAAACCTGGCTCAAGAGCCAGAGCTTTCTAACTTTTATTACTGATGAAGTGGATATTAGAAAGAAAATGTTGGCTTCATATAGAGTCTGAAGATGAAGAAGTCTTCCATTTGGGATTTTCTGTATTAATAATTTATTAAGGAAAATAGTATGAGTAGTTATATGCAGCCTACTGTAAGAGGCAAGCGTTGTGCCTGCTCTTTCTATTTAAGGCAAATAACAAAAGAGCCAAATTACAAAGCAGGTCTTAACGTAACTGGGACGTTAAATCTACTGTATCATTATGCCAATTTAGTAACATTAATGATCTGTAATATTAATTCATCATCCTGAAAAATGGGGAAGAGTTGCCATAATTAACTGTATTAAGCCACAATTAAAAAGTCATCCAAGCTGTTGTAAAGATCCCCATGATGATAAGCGTGTTTGTTATATTACAGACCTTTCTGACCATGTACATTTTGTATATAGGACTTTGTTACAGACAGCGGCTCACTCCGAATTCAGATATGTCAAAAGAGCAGCCACCCACGGAGCAGTGGCATCCACTAGGCGCCTTATCAGCCATTTCCATCACCGACTACGGGTTAACACTTTCTTCCAGGGAGAATCAGCTTTGAAAAAGGTACAACCTTTTAGCATATCTACTTTAATTCCTCACAGAGAAGCAAAAACAGGCTGTCTAGTGAAATTCCCATATGTCGGACAGAATATCTACTCCCCTAAGATTAGGGTCATCTTCGAAAGTTACATTTCGAAGTGCACAAAATGAACATTTTGATGTTGTAGAATGGAGATCCCATAACGTCTAAGCCTAAACCCAAGTTACCTCTCCCCAGATGTTTGATAAGCTCTTAATTCCCCTCCCTACCTATTTGAAGTCTCTATTGTGAATGGGAGTCTTTAGATCACAGACAATGTCAGCAGAGGAGATAAATGGGGCCACGCAAGGGCTGAGATGCAGCCAAGATGACAACCCCTCTAACGTTCCAGGCCAGAGAACTCCCTTTGTCTTTGATGGGATGGACCAGCTGGTGATAAAGGACAATTTCCTTTTTCACTCAGAGATACGATAAGCCCCAAATTTCTTTACATCAACTGTCATTATCCTTGCCACTAATGATCATGAGTTCTTCCTCCCTAAAACAACATTTATACGCTGCTATTTCTATGACTAACCACCCCAGAATGCATCTATAATCAGTGAGAGCCATCGCTATGGTAAACTGAGTGACTGAGGAAGAGAGGTGGTGACTTGTACACACGCAGACCTGAAATTAGCTTATGACAACTGAAAAAGAAAGCACAGTCATCAGCTTGTCTTAATAGGGTGCTAAGGGGTTTATATTTGCAGGGATTCGTAAAGGACACCTCTGTCCAATGGGGTGGCCCGTCTTTTGGTTGCTGAGCCTAAGTACAATTGCAACTTCAAAACACACTTGACTTTGTGCTGCTTAGCACGTGCTCAAGATTTCCACTGAGGAGAAACTGCAGCGAGTTCCTCAGCATTCTCTTCCCACACCATGTGCCTTCCTATCAACGCGAGGCCTGTTCTTTTGGAGGAAGACACGTGTACTCAGCGCTCTGATCCCTATAGTGTGCCTTGAGCCAGAAAAGCCTCAACTAAAACAAGCACACTAATTAGTGACGGGGGAAAATCACTTGGTGCCCTCAGCCATTCTGATGAGAGGAGTGACAGGAGATTGTCCATTCCAACAAGGACTCTTTGGGTCAGCTTTTTCTCCGCTGCAACCAAGAGACCTGACAAGAACAACTGGAGGAAGAAACGTTCATTTGGGGGCTCACGGTTTCAGAGGTCTCTGTCCATAGAAGGCTGGCTCCATTCCTCAGGGCTCAAGGTGAGGCAGAACATCATGGCAGAAGGAAGGTTGTGGTGGCAGGACACAGCTGGGAACATGCACCATGAAGGAGAGAGAGAGAGAGAGAGAGAGAGAGAGAGAGAGAGACAGAGACAGAGACAGAGAGAGAGAGACAGAGAGAGAGAGAGAGAGAGAAAGAGAGAGAGAGAGCTCTCCTCACTAGGACAAAATATAAACCCCAAAGGCATGCCCCCAGGAACCCACCTCCTCCAGCCACACCCCTGCTTAAAGTTACCCCCAAGTTAATCCTTATCAGGGAATTAATGCGCTGATTAAGCTAAACATTTTATAAACCAATCATTTCATCTCTAAACTTTCTTGCATTGTCTCACATATGAGTTTTGGGGAGACATCTAATCTAAACTATAATAGGGACCAATGACTTGTTCTCAGAAAAACAAAACAAAACAAAACAAAAAACCCCTTCTGTTCAGGAAGCCAGTTTCAACATTAGCCAAAGAACCATTTCTCTCTGGGAACGCTGGAAGCATCATCACTGTTGCCCAAAGAGGAGCCCCTTTAAATGTGGCACTGCACAGGGAAATGGCTGTCGCTGCTCTCATAGGAGAGAGCTCCAAAAAAAATCCCTTCCTCTAGTACGCATTGCCAGAGGAACACAGGCCCTCACATAACTTCGTGATAGCTCAAAGACGCCTACCAAACCTCAGCTACCTTCTCTCCCACCCTCTCTCCACCAGAGCAATGACAGTTACGAAACTTGTGGACTTTTGTCAGCATGGTGTGTGTCAGTAGGAAGGTAAGACAACAGTTTTCTAGTGAAGTTTATGAAGTTCCCAGCATGAGGCTGGCTACAGTTGGAAGAGAAAGGGACTTGACAAGTCATCTGTAGATGTACCTGGGTCCAGCTCAGTCCTGTCTGTTTTGAAGACATACTCAGGGACTCAAAGGGAGCCAGAGTTGGGGTCTTTCCTGATGCTCTCAAGACACTTTTCAATCTCTGTGGCCTGTGATTCTTGGGCAAACACACTAAAGAAGTAGCTCAGCTAATGGCTGCTATTAGTGCCTCCACATTCATTCACAAGAAAACACCAAGTGTCACGATGCTCCTCGGTAGGAATCTTGCTCTGAGAAGACAAAACTCAGTCCCTCAACCCACCATTAGGCATTTCTGAGTCATTCTGGTGACTGTGGCTCATGTCCCACACTATTTAGAATGGCTCTTCCTCTATACGTAGACAGATACTTGTCAATGTGTTCATGTGCCTTTTAGTTCACATCTGCCATTGACCCTTCCATACAAACCACCTTCCTCAAAGGCAAAGTCCTTGGCTCATATTTCCTTTGTAGTACTGTTCAGACAGGGACACCCCATGAGCTCCAGTGAGTGGAGAGGAAGTTATTCAGAGGAAAGAGGAGCACTGCCAAGTAAGAGATGTTCCAAGGTTTTCCATTTAGTATAATCAGTGAGAATTCCTATGAACCCATAATACCGCTGTGTCAGGGCTAAAATCAAATCGTTTGGTTACCTTTTAAGTCAATGGAACACCAGCGTGAAGACAACATGGAGCATGGTGTAAACACACGGAGGAAGCCCTGGAGATCTTACCCTGGAGCATTAGAAAGAGTTTCTTCTTCCCCATCTCAGGCCCACAAGAACACAGCACAGCGGATCCTCAGTGTTCGGTGGTCCCTGGTGACTGACGCAGGTCTGGGAAGGAACTTAGGGACCATTTTCCAACTCTTACGAGGATAATAAGACCAACACAAGTTGATTATCTGCCCAAAGACACTGGCAACCTGAGGAACCAGAACAGGAAGACAGAGCTCCTAACTCCTGCTAAACCTTATGGTCCTTTGCACTGCATACCTAGGTGACCCACCGTTATAAGGAATCTTCCTTTCCTGGGATTGTCTAGATTACGATGCTTTTGGACTCAAACATAGACTTCTCACTATCAAAACTGAGGTTAAGAAAATCATACTTGTTTAGCATATTTCCTGTTCTCCTCTTCCTCCCTCTCCCTCTCCCCCTCCTCCTCCTCTCCTTTTTAACCAGGAGGCAAGTTGGTTAGGGGTTAAATTGTGTCACTCCAAAAGATACTGAAGAACTGATCCCTACTACCTACAAATGTAACCTGATTTGGAAATAGGGTCTTTGCAGATGATCAAGTTAAGATGAGATCACTAGGGTGAGCCCTAACACCATAACTGTGTCCTTAAAAAAGAGGGAATTTAGACACAGACACGTGTAGAGAGAAGATGTAAAACGACACAGGGAGAATGCCACACAAAGACGGAGAATTAGCCTGCTCATCTGTAAGCCAAGGGACAGCAGTGATCACCAGCACACCACCAAGAGCCAGGGGAGAAGCAGGGCGCAGTCTTCCTCAGCCCTCAGAAGGAGTTAACCCTGCCGACACCTCGATTTCAGACTCCCGGCCTCCAGAACGGCGGGCCAATACACTTCTGTGGTTGAAGCCACTTGGTTTGTGGTTACAGCAGCCATAGGAAAATGTACCTCCAAGAGGAATATGGAATGCAGATTTGCTTTTGTGAGTTACTTCCTTCGATGACTTTAAAAGGCAGTGAGGAAAGATAGTGGACTGAGACAGACATCATTACCCTACGGACATGTATGATTACACGAATGGTGTGAATCTGCACCGCGTACAACCATAGAAATGAAAAGTTGTACCCCATTTGTGTATAATAAATCAAAATGCAGTCTGTAAAATAAAAAAAAAAGAATAATGAGAGGACACTACTAAATATCTACATAATCTAACAGGATGTTCACATGTGCTTTTGATAATGAGGTAAATCAGGAGCAGAACAAATATTCTGCTGGCTACTTACAGAACAATTTCATGCAATATCTAATCCTAGATTAAATCCAATACTCAAGGGAAAAAAATGTGCTTTCTATCAAGGGTCACCAGGTCAACATATGACACTGCAATATCAATGTCAAAGTATTGGCCTGTGTTAAATTATTGAGGTTAAAAACTGTATTATGCTTTTTCAAGAGAATATGCTTATTGTTATGAAATACACATGGAAGTACTGAGGGGTATAGAGCCATGAAGTGATTCAGAAAAATTATATGTGTATATATATGTATGTGGATATATATTATATATTATTATATTAAATAATAAATTATTCTATAATGCAAAAAAAAGCCATGAGGTTTGTTACCATTAGTTTGTACCAATTTCAACTCTGTGCTTCAGGAATTCTTTGAATTTCCAGTATTATTTTATTTCTTTTTCTAAATATGATTTAAAAATACCCCTAGAATTTGTCCTTGTTTTTTACTTTTATCTAAGTAGACTCTCAGTGAAGAGTTTTTTAGTTAACTAGTAAGTTCCTAGTTAGCCTTCTTTTGGAAAGTGCTAGAAAATACATCACGGGGCACAGAATAGGAGCTTTATAAATATTCAATGAAAAAAATTACAGAAGAGAAGAGGCACACATGTCTAGATAACATGCCAGGAGATTTCCTAACAGCTGGAGTTAATTCATTCTATTTAAGAAGTTTGCTCTTTTTCTATTATTTTCTATATCATTCCAGGGTTGGAATGAAAGATCTTGTGTGTGTGCAATCTTGGGGATTGAACCTAGAGTCGCTCTACCACTGAGCTACATCCCCATGTCTTTTCATTTTTTATTTTAAGACAGGGTCTCTCTAAGTTGCCCAGGTTGGCCTCAAACTTTTCATCCTCCTGCCTCTGCCTCCCAGGTACCTGGGATTACAAGCACACACCACAATGACTGGCTTGTGATTTTATTTAGCTGTTTATTAACAAAAAGCTACCAGCTAAATGTCCTGAATAAACCTGATACTTGTACTTTTGGGAGGGATGAGAAAGAGATGGGTTATATAATTATATGATTTCTAACACCAGGTAGAAAATTATACAACAGAAGCTAGGATGTTTACTTGACTCAAAGATCTGAAAAGATTAAATTATATGTGCTACTCGGAGTGGTTTATGTGAGACTACCTGAGGGAGCTGAAACGGACAGCTTTCTATAGCAAGAGTTGAGCCAAAGGCCTCCATGGGGCCCCTCTGCCTGCCAGCACATGTAATTCCTCAGAAAGCATGTGGCTTAGTCCATTCGGGATACAATAGACAGGTTGACTTCAAAAACAGGAATTTATATCCCACAGTTCCCAAGGTCAAGATGTAGGGCCCTGTGGTGCCTGGTGAGAGCCACTTCCTGGTTTGCAGATGACCGTCCTCTCACCTGGTGAGAGAGGGATGATCTGTCTCCTGTCTAAGGTCTCTTATTAGAAGGGCACTAATCCTGTTCATGAAGGTGGAACTCTCATGATCTAATTCCTTTCCAAAGGCCCCATCTGCAAACACCATCGCATTGAGGATTTGGGGCTCCAACATCTGAGTTTCAGGGGACACAAGTATCCAGTCCATAGGAGCATTTTCCAGGACCCCAACATGTACATTGACCATTCAGGCCTAGTGAAGATCCACAAGCCACAAGGAAAGCAGAGATCAAACATGTATAGACTTTATATATTCTTAAATCCTTGTTTAAAGTTGTCTTTCAAGACAATTAGCACCTCTTGCAGGAGTTTAGAGTTCTTACATTTGCTGAGAATATTTCTCAGATTCTTATATTAATCGGAAAGCTATCATATTAAATTGGAATTTGCCTCTGACCATTGTGCTACACAATTTTGCTTTAAGTACAAAGGTCTGAAGGAAGGAAACCAACAAGCCACACTGTAGCCTCAGTCTCCTGGACCTCAACTCCCCTCTTCCATCACTACATGCTAGCTGCCTCATGCTCTCCAAAGTGGCTGGGCCTGGCCCACCTCAGAACCTTCCCAGTGGCCTCTGGCTCAGCTATCCACCTGAGATTGCCTATCTAATACAGGATGCCCCATTTAAGTCCAATTTCAGAGAAGTTGTCTCAAATATCATAAATTTATACTAAGAAAACATGGATTGCTTACTTCCTTCTACCTCACTGGTTACTTGACTGTTACTTCATTCTTCAGGTCACTTAAAGGTCACTTCCTCACACAGATCTCTCAGAAGACCCATTCTGAGGTGGATTATTCTCTTATTCTTCAGACAACACCACGGTTTTCCACCTCGCTCACATCGATTTATAACTTTATTTTTTGTTTTTGTGTTTGTTTGACTCAAGTCTGTCTTCTCTATGAAGACAGGGATCATGTCTCTTGTTTGCTGTTAAAATATTCAGTTTGGCGCTTACTAGATAATATATATTTGTTCACTGACTGGATGGATGAATGAATGAATGAAGCAGGGGAAGTCTTACTGAGAAAAATTCCATATCTCACTTTTTCTAGTTAATTTATTTGATGGAAAAGCTAATGAGTTAAATAGACTTCAGAGAAAAATAGAATTCCACAGGAGGTTAAAGGAATTTTCACAGAACATGCTGAGATAGTGTTGGGTTACCTTAGATCATGCAGTACCTATTTAGTAGATGTTTAAAGAATTACAGATTAACCTTACATAGCTTTTTCTAACTTAATAGATCTGCTGTTTGGATCTGTTGCTTCTATTCTAAGGTAAAATCCTGAACAGAAAGCTTATTAGCTCCAATTCAGTTGTTAAAAATGGTCAAATTAAACCAAACAGCAGTTCCATCCATTAAATGGAGAATGAGCTCCAAATAATTCATTCACATGAACATATGAACCCATCTAGCATTTATTAATATATGTATTATCATAATTTACAGTCACCTAGAACAGAACCTAGAAATTGTTACACTATGTCATGAAGAAGCTAAGTTTTCCCCAGCTATCAAGATTCAAGCAACCAAATGCAATCAAAATTTGTACTTCCAGAGAAAATAACTTCAGAATCATGTATCTACAAAACCACAGATTTTATCTGCTTATAGCGCTAGCAAAATGAAGTAAGACCCCAGTGTCAAATTCTGACTGACTTGTGGGGTTTTCTTTTTCTACTTAAGTGATCCATTACTAATTGTAGTATCACAGTGTTGCTCTAAGAACAATGGTAGGACAGGTGGTTAGTGTTGGGTCAACTCAAAGATGACGGCTGATCAACAGATTACATGGTGTACTTACCTGAGTTTAGTTTACTAGAGAATGATTTAATTTCACCTCTTTTCAGCTTTTAGTCATGTGACTAGATTTATATACTGCATATTATTCAACAGTTGCAATCATACATAATTTCTCTTTTATTAAAATTAATACCAAAACCAACGGTCTCTCCCCTTAGTTCACTCTAACATGTAGGATAATTGCCTTGATCTTGGTTCTATCTTATTTCATTGCATTTAAATAAGTTCACAAATTTACATGGTCAATGTTAGAGATGTGTATAGCTAAAATCTATAAACATCCTCATTTTAACTTGTTATTTTTTACTTTTTTAGGTGTCAGTTCCTATTCTATGTAATACTTTAAGGGAATGTAACTTAGGAAAAATCGTGAACATATGTCATTGAAGAATTTTTGAAGTTATTTATTTGCCATTTTCTACAGTTCTAATCATATGTACATGATAGAAGATGGTCTTATATTTGGCATTAGGCAAACCAACTCATGTTATTAAGGTATGATTATGTTAAGGTCATAATTTGTGTTCAAATTTTTGTGCAAAAATCCCAAATCTATGCTTTCATCTTCTGTAATCATATTTCAGTGTGGCAGAAATGCAATATTTTCCCCAATATTCATCCAAATGTAAATTGCAGTGAAATATGGTGGTGATGGTGTGGTTTTCATTCACTGAAGAGCTGGCTAAAAGTTCAAAACAACTTGAAAAAAATTGCATCCACTTACATAGTAAAAGTTGTCAAGTTTGCTGTGTATTGTTTTATTTCCATTCAATGGAACCAGTTTTGGAGTCTCCAGAGTCTTGTAGCTAACCATAACATAATTGGTGGACAGAAAAAAATTCAACCACAAATAGAGACTAAAAAGTCTTCAAGACTACCTGATAGTTTCCCCCATTTCTAATCAGACAATTAGACTTTTTATAAAATAAACTTAGATCAAATGATCATATTTTCTGAGGTGTGCCAGAAAGGAATGTGGTGGTCTGCCACTCCCAAACACAATAATGGTGGCAGAGTATCACAGGAATGTCAATATCACCCAGGCTGATGGCTTCTGGGTTCCCATCTTTGTCACAACAATAGCCACATTGGACACAGGATTCCACACATCTCTTCTCCACAAATGGCAGAAGATAAATGGAAGTCTTCTTCCAGCAGTCGTGGCAACCTGAAAGACATGTTCTTTGGGATTTGTTTTGTAACTTGTGACACCTTTTTCTTTTTTAGTTAGTACACTGAAGGATCAAACTAGGTAAAGTCCTTGGTAGAGATTGTCGTAGGAAGTTGAGTATCATTGGCTTAAATGTTGTTTTCTAAATGGGTAGCTGAGATGTCTACCTATGTATAATGTAAGAAACTCAGAAGGTGTGTGTGTGTGTGTGTGTGTGTGTGTGTGTGTGTGTGTTGGGAGAGAGAGAGAGAGAAACATTCTGTGTGTACCTGTCTACAGTTAGGAGACATGTACTTTTATTAGGAGAAAAGTCTTCAATTTCATGGGAAGAAGCCGTTCTTTTTTTCAAATTAGCAAATCAATTTAATATGACTGGTTATCATCATCATCATCATCATCATCATCATCATCATCATCATCATTTGCAGTATTGGAGATTGAATCCAGGGTCTCACACGCTCTACCACTGAGGTACATTCCCAGTCCTTTTAATTCTTTGAGACAAGGTCATGTTAAGTTACACGGGTTGGCTGGCTTTGAACCCGTGCTCCTCCAGCCTCAGCTGGGATTACCAGGATGTGTCATTGGTGGCTGGCTGGTGATACTAGTTTTGCTGAAACGAAATAGTTGCTTTCAACATGAATATATGCTGGCATCTCTTTTTTTAATTAAATTTATTTTGTTAGTAATACATTCGTAGGGTTCAAAACAAACAATATATAGCACATAATAAAAGTCCATATTTTGTCCCTTTCCATTCTCTTCCCAACTCCTCTCCTCTGCCTCTTTAATTTTCTTTAATGTCTTTAATTTATTTAATTTGAATTTAATTTGAAGATCTTCTGTATATCGAAAAAGCAATGTATCAAACTTTTGAAAATACACGATTGAAAAGAAATCTGCAGCATATTGTCAATAATACAAAGAGTTGGTCAAATCTTTGAATTTCTTAATTCTCAATTCATTTGGTCTGCTCTACTCTTCTGACTGCAAAGTCAGAACTCTTTGTTAAAATATTTAAAACTATAGGACTGTCAGTGTGAAGCGCAAGTAATTATTTTCCAAGGGAAAGTGAAAGGAATGGAGTTGGTGGTGGTTAGGTTGGAAAGTGTTGAAGGGGACTTCCTCACTAGGTGGCGCTCGAGTGCCTAGAGGTCATGGAGTGAGTTGCCCGGGTGGGCAGAAGCACCGATCACCAATTAGCGCCCGGTAACTATGGAGACACCCAAGATCACACTCTGAAGAATGATTGTTCTACTCATATTTCTGCTCTGCGCTGGAGATGACCTTCCAAGGGGGGTGAAATTGTTGCAGTTGCCTCATTACTCTGGGAGCTGTTACATAAGGTTTGTGTCCAGGCAAGAAAGCATTCTGGGAACTGTTGCTCCCACCTGGGGGAAACCCTGGGAAAGTTGAATTGTGTATAAAGTTACCTATCCCACACAGAACGATTTGGAAGATGTCCTCGTCCTTCCTCTGAGGACATTAACAGCCATTCAATCGCAAAAAGCTTTTAAATTGCTTTGGCAAATTTTTCTTGGGTATTGACTTTGCTTCTCTGTTCTGAAGCTTTATCCATTCTGACTCTTCCACTCCATGTGGTGAACATTACAGGTATGCTTAGATAATCTAGGCGTCCTTTTCTTGCTTTTCAGTTGAACTCAGGGACATTCAACCACTGAGCTACCTCCCCAGCCCTATTCTTTATTGTATTTAGAGACAGGGTCTCACTGAGTTGCTTAGTGCCTCACTTTTGCTGAGACTGGTTTTGAACTCTCCTTCCAAGCCGCTGGGATTACAGGCGTGCACCCTTGCACCCGGCTCAGTTCAGCTGTTTTTTTACACCACTAAGGCCTCTTTGGGACATGTCACTTATATTCCAATCAGAAGTAAAATTCAAAACAGAATTGGCAGAGTCCTCTGAAGCTTCCTGGTGCCCAGTGTATGTGCCTCAGTCCAGTATGGTCCAGCTTAAGTGCAAAGAGGGCAGAGCAACACCCAGGTGATCACTTCAGTGGAAATGGTAACCTAGGTGGTAGCACAACTGCACCTTCCACCTCTCTGCCATTCTACAGCTGGGTACTAGGCTATCCCACAGTCCTCCTGGGTGTAGGGTTGTACAGTCTTACCCTGCAAACAGTTTTCCATAGCATTTCTCCTTTAATTATATTTCTTTGGGGGTGGCTAAATTTAACTGAGCACCTATTCACACCCAGAAAATTACCTTTATAATCAGGCATGCCAGTTACCCTTACAGTTGTCCCAGATGAAAGGACCACAGAGACAACTACA
The DNA here is from genome assembly GCF_902686455.1 of Sciurus vulgaris. Classification (NCBI taxonomy): domain Eukaryota; kingdom Metazoa; phylum Chordata; class Mammalia; order Rodentia; family Sciuridae; genus Sciurus; species Sciurus vulgaris. Next base: position 171,649,754 of record NC_136464.1, read on the forward strand.
GCAGTCATTTCCTTTGGCCATCAAACTCCAAACCCCTTATAATCAATTGTAGCCTCCTTATTACTTATTGGGGATGATGACAGGCAAAGTGTGGTCATGTGTTTATAAACAAAAGGGAAATGTAAAGATATATGTGGAGCATTTTCTGATCTGGAGACACATGTAGTCTATAGAGGCAGAAAACACAAGTACTTCAAAGTGAAATAATGACTCATGGCAGACTATGATAAAGGGCATTGAGCATTCTGGGATCTCTGAGGAGGATGCAGTTATCTAGGGACAAAGCTGCACAAAAGGCAGAAGGACTTGATGGGGACCTCAAAGGAGCTGGAGGAGCTGTCCCAGGTGGATGAATGGTGTGGCTAGTCTGGTCTTGGTGGAATCTGAAAAAACGGTGGAAACTAGTGGGCAATAAGCTGGAAATGTGGATTGAGGCCAGATAGTGGAAGGAAACTAAGGCGCTTGGACTTTATCCTGGTGGTAATGAAGAGATAATGAAGATTTTTAATTAAGGGTTTGGCGTGATTAAATGGTGTTTTAGGGAGATTACTGTGGCAGCAGTGAATTGGAGGGAGAGAAACAAGTAAGCGATTAGTTAGGATGCTATTAGAATTATCCAGGCTTGAAGCAGCAGGGGTCTGGGGCGATGGGAACAGAAAGGAAGGGTGGGGTGGGAGAGATAGAGCGAGGGAATGCCTGGTCAGCCTTGGTGACTCACAGCTGTGCAGGACCAAAGAGAAGAGGGTGGTGGTGAGTGCTGGTGATGCCCAGAGAGGGGATTGGGGAGGGGAGCCTTTATGGGGGAAAGGAGATGGAGCAGTGAGCTGACTGGGCTTTGGGGTGACCATAGGCAGGCAAGTTCGGATGTCCAGCAGGTGCGTGGACATGCAAGAGTATATCAGTGGAGTTTCTCTCTTATGAGGACATGTATAGGCTTGCACAGGGAATCAACTGCTGTGAACAGGACTTAACAATACTTGCAACCAGATGATAAGACATGGTAGTTATAATTCCTATAATAGACATGGCTCCTGCTCTTGGGACCTGCCCCCCAAAATTTATTTCTTAGATTAAAAAATATTCTCCTTTAGATTTTCACATGAGAGCTCATTTGTCTCACTTCTTTAGAGGGACCTGACCTCTCTCTTGTAAAAGTCGCCCTGACTTCTTTCCTCAGAGGGGATTGAAATTCAGTGACTAAGGAATTTTGATAGGATATATTTTAGGATATGTCTCTACATACCAACAGGAAAGAAGAATTCAGGTCATTTGAAGAATATTTTAAACTTTTGGAAAATAGCTTTGTGATAAATCACCCAAGTATTTCAAAAGAATATTTTTTTTCAAAAGAATATATTTTTCAAATGAATATTTTTTTTCAAAAGAATATTTTTAAAAGCCAAATTCCCCAGATAACATTTCTAAATGTTTAAATGTCTTCCTTTAGGGAGGCTCAGCCTCAGTGTCTAATTCAGTTCAATTACAGAACCGTTTTCTTATTGATATGGTCGAGACTATGTTGTCCACAAAGAGCTCTGTAACTGCCACATGACTCTGGATAAATGGTACAATAGTCCTCATAATCCTCGTAAGGACCTTTGTTTAATTTGTCATGAAATTTAAAAGGAAGAGAGGTTTTCAGATTTCATTTATCAGGAAGGTACACCCTTCTAGCAAAAGGAACCAGCAAAAGGGGGCATGTGCATCCTCTAGTGTGTGTGCATACGGGTGGCACATGGCCACTTGGAATTCCACCAGCCTAAATGTCAACTGGCACAGCCCTTCAAAAGGTAGGGCATTATGGATCAAAATGAGACTGTGGTTGAAATAAAACAGCTTTGGACTTCACCCTTCGGTGTGTATGCTCAGTTGCCAAAAACTCCCCCATGTGACTCAAATCTTAATGAGCACTTAATGAGTTTTGCTATAAAATTCAGGGAACTAAAGAAGTTAGACAAATGAGCTCTCATGTGAAAATCTAAGGGAAAATATTTTTTAATCTAAGAAATAAATTCTGGGGAGTGGGTCCCAAGAGCAGGATCCATGTCTGTTATAGGAATTATAACTACCAAGTCTTGTCATCTGGTTGCAAGTATTGTTAAGTCCCGTTCACTGCAGTTGATTCCCTGTGCAAGCCTATACATGTCCTCATAAGAGATAAACTCCACTGACTACTCTGGAGTCCTTTATCAGCTCCTTGAGCCATTTCTAGCTGGACAAGGAAGATGGTCATGTGATTCCCCCCCCCCCCCCACACACACACAGAGGAATAGCTTCTAAAATCTAAGCTCAGCTCACCAAGACCCCCAGGAAACCTGACAGGGTTACTGAGATTTCTTGGACATCCCTAGAAGAATCTGCTCCTCTCCCTGCCCCAACCCCTCCTCACTCAAGAAGCATCTGAATTTAGCAAATATTCATGATTCTCAATCCCATGCATTCCATTTAACTCATTAACAAAAAATCTCACTAAGAATTGCATTTTATTTGTGATCAAGATTTTTTCATTAAGTCATCAAGAAGTTGACAAAACAACCCAGCCAGACTGGATCAGGTTGGGGAAGAATGTCTTCTTCCTTCACTTCTCATAAGATAACAAGTTATCAGGAGTAAATACAGAGTAGTGGAATTAGGTGAGCATTGAGGGCCCTTCCAATCCTGAGATCTGTTCCTTTGATTAAGATTAATTACATTTGCACATTGTGCTCTGTTCTTTGGTTCTGCCATTCAGCTAAAATATTGCCTTTGACCTTCCTAGCAATGACCTCAGATCTTGATTTGGGAAGCCCTAAGTAAATAACTGCAAAATCCTTCAGACTCAAATAGAGGGAAAAACACTCATTCACACATATTTTACTTTTTTATGTAAATTGCAAATTGATTGAATTGATTGCAGATTTTCTGATGTACCTAAGATTTAACTTTCCCCATATTTAAATAACTTTAAATTTAGTGTATTAAGGTACTTACACCTGTGTATGTTACAGTTTCTTAATAAGCATTTCTAACCAACATATAAGAAGATTTTATGCAAAGAAATCTAACCTTGATCATTTCACACTTACCAACGTTGATAGTTGGGTCTTAGTTTTCCCTCAGTTAAAAAAAAAAAAAAAAAAAAAAGGTCAAAAAATAATCTTTTTCTAGTCGTTCTTGGTTGAAAGCAAATTCTGAACTTCTCTCTTATGAATATGTTGCCCTTTATTATGTGTCAGAAATAGAAATGGTAGAGGGCTGGTCTGTGATTGTGATATATGACTTCACTGCTCTTTCTACTAACTGTTGAATTATTATCATTTCACAAAAATTACACCTGAAAGGGAGGGATGTGTTTTTAAATCTCATGATTCCCAAAGAATAACCTTTGAGAAAGTGATTAGTAATTTCTCCCAGACCTTGGAAATGCTCAATTCCAAGGATCCATAACCCTTCTGTTCTTCCTCTCCTGCCGTCGCACATGGAACGGAAGGCTCAAGAATGTCTACAGTCCTTGAAAGCGTCTCACTTCACTAGGTTTCAGGAAAAGGTGGGGTAGGGAAAAACCAGAAAGTTACTCTGGGGGAGGAACAGTGTGTGGAGTGGGGCGAAGGCACTACTGGATGCTTAAATGACCAAAGTGGATTCCCCAGGGGTGCCTCTGTGCATTAATTGCATTAGTGCTCCTTCTCAGGCAAACTTAACTTCAGGAAGTGACTTAGGCACTGAGGAGAATGGGCCACGATATTTCATCAACTGCAGTAAAAACAAATTACCTCAGACTCAGGAACCCTGAGGCCACATTTTTTTTTTTTTTTTTTCTTTTTCAAGACGTGCTGCTTGAAGGGGCAGGAAATCACTTTCGTGGGGAACCATGGTGGCAGAGGCCAGAGCTCCACTTAGCCCACCTTATCAGGGGACCTCATAAGTGCCAATTGGCATCCCTGCTCACAGCTGAAGCTGACTTATGCTACTGCTATGTGCTGGGCATTCTGTGCTTTGCTTCTGGTCCAAGTGAAGACAAGGCTGCCTTCAGTAGACTTCTGCCTTCTGCTCAGAGTTCCCGGGAAGGCTTCGGGAGCAGGTTTGGCCAAAGTCAGTCACGGGCTTGACTGAAGACAGTTTCTACTAGGACATGGGGGAGTTCAAGTGGCTCTGGGAATCCACTTCATTCCACTTCATGGACCCCACTGAGGAGTTTTTTTCCTCCTTGTGTGCTGAGACAGAAGTCACGCTATATCCTCCTTTCTCTTGTCCCTGGTCTTTAATTGTCCCCAGCTCTGTGCCTAGTGGGTGGAGGAGTGCAGAATGCTGTAGTGGTTCAGCTCATGGGCTCTGGAGACCCCTGCCTGGCTTCCAGCCCTGGCTCTTACACCTGTGCTTGCACCTCCTGGGACTTAACTCTCTGGTTCCATTTTCCCAGCTGTAAAACAGGGATTCAGTCATTCATTTTCACCAATGTTTAGTGAATGCATGAGGCGCAGGGGTGACTGCAGCAGATAGACACTCTGCTCTCGTGGAATCTCCGAGATTCCATGGTCAGGAGGGGCAACATGGATCAGGCAGCAAGAAGCGCAGTGAAGAGAAACAGTAGTGGCGTGACAAAGCAGGTGCTTAGCAAAGGCCCTCTGGAGAGGTAGCCAGAGCGACAAGGAGTCAGCCATGGAAGAGATCCTGGAGCAGAGCATTCCTAGGCATTCTAGGCGGGAGAAAAGCAAGTACCAAACCTGGGGCAGAATGAGCTTCGTGTGTTCAAGTCAGAGAAGCTGGTGTGACTGGAGCATGGTGTCCCGGAGGAGAGGGGATGAAGGCAGGCCAGAGAGGGAGGCAGTGCTGGTTGGGCCATGGCTTTTGTTCTGAGTATAATGAAAGCCCATGCAACCTTTCCAGCAGGGGATGATGTTATCTGATCTACGTCCATGCAGAGCAGAAGCAGAGATGGCACTTCAGAGATGTCACAGTGACCTAGGTACCAGGGTACTGGAGCAGGAGAGAAGCAGACATGGATGTGCACGGGAGTGGGGGGGACATCAGGAGGACTTGTTGGATTTGGATGTGGGAATTAAAAGAACAGATGACTCCTAGGACATTGTCTTGAAGAACTTGGTATTGTAGAGGATAATAGTAGTATTTACATAAAACATGTCCAAGTCAAGCTGAGGTCAAGGTCAAGGTGGAGGATGAATCAAGGTTTCTGCTTTGGACATGATGCTTGAGATGAATATTAATGGGAAGTAAAGAGAGATGCCAGGCACAGCCTTGGGTAAGTGAGACTGGATTCTGGGGCTGGTGGTTTACAAACTGAAGGAATTTGTGTGGCATGTAAAGCCCGTGGCTTGGATGAGGTCAGCTGGACAGGAGATACAGAAAGAAAAAGTGAGAAGAGGCGACAGAGGTTGAGATTGGGGAGGAGAAGCAGTCATAGAGACTGAGAAGGGCAGATGGAGAGGCAGGAAGGGAAACAGGGACATGCTGGCCCCCAAACCAGGAGAAGAGCTTCAGGAAGGAGGGAGGAGTTCATTGGGTAAAATGCCACAGGTTTGAGCAGCCCAAGGACTGAGAACTGATGCTGCATGGATTTGCCCCCTTGAGGTCTTTGATGATCCCGAGGCAGCATCAGGGTAGCGAGGATGAAGCTGGCTTGAAAGGAGCCCAAGCATACTACAGAGATACAGCCACATCAATGTTCAGAGCTGCTCAATTCACAATAGCCAGATTGTGGAGCCAACCTAGATGCCCTTCAATTGATGAATGGATAAAGAAACTGTGCTATATATATATACAATGGAATATTGCTCAGCCATAAAGAATGATAAAATTATGGCATTTGCAGGCAAATGGATGAAATTGGAGAATATCATGCTAAGTTGGATAAGCCAATCTCAAAAAACCAAAGGACGAATGATCTCACTGATAAGTGGATGATGATACATAATGGGGGGTGGGAGGGGGGCAAGAATGGAGGAAGGAAGGAATGTATAGAGGGTAAAGAGGGGTGGGAGGGGTGGGGGGAAGGTAAAAAATAACAGAATGAATCAAACAAAATTGCCCTATGTAAATTTATGATTACACAAATGGTATGCCTTTATTCCATGTACAAACAGAGAAACAACATGTATCCCATTTGTTTACAATTAAAAAAAAAAAAAAAGAGAGAGAAGCCCAAGCAGAGGAAGACTCAGGTTTTGTGGGACCTGGTGTTGCTACAATTTGGGGATACTCTTCAGGAAAAATGATACAGAATTAACACAGATTTTGGTGTGAATGTAGATATCTAGTTCTAATGAGAAAGGAAATCATGAATAAAGTGCAAATTTTAAAAATCTGAAAAATTACGTGTACAATAAAATAAAGAAAAATAACAATGTCTTATGAATTATCTTCCAGATGTAACTGTATTTTTCTTACTTTTTGTATATATAACCTTTGATCCCTTCTTCCCATGACAATAATTTTATCATGCTTCCTATTTAAAGAAAGCTAAAATAATTTGTCTTTCCACTAGCATGAACATTAGAAATTTTTGTTTTTATTATTGATCATTCAGTAAAGTTGGACGTGGTGGCCCACGCCTATAATCCCAGAGACTCTGGAGTTAAAGCTGAAGGATATCAAGTTCAAGGCCAGCCTGGGCAATTTAACGAGGCCCTGTCTCAACATAAAATTAAAAGGATTGGGGATGTGGCTCAGAGGTATAGCACCCCTGGGTTCAACCCCAGTACCAAAAAAAAAAAAAAAAAAAATCGTTTTAACTTCACAGTATGTTTGATAATTTTAGGTAAATTTTTAGGTGGTAGACAAATTTGAGAGAACTTGTAACAAGTTTCTTTCATAAAAAAGCACCAAGAATGCAAATGCAGGGTATTTCCAATACCCTTGGGTAATAATTAATCTTAAATCATTTTGAATTGATTACACTAATTAAGTAGTTGAGGTCTTCATTATAACATTGCATTATAAGTTGGGATGCATAAAACATGTGATTTCATAAATAGTATTATCTTATTTGTAGAACACATTTATGCCCCACAAATACAGAAATTCTAAAAAATTCTACTTATGGATAGTATGTTTATAATCATTTTGTTTCATTACCAAACTGAGAACTTACATTTAGACAAAGTGATGATAAGAACAGACTGCTAAAACTCTCCTGACTACATGGAAAAAATTCCAGTCTAACTTTTGACTTCATATATCTAAACTCATTACACAGTATTATGATAGCCTGTCTATTTCATCACCACTCAAGTTAGAAGTGTGAGAAACGCCTCCTACTCAGATGGGTAGCATTTGCTTTATTCCCAAGTGACAGCAAACCAAGTAAAGGTTTTTTACTAAAGGCAAATGAAATATACCCCAACTTAGCCAGATCTCCAACATGCCATCTGACACATGGTGTGACAGGAGGGAAGAGACCATAGTCTCAACCAGCTGTGGTTAAAATATCTTACTTTTACCTGTTTTGTAAAAACACACATGATTCTGTGAACCTATTGCCAGTCACTGTTCCTTCCCCCAGGACCTTGGAAGTATTCCTGCACGAAAGGAGTCATAAAGGTCAGTGGCCTCCTATTAAATCTGCCCCTGGGTTCAGGAGTGGGTGGAGGGTTTGGACAGAAAGGCAGCAAATTAAAACTAGCTCTTAAGAGGGATTCCAAGTTTAGTTGTATGGGCTGTGCATCAAACCATTCCTGGAGGAACAGCTTAGATTGTACATGATATGCACAGTCTTCTGGAGCAACTCTTTGTAACTGGAGGCAGAGAAATGGGACATTAGCTCTAGGACATGTGCTGAAAGACAAATTTTGTTTAGGAAAGAAAGGTATTTAAGATGTTTGACAACTTGAATGACATGAGTATTGACATACCAAATTGGACACTCAGTCAAAAGAACAGACACTGGGTCTTAGGTCACATTGTTTTGAACTGGTTGATTCCAGACCTGGTTTGGGGCATGAGTCGCTATAGTGTTTCAATATAGTCAGAAATAAAGCAATGAATGAGAAACCAATGATGAGTTAGTGGAGAGAATAAGGTTGAGTCAAAGTCTTTGGGAAAACAAGAGGGGATGGGATCCAGGGGGTAAGTGAAAATGTTGGCCTTGAATAACTGCAAATTGAATAATTTGATCCTTTATCACAGGAGCAAATGGGACTCAGGGCTGGCTGCATCCAGGGAAGATGAGGGTCACAAGGGCAGCTGACTTTGGGATTATTCAAAGCATCCAGCCCCCAGGGTTACTATATCCAGGCTCCTTGTCTTGGAATCCAAAAGCTTATATTAGGGAGTTTGCAGTATTTCAAGTGACTGATCCCTTCACTGATATGATGGTTTATTTTATGTGTCAACTTGGTGAGGCTACAGTACTCAGTTATTTAACCAAACATGAACTGAGGTATTGTTGTGAATGGATTTTGTAGATGTGATGAACAGCTATAAGCATTTGGCTTTGAGTAAAGGAGATGACCCTCCATAATGTGGATCCGCCTCCTCCAATCATCCAAAGGCCTCGGGAGCAAACACTGACATTTCCCAGGTGAAAAGACACTCTGCTTGAGGTCGGCAGCATCAATTGCTACCCAAGTCTCCACCTGCTAGCCTGCGCAACTTGCCACACTGCAATCATGTGAGCCAATTCCTTAAAATAGACCTCTCTCTATGTTTCTATATACGTTTGCACACATCTTTATACATATATAAATAAATATCCATATTTCATATATATGAATTTATAGATGGCTAGAGTTTTCATTGCATTAAGAAGTGCAATGTCAATATTACTTGCTAGTAGAAGTATAGAGATCTGAACTTTTCCCTAAATACCACTTGGAAGCTTCCCTGGAGAAGCCAAGCCAGTATGGCTTAGCCAAAGACTGAAATATACTAAAAATCAAAGATAGGAAAAGTCTTCTTTGGTGTCCTATTGCACCAGGATTTCTCAAGCTTCCATTACTGACATTTGGAGCAGGTAGCGCTTCTTCCCCCCTTTCAGCTGGAAGCTGCCTTCGCATCGCAGGATGTGAAGCAGTCTCCCTAGCCATATCGACCAGATTCCAGGAAACTATCAAAAATGTCTTCAGACTTTGCCAAATGTTCCCTGGGAGGTAAACGTCCCAGTTGAATGTTACTATGCTACACTCAGTGTGTGTGGTTCTTGGAATGAGCTTTTTCTGCTGTGAATGTGTGGCCCATAACTCTTTGCATTTATCCCAGGGTGCTTTTGGGTTAGACTCTTATCTCTATGAAAAGTTATGCAGTGACGAAGACCTCAGGTCACCTCCTGGCACCCCAGTTCCTGTGTCTGCAGCTGGAGTCTTCCGCACACTGAAAAACTCAATCCTTGGGAGACAGATCCTTGCAGGGCCCATTCATCCATATGTCCTGACCAGAGAAGAGGGCTGGAATGTGGAAGCCCTCAGCTAAGGGGTTACTAGAGCTAAGAAGGAACTTGTGAAAGTTGAAGCGATTTCCGATTCAAATGCCTAAAGTATTGTTTTAGGTAGAAAGTACATCTAACAAACTTGTCACTGCAAGATGGTGTAGACTGAATATAAAATTAATTTTAAGAATGGTTTAATAGGTGTATTATTAATATTAAGACAAAGAGGATGATGTGAATGTTTGGGGGAAGTATTTCTAAAAGCAATTAAATGCAAATAAAATACTGCAGTAAGAAACCATTCAACACTCACTAAGATGGGTGGAATCAAGGAAATTGAGAATAAGAAGCACTGGCCAGGAGATGAAGAAACTGGAACTTCATATATTGCTGGTAGATATATGGTACAGCTCCTGTGGAAAGCAGTGGGCAGTTCTTGAAAAGGTCAGTCGTAGGATCGCCATATGACCCAGCAATTTCATTCCCAGGTATATGCCCAAGACAACCAAAAACATATTAACAAAAAACTTGCGCACGAATGTTCACAGTATTATTCAAATAGCCAAAAAGTGGAAACAACCTAAATGTCCATCACCTGATGAATGAGAACACAAGATGTGGTACATTCATAAAATACACTATTATTCAATCATAAAAGTAGTACATGCTATAACATTGAGGGACCTTAAAATCATTATGCTAAGTAGAAAAAAAAAAGACACAAAAGACATGTTCTGTATGATTTCACTTTGATGAAATGTACAGAATAGGCAAATCCATAGAAATAGAAAGTAGATTAATGGTAGTCAGGAACCAGAGGTTGGGAGGAGGAGAGAATTGAGATGGCAAATAAAGGCAGGGGTTCTTTCCAAAGTGATTGAAATATTCTGGAATCAATAATAATGGTTGTACAATTCCTTGAGTATGCGAAGAACTAAATTTTAGTAATTCACTAAATACTACACCTTCAAATGGTGAATTTTATGTTATGTGAATTATATCTCGATTTTTAAAAATTGAGGCAATAACAGAATTGGAATTAGAAAGTTCCTTGGAAATCATGTCGTCCAAACTTCAGAGTTTGTAGCTGAGAAACCTTGAGGGTATTGTCCAAGAAATCACCTTTAAAACAAGTTTGAAGTGAATTTTTATTTTACTTAGAATCCACAGATTGAGAAGGACAGCTAACTTTAAAAGCAAGGTGATCCCCAGAACAAGGTGATAAAGGAACATTCATAGATTTGCCCTTTAAACGAACAGCTGTTTACTGAGGGTCTACTATGTACCAGACATCTTTCTAGGAGCAGAGGGAACTCAGGAACTAAACAGACCCCCAAAGCCCGACCTCCACAGAACTTAAACTCTAATGCAAGCTGTTCTTAGCACATTTAAAAAGCTGTGTGTTCAACTAGTGCACATTTAGAAATCGAATCCAGTTTTCCCAAGAAAAGTTTGAATGAACTGAGCACTTTCACCTTGAGAAAGAGAAGATTGAGAGAGAGAACATGATAACTACCCTCGAAAGCTGTTTGGAAGGGACAGCCATTTCATTCTCCACTGCTCCCCAGAGCAGAGCTCACATTAAAGGGGAAAAGTCACAGAGAGGTAGATTTGGGCTCCCATGAAAGCAAGGGAGAAAGCACCCCCTCTGCAGCAGGCATTGGCGGGCAGTGTCTCCCTGCTCTTAGCCCATGTGGTCTTCACAATATCCCTACAAGGTGCAACGATTAGTCTTATTTTCAAAGAAAAGGAAATGGGGCTTAGCAAGGTTACATAACTACCCCAATATCATCACACAGACACTCAGTGGCCATGGTGACAGGCCTTACCCTGGCTGGCTCCACGCTCCTGCCATTGCAGCAGGTAACACATCTTTCCAACACCAGTGCTTCCTACTGGAAGGGAGGGCAGCCTGCTTGGGTGTAAAGGTGGACTGGCCACCCAAAGCTCTTCTGCAAAATACTTCCTTTGACACTTCCCAGCATGCTTTCCCACTGTACTCTCTTATCTGGCTCACCAGCAATCTAGGAGGAGACTTAAAGAGGTTAAATGAAAGTAGTAATAATCCATAGACTGCATGGGTCAGATGAAATGATGTATGCATGCAGAAACCAGTAAGTACAGTCACATGGGCATTATGTAGCAAACATTCCCTGAGAACCTGCTCTCTGCCAGGTACTGGAATGGAAGCTTACAGCGTTGAATGAGGAAGAGAGAGCACTCTGTAAGATGTAAGGACCCAGCCCCTCCCATCTGCAAACCCACAGTTCCCCTATATAAGACAAGCTCTGCTCCTCATTTTATACTCAGGTTTTCAATCAACCAGCCACAACTTTGTGGGTCTATTCTGAGTAAAGTGGGTAAGTCACTTGAGGTAGGGGCAGAAGAGGAACAAGTAGAGATCAGTTTGGGAGCCTGTGGCAGACAGAATGGCCCCCCTTAAAAAATCTACTCCCTAGTCCCTAGAATTTGTGCGTATGTTACACACCATGACAAAAGGGGCTTTGCAGATGTAGTTAAATTTATGGGAAAATAAAGTAACTGTCCTGGATTGTTGAAATGGGTCCAACTTAAACAGGAGAACCTTTAAAAGCAGAGCATTTTCTCTGGCTGAAGTCAGAGAGATGTGGCAGAGGATGTCCAAGAGCCATAAAGCATGAGAGGATTGTAAGCACAAGAAGTTCTCCATTGCTGGCTTTGGACAGGTCCTCATGGCAGGGAATATGTGTAACCTCTAAGAGCCAAGAGCAGCTCTCCACTTAGCTGGGTGGAAAATAAGGACTTCAATCCCACAACCTCGTGGAACTGAATCCTACCAATGACTTAAAAAGCCTCCAGACCAGCTGGCCCTTGCCTTCAGCTTGGAGATGCTGAGCAGAGGACCCAGCCACACCCTAATCCAGACTTCCCACCTGCAGAGCTAAGAGCTACAAATGGGTGTCACTTAATCCACTACACTTATAGGAACTTACTCAGCAGTAATAGAAAACTAATAAAATCATGGAAAGAGTGAGTTTAGACAGAGTAGGAGAGGACAGAGGGCTGAAGTCTGAATATCCCAATGTTTAAAACTAGTGAAAAGAAGAGAAATAGGAAAAGGGGACTAGGAAAGAGTGACAAGCTCACAGGGGAATGCCAAGAGCCAGTGGGGAACTGGAGGTCAATTGAAGAGTGTTTCCAGGAGACAGCAATTGTCAAGGATTGCTCATAGATCAAGCAGGAGGCTGCCATTGTATAGATAAGAAGACCAAAGTTCCAAGGGGGACTGCGACTCATCCAAAGTAACATCAACGGAAATTTGCAGAACTCAATCTTCTGGCTTTTGACTGTGTTCTCTTTCATTCACACCATACGATCTTCACCAATATAACTTTTTAAATTAAATTGAATTGAGGTCAGAAGCAAAACATTGGCTTCTGTTTATGTATTTGCCAAGATAAATACACAAAAGTTGACTGCTGCATTAAAACTTGATCAGGGTCTGAGTGAGTATCTTACTGGACACTCCTCTCTCAGATCTGAGCAGTTGTCAATCCTGGATTCCAGAATCATCAGGGGAGTATTTTCAAAGTAGAGATGTCTGAGTACTCGTCTTAGGAAATTCTAATTCAGTAGATCTTCAGAGATGCTTCAGTGTCTGCAATGGTTTAAAAGCTGAAATTGATTCTGCTGCTTTGCAGGGGATATATATATATAAAATAAAATCCCAGAACATTTCTTGTAGTCTGAAGTTTGGGGAGGAAGGAACATTATCTGATTGAAGAAGCTCTGTCTCTACCTAGCTTTGATTATTATTTTTTTGAGACTGAATGAATTCTGTTTTATAGAAAATAGAAGGGAGTAGGAATTAATTGTCATGGGGGAGTTTTCTGTTCCCCCCTTATATAGATGGGTGCCCTGTTTGCAAGTCTCAGCATCTTGACATTGAAAAATAAATAAGTGACTTCTTAGGCCTCTAAGAGAAATAGGTTTGAGGTTCATCAACCCTCTTTTCTGTTTCTTGGCACATACGTACACACTATTTCCCAGCATTTCTTGTCCTTAGATTGGTGTGTTGGCCAGTAGAAAATGGACTACAGTAAAGCCATTTTACTACCGTTTCCAGGCTTGGCCATAAAACAAGCCACAAGAGCCATGGGTTAATACTGCTCGTCAATCAGGTGAAAGCAGAGAATCCAGAAAATTCCACGATGGCCCAGTACCAAACTGGAAGAAGTCTAGATCCTGAGTCACTGTATAAAGAAGAGCCACATCCTGCCTTAGACTGTGACAGGCATGAGAAACAAACTTTCATGTGTTGAGCCCCTGAGATTTGGGGGTTATCTGTTATGCAGTTCACATTAATTATCCAAACTAATACATGTTCTTCTTATATTGTGTTTTCAATGATATTCTTTTTTGCTTCTTTATATGTCCAACAAAATATGGACAAGAAAGACAAGCTATGAGTCCAGAAGATTTACTACCTAATCAAGCATTCAAATGCCAAGATTTAGGCTTCTTTGCAGTGGATCTTGCCTTCAGATTGGAATTTACTAAAGAGTACGATCACAAAAGAACAGAAAGCTTGGGGTGACTCAAGTTAGAATTGTTTTCAATTGTCTGCAGGTCCAGAAGGTGCCAGAAGATACTATACCACAGAGGAGAGCAAATTAATACAAGTATTTATTGATGGCCAGAGTCTGGAGGGAAGAAGACTCTGTTATTCACACAACTGTGCAGCTGCAGAACAGATACAGAATTTCTAAAAGCATCTAAAACAGTAGTTGCCTGATTGAAGAACAAAATCAACAACAAAATACCCTGGAAAAACAGAAGGGCATCAAAAGTTGGGTGAGGTGGGAGGTCTAGAAAAAAAATTGGAGAAAGTAAAATCTGAGCAGATCTTTGAAAGCCCCGTGGGACTTTGAAGGAGGGGAACAATATCAGGAAATTTTCAACACACATTCTCAAAGGGGAGTATTTTAGTGGGATGTGTGCATAAAGATGCATAATTGTAGATATGCATGTGGAGATTTGATTGGGAAGATGAAAGGAAAAGTCAAGATCCCAGTTTGTTGCTGCTGCCTCCTTTCTCATCATTTTTTAAAAATATAGATATATTTTTTAGTTTGTCAATGGACCTTTATTTAGTTAAGTAATTTATTTATTTATTTATATCCAGTGCTAAGGATCCAACCCAGGGCGTCACACATGCCTGGCAGGCACTCTACCACTGAGCCACAACCCCAGGACCTCCTTTCTCCTCCTTGCTGAGCACAAGCACTGATAATGCGTTGCAAAAGTACGTCTTCAAGTCCTATGGCATTGGTCATGGGCCTTCCAGAACCCCTCAGCGGCAATGAACTTGCTGTGAATTCAGAGCAGATGGACAGTTTTTTAAACCAAAGCCTGAGTTGAAAAGGTGGGGCTGCCAGTATCCCAAGTTCTTCCCAAATCTGACTGAACCTGCAAAGCAATGTAAAGTTTTTTCAATTATAGAAGGTAAAGGGACGACTGGTTAGGTCAGGGGTGGCTGAGCTACATTTCCTTCCACAGTGTATGTGTCTTGAAAAAAGGAGCATGGTTGATAATTTCTTGGTTGTTTTTGTTTTTGTTGTTATTTTTGGTACTGGGGATTGAACCCAGGTGCACTTAACCACTGAGCCACATCACCGGACTATTTTATTTTTTATTTTGAGATAGGGTCTTGCTAAGTTGCTTAGGGACTTGCTAAATTGCTGAAACTGGCTTTGGGCCTGCAATCCTCCTACCTCAGCTTCCAGAAATGCTGGGATTATAGGCGTGGGTAATGTTTTCCTTTAAGACTGAGGATGTTTAACACAAAATCTATTGGGGCAATACAGAGCAGATAATTCTGGCTCTCCATCTTCTGGGCACATAGAAATATTGTGTTTCTGGGCCCTCTTTGGGCCTTACTTAGGTCAATGACATGTAAGCCGAAGTGAGTAACTTTAAGAGCTGGCCTATGACTGTCCTTCTGTATTCGCTGGGCTGGTAGAGAAATGGAATCTCTGCCAGCCAGGATAAACATGGCCCTGCTAACTCACATTGGAGGGGGGAAAACTTCTGTTGTATTAAATCACTGAGATTTGAGGCTTGTGTTTTCTTGCAGCTTCCCCTTGCTCATAGTGACTGATAAACCTATACTGTCAGTTACAAAGATATGTGATTGACAGAGTTCCTATGGAAACTGTTACACCAATGTCAGAAGACAACTGCAGCTTGTTTGAAGATGGGAGACTATTGCTTAAATTCATACTTTATTGATAAGACTTGAGAGGTCTGAGAGAAGTGGAGAATAGCAGGAAAGGAGTATAATGAGGGGGTAGAAAAACCCAGAGAGAGTGGTTGCCTCACAGCTGGGGCAAGTTTCCAAGAGGAGAGTGATCATCTCCATCAAAAGTGCTAACCAATCAAGTTAGGTGAGAACTGACCACTAGACTTAGTGACAACCCATAGGGACTAGATCTGAGCAGGCGCTGGTGGAATGGTGTCGGGGAAGAGCAAACTGTAACTTGGGATTAGGAGAGAGGAGGAAACAGGAAACAGAGGTAGAGAATATAGATATCTTATGGTTTGAACCTGGAATATCCCCACAAAAGTTCATGGATTGAAAGCATGGCCCCCAGTGCAGCAAGCTTTGGAGGTAGGGTTTTTAGGCAATGGAGGCTCTGACCTCATCATTGAATTGATCCATTGATAGCTGAATGGACCACTGGGAGGTGGGACTTAGTAAGTCACTGGGAGAATGCTCCGAAGGGGTTTATTTTGTCCCCACACTCTTCCTCTCTTTCTCTTTCTCTGCCTTCTGGCTATTATGAGCTAAGCAGCTTTCCCTGCCATGCCTTTCTGCCATGTTTCCCAGGCAGCTGAGCAGGGACTGAGACCTGTGAAACTGGGAACCAAAACAAATCTTTCCACCTCTAAGTTGTTATTGTCAGGTGTTTTGGTTATACTAACAAAAAGCTGACTAACAGCTATATTGGTTTTTTTTTTATGGAATTCATTATAAAGGAGAACAGAGAAGTAGAGTAGCTAGAGGGTAAAGTCAAGGTCAAAAAAATTTTTTTCTTGTTGTAGAGAAAGAATAGGATTTAAAAACTACTGACAAAAATGAGTCAATCAAAATTTTGATGTTGCAGGAGAAAAGGAGGAGAATTTTGGAAGTCCTTGAGTACATCACAGGGCACATTACTTATCTGTTGCTGGGTAACAACTCATTCCAAAACTTACTGACCTGAAAGAATAAACACTGATGATCTCATGGCTTTACTGGACCTAGGCACCCAGGGGCCTTGTTGTTGAGAGTCTGTGGTTGATTCAGGGCCACAGTCATTTCAAGGCTGGACTGAGTGAGGACATCCGTGTCACTCACTCTACTGTTGGCAGGTCTCAGGTCCTGCTGACCTTTGAACAAAGACATAAGTTTCTTCCCTATGGACCTCCCCATATAGCAGCTCACAAAATGGTAGCCGTTCCAGAGTAAGAGTTGAAAGGGAGACATGGGATGGGGAAGGGATCATAACTTCTGGGAGTTGGCATCACTTTGTCATATTCTATCTGTTGAAAGTGACTCACTAGGTCCAACCCATACTCAAGCAGAGGTGTTTACACAAAGGCAGAAGAACAGGAGGACATCATCTTAGAGGCTGCCTACCAGAGAGGGGATGGGATCCAGAATACAAGTGGAGAGAGTGATCCCTGCTGGGAGCAGGTGTTGCTCATCTGCACCACACTTGTGGGTACAAAGAGGCCAGGAAGTGGATGGCTGCATGGTTAGAAATGAGGGTATTTGCTCATTAGCACCAAGTATCCTGGAGTAGGACAGGAGATGACATTAGGATCCGGGGCTTATATTCCTCTGTATGCTCTACCATATTCTTCAGCAGAGTCAGAAGGATTTGATATCCATCACACTGGGCTTTCAAACCTTGCATTACACTAGGTTTACTAATACTTCGACTTACCTGACTAAGAAAAATGTCAGAAATCCACAAGGCTCTCTAGCCAGAAGAAGGAAAGTGAGAGAAGATCAGGCTGGACTACAGGCGAATCTGTCTGAGGACTCTCCACACCACTGGGTCTTCATGTCTGAGTTTCTCCCCTTCCTCAAAAGTTACATTAAGCCAGAAGTCTTTGACTTTCAACATTTGTGGCTAAAAGGAAATAGAATTTATGATGTTTTCCTTTGTTAAAGCAGAAAAGTGAATACACTCTCTGACCCACAACCATCTCCTCTTGCAGTGTCCCATCTTACAGACCCATCTGCCTGGGGTCAGGTGTGTCTTCAACTTGGAGAACTGAGGCCCACCAGACATAGTCAATTGTCAACAGCTTCTGTTTTGATTTTCAAAGAGACCAGGGAGAATCTTACTGTCAGTCAAGTTGAGGAAGGGCACTTCTTCCATTGATCTGACCTGATGATAGTGGGGGTAAAGAGGTCAGCCTCTGTGGGGAGCAGTGGGTTTGGGAAGTCCACCCCACCCTATGCCCCACTTGCTTGCCAGGACATGGGTAAAGTCCTCTCTGGAAGATTAAGGCTGGGAAATGGCTTCCAAGGGGCACCATTCACCAGGGTGCATTGAGAACGATGCCTCTTAGTCTGGTACCCAGAAAGGCTCACCTG
Source organism: Sciurus vulgaris (assembly GCF_902686455.1). Classification (NCBI taxonomy): domain Eukaryota; kingdom Metazoa; phylum Chordata; class Mammalia; order Rodentia; family Sciuridae; genus Sciurus; species Sciurus vulgaris. The sequence continues at coordinate 171,667,741 of NC_136464.1, forward strand.
GCACAAACAGAAGCTCAGGAGCAGCAGTTACTGTTAGGGACTCACCCATATCTGCAAAGGACTGAGTTCTCAGGCCTTAGTATTATAGAGAGGACATTTCTCCCACGAGTTCAATCAACTATGCCTCCTATCTTTTAGTCCAGGACCCCAAGTGTTTTCACCCCTCTCCTGGTCACCTTATGAGACTGCATTTCCCAGCAGGAAGCTCTCCTTAGGCAACAGAACCACCTGGAATTCTCCAGACCTCCTCCCTGGCCTTCCCTATGCTCTGAGAACGGTCAGCCTCCCTTCTTGCAAAGAGGAGAGCTCCCAACCTGGGACTACAGAGGCCTCTGCATTCAACAAAAGTGATCCGAATTCATCAGGGAAGGCAGTCCAGAACCTAGATTGACAGGAGCGGGTAGCTGTCCCAACTCCACACTGTTTTCCAGAGAACACTTGGAGAAAGGCTTGAGGTTTGCCATCAGGTCAGAATTTGGTCTCGAATTCATTTTCAAAATTTAAGCAAGACGACAAATCCCGCTTCTTATCTCATAGGCTGAATTAAGGGGACTAGTGCCCAGCAAAAACAAAACAAACAAAAACTCCAGGCGGCACGCTGGCCCTGGGTAAGAGCTCATCCAACCCAACAACCAGCGCGTGATAAACGTTTTGCGAAGCGCTTTGCAACTCTTCAGCGCTGCTCTGCAACCCACAGGGGCACTGCCCTGGGCGCACGTGGCTGGGGATGCTGAGAAGATGATCCGCTTCTGCTTAGACTCTGGTCCTACAGCGGGTGGGACGTGGGGAGTCGGCGTTTCTGCAGCAGCTGGAGTTTGAAGGTTTGCAGCAGGCCTAAAGGCGGGTGGAGGCCTGAATCTAACCTTTCCGGAGAGCCTGCGCCACCCGCACGCCAAGCCTTTGCCTCCTGACGGTGACTCAGAGCTGAGCTGGGGCGACGGACACTTGCTACAGCCCTGGTAGTCCCCCACTGCGTGTAGGGGACGTGGAGGCCGTGGATAGAGGCTGATGGGAAAGCTGCCGAGGCCTACACGGATACTTAACTTTGCCACATCTTGTAGGTTCCAAAAGACGAAGATGCTGTGTTTACAGGGAAACTGAGTCATAGGGCGACTTTCCAAGCAGGAGAAGGCAAGAGGACTTTGGAAGCGTAGTGGGTGGGTGATTATGCCCGTGGCCTCCAGGGCCCTCAGACATCAGAAAACACACGCCTTGGAAGAGAAGAGTCCCTTCCCTGGAATCCACCAGTTCGATGTCTGTTTTTCTGGAAGATGGGTCACGACCTCCGCCGGCGCAGAACCTCAGAACATGTTCAGGGTCGCCTAGTTTTACGCAGCAACTCATCTTGGGTAATCTGTGTCCAAAACTTGGAGAGTGGGGAGAAGCCCCGCGGCCTGATTCTCAAGTCTGTGTTTCTGTCACAGAAGTCTAGGCACTTTCTAAAAAGAAAGGAAATGGTATCCAAAGACCCGGAGCGGGTGTGAGCGGATCGGTGCCACTCGCCATGCGCAGAGGTGTGTGTTCCGAGTGTGGGGCGCACGGGGATTCAGCGGTGGCTCAGGCGGACCTCAGTGCGGCGAGATCGGGAAAGAGAGGCTTGGCCTCGCCTAGTTCCCGAGCCCCTGCGAGGCTAAGGGAGCGGGTGGGAGCTGCCGCCGCGGTCTCATGTTTATTCATGCGGCCTTAAACAGCCTGGTTTCAAATATATTAATCAACTGTTCCAACTACTTATTCAGGTCTAAATCTTTCTTCATTTCTTTTTTCCTGAAGAAAATCTAGTCCCCGAAAAGGAAGAACATCAATCCTGGCTCTACAAGCTCAAGGAACCAGGCAGTTGGCGCCTTTGTCCCACCAGTCCCTCCCACGCAGCCAGAAGTTGGAAATTGGGCGGTGCTGCGAAGGAGGACGGGGCAATAATCAAAGGCTCACCACTGGAGCTGGGAACAAACTCCCAGGTGATGCTAAAGGTGTCCCAGGGACGGATTCGGCTTCCTGGAAAGTAGAGTCTTTTCACTTGCACCGAAGTCCCTAGTAAAGGCCTGTTAGAATTCGGAGTTATTTTTCTTAAAAATGTGCCAATGAATTAGATGAGTTTCAGGCTTCCCAAAATTTGTTTTGCAGTGTGTTTGCGGGGATTAAATTCGTGGAACAGAGGCTGGCCCCAATTTCAGAGATCCTCTTACCTAAGTGGCCCCAGCCAGGTGGTGGGGGTTCCCTGGCAAAGGGGTGGGGAGGCCTTCAGGTTGCTCCCTCAGTTTCACTATCCCTTTCCACGCGGACCCTTCAGCATCTCGCGTGACCATCGCCTCCCACTCTCCCGTAACCCAGCGGGGACAGTCTCTACTCTCAGGACTGGAGGGGTCTGAATTGGGCAGGACGCGGCGCGGGAGGGTCTGGAGGGCTGAGGTCCTCCACCTTCTGCGGTTTGGTGGTCCAGCTGCTCCTCTGACCTGGGCGGCGCCTTCAGGTGAACCCCGAGCAGTGTCAGTTAGTACTGCTGCAGTTCTATTCTCTGTCTCCTTCTGGTTCTGATTCTTTGCTTTTCTTCTATACCCTCCTGTCCATCCGTTTCGCCCCGCACCCACTTTGCCTATGCAGTCCTAAAGAAGTTCTCCCGATCCTTTCCCAGGTTCTACGTGCCTCCTCTCGTTCCTCTTCCTGGAGCAGGTCTACACAGGCAAAATGAGGCCATCCAGGGCGACCATTAAAATAATCCAATTTAAACAAACATCAGCGAAGTGGAAGGGAGTGAGGGAAAGTGCTCGTGCGAACGTTTGTTGCGCAAAATTTCCGTGCGTTTGAGCGCAGTCCCAATCCAGTGTAATTTCCTTGGCTTCCGAAGCGCGCCCGCCGTGGACCTGCAGTCTGATAGAATCTCATCGACCATTTCCAAGCCTGGGGTTTACCTAGTAGTGGTAAATAAACCGGAATCCACTCCAGATTTGGCTGTGTGTGTGTGTGTGTGTGTGTGTGTGTGTGTGTGTGTGCGCGCGCGCGCACACACACACACACACATCAGGTTTTGGACGTGAAAGATCTGCAGGGCAAACGGAGAAAACGCTAAAGACTGCCCTGAATTCCAGTGGGAGTGCCTGTGGGGCACTCCGGGGAGAATAAACTGGGCTCTCATCGGGACACTGCATAGTGGTGCCTAATCCACTGTTGAAGTCCTATCACTCCAGAAAGCTTGCTCCTCCTCACGCCAAAGACAAAGCCCTCTTCTGTAGACAGACTTCTTTCCACTCCCGACCTCATGGAAAGGTGGCCCCAGAGACAAGCAATCTTAAAAGCCTCTGTTATCTGGGCTGTGCTTCTTCTTTTGGGATTCCAAAGCTTTCTGCAAATGGCTAATTACCTTGGGTTGATCCCGAAATAAAATGGTAGAGGTGGGGTGGGTTAGGGAGGAAGGTGCTCAGGTGAAATTGACAATCCAGGAATATCATCCTGTGAAGAGTTTCTGAAGATGTCCTCGTAATTTCCCTTAAGAAATCTGGTTTTACTAGTTGATCTCACTAGAATTCCTTGCCTAGAGGCTCGAAATGAGTAATAGGCCGGGTGTCTCCCAGCCCTCGGCTCTTACGATAATAAATACATTCAAGGAGAGCAATGGGGTGTTTACAATTAGTACCCAAACTTCTTCAGCTTCTCAAAAAGTCCCTAAATAACCCCTCCCCCAATCAAGCGCGGAGCCCAGAGGAGGTAGAAATCAGGTGCAGACATCTTCAAAAGGAATTAAAAAGCCAAAGCCGATTTTATTTCCTCCAGTCAAGTGTGAATGATGGGGCGGCCCGGCAACGGTGGTGAGGTCTACGGACAAAGCGTGCAGCGAGGGGCTGGGGCGGGGAGGGGCATCGCAAGAATGAAGGCAACTGAGCTCTTTCCTTCCGGGTGCCATTTCCCTGCTGTACTTGGAGGCCATCCACGAAGGCCTAGAGACCACCTTGACCCTGGACACGCAATTCAACAGGTCCCTGCCTCCCCACAAATACCCATCACTCCAAATAGCTGTGGGTTTATCTTCTCAAAACGACTCCCAATGGGCTTATCCAAATACAGCTGTTCGCAAAATTTTCAGATTTGTCAATTTCTAGTAATTTGCATGCTTTAAGTTGAAACCGCGAAAGCTCAGGTTACATTTTAAAATATGCAAGTCTTCTGGGACACTGGTCACTTGGTAAGCCTCAATTGCTTCTTAAAAAGTCGCGGGGGGCGCACTGATTTGAGGGTTTAGAATCCCCCTTTTGGTCACAATACAAAAGTTTTATTCCTGTCCGCCGTCGAGGGGGGCGGGCGTCTGGAGATTTGCTGCCTTGGGCTCCCTCTGATCTTCCACTCATTTGTAGGAACATGTCAGATCGGCCAGGGCCATCTACAATTTTCATTATTCTATTAAGTTGAGGATAACGTGGACAACGACTGGAAAGTAGGATGGCTCATGGAAAGATGCGGGGATGACCCTCGGTCAGCCAAGCCTGGTAGACCAGCGAAAATAAAACAATTGACGTGATTGGCGTCAAAGGCCCGTGTGGACGCCTCCGGGGCAGGGCAGGAACCCAAGAATGCTTAAGATCTCCGCGGGTTCGTGCTTAGCCTGCCGCTGGCAATACAACCTGGAGGATCTCTTCCCTGAGGGTTCATCAGGGACTTACTAGTAGCAGAAGAGGAACGGGCGGGGATGGGGGGAAGGGAAGAGAAAGAGTCAAGCTTTAAATATATTCTTTAAAGGGGGGGAGAAGTGTTTCTTCGCAGATTCGTGGGGTTCCCTTACCAACGTTCCATGCTCAGCTTTGGGGTGTATCTGACGGTGAGAATAGGGATGGCATAAAGCAGGGTGGGCTGTCAGTGGTTGCTAGTGACTTGCTTGGTCTTCTCACCTTTTTCAGGAGCTCAAGAAGCTGAAAGCAAAATTCTTAGCAAGGTAGAAGTGACCAGTTGACCTGGGCTTCTCCCCCGAGACAAGGAGGAGGGATGATGAAAGGTGAAAGCTGGCCTGAAGTAGCTCCTTGGTGTCTTTCTCCCACTTCCAGAAGGAGGACCAGGTTCCCCCATTAACTTTATATTCATTCATTCATTCATTCATTCATTCATTCCTTCCTTCCACAACTATTCATCAAGCACCTACCATGTGCCAGATACTATATTAGACTCTCAAAATGGGCAGGCTAAATGGAAAACATGCCCTATACCCAAAGTTTCAAGACTGGTTCCCTGGAATTGTTTAACATCAGTATGTACCTTGGTCTTGCCAGAATGGATACTCCATAGATTCCAACACTGGGCAAGTGGACACAGGAAATACAACTTTTGCATAACTTTCACTTCTTTCCTTTTTCTTTCTTCAAGTAGCAAAGAACCATTAATTAGAGGAATAATTACTGCTACCCTATATTATCCCAACCTGTTCAATTTCTATCTGCTGCAGACAATGCTAATAATGGCAATTATTGCTTCTATAAACACCCCGAGGCAGCACTCTTCCTCAGCAGTGTGTGTGTGTTTAAAGAATATATATAGAAAGTTCCCCGACTCATTTGCATAGCTTCATCTTTACCTTTTCCCATTCAGCCCTTGCAAAAAGCATATCTATTCAAAGCCCTTGCAAAAAGCATATCTATTCAAAGGGCATTTAGTCCATTTCTTTCTTGGCCGGTAAACCTATTCATCAATTGTTCTGCCTTGTAGATTGCATTCTAATGCTAATCTAGCGTGTTAAATATCTTTTTGTTCCCCTTTCACCGTTTTGTCATTCAGTTTATCCAGTTTTGGTCACCCATTTTATTTATTTATGCGCCTGCTCCTATTCAGGGGCTCATGTATTTTTTATTATGTTGTTTCACTGTCACGCAGTGTCAACTTAGTCTATTCAATGGGGGCTACTTGAAGGCCGGAGGGACAAAGCGTGTACACATTGCACCGCTATTCATTCCGGCCAGCTGGATCGGCTGAAAAAAAAACCTTGTGAAAAGAAACGCCTCACAATGGACACAGAAGAAGTGCACAATGCTAACAGTTTTCCAAATACCACTGATTGGTTTCTTCACAATGAGGAGAAAGCCGCCGCTTTTTCTTAGCTCCACTTCAACAAACAACACTCTCACAAAACCTCCCAACCCTACGTTTTGTTCCCGGACAAAACCTCCTCGACTGTCTAAACGCTCCCACTGAAGGACAAAAAAAAAAAAAAAAAAAAGGATAAAAAAAGCTCTTTTCACCATTTCCCCTTTTTTTTTCCTGCAAGAGAGAAAAAAGAAAGGGGGGGGGGATTGTCAGTGAATTAATAATATCAGTCTTTTAAAAGAAGAGGGCTGACCTTTGAGATGCACTGGGCTGAGGGAGAAAGAACAGGGGAGAGATTAATAAAGTTTGGACGGCGCTCTCTGCCTCGGCTGGGCTGTGGGCGCACGAAAGACTCAGCCACGTCGGGCGGGCAAGTTGCAGGAACTCCGCTCGCCCGGAGCACCCGGCCCGGAGCGCCGCGCCGAGCCTCGCTCTGATTGGCTGGCGCGAGGTCCTTGTCTGCTCTGGGAAGACTCCAATCTCCTCTGCATCTTCTGCGCCTGTCGCCTAGGCAGCCCGGAGCCTGGGGGCCAGAGGGAGATCCGCTGGGTTTTGTACTTCTTTCTCGGGTGGAGGTGTCAAAGAAATAAGCACCGCAGCCAGCTCACTGTCCCCTCCGACCGCGCCCTGGCACAGCGGCAGGGCCCAGCACCGGTCCTCAAAGCCCAAACAGCGCTTCCACCTGTTTGCTCAACGCCCTCAGCAACACGCAGGGCCCCTGGGAGACGAGACTTGTTTAAAACTTTCAGGCGACTGTGACTACCAAATAAACGTCCTTATGGCTTTTTAAAAACTCACATAAAGAAATGGAAGAGGAACAAAAAGAAGGGAGGAAAGTAGGAAGGGAGAGGAGGGAAAGTGATGGAGAAACGGAGGGGGTGGAGGAGCGCCCACAGCAGCTCTTTGCCCAGTCCCAGCGCTGTTATTTGTGGGTCACTTTCAGACTCTTACACCCCCAGCCCATTCTCGACGCCCTCCCGCCTCCCCCGACTTCTGCACAACCCAGCTTGGCCAGAAGCTGTCTCGAGGCGCAGAACTCGCCAACTTGTTAGCAAGACCACTGGAGCCAGTGTGTGATAAACGCGTCTTGGAGGCCCCTGGAGATACTAACACAGCCGCACAATCTGTTGGCGATGTGACCCTGGTGCTCACCCCTGCCCTCCTCCCCTCTCCCCTTATCCGTCTTTCTAGTCCTCTTCCCATTCATCAACACTCAGGAGCATTTCTCCCAGAAAACGCTGATCTTTGGGAAAAGGGGAGGGGGCGGGAGGGGGCGGGGAATCTTCAGGCCGGTGGGGCCGAGCTGGAAGGCTCAGGGAGGTAACTAAGATTTAGGGCTGGGGTGATTTCCAGCGAGCCGCAGGAAGTTCCGTGTTGAGAAGTGATGGGTTGCTACAAAAGGGAAAGACGAAGCTTTGAAAGGATTTAATTAACCGTGTCAGGGATAATTACCCCTGGACAGTCCAAATTAGTTTTGCATAATCGCTCAGAACCATATGAATTAACTTATAATATTGCAAAGAGCTCGGGGAGTAACAGGAGAGGGATCGTTTTAATTAGTGAATCAGGGTCAAACCAGCAGAGCCTATTTCTCACATTTCCAAAACTTTTCATGGTTTTTAAAATATTATTCCGTTGGGAGAAAACAATGACTTTAAAGACTTTGGATTGCTTATAAAGACGTGCAGCTTCAGGGATGGCCTGTGTCAAAGGAGAAAATAGTTAAGACTTGAACATGGTATCTGAGAATTTGCATCTTGGTGAGGGAGGGGTTTGTCCTTGCAGTTAAATATTTTTTTCTGATAGTCTCCTTGATGCCCTATCATTTCTTTTCTAAAACTAAAATACTTTATGAATTTAAACTTTTCTCCAGTGGAGACTTGTCTAGCTCTGGGAATTCAACCCTCTCTGTTAGAATGTATTATACTACACTTCTACTTTAGTGCTGTTAGCACTACAGAATGAAGCACTAAAAAGGCCAAAAGTTGCACATTTCTGTTGGCCGATTACCCTTCCAAATAAAACCTCAAGATGTAAATAAGGAGTACCCCAACGATATGTGAACAAATTACACTGATTTAAGTGGTGGGGCTCTTCCACTAACAAGATAAAGTGGTCAGGCAACTTTCCCCTTAAAATGTTACTGGAAACTGATGAAATGCTTTGAACTGTCTGGATGTTTTCAATGAGCTCTGTTCCACTGGTTCATGAATGCCTTTTTTTTTTTTTAAAGATAATGCAACTACTTGGTTTTTTAAAATCTACTTTCCTATTCACGATTAAAAATGTGATAAATCAGGTTTTTGGCTCTGAATAACAATGGCTTGATTTAGATTTCCTAGTAAATCTATTCAAAAGTGAAACAAAGGGTGCCTTTGGAGGATACCTTACACTTCACCTGGACCAGGCACGTAAGGGCAATTCAGATAAAAATCTTGTTAGGAACTCAACAAGAAATAGAGGATTTTCTCTTTTCCCTGGTTCAGGCTTTATTTAAACTCTTTGTTCAAAAAAAATGAACAGAGTGATAGTCGGATTCTAATTTACAGATATACCTTAGACGCATCTAATATTAAATTAGAAGATCACACAAGAAAACCATTTACACATAAAGGTTAAAACCAATATTTAAACTTTTTAAAACTTTATATTACATAAAGCCAAAATGAAACTAAATACATGTTAGCCAACTTCATTCACAAACATTAGTCAAAATATATACATTTAAAAAGAAACAAAAAACCTTTAATTAAGGAAGGTTGTTTTTGCTAAAATGTGTTTTATCATAATTTGCAAATGAATTGCAGGTGATCTAAAAAATAAGCTAATCCAAGAGGGAACTCCAAAACACATTTAAAAGGTTCAAGTTGGAAGAGAAATGACAACTGGAAATGTAGGCATCTGTCAAAAACAATTCTGTGCTTTTTTTTCAGTTTTCCTAAATAATAAATATCTAATTACCACTCAGACAAAAAGTCTGATTTAATCTTAGATAAAATTGCGATTCTGAAACAGTTCCGCAATACTTAACTTTGACATTTGCTCAAATGTTTTTGAGTCTAAAACTGACTCAAATTTAGGGGAACAAAAATAACACATTTTCCAAGACTCAATGTTTTCACTGACATATACACATTTACAATCTTAAGGTGAATTCAGCCACAAGAGGAAAAGTGCTCTTTTCCTCTTTTGTAAACCGTGTCAAAAATCCAAACCAGTGGACTCTCAGAGACTTAGCTTTTTTCTTAAGGGGGAGAAAATTCAATTGACGACTTTCATCTCACAGAAGTGTCTTGTTTAGATTTCTTGCTCTTTTGAGAAAGAGCTCTCGCTCTGATTTGCATGTGGCAATAAACAAAAGAAACCGTGATCGTCTCACATACAAAAGGCCAGATTCGAGCTGGTCACTGGTCAAGAATGGATCCGGTCTGGGTATTCTGCTAGGGAGCACAGAGATCTACAAAGTTCAAATAGTACAAATAGGGAGCAAGGCAGCTCAGAGCCATCCCGCTCCGGAGAAGCCAATGACACAGATCAGCTTTTCCCGTGTGCCAGCCGTTTCAGACCTAACATTTGAACAGAGTGCATGCAACGCAGACCGGGGGGCGGAAAGGAAAGGAAAGAGAAACAAAAGCAAAATCGACAATAAAACTTCCAACAACAAAACTGGAAAGCTCAACATGTCAAAAAGTTACTCCTCCACCTCTGTGGGTCAAAACGCAACAGGTTCCGAAGTGCAAAGCAAACACCAACTGCTGCCGGATACAACCGCCCTCTTTAAAGTTGGCTGCTGAAGTGCGGGTCGGAAACGATCCTGTGAATTCACACGCACACTCGCCCGCGCCCTCGCGCGCTCTGCCACTCGCGCCCCGACTGGCATCTCTGCCTGTGCCTGGCACCTATACATCTTATGTATGTATATACAAACCGGGCCCCCAGTGGCCAGAGGGCGCACCCGGAGGCCGCGGAACTCGTACCTATACATATGTACACGTGTGCACACCGGTCCTCGCGAGGCGGCCCCGCGGGGTCATAGCGCGGCGGCGTAGGCCGCGGGGTAGGGGTCCAGCTGAGACTTGCCCATGCCCGGCAGCAGGATGTAGGCGAGCGGCGGCTGCAGCCCAGGGCTGGGCCACGCGCTGCAGTTGCACGGGATCATGTAGCCCGGGTTGCCCGGGCTGGGGTGCGAGTGCGTGTGCCCCCCGGCGGCCGCGGCCGCCGCTGCAGCCGCGGCCGCTGCGCCGTGAAAAGCGCCAGCGCCCGCGGTGGGGTAGCCCAGCGACGACGCGTACGGAAGGCCGGACGACGACGACGAGATCTCTGCCATCTTGGAGCCCAGGTCGAGCAGCGAGTAGGGGCTGCCTGCTGCAGCGGCTGCTGCAGCGGCGGCGGCGGCTGCGGCCGACTGCGGGAAGAAGACGCGCGCGGCGGCGGCGGCTGCAGCGGCGGCCGCCTTCTCCGGGTTGGCGAGCAAGGACTCGGGCACCAGGCCGCCGCCTGCCCCGGCGTGGAGTCCGGCGCCCGCCTTGAGCGCCGGGTGCTCGGCGTCAGCCACACCGCCCAGGCCGTAGGGCACGGGGAAGGCGAACTTGTCCTTCTTGAGCAGCGTCTTGGGCTTACGCCGCGGCCGGTACTTGTAGTCGGGGTGCTCCTTCATGTGCATGGCGCGCAGGCGCTTCGCCTCGTCGATGAACGGCCGCTTCTCCGACTCCGTGAGCAGCTTCCACTCAGCGCCCAAGCGCTTGCTGATCTCCGAATTGTGCATCTTGGGGTTCTCCTGGGCCATCTTGCGCCGCTGAGCCCGCGACCACACCATGAAGGCGTTCATGGGCCGCTTGACGTGGTCCACCGGCTTGGACATGCTTTCACTGTGCCGCGGCTGCAGCCCGCCGCCGCCGCCGCCGCCCGGGCCCTCGCCCTCGGCCCGGAGGAAATCAATGTTGGCTGCCCGCGGGAACCCGCTCGGCCGGCCGGCGAGCACCCCCGCGTCGCTCCCGCGCGGGAGGAGGGGGTTGGGGGAGCAGCCCAGGGCCGCGGCGCCGCACTCCCGGCCGCCTTGCTATTCTCCGGCCGAGCGCTCGGGAAAATCCTCTCTGGGACTCTAGAACTTCTCGGCGGTGCTCCCACAGCGCGGTGGCAGTTTGTCCTCGGCTTCCTTTTTGTCCTCTCCGGTTGAGTCTGCTCGATCTCCCCGCAGGTCGCGGCTGCCTGGCAAGCTCCCCCCGCCTCCGTCTTCTCTCTCCTAAATGCAAAGCAGTCCCCAAAGTTGCGTGGCGGAGGCTCTACCAAGTTGAGCCGAGGAGCCCGCCGCCGCGTGCTGCCAAGTGCCAAAGGGGGCTCTCGGCGGCTGGAGTGTTTGGGTTCTCCTCGGTGACTTTCTCATTTGACAGAAGCGGATGGGGGTGGGGGAGGAGGGGAGGTGGCCCCGAAGGAAGAGGAGGGGGAGGCGGAGGAGGGTCCGGGCGCGCCACGGGAACGCCGAGCTCAGCAATGGATATAAATACAAATACTGCAGCACCAGCCGGTCTTCTTGGCCTCGGGCAGGGCGCTGATGGGAACCCACCTATCGGCTGGGGCTTTTTTTTGGGAGGGGCTGTTCCCCCAGCACCTGCCTTTCGAGTCTTCCTCTCCGGCCTTTGCGCTGGAGGGGTGAGGAAGGAGGCTGGGTAGGCTTGAGCAGGCTTGGGGTCGCCGGCCTCAGAGGAAATTCTCCTGGCTCGCCCAAGCGCGGTATCGGGCGGTCCCCCGGGCCATGCTGACTCCGCTCGCTCCGAGGCCCCCCAGGAGCGCCGGCCAACCCTGGCTCCGAAGTACGCCGGGCGTGGAGGGCGGCGCAGCCTCCGCGCGGCGGCCGGAGCCGCGTTCCCTCCGCCGCCGCCCGGCACTTAAAACTAACTTCGCCCAAGTTTCCTGCGCCGGCGCCGCCGCGCCCCTCTCGACGCGCTCTCCTCCGAGCGTGCGTCGCGCTGGGGGCTCCCTCTCTTCGGGGTTCTCCCGCTGCAGCCGACCAGGCGCGGGGGCCACGATGCCGAAGGAGGGGGTTTAAGGAAAACGCGCCATCACCTCAGTTTCGCAGGTCTGCGCTGGCTTTCCCCACTGCGGCCGCGCAAAGGACCCCTTCCTGGCGCAGGTCGCCCCTCTGCGGATCAGAAGGCGGCTGGAGCCCTGTGCCCCCGCTCAGGTGAGTGTCGCTACCTGCATGCGTACGCTCCCGGAGCCGGCGCTGGGTGTGCATGTCCAGCCGCTGCCGTGTGTGTATATCTTGGGGCTTGCGGAGGAGGTGGAGCCCAGGACTCCAGGAGGGAGGAGGGACCAGAGGAGCCTCCTCCCGCTCCCACACCCCCAGGACCTCGAATTAACAGGATCCCCCCTCCCGCCCTCCGCCCCCTCCCAATACTCCTCCTCCCACTCCTTTTCACTTGAGAGCAGGTTTAGGCGAGTGGAGAGTCCGCAGCGCGCCGCGGAGTCTGCGCACTGTTTTGCGTTGGCATCCCCCGGTGTCACTGCTGGCTGCCCCGGCCGGCCCAGCGCTGCTACCAGGTCGCGGCTCCGGGAGCATCTGCCCGAAGAATGAAGGAGGCGCCCAGAAGGAGAGCCTCGAGACCTACGAAGGAAGAGGGTTCAGCTTGGGGAAGGGAGGGACGCACCCTTGAAAATATTTGAGACTGTTCCTAGCAAGAAATTGCTCATTTTCCTTGGAGGTCCAGATGTAACTTGCAACAGATGCTTCCCGCATTTTCTTGCACTGCTGGTGCATCTAGTCTGAAGTAGTGGAGTGAAAAATAGCTCAGGAGGGACTGAGCGTCCTCTTGGCAAACCTTTCGAAAAGGAGCTGGCCCAGGCTGAGAGTATGCATCTTAGAGTTTTTAACAATTGTTTTGTTTTCTTTTAATCCTGGTCTCCACAACCATCTGTATTGCTGATCTCTTTAAGGTACAGTTAACTTTACAGTATCTCACTTAAATGCACAAGGTGAAGTTGTCGATAATAAGTATGAATTGTTTTCAAAGAAGTAAAATATATTCATCACTTTATACTGGGATATTTTTATGCTTTTGAGTAGTGTTTTCTTGCTTGGTAGTTAGAGCAGTTTTTTTTCTTGAATTGACATGCAAAAAATTAAACAGCATAGTTTTGTTTGCATGTTTTTCCCACTTCTTGATCTGCTGCACATCTGTCTGGGGGTTGTAGTCTCAAGGTGGCCTGCCTACCAGGGAGAACTTGCTTGCCTTCTTTCTTTGGCAGTTTGAATTTGACTTAGCCATGTGTTATGTGCAAGTAGGAACTTCTATAAACGGTTAACTTTTGAAGTCTTCCTGCAATTTATGTTGAGTTCACACCCACACAGAAACACAAGCATTGAATGTAATTATGAACTTAAATAAGAATTGTTTTAGGCCATCATGTATTTTAAAGTTAGACTTCTTTTGTTGTTCATTTTAATCAAAGACTAGTGATTGTTTTCTTTTTAATTTTAGTTGTGATAACTAGAAACGTGAATCAGCAATAGCATGTTTTGTGGTTTAGTGTTTTTCTTAAGATGGTACATTTACAAATGTTTACGTTGTATCAGTTATGCACTTGTATTGCTAAAACAATTGAACCGATTTCTCCAGAACCATATTCCTTTAAGAGGCTTTGTAAAGACACTCTGTCATTCGCAGAATATTGGTGGTACAATAAATGGGTAGCACAATGTTAAAACACTAGCACTTACATAGACTAGAATATTAAATATTCTGTTTTCTGATAATAAACTACAAAATTATAATTTCTGAGTTTTTAACTTACTAACTTGTATAAGTTTGATACAAATATATTATAAACAAAGAATATATGTGTAGAAACACAGGAGATGAAAAACTGTTATTCATTAAACATTATGAACAAAGTTGAGTCTAATCATAAAAATTACCTTGACACATGAAAAAGATAAGAATTGGAGCAATGCACTTGACATTGGTGAATTAGATTATTTTACACTCTTTAAACTGTAAAATCTGTAATAAATTATCATATTGAAAAGAAATGTATATGTGAATGAAATGTATGCTAATGTATGCTATAACTTATAAAAATACAAAAAATTCCTTGGATATAGTTTTTCCAGTATTAACTCTTCAGAAGTACCTGTGTAGTGATAGTAAAGGAACTGAATTTGAAAGTTCTGAAGTCCACGAGTGTTGAACTACAGAAGACAAAGGTGTCATTTTAAAAACTGTACTTGTTTGTCCATTCACCCAATAAAGCTTCACACATTTCAAAAAAGGAGAGATGTGGGCTTCAATTTTGCATTTTAGGGGATCAATATTCTTGGCCTAAGCTCTTCATATTCAAGGAAGGAGCCCTTCTATAAGCTGTGAATTAAAAGATAGCAACTAGATATCACTGTTATTAACCAACTTCACCCTCTTTCCTGAATCTGGTTGAACTTTTAATAAAGTAAAATTTCAAGCTATTTTCATTCATATGTACCAAAATGTTAATTCACTTTTAATTTCCTCCTATGTTATATACAAATTGATGGTGTCCTATTTTTCTTCTTGTGCCATTTTATCCAAAAGATGAAAAAAATAGTAGGATACAGGAAATAGAATAGTCTTATGGGAGGAAATAGTGAAGGAAGAATAAACTGAAAGAAAATTGTGTGATCGGCCTTGTCCACTCTTGTTAGTAAAAACCTGGAGAAAAGACTAATTGGATCAGTGGAATTGTGTGGGTCTGTTTTCCTGTGTCCACAGAAATAGTAACAGTAATAGTAAATATATCTATTCAGGAACTGAGAGACACTCAAAAAAGTTGATGTGTCTGTTGAAATTGTTTCCAATTTTTACTACCAAGCCCTTCCCAGTAAATGGTCTCCTTCTCAATTCTAAAACTTTCACTAGGAGGCAGCAATGAGGTTGTTGGGGAATTTTAAAATACCCTGGCAACACCAGACTAACTAGCTCGCTTTCTCTTTCTCTTCATTAAAGAGAATACCTAAGTCCCCAAACGAACTAAGACATTCCCCTCCATCTTTTTCAGTCTCCCCTCTCTCACTGGATTTTCACCCAGATAGTTCATGGTTGCATTTTTCTAGAACCAGGGATGTGGAAGACCCCAGCAAAGAAAAGAAACCTATGGGGTACTGAGAGATAACCAGAGGGAAGGGATGGGTAGTAAAGGTGATGCCATCAATATGAAGAGGGCAGGTAATCTCACCAGGAACACTCAGAGCCTGCGGCTGAAGTCAGAGAACCTCGAGGTTCTGTTCTTAAGCAAGTGCACTGCAAGAAGCCATGAGCTTTCATACCTGTGTGCAAAGGAAAGAAACCAGCAAACGATGTCAACAGCCAACCTTAGACTTTTGCTACCGCCCTCCTGTCCTACTATCAGTCCCGATAAAGGGAAAACCCCAAGGACATGGTCCACATAAATCCCAAGACACAAGAAGAGCTGATGGAGTTCAACAGTCTTGGTTGGAGCTACTAGATGCAAAAGTGGCCCTTTACTGCTAAATTTTCCTCTTTTGGAGATTTCTTTTTAATTTTTTTAGTTGTAGATGGACACAATTCATTTATTTAATTTATTTATTTTTATGTGGTGCTGAGGATGGAACCCAGTGTCTCACCCGTACAAGGCCAGTGCTCTACCACTGAGCCACAACCCCAGCCCTCGTTTTTGAGATTTCTGTCCCTTTATTCACACCACTCCTGCCATACCTGGAAACTAGGAATATACAGATCACACTTTTCCTCATTTCTTCTTTACTGTGCTCAAGCAGGCTGGCATTTTCAAAAGAGGCTTTACCTAGATGACAGCAAGAAAATCAAAATAAAAAAACAGCCCCCTCTTGCCCCTCCCAAACCTTTATGATAAAAGACAATACAAATAATCCAAGATGGACAACTTCACAAAATTCTGATTTTAGATCCCATTAATCCTATAAAGCATGGAATGCTTCAATTGTCTTAGGCTAAGTGCTTTTTAGGGGGGAGAGAACTAGTCTTAAAACCACAAATGAATGAGGAGATGTGGATAGTCAGCCTGTTGTCATGTGGCCTGTGTAATGAAAAATCCTTCAAACCTTCTGTCGTTTTCAAAAGAGGAGACTGGGTTCTGGTAGAGTGGGGTCACTTGTAAATTTTGTCACCAGTATGGGCTGGTTTATTTATAGAACAAAGCTGAGCGGGGGGTCCCCCTTAAACAGCCCAGCAGGGTGGTAGATAGGTGGTGCTTCTGGTTTGACAGAACCCACTCTGACTGTCCTCCCTCCCAGCTCCTAGGCTGCCGAGTTCTGTGTGGTCCTCCGACTCTAATTCAGTTTCCTGCTTTAGATCTCCTGTGCTGAGTAGTTTATGAGTTATTGAGCTTCTAAGATACTTTTGCATGCATTCTCTTATTTAATTTTTAGGAAAACCCTGTAAAGTAAGGTTTACCATCTGCAACTTGTAGCTTGGGGGACCAGAGCCCTGAAGTAACTTGTCCAAGGTCACACAACGTAAGTGGAAGAATTGCAATTGACATCGTGCTTGTGTCCTTAACCAGCACCACCTGAGTCCAGTGGAAGGCTCAGCTTCTTCCTGGCTCAGATTCTCAATTCAAACTACTTCCTCAAGCTTGCTGTGACTCACCCAGTGCTCCACTCCCTCTTTGAGGGAGGGTGGGAGTGCCTGGTAATCTCTCTAGTAAGGTGCTCCAAAGCCACAACAGCCCAGTTAAAAGGGGCAGTCCTCAAAGTCCATCCTGGCTGCTCTGCTGCCAGGCCTCCCCTGGCCTATGAGGTCAGCACAGCTTTGGTCTGAGTTGCAATCCACTATCCCTGCTCTACGGACCTCCCATTGCAAACACTAAACCATTGCCAGCCCTGAATAAACCCAACCTCTACCCTTTCTCTGATAGCCACAGCTGCTAAAAGGACTCTCATAACAATGTTATCTAATCTCCCTCTTTATTTCCCCCAGCCCTAGGTGGGGGCCTTCCTTCTTACCTCCTCCCTTCTCCCTCCCTCTCTACGTTTCTTTTGTGAAGCCCAGGCACACAAATTTGGTTTAATCATAGCTTCTGATTCATAATACATTCTTATAATTGGCCCATCAATAGCCTGTTCTTATTTATTTAGCTTTTAATAATTTAACAAGCACCTACGAATCTATCACCTAAAATAAAATCAGCTGGTAAACCTATAGCTAAGCAAATGATTTAGGTTAGCCACCTCCCCCACCCATGGAACCATTTTCATTACCTTGATTTTGGTATACTTTTTAAAAAGTATGTTTTGATTTTATTACTATTATTGTTTTCTTTCTTTATATTTATTTTGCAGTACTGGGGATTGAACCCAGGGGCTCTTTACCACGGAGTTACATCCAAGCTCTTCATTTTTTATTTGGAGACAGGGTCTTGCTAAAATAAATTGCCCAGGCTATCCTCAAACTGTCTATCCTCCTGCCTCAGCCTCCTGAGTTGCTGGGATTACGGGCCTGTGCCACCACACCTGCCTTTGTTTTTATTTTAATTTGTCTTTTACTTAAAAATGTTTTCATAATCTTTATTGATTTTTTTTCCATTTAATCATATGTGGATATGTCAATCTTATTGCATCTTGCTGTCGTTTATTCATGTTAGCTGCTATCTAAAGTTCAGTTGCATAAAGGCGCCACAGCTTACAGCATGCTCTCTCTGTTCATGAGCATGAGGGTTGTTCCCAGTTTTGAACCACTTTGAACTGGCTGCTAAAGGCAGTCTCACTCGTGTGTACTGGTGTGCATGCACTCGGGCAGAAAGCTGCAGTAATGGGAAGCTCTCCTTCTTCCATGCCCTTTCTCCAGTTGGGTCCATCTGTGTTTCTGTTTGCTTTGATTTTTCTCCAGGCATTCAGAGCATTGGGTTATTTTGTTTGCTTGTTTTTTAAATATTTTGCCTCACGTTTATTATCTATGGAGAGATTGGTCCTATAGAAGCTATTTCTCCATTATCAGAATCCATCTGAAATTGATTGGGGGGGTCAGTAAGAGATTTGGTTTCTTTCTGGATGAATATTCAATTTTTTAGAACCATCATCATGGCCTTTTCATACTGCTCATGAGTGCTACCTTCACCCTAAGTAAAATTGATATGAACTGATTTCTGAGCTCTTTATTTTGCTTCATGTTTTTCAGTTATTTTTGTACCAATATTGTGCTGTCTTAATTCCGGTAGAGCAAGTTCTCTCGTCTTCTTTTTCCAAAGTATCTTGGCTGCTCTTGGCCTTTGTATTTCCATAAAAATTTTAGAACACATTGTCCAGTTCCAAATATTTTTTAAAGACCCAACTATCTTTTAAAAGCCTTTTAATTAAGATTGCTGTAAACCCCTAGGTTGATTTAAGGAGAACTGACATCTTTATAAAGTTAGTTCTTTTAATTCATGAACCTAGTATCCCGCCATTAATTTTGTTGTTCTTCCTCTCAGTAATAGCTTTTGGTAAAATTCTTATATATCTCTTATTCCTAGGTCTTAAAAATATTTTTATACCACTATAAGTAGCATATTTTAAAGTTGCTATCTTTTAAGAAAGAAAACATCTCTTCAAGAATTTTAGTTTCTGTTCATTGTTGGTGTATAGGAATGCAACTGATTTTTATATGTTGACTTTGAAAGTGGCAACCTTGTGAAATAATTTTTAATTTAAATAACTGAAAATTCTTTTAGATTTTCTACATAAAAAATCATATACTCTGTACATATTGAGAGTTTTGTTCCCCCATGCTAATTCTTGCATATTTTACCTCTTCTTGCTTTGCTGCACTGTCTAGACTCTTCAGGTCATTGTTGAATAGAATTTGTGATGGTACATGTTCTTGCCTTTGGTTCATGTATGGCTTCCTGGGGGTGGAGGGGGTCACCATTCTCTTTCCAGAGTTAGGGACTTTGAACAGTGTAATTGAACCCTGGTCCTACCGCCACCCAATCACACACATTGACACATTTTGCTGGGATTCTTCTTGGTTATGCTTTCCTTAGTTCAGACAGTTGGCTAACCAAGCCATTCAGTATTTCGAATAAGGACCCCACTCACTGAGTGCATCAACTCTGAACACTGGAGAAGTTGCTCCTTCCTGCATTCTTCCATATTCCCGGCATAGGTTTTTGCCAAATAAAGTTGCTCACCACTTGCCTATTTATGATCTCAGGCTGCTGTGGCTTGTTCCTCTACCATCATGTGATGCACCTCACATTAGGAACTGTAGCCACTGTGCCCACATGGGTAGGCAGAAACTCCAGGGCCCTGAAGTCTGGGTCAGTTCTCCCTAGTTTCTTGCACCCCCTTTGAAGAGTGTAACCATTTGGTCTAGCCTCGGTGTCTGGTTAAGGGCAGGCCAGAGCCCCCAAACCCTCCACATGGTTCATACCTAAATGAGAGCATTTGCTGTACCCGAAGTTTGTTGTTTCCTTTCTCTGGAGTCAGAATAAAATAACCCAAGAAGAAGCAAAGCCATCATTCCTTCTAATTTTTGTTGCTCGAATATAATGACAGTACACAAGTTAGGAATCCTGAAATATTAAAAAATAGTGATTTGTCTAACAGCAATCTGTACCTAATCAGTCCAGCTGCCTGAAAAGATGACTCATGACCT
The DNA here is from genome assembly GCF_902686455.1 of Sciurus vulgaris. Taxonomy (NCBI): domain Eukaryota; kingdom Metazoa; phylum Chordata; class Mammalia; order Rodentia; family Sciuridae; genus Sciurus; species Sciurus vulgaris. Next base: position 171,687,399 of record NC_136464.1, read on the forward strand.
CAGTGGACTTATCACCCCCTGATCTTTGTCAAGTCACATTGTATTTTAATGCTTTGTTTGTGCACCGAAGTGTTTCTATACACTTACTTCCTAGTTGACGTGTCTTTTTGTTCATTATCAGCCTCCAATTTCACATTCCAGTCAGTTGTCAGGAGTGGCTTGACTCTAGAAACACAGGCACGCCTGCCACGCTACTTTTCAATGCGCTTTTAAAACAGTGTTTGACATTTATGCATGTACATTGTCTGCTAGCAAGCACATCTATTGCTGTCAAAGTTCTGTTTTTGATAAAAATTTGTCTCTGTTTATTTACTTGAGACAAAAAGGAAGCTGTCGCTGTATCACAGGGCTTGCTTTTGAATTAGATTCTGTCTTTACTACTTGGACACGCGGGAGTGATTTAAGAGACTGGAAACAATATAAGAAAATATTATTTGATAGATTTATTAATAATAGTTTGGAGTTGCTTTTTCTATGAACCTTTTGTGACAGAACTCCAAAGGTCTGAGTTGTCTTCTCCCAGCTTTATGCATCTCTGGGCCATGGATGGGCTATTATCCTACTGCCAGCACCTCCTGGTTTCAACTGTTAACCCATTTGTGTTTCCTTACCTGACTTCAGACACCCAAGGGCAAGGACCATATCTTTTTGATCTTTACATCTCAGCACCCAGCACAGCTCCTGGCATCACAAAGAAGCTCTATAAATTGTTGGTGAATGAACAAATCAGCCACACGCTCTTAAGTCCATATGTGCACAGCCAAGAAGGGAGAGGTGGAAGACTGAACCCCATGTTTCAGATACAGGATTATCAAGCTAATCTTAATTAATTAATTAATCTTAATGAAGTCTACACTGATGCTGGAAAATGCAATGACTTAAATAATGTTAAATAACATACCCCAAGTAAAACTCCCATATTCTTACCTTCTATTATCAAGATATTTTAAGTATGATCCATTCCACATGCTCTTGCCCTGAATAATTTGGTCATTATCTAAGTCCTTAATTTTAAATTGCAATTGAGGACAGGTCTGTCACAAAGGCATTTGTGAATGTTCAACTGTAAAAGTTGTTTAACCTTGGCTTTTAAAAATTCCTTAACTATAAAGTGAAATTTTGTAATTAAATTGTCACATATTTTTATATTTTTATAAAATGAATGTAATACTTAAAAGACTGGCAATTAGGGCTGGGGTTGTGGCTCAGTGGTAGAGCACTTGCCTAGCATGTGTGAGGCACTGGGTTTGATTCTCAGCACCGCATATAAATAAATGAATAAAATAAAGGTCTAACAATATCTAAAAGACATTTACAAAAAAAGACCGGCAATTGTACATTCTCATTTAATTCATTCTAAAAATCACATTATCTTTTTGTGCTATGCTTTAACAGAGTGATGCAATTTTTATGGTAAGAATTCTTTGGACCTGGGGCAGTCAACACTTAGAGAACTCTCAGTTGTACCACGGTGAGCCCTTTTATATTTGATTTCCAAAAGGGGCTTGGGAAGAGGGCAGGTAAAGAACTACTCAAATATTTTGTTTCAGACTTATGCTGTGGACTGAATTATGGTTTCTCCCAAATATGTTGAAGCCCTAACCCCCAGTGTGGCTGTATTTGCAGATGAGGCCTCTAAGGAAAAAAACAAGGTTAAGTAGGCTAGTAACAGTGGGTCCCTGAACCAATATTAGTGCCCTGATAAGTCCTTGTAAGAACAGGCATTGGAGAGCGTGTGTTCTCATCCCCCCTCTTTCTCTCTCTGTTCTCTTCTCTCTCTCCTCCCCATCTTTTCCCTATTCCATGCTCTGAGGAAAGGCGATATAAGTACAAAGACCCCATCAACAAGCCAAGAACAGATCCCTCACCAGAAATTGAATCATACTGACATGTTGACGTTGGACTTGCCACTTTCCTGAACAGTGAGAAAATAAATATTTTTTGTTTAAGCCACCCAGTCTGTGATATTTTGTTATGGCAGCCCAGGCTGGCTGATAGAACTTCTACAGTGTTTGATATTTTACATCAAAATTTGTTTTTGTCTTTTGTTACACAAAAAAATAATAACTATGTCTCCCACCCATCAGTAACTTTGCTCCTCTTCACCCCCAAAGTAAAGTTTTAATTCTGAAGCAGATTTTCCTTCATCTTCTCAAACTGTACTAGTTCCTTCTGTAAAGACAGAAGAGTTTAGTGGCATAAACTGAAAATTGGTGGGTTTTTAAAATCGTTTTTCTTAGAAAAGCAGAGGTCTTGGATGTTGGGCTGGGATTGAGGGGCTGTATCTGGGAGTCTGAGGCAGAGCTATGCTTAGGGGAATTCTACAAAGCACAAGGTGATGATCAGAGAGATTTGTGTGTACAGAGGGTGAAGGAAGTTACAAGAAGCATTCATACTACACTACTTTTAAAGAATTATTGTGATTAGCTCTACATGGAGTTGAGATGACAGGCTGATGCTCGACTCTGTGTGTCTTTGATTTTATGTTACCATGGAAATTCAACTGGCTGCCTCCAGAAACCTGTGTTCAGTGTCTATAGACTCTGGTAAATTAAAGATTTGAGGCATGTCTTTCATTGATAATTGAAGTCTAATAACTCAGTCCGTGAATCTGAGTTGACCTCAGTGGCTTGCTTGACCAATATGATTCAGCAAAAGTGTCACTCTAGGACCTTTGAATCAGGCCATCAGAAGCTCTGCTTGCTGGGGTTCTTGGTCTGTGGGAGCCCCAAGTGGCCATATGAAATTTTCAACTACTCAGACTAACTCTTTGAAGAGATGTGCTGATATGTAGTACTGGTTGATTTAAGCCTTCTGGACATCCCTGCCAAGGTGCCAGACATGAGATCCTCTAAGGTAATGGTCCACCAGCAGATATCACCCAATGACCTTTGTCGTGACATGTGAGACAGAAGAATCAACCTGCTGAGCCCTGCCTGAATACCTAACCTACACAATTATGTCATACAATAAATTACTTGTTGTAGTAACCCGCTATTTTTCAGCAGTAGATAACAAACAACAACAACTCTCAGCTAGATATTCAAGTCTAGAGTTACAATTAACAACCAAGTCAATCTATTAGTTTACAAGTGGATTCTATTAAAGACTCCTTAGTTCCTTTAAACCCTGATGAGCCAGATTTAATATAACAAGTAAAGTAGAAAAACACAAAGTTTGTAAAGTCTGCAAGAGAAAGCTTTCCCAGCACAAAGAAAATGACTCAATAGCTGCAGAAGTTCTGTATAGTTCTATATAGTTTGGGCAGAATAGGGGAGAGGTTAGCGAGAAGCTCCTCTGCCTGGTTGGGACCACTCTGTTGTAACCTTTTTTCTAGTTCAGAGTACTGTCTCTTAATTTTTTTTTTCAATTTTTAGTTGTAAATGGATATGATACCTTTATTTTATTTATTTATTTTTATGTTGTGCTGAGGATTGAACCTAGTGCCTCACAATGCCAGTTAAGTGCTCTCCCACTGAGCTACGACCCCAGCTCTGGCTCATAATTTTTAATCCTGAAAAAACAAAACAAAACAAAACAAAACAGCCTTTTCTTAGTTACTTAGTTAAAAAGGAATAAACTCTCTTTTCCAGACTTTCTGGGAGGGGCACAGATTTACTTCCCATGAGGAGAGAGACAAACTTCCCCTGACCACATATGGCACTTTTCACTTGTGTAATCATAGCTCAAAGGAAATTCTTTAACAAACTATATAGTTTAAATCTAAAATATTAGACTATCTCAATTAACAAAATAAATGCCAAAAATATAATATTTTCTATTTTCTGGTAATATTTGTCTTACAGTTAGTAGGATTCTGGAGTCACTCAATATTGTCTTAGTTTTAGGTGTTATGTTCAGAATTACATCTCTTTCTTTTAAAAACTAACTTCTGATTTTGTGATTTTTGAAGTATAAATTCTTTATATAAATGGTGATTTTGAAGTGAATAAATTCACTTCATTGGATTGAGAAAATAGTCTGTGCTTACGTGAAGGCTAATTATGAATCTAACAATAATACTGTTTAAAAAAGTAGGAGTAGAAACAGAAGACATGGCCAGAGGACAGAAAGCTTCACCTCAAAATTAACATGCAATAATACATTTTGATGATGTTTATTTGGTGGGGTTCCATCCTCTTTGCTTTAGCTATGGGCTTTTTGCTTTCATCTCCATCAGGGAATACGTTGCTTAAGGAAAATATTAGTAATGTCTACCGAGATGGATTAATAAATTCCATTGCTGACTGGACTCCTACTCAATCTTGATGAATCAATGGTTTTGTGGTTTCTGAAATCAGCAGAGCCCATCAATTAAAATACATATTGCAATTAATGTTTTTAATTATAAACACTGAATAGGATGCTACCTCAGAGAATAAGCAGTATGTGTTAAAAAGGCAGGTAGGAGCAACACAGTGGAAGAACGCTAACCTGGGAATCAAGCATGTGTTTGAGTTCAATGTGGACTCCATAATAGTTGCCAGCTAATTTGTGGAGTCTCAGTCTCTTCACATGTAAAATGGGAACAATAATATCACTCTTGAACCCAGGGCCTTGTGCTTGCAAGGTAAGCACTCTACTAACTGAGCTATGTCCCCAGCCCAATAATATCTCTCTTAGCTAATGTATCAATTGTGAAAATCAGAGGCAATGCAAGCAAATAGTAAAACACTGGTTTTCAGAAAAAGCATCCATGAACTTCCCAAATCATGAGTGAAGACAGGTGTACCTGGTTCACCAGGGCAGAAGGGCAAAATGGCAGGACGTTAGGACTAGGGAGGAGAAACCTCTTTCAATTGAGTTGACTAGGATTGTGAATATTATTTTTCCTCCAAGGGATTTTTGCTTTTATTTTAAGGCACATTTTGCTTGAGTCTCAGTACCCTCTTCTATTTGGTTCATAACTTAGCTAACTATCAAAGGCAACTGTCATGTCATATAAAGAGGATTATTTTTATAGCATCTTTATTAAGATGTAATTTACATACCATACAATTTACCCAGTGAAGGTGTATAATTCAGTGTTTCTCAGTATATTCACAAAATTGTGTAATCCTCACCACGATCAACTTTAGAACATTTTAGTTACTACAAAAAGGAATCCCATACCCATCAGCAGTTACTCTCCATTATTCTCCAGCTGTACCCTCTCCACCCAGCCTTAGGCAATCACTAATCTACTTCTTGTCTCTGTAGATTTGCCTGTTCCGGATTTTTCATATAAACATCATCAGATGATGTGTGGTGTTTGGTGAGAGGCTTCTTTCACTTAGGACAATGTTTTCAAGGTTCATTCAGGTTGCAGCGTGTATCAGTGGTTTATTCTGTTTTATTGGTGACTAATATTTCATTGTATGGACACATCACATTTTATTTATCCATTCATGAGTTGATGGACATTTGGGTTGCTTCCGCAATTTGACTCTGATGTGTTGCTATGAACATTCATGAAACAATTTTTATGTTGCCATATATTTTCATTTTTCTTGGGTATGTACCTAGGAGTGGGATTGCTAGGTCATATGGTACTCTATGTTTAAACTTTCAGTGAGCAACTCATCTAGAAAGTACTACTATTAGTAATTGTTTTAGCTAACCTGTTTTGCTGTTTTCCAAAATGACTGTGCCAATGTAAATTCCTTTTAGCTGTATGAAGTTCCAATTTTTCCTCATCTTCACTGTATTAGGGTCCCTCAGAGAAACAGACCTAATGAGAGTTGACTTCCATGATTATGGAGGCCGAGAAGTCCCAAGATCTGTAGCAAGTTGGAGAACTGGGAAATTACTGGCTTACTTCAGTAGAGTCTGAAAAGAGGGAAGGGTAGGATAACAGTGAAAGTCCCTATGCAAGTCTGAAGACCTGAGAGCCAGGAGTACCCATGTCTGAAAGCAGGAGAAGACAGATTTCCCAGCCTGAACAGAAAAAGCAAATTCATCCTCCCATTTTGTTGACTTTGGGCCCATATTGTGATGGCAATCTTCATTATTCAGTCTACTGATTCGAATGCTGATCTCTTTTGGAAACACCCTCACAGACACATCCAGAAAAGATGTTTTACCAAATATCTGGCCATCCCTTATTCCAGTCAAGTTGATATATAAAATTAACTATCACATTCACTCACACTTGCTATAATGTATCTTTTACTATAACTATTCTACTTGCTGTGATATGGTATCTCATTGTGGTTTTGATTTACATTTACATGGACAGCTAATGATGTTAAACCTTTCTTGTGTGCTTTTGATCATTAAAACTATGCTTTCTTTGGAGAGATACCTATTTGGATTCTTTGTTCATTTTTAATTGGGCTATTTGCATTTTTATTGTCGAGTTCTAAGAGTCTTCTTGAAATAGGTAAGTATGAATCCTCCAACTTTGTTCTTTTTCAAGATGGTTTTGGCCACTTGGAATCACCTGCATTTCCATATTAATTGTAGATTAACTTTTCAATGCCAATTAAAGAAACTACCTGGGATATTGACATGTATCAAAATCTGTTGCATCCATTGAATCTGTCAATCAATTTGGAAATTATTGTTATCTTAACAATATTATGTCTTTTTGAAGCAAGAACGTGGAATGGCTTTTTATTTTTTTTAGTGCTTCTTTAATTTCTTTTATGTTTTATAGTTTGCAGTGAACAAATTTTACATTTCTTTTGTTTATTCCTCAGTATTTATTTTTTTGCATAGTGTTTTAAATGGATTTATTTTCTTCATTTCATTTTCAAATTGTTGCTGGAGTATGGGAATATGATTGGTTTTTCTTTCTTTCTTTCTTTTTTTGGTACCAGGAATTGAACCCACGGGTGCTTCACCACTGAGCATGCTCCCAGCCCTTTTTATTTTTTTAAATTTTGAGACAAGATCTCACTAAGTGGCTTAGAGCCTCACTAAGTTGTTGAGACTGTCTTTGGATTTGTGATCCTCCTGCCTCAGCCTTCTGAGCCACTTGGATAACCATTGTGCCCGGCATGATTGATTTTTATGTATTAATCATTTATCCTTCAATCTTTCTTGATGCTTGTTTTTTAGTTTTAGAACTAAAAAAAATGTATTCCTTAGGATTTCCTATATACAAAGTCATGCCAGTTTTAAATAGAGAGGTTTCACTTCTTTCTTTCTAATCTTGATGACTTTCTTCGCAAGGACAAATTGCTCTCACCCAAACCTTCACTACAATGCTGAGCAGAAGTGATGAGTTTTCAGTCTTCTACCATTAAGTTTGGTGTCACCGCTGGGTTTTTCACGGACCACCTTTGTCTTTATTAAGATGTAATTTACATACCATACAATTTCAATCTTTGTCAGGTTGAAGAAGTTACCTTCTGCCTCTAGTTTGTGTGTGTGTGTGTGTGTGTGTGTGTAAAATCATGGCATGTTGAACTTAGTCAATGCTTTCCCTGCATCTATTGAGATAGTCATGTCATTTTCATCTCTTATTCTATTGAAATGTTGTGTTACTAGTGATCACAAAACCAACCCCATATTCTTAAAATGCAACATTCATGAGATATAATCCTTCTTATAAATGGTGGATTCCGTTTTCTTGTGTTAGTGAGGACTTCAGTGTCTACATTCATTTGAAGTATATATCTAGAGTTTCCTGTGATGGCTTTTTCTAGTTTTGGCATCAGGTTCATATTGGTCTCATAGAATGAGTTGGAAAGTATTGCCTTTTCTTTAGTTTTTCTTTTTTTTTTTTTTTTTTTTTTTTTTTGGAAGAGTCTATGAAGAATTGGTATCAATGCTTGTTATGGTTTGGATGCGAGGTGTTCCCCAAAAGCTCACATGAGACAATGCAAGAAGGTTCGGAGAAGAATGATTGGGTTAGGAGAGTCTTAAGTGAATCAGTGAATTCATCACCTGATAGGGATTAACTGAGTTGTAACAGTAGGCAGATGGAGTGTGGCTGGAGGAGGTGGGGCACTGGGCGCATGACTTTGGGGTATTGATTATGTATCTCTCGCTGCTTTCTGATCATCATGTGAGCTGCTTCCCTCTACCACACTCTTCTGTCATGATCTTCAGCCTCACCTCCAGCCCTGAGGAATAGAGTCTGCTGCCTGTGGATTGAGACCTTTGAAACATGTGAGCCCCCAAATAAACTTTTCCTCCTAAAATTGTTCTGGTCAGATTTTTTAGTCACAGCAGTGAAAAAGCTGACTAAAACAATGCTTCTTTGAATGTTTCATAGAATTTGGCAGTGAAGCTACCTTGGCCCGGGCTTTTCTTTTTTGAAATTATTAATTGGGATGATTAATATTAGGTGTTAATTTGGAGGGTGATTTTTGCATGAAGTTGATATTTAAGTTGTTGAGCTTTGGGTAAAGCAGATTGACATCCATAATGTGGGTGGGTCTCATTCCATCAGCAGAAGGCCTGCTAAGAACAAAAAGAAAGTTCTGCAGATTGCCTTCAGACTTCATTTGCTTTGTGGACTACCTGGATCTGCATCCTGCTGGGCCAACTCTGCAGATTTGGGGCTCGCTAGCATCCATAATCATGTGAGTCAATTCCTTACAATAAACCTCCTTCTCTCCAAGTATATACATCCCATTGGTTCTGTTTCACTGAAGAACCCTAATTAATATACAAATACACTTATTTTTTATGGGTTTACTCAGATTTTCTATTTCTTTTTAAATTGACTTTGGTAATTTATATCTTTCTAGAACTTTCCCCATTTCAACTAAGTTATCTACTTTGATAGCATATACTTGTCTACAGTATTTTTTACAATCCTTTTAACTTGTACTATCCATTACTGTCATTGGTTGGTATTAATGTTATCTCTTTATTTTCTGAATTTTTTTTGTCAAAAATTATTTTTAATTGTTTCATATTAGTTATATGTGACAGTAGGATGCATTCAGAAAAATTGTAAACAAATGGAGTACAAATTCTCCTTCCACAGGCTGAAAGTGTTGCAGACACAAAAGTAGTTTAATCCCACATGTATTCAGAATATTGATGTCCAGATCATTTCACTGTCATTCCCCTCCTTACACTGATTCCTTTCCCCTCACTACCTGCTGCACAATCCAAAGACTCTTCATTTTACCTACCCCCATTATGGATCAGCATTTGCCTGCCAGAGAAAACATTTGACATTTGGTTTTTGAGGTTTATTTTCTGATTTTTGTAATTTTTTTCCCCCACCTTGGTCAGTTTGGATAAAGGTTTGATGTTTTTGTTGATCTTTTTAATAAAATCAGCTTTTGATTTTCTTGATATTCTCTATTGTTTTCTAGTCTTTATTTCACTAATTTCTACTCTGTTGTTTCTCTTCTTCTTTCTTTAGATTATGTTGGTTTCCCTTTTCTGGTGTCTTAGGTGAAAGTTTGGGTGTTGGTTTCCAATCTTCCTTCTTTTAAGTACAGACTTTAACAACCATAAATTTCCCTGTATGCATTGCTTATGTACAAGATATTTGTTGATATGTCCTGTTTTAACTTTTTTGCATCATACAATTTATTATAATTTCTTTGCAATTTCTTATTTAGGAATATATTTCTTAACCTCTATGTATTTGTAAACTTTCTAGTTTTCCTTTGTGATTGATTTCTAATTTCACTTAATTGTGGTCTGAGAATATACTTTATATGATTTTAATTCTTTAAGATTTATTGTGGCTTATTTTAGAGTCTAACATATGGTCTCTCCTGGAGAATGTTTCATGCACACTTGAGATGAATGTGTCTTCTGGTGTTATGAGTGGAGTGTTCTTTTAGTTATAGTGCTGCTCATGTTTTCTATTTCCTTATTAATATTTTAGTTGTTCTACCCATTATTCAAAGTGAGGTATTGAAGTCTCCAAATATTATTGCTGAATTCTCTATCTCTCCTTCAATTTTGTCAGTTTTTGCTTATGTATTTTGGATTCTGTGTAGGGAACATATATAATTTTAATTGCTGTATCTTCCTGATGGATTAGCCTTATTAATCATTATAATATATCTGTCTTTATTTCTGTCAACATTGTTAGCTTTAAAATCTGTTTGTCTGAAATGACATAGCCGCTCAACCTTTCCAAGGTTACTGTTTGCGTGATGTCTCTTTTCAATCCTTCTACTTTCTACCTTTTTGAATCTTTGAACCTATATTGTATCTTCTGTATACTGTATATAATTTAAAATTTGGTCTGATAACCTTTACATTTTGATTAAATCATTTAACCCGTTCACATTAATGTTATTATTAATTTACTTAGATTTGTGTTGGCCAATTTACTTTCATTTTCTATATATATTATGTTATTTTTGTTCCTCTATCCCTCCTAATTATTTTTCATTAAATGAATGTTTTCTACTATAGCATTTTAATTCCTTAATGAGTTTTTCACTATGTTTTAAAACTTATTTCCAAATGTTGCTCTAGAGCTCACCAGCTCACCATATATTTCTTTTCTCTTTTTTTTTTTTTTTTTTTTTTGTGGTGCTGGGGATCGAACCCAGGGCCTTATGCTTGCAAGGCAAGCACTCTACCGACTGAGCTATATCCCCAGCCCACCATATATTTCTTATTAGAATTCACTTCAGAGTATACAAATTTAATTCTAGTGAGATATGAAAACACTACTCCTATTTAACTCTATTCTTTCTCTTTGTTATTTTATTGTTGATTACATATTATATATTTTTATGGTACAGATCAAATAATATAGTTAAAACAATGCATCATAATTGTTATAATAATTTTATCACATCTACATAATTATGTGTAAAGAAGCTGAAAGAAGAAAAGGAAGTAAGTGTATATTTATAGAATTTGTTATGTTAATCTTCCTATTTACCTTCTCTGGTTCTCTTTATTGAGTTACTATCTGATGTAATTTCCTCGGTATACTATTGCTTTGCTCCATCTGTTTACTTTGTGCTTTTATTGTCAAATACATTACATTTATATGTTATGGGTCTAAAAATATAATTTTATATATGTACATATATACACACATACATACACATATATGTATATATATTCACACACATATATGTATATGTAGATATTATATACATAGTTTTATACAATGGGTTTTTTACACAGTGATTTTTAAATCAGTTAAGAGAAGAAAGAAAATATACATATATACCATCTTTATAATTGCCTTATTTCTTTAACTAAGGCTTTTTGTTCTTTATGTGGATTCAAATTACTCTCTGGCTTCACCTAATCTCAACCCAAAAACTTCTTTTAATATTTTGTATAAGGTGGATCTGCCAACAAATTCTCTAGGTTTTTATTTACCTGGGAAAGGTTTATTTAATCTTCATTTCTGAAAGATAGTTTTGCTGAATATAAAATTCTTGACTTTTTTCCCCTTTGAGCGCTCTCACTATGCCATCCCACTGCTATTTGTCTCCATTGTTTCTTTTGAGAAGTCAGCTGTCAGTCTTCCTGGATTTCCTTATACAGGAGTCATTTTTCTCTTACGCTTTCAATATTTTCTTTATCTTCTAACACTTTTAATATGATATGTCTCTGCGTATCTCTTTGCACTTATCTTATTTGTAATTCATTGAGTTTTTCATATCATAAAATGATATTTTCTTATCATAAAATGATATTTTTAATTAAAAAGTTCTCTGCAATTATTTCTTTAATTATTTTTATGGTCCTTTGACTTTCTCCTCTCCTTCTGGTACATTCATTACTCATATATTGGTAAGCTGAAAAATGTCCCTTATTTCTCTAAAGTTCTCTTCATTTTTCTTTATTCATTTTTTTCTGTTCTTCAAGTTGTGTAATCTCTAGCAGTCTATGCTCAAATTCTCTTCTTCATTCTTTTGACAGCTCAAATCTATTGTTGAGATCCTCAGTGAATTTTTCATTTTAGTTACTGTCCTTTTGAACTCCAGAATTTCCATCTCTTAAAATAAAATTTCAATTACTTATTTAATTATTTATTTTCTCTCGTTGAATAATTGTCATTCTACCTTGTATTATTTATTTAAATATATCTTCGGAATGTATTTATGAGAATAATTTGAAGTATCTCTTTGCTAAATGTTACATCTGGGTCCTCTCACATGAAGTTCTCATTTTCTGCTTTTCCCCTTGTGTATGAGTTATAGTTTCCTGGTATGTGTGTTACTCAAGTTTTTGTCACTGTGACCAAAATACCTGACAATAACTACTTAGAGGAGAAAAGGTTTATTTGGGCTCACAATTTCAGAAGTTCAGTGCAAGGTCAGCCAGCTTCTGTGGGACCAAGGTGAGGCAGAACATCATCTCAGAAAGGCATGGCCAGGAAAACTGCTCAGCTCATGACATTCAGAAATCAGAGAGAAAGAGTGAGGGAGGAGCCAGGGAGACAAGATATAATCCCCAAGAACATGACTCTAGTGATCCATGTCTTCCATCCATGCCCCAGCTGCCTAGAGTTACCACCCAGTACTGTAGTCCTTTCAAATTATTAATCCATCAAATGAATGAATCCACTGATTAGATTTCAGCTCTCATAACCTAATCATGTCACCTCTGAACATTCCTGTATTGGCCAACATGAGCTTATCAGGGGGCGCCTCATATCCAAACCACAATAATAATTTCATTTTGGTGAAAACTGAACATTTTAGACAATATATAGTAGCAACTCTGATTCCTTGCCCTCCAAAGTTTCCTCTTTGCTGGCTTCCTTTTTTTGTTTAGTGACTGCAGCACTATGTCAGTGAAGTTTATTTCCCTTCTGGTGTCACTCCTTAGAAGGCATGATCTTGTTATGCACACTGTCACTCAAGAATAGCACTGGTGTTACACTTTAGATGTGAGGTGTCCCCCAAAAGCTCATGTGAGACAATGGAGGAAGGGTTAGAGTTGGAATGATTAAGGCACCATACCCGCACAGGGTGGCTTAGGAAGTTTTTTCACCATGCTTAGCCACCTAAGTACTCTGAAGCTGCTGCAGCCATGGTCCCTAGAGGCTTGACTACTGTTCAAGGTGTGGCAGACCTTGGGTTCCACCATGTGGTGCTGGTTCTGCAGGAATGCAGGATGCTGGAATTAGAGGGTCATGTAGTTTTCCACTGAGATTTTGAAGGAAGGCCTTAGAAGTCAGACAAAGTGTAGCAGGGTTGGAGTCCCTGTGGGCTATACCTGAGAGGGCAATGTATGGATATATAAGGAGGAATCCTAAGCTGCAGTGGAGACCCCTGAGATTAAGAAACACCAGTAACGTTAGACATCTGCCAAGGAAACCTGCAGTAATTGAGCTGAGACAAGACAACAGACAGGCCATGTGAATCACACCAGAAAAGCCACAGGGGCAGAGCTACACAAGAACTTTGTGTAGAACATCACAGTGCCATGTACTCCAGATGCTGGGCATGGAGCTACAGGACATGTTTGCCCAGAGGGATTTCAGTCTTCCTTTGTTTCCATCCCTTCTTTCTTTGCCCCTGTTTCTCCATTTTGGAACAGAAATGTTTATTATGTGCCTTTATATATTGGATGTATGTAATTTGCTTTTGATTTTTACAGGGGCTCCCACTGAGAATTTGCCTTGAGTCTCAGAGGAGACTTTGGACTTGTACTTTTGTTCATTTTTATTTATTCATTTTCACCTGGAACTGTTGCGACTATGGAGACTCTTGGAAGTAGACTTAAGTGTATTTTGCATTGTGAGATGGGCATGAGCTTTTGGGGTCCAGGGGCAGAATGTTATGGTTTAGATGTGTGGTGTCCCCCCAAATCTTATTTGAGATAACGGAAGAGAGTTTAAAGGTAAGCTGATTGAGTTATGAGAGTTTTAGACCAATCAGTGAATTAATCCCCTGATAGGGATTAACTGAATAGTAACTGAAGGCAGGTAAGGTATGGTTGGAGGACATGGACCCTTAGGGGTGTGTCTTTGGAATATGTTTTGTCCCTAACAAGTAGAGTTTCAATCTCTCTCTCTCTCTCTCTCTCTCTCTCTCTTTGCTTCCTGGTGTGATGTCCTGAGCCACTTTGCTCTGCCACACTCTTTTGTCATGATGTTCTGCCTCACCTCAAGCCCCAAGGAATGGAGTTGGCCATCTTTGGACTGAGACCTCTGAAACTGTGAGCACCAAATAAAATTTTTCTCCTTAAAATTGCTATTGACCAAAGTCACAGTGGTGAAACAGCTCACTAAAACAATTGGTTTTATCAGTACCCTTTGATTATCTATTTCCCTGATCTCTTAAGCTGTCTGCTTGTGTTGGTATCACATCCAGATGGTAGGTTGTACTATTTGCCAGCTGATGGTTTAATTGCTTATGATAATGCCCTAGGGTATAAATTGCTCTAAGGTATGATCCAAATAAATTTGGGACCCTTTGAAGAGATAATATTTGAAACTGGTCTTTAAGGTTTGTTTCAATAGGGCTCTTACTGTCTTTTTCTGATTATCTATAGTGTACTTTTAGCTGATCTTCAGTTTAGATTTTAGATTTTTGTTTTCCTGGAACTTCCTTCTTCCTCCTAATTTTTTTGGTATGTATATTTTTAGTTTTAGATGGACACAATACCTTTACTTTTTTTTTTTTTTTTATGTGGTTCTGGAGATAGAACCCAGTGCCTCCCTGTGCTAGGCAATCATCCTACCACTGAGCCACAACCCTAGTCCTCTTCCTCCTAATTTCTTTCCTCCAAAATCTCCACTGTTTTTGAGATATCCTCAAGCCTGAACTCTTTTGTTCTCTGTTCTAAATAGTCAATTTCACTGAGGCAAGCTTTGAAGATCTTTGTTATTATGGCCTGCTTCTACTCCCTGAAAAAAATTTCTTTGCCACTGCTCAGGAGTTGCAGGTGGGATAGTGGCGCACTTCTCTCAGAGTTACTCCCTGCTGTGTTTGAAGCAATGGGTGGCTGGGTCACCTCTGGTGTCCTCATTGCATGGAGCCTAGAGCAAGGCAAAGGGAAATCATGTTTCCAGTATTTTCAGCCTGCTGGGATTGGGGTGGAGCCAGACACTGTGAGTGGTGCTTGTGGAGGAAGAAAGTCTCCAGTCTCTTTGCTCCCCTCACTCAGAGTTTAGTCTCCTCCACAGGGAGCAGTGATGGGGAGATGAGAAGTGCTGGTGCTCAGCCCCTCTTGGGGAGACACTGTATTCCCTGACTGGAGGCTGGGATAGAGAGAATTCTGTAATCCTAGCCACAATCACATGTAAATGGGACTGTGTCGCACAGTATTGACAATGGGAAGTGAGGGGGCGGGTCGTGACTTCCGTGCTACTGATTCTTGCTGTTCTTACTAAGATTGGGTAGATTTTTCTTTAAAAAGTCTTTTTTTCTCTATTTGCTCTATGGCCTTAGAACAATTTCTATAGACTATAAACAATTTCTATATTATTGCTTTAATTTATATATTTTCACTAGTTATGGACATATCACTGGGAATAGGGTCTGGGTAACCCCCCCTCCATGCTTGCTCCCATTGTGGTTTATTAGTTCTATTGATCCAAATACAATAGCAATAAAACCAAGGTTCTGGACTTGACCTCTCTAAGTAGAGTATTGTAGCTGCATGTCATTCAGACATATTGAGGTTGTGTGCCAGTCTGGATGGGGCTAAGAGGGTGGTGGTAAATCTATCATTGCTCAGGAAAGAATTCAGACATTTTCTGCCAATGTGGAGGGAGATCAAATAAATAATAAATAAAAATGAGCACATTCCCATGGCATAGAAAAATGAAGAGAGGAAATACAGACCTTATTACAGAAGACAAGAAATTCTGCTTAAAGATGAAAAATAATGTGATTGAATGTATTGAGAATTAACTTAAGAAGGAATATTTGTCTGTGAAAAGATGACATATAATTTATAAATGCTAAAAGTACCCAAATCATTAGTTGATGCAATTATTTTCTTGGAGCTGGTGTGATTTATCAATGTCCATTCAATTATGGGGAATCCTCAAGGATAATATTTCAAAATTAGAGCCATATTTTAGATGTACCTTTTCTATCATTCCTTCATTCATTCACTTATTCATTATGTTTAAAACACATTGTCACAGCAAGGCATTATGTGACTTCTTTTTAGGACACACTATTGAATTTCTTTATTCATAAAGTAAAAGGATCAGATTTGGTAATTTCTAAGGATTTTTTTCCATCTGTAAAATTCTATTCTAAATAAAATAGTTGAAGTGATTATTCTTTCATCAATTCAAAAAACATTTATTGATTATTAGGTGCAAAGCTCTGTGTTAGAAACAGTAAAAATATCTTAAACATAACTCCCACCATGAGAGTAAAAGATATTGAAATAGATAATAACAATTATTTGTTTCACTCCTTCCATGAATGGAGAAGAATAGGGTGCTGTGGAGATGAAGTTGGAATTTTCTAACTAATTCTGGTAGAATAGCAAGTATATCAAGGACAGGTTTTTCTGAAGAAGTTGATACTTTTCTTAGTTCATTCCTACTGCTGTAACAAACACAAAAGACTGGGTAATTCATAAGTAATAAAAACTTATTTCACACAGTTCTAGAAGTTGAGAAGTCTAAGTTAAGGTGCTAACAGATTCCATATCTGGGAAGGGCTTACTTTTTGCTTCTAAGATGGCACCTTGTTGATTTGACCTCTGGAAGGCTGTATCCCCACATGGGAGGAGGTTCAGAAGGGCAAAAAGGATAACGTGTTTTCTCAATCCCTTTCATCCGAGCACTAAACCTGTCCATGATGGCAGAGTCCTGAAGGCCTAATCACCTTTCACAGGCCCTACTTCTTTCTACCGTCACCTTGAGGTTTAAACTCCAACATATGAATTTGAAAGGACACAGGTATTCAAATCATAGCAATGCTGAAACCTGAAGGATGAGTGAATTTAATAGGGGATGGAGTGGGAAGAAAGTTCTAGAAAATGGTTTAAAAAAAATGTTCAAAAAGCTCTGGGGATGAGAGGGAACCTGAAGGATTTGAAGAACTCAGAGAAGTCCAGTATGGCCAAAATTCAAGGCAGAAATTGGGTAGAAATGAGGTTGGAAGAGGAGGAAGTAAGAGCACAGAAAGCCTTATGTCAGTCTCTTAATGTGCTCGCTTCTTCACCTAAGAAAAGTAGCAGGTTATCTAAGTTCAATCAGATTTGTCTTTAGAAAGATGTCTCTGGTTGTGGAATACAGGGAGGTACGAGAGGTCCATGAAGCATCCAGATGGTCCAGATGGTGTGTGTAAGAATGGTGTGAAGTGGATGCTTGAAAGATTTATAGAAAATTAAGTGGAAAATATTTGCTAATAGATTGGATGGGAAAAGCTAATTAAATAGCAAATTAATTAAAACTTTGCCTTGTGTTTAAAATGATTTAATGCAACTTATAAAGATGCCTTCAACTCAGTTGGACAAAGTATATTTACATACTTTTAAAAATGAGGACAAGGAAAATAAGAATTTAAAAAGTAGGAGTCAGGAAAAAGATTAGTTCTTGAAGTGAAAAGTTCTAAATTCCTGTATTTTTGAGACTGGATAACAAACTTGGGTCTATTTATGATTATCTCAAGAACTGAAAAGCAAGGAAATGTGTTCCTTTGTGAAGATGGTTTCTAATAATAGTATAGCTGGCTTTAACCTCAATTTGTATTCTCAAGTGTCTAAGATATACTACTTTTCTTTATTTTCTATGAATGAACTTGATCTAGGATTCAAGGTCAGCTGGACTGGCCAGCACATTGTTCTGGGGGTCTTTTCAAGTTTCCTGGGTTTTCTGAAGTACCACTCCATCCCTTAAATCCAGGGGTCCATCCTTTAGGACTCGGGAACCTATAACAGTCAGTGTTAGGATTGTGGCCATGGTTAGGGGTATGGAGTTGGTTTGGTCAGTAGTTCAGAACTAAGCCAGGGAGAGGGAGAAAGTGCTCTGCTGAGCTGAAAGGGCCTGAGTGAAGTCAGAGAGAAATAAGCAGTAAAGCTTATTGGGTTTATCTACTTATCTTGGGTTTATCTACTCTACCTGATCATCACGCCATCCAAAACCGTGCATGTCGTATGATCTATAGAAAATTAGAAAAAGGTAGGTGCCCTATCGCTGACCAGCATGTAATTTGGGGAGTGTTCAGTTTTGGGGAAGCATTTTTAAGAAGCCTGTTCTCTGTGTCCCTGAGGTTCCTAGACCATGCATCATGCTGCATGGCTGGACACCAGCCTTGCCATGGGGATGTGCTAAGGGAAGGGCATCTGATGCAGAGAACGTTCACTCTCTGCCCCACATGGAAAGAGCTTAGTTCTGTACTTGATTGCAGAATGTCATCACACATCTGGCTATCGATGAAAATGGCTTGAAAGCTTTTGGCTTCTCTGCAAAGTATTATGAAAAAATCCTGTTGCCATATGTAATATGTTTTGTTATGATAATTGTGACATCTGAACCAATTATCTTTCTTGTATTTTCTAGACGGGTAAGTTTTGCTTCTCAGAATGTTAAATGCCTAAAAGTTTAGGCAAAAACCCCAGATGTGTTTCTACTTTAAAAAAAAAACAAAAACAAAAAAAAACTTTTTTTTCCCCCTTACTGGTTCTAGTAGCTGGGAGGGCACTTTAGGCTCCCAGTTCTTTAACTTGAAGGGGGGTCACTTAACCCCTACTGGTAGTTTCAGCCAACTTCAAATTCTAGGGCAAATGTTCATTCCCAGGCATGGCAAAATATTAAAAGCCATTCTGTTTTTCTGCTTTGGGTTCTGCTCCAATTTAAGATCCTTGGTAACATTTACACAACACAATAACTACTACCCGTATGAACTGAATGTTTGTGTCCCCACCCCAATTCATATGCTGAAACTCCCACCCCCAGTGTGATTATAAATTTTTTTTCATTCTTTTTAGATATATATGACAGTAGAGTGTATTTTGGCATACTATACTTACATGGAGTATAACTTATCCTAATTAGGATCCCATTCTTGTTGTATATGATGTGGAATTTCACTGGTTGTGTATTCAATATGAACATAGGAAAGTGAGGTTGGACTCATTCCACTCTTTTTCAATTCCCATCCCCCTCCCGTCCCTTCATTCCCCCTTGTCTAATCCAGTGAGCTTCTATTCTTCCCTCTCCCATCCCTCTTATTGTGTGTTAACACCAGTGTGATTATATTTGGTGGTGGGACTAATATTAGATGAGGTCATGAGGGTGGGGCTCTTGTGATTCGGTGGAGCCTGGTGAGAGTAGTGGCCATATAAGAAGAAGAGACTCGGTTGTTCTCTGAATCGTGAGGATATAGCAAGGTCAAGATCACCATCTACAAGCCAGGAAGAAGGCCTTTACCAGACAGTGAATCTACCAGGGCCTTGATCTTCTATTTCCCAGCCTCTAAAACTGTGAGAATTAAAAGTCTGTTGTTCAAGCTCCAGTCTATAGTATTTTATTACAGAAATCCAAGCTAAGACAGCATCAAATATTGATCTGCAAGGGGAATTCATCATAGATTAATGAGAGTAATGTACACAAAGGTCTTCTTTTTATTGCAATGAAGACAGGTCAAGGATGAGAGGATTTTAAAAATCACTCAGGCAGGCTTCCTAAAGTTGATTCCCCAGAATAACCTCTTGTGACAAATAGTCCCCTGTCAGATTTCTAGCAATGGCTATCTGTGGGTTTTTAATAAAACTTTTCCCACAGATCAAAACAACATTTTCCTTGGTACCAGTGCTACTATTTTGACTCAGATAAAGAGTGAGTTTTTTGCAGAAATAATATAATTCACTTTTTAATGACAGCCTGACATTATAATTTATTTCTACTTATTTTCGGGCATGTATATTTTTATGCTATACTCTTGACAGCTCTGTGTTGAGATATGTGCTGAACATTGTATTTAAGGAGATCCCTAAATACTCAGAATTATTCTTTTCTAATTCTATTCCATTGTATTCTAATTATTCTTTTTCTCTTTTGCATTTAAAAAATTTTAACTTTACAGACAAGGAGACAAAGGCTAAGAAATAAACATTCTGCAAGATAAGCATAAACATAGTACACACCATGATATTTATTATATCATGAACTCTAAGTTCACCCATCTACCAACCCTCAATAATTAGATAACGAAGTATTGATTTCATTCTTTTTTAATTCTTTGACTTAACTGTTGACCAAGGTATGACCAGACAAGTAGTCTGTCAGAGTCACTGTGGAGATCTTCCATGCCTAGTCATCTCACTATAGGTGAAACAGCATTAGATGTAAAACTTTAGGATATTCTATTCATACTGAGTGCACAGAGGGTCTCACAGGGAGTAGACATGGCCATACATATGCAGCATAAGGTGATGAACACCAGAACTTTTTTTAGTGCAGCCCATCACTACCATGATTGGCATGGAGTGATTGGCAGTCAGACTTCCAGTCTGAGAGACCAACACACCAAATGCTGCTATACCGTAAAGGGAGACATTTTTTAAAACCAGAAACACCGTGCACATGGGCTTAGAAATTAAACTTGTAAGGAAGGTTCTGGAAGCCTAACTTCAGGATTAGAAGGCATCATACAGAGCTATCACATGTTCTACCCATAAGGTTGAAGGACAGTCTACCAGACCCCTAGGTGTGGTACACAGGTGAGCTCAGGTCTGAACACTTAATGAAGACCCTTAAATCTCAGAGCTAGAGTGCATTTCCTGGCTCAACTCTGGACCCCATCACCAGCTGGTTATCTGGGGAAAGCTTGATTGTTGGAATACTTGGCATAGGCTTGAAGCTAGAAGCATGCTAGAAATGTATTCCATGATGCTGCTGTAGAGAAAGAAGCGGAGTTCTGGCTTGAGAAGTGGCATCCAGGTGACCCTGTGCTTCCGTCCTCATAGTGGTTGACTTAGAAATTGTTACTTGTCCTATCTTTTCTGCAACACCTTTGGATTCTGTCTGTCCTGAAAGATTGACAAGTATTTTACCTGTACTTTTATTTTTTCATTCTTATATTTTGAAAACCTTTAAAGATAAGCAAAGATGATGGGTTCATGGAGGAGACCACTACACAGCTTCAATAATTATCAATATTCTGCATTTCCTCCCAAATATCCCACACTTAGTATCTTAAAGCAAAGCCAGGAGGTCATGTATATTCACTAGTAAGACTTCAGGATGAATCTCCAACAGATACAGACTTCCTACCCTGTCCACTTGGAGCCCCAGTCGCTTGGCACATCCAAGAAAATTAATAATAAGAATTCAGTATAATCTAATGCCTGGTCCATGTTTATTTTTCCCTCAAAAAAAATTTTTTTTTGATCGTACGTCTATTCAAATCAGAATCCATACAAGGTCCACATGCTGAATGCAATGGCCATCTTCTCCTCAGTGTTTTTTAACTCAATCGCTTTCCCTTCTCTCCTGCTTCTCTTTTCGTTCTCTTGTTGCTTATCTCCTGGGTGGGTTGTTTGGAGAGGAAGTGGGACTGAAGATGATAACCAAGTAGTTTGCTAAAATAACTGAGTTGTTTCTCTATTATTTTTTTTTCTGTCTTTAAATATCTGATAAATAAAACCATTTTGTCTAATTACTGTGCCACTTTGACAGCAGGTGGCCACCTTAATTGAACTTTAATTAATATTTCTGTATTATTTGGAAATCCAACAATAGGTACTTATGAGGTAAATTTTATACTTTGCAAACAAGTTTTCATAAGATGATTTGGATACATTGCTAAGTTTATAATCTTTTTTTTCAATTTCTATGTAGGTCTTTGGATTTTTTTAAAAACAAATTATACAGTTCAATCATGTTACTTGTAACATTTTGGAGTATTAGTTGTCACTGCTTTATATTCTAATCTGATGACGTTGAATTATCTCTTTAGATTGCTCAGCACTATATCATAAGCACATAAGAGCGTGAAGCAAATGATCTCTGAAACACAGACAGGGATAAAGACATCAAATGGAAAACCCACTAAACTAATAGTATAATTGGATTTGACATGGAGAAATTAAAAGTTTATCGAGAGTCTCTTGTGTACTGGACATGGAACAAGACCATGATCTGCCGAGACCACAATCCTTCCCCAACACCTCCTTCACCACACCACCTACATATGACCATTTGATTCTAATGTGCTCTATGTATGTCCACCCCATTTTTATAGCCAGAATCTATTTCTGATGCAGGTAGTATTTAGGATTTCATTTTATTTGAGAAGTTTTCAGACCATGAATTTTTCCTTGCATATATGCAGTGACATGATTCAGAAAGTCGTTAAACCAATGCAGGAGCTGGGATGTTTGACTTTCACGCAGTTGACCTTCAGCAGGTAAAACATGATCAATCAGATGACCATAACGTGAACACCACATCTGTGCTACCAGGAATGCACCTGTGAAACATACCTGAGCTTCCTTGTCTATAGGGAGTTAGGAAGAGGGAGAGGAAAGAAGTGCAGTTAATAAGCACATTTCTCTTTGGCTTTGTGTTTCTAGTATCTTTGGGCAAAGGCATCTAACCTGCATCTAAAGAAGGGCTGTACTGTTGAAAACTGGTAAAATAATGTTTGTTACAACTTCATTCAGTTATGTGGAGGAAGGTAAAGGAAGAAAGAGTAAGTGGGGAGGGTGTTGGGGGTTGGGTGTGGTCTGTCAAAGCTCAGTGCTGAAATTGATTGTCACTTGTGGTGGTGTTGGGAGGTGGAGCCTATACAAGGCGAACAGGAGTTAAGGGAGAGTAATGCCTTTCGGGATGAGTTCCTGCCGGCTCACAGGACTGGATTAGGACTACAAGAGTGGGTTGTTACCCAGCAAGGCTGCGCTGGTGTGTTTGCTCTGCTGCACACACTCCCTTAACCTTCTGCTCTCCACCATGGGTTGAAGTGGCACGAGGCCCCGATGGGTGTCATGTTTTGGACTTTCCAGTCTCTAGAACCATGAGCCAAAATAAACTTCTTTTCCTATAACTTACCAGTCTCAGGTGTTCTAGCATAAACAACAAAAGGAGGAAAACTGAGAGCTAAAAAAAAAAAAACAACCAACAAACAAAACAACCAAAAACAAGACAAAGAGGAGGCTCAAAAGAGACTATGGGTAAATAATGAGAAAAATCA
The DNA here is from genome assembly GCF_902686455.1 of Sciurus vulgaris. Taxonomy (NCBI): domain Eukaryota; kingdom Metazoa; phylum Chordata; class Mammalia; order Rodentia; family Sciuridae; genus Sciurus; species Sciurus vulgaris. Next base: position 171,710,393 of record NC_136464.1, read on the forward strand.
TTGTGTTTAAAAGCCCTATTGTGTTCATTAGCTCAGCTTTTCCTATTAAAAAATGAGATCAAATAGTATCTTCATTGGTTACAAGGTCATTTCATTTCATACGTATTACTTTATTAATGTAATCTTGACTACCTTTTATTATTGTAATTCACATCTAACAATAAAAACAAAAAATCAAAAGTTGACTTTGTGCTATTTCACTTTATGCTTATGCATCTTTACCCTTTGTTAGACAAACATACAAGGCACAGAGACCTTAAGACACATTCAAATCATTTTCACTCAGGAAGAACTTGGTCTTGCACTTTTTGAAAACTAGTTATTATTTTCAAATCTTCTCATAAAGTATAATCCATAAATTCTTCTTTATATAGAAATTAAATAATAATTTGTAGAAACTATAAGTTACAATTGAACATTTTTAAACTGAACTGAGGCTATAAAGTTCAGTTGTGTATTCTTAAGCATTCATAAGCCAGTTTTCAATACCTTTGTGTTATAGAAGGATTAAATTATGGCTTTGCAGTAGATTAGGTTTCTTTGTATTATTGTGTTTACACATCTGGTTGGTCTATTATGCATTTTCTCCATACTGTCGTATAAACTGATTAGGATATAACTCCTTCTCTATTGTGTTTATAAAGAGCCCACCATAGTATGGATTTAAAAAGCAAAATTAAATACCTAATATCTCTGACTTAGAAAATCATTGGCACTCAATTGCTGCATTGTAATTCTGCCTATGGATCTACCTACCTACATTGAGCTTTAAAAAGGAAATGCAATTAAAGACACAGATTGCCACGAACAAGGAATTATATTCTAGCAATAGTAATGAGTAAACTTTCCCCATTCCTGACCCTAGATAGGCCATCTTTGAGCTTTTCTCTGAAAGGCTTGGATGATACTCTTATGTCTTAATACAATACATAATATATAAGAATATTCACAGATCAGTTGGCATTTCTTTTGGCTTTAAGAAGCTGAGCCTTTGTGTCCTAAAATATAGGCACATAATCCTTGAATCTGCTGTGTGGCCAAAAAAAAAGGAAGAAAAAAAAAAAAAGTTGAGCATGCTCTTTTTGCTCACTGAAGACTTGATATGCAATATGAAAGCAGAATGTTTAGTCTTTTACTAAGGGATAAAATGTCATTCAAGTGATAATAGCCTTCGCCACTTAGCAGTTTCTGGCTTTCATGTTTCAGAAAAACAGACTAGATGAACTGGTTCAATCCCGATGAAGGTAAGGGGTTTTGAAAGCTTTGCTTGCAGTTTTGAGGCTCTGGCCATAGTCTGCTAAAATGGGTTTGTATGTCCATTGAAAAAACAAAGCTGGGAAGAGACAGGCATTTTGGAAGGTTTGGGTGTGCAGGAAAACAAGCCTAGAAACCAGCCCTTTTGGAAAATCCCTTGAGGTCTTTCATTTGAAAACAAGAGAAGTGAGAGTTTAAAAGGCAATTTTCTGATGTCCCTCCACTGGGCCTTTACTCGGTGATTATTTTCCTCCTTGCCCCTCTCCTCTGTTACTCTGTAGATTTCTCAGAGGCAAGAACCCCACTTATATGGCCCAGTAATAGTGGTTGACCTAGGGTGCTCATGGAATGTTTGTTGAAGGAAACAACTGAGTGAGTGAATGAATAAATATGATAGGCTTGACCCAAGAATGTTTTCAAGACCTTCTTTCACACCTGTTCATGAGCACCTTGAACCAAGCCTTTCCAGGTGCTGAGCTCATCATAAAGCCTCATATATTTGTTGCTTGATGAGCCAGAAGGAGAAACCATATTGGAAAACAAATGTGACCTGTAAGATACATGTAACATGCTTTTGCTTTTGAGGCCCTCAAATATCTAAATATAATTGTCCTGAAGGCCTTAAGGCCACACCTCCTCTACCTTTACATTCTTAGAAAAGTTACTTACGGTACTTCACCTTGCTTTCTTTGGTTGCTTGGAAAGTCTAGGAACATTACAATTAGTGTTAAGAGAGATAAAAGGAGGATTGCAGATTTAGTAATAGATGCCACATATTATTTTATTTCTACCCAATCTTCCTGGTTTCTCCCTTCTCCCTTATTTCCTTTCCCATAACCTCCCTTCCTGCTCTATCTCTTGTCAGCCTTCGTCTGCAGGAGTTTACCTATGAAAATGTGCATTGGACCATGACCTATACGTTCCGGGGAATTGTTCTCAGGGTGAAAAACCTTCATGGGTATTAGGAACAATTAACATTTCCATTTACCACTACACCCAAAGTATTGTGAGTAGCAGAGATGTAAATTATTTTAACCTTAAACCTAAAGTATAATTCTGGTGTGTGGGAAGCCAACTATAGGAGAGTGGTGTGATTGAGAGATACATTTCAATTAATTCTTCCACCAACACCCTATCTCTTCTGCATCAGAACCCTTTATAGTGTTAAAATTAACAATTATGCAGCTGATGGCTGGCTAAATCCACCAGGGGACCTGGAGAGAGCCTCAGATAACACGACACATATAAATCATTCAGGAGAACAATTCATGAAAGAAAAGTTATCTGTGTTTGGGATGACATTGGAAGAGCTAAATAGGAGTCAATTTGAAGAAGGGACATTTAGCCCCATTGTCCAGCTTGCCTTTTTCTTTTTTTTTTAATTGTGTCATAATATACATTTTTAAAATTAATTATCCATTAGCCGCAAGATAAATGTCTCCTCTTGTGCCCAGAAAATAGTGGCCTGCATGGTGAAAGATTATTCCACACGAGTAGCACTCCTAAAGAGAGCTGTTCCCAGATAAGGTGGCAACTGCTCTTTGAAGAAGTACAATGAAGGGTGACAGGCAAGCCTGTGTTGACCAAACCGAATAAAGGACCTGCCAATTTCAGTCCACTGATCGGTTACATAAGCAGAGAGATTCAGGTCAGGAATGAAGTCTCACGAACCTTGGAGATGACAAAGTGTTATGAACTTCAGAATGTGAAGTCCAAGAAACTGGATCCCAAAAGAACATCCAGTGCCATCTGCATGGATCCCCTCTGCCAAAATGTTTTGGAAGCCTCTTGACGAGTGATTTGACACTTAAATCTTCAGGCACCATAAGAGATGTCAACCCTAACCTTTCCCTGTGTATTGTTTTGATGAATGTGTTGTCCCTGATGCAGGAAAACATATACAATAACATGTACTCTGCAATAAACTGGAACCTAAGAGGACCAATTATCAAATACGACAGTCTTACAAGTTATCTGTTTTACTTATTTAAATTTTTGTTTAAATTTGATCCATAATACTTTTTTTTTATTTATCCTTTTAAAAGTCATATCTGTGAGACCTTGATTTTTCTTTCTTGGCTACAGAATTTGAATTTGAAATTCCATTCAGAGTTAATAGAAATAGCGGGCACCGTAGCACATGCCTGTAATTCCAGCAACTCAGGAGACTGATGCAGGAGGATTGCAACTTTGAGGCCAGCCTCAGTAATTTAGTGAGATCTTGGCTCAAAATAAAGGGTTGGGGATATAGTTGAATGATAAATAAAGCTCTGAGATTTAATCTCTAGTACTGAAAAAAGAAAAAGGAAAAAAATAGTTTACAGATATATTTGACTTGTAGTTTTCATGTATGGAATAGTAACCAGGTTAAACTCTTTACTAAGCGCTGGAGATGACAAAATCATCGTATAATTTCCACTTCTGTAATGTGTTCTTCTCCCATCATTGGAATACTCTACTACTAATATGCACAAGAAATAAAAATCAAGAAAGAGGAAAAATATGTGTTTTTTGGACATGGTTGAATGACTGTCACAGTCTGGCAGACTTTTTAGGATTCATTATCCTTTAGTGAAGTATGAACTTACTTGCATTAATATTTATTTGCATCTAAAATACCTGGATAAAATGAATGCATTTTCTTTTTGTAGTCCATGCAGTTGTGCCTGAAAATGTTTAGGATGATGCATGGTGATGTTTTTAATTGTGTGCTTTACTGATCATTTATAATTTTTAATTTCTCTGGTGTTTTGTTCTTTGGGAAGACCTATGAGCAATCAAATTTGACAGTCAATAAATGGTGGAGAGATGTCATCAATTTGTGTAACATACTCACTAATATGTAGAAAATAATGCTTAAAATATAGACTTCACAATTCCAGAGGAAATACCTAAGTTTGTCCCACAGGAGACAATCAGCCCAGATGGGACAGTGGGGAGGTGGTCTCGAGTGCCACATACCAGAAAGTACTTGTTATGGTTTGGATGTGAGGTGTCCCTGAAAAGCTTGTGTGTGAGACAATGCAAGAAGATTTAGAGGAGAAATGATTGGGCGGTGAGTGCCTTAACCCAATCAGTGAATTAATCCCCCTAGGATTAACTGAGTGGTAACTGAAGGCAGGTAGGGTGTGGTTGGAGAAGATGGGTCACTGGGGATATGCCTTTGGGGTTGATATTTTGTATCTGGAAAGTAGAGTCTCTGCTTCCTGAACATCATGTGAGCTGCTTCCCTTTGCCACACTCTTCTGCCATGATGATGTTCTGCCTCACCTGAAGCCCTGAGAAATGGAGCCTCCTGTTTATGGATTGAGACCTCTGAAACCATGAGCCCCAAATAAACTTTTCCTCCTCACAGTTGTTCTGATGGTGTCTTTTAGTCACAGCAGCAGAAAAGCTGCCCTTACACTGTTTTAACTGTGCTCCCTAACTGCCCCACCAACTTCACAGTGAAGAGAAGCTAGAGGTAAACATCAGAATTTTTAGAATATTTTATATATATATATATGTGTGTGTGTATATATATATATATATAATCAGATTTTATATATGTATATCTCACAGTTATATATAGAATATATATGAAGTACACAGATAATACACTATAACAATGTTTTCTATATAATAAAACTTACTTTGCCCTCATTACACTGAGTATAGTTTGAGTCACTTGTTATCAATGAATCTTCTGGATGCTTCTATAATTCCAAGGTTAAGGAGCTCCAGGTTTTGTCACAGATGGATACTTAGCTGGTAGACCTGGAGTAGTTCTCTCCTTGGTCCAATGAATCCTTTTTCATATAGGTCTCTCTGGTGTTTTACACTCTATTCAAGATGCTGTTAAAAAAAATTTCAGCTATAACTCACACTCCATAAAGCCTACTGTTTCAAAGTGCATCATGATTCAGTGGTTTTGTGTATTTTCAGAAACAGGCAGACATCATGATCTGAAGATATTCCAGAATTTTTTCTTCACCCCAGAAAGAAATATGGCACCTGCTATGATGCCCGCTCCCTGCTCCCTCAGCCCCTGACTCACTGACTTTTTATGTGGATGGACTTGTCTATGAGTGACATTTTCACATAAATGGAATGATATGATATGTGCTTTTTGTGGGTGGCTTCTTTCACCGAGTACCAGTCCTTGTGCTTCAAGGTGGATGCAGACAGGAGGGAGACAAACTTCTCTGCTCTGGGAGTCTTAGCACCGTAAGCCAGTCAGCTTAGAGAAATACGTACTGTGCACAGCGTGGCCAACACGTCTTCCTCTTGATTCTGGCCCCTCTATGCCACTTATAAGTACAAATCACTAGGCCCCATCCTGTCCTTCCAGGGTGACATTGCCTGAATAAGCTAGAGTTGGGTTCACACAGCACATGGTCTTATCTACACACTCACCTTTACACTCAGTGTTTTGATTATGTTTCTTAGTCAAGGGCCAGAGAACGTGAAGACCCATGATGGAGTCATGGACCACCTTCAGACAGTTTGTAACACAAGGGGCAGGCTTGCCTTGTTGCTCATCAGTTGATAAGATGAGGCCAGCATGATATAGCATGTCACCCCAGAATGTCATCTTTCTATATGATCCAAAAGACAACATCCTGGTTTATATAACTCAGTGCTGTCTCTTAAATACCCCCACAAAAATGAAACCCTTCCTTTACCCCCTCAAAAATGTTCTGTGAACTTCTATTGTAACCCAGGTTAATAAAATTACTTTTTTACTCATAAAATATTCTTTTAGAAATTTTGAAAATAAATTGTGCAGAAGAAAATAAGGCTTGTGTATAATGCTGCCACTTGGAATAAACTAATGTTGGTATTCTGAGTTAACTTTTAGTCTCTCTCTCTATATATTTTTTTTTAATTAAATAAAATTATTGAGTGTCTTCTATGTCTAATGGGAAGAATCAGTAGTAGTTAAGAACAAATCTCTAAGAGTTTGGCAATTTATAAAAATTAGGATCACACTGATTAAAAGATATGTATCTTTTTCTCCCAGTAAATGTGAAAAAAATGTATTTCCCCATATTTCAAAATGTTCCTTTCTAAAAGCATGGCTTCTAATATCTGTGCATGAGCAGTTCAGAACTTTGAGTTTGTGACTTGTTCATGTTGTTTTCCATTTTTTTACTATTAAAAATAATACTGTGTCAAAATACGTTGAATAAGATTTTGTATAAAATTTGAATGCATTTATAAATATATCCTCAGAACCAAGCGTTGAAAGAATTACTAAATCAAGCTGGGCACATGATTCTAATCCCAGCAACCAGGGAGGCTGAGGCAGGAGGATCACAAATTTGAGTCCAGCGTCAGCAACTTAATGAGGCTTTCAGCAACTTAGTCTCTGTCTCAAAACAAAACAAAACAAAATATTTTAAGGGCTGGGGATGTGGCTCAGTGGTGGAACACACCAGGGTTCAATTCCCAGTACTGCAAAAAATAAATACATTAAAACATGCATTCATAAATAAAAATTACTAAGCCAAATGATATACTTGTTTATCTTAACCGTATTTATACACATTGCTAAATTACCTCCAAAATATTATGCCAATTTGTTCTTATACCACCTTTGATTCAGAATATTCACTTTCTTCTTTCTTCAAAAAATAGCTGTAATTGTAAGCATTTCAGTTAATTTCATAGGTTAAATTTCCATCTTTAACTATTTGCAAAGTTGAGCATTTCTGTATGGTTTTTAGTCATTTATCTGTGCTATGTATGATTGGACTGTTCCTTCTTTCCCCTTTGCTGTTATTCTTTTTTTCTACATGCTACAAGACTGGATCCCCTGAAAATTTTCCTTGTCATTAAAAATTAAAGTCCTTTGATAATTTTTTAAGATACTAAGTTAAAAATTTTTTGTCTGGTTAAGTGAGAGTGGACAATTTTATGGGTCTCTGACAAATTTTACAACTTGTAAGAAACTGACTGTATTTGTCACCATGAAGCAATATGCTCAGGTTCTCAGTACCCAGCAGGGTTCTTGTCACAAAGGCCACCCCAGAAACTGAGTCTCGGCCTGCCTTGTGATACGGTCTCCTTTCCCATTGGCAGAGACTGCCTCCTGCCTTTCAGGTTCTAACACCGAACACAGGGCTTGGTCCAACTTTAGATAAGAACTTGATGATTGGCTAGCTGGAAAAATAAGTAATAAATGCACAGCATGGCTAGAAAAGGTGGCATCTTACATGCCCCACTTTTTCAACTCTGATTATTATTTGCCAATGATTTTTTTAAAAATATTTTGTAGTTGTAGAAGGACACAATATATTTATTTATTTTTATGTGGTGCTGAGAATTGAACCCAGTGCCTCACACATGAGAGGCAAGCACTCTACCATTGAGCTACAGCCCCAGCCCTTGTCAGTGAATTTTGCTTTTCTGTAGTTATGTTCCACACTCCTACAACATCCACCTAACCAAGCAGACTTTAATTCCATTCCCTTTCAGGTTAATCCTAAATACTTGACATTTAAGGAATTACTTTTAGGCTATATCCAACTCTGCTGCCATTTTCCAAGACTTATAATACAGTTCCCTCCCGTGTGTGTGTGTGTGTGTGTGTGTGTGTGTGTGTGTGTGTGTGCATGCTGTTTTTCTTAAGACAGACCTGAATTATAGTAGGTGCTTAATTAAGAGTTGTAAATTTGAAGTCTGATTCTTTCTTCTCCAATTCTTAATATATTCTATCCCCGGTCTTACATATTTTGAACTATTTTTGAACAACTGCATTATTTTATATACAGTTTCTCTTCTATTTGAGTCTTTCAGACTTATCTCTAGCATGTAGACAGAATTTTTACATGATATTAACATCAATGTTAAAGTATGATTCATGGTGAACTCTCCTTTAATTATTATTTTGCCGTATTTGGTGGGTTCAAAGAGCTCTGAAAAATCTCTTTTTCCCCCTTTATTTGTTTGTTTATTTAGTTTTACAATCCAGGTCTCTCTCTTACCTACTATGCCACAAGTTCTCTCTCACCTGCTAGGCCTCTGCCTCAGGCTCTTTGCCATGGTGTCTCATGAAGTGCACTGTCCTGGACAGAGCAGGCTGATGCTTCCCTTAAAGCCAGGAGTCTCCTCTTTGCCTTCCTCCTTCTTCTCATTTTCCTTCTAGTCATTCAGGAAGTGGTGCTTTATGTGCCTGACATGCATATTAATTCTCTTGCTGAGAATCTTGGGCTTAACCTGTTTGCAGCAAGCATGCTGGGCAGCACCGGGGACCCTTCCAGTCTTTCCACGTCTGTCGGGCATTCATTGCTTTGAGGAGAACACCCATGTCCCTGGTTTCTATGATATCACCTTTCTTGCACATTGCATGTGGGTAGCCAAAGAAACAACTCTGTTTTTTCTAAAAGGCCCAGAGAACCATCTCTTTCCTTCTCTGCTCATCATTTTAGCAATTTACTGAAAGAAGATGGTGGTTCTGGCCAAAAGTCTCCATCCTTTTCTTAAGCATAGCCTGAGTTCTACATTATTATTGTTGTTGTTGTTGTTGTTATTATTATTATTTGGGACTAGGGATTGAATCCTAGGGCCACTTTACTACTGAGTTGCATCCTCAACCCTTTTAAAAAAAATTCTTTGAGCCAGGGTCTCACTGAGTTGGTGAGGATCTTACTGAGTTGTCAGGTCAATCTGAAACTTGTGATCCTCCTGCTTCAGACACCAGAGACACTGGGATTGCAGGCATGCACCACTGTGCCTGGCCAGTATTCTTCCTTTTTTTGGATTTTAGGTTCTAAGTATTAGACTTACTAATTATTATTATTAATTAATTTTTTGCTGTGCCGGGGATGGAACCTGGGGCCTTGCACATGCTAGGCAAGCAGTCTACCACTCTTCTACATTCCCCAGGCCTCTGAGGACCTTCTCTTGACTGATGTCTTATGTCCTTTCTCCCTCTTTCTTTTTCCCTTAGTTCTGTTCTTTCCTTCCTTTTCCTTCCCTTCCTCTTTGTGGGGAGGAGCTTCAGACCCTGCTCCTCTTCAAAAGAAGCATTTCCTGTATTTTTCTCAGTCACGGTTATTGACCCTCACCGTGTTGTTTTCTTGGCCATGCCAAACCTGAATTTGTGCTTCCTTTTTTCTCTGCCCCCTCAAGAAACCCATCTTGCTAATCCTGTCTGCCATTCTCCTCTCCACCTGATCACATTCTCTTCTGTTTCCTTCTCTTACACCTAGGAAATGTCTGTGCAGGTTTGGCACATGATTACTTGCTTAGGTTTTTCCTCAACATTTTCTGTCTGGGACTTTGGAGCCGGCCCAGCAGACCTGCCTGGGCTTAGCAGTAACCTAGGTCTTTTTTTAATTACAATGCGCAGGCACATCCCACAGCTGAAACTTTCTGCAGAGGAATTTGTGTGTGTGTGTGTGTGTGTGTGTGTGTGTGTGTGTGTGTTGCTTTACTGTTTTGCTGACTCTAAAAGTCAAACCAAATCAAATAAAATCATAAAACATCCCAAAATTGATGGGTCTTAACAGTGATAGTCTTTCTTGCTTCAATGAATTTTCTACCTCTATTTCCTTGTTTTTTAATCAAAAGTTTACTGTTATTTTTACTGAAATTGTTAGTGCAACAATTTCTTTCTATTACTGAACTATATACTTAAACATAGTGTAGATGGTCAATTTAGCATTATGTGGTTTTATTTTGTTTTTGTTTTTGTTTTACCAGAGTAAACACTCTTTTTACTGGTGTTACTGTTTTCTGTATCCACAGTTTTGTTCTGGAGGAGAGTGAATTGTATCCTGAATCATTAGGAATATCTTCCAAAAGCACCCATCTTCTCTGTTAATACTGTATCCAAAATAAATGCTTTTATTTTCCCTGATAATATGAATCACCCACTAAACTCTTTGCTTCCTAGGGCTTAAATTGTTAAGATTCTTGTATAAAAAGCACTCAATAAATGTTAGTTAGATGAGTGGGTAAGTTCTTAATTTATCTCATGCCAGTTGTAATATAATTAATATCTTCATCTCCACCACTATTATGTCATCTTTACCACAACACTTAACATATACTAGCACTTGCTATGTGCCAGGGACTAATCCTTTAGAGATATTGCCCAATCATCACAGCTGTATGAAACACTGTTTTTCTTTAAAATAACTTAATTTGAATTTCCAGATCCCATTCTACCAGGATCATAGGTGCTTGATCTCAGATACTTCAGGGATTCCTGTTCTTCTGAGGTTGTTCAATTCAGGGTTGTGACAGGTATTGTTACAAAGTAATATAACTCCCCCCACCCCCGCCCCGCAACTGTCTTCCTTACTATAGAATCCAAAATTATGTTGAACTGTAAAGTGTCCAGATGAATGTTCCTTTTCTTTGCCTCTTTGGCCACTGATATAATCAGTTCTAGTTGATAAGACACAAGAAATCAGTTGAAATATCTAGAAACGCTTTTGCTTCCAGTTGGCCTATGATGGCTCCCCCTCCCCTTTGATCTCAGAAGCAATTTAGATGCAGGGGCAGTAATTTTATGAACACGCAGGAAAGGCCAAAAATTGCAAACATGTTATTGAACTGGAGAACCAATTTGTGTGATCATCTGTTTTTTGAGCTTCTTACTACACAAGAAAGTTCAGTGCTATTGTTAAAGTCGCTGAAGATGTCATTTTGCTACCTGCAGCTCAATGCCTTCTTAATATATAGGAGGGTGAGAGAGTGCTAGGGGTGTCATGGTTCAGTCCTACACCCAAGTCACAGTCTTCCTGGCTGGACTCTGCTACCATTCCACACAGGTCCTCACTGAAGCTCCTTGCACTTAATGATTGCGTTAAGCCCCACCGTTTTCTATTTTCAATCATTGCCATGATGGTACTGGTGGCCAAGTTCTCATCTGCTTCTGTGCCACCCACGGATATGAGAGTATTTGCAAGGTTAGTTATGGCTCTGCGCAATATTATAGGGATGGCTCCCATTCAACCAGTCCTTGAGGGATCCATGACTGGTAGTTTATCCCCACATGGACTTCAGGCATGCTCTCAGGACTTGCTTTGGCTGATGGGACATTAGCAAATGTAATACAAGCAGAGTTTCAATAAAATGTATGTACTTTGCAATTGATCTGCTAGAATGCTTCCAGCCACTATGGTCTGAGGAAACGGAGGCATTCCAGATAGCGCTCAACTAAGCAACCAGTCACTAGCACCTACTGCTATTCCCAAAAGGAAACTGTTTTGGGCACTGCAACCCATTTGAGCCTCAAATTACTACAGCCCCAGTTACATGTGGAACAGAATTGCCTACCTAAGCCCAGGAAACACAGAATCATCCTGAGAGGTAGAAAATGCTTGCTGACTTAGGCATTAAGCTTGGGATAGTTCATCACACAGTAATAGATAAGAGGTGAAGGCCACCTCTTCCTAGATCTGCCATGATTTATAGTTGTACAGTGACTAACAGAGCTCTACAATGAATTTAAGAAATATAAGGCATTTGCTTTTTGCGTTTTTCGGAGCAAATCCTATATATAATGAAATATTAGAATCATGATACATTTATGAGTCAATTCAAATTGTACATGTTCTATTTTATTCTACTTAGCATTTATACAGTGCTTATAATTATAGAATATAGGTGCTTCACAATATTATTATTTAGCCTATGAAGTATTTTAATGATTTTATTTGCAGAAAGCTTTTTAGTCTTTTACAATTTTTAAATTATTTCCTAATTCTTCTTGTGGAGGAGAAAATATAACCAACATTGCACCCAATTTGTATCTTCCTTGGGTGTGTGGATATGTTGACTATAAGGAGGGCTGATTCCCAGGCAACACAGGCTATACCAGAAAATCTGTGTGTATATATGTAAGAATCCCAGCCAACTGCTCTCTTCAAGCAATATTTGATATAAACATCCAAAAATCCACCAATATGTTGGTGAACCAGAGCAAAGGTTTTGGAATGAGACAAATGACCAGCTCTTTAGCCTCTCTGATTATTAGCCTTTCATAAAAAATAGCTTTCCATTTTGTTGTTGTGAGAGTAAACATACTTAATAGGCCTGGCACACTGGAAGTCAAATTAGAACAAATCTTTCTTTTTTATGTATTTTAAAATTTTGTTCTAATTAGTTATACATGACAGTAGAATGCACTTTGACACATCATACATAAATGGAGTATAACTTCTCATTCTTCTGGTTGTACATGATGTAGAAGCCTATCAGTCATGTAGTCATATATGTGCACAGGCTGAAAATGTCATTCATTCTACTATTCTTCCTACTCCCATGTCCCCTCCCCTCATTTCACTCCCTCTGTCTAATCCAAAGTACCTCTATCCTTACCTAGCCCCACTGCCCTTATTGTGAATTAGCATCCTAATATCAGAGAAAACATTTGACCTTTGGTTCTTCAAAATTGGCTTATTTCACTTAGCATCTATTCTCCAATTCCATCCATTTACTGGCAATGCCATAATTTCATTCTTCTTTTATGACTGGGTAATATTCCATTGTGTATATACATATACCACATTTTCTTTATCCATTCATCTCTTGAAGGGTACCTAGGTTGGTTCCATAGTTTAGCTACTATGAATTGAGCTGCTGTAAACATTGATGTGGCTGTGTCACTGTATTATGCTGATTTTAAGTCCTTTGGGTATAAACTGAGGAGTGGGATAACTGGATCAAATGGTGGTTCCATTATGAGTTTTCTGAGGAATCTTCACACTGCTTTCCATAGTGGTTGCACCAATTTGCAGTCCCACCAGCAATGTATGAGTGAACTCTTTTCCACACAGCCTCACCAACACTTAGTGTTGCTAGTATTCTTGATAATTGCTGTTCTAACTAGAGTGAGATGGAATCTCAGTGTAGTTTTGATTTGCATTTCTCTAATTACTAGAGATGTTGAATATTTTTCCATTTGTCGAAGTGTCTATTCAGTTCCTTAGCCTATTTATTGATTGGGTTATTTGCGGGGGGGGGGGGGTTTGGTGTTAAACTTTTTGTAGAACTAGTCTTATTAGAAAACAGAATTGTAGTCAGGTCAGGAATTAATATCTAGGGGCCACAAAGTTGCATTGGTTTGGAACATGGAGAAGTGCTTCAGCTCTTCCCACTGTCCTTATGGTCCCCACAAGTGCTCTGAGGAGTATATTCACTACAGTTTATCCAACAGTCTTCTCATCAGCAGAGAAGGTTGCCTGCCTTGCTTCTTCTAGAGAGCAGTTTTATTTACTGTTGAGGAAGGAGATGTGGTCTGGGATTTCTCCATGGTGGGAAGAAGGCAGTTCTGGTGACCCAGGCCCACCAGGTTGTTCCTTGGGGAATACAGGCTTCTCTTACTTTAATGGAGGAGGGTCAAAGAGATAATATTCCCTCTTCCTAATAAGGTGGCCTTGGGCATTAAAATCCCTGCTCCTGAAGAGAGCCTATAGCCGATGCCTTCCTGGTTCAGAGTGCAAGCCCTTTGTTCCTCACAAGGAAGTTGGTGAATGGCTGGTTGCACCTTTTTGGTGGCAGAGTTATAATTTGAACTCAATCTTACATTCTAGAAAAGTATATTCTTTACAGAGCTGCACAGGCAGTTTTCCCCTAGATTCTTGCCTTTTGAAATTATACAATTACCAATGTACCTGTATGGCAAAACATGCTTAGTCTGCTTCTCAAACCCTTCATTCAGTTGCTTTGATCATAGCATTTGAGGGCTTAGTTTCCAAAGAGAAATGCATGTTTTCAGCTTGCTCTCAGGTTTAGTAAGCCAGAAATCTAGGTTTTAAAAAGTGATTTATATGTCTGAATGTTTTCATGCTTAGGAAAAAAATATCTTCAAAACTGGAAGTCAAATAGAATGATAATATAGGACGTCACGTTAGCTGAAGGTGGATAATTTTCTAAAATTCACATACTTTCACAGCGAAATGTAAAACGTAGGGTCCATTCATTTCTTTCAGAAGAGCTGGCCATCTTTAGCGGGAGTGTAGTTTTATTACTCTTGTATTCTATTTCAAAATTCGATGGCCCTGAAAAGCTGTCAAAACATTTATTTGAGTATTTTGTTGCTTCTTATAAAAGTAATAGATAAAATCATTGAACTTTTCTGAGAGATTAGAGCTGAAATATTCTCATGTCAATAGGCTTCATCGTCCTCAGGCACTCCCAATCCTTCTACGGAAGGATTTGGCCCACTGTGGTTTTCCATTTGGTCCTCTCCTAAAAATAAGAGCTTTGGAGGAAACAAGAAAGGTCTAAGCTAAACAGCAACACGAGCCTTGAACTATACTATGGGCGTAGAGCTGAAATGTCAGGCGAAGGAGTATTCATGCTCATGGAAGAAGCCAGGGCTGATTCCTGAGCCAGCAGGGCAGGAGAACCTGGATCACTTGGGAGGAGTGTTCTTGTAAGACACTGATAAACTACAGTAGCTGAAACACAACGGAAAGAGGAAGAGTTAGAATTGGAGAAGAATTAATAAAATATATTTAAGAAGAAAAAATGATACTGAAAATGTTTGAAGTGAAAAATAAACGGAGACTTTAAATGTGATGCCTGCCGAAGGGGAAAAGGACACCCACAAAAGAGGTCTTAAAGAAATGTGAAAAGCCCTGGAGATGAAATGTCACCTAAATATTGCTAGTCAGTTATAATCAACCATGACAAAGCCATGTGTTTCGGGACTGAATGAACTGACAAAGGCAAAAGGACCCGTTCAGCATCGGATGAAGGGAATCAGAGAAAACAGTGTTTATTAATTGCAGGGGAATAAAGTGGAGGAGAAGGTGGTATTGAGAGCAGATGAGACAAAATACAAGGAAATCATGGAGAGCATGACAATGTCGAAAAAGTAACGATAGATCAAAAGAACGGGAAAAGAAGTTCCTCCCTTGGAGTAATGCTGGTTAAATAAGAATTAATCATATTTAACAATTATAGCCAAATTCAGTGAACTTTAACAAAAACACAGAACCCACCAACATATGAGATCTAATGAACATTGTCTGCGACCTGGAACACCAATGCAGTGCTTACTACCATTCTTACCAGGTCTGTCGGCTGCTAAAAACTCTCAGTGCTCGGCTGCCTGCTGAATTAGCCCGCCCCACTACGTCTGAACAGAAGCACCCACCCTTCTCCCGGTGAGGGCTGCCATTTCCACCCCTCAAAACCCACAATTGGGCAGACTCTTGATCCTCCTGCCCCTGCCCAGCACGCCTGCCTTCCACCTCTTTACCAAGATCTGTTCTTCCACTGGGATAATGGTCCTCTCCTCAGCTCAGCCTTTATATCCCCTCTTGCCAAACCATCTCAAATCACATTTCCCTTATTACTTTGTTTAGCAAATACTAACTGACTACCTACGATGTACCTGAACTTTTCTGAACTCTGGAGTCACAGCAACGAAACAACAGGCAGAAGTCCTTGTCCTCAGGGAGTACCTGATAGGGGAGGCGAGGGCAGGGCACACATCCATGAATGATAGCTAGAATAATATTCACAGATCTTTCCCCCATCTCTCCTCTTTTAGTTCTCTGTGGTTATGTAACAAGTTACAAAGAACAGGGTGACTAAAAAAAAAAAGAAAAAAAAATTAATTATCTCGTGGTTTAGAAGAATCACCCTAGGGCATGGCAATATCCACACTCACAAGGAAACCCTCAATTAGGGTCAGAGCCTCCATTTCATTAGGTGGGAAGGGGACTGACACATTCTGGAAATATTTCCATAGGGGGCAGTTTAGGACTTTCTGCTGACCTTTCATCTCCATAAATTTCAATAGTCATTTCATCTGCATCTTTGAGTGCTTGGCAAAGTTTTGCTCTGATTGCATGGGTCCTAAAATGTGCCACCTCCCCTCCGCCCCCCAGACCAGAGTCATTAGAAGCAGCACCTGGGAACTGTTCAGAAACACAAATTTTGGGTTCTCGCCCCGCACCTACTACAGTGGAACTTTGTGTGTGTTCAGTTGTACAGAAGAAATATAAAAAGACGTTTGAGTGGAGTTTAGCAAGAAGGCACTGTAGCCTCAGGATTAGGTTTAGAAGATTTGGAGTCTGAAAGATTTGCTTCTGAATCCTGGTTCTGACTCTGCAAGAGTCTGAACCACACTTGGTAGATGTATCCTTTCTATTTAAAAAAAAATATTTGAATGGGGGCTGACATGATTGAAATAAATCTTAGCAGAGATTAATATGGCGATGATCTGGTAGATGGAATGAAGAGAAGCCAGACATGGAAAGAGAAAGTCAACGTGGGAGTGGTCCAAGGGAATAAAGAAGGAAAAGAAATAAGAGGGACTGTGAAGGAAGACTGGATGGGGCTTAAAATGGATTCAATGCTAGAGGCAAGAAAAACAGGGCATTAGCAAGGAAGACCTGGATTTAAGGAGGGAGAGTGTGAGAAGTTGTTTGGAGCCAGGAAGGGGGTGGATAATGAGTTTAGTTTCAAACAAGTCAAGCAACAGATAAACAAAAGAGAGGAGCAGCAAGAGGAGATGAGCAAGAAAATTGAAATATGTAGGAAAAGACGAGCAGCTACCCAGAACTGAGGGGCAAGCATGGAATACGTTGCCAAGAGTGCCTGGCAAAGATCCTTTGTGGATTCACAGAGCAACAGGAAACACCAAAAATTGAACAGAATTGAAACAATAGGTAGAAAATGTAGGAGTGATATCAAGTTTGACCAGAAGCTCCATTCCAAAGAGATGGCGGTTAATTCAAGTGTGTGTGGGTGGGGTAGGGAGTTATGAGGTACCAACTTCAGGGGAGCTAGAACCTAAAGCCATTGTGCAGGAAGGAGGGTTGGAGGGTCAGGCAGGAGAGAATCTGGGCGGGCGCCAAGGGCAAGTGGAAGTTGATGGAATCAGAAAGTTTTTGTTCCTCCGGAGGAGACGATGACATGAGAGAGGAGGTACACCACCCAGCACCGATAGAAGCCATGTTGCTAATGTTTTGAATGAACGTGCTGTCGATCTTGGGGAGTGTGGAGCAGAGTTAGGATTGATAGGAAGGAGATCTGGACCAGAGTTAGCAAAAAAATATTAAATGTCCAAATGTATTATGTGTTTAGGCAACTGCATAGATGGAGGGAAAAAGCAGAGAAAGCACAGATGAGCTTCCTCTTGAGGATGCAGTCTACAGGAAGCTGTTGAGTTTTCTACAGGAACTTCAATCAGTCTCTCATTATCCCAGTGTGATCTGTGTACTCTGCCGACTGACCTTGACCACTTAAATCTACCTTGCTTCCCTGGGCTACCTGGCTGCCTCAGTCTGAGGTGGGTGGACAATTCCAGGGAATATTTTCACTTAAGAATATGTGGGAAAGCACTAAGAAAGAAAATGTGCCATATTCCTAAAAAGTTTACTTTCCAAAAGCCAGTGTGAGGAGATTTTTTTTTTAATCATCTGATAATTTAGGATGATCTATGTTAACCCACTGTTTCAATAATCTCTTGAAGATAGGATTGAATAACTGTCTGGAACTAAATATTCCAAGTTGCTAAATCATTCTCTGGGCAGGGAGACATATTTGAATTGCTGTCTATCAATTGTCTGCCTCCTCATATACAGAGCTTTGTATCTCTCATATCCCCACGTCAAAGATCACCAGGAACGCAAAGCTGGAATTTTTACATGGTAGGTGGGAAGAACCATCAAGGCTAACGTTGTAATTGGTCAAGCAGCAATCATCACTCATTAGCCAAAATAGGGGATGTTTGGGTATTTTTGTGGTTTGGGGATGCTTTTCTCCGTTCTCATTTCCAAAATGCTACTAGTTTTCTGTTTCTCAGCAATTGGCAGCACAGGAGTGATTATTCATTCAGCGGATGTTTATTGAGAACCTCCTATGTGCTGAGGACATAATAACAGTCAAAACAGATGTGGACCTTCTTAAAGTTAGAACCAGAGTTGGTAGAAAAAAGAGGCAAACACATTAATTTTTAAAACCCCAAATATTTAATTACGAAATGTGATCGCTATGAGGAAGAAAAAAGGCAGACTTCTCAGAAGATGTAACCACAGAGCTAATCTAGTCTAAAGGGTCAGAAAATTATGTCTGAGCAGAAATCTGAAGGATAATTGGGAGTGAGCAAGGTGAAGAAAGTGGGCGTGGAAAGTGGGAAAGGCCTTGTGGGTAGATGGAACAACACTTACCAGCAGAGAGACTTTGGAGAACCAGATCTTCAGGCCAATGTGGTGGGCTCCTTGCTCATCTCAAAGCTATTTCCAAGTCTTCTCTGAGACCACACAACATTCATTATAACTTTCAGCATTCTAAACAGATAAAGGAAAAAGACAATGAGTTACTTAGAGGTCAACCGGCTTTCATTGAAGAAAACTGACATAATGGTTCGTAAGTGACAATGAAGCTTCTGGATGCCACGATCTTGTCATCTGGGAATTCCTCATAACCCAGAACCTCGGTGGTACCACCCTGAACACGTGACCCCTTCCTTCTTCTCTGCCCTCATTTCTTAATTACTTTCTTGGGTCGTATGGTTTTCTGTCTCTCGTTTAATCTTACCTCTGGGTTGTGGTTCCATCCTGTTCCTTGTCACATGTCCCCTTAGCACCTTGGTACTTAGTAGGTTTCATTGGCTTAACTAACGTTTATTGAGCAACATGCTTAATAATCCTCTGCACTGGGGTACAAACCCAAAAATGATGGGTCTCCACCCTCAGGGGATTCAGAGTAGTTGCAAGAATCTGACCCACCACCCTAAAAAATGAAGTTAGGACTTTTGGCCACCTTATCAAATTAATCAACATAAATTTCTGTATGACCTCTGCCATGATAAAAATCATCTTTATTTTATACTCCAGAGCCTAAGAAACTACATTTAATAATATTTCTATTTTTATAACAAAGTTTGAAGATTACAAAATGGTATTACTCTTGTTAAAATCAAATGGCTTAATTGTAATCCCATTTACAATTGATGTTTTCACCTTGGGGTATTTGAAAATGAGGCGCCTTTCCTTTTATCTCGCCAATGGCAGCCCCTTGTAATGCCTGTGTGAGCACAGGACTAGGAATTAGGAACTCTTCATTCTGCCCCTGACTCACTGGGTTACCCAACGTAACCTCACAGTTTCCTCATCTGTGAAATGGGGATAATAATACTTACCTCCCTCACTGGGGTGTCTTGAGTATTAATTAGTGTTTGTCAAGTGCTTTGAGATCTTTAGATGAAAGGCCCCGTGGAAGCTCAGTATGAAGCATTATTATATAAAGCCTCCCCACCTCCCACTTTCCCCCCAAAAGTGATTGCCAATTATCGCCAGCTCTAAGTGGGGGTAATACTGCACTCAGGCACGACAAGGCATGTTTTATTGGTCCATTAGGACATGCCTATTTGAGGGAATTAGTTTTGTGAAAATGGTTATTACGCCAAGGACTTTTATTTTAGGCAGTTGTTGCTCTTCATCGTTAAATATTAAGCCTTTTGGAAAGGCTGGTTTCACATTTCAGGAGGAGGACAGGCCTTCGTGGCCATGCCACTTACATCTAAAGAAGCTTAGGCATGTGGTGTGGGAGAACTTACTTCCCATAAAATGAAATTATGTTTATATGGAAGGCTGGCTGCCGTTTCTGAGAAACCAGCTGGATAGTGAAGACAATGCCACCCACTTCATTAGCAAAGGAAGAAGTGACTCCCACGTATAATTTTCTGGATTCCAATTTCAAGGGATTCATCACTTGCAAAAAAAATTGATTCTCTCATTAGAGCCACATTTCATAGGGGGCAGCAGGCTAAATCCCTTCACGGTGTCTGTTTTTTCACTCTTTCATGGATCACCGCGATGACCCAGCATCTGAGAGTTAGCACAGGGGGTGCAATTCTTAAGAGCTGATCACTGGGTTGAAATAACGGATGTTCTTTGGAGAATTAAGGCATCATTAAGTTATTCTGTTCCAGGTTTATTTATTTGTTTTTTGATCTACTATCAGATTTAGCATTTTCCAGGCTTAAAAATAACTGGTTAGTTCTTCTGCAGGAAGCAGGGAATTATCTAGATGAATCGATTTCAGAAGCTACCTTGGTTGTCAACATGAGGAAGACCTTAGATGTCAGATGACACCATCATATTTTAGTGACCACAAATTTCTTTTTAAAATACAAAATGAAAAGTCTTCACGGAGCCAATTTCCTCAATCACTGCAGAATTGCGTGCTCTTTTTAAAAAAAGATTGAAATTCCTCACTCCTAGATTTAACTGGCTTAAAAAAAAAATTGAAAGACAAGATAGAAAAAGGTGGACAGAATCCTACCAACTTTCCTTTATATAGAAAGGAATAAACTATTTTCTTATTCTATAGATGAGATGATAGTAAATTTTCATGAAATGGATTTCTTTTTTCTTTTTTGGTGGCAGGGGGAGATGATTACTGGGGATTAAACCAGAAGGCACATTACCTCTGAGCTGCATCCTCAGTTCTTTTTATTTTCAATTTTAAGACAGGGTCTCACTAAGTTGGTTAGAGCCTTGCCGAGTTGCTGAGGCTGGACTCGAACTTGCAATCCTCCTGCCTCAGCCTCCTGAGCTGCTGGAATTATGGCGTACACCACCAAACCTGGCACAAATGATTTACTATCATGCTTATGAACTGTAGGACCTCATTTCTGGTTTCATTCCTAACCTATGATCATAACATTCAGTGTGAAAGACTTAAAACCACCATGTTTCACCTATGAAAACAGAACTCTGCAAACAAATTCATTGTGTAAACAAGGGAAACACTTTCTTTACTGGAGTGAGGTCTAACGTTGTCCAGGGCCTGAGAAAGCAGTCAGTGGTATTGTTGGCATCCAAAGAACACGCCAATTACAAATGATTCTTATCTCTCTATTAACATACTTAGCAGTCTCACTTTAACACTTATGGTCCATTATCCTGACCATAATTTTGCTGTTTGCTTACTAAAACACATACATGTGTCTTTTTTTATGAGTACAGATTTAAGTGACCTAATGAACTTTTTTTGTGTTTGCTATTTTTAAAATACTTTCATTGGCTGTAATTCAAAAGTTTACTTATTGATTCGACAAACACTACGACATTGGAAATGCCTTTGTCCTTGTCCAGTAGGTGGGAGGGGAGAAAGATTCGTACCCGCCAAATCACGTAACGTGACATAGGAGGAGAATCTTATTTAGTCTGGTAAATTCTGGGGAGGGCAGAGTGTACACAGAGTGATGCCAGACTGCACCTTCAAATGGTGGGAGGTTGTGAGGAGGTGGAGGAAGGGACAGGCAGGAAGAGGACACAAAGAAATGGAAGTGTGGTTGGGATGCCTCAGGCGTGGAGAGGCCGGGTAGGGTGCCAGTCCAAAATGGCCTCGCTGTTCATGCTACTTAGGTCCCACTTACCCCAACATGATTGGACACCATTGGAGGGTTTTAGTGGTGGAATGAGACCAGATCTGGGCTTAGTACTTCCTCCCCGACCTGGCTTATCATCAGAATCTCTAAAAAACACAAACAAAAGCAAAACCCCTTTATTGTGTTTATTTGCAGAGAGTTAAGGCATTGGAAGCCTTAAAAAGAAAACCCAAATCATGTAAACAGGCAAACTCTTTTCTATTTCCTGTCACTAACATAAAGAGGTTGCCTACCATTTAAAGAAAAAAAAAAAAAAGAATATTCCTTCTAGGCTTTATGTACAGTGAACACAAATATGAATTCCTATTTCCCTTCCTTAGCCCAAAGGCAGCATACAGTCCCTAATTCACACCTTGCTTTTTTTTGTCTTTATAATTTTTATTTTCTTGCTTGATTCATAATTGCACATATTTATGAAATGCAATGTGATGTTTTGAATCATGTATACATTGTGAAATGATCAAATCTGGGTAATTAGCATATCTACTGCCTTAGATTTTTTTTTATCATCTCCTCATGTCCAGTACATTCAAAATCCTCTCCTGGACAGAAGTGCATCGCTGTTAACCACGTTCACCCTACAGAACACCCACACTCGTTCCTCCTGACTGTACCCTGTGCCTGCTGGCTAACGTCTCCCCAGGCTCTGGTGGACTTTGTTCTAATCTGAGATCAACTTCTTTAGATTCCAAGAACGAGTGAGATCATTTGCTTTTTTTGAGACACTGGTAAAGAAGGGGTAAGCTGGGGAGTCCACATTTGGACACGGCCCTTGATCCTGAGAATCAAATGGAATCAGATGGAAAACACTGGCCCAGGAGACAGACGGGAAGAATGAAGTTGGAAAGCAGTAGGGGAGGAAGGGAAGGCTCACTTCCAGGGACACTTAGGATCCTTGCTAAGGGAAGTTCCTACTGTAATCAGGATAATACTTCTGAAATGGTCAACCAAGCTTTTTTCCATTCCTTGCAAGTCAGGTTCACCACTGCAGCAACCCGATGAGGCAAAGCTAGGTGTTGCCAAGGGAAGGAGGAGGACCCTGGCTGGGTGGAGAAAATGTAGGCAGCCAGAGGCATCCACTCTACTCCTCAGAGGGTGTGGCTTTGGTTGGTAGGGTGCTCCTCTGTCAACTATTGTGTGGGGACAGGAAGGCACCCCAAGTTCTCCAGGGCATGTGAATGCACAGGCTGCTTGATGGAACTGACTGGCATAGAAGAAGTCTGCAGTGTTAGCAGTGACAGGACCTTGACCTTGAGGTCTCCTGGACACACCACCTAGAAGAAAGACCCATGGGGTCAGGGCCGTGTCTCAAGACTGTCGTGGCATCGGGAGAGCTGAGGAGGGCTCCTCCACAGGACCTGCCCCAAGCTAAGCCAACTGAAACTCCAATGCCAACCCTGGAAGTGGGGTTGAGACAAGCCTCCGGCTCTTCCCTGTCACCTTGATGTATATGCTGAGCTGCCATCTTAGACAGGGGCAGAGGGAGGAATAGAGACTGAAAAAGTGAGCATTTATCCAAAAAGACTAAGTGACCTTAAACACGTGTTTAAGTTAGCGGGTCAGGCTGAGTTGATTTGTATTGTCGACAATGAAAAGCAGATGATTACAGTGAGGGAAAGTGATTTTTTTCCTTTGTGTATCTAACTAGTTTATTTGCAACTCTATGATAATACTATTTACACTTTTTATAGCATATCCCATTTCATGCTCCTCTCAAAACCAGAGCATTCAAAAATGGCTAAGAGTGTTTCACCCAAGGCTCAGAAAAGTGCTATTAAAATATGCAGGTCAGAGAAGAATTGAGCCAATTATAGGGAGGTTTATTGGCCCTGGTTTTATGAAGGTGGGAATTAAGAAGGCCCTTCAAGAGTTACAAGGCCAGTGGCAAGACTAGTTTTAGTATTGCTACTCATGAGGTCTGACTTAAGGCCATTTTCCCTTTTCTTGGTTTTTTGCTTTTGTGGGATTTTTGACCTGCTTTGTATTTTTACTATGAAAGTGCAGAAAGTTGTTTCATGAACAGAGCTCTGCAAATAGTGGTTGCTCTAGATCCTGAAATGGCAAGGGCCTAAGAGGGTTGGATGGCCTGATCTGCAACCTGGTTGGGGAGTTTGCTGCTGAGAAATGGTTGATAAATTTTTTTCCATAATATAAATTGCTTACTTTGGTTGGCATATAAGAGAAGGCATTGGCCTTTTAAGGCTGGAAAAATTCTTGTTCTCAAAAATAATACAATTGCCAGGGCATGGTGGTACCCGCCTATAATCCCAGCTACTTGGGAGGCTGAGGCAGGTGGATTGAAAGTTGAAGACCAGCCTCAGCAACTTAGCAAGATGGAATTTCAAAATAAGGTAAAGGTAAATTAAAAGGGCTGGAGATGTAGCTCAGTGGCACAGTGTCCCTGGGTGTGTGTGTGTGTGTGTGAGAGAGAGAGAGAGAGAGCCAGGGGGAGGGCGTTGTGGGGAGAGAGGTTGACTGATTCCTGGGAAGAAAAAACTGATGCCTAAGAAAATTTTCCTTCAGCATTGCTTTTCCCTCTGAATGTGATGCCCACAGCAGCAGGGTCTGAACTGGGGTCCAGTTATCCCTTACCTACCACTTAAAAAAGTAATTGAATCTGCCCGGTCCCTGTCTTCAAACACCTTATTCAGTTAACTGAGGTAGTTACAAAATATGGTATTATAAGCAGACAAAAATGATTTTTCTTAAGCTCCTAAAATGTTTATATGGTCTAACATTTGTCCGTAATCGAAGTGTACCATATAAAGAACTTGAAATAAATCATTTGATCACAAAATTCATGTGGTTCTTAGGTAAATAGCTTAATAGTATAGTATTTTTTATTACGTATAATTGTAAGATTTTGCATTATATAATTTGCTTGCTGTTGCTCTTCAATAAAGACTTTTAATAGTACCATGAGCCTCGAGTACTTGGTGATGCCAAGGGCTTTAACCATTAGAAGTAACTATTATTGCACCAATAAAACATGCCCCTATTGCCTCCTGGTACAGATGCTACTTTTCTTTCTTTTAAGAAAAATATTTGTAAGAAAAAATGTTAAGAAAAAGTTAAAAATAAAAGAAAATTAAAATAACATTCTTATTGTACAACAGATAATTTAGAGGAAAAAAACAATTATGAGCTAAAACATTTCAAGCAAAGAAGTCAAGAATTTGATGGGAAGGAAAAAAGAGAAAGTTAATCAGATGGAGTCAACGTGTTCCTTATAACGGCTTAATTTTGAGGTCATTCTTACTATAGAAGTGTTCTCATGTTTTGAATTCTTTATTTTTTTTAACTTTGTTTTATTTCCTCAATGCTCTTACCCTGGGATCCTCTTTCATCTTAGCTAGCTTCATTCTTTTTCTAAGACAAAAACTTTTTATGGCTGCTGAGCTGGCTTTTTAAATTTGTTTCCTGGGGTCGGGGGAAACCAACAATTTAGCTGCTTAAACTTATAGAGAAGTGATTGGATATTTATCCAAGGTTAGGGATCCTCTCTCTGAAATGGGGAGCATTTCTTCAGCTTACCTGATAGATTTATTCCTTTCATTCTACCTCTGGTGACTTTTGGGTGGAGCTGGGAAGAAAATGAACTGTTTGTCATTTCAGGTTATTTCAGGCAAAAGAATATGGTGCTTCAGGGTCTCTAAATATTCACACCAGTGGAGGCCCAGTAATTATACAAGGAAATGAACCAAGTGCTTGCCAGTGGTCTTTGTGGAAAGCTGCTGGCTCATGTTAGAACAAATATTTACTGAGTGCCTATTATTTGCCAGACACTAGAAGGTGGGAATTCGCGGATGCAATCGGAATCACATGTGTCTTCCCATTTGATGGATCAAAAGGCAGATTTTGAACTGGAAGCATCAATTCTCTTCTTGTCTTTGGAGGGAAATCTAGCTTCTTTTTAAAGTCATACTTGTAAAATTATCAAATTTTCTGTTCTCTCTCTCTCTCTCTTTCTTTCTCTAGCTCACACATTCAGCTGGAAGATAGTGGGAAAGCCATTTATTTACTTTGGACCTGGTTTCCTCATCTAAAATTAGATACTTCAGTGGAATGAAAGATCTCAAAGTGGTTCTTAAGCCATCACTTTTATTGGAGTTGCCTGGAAGATTTGTTAAAAGGATATGACTGAACCCACCTCCACATTTCAGATTTGTGTTTCTCACAAGTTGCCCAGTCAGACCCTAGTTAGAGCTGTGGGTCCAGGACACTTTGATCCACCCATAGCTCTCTGACTTTCAGTATGCTTCATATGATGTGAACTTTTCCATTTCTAACTTTCTCAGAGTTTCCTTTTAATTCCATCTAAGACTCTGTGGACTAGTACCTAGAAAAATCTATTTGATGATCCTCCAATCCATTGCAGAGATTCAAAATATGCACGTTGAGAACTGGCATGACTCCCTCACATCTAGGAGTGCTTGAAAGTCATCTTCATTTCTGGATCAATGCTTCATTTACTTACTATTAAGTGACAACCCAGCTCCACTCTGCTAAAACATTCAGCCTCTCTCCCTCTCCTCTCTCTTCCTGGCGAATCTCCCATCTTTGTGGAGGAAGCGAGGAGAAGATCTCGTTGGTAAAATCCAGCAGGACTTTGGGCAAATGGAAGGACCAGTAAAAATCTAGTCAGGCTATGGGGCTTTGGTATAATCTAGCAGGTTCTAAAAGTCCACATGTGGGTTCTCTGAATGGATGTTTTGATGTCTTGATGGAGGGTGTTTTCTCCAGAATAGACCTGTACACATGCCACAGGTGAGAAGAGGTTGGGGAAGCCACTGTGAGCAGATCAACATCCTTTGCCTTGGGTTTTCCTAATTATTTATATTTTCCCCATATCCAGCCACAGTCTCCCTTGTCCACACCTGACATGAAAGGTCTGCTGTCTCTTGATGGCCCAGAGCAATCTTGAACCTCTGAGTACCTGTTGATGCCTTGCTCTTGGTCACATGGTTCAGGTCAGGAAGGGCTGTATGGGGCTCTAGATGAGTTATTTGGAAGCAGTGGGGTCTCCTCACACCTCCAGACACATCCACAGCTGCTGCTGTGTTTCCTGGCCATCTGTCATGCTAAGTCTTCATTAAAGCACCTAGTTATTAATAGCCAACAAACATGCATGATACTGATATCACAACTCATCTCAATATTCTGCACCTAAATGGTGAGAGGTTGGAAGAACATTGGTCTTCCATTGGGAGCATAGGTTTACAAGCTTAGAGATGTTCTCTTCTGGAATTTTTCAACTTTATTCAAGAGCACTACAGTGCAGAGGGCAAATTAAGGCCTTCCAGGGATGAAAGTAGGGACCTGATTAGACAGACCCCTCACTTAGCTTGTCTTTTATTTCTTTATATAGCAGCATTCCAAATAGGATCTTATTTTTTTAAAATGTAGCATTTTTTAAAAGCTGCAGTTTGAAAAATTCTTAACTTACCACAACCTCCCATTCAACAATTTGAAAATGGAGACACAGAAATCAGTCCAAAGTCATTGTAACACAGTTACAGCTGACTAAGTAGAAGAATGGCCTCTACAAGTTCAGGTGATTGATTTTTCACACATCTGTCCTCAGAAGCCAGTGGCATGACTAAATGTTAATTTTCAAATGCTCACATTATTATTTTTTATTAATGTTATGCAAATTTTATTGTCTAATGACTGGTGTCTTTATAAGAGAGAGAGAGAGAGAAAGATTCACACACAGAGACTCAGAGAAACAGAGAGGGAATTTTATTCACATAAAATTAACCATTTAAAAGGCTACAATTAGGTGACATTTAGTTCATTCACAACATTGTGCAACTATCACCTCCACCTAGTTCCAGAACATTCTAATCACCCCAGAAGGAAACGTGTACCATTAATAACTCCCCACCCCCACCTCCCTTCATCACTCCGGCCTCTGGCAGCCACAATCAGCTTTCTGTTTCTGTGGACTTATTTTCTAGATGTCATATAAATGAAACACACGGCACATGTTCATTTATGTGTGGCTTCTGTCACTTAGCACAGTGTCCTCCGGGTCCATCCACATCCGCCCATATCAGTATTCTATGGATGAATAGTATTCCATTGTTTAGACAGACCATGATTTGTTATTGTAATTTATTTTAATTTTGGCTTCTAGGATACTCTATTTTTGTTCCTGGAAGCATGCTGCCTCTATTATTGAATCCAAGGGGTGAGAACAAAGAAAGATAACAGCTAAATTACTACACTCACAACCCTCTTCTCTGTCCACCTGTGGCCATTGCTTGTAGCAACTAGCTTAGTACTGACCTTGAATCAGTCACTCAATCTCCCCATGCCTCAATTTCCTCATCTATAAAGACGGCTTGATGACTGCTTGCTACCCACCCCATGGGGAACAAGGAGTTAACGCTCATTAAAAGCTTTCAGGTTCTCAGATGTTAGGCAGGTACATCATATTTAAGTACAATGTAGCAATATAATAAGCATCTTTCAGGAGCTCAGTTTGTTTTTTCTAACTACCTTTTTAAAAAATGACAAACATCAGTAAATTTTCCCAGGCATGCTGAGTACACTCTTTCTTTTCAGAACATGCCTTACTCTTAAACACAGCCAGGGTGATTTTTAGAGATACCTGAAAGGGCTCTTGTCTCTGCCTCCTATAGTTTTAGAATGAATGTAGGGTGTCACAAGTTACTGGGCACGCACTGTACGCCAAATGCAGGACTTAGGGTTCTACAATCTCGTTTGGTCCTCACAGCGCCCATATGATACAGATGTTACTAGGATTTGAACATGAAGCAAGTGAGGCCCAATGAAACTGTGGCCTGTGCCAAATCACAAAGCCAGTAACAGGTGGAGCTATGATATGGTCCTGCTTGTGTGACCTCTTCACACTCTGTGCTCCCTCACCTTCTAGATTGACTGGCTCCTTTCCTGAAAAGGTTTCAAATGGCCTTCTTGGACTCTGTGCATCTGAAAGGCCCCAGGAGAACTGTACAATGGCATGGAAGGAGCAAATCACATGGGTTTGAGGAGAGTACCCCAAATCCTGTGCTTTGTCAACCTCAGAATGTGACCTTATTTGAAAACAGGATCTTTTCAGATGTACTTGGTTAAGTTTAAAGATGAGGTCACAGTGGATTAGGATGGACTCCGAATCCAATGACTGGTATTATTTTAAGAGATATGAGGGAGGTTTGGGTACAGAAATGCAGAGACACACGGAGGGAAGAGGCCACATGAGGACAGAGGTTGAGGGATGCAGCTGGAAGCAGAGGAACATCAAGATGGCCAGCACCTGCCCAAAGCGAGGACTGGGGATGAAGAGCCTGCAGAGGAGGTGGCCTTGCCAACGGCTTGATTT
This sequence comes from Sciurus vulgaris, assembly GCF_902686455.1. NCBI lineage: Eukaryota > Metazoa > Chordata > Mammalia > Rodentia > Sciuridae > Sciurus > Sciurus vulgaris. Next base: position 171,739,351 of record NC_136464.1, read on the forward strand.
CAGACTTCCAGGATCCAGAACTGTGAACCAATAAATCTGATGTTTTTATTGCCCCCATTCCCCCACACACCACCCCTGGGAGCCAAGGCACAAACCTTCCTGCATTTTATGTTTGCATGGGAATTCTTCCACTGGGCTTTTCATCTTAGAGTTCAAATCAAATGAAAAGACCTCCTGAACCAAGCTGTCTAAACAGGTAACAGAGGTTGATATTTGTGAAAAAGTTTTCACCGCATGCATGCGTCTGCTAGCCTCACCGCACAGTGATTTTCAAGAAGTGAAGACAGAAGTCAAAGAGAGAAAGGCTTGATAAAACGATGGAGTGACATGTATATGTTAGTAATGGAATGAAAGGAGTCGTCTAAAAGCCTAGATAGACATCTAGGAGAGTGAGAATTACTGATGTTTAAAAATGCAGTTTATTTCACAAAGGAGTAGAAAGAGCCAGGGAAAAGAATATTCAAGAAATAAATAGAAAAGAAAAACACACAAGTATCAAAACCTGCCTGAACTTAAAAATTTCAATTAATACATATTACTAAGACTAGTTGTTTTAGTGAATGAATCTGGAAATTGAAGTAAACAGCACATTTTCTCTGTGATTGAGTATAGGAATTACTGGAGGCAAAGTGTATGTAATTTATGAAAGTAACATAGACTGGGTATAGGGTTTTTTTTAAACTGATCTCTACTTGTGTTGCTTTTCGTTAATTGGTTTATCATACTTTTTTATGGGTGAAGCCATCAAAACTAATTTGTGACCTTGGCTAAGACTCCCATACTCAGTCAACACCAATCTGTTTTCTATTCCATAAACTGAGCAACATGATACATAAAATACCTGCTACACAAAAATACCCCTTCACCCAATTAAGTGAAGAAACCAAGTATAAACAAAATTGCTACAGGGTGTGCCAAGATAGGGGTAAGGGTCAGGCCAGAGGCATGGGCAAATGTACTCTTTATTCAAAGTAGAATTAATGATTTAAGATGAGGTCTTATGAAAGCCAATGTACAAAAGTCAAGTGACTTTCACCAATTAACTTGATGATATCCCAAATTCATTATTATGTGTGCAGGTCCAAATGAAATATCATATCCCCTTGATATTTTGTATTAGAAGAAGCTGGCAGAAAGATTAACAATGACATTCTTAAGAAAACAGATTAATACTTTAATATTTTATACCAAAACCTCTGGCCTAAACAAACAAAAAAATGCTATTCCAAAATAAATGGAGTAAAACAAGACCAATGCACTGAGTAAAAGGAAATGGGATTGCTTTATAATCTTCTATGCACACATACTTTCATATAGGAATTTCAAAATGTCTTCCTTTTGGTAGATGCCTAAAAAAGATTGAGCAGATGAATAAATATTTTCTGTGTCATACCAGTCTCCCTTCCTGGTCCGTTTTTGGTTTGTTTGTTGGTCTTCATTTTCATTTTGTTGATTTATTTTATTTTATTTTTTCCATTTTAGATTTGGGAGCAGCATTGTAAGAAATCAATCACCTGGGCACCTTTCTGCACCTTCCCCAACAGTCCCTAACCCATCATTTAAGCTAAACTCCAGAAGATCCACATTAAACTCCATTGAAGATTCGCAGAATTTCATGAAGTTCGATGATGCCCCTCCAAAAAATTTCTTAAGGCCAAATTTTCGGTGAGTTGAAAGTTGAGAGCATCTACAGGTCGAATTTGGACCTACCGGGAAACGATCTTGTTTCCTTGTCAGATCTTTTTATGGAAACTCTCACAATCAGGATTTCTTTGGCAGTCATATCTGACACAATTCCTGAATTCGGTCGACCTGCCTGCCATTGTTCTTGTCCACTGAGAGTCTCCTGGCAGTCACAGGCCATTTGACATAATGGGTATCAGGGTGGACAGTTAGAATGTGGTGGGAGGGCTGGGGCTTGTCCCTTATCCCTTCTGTGCTATCCTATCTTAAACCTGGTTCGATTACTGTGATCTCTGACAATAGCTCAGCCCATTTTTTGGACACTGTGAATATTCACTTCACAAGAATGTTGGTCCTAATTAATGATTGTAAAAACAGCTTTCAGATCCATGGATGAAAGGCATGAGATAAGTGCTGTGTTATGATCATTAATCATGACTTGTTATTATTACAATTGCTGGCTATTATTATCATTTTATTGGAACGTCTCTAATAGTCATGCTCATGATCTTGAAGTTTCTTTTTTTTAATTTTTAAAAAAAGTTTTAAGTGGTAGATGGATGCATAATACCTTTATTTACTTTCATGTGGTGCCGAGGATGGAACCCAGTACCTCACATGTGCTAGATAAGCACTCTACCACTGAGCTACAGCCCCAGCCCATGATCTTGAAGTTTCTTACAAACAGATTCTTTTTTTTTTTTTTCCTTTGGGGGGGTGTTAGGGATTGAACCCAGGGTCTCGTGCTTACAAGGTAAGCACTCTACCGACTGAGCTATCTCCTAGCCCCTGTTTCTTAGATTCTTTATCAGTCCTAGTTATCTGTTGCCTTGTTAAAACTGCTAAGGATTTAAGCCAATTAAGAATTATTAGGGCTTAGTGAAAACAGCTCCAGCAGAGTTGTGCAGTAAATCATTTCAACTTTTGTGAACACGATGCAAGATAACTCAAAAAAAGTGAAAAACTCTATTTATTGATGTCTCTCCTATCACCATTCTAAGACAGAACACACTTCCACTCTATGGAAATCAACCATCTTGTAAGGAGGATAATGAGACATTAATCTACTCTGATGACAGTTTACAGGTTTTGTTTTGTTTTTTTTAATTCAGGTTCTGTGTGTGTGTGTGTGTGTGTGTGTGTGTGTGTCCCCAATTCAGTGAGACTTTTTTGAAGGAAAGTAACTCTTTTTTGTGTCTCTGTATTACTAGATTGTTTATCACTCAGTCTGCAGAATGGCAAATGGTTTATGTACACATGGTTTCTACCTTCAATAATTCTCAGCCTAACTGAAGAGAAGTCAAATAAACCAGCAATTAAAATGCCTGGTGACAAGTACTGAGATGAAGATGTCTATAACGCAGCAGTGGACTCCCCAGAGGAGAACCTAGACCACAGGCTGGGCGCCTGGTGCAAGGAAGTGGTGGGGAGGGAAATGGAATTTCATTTGTCTGGATAACGATGAGACTTGGGGACATGTTGGAAAGTTTGAATGCCCAAGTGACACAGAACCCATAGCCTCATGTGCCACGGCAAGGAACTTGGATTTTATTCTATAGGTAATAAAAATCATCAAATTATTTCACCTGGAGATTTAGAGAATACCAGTTGAGGAAGGTCGTTTCAACTGTGGAGTGAGGGTGGAGAGGAGAGAGATCAGGAGATTGTGTGGAGATCTTCAGGGGGTATAGCATGGAGTCTCTTGGTGAACTGGATATGGAAGACACCGGGAGGGGAGGATCTAAGAAAACTACCAAATGTTGGCCTACGTGCGCCTGTGAATGACAGTGCCACTCACTGAAATAGGTCATGGGTTTTTTTCCAGGGAAAATGATAAATTCTGGTTTTTTGGATATGGGACTGAGGTGACACAGTAGCAATTATCTCCATGTTCTACTTCCCTGCCCCCAGTGGCGAGGACAATGGAAGAGAGGAAGAGGAGACCACTGGAGGCAAAGCTGTGCGGAAACAAAGGCCATTTGATTTCTTTTCCACTTAAAAGATAGGATTTAGTGTTGAGTAGATGTTGTGCCACTGTCTCTAGGAGTTACGTGGACAGGTAAGAGAGAATACCACCAACCTGGAATTAAGAAAAGACGAGACGAGGAGGCTGAACACGGTAGACAGCTTGAGGCCAAGCTTGGCAACTTAACGAGACCCTGCCTCAAGATTTTAAAAAAGAGGGGATGTTGTAGCTCAGCAGGATCCCTGGGTTCAACCTCTAGTACCCCCCCCACACACACAACAGGAAAGAAAGAAGAAGAGAGGGAGGAAAGGAGGGGAGAAAAGACAAGAGAAGAGAAAAATAATATCCACATTAAATTTCTCTAGGTCAACAGAGAAATTCACATGCTATAAACATTTAATTACCCATGACAGTTCAAATACTGTATTTCAGTTTCTGTATTTTAGAAATGTGTGCTCTGCGAAACCACCACCACAGGCTGTGGAAAGAATCATGGGAGACCCAGGTTGCGAATTTTAAGCTCAATTATTGACAATCTGAATGATCTGGAATAAAGGCTATCGTCTTATGTATAGTGATCTTAATCATGATCTTCCACAGCTAATGTCTCATAGTCATCTTTTCAAATGCAAGTGAAGAGCCCACAGCAGCCTGAGTTCAAACCCCAGCTCCACCACTTCCTATCCACCTGACTCGGGTGGTCTATCGAGCTTACTGTGTGTAGTTTTCCTCAACTGGAAAATGGAGATGAAAAAAAGTAATCACCTCATAGGACTGTTGTGAAAACTGAATTATTTAATATAAAGCACTTAGAACAATACAGAAATTGTGCTGCCATCTCAGTTCTATGCAAACGCTAGCTATGATTGTTACCAAACACCTATCTCCTATGAGGCACATCAAGACCTCACTATTAATGATTAAGTACAGTTTTTAAAATGTAAGAAGATAAAATTGTTCTCTTCAAATATAGTTTTATCTCTTAGTTCATTTTGTAAAACATAATACAATTTTTATAAAAGAGTCAAGACTTAACTGTTTGTGCTCTGACATCTGTATCTCCCTCTGATACCAAGTAAGGTTGCACATGAGTATCCTGCGGGCAGAGTACAGACTTATGGGGAAAACTCATTCCTGTCTGAAGTGTATTTGAAAGAGAGAAATTTGGCAAAGTATCTGTGAAGGATGGCAGATGACTGTGGCACGTGGGGAGGTTTATTTCCTCAGGAAAATATCTGGGGATATGGGGAAGGAATAAAAGTGTGTGTTTTTAAAGAGACAATTAGACCAAGAAAGACTGTACTTTGAGTTTTGGAGTTATAGAGTTATTGTCTTAAAACATCTAAGGGATTTAGAAGATGCTACAAGCTTTAAGAAGGCAAAAATGAAGACTCGACGGAATGATTTCAGTCCTAGCCTTCTGAAATTGTTATACAATTCTTTCTGTTAATTTCTAACAATTGTGCGGAGGTAGCCTAATGCTCATTTAATAAACAAGAAAACTGAAACTGCACCGATATGCAGAGTTGGTCTGAAGGTTTGGATAGTTTTGGCCTATTTGGGCTAACAGTTCATTGGCAATTTACAAAAATGGCAGAATTAACTATGGGAGGAACAACAGTAGAATACTAGTCAACAGTCTGCATAGTATGGCCACATTACAGCTAAGAAGAATGATGTCCCTTTAAGATGCAGGCCCAGAAAATTCCTATCATATCAAATCACCAGTTAGAGTGCTTAAGGGTTGGAAGCCACGGTGTCTATCCTCCCTAACTTAAGCAATGCCTGCCCCCACCCCCCAACATCCTTGTTTAGATCAATGCAGTTTATGTTCTGGAAGAGTTGGACCTTGAAATCTGAAAGAAATAAGGCAGAGATGATAACCGCAGCACCAAAACTCATGCTCCCCTTTCCATGGAAGAGAGCTGCGCTGGAAAGTGGCTGCCCGCCAGGATGGCCTCGGCCACGCAGCTGCTGCACCCAACCGTGTGCTACGTCTCACCAATGGCACGGGGTGGGTGTGACGTGCGTGTCTTTCTAGTCAAATATTTTAAGATGTGGGGCCTTATCATATATCTGATAAGGATCTAGTATCCAGTATACATAAAGAACTTTTACAGCTTAATAATTAAAAGATAAATGGGCCAATTTAGAAATTGGCAAAGGTCACGAAAATGCATTTAACTGAAGTGTACACGAAAAAATGGTCAACATCACTAGTCATTAAAGAAATGGCAAATCAAGCTACCGTGCAATACCGCTCCCACCCACTAGGATAACTATTTAAAAAAGGACCATAACAAATGTTAGTGAAGATGCAGAGAAATTGGAACCCTTGTACATTGCTGTTGGGAATATAAAAGGTGTTGTTCCTGTGAAAAACAATTTGACAGTTCCTAAAACGTTAAACAGTTCCCATATGATTAGCAATTCCATTTCCAGGAATTGAAAACATATATCTACAAAGAACTTGTACAAAAATCTTCATAGCAGCATTATTCATTATAGTCAAAAAGTGAAAAACCAAAATGTCCATCAACTGATGAAAGGGTAAACAACACGTAGTGTAGTCATACAATGAACTATTATTCAGCTATTAAAAAGAATGAAGTGCCAATATATGCTACAACAACAGGGATGAACCTTGAAAACATTATGCTGAGTGAAAAAGCCAGACATGAAAGACCACATGTATCTTTCCATTTCTATGAAATGTTTAGAATAGGCAAATCCATAGAAACAGAAAGTAGATTAGTGACTGTCAGGATCTGGGTGGCCTGGGAATGGGGAGGGGTGAGGACTAACTGCTAATAGGCATCCTGGTGGGTACCGATGGTTACAGGTTTTACTAATGTGTAGGGGGTACCTTTTGGGGGTGATCAAAGTGGTTATGACTGTACAACATTGTGAATGAACTAAAAACTACTGAATCCTATATTCTTTAATGGTGAATTTTATAGTATATGGATTACATCTAAATAAAAAACAGTTTCAACGACTCCACTATTTTACCCTGAGTACCTTAACTATCAAGGCACCTTTAGCCCAGTAAATATGGGAATCCACCTCTTAGGCCTATTCATCAAGGTAGGCCCTATGATAGAAATAGCCTCCAGCTCCCAGACCAGGCTGTTTTCCTGGGAGAATTCCCCAACTGAGGTCTGACCTAAGCTATAACGCAGGTGAGCCCTGAGGATAGCATGCCAGCTGAAATAGGTCAGTCACACAGAGACAGGTACTGGGGGATTTCACGTATTTGAGGTCCCTAGAGTAGTCAAATTCACAAAGGCAGAAAGTAGCATGGTGCATGCCAGGGGCTGGAGGAGGGGAAGGGAAGGGGGCATTGGTGTTCACTGGGTGTGCAGTTTCAGTTGGGCATAGTGAAGAGTTCTGGAACTGGTTGCACAGCATGTGAATGCACTTACCATGGCTCGATTGAATACTGAAGATGATGAATTTTATGTTACATGTATTTTACCACAATTAAAAAATTTTAAAGGATTTTTGCCATCATGCACACACACTCATGTACATGCAAATATGTACACACACACACACACACACACACACTTTTCCCCCTTGATCACACCCATCTTCGGTGTGAGTTTCAGGATGCTTCCAAGTCAAACAAAAACAGAATCAGTCTAAACTCAGCCCCCTGTGAGAGGACAGACTTGTGCTGCTTCAGATAACAAAAGTACCAAGGTTAAAACACCTCCACTTGGACACGGGTTATGTTGTTTTAAAACTCTTGACATGAAATACCAGCCAGAAGCATTTCTTTTTCCTTCCCTGTAATGGATTGTCTCTAGGCCTGTCTTTGCCTTAATCAAAGTTCAACTCAATAGTAACAAATGGCTGGTGTGTTCTGCCCAGGCTCCACTTGACAGGCTATAATTAGAAATACTTTACTTGACCTTTTATAAGCCATGATCCCCAACGAAATTGTGCCGAATCACATTTAAGAAATGCTCTTGTATCTTTTGTGAGTAGGGGCAAGATTACAGGATATGTTTATTTTCGAATAATTACATAGTGACCTTCAGAGTTATTTGCAAAGGTCATATTCTCTCCACATACCCTTGATTTCCTTTCGGTTTTTCCTTTTGTCCCACCAGACATAAATTTAGCAGTGGAAGAAGAAAGGAAAAGAGAGCATTTTTTTCTATGGATGAAAACGGAAGAAGATAGTTCAAAGTCCCCATAGGCGCTCGGAGGGCTGTGGGCTGGGATAGGCTATTTTCTACCATTTAGCTCCAGCATTATCACTGCTGCTTTTTCTTCATTATTCTCTACTTATCACATGCAGCATCACTGCAGAGCCCAAATAGAGAGTTGTAATTACCCAGCTGCCACCTGATAGTACCCCTTCTATCATCTTTATCTCACTAGGCCTTGCTGTTTCATCATTGGATAAAACTTGCCCATGGCAATGGCTGTGATAGTACATCTCAGAGATACATTTAAAGTTTACTCATTTATCGCAGAAAAATGCTGAACCCAGGCAATTATTAGATACACTTGCCAGTTTAGTTTTTCGCTACGGTTACTTTCACTCCCTTTTGTATCAGCCATTTTTCCCTTTTCTTCTTGGAAACATCGGGTCACAACTGGCTACAGAAATGAAATTTTAATGAAATTGTCTGGAATCCAGAATACAGAGGGTGCCTATGTGTGTGCTCACACTGGTCATTCGATTCGAGTATCCTTCCCATCAGGTACACCTACAAAAAGCGGCACACTACTTTGAACAGGATTTTTGGTACTGAAAAATTTCCGTGTACTGAGACCTTAGGAATGAATCATCACGTTTTGTTCTGATGATTATAGAAACTGGAACACAGAAAAGTGGATATCTAAAAGAGCATAAAACCATGAAATGAGCACTTCTTTAACAGACATGAGCTTTTCTTTTACTCAACATAGAGGAATATAGCCCAGGGCATGTTTCATAAATGAGTGGAATGTGTGCCTGCATCCATGTATGTATGTGTATAGTATGTGTACATGATATATAGCCACTCATTCTCTAGAGCAGTTAGAGGGGTGTGTTTATATGTACATTTCTATTTCATATGCAATCATTTATTTAACTGATGACCACCATTCTCATCTAAGACTGCTGGAAATTCAAAAGGATAGCTTTTTACTCTGGCAAAAGGTCCATTAAGAAGAGAAATTCTAGAGCTAATTTTTTGGGGGGAATTATTTCTCTTTATTTTTGTGACATATCTTTAGATAACCATATTCGAATTCCCAGGATTACACTGACCACCTCTAAGACACTGAGTTATGTGACTTATTCATTGTACCTTTCCTTACCATAAAATACATGAAATAATGCATTACTTAAAAATAAGTTAGAAGATTAAATAAAAATAATGTCTGTAGTACAGGGTCTGGCACATATTACATAGTCAGTAACAAACAGTAGGGCTGATTTTTATAACACTTTTGGTTTTTCTCTGGGAATGGTAATAATGACACTAGTGAAAATAGTTTGCGCTAAATGATCTTAGTTTAGAAGTAAAGCATGAAATGAGCAAAATTCATTTACATTCATTGCAACAATGGTAATTGCATGTAAGTAGATTTTAAAACTCAAAGAAAGTTCATTTTAGTAAATAGCAACTTTAAAAGTCCTCCTTTGACAGACAGTTCGGAAGACAATTCTGTTCACCATGGATAAAGTAGGTTTGTGTGTGCATTGAACATCTCTGTGAGTGAAGGACGTAGCCTGCAGTACAACAAAAGCTGTGCAGTTCTCAAGTGTGGGCTTAAATGTGGTTTTACAGATGTGGTTTTTAAAATTATATCCTTTGTGAATATTTAATCTGACTTGATTAATTTACTTTATGGGATGATCTATGTAAAACAGCAAACAGCAATTCCTTATAGTAGCCACTGCACGACAGCAACCATGCAAATGCATGCACACATGTGCACTGATAGTAACATAGCTCCTTCCACCGTTCCTGCTTTGATGCCTGTATTTGGTTCCCTTTTAACTTCAGGGTAGAAGTGCATTTTTGTAAAAATGTCCTCAGAATACTTCGAAAGGGAATGAGCAGAAGATAAGTTGCATGACTAAGAGAAAAAAAACCGAATTCAGATACATGACATTTTGACTTATTTTTAAATATTTTGTTTTATTAATTAATTAATTTATTTATTTATTTATTTTAGACATGATAATCATCAGGAAGGAAAGTTACAGAGCATCATAGTGGGTGCTCTGTACAAAGAAGCTACTTTTTTTTTTTTAAAAAACATGAACAAAAGTCAGTGATTGGTGTTGGGCTCAAATAGAACCTGGATGAATTTCACTGAATCCTGTTCTTCTTGTATCTTAAACTTCTTTTCGGTTCTGTGCAAGTAACTCATCTGGGCTGCCTTCAGTGTCTTCTGCTTATTTCAGGGGGAAGAAAAAGTCATGAGATTACATGTTCTCTGTCAGGTACTAGTTCGGTCAATGGGAAGATGGTATATTTATTTCCTAGGACTTGAGATGTATTCCTTGTAAAGAGAAGAAATAGCATGGGACATTGGAGACATAAATAACTACAAGTTGGAACTTTCAGCCCTTTTAGCGCTTTCCATTAAAAGAAGCCCCACCCTGTCTATTGGTGGTTCTGACTTGACTCAAGCGAGGACACACACTCAGCCCCTCAGGGGACCTTCCACCGGAGCCGAGCCGCGGAAGTTTCAGCTCCTGCGATCTAAGCCTCAGCCAGGAACCGGCAAGCGTGGTCTCAGTGCGGCTTGCTGATGGCCGAGCCCAAGCAGAGTCATGCAGTCTCACTCGGTGAAGCAGCACCTTGAGGACATTATTTGACCTCTCTACTCCCATCTTCTCATCTGTGCAGTTGTAGGTAGAATGATACCACCAGCTTAGAGGGATATGTGAAGACGGAGAGTCCCTGGGGCACAGATCCCTCTTGGCTCTTGTCACCTGGTCTTGGGGTGGTGGCCAGGCATGAATGGGAGGAACCAAAGGGCCGTGAAGCTGTTGGCCCGGGCATCACTGCATGTCATCATGTTGTGGTCTCCATGGGTGAGGCCGGTTTTCCTGCAGCACAGCTTATTTTACAGACAAGACAGCTGGGGCTGTCTTGCTCAAGCTGAGTCACAGAAGCCAGCTCATTCATGACATGATTAAGTCACATAGGGTTGTGCCTCTGGCAGGGGAGAACACCTGGACAGCCCATTTTTCCTGTGAAGCAAAGAACTTCGTGTTGATATGGAGAAGGGGATGCTGGCTTTTATATATTATGACACCAGGCAACACAGGACATGAGGATTATGACTCTGAATTTCACTTTTGACTTATGATTCAACCAGGAAAGAGTACAAGAAAAAAGAGAAAAGAAAAATCTGGAACTTCCTCCAGAAGATCTGCATTTAGTCAGTAAATAGACTCTCATCTAGAATGATGTCCTTACCACACATGATGGCTATGAGGGACAGGGCAGTGACAGGCATGCCTTAGAATAAACTTTTTCATGGCCACTGCCCAAAGAGAAGGGTGAGAAACTTCTCCGATATCCTTGACTTCCTCCAGAGTCAGTATAAATTTAGAAGCAATGGCTGGCACACTCATGGGCCAGATAGTTATGAACTCAGTACTCTGTTTAAGCTGTGGATCACAAAGTGCCTTGCAGATTTATTATGGTTCTAGAGTAACTTTGAATGTTATCTTTTATTCCTCATTCATTGTCACTGAAGTTTAGCGGGGCTCTTAATTTGAGGCCTACAAGGGTTTCAGAGGATTTGCCAATCTTCTAAAAATTTCTGCAAGGTTTTGAGTTTATGCTCATTTTTTTCTGAGAGTCCATAATTTGGGGATCAGATATGCAAGGGGGGTTGTGTTCCATTAAAAGGTGAAGAAACACTCTTTTGAAACAAAATTTCCAGGAAAGAGAATAGAAAATCTAAAAGGTGAAAGAATTATACATATAGAAGGGAAGACAGAATGGGACCAAGGTTTTCAGAGATAGAAAAGCACATGGAATCTTATTCCTCCTTTTGAGTCCCCTTCTAGAAGGTTCCCTGGGCTGGCCTTTGCCAAGCTTCTTGGCTGTGGCTCAAGAAGGGCCCAAACTCAATCTTTCATACTATTCAGGAGCAGCATGAGAAGGTCTCATGTAACCCCCTAGCCACTTCAGAAACAAGAACCAGGTCTTTCATTTGAACTGGCTGGGGGTTTTCTTTCTGTTTCAAAGAGCAGTGATTTGTGTTCTGTGTACCAGGACACAAAACAGCATGTCATATCATGCATATTTTAGCTCCAACTTTATTGAGCCAGTATGTGTCATCCCTCCTGACTCCCTTTCACCACTTTGAATAAAAGTATAGGTGTCACTATGGCGGCTCCTAAAAGCAAGTCTATTGATCTATTAAAAGAAGCACTTTTAATTAAGCAATAATATGTGGTGGAACCAGGAGGCCACGTGGTAAATGTCTATGAATGACTGCCAGGGAAGGGTGCTGCAGAAACTTATTGGAGTTCTTTGCCAGATTTGAGGGCTGTTCTTCTAAGAAACTCTTCTCCCTTGTTGGGAAGCCAATATATCTGTAATTTTTATATTGTTATGTTTTAAGGTCATCAAGCCACCTTTCGAAATGGGTGATCTTAGGTATTTGACTTGTGCTGGCACGTCTAGAGTTCATCCTTACTTTTGAAAACCTTTCTGCCCACTGCCTGTCCTGAACGAGAAATGACTAATAAAGAAATAATTCCAACATTCTCAACTCATATTGCCTATTTTAAAATTTTGAAAGTCTGTGCAATTGGAAAGGAAGATTGGCTCAGCATTGGGTAAACCTAGAGTAGAGCCTTAGAATCAGCAGGATCTTTCCTGGTTGCCCAAAACCTATAGTTGACTGATCCTATCGTCTGTAAAAAGAGGTTTATTTGATTCTGCAATGTCGAGTTCTTTCTCAATCCCAACTCCCAGCCCTGTCTTATCTCATTTCCTCTCCTCATCTGGTAGGGTCTCATTTCTTTTGCACCCATCCAGATTCCAGTTCCCCACCCTTAAGCCTCAGCTCAAAGCCTGCTGCTTCCAGAGGCTTCCCCTGTGAGCTTGTCCTGACTATCTTCTCTTCCTGAGCTTATCTGCATCACAGATTTATCCCTGTTGTAAATGCCTTTGTTACTTCACAAATGTTCCTTTTGTATTTTGAACCAGACTGAAAACTCCCTGTTTTGAATATTTCCTAGCATAATTCTGGGCATATAGTAGATGCTTACTAAATAATAATGTAAGACAGTAGCTGCTGATTTCCTTGATGATTATCTGATATTGAGTTTGATAAGTTTGGTTAAAGCAAGTTTCAGTCTGTGGTTGGGAATTTCCCTCTACATTTGGTTTCCTGCCACAGTTAAGGGGGAGAAAAGTCAATAAAGAGGAAAAAGAAAGTCCCAAAGCTATACTAATTTCAGAAACCTAGATAATAAATATTCAATATGAGCTAAAGGCTAACTTTATTGTAACTGGGACTTATCAGCAGGTCTTAGCCAGGATATTATGATTTATTAAACTGGGTTCCTCAAATAAGAAGTAGTTGTTTCAAAAATAACAAACCTCATCTTTTCTTCTTGGGTCTTAGGAGGAAAAAGACATGTACTGCATTTCTCTTTGGCTTGATGGAGATTTTGGTGAAGATTAATGGGGACAAGAAGAGTTGTGTCTGAATTCTGAACATCAGCGGAGCTCATGACAGATGATGTGCTGCGCGAGAAGTACCTCTGGCTGGCACTGGGGGACAATGTCACCACCATCATCACATCATTACAGCTAGTGTAAACATGCATCTGGGTCTGACCACAAAATCTCAGTTTAATTCCTGTGTGCTGCCACAGTTATTAAAAGCATACCTTTTCACTCTCCAAGCCAGCCCAATGTGATGGTAAATTGTATAGTCACTACATTCATACATAACATTTATTGAGCACTTATTATATATGAAACATCTGTTTTTTGTTTTGTCTTCACAGTAACTTTGCTATAATTTGGATCTGGACTGTTCCTCAAAGGTTCACGCGTTGAAGCCTTGGTTTCCAAAGCAGCAGTGTTCAGAGGCTGGCTCTCGGGAAGTAATTGGATCGTGAGGGCTCTGACCTCCCCAGAGGCTCACTCCATTGAGACATGTGTAATTTGCATGGATCATTGGTGGGGGGAGGGAAACGGGTAGAGGGGGGACCTAGTAGAGGGGAGCAGGTCCTTGGAGTTGTGGTCTTGAGGACGATATCTTATCTCCGACTCCTTCCTGCCTGCCATGAGTGGAGAGCTTTCCTCTGAACACCTTTCTCCACAGTGTTTTGCCTTTTGCCTCAGGTCTGAAGTAATGGAGGCAGCCACCCGTGGATTGAAACTTGTGGAATCATGAGCCGAAATAAAACTTTGTTCATGTTGCGTATTTTGGTCCCAGCAACAAGAAGTTGATTGACACAAACTTCATGAAGTAAGGACTCCTTTTAGACCCATGTTATAGATGATAAAAAATGAGACAAATTAAGAAATTTGCCCATGGTTACTAGACTCATACCCAGATAGTCTGGCTCCACAGTCCAGTCTTCTTAATCTTTTGACTATTTCTTACTCAGAAAATACGGGGCTGTGTCCTAGAGGATCCCTTAATGCCAGGCCCATCACAATATGTTTCTGTTCCAGTGGAAATGTCTGGGTCCTTTGTCGCTGACTCTTTGCGGTTCCAAAATCCGTGGATATTTGTCACCGCCTGCAGCAACAACTTGCACGGGTCTTATGGGTGGTGGAGTGGAAACTGAGGCACTTCTATCTTTCTCTTTAGTGCACTGCTTTCCTGCTTGTTTGTTTATAGAGGATAGAGGAAATGAGGTTTACTTGCATTGAGAGGAGAGAGACCCCGCTTATCAGAGAGAAAGAGACTTAGCTTAAGAGAGAAACTTTGAGAGAAGGACAGGCTTTGCTTAGAGCTTAGAGGAAGAGACTTGCTACACCTTAAAGTCCTGCATCCTGTGAACTAAGGGTACGTCCACCCAAGGTACCCTAGTGATGCCTCTCAGTTCTCTGCTCTGCGATCTGCCTTCCACTGCTGCCCCTACTCGCTGCTGCCGCGCGTGTGTCTTCTGCTGTTTTTCTGCTAATGGCTGCTGTATCTCTGTCTCCCTCCGCCTATGTTTATATCACCTCCAGGACGCGGAGAGCAGGGCCACGCCCCTTACGCAAAGATTAGGCCAGACTCCGAGCAGGCAATTAGTGCTCGAGAACACATGCACATACATTGTGTGCGTGGACGAGCAAATCACCTGAGTGTGCTTATGTCAATTAACCTCCTCGCTGCCAGTGTGATCAGGCGCCATCCCAGCACCGCCAACATGGCACAGCCCCCAACATCCTTGGCAGCATTTGACCCTAGAACCAGGTATAGGAGGATGGGGCTCTAGCTCTTTGCAGCCATTTTAATCTTTGCTTTCTGTTTAACTATTTAACAAGTTACCTTTCTTAAGAGTCTGTCTACCTAGTGCTTAATTTAATTAAACTGTAAGAGTAGAATTTAAAAAAGACATTGAAGCCTGTAAATTATCAAGTGAGTCCAAGGAGTTATTCTGTCCCACTGCCATTTATTAGAAAACAAACTTGTTGCTTAGGTAGATTGACATACTCATGCCCCTTGTCCTAATTGTCACCCCACCTCACTTTACATATTATTATCCACACTTTGTAGATGAAAAAAATGCACCAGAAAGTTTAACTGACCTACCCATGATTGCTGATAAGTTTCAATGCTGGGATTTTTTTCTTTTCTTTTTTCTAGTTGTTGATGGACCTTTATTTACTTTATTTACTTATTTTGTGGTGCAGGGGATTGAACCCAGGGCCTTGATGCTTGCATGGCAAGCACTCTACCCACTGAGCTATATCCCCAGCCCTTCAATGTTGGGATTTTAAACCAAATATCTGACTCTTAGGCTCACGAACTTTTTATCTGCTGCCTCCTACCAAATAATTATCAGTTAACCAATATGTGGGTAGAATATGTACATAAACATTTTCTCTGATGTCCAATGTAACTTAGGTGCCACTAGTTCTAGACTCATTGATTAAGCAAATACTAATTGAGTGCTTTCTAAAGCTAGGTTCCATGCTTTGGTATTTGGAAATGTTATGTTGAACACTCAAGCTTTTCTCATGCTTTATAAAGGAGAGAAGAAGGTACCCAAAATAATATGTGATAAATGCTGCAAATGAATGGTGAAAAGAGAATCTAAGGACTGAAATAATTACTGTTTCCTGGGAGACCATAGGAAGAAGTGCATCTGACGGTGATAGGAAATGAGCCCAAACAGGTCAAAACCAGATTGTGGCAGAGGTTGTATGCCACATAAAATTTTGGATCATGTCTCTTTGTAGGAAGACACACAAGGTAACTAAGGAGAGAAATGATGTGGTTAGATTTTTAATTGAGGAAAGTGTTTGGAGGCCATGATGAAGATAAATGGAACACAGAAGATGTGGAGATAGAAAGCAAATAAGAGGTTATAAACATGGTCCAGCACAGATACTCTCAATGCTTGAAATGGTATAAGACTAGTGAAATTGGAGGGCAGGAAGTGGATTCAAGACCCATATCAGTAAAATTTACAGGATTTATAGTTAGGGTTAGATTTGACACTAAGTATATAAGGCATTTGGTTAATTCCAATTTTTCTGATTTCTATAACTTAGCAGATGATGGTGACTTTTATTAAAATAAGGAACAAAATATGTTGGAAATTTGGATAACATCTAGTAAGACAGGCAACTGCTGGAGAAATGGGTTGGAAACCATTTACACAGGGGTGGTATCAAACAGGTAGAAATGGACAGAGCTTGAACTCTTCAACAAGTGAGAATTCCAACATGGCAGACCAATAGGTCAAAGTGGCCCATTGTTTGGGTGGTTTGCATGAACCTGTCCTCTTAATCCTGAGTCCACTGGGAAATAACTTCCTGTGGAGGGAAATAAGTTTGTTTTGCAGCTTCATTTCATGAGTAATAGGTTTTACAAACTGTATGTGCAGCCCAAGCAACCTTATACAGGTGTTCCAGTTCCATTTCTGAACCTCTGCAAAATGAGAATCTAGATTTCAACACAGGCAGGGAAATGGAAGAGCTGACCCAGGAGTATGTGTCCCATGTAAATTAGGCCTACAGCTCGGAGCTGAACATCTAAGAATTAGACAACTTAATATTAAGTGGACCTAAAGTTGTGAAGGCTCCCCTTCTTGACAGGGTTGCTGAGTGATGGGGCCCACCTGCAGTCTCTGCAGCATTAGAATGTATTCCTTGCGGGCATCATGAGGTGGAGATGCACCTGGCTACATTTGGTGCTGTGTAGCCTGTTGTGTATACTTATTGGGGCCTAGAACATGAGTCTCCATGGTCCCTAGGCCCTGGCCCCCAGAGGTGCTCTTTCCACAGATGAGGTGTTGGTTATGGCTGACTCAGGTTAACCCCCTTTAGAAGTATAGGTTTGGCAGAAGGATTTGGAGACTAGACTCTACCTAACTCACTAAATCCTGGTTCCACTGGTACGCCCTCTGACTTTGGGGCAGTAGTTTAACTGCTCAATACCTACTATTTACTGTTTAAGAATGGGGCAATAATTTCACTTAACTCATAGGATTAAATTAGATCAATCTATATAAAATGCTAAAGAGAACACTGAACATATTATAAGTTCTTGACAAATAGTAGCTGTAATATGTTTTTATATCACTCGGATTGATTACCTATAGAGCACCAAATGAAAGTCTGGTCTACCCTTTTTCCAGAAAGCTCTTTCAGAGTATTGCAGAACTTCTGTGACTCCAGATGCTTTGTACGCGGCCTTTGCATTTTCTGTAGAAATATGTCTACAGGACAAGTAGGACTTTGGTTCTGTGAGGACTTTGAAATGACAGGTCAGTGCATTCACTTTTCCAAAGTACTTTAGTTTGGCAATCACTAAAAGAAGATTAACACTTGACACGATAAGAAAGTTAGATCAACAAAAACCTGTGATCCAGGAGATAGGATAAGATAGACAGTCACAGACTTTTATGGGCTGAACACAGAACAGGGCTGACTGCCAGCAAAATGCCTGCTGATGACTCAGTTTATCTATAAAAGACAAATCGGGCAGAGGCTAATCATGAAAGAAATGGATTAATAGTGTTAAAGATTAGATAGGAAGGAAAGGCATTAAAGCCAGAGATTGTCATGGTCCATAAGAATAAGGAACAAAATGACCCCCGCCTGAACAATCTCACCCGATCATTGGTTGATACCGTGCTGATGGGAAAAGATTGAAAAGCAAAGAAAAATAAGTCAAAGGACAGACAAGTCTCCGTCTGTCTGGTTTTCGATCTTTTCTTGGCAAAATGTGGGGGTTGAATTCAGTGACCTCTATGGCTTCTTCCAGGATGCCACTGTGTAATTGTACAATTCCTCCTTGGAGAAAAGAGGAAAAAAGTCAAGCTGGAGTTACATATGTGTACACAGAGTAACTACTCATGCACAAACATCACAGCTGCTCACCATTGTACATGACTATATAAATTTAATCTCAAGTTTGTGTGTGTCAGGGAATCGTAAGCTTTGTTTCTTCTCAGCAATTATGATTTTAATCAGTTAGAGCCACAGACTGGACACCACTTCCCTTGTCATTCCCTCTTTTGTGCCACAGAGGCAGTTAAAGGGAAAATCCTACAAATAAAATAAGACCCTGTGCTTATGTTTAAAGGCCGTGAGGAAGCAGGAAATGGGGGCGACTGACAGTCCTGCAGCCAGATTTGGGGAGAATTACCTTAAGGAAAGTCTGCATGGTGTTAATTATCAACAAGAAGAGAGAAAGCACTATTTGAGGATATAATTGTGTGGAGAAAGAAAGAAAGAAAGAAAGAAAGAAAGAAGGAAAGAAAGAAAGAAAGAAAAAAAGAAAGAAAGAAAGAAAGAAAGAAAAGAAAAAGAAAACATGACATGACATGGACCACTGGTCTGGTCAGAAACAGCTTTTGGAGCCAATGTCTCTGTGTAATGCGACATTATAAAACAATCAACTGTGAGCTTTAAAAACATCCCAAGAAAATTTCCTTTAACAATTGCAAGGAGCAGCCTCTTATCAGAGATGAATGTCCTCTGGATTTGTGTTTGTTTCTTTTGCTTCATCTCAGACACATTCAGAAATCTTTAGCTTTTGCTGGTGTGTGAATTGACCCGCCAAACATTGGATGCTGGAGATCGTCCACTTCTCAATTTCTATTATTTTGAAAATATTTCTATTTAAAGATTTCCATTTCTTCAAAAATATCCAGATAGATATGAGATGAAGTCTTTGTAAACTCAAAAACTAAAAGGCGAGTGCATTAGTTTCTTATTGTAGCTATAATAACTTGTCACGAGGTTATTGACTAAAATAACACAATTTATTTTCTTATAATTTCGTAAGTTGGAAACCTGCCTTGGGTCTCGCCGAGCTAAAATCCAAGTGTTGGCAGGGCTGTTTCCACCCCCACCCCCACCCCGGGAGACTTGGTGAGAGACTTTCCCTTTCTTTTTCCTGCTTTTAGAGGATGCCTGCATTCCTTGGCTTGTCACTCTTTCCCTCAAAGTCAGCAATATTGTAGTGTGTGTGTGTGTGTGTGTGTGTGTGTGTGTTGCTGGGGAGTAAACCCAGGGCCTTGCACATACTGGGCAAGCACTGAGCTCCCCAACACCCAACAGGGTATCCCATCCCCTCCCCTCCCCTCCCCTCCTCCTCCCTTACCTTCCCTTCTCTCCCCTCCCCCACTCCTCCTTCCCCTCCCTTCCCTTCTCTCCCTTCCCCCTACTCCCCTCCATCCCCCTCCCTTCCTTTGCTCCATCTTCACATGGTCCCTTGACCTCAGCCAGGAAAGGGTTTCCAGCTGTCAAAGATGGAGGGGAAATTCTTTGACAATATCTTCTATTACTTCTGTGTTTATTGGTCTCTTTATTAAGGGTTGAGTCTTGTTTTGTTCATTTCTAATTTCCTAGAAATTAGTAATTGAAAGAAATTCTTTAAAAACCTTTATCATGGATTTCTCCAAAGTATTATCTCACAATTTTCCTTTAATTTTCTCAATCTCTGGAAGTCATTTGCCCATCCTTATTCCTAATACTGGTAATTTGTGTCTTCCCTCTCTCTCTTTTAATCAGGCTAGCTACTGGTTTATTAACTTCCACTTTTTTCTTGTGTTAGTACTTATTTGGCTTACTGCATGAAAGATAGTACGTCCAATCACACTTCCACTGATAATTACAAAAATCCCCACCAAGGGGTGAAAATAGAAGGTAAAACACCCAGGCAGATGGGGGTTGCACAAATGACCCCAGTGGGAAAATAAATATCCTGGGTTTAGCTATTTTTTTCCAGAAGTATTTTCTCCAAAAGACAAGTGCATTTGGAATCAGGAATGTCTGATTTCGAATTGAGTGCTATCATGTCTAATTTGGTCATCCGGTTTTTAAAAACCTGTTATTCCCTAACTTCCCTTCCTTATTCTCTTATCAGTGCTCCATTGTCTTTGCCACATGACTGGTCATCTTGGTGTATTTTTGTCTGTTGAGGCTGCAAGAGAAGTTGGTAATTAGCTGTTTTTACAGAATGCTTAGGTTTTGCCGAAACGCAGTCAACCTGAAGATTCTGTATAATTGAGGATGAAAGCCTTTTAACAAAATATACGGTGGGTGGAGGTGAAGATTGGTGAATGCAAAGCATTTTAGAAATCCGAAACAACACCATTTAGATAAGTATCTTTTTAACCTTCATAAAAGGATGCGAATTATCCAGTGATTGTGTAATTTCTCTTCCTATAAATGTCAAGGCCAATGCTTTTTATACAAACCTGCTAATATTGCCTGATTCGGTTGTAGCAATATTTCTGAAACAAACTCTGCTCTTTTTAGAGACAAAAAGAGTTAGTTTTTTGTTCAAGTCAAGCTCTTTGGATTTTTCTAGGGAAACATGAGGATCTAGCAATGAAATTTGACTTTCACATACAAGTCCTTGTTCTTTTGATGTTTTGCTTTATATGCACATACTTTTTTAAAAAATCCCCTGTTCATCCTGTGAATGCTAATTAATACAAATAAGTTCATTTTCCTAGAGAGTTCATCTTTACTCACTAACTTTGGAGTTCCTGAAGTCTATTGTGACTTAGAAATATGACTCTACCCCCACCTCATTCCATTCTCCAAAGACCATTGCCTCTGGAACAAGGTCTTAAAACCTTTTACCCTTGGAAGCTGAAGAATAATATGTTCAAACATCAACCAGCGTCCTGCATCCATTTAGCATTAGACATTCTTGCGTGCACCAAGATCTCTTGAGATTTTTCTTGTGGAGTTATTTTCCTTGACTTTGAGATAAATTTTAATTTTCATAGCATAGTAATTTTGTTTATGCATTTTCTGTGAATCACATATCATATATACAGGAAACCACCATTTTGTATATTTAATTAACAGGCCTTCTTATGCCACATGTCCATTAATTTCAATGTGTGGTAGAAGAAAGCAGTGACAAACTCCAGCGGTGAGACGTATTTGCCAAATATTTCATTTTAATTATTCTCCTTAAGTCTAATCCTGGATTTCTGTTATGTGCTGCTGTAATATTGATACTCATTGACCTAATGTTCAGAATGTCAACAATAGTAGTTACTGCTTAGTGAGCACCTACTAATTACGGCCTCTTCTCAGACCTTGTTACGTGTAAGATGGGGGCAAAACTCACATGACACAAACTCACAACTCCTGAATCCTTGACTGCAGTCTGTCTAATCCCACAGATGTTAGGGACAGGCCTACAATCCATCTTGAAAAAATGTAACAATGTCAGGATTTTTAAGTTCTATCTCAAACTTTCATTTTGCCCTTGGGGCATAACAGAGAAAACTTTTCTGGTTACTTCCAGGTAGATGCTTCCAATTCAGAATTGAAGTCAGCTCTGCTCCTGCTCCTGATTCCTCCCCCAGAGTGACGTCTAAATCCCAGGGGCTGACCAGCATCATGGTGTTTGGGGAAGAGGTGCTCAATTAATATGATTTGTCTGTGCCTTGTTGGGCTCAAGGTCTTCAGTCTTTTTTGGCAATGCCCAGTGTATCTACTGTGGAAGGCCATGGATCTGTCCTGTGTTCTGCATTATAAATTCACTGCATTTGGTGATGGTGTCATCTCGGCACAGCTGCAAGACCCCAGCAGTCTGTAGCTCCCCCACAGCCTGTGAGACCCTCTGAGGCCCAGAACACCTGGGGGTAGTGTCCTATAGCTAGCCAGGAGTGGTGGGAGAACCCGTTAGCTCAGATGAACCCTGCTGCCACTTGTACCCCATGGCATCCGCACTGTCCAGCCCTGACCAGACATTTGGAATCAGGATCCAGGCTCATGTCCTCATTGCTCTTGGAACCGTTAAACCTACCTGAGGTTTTTATTCTTCCCAAAATACAGTATTGCACCATAAAGAAATTACCAAGATTTTAATTCTATTGCTTTAAGTTGACTAAAATTATATAAAATAAAAAGTAGGACTCTTTTTTGTTTTGTTTTGTTTTGGTACCAGGGATTGAACCCAGGGTCACTTAACCAAGACAGGGTCTCATTGAGTTGATTAGGGCCTTGCTAAATTGCTGAGTCTGGCTTTGAACTTGAAGTCCCCCTGCCTCAGCCTCCCGAGCTGTTGGGATTACAGGCTTAAAAGTAGGACTATTTTTTTTTCCATCTATAACCTCTCACGTTTTCCCTGATAAAATCTCTTCTCCTTTAGCTTTAAAAACAAAAAAAGCACTTAAAATATGCAGTATCATTATATTTTAAAGAATATATAGAATGCAATATATGTTACAGAGCATATCAATAAAACCAATGCCCATGAGATGTACTACTCAAACCAAGAAAGAGAGTTTCGATCACATCGCTCTCCCCCACCCAAGGCAACCATAGTTACAAGCTTTGTGTCCATTATTTTCTTGCTTTGCTACATTGATATGGGTCCTTGAAATGCATTTTTTAGTCTTGGTTGTCTTTTTTTTTTTTTGTACCAGGAATTAAACCCAGGGGTACTCAACCACTGAGCCACATCCCCAGCTCTTTTTTTTATTTGCTCTAATTAGTTGTATATGACAGTAGAATGCATTTTGATATATCACACTTAAATGGAGTATAACTTCTCATTCTTCTTGTTGTACATGATGTAGAATCACATTAGTCGTGTAGTCATATATGTACATAGGGCAATAATGTCATATTCAATCTACCATCCTTCTTACCCCCATGCCCCCACCCCTCCCTTCACTCCTCTCTACCTAATCCAAAGTACCTCTATTCTTCCCTAGCCACCCCCTCCCTTATTGTGAGTCAGCATCCCCATATCAGAGAAAACATTCTACCTTCGGTTTTTCAGGATTGGCTTATTTTGCTTACCATGATATTCTCCAGTTTCATCCATTTACTGGCAATGCCATAATTTCATTCTTCTTTAAGGCTGAGTAATATTCCATTGTGTGTATATACCACATTTTCTTTATCCATTCATCTGCATTGCTGATGGGACTGCAAATTGGTGCAACCACTCTGGAAAGCAGTGTGGAGTTTCCTCAGAAAACTTGGAATAGAACCACCATTTGACCCAGCTATCCCGTTCCCAGCCCTTTTTAAAAATCTTTATTTCAAGACAGCTTCTCACTAAATTGCTTAAGGCCTTGCTAAGTTGCTGAGGCTGGCTTTGAACTTAAAATCCTCCTGCCTCACCTTCCCAAGCTGCTGGGATTACAGGCATGTGCCACTGTATCAGGCTGTCTCAGTTGCTTTTAAGATTTTTAAGATTTATAAATAGTATGAAATTCTATGCTCTTTTGTGCCTTGCTTTTTTTTTTTTTTGCACTGCCGGGAATTGAACCAGGGCCTCAGCATTCTTTTTCATAATTCCTATTTCTCTTGTTACAAACAAGGAAGAGCAATCTTTTTGGTGCTTATTTTGGCCTGTTCTTTTCTTTTGCCAGCCAGGTGTTGTGTGTGTATGTCTTCTATTTTCATAGTCTTATTCTGTGTATTTAATGAATTCCTTGCTGCTATCTTTTGCCCATTTTTCTACTTGGCTATTTGCTATGTTATTGATTTTTAAAAATTCTTTATATATTCTAGATACTAATTCTTGTTTAAAAAATATGCTGCCTGTTTTTCCCCTACCCCTCCCGTGCCTTGTGTTTTCATTTTCTTTATAATTTCATTAATAAAATTTCATGATTTTAATGTAGTCCAATTTAGAAATCTTCTAATTTGTATAAATTTGTACTTTTTCTTTATTTCTAAACAATTCTTTCTGTTCTCAAAAGTTATAAAATATATCTATTTTATTCCAAAAACATGGCTATTTTTATTTTTGTATTTAAATCTTTGATCCATTTGAAATTTTTTTTTGTACATGACATAAAACAGAGATCAATTTCCCAGTGACAAACTAATTGAACAATAATACCACATACTGAGTATTTCCTTCATTCTCCAACTGATCTTTGATTTTAAAAAAAATCCAGTTTTCACATAGCTGTGAGGCTGTATCTGGCTCTCTGTTCAGGTGCATTATTCATTTTTCTCTGTCCTTGTCTTATTGTGTGTTGTCTTAATCACTGTAACTTTATTATAAGCCTGGATATCTGGTAGGGAAATTCCCTCCACATGCTCCTTCAGAAGTATTTTGCTCATTCTTGGTCCTTTGTGATTGAAAAATGGTGGAATGAGACAGACAGACATCATTACCCCACGTACATGTATGATTAAACGAATGGTGTGAGTCTACATCGTGCACAACCATAGAAACGAAATGATGTACCCCATTTGTGTACAGTGAATCAAAATGCAGTCTGTAAAAAATTAAAAGCTAAATAAAAAATAATAATAAAAAAATTTTAGGATCAGGTAGCTTTGAACTTGAACAACTTCTGAAGAACTGATGTCTTTACAATCTTTATTCCTAGGTATTATATTTTCATATGTATTTTTGTTTAGGTCTTAAACAGCTTTCAGTGGATTTATCTATTTTTCCTCTTGTAAATCGTGTTACATTATTAAAAGTAGATTTTCTAGTTAGTGTTACTAATTTGTAAAAAAGCGTTTCAATAATACCTTATATCCAGCCACTTTGTAAAGGCTCTTATTCTAACAATTTGTAGGATTTTGAATGTATAGAATAATATCAGCAAATGAGCAAGTGAAGGTTTCATTTCTTCCACTGGGGTTTTTGGTTTGTTTGTTTGTTTGTTTTGGTGCTAGAGGTTGAACCAGGGCCACACACAAAGCCCCATTTTGATGTTTTTAACTTTTATTTCTTTAATCTTACAACTCTGGTTAGAACCTCCAGGCACTGTTGAATGTCGAGTTGAAGCAGTAATAATTAGCTTCCTTGTCTCATTTCTGATTTTATAGATGTTTTAAATATTTTTCCATTATAAAAAATGTTTCCAAGATAAAGAACGTTCTCTGATGTTCATGTTTCACTGAGGTTTTTTTCCTTTTCTTTTTTTTTTACTTTCTTTTTTTACCCCATATCTTTATTGGTGTACTGTAATTATACATACTGGTAGGATTCATTGTTACGTATTCATGGATGCCCACACTATAACGATATAATCTGTTTCCCCCCCATGATTTTCCTTTCCCTGCTGTTCTCCCTCCCCTGTCCCTTTCCTGTACTCTTCAGGTCTCCCTTCAAGATTCTGCCCACCCCCTCCTTTCTTTTCTTTTTTTTTCTTCTGATTTTTATATATGAGAGAAAACATATACTGAGTTGGGCTTATTTTACTTAACATAAGGCTCTCAGTTTCCTCCATTTTCCTGCAAATGACATAATTTCATTTTTCTTTATGACTGAATAAAACCCCATTGTGTATATATATATATATACCACATTTTAAAGTACATTTATCCGTGGATGGATCCTTGACTGGTTTCATAATTTGGCTATTGTGAATTGTGCTGCTATAAAGGTGGGTATGTTTGCATTGCTATACTATGCTGACTAATTCTTTAGGATAAATACTGAGGCTGGGTCATATGGTGGCTGCATGCCTAGTTTTTTGAGGAATCTCCATAGTGATTTCCAGAGGATTCTCTCCACTAAGCATGGTTAATCATTGTTTATTGCAAAGTTATTAATGGGAATAATTTCAAAAATGAAACTTCTGTGTTAGATCAATTGTATATTTTGGAGATAAACTCAAGTTGCTCATGATGTATTTGCATTGTACAGGTTTTTTCCATTGTGTTTGTGAGTGATATAGGAGAGTGGTTTTCCTTTTTAATACTGACCTTATCAAGTATCTTTTCAGAAGTCTATTAACTTAACCAGGTAAGTTGAGCAATAATCTCTCTCTGCTTCTTCCTGGAAGAAGTTTCAAAATTGAAATGATCTGTTTCTTGGAAATCTGTTGAAACTCATCTTTAAAAACTATCTGGGCTTGATGGTTTCTGTGTGGGGAGAAAATTCAAGTTACTAATTCATCTTCTTTAATAATAATAGAACAGTTGGCATTTCCTATTTTCTTTGTGTCAGCTTTTCTGTTATATTTTCAAAGATGCACACTATTGCATCAAGATAAATACTTGATCCCTTCCATGTACTTTATCAAATCTCAAAACTGTGACATAACAAACGTTGAATAGGTAGCTTTAAAAGTAAATCACATTTTATTTCAAATATATCCCTTGGTGATTAAAACTGCTCAGAGTTGTCATCAGAGTTCAGTTATAAGACCTAAAATCTTCTGTCTTACTGACATTTGCATTGGTTTTCTTTCCCTCCCAATAAAATAGAAGACTTAGTCACACTGGTTATCCAACGTTGTTTACTTATGTAATCATGCATGAGTTTTAGTATTTCCCAGAAACCAAAATGCTTTGTTCAAATATTATCAATGAAATCATTTAAATTGGAAGTAACTTCCAATTTTTCCATTTTCCCCAAACTCTTATTCCTTCATTCTATTTAGGTATGTATGTATATATGTATGTATCCATCCATTTTATGCTCACATGGTGATTATCAAGTCCTTTGTCCACTGTAGCTCAAACAAAGGGGGCTCTTGTCTCCTGGTGCCATCATTCTGTCAAGGTCACAGGCAATACCAGTTGAAAGCAAGTGCTCCCCACCCTCTGTGATGACTCACTCCTAGCAGCACCAGCTCCTCAGGAGGCCTTTCCCACCAGGGTTGCTTGCCTGTAGTTACTTTGACACTTAGGGCCTGGCCCAAAGCTACCTTTCATCTAGCTTTAAAGCTAAAACTCCTTAATTTACACCCACTCTTTCAGCTATGGATGCCAAAAGATGCACTCTGTGCTGGGAGTGTTTGGTTAGACAGTCTTCTACTACTAGGTTAGAACAAGCCTCCCTGCAAAGCAATTGGGGTGCTGGCAAATGCACCTGCCCCTCTTCTGTCACCTTCTTAAAAGGAATATTGAAAGAGGCATACTTTGTCAACGTACAAAAAAATTCTATAATATCTCTCCCAGGGCAGTAAGTGTGAACCTGGTTTATATCTACAGGACCAAGAAGGTATATAGCTGAATCCTCTAGATTTAAAATCAGCTGGTAACTTTTAAATCGAGTCTTTCTCAGTGAATAGTATTTTTATTTTCCTTCGTAAGTACATGTCATGGTTCCTCAACTAAGATGTTAAGTTCTTTAAAGTCGTACTTTTTTTGTACATAAGAAGTGTTCACATAATTAATTATTTTAGAAATGTGGGTGGGGAGGGACTACTCAAGACTCAGAAGCATAAGCAAATGGAAAAATGTACTGCCTTCTGCTCTGGGAGTTAGCACACGGAAGAGCTTGGATCAGACAGACATGGTAGCCAACAGCATGACTAGTCAGTGTGGTCCCCAGACCAGAGGCATCAGCACACCAGGGAATTGTGACAATGGGCAAATCCACAAGCACCCCCAACGCAGACCTACTGAACCAGAATCCAGGGTTCGGTGCAGATGCAAGTGAAGTCTATTTTTACAAGCCTTCTGGGCGATTCTTAAAGACAATAAAATTTGAGACCCACTGATGTACAGTTGCTGGTCATGATCGAGGCTGTTCTAACATGAGCTGACGTGAGGACCACCTCCACCCCACCATCCACCCTCCACGCAGCTTGTAGGCCAGATGGCGGTGGAAATGGCAAAGAGCATCCCTCGACAATCAAGAGATCAAGTGTCTCTCTAAAGATAGAAACAGGAGGGGTCAGCTACAAGTGATGAGGGTTACTGTCCCTGGCCCTCCACAGTTGGGTAGAATGTATTTGTAGGACCTCAGGCTTCAGCTGCAGTTAAAGGCCAAAACTGTAGCTATCCATGGTTCTATGGGCTTTGACAATGAACTCAGTTTTTCTTCATGAATAAGAGCAAGAAGGAATGAACAGGGAACAATAGCTGCTCAAAGCCAGTTTACGCAGGTGCTGTGGTTTGGATGTGGTTCGAGTGAGTCCCATTGGTTTCAGGTGTTGACATTCAGTTCCACCTCGAGGCATTAATAGAGTAGAAACTTAATGTTACTACGGCGTAGAGGTGGGGCCTATGGCAGGTGACTAGGATCAGATGAGGACATTAGTGGGAGTCCCATGATTGAATCCTAGTGGCTTCATGAGAAGAGGGAGAAAGATCAGAGACACATGTGTCCCCTGTCTCCTGTGGCTTCCTGCCCAGTAGGACCCTGCTAGCAGGAAGGCACTGCCAGGTGTGGCCCTTGCACTGTGCTCCTCCAGAATAACCCTGTGAGCCCAAATAACCCTCTTTCTAACTCATCTGGTCTATGATATTGTGTTATCGGCAACGGAAAATGGACTAAAATAGCAGGGACCCTCTGAAAGCTTTCGAGGTACAAAGAAGGATCCTGAAAGCAATGGACTTATCTGAAACCCAGGTGTTCTCTAATGTACCAGACCATGGGTGGGCAGGCGATTTCTGTGCAGAAACAAAGTCAATATTTTGAGCTTTGCAGTTTGTCCCCAACTGCTGGGTTTGTAGTATGGAAGCAGCCACGGACAATAGAGAAACAGAAAAGCAAAGCTGTGTTCCAATAATATTTATGAAGAGTGAAATTAAAAATCAGTGTAATCCCATGTATGTATGATATGTCCAAATGCATTCTGTCATGTATAACTAAAAATACCAAAAAATCAGTGTAAATCTCCAAGTGTCATGAAGTGCTCTTTTTTTCCCTTTATTGGCTCATTATAGATATGCATAATATTGGGGTTCATTTTGACATAATTATACAAGTGTGGAATATAATGTGCTTCAATTCGGTCCCCAGTACTTCCCCTTTTCTTTCCCTCCTCCTCCCCATTTTCTTCCCTGTACTGATCTTTCTTCTATTTATTTATTTATTTATTTATTTATTTTTTTAATCATTGCCCACGTAAAGGTGGGATTGACTGTGGCACATTAATGTATGTACATAGCAAAGTTTGGTCAGATTCATTCCGCTGTTCTTGCCTTCTCCTGTCTCTCCCCTCCCCCTCAAGCCTCTTCCTGTACTTCCCAATCTCTCTTCTATCTTTGTGGAGTTCTCCACCCGACACACCTTTTTTCTTTTCTTTTTTCTTACTTTGGTCTAGCTTCTGCATATGAGAGAGACCATTTGACCCTTGACTTTCTGTGTCCGGCTTATTTTACTTAGCATGGTATTCAACAGCTCCATTCATTTCTTTTCCTTTCCTTTTATTTTCTTTAAGAAATATTTTTAAAATGTAGAAACTATTCTCAGGTTGGAGGTTATACAAAAATAGCCAGTGACTGGATTTGGCCCTGGGTCCATTGTTTCCTGAACCCTGTCTCTAGTTAGAGGTTGTCAAAGGCATCTCCCTGCCAATCACAGGAAATACTTCACATGTGTCCCAGTGCATAGGAGCCAGATTGAAATAATTAATACAAAGTCTGGGGTGGGGGAATGGTCTTCACCAACTGCACACAGAGAATCCATAATTAGTGACCTGCCATTCCCTCTTGAGGATATAGGCAGCAACATGAAACTTTGGGTGTCCAACTTTGGGTGTCTCCCCATGCAAAGTACTAAAGCCCCTAAGGCTGCAAATTGAAGTTCCTTCTTCTGAGGATGGTGGAGATGATGACTGCAAAACACAAATTACAAAGAATTGAAGACTCTATTCATAAGAACCCAAGCATGAGTATAGGGTCCTGTTTCCTCCTGGCTCCTCGTATCTGAACTCTGTCCATCTTGCTCGCCTTTCCATTGCTTTAAAAAAGCATATAAAGGGGCTGGGATGGTAGCTCAGTGGTAGAGTGCTTGCCTAGCATGTGTGAGGCACTGGGTTTGATCCTCACCACCACATATAAATAAATAAATAAAGGTCCGTCAACGACTAAAAAAATAAAAAGTATATAAATGTGCATGCAAAACGCAAACCCTCTCTTCTCTGATATACAGCACATTCTTCTCCCCCTGTCTTTTATATCCTGGATTCACTCTGTAGCAGTATATGGAAATGCTCTTGATTTCATTCTGTAACTATGTGATCCTCAGTCACTATGGTGGGGATTTCCCACAGTCTGTTTAACCAGTCCCTCATCAGTGGACATTTAGATCATCTTTTCTTTTGCTACTACAAACAGCCCATTGAGAAAAGCCATGGCCAGCGTCTCTCCCGTGCTTGTGTACATTTTACCAGTATTACCCTGTTCCATTCCTTTAGCAATCTTGTGTGAAGGGGTCATTATCTCCCCTTTGCAGGTGAGGAAACTGAGTTGTGAAGAGGTTAAATAGCATGCCAAGTGTCAGCCTGCAGAGCAGGAGGCCTGGCATCCCCTCTGTATTCCTCGGCACTTGGCCTGTTTCCTCCTCCTGACTCAGGTCCATGTGGAGGAGCAGAGGAAACTGAGATCATCCCCACTGACCCCCCAAGGCCTCGCTGGCACTGGCTCACATTCTTCTGCAAACTCATAGAGACCTGTCTCCCCACCTCCCCAACCAGCAAACAGCCCTCAACTGGGAACGGATTTACTGAACAGCTGCGCACGGTTTGGAAAGCTGCCCAGGATGTCCCACACTGGCAAAGCAGAGACCCCGCCTCATCTGCATTCTCTGAGTCTCCCAGGATTGCCTTCAATGCCTCAAGCTAACGTGTTTACCCAGAAGCATTTGTTTTGGGGGAAGGGAGAAGCTCAGGAGGGAGAGAGCGGATCAACCTCTCTCTTACACAGTCAGGGGCTCTCAGTGGTTTTTTTCTTCATTGTCTTGATCTTAAAATGAGGTTCTGCACTGGCCATTCTGGGAGAAAAGGTAGTTTGGAGGTAGCGTGAAGCAGGAAGTAGGGGTGGGTGATTGGCAGTTCCTTCCCTTGCTTGTTAGCCTGGCCTGGATGTCTCTGAGTCAAGACATCAGAGACTGTTAGCCCGGGGGATGGGGGGGGGGGGGGGGGGGGTCCTTCCAGAGTCCCAGTGGTTGCAGGGGTTAAAAGGTGACAACATCTGGGTACAGGGAAGAAACTTCCCAGGACCCTCCAATGTGTACAGGAGAGTATTCACTAGGACTACGTCTCTGATCTTAAACCAACGTCCTGGGCTGCAGTGCCAGGAAAGGAAGCCACGTATCTGATAGGTGGTACTTTCCCAGTGGTAAGTGGGACAGGGGAGGAAGGGGAAGATACACATTTCAGAAGTACATGATCGACCTTAAAAATTGAGCCAACTAGTGTTCTCTTTTGGAATACCAATCAAGTGGTTACGCTAACAAGTTCAGTTACATCATCTCAGTTTATCCTTATGAACTTCTTAAAAGACACAATTCCCATTATATAGATGGAAAATTTAGACTCAAAGAGTTTAAATGATTTTTCCCAAGTCTGTAAACCTGGTAAGCAGCGGAGTCCTAATTCAAACCTCGATCTGTTGGCTACGAAGTCAGGTACTTAAACATTTACTTGTTGGAGCTAATTCCTTCATTCATCCATTCAATAAGAAATATTTATTTACTATCTACTATGTGCTAAGCAGATGCTACTATGAGATACAATAATGAACAAGACAGACCTGGCCCATGGAGTTTATTTTCTAATTGGGAGGCAGATAATCAGGTGAATAAGTAAACAACATGATTATAGACAGACAAATGTTATGGCTCCCAACAAATATTTGAAATTGCTTTAAAATGAAGTATTTTTTAAGCATCCTGTAAGCAGTAGGAGAGAAGGGATCTTTCATAAATTCTCCCTACATTGATTCATCTATATAATATGTAGTATTTTAAGGGGATCCCTTTTCTCCTATCCACCTAGCCATTGTATTTGATCTCAGCCCCTCCCAAGTGGAGGCAAAACTAAGTCTCATTACTATTGTTCTTTTTTTTCTTTTTTAATATTCTGATTTCATAGTCTCCAAAAGCCAAAGGTAGGTATAAAAAAATCCATTTCAAATGACTCGTGGTTATATGACCTAACACCGTGAAATGTTTAAAGAGCTCTCCCAAGGGAAGTTGAAATCAGGCCCCAGGAACAGCAGCCAGAGGAACTGTGCAAAGACCCCCAGCGGCAGGGGAGGGCTCCTGCTACCACCAGCTTCCCTGCCTTTTCTTCCGCAGGTCGGAGCTGTGTGAAAATCTCCCACGGACGCAGACAGGATGTGCATTCAACCCATCATCTGAAAGACAAGTATATCAGATGAAAAGTGACCTGAGCAGTATTATTATATTCTACTATTATCATTGTTCTTCCATGTAGTTAGAAGATTTAAATCTGAGCAATCTTTTTTTCTTTATGCACACAAATACCTAGGAGGAAGGGAGGTAGGAGATGTTAGTATTCCCATCATTTCCTAAATAGCATTTAAATTAAAACTACCTGCCCTCTACCTGTCTGACTGGGACCTGGAGTTTAATTAGATTAGCATCTCCAAACTGCTTAGGTTTCCCAGAGATAGGCATTATGTAAACATAAGGTATTATTACTGTTATCATAGCATCATTATGGTATTGTAATTGTGTGGATTCTCCCATAAAGCTACATAGGATGGGATCCTAGCCCAGACCATTATTTGTCTAGTGCTTTGAGCTTAGATGAAAGGTTGTCATGTGTTGTTAGCATCATTACTGTGATTATTATTGCATTTATGATTATTGAAGAATGAACCAATTTTCAAATTCATCTCAACATCTCTCTCGTTGTTTTTTGTTTTTTTGTTTTTCCCTAATGTTTCCTGTGTGGCTGTAATGGTGTGCTCTTCTACATTGTTTGAAGTCCTGGGGTAAGATAGCACCTCCGTCTTCTGATATCACTTGGGGCAAGAAGGAGACAGGAAGGACCCCCTGGATCCCTGATTTGCAGGAGCCTGGTGGAGCCTACTGGCCCGCCATCTTGTTGACAGCCACAGTCAGGTAAATTATTCTGGTTAAAGCCAACTTTGAGTGACTCTTCTGTCCCATTTGCCACCTTTAGGAGCCATAAATGGCTATTCTCAAAAAGATTAAGGTGGGATCCATCTCCAAAAGAGGAAAGAAGAAGAGATATGGAGCCAAACGGCACACCAGAGAATAATTTTATGAGATTAAAGTAGTTGATTCATCACTAAATATACCAGCTGGTAAAGTTGCACGGTTTATTTTAGGAGGTATTCATAAATCGGGAGATTGATGTTATTGATGATGAAAATGTCATTTTGGAGTTTGTGAATTTGGGACCTGCCTCGCTTCATCTCACTGTATTCCGACCATGTCATCCTCAAAGGTCATTTTCATTCGGTCCATTGTATTGGGTTTTTCTCGCCCCCAATAAATTCTACTATTATCAATCTTCTCTCAACTGCATTTACACACCACCCGGCTGTAATTATTTCTAGAGAAGTCTAACCCTTCAGGTTTGCATTTTCCTTCATTTTCTCTATTGCAAGCCCACCATTTCCTACTCCCGGAGCATCTGAAAACGGCATAATCTCAAGATGTGAAACGATGGGGCGCTTTATCTCCTTCCCAGGACATAATTGTAGTTCTTTATGGGGCTGAATATCATCACATTTAAGTGAGGGGAAAACCTCCCAATTGATGAGCCAGCTGTTCACTGAAATTTTTATCTCTATTTAGGCTTCAGACTAATACGTCCCTGCATGATTTATTAAATGTGTTTGTAATAACAGAGTTATCGTCACTCTCTCCACTCTTCCTACTCAGTGATTGGTTCTTGGGATGGTATTTCATGTGGTGCCAAGTCTTATGGCAGAGGAAGTATGTTTTTTTTCTTCTGTGATAACAAATTCTTACCTGATCCTGTCTGTGAAAAGGTCAGGCTTCAGTGAAGAGGGCTCAGGGTGGAGGTCAACTGCCTCACTGACCTTGACTTGGGATGCAGATCACTAAGAAATAAGTGGCTGTGTCTGGAACTGCTGCTTCTCATAGCGTTGGCCTGAGCTTCCATGTGTGGCTACAGGTTGCAGCTGGCTGGGCCTTGGTTTTGCGTGTATGAGCGCTGAGGCCGCACTTTATTATCAGAACAGAACAAATCGAGGCTAATGTGCGTGGCATAAAGAATCCCAGGGAGCCTCAGTGCCTCATTCTCCGGCCATTCTTTCCAGTTTTTCTGCTGTTGCACTCTGGATAATTGCAGTTTAATTGGGTGACATGAAATGAAAACTGTGTCCACATTATCCAGGATTATCTCTTTTTCCCGAAGCCTGCCACCAGTTGAAAGGAGCCCATTTATCAGACCAAAGAGCTGCACTCAGTTGCTTTCAGGAGCGGGGAAGAGTGTGAGAACAGGCTGGGGAAGGGAGAAAGGAAGCTGACAGCTAAGAAAAATTATTTCAGTTGTTTATCATGGGGAAGGTTTATCTGATTCTTTACAAAATGATACGGAGGCCAGAGTGTCGCCATGAGTAATGAACATTGACCAAGTCTGCTTCCCCAACTGGTCAGACCCAGCGCTGCCTCTCTTTTGTGTGGGCACAGATCAACTTTAAAAGCTGCTTTCAGGCAGCATGAATGCACTTCATTTTACCAAAAAGAACTTTGTATTGATAGCTAGAAAAAAGGAAGGTTGTTTAAAAGGGAAGGGTAGACAATCGGGACAAAATGAGGAGCTTTCAGTTTCTATTATGAACATGTCGTTCCATTCTTCTCCTCTGTTTATACATTCCCTGCACAATAATGTCTCTTTGCAGTAATATGTTTCCCCTTTTACACTATTCATATTGAAAAAGCCCTCACATCATGACCATGGTAATACATACCTAGAAATGTGGGTATGATGTCAATTTGCATTCTGGGAGAAGATCAAGGTAAACCTAAGGGCCAAAGAATATTCCACTAATGCTCATTCATCATTCTCCACATCCAGGTAAAAGAAGGACCTTGTCACCACATTGCAACCCCTTCTGCTGCTATTGCATTTGTGTGAACATTTTAGCCTAATGCACCGATTGTTAAGTAGAAAGAGTAGTCTTTGAAATTGTCTATTGCACTCAAATCCCAAGCTGCACAAGGTCTGGGCGGGAGGCGTTTCTATTCAAAAGGAAATAGAAGGCTTTAGTTCAGTAAGCACGGCGTGGTTGAAGGTTACAGGGGATATTGTGTGTTTTTTAAATAAAAGTTTTCGAACGGAGGAAAGCTCATTATCTGTAGTGGCAACAGTGAATATGGAGTCAACGTCTGCTGAGACCACGTGACAAGTGGCTGCAGTCTTTCTTTTTGGAATCATCCTCAGCGCCTGGCTGGCATGGGAAGGTGCCACACATGCAAGGTGGCAGGGTTTCCAGATTGTGGACCCTTAGCCACAGATCTTAGTTTTTTGTGAGACACACCTTGTGCTTCTTACTCCTAGATTCTGCAGTCTTGCAGCGCCTACTGTGCAACTTGATATTGACCTTCACCAATCACAAAGGATGGAAGCTGATGTGAAAGATCAAAACTAGCTATTCTACACATGTTGAATGACTGTCAATTCTGTCCATCGCTCATGGCTTGAGGTTGAATAACTCAGCCACCCCAGAAGTCCCACCTTGCCTTTCTCTTCTCTTGGAGCAGATAAGAAAAGGACAGTCGTTTTCCCAAAGCAATGGCTTTCTGTAGTTTTCAATAGGTGTTCAGTTGCTCACTGTATCTTCCATACTGACCAATGAGTATATAAATTTGGAGAGGCAGCATTTGGAGATTTGCCATAATTCCCTTAAATCTCTTTTATGTTAGAATAAGAATTTGCAAATTCTGCATGAGCGGTATGGATTTTACAAACTGTATTACAATTGGTTTGGCTCTTTCCATTCTGTCCCCTGAAAGAATTTTAAAGTCAAATCTTTTCTTCTTGGGGTTTGTTACCTTTTAACCTGTGTCTTTATTATATGTAATAAATGGATCCCCCGGGGAATCTCGACTGTCACTGCTTTTCCTTTCCACTTGAACTATTGTTCCTCTACACTTATTTTAATAATGCATGATTTATTCAGCAAGAAAGAAATCCCTTCTAATTCTTGTCCAAAGACACAAGCACAAAAACTAAGTTGAAATCTCTGAATATTTCTCTGTGAAAACACAAATTTGACGGAGCCTCTTTGTGTCTGAGGAGAACTGGCCCCACCATGTATTAGTGTCAGCTCAATTTTATCATTTTGTGTATAATCTTGCTCTTTGAAAATAACTATTAGCCTGTATGATACATTTGCAGCCAAAACCCAGAGCAAGAAAGTTTGATGTTAGGTTACTGTTTTAAAGGGTCCATTCTATTCTTTGCAAATCCATAGAAAATTATGCCTGCTTGACTCATCTTTGATCCTCTGGCAAAAATGACAGATACATACACAGGCGGACAGAACCCCCGTCAGACTGATTTATAAAAACCTGTAGATGTGTGTTTGGGGATTGGGAACTTGTTTGTCAAATAGCCATGCTGACTTACGACGTCTTCCTCCCAGGCAGCAAGGGCAACGTCCTGGATTAGACTTATAAAAACAACTGGAATGCTTTGTTTTGTTAGGTATCAGAACTCTAGATGGGTGTTTAAGTATGTTTATCCTTTGAAAAAAGAAGTGGGTAAAAAAACCACAGAGTGAGGCTGTCACCCAGACTGACAGCACACACATTCCCTGTCCATCAAAGGCAGCACAAAGGAGCCCGGACGTTCGGAGCACACACCTGGATGACAGACTTCCTGCCCGCAGGTACATGGGATCAATTTAGAAGAAGTAAAAACAAATCACAACAGACAGGTGATCCCAGAAATAAAAAATTAAAAAAAAAAAAAATTCAAAAGGCTGAGTGGGAGAGGGAACTGGACTTTCCATTGTCTTCATGAGTGGGTTTTAGCTCAGGACCAAGTCATGTTTTATTTACTATTTTTACACAGCTAGTCATTCAAAGCTCAATTGGGAGAGGAATACAAATAACCCTTGATGAATCAAGATAAGGAGACAGCAGAACAGTAGTTTTCATTCAACTAAATGGTGATAATTATCTAAGAAATCATCTGAGTATTTAGGAAGTCCCCATAAATGGTCCCCAGGAAAAATGAACCCCATCTATGACCGCACTAAAGCATACCAAAAGGGCCTCCTTCAAAAAAGTACTGAACATGAAATGGAGAAAGCACATGTTCCTAACATGAGCTAACAGTTACTGAATTCTAACTCTGCTCTTTCCTTGCTATTTCCCAACAACCCGAAGTCAGAGGTATTAGAAACTAAGGTACCGAGAGGTGACATAATTGGTCTAAGGTAACAAAATGTGACGGGTTGAATTGTGCCCCCAAATTCTTATGCTTAAGTTCTAACCCCCAGAACCCCAGGATGTGACTTGATCTGCAAATCAGGTAGTTGCAAATGGAATTTGTTGACATGAAGTCATACTGGAGCAGGGTAGACCCATAACCCAACATGACCAGCCTTCTTAGAAAAAGGGGGATGTGGACAAGCGTATGGGCACACGCAGACATACAGACACACATACAGAGAAGCCCACGAGAAGCTGAAGACAGAGATGAGGTGGTGCTTCTACAAGCAGGGAATGTCAAAGTTGCCAGCAAACCACCAGAAGCTAGGGAGAGGCCAGGACCCAAGCTACTGATACCTGAGTTTCAGCCCTCCAGACCTGTGAGACGACATGTCCCTGTTGTTTAAGCCACTCCTCCTGTAGCAGCGGTCACACACAGATACAAGGAAGTAATAGGAGATGAAACTGGAACTTGAACTCAGGTCCTGTGACCCAAATCATAGGCTGGAACCTCTGTGCCATGTCATCCCTCCTTTGGAATTCTGTGAGCACCTGAGCTGAATACGGTCTAACGGAACCGGACAGCATTTTGGCAAGACATTCAGTGAGACAATTTAAAGATTTCCCTGCTTTGCTTTGAGGTTGAAGGCTGTTAGAGCTCTAAGGATCCTTAAAGGTATTCTAAGGCAACTCTGTTCCACCCAACTTTGGGGGCTCCTTGGGGTCCTCAGAGGTTTCTGCAGTGTCAGGAAGCGGGAGAGCCCGTGATTCCCCAAGACCCTCACTTCTCCTTCACCCTGAGCAATGTACTTTGTACTTGGATGTCTCCATACTATTTTGTTTGAAGAAAGGTGTTTGCATCTTAAAAAGGAAATCTAAATTCATCATTCTGCTGAAGAACACAGAGGTTCAGAAAGGTTGTGAATGAACTTGACAAAACCAGGATTAGAAGTCACTTCTACTCTGCTATACCTTACTGCTTATGGTTGTATGAAAATGAGTAAGAGTTCCCTGGAAATGAAGGATCCCTAGAAACATGGCTGACCTTGAAGCCAAGTAGTCCACTGGAATGGGTCTTTAGTAGATAAAAAGGAGCTAGGTACCGGGACTTCGGAGGCAGGGGTACGGATTCACCCAGAACCTTCTTTCAGACCCACAGAAGGAGAATAGTGGCCCTGAGATGAAAATTTATTCATGCACAGGCTTAGATGCTGGACATGTCCCTGCTCATAGTCCAGGTGGGAGCACTTTATATAATAAGGCTCTTTCTATCCAGCTACTAGTGGGTTCTTCTGATATTCGAGAGTTGCTTTTTGCAATTATCCTACAGAGTCAGGGAAAATTGGCAATATCCAGATGATAACAAGAGGAACCATAAGTGATGTCTGGAAATAAAGAAACCCCTTCCAGCCCACGGTCCTGCGTGTGACCTAATTTAACACTGCCTTCTCTCAGAATCTGTTTTCATTTACTGATTTACCTGAGACTAAGAAAGTGCCTTCAGAAATGAAGATACCTGGACCCCACCTAGAGTTAGTGGTCACACATTGACACCAATGGACTAGGGGAGGGCGAGGAGACAAAAGCCAGTTTCACACATAGCGAAGGAGAGGGACAGAGTGAGGCAGACTGATCGACCGAGCCTGGATGGAGTTACAGCTCTGCTTCGCTAAACTCTGTGGTGTATGGGGCTCAAGTTATTCATTATGAGATTCTCCCCTACCCCAGCCCCTTTCTCCTCCTCCCTCTTTTCAGCCAGCAGAGATGAATGGAAAAGCAGTGTCTTGCCTTTCTTTTCCTAAAAGTTCACCAACACTTCAAAGCACTGAGAGGACCAAAAAAAAAAATAATAATAATAAAATAAAATAAAATAAAAATCAGTCTCTTGGTGAATCTTTTAAAGGGGATCTACACCAAGATGGTGGTGACTCATGTGAATGTGGAAGTACCACATTATTTTGCATTCGAGAAAATAACTGTTCTGGTAAATCCTTCAAAATGTTGGGGCTAAAGCAGTCCTACTGTGAGATCCTTTGTAATTGAGAATAGCTAAGCAGGAAGGAGGGTTTGCTTTCATCTTTGCAAGGTCATCAAGTGCCAGCACTAGTTGGCATGTGTCCCCTCTGAGGATGAGGAGGAATGCCAGCTGAGCTGGCACTAAGACAACAGTGGCTCAGACAGAAGTGCTCCATTCCAATTTTAATAGTCCCAAGGTAGCAGTGGTGCCCTTTAATCAGAACCCCAGCTCAGCAAAAGCCAAATATACTGATTCAAGAAAGCCTGTGAAATATCTCTTCCAAATTAGCAGAAATGTTTGGAGAAAGACCATCCCCAAGGACTTGGGTTTCCTGCAGGTGCAGTTTAGGGATTAAAACTATGGGAACTTGGACATGCCTGTTGAGATAACTGTATTTGTACAACAGGACAGTAGAGCATGGAGCGTTTGGGTCACTGCCTACTATTCCTTTCTGAAGGGCGTGGTTTACAGAACGACTTGCTCCTAAAAACCAACTTCCATGACCCCAAAGAAGGGAGTGAAATTTTGATTCCTTTTCCCTCACAAACTGTCTGTATTTCTTAAAATGAGTTCTGGTTAATACAAGATGGCAGACTACAGACCAATGTTTATTCTCCCTTCTCCCCAAATGCCATTGTGATGAGAGCAAAGAATAACAATAGGAAATAAGGGAACTTGAGAAAAGGGGGAAGAAGGAACAAGGTAAGGAAGGCAGATGAATTTCTGGAAAACAGGAAGCAGAATGAATCATATGGAATAATATCTTGGAGTGGGACAGCAGCTCAGCTAGGTCCTGAAGGAACAGTGAGGGTAGGAGGTCTTCTTTTGGTGGGCAAGCCAGAGAAAGGTTCCAAGCACAGGAATGGAGAACAGGAGTGAGCGAAAAATACACAGGAATGGAAGTTGGTTTGGGAAGAATGGTTTCTAGAATACATCTGCCCTTCCTCTTCCATCCTAACGGCAACACGCCCCTTCCTGCCAATGAAGGCAGGTCTCAGATTAAGATTGCCTGTGTAAAGACGTGACTGCTTGAGGATATCTAGGAAACTGAGAGTGGCTATGGGTACTCAGAGCTAAGACCTCTATATTTTAGAATGATATAGAGATGTTTTCCAGCTCCCTGCCAAGAGATGCTGAAACCAATATGCCTTCTGCATTTCTTATAGTAAGTTTTCTTTTAGGGGAAAGACCTAAAGCAGAATTACCCACATCTAGAAGCCATCTGCACAGCTTCTTGGCTAGGACTCTGTAGGAGGAAGGTAGGCCAAGATGCTGCAACAAGATACCTAATAATTATTTACTGGATTAAGAAATATAAAAATCCATTTCACTACCCAGCAGCCATCCAGTCAGTGCATAGCTCTTCTCACGCAATCATTCTGGGAAGGCAGCTCAGCCACCATCAGCCCACGTTGTCCAGGGTCACTTCAGATAGCAGGAAGAAGGAATGAGCTCTTGGAGGAGTCATGTTCAGTCTTAAGAAAGGGCGTCCATCACCTTGGGAAGAATGCTGAACTTCAAGTATGCCTGGGAAATAAAGTCTAGGAATGGACCAGAAGAAGAATTGGCGGACAGGTTGTAGCCTCTGCACAGATATGATGAAAGCCCATCAGTCAACGCTAAACAATGACCTAGAAAGAAGGAACAAGATGGAAAAGAGAACAACAGCCTCAGAGCTTGCTCAGTGAATGTGGGAGGAGCTTCAACACTTCTATCAAGAATTTTAAACAGCTATTGCATCCATTAAAAAAAAAATAAGGCTGCTATGAAAAAGAACTCGAAAAACGAAGAAGAGTCATAAAATAAGACAACTGAAATTTTAAAGTTCACTACAAGGGATGATGAAATTGGCGTGGCTTTCAATTTAAAAAAATTAATATAGAAAAGTTCAGGCTTGATCATAGTTAAAGACTGGCAAGGCATGGAAGTTGTGGGTAGAGAAGCAGAAGGACACAGGGACACGTAGGGACTCTCACTTCCTCAG
The DNA here is from genome assembly GCF_902686455.1 of Sciurus vulgaris. Classification (NCBI taxonomy): domain Eukaryota; kingdom Metazoa; phylum Chordata; class Mammalia; order Rodentia; family Sciuridae; genus Sciurus; species Sciurus vulgaris. The sequence continues at coordinate 171,780,712 of NC_136464.1, forward strand.
CTTACAGTAGCAGGCCAAATGCACAGTTCAGAAGTCTAAGTTCCAGAAGGTAGAGGAGTATGTATCTTATTTTAATTCATAAAATTTACCACTAGAACTGAAAAATGAGCACTTGAGGTCAGGAGGAGGTGGAAAGAGGAATAATTCAGGTGGGCTCTTAGTTCTCAGGCAATGGCTGCAGTAAAGCTGACAAGTCAAAACAGAGCTTCAGGTAAAACATCTAGCTATGTGGAGATCAACACTAGGCGAACTAAAAGTGGCTCAAAGGGGTTCCCTTTGGCAAGCAGGACTGACATAGGAAGGGGTTAGTATGTTAGCTTTTCAATTAATATCCTTGACTGGTTTTAGTATCATTGTCACATGCTTCTTCTGTTGAACAAGATCTGGAAAGACACACACTGCCAGCAGTGGTTAGTCTGGTAAGTCTGAGAGAGGGCTGTGGGGTGAGGAGGGTATGGGGAAGGGTAGGAAATTTTAGCTTTTGTTTAACTTTCATGTTTTACCTGCCTCGATAATAGTTTCTACAATGGCAATGATTACTTTTGTATTAAAACATCTAATTTAAATTATAAGGATCACCCTTCCTGTGGTCCAGGGGCTTTCAAGAGCAATAGGTCCTCTCTACTGTAAAGGGCATCTGTGCACAAACAAGAAGGCTGTGGGCCGTCTATTTAAATTTTGCCTCAGGGACTCTGAACTTCAACTTCATCACTAACTACATCCATTTTCATGAAGAATGGATTCTCAAAGAATACTGGGCCTAACTTCCTGTCGGCATACTTTGCAATGTTAATTGATTAGTTTTGCCAATATAGCTCATTGCATTATTACATCCTATCAGGGCTCTAGAGGTGTGCACTGTTCTTTTCAGGTGCTATCACCCAAGGACATTTAATATAAGATTTTTAAAGAATCACATTTAAAGTGCAACATGACTAATTTTTCAACGTTGTTAACTTTTAACAATTTATTTCAAGCTGTGATGTGTATGAACAAAATTGAATGCCAGAGGGCTAGCTTTTATGGTTCTTGTTTTAATAATCATATGGTAATGTTTTTATTAATGCCACATTTGTGACCAAAGCTGTGACTTTGGCTGATTTGATTTAATGACCATACTTCCACAGATATTGGGATCTACCCCAGGCCAGAAAAAGACCGGAGAGTTTGAAATCGAAGAGTCCAGAAGCTGCAGGAAGCAACAACACACTTTGTTCACTTAAATGTGCTTCTTGTTTGTTAGAAGGTAAATATGATTTTGATTGTATAGATGCCAAAAGCTGATGAGGCCATGTGACTCTCCTCTTGGCTACACTGGGGCAAAGAGCTGGGCTGGGGGAAGTTCTGCCAAATCCCCAGTGCTGGCACCATGGACAGTCAATAAATATTTGGACATTCAATGAATATTTGTTGATTGAATGCAAGCCTACATGAATTAACAGATCATTAGATAGACTTCCGTTTTCAAAATCATCATCTGAGTTCCCTGTGTGGAAGCCCAAGCCACCCCTCCTATCCCAACCACAAGACCATCCAAGTGGAATCTTTAAAGTTTAAAGCCTCCAAAGGCAGAGGCCCAGCCCAGAAGACTTATTTTCCATTTTGGATCAAATGGAGCCACAGGGACAGTCTCCTCTCCTCCATGAGTGGCATTTATGCCAAATAGATTTCATACACCAGACAGTCCATTCTTAAGTGTGTGAATTTATTTCAAAGTTTAGACTGTAAATAGGCACCATGGAATCCATAAAAATGAAGATACTGTGATTTACAGGAAGATGTGTATTTAAATCAGAATATCTCCTCGGGTGAAAACATATCACCTTCCAAACAGATTTTATCAAGGGGCAGATTCACTGATAACGATGGGCTGACTGGCGGGAGAGATAAACCTGAGAAATGGCTGGCAGATCTATTGAATTTGGACATTCATGAGAGTTTCCTTCCAGCAATTCCTTCTAGAATATGTCCCCCAGGGAAAAATGCTCTACTCATGTGCTATCTGCCAACCTCTGCAGCTTTGCCCTGAAGTTTTTAAGAGAACAGCACTAAAATAAGCTCAACTCTTGAGCTCCAATCCCTCTCCTACCTCTTCTGCCTGGGATGCAAATAGAAACTGTCCCAGAGACCCTAAAGGCCATGACAGAACTAGGGACCCTTTTCACTCCGGTGGAAGAGACGGAGAACATCCTGGGGCTTTGTTTGTGGGTTCTTCAGATTTTCTAGTGGCCCCCATCCATCAGAATATGGCAATATAGGCCTTGTCTTGCCAGGGACCCCTTGATTTACCTTCCAGCAGACCATACGACTGTTGGTGGTAGATTCTGGAGAGAAATACTGGATCTGTGGTAAGTGTTTTGAGTTCTATTACAAGGTTCTGCCCCGTCTTCCCTCTCCCATCCTCCAACTCATCTTTTGGGGGAAAAATGACAAGTTTGCCCCTACACGGAAGTTCCTGGCATGGCTCCAAAATATGCTTGGAGAGGGCGCACCCTTAATGTGATGTAGTCAAAGTGCTATTAAATTAATTATAACATTTATTATAGAACTATTTACAAGGTAAGGTTCTGCAACATAAAACATTAAAGAAACATAATTACACAGAAATGGGTATCTAATACAAGTTGCTTGATTAATCAGTGGGCTGCAAGAATAGGTTAATGAGGCTTCTCCACCTGAGCATAGGACACCTGCCTCCTTGGGGAGTCGCCATCTTGGAACCCTGGTGGTGGCTGGCACCACTGTAGTTATCTATTCTCTTCATTTTAACCACAAGTAAAAATGTGTTTTCATCCTTTCATGGAATGTGACCTTCACATGGAATCATTTTAATTGTCAATTACTTTTATCTCTCCAAACCAAGATGAAGGATACTACTAAGTGTTAGAAAATGTGTCTGAATGCATAAAATACCTACCAGTCTTGTTATACTTCCATTGAAAGGAAACATGCTGCATGCTGCATTTCGGTATTTCCCATAGATAGCTTCCCATAATTTGCAGGGTTTGCTTCCAATGATGACTTTTGTTTCCAAAACATTCAAGACAAGATGTTTAGATTTTATTAATTTAATTCACACACAAGGAGACTATTGTCTCCTTAAGTTTTTAAGACTTTTTAAGTAGGTCTCCAATTCAATATCCTCCTTCCTATTTTGATCCCACTCAGTCCTTTATTCAAAGGACAGCGACTGCATCCTTCCAGTAGCTCAGACCAAAGATCAGGGTCATTCTTAATTCCCTCTTCTTTTCAAGACCCACTTCGAATTCATCAAGGAGTTCTATTGGGTCTACATTCAGAATATATCTGAAAATGTATAAGTTAGTTATTTTAATTTCTTGGAGCTTCAGTTTTCTCACCTGCAATATTGAGGTCATAGTGTTACACCCACCTTCAAAGAATTGTTGCAAAGATTAAATAACGTGGAAATACAGCAAGGTGTCCAGCGGATGCTCATTAAGTGTTAATACATATCCTATCACACAGCTAGGCTTACATGACAACCCAAATTGTATGTGCATATTTTTGTGGAGCACTGAAAAATTCAAAGAAAAAGCAAGAAAGAATGATCAATAAAATATCCCTTGATTAAAGGAATTTAGTTTGATAAAGAACATGAAAAGATATGCAATGCTATTTTAAAGGTTGGAAAATAAAATTACTCAAGAGAAGTACATAGATCATCTTAGAGAAATGAATAAAACATTAAAAAATAACATTGGTAGCTAGGTATTTACACTGAGTCATGGGCATAAACAGAAAAAGAAACTTGTGGATTTTAGAAGACTATTATTTTTTAAAAGAATATATCCAACCTCTCTGAGCACTTTGTACCATCTGGGTTTATGAATTATTATTGGAAATTTCTACTTTTCCATGTTTTCTGAAGTTTTTTAATTAAGAATGCATATAATCTTTACAATCACAAAATTATTAAAAATAAGTGCTTTAATGGCAAGGCAATGGTAGCTCTGTTATTTTTTAGTTAATGAAAATTCTAATAAAATAATTTAAAACTTCAATTTAATCTAGTTTCTATTTATTACATTGGGGCATGAAGTTTTAAAAAGGTTAAACTGAGCCAATTGCCACCTAAGAAAATTTTAAAAATCAAATTTCAATGTATTTGTAATTAAAGCTAAGTGAAAAATATCAAGTTGAGGGATTAGTTAATTGCACTTATTTTTTTAAAATGAAACTTATTCTTACACATTCCCAATGCTGGATAGGTCTCCAGGGGGGCTACTTTTATAGTGTACTTAGTCGTTTGGTTTCGGCTTATAAGTTATATTATTAAAAATGTTTATAAATGTTTGGGGCATATAAAACTAATGAAAATGATCCTCAGTGTGGCTTTTCCCATAGATTGGCCTTTGAAGTACTGTGCTGTGGTTTAGCTAGTTTCAAGGTTATATTTATTCTATAATTTTAAAATATAAAAGTTAATAACTTAATAGTAGTAACCTGAGCTATAATTTTAATTGTGAAACTGTTCTTCCTCTTGACATCACAATTCAATGGAGTTAGAGTTTGAAAAATCAAGCCACAAAGAAGGACAAGCGTACTCAGAGACTTTTTTTTCCATGATATCATTTTATGGAAAATAATTTTCATTCTCTTTGCCTTTTTTTACTTAGAGCTCTCATCAGGGATATGAGCAGCCTGAAATTTCTGGGAAATAGCCCAATGCAATGACATCAATCTTATACATATAGTAAGCTGGGTGTCAGCAACTGTGGGGGGATAAGAGGAGGAAGATGAATTCTTCCTATTGGTCTTTTAAATATATATATATATATTGAGTACCTGCTCTGTGCCAAGGGCTGTGCTAGCTGTACTAAGCTTGTCATGTCACTCAATGCACACAGTCCCTCTGAGAAAGAGTAGTTAAGTTCACGATATCCCACAGAGGGTCAATGCACCTGGCTGTGCAAGACGTGAACCCCAGTCATCTAGTCCTAAGCTGGCTGTGCACCATTCAAAAGCTTGAGCAAATGAATTTAGGAACAGAAGACAGTGACATAATATAAACCACATTCCAGCAGAATAGCACATGCTATCAGCATGAAGATAGCAAAGTCTTGGAGGCTTCTCTGTGGGGACACTGGTGTGTTTTTCTATTAAACGACTTGGCTCCCAGATCTCTTGGTTATCACAGGGCAACAAGAAGATGGAATCAGGGAACACTGTACTCCTCCTGGGACAACAGCCCACCCCCACTGTAGGACCACTGCTGGGAATGGCAGGGGCATATTTCAGGTCTGAGAGCCTTGTGCAGGACTGGCGGTGGAGGGATGCTGAAATCTGTGGCCTCAGCCACCCAGCTGGTTGGGTAAGTCATGGCTGGGATAGGGCTACAGGGAGCAGAAGTTTGAGGCCCAGTTGTTTATTGGGGAGGCATTAAAGCAGATTTATTTATTTGGTTTTGTTGGGTTTCTAACAAGAATCTTGGTGCTGCCAACAGACACTGTCTTGGCCCAGTTGTGAACAGTGGAAAATGGACTTTCATTCAACCTCTGAATAAAAGAAAGATCTTGATGAGACTCACTGCTGTGTCTATTGTAAGACTACTGGTAAGAAGAGTTTCCACCACACTACCCAGAAAACCACTTTCCTGGGTAGAATTTTCCTCATCTTAATATTAGAAATCATTGGTTGGCTTTTACTATGAGTAATGAATCACTTAATTCCCTTAATCAGGGATGCCATTTTGTACTGGAACTTAAAGATTTGAGCCAAATTTAGGGCTTACATTAGTAAATGCACAGAACTTTAAACATTTTTATATTGGTCTTATTCCTCCCTCCCATTTTTTCCCATTTCTCATCTGAACACATTTTCTTCTATTTTTTAGTGTCTGGAGAATCTCCAACAAGGGGGTCCCAGCCCAGAGTCTCCCCTCCCCTCACTAGTGAGTCTTCTAGAATGCCCTCTGTGGGGTGCATTTTCACCTCACCCTCTGAGGAAGCTGTTAGCCCGATGATCACAGACGGGGTGGATGGGAGTCCCTTGCCCACCACTGATCCTGACACGAGCTGTGGCTCTTCCACCTTCATGAGCATGATGTTGGGGATCCCCCGTCTCTGCTAACGTCACTCTCATTTCTAAAATAGATACAATAACAGCACCCTACCTTACAGGGTTGAGATAAATAAGGTGACATTTATCAAACTCACCCCAATGTCTGGTTCACAGGAAATAATCAATATATATTAATATCATCATCATCATTATCGTCATCATCATCATCACTACTAATTCAGAATTGGTTTCCCTTGTCTGTTTGTTATTTCCGCAATCCCACAGTGCTGGGGACTCGAACCCAGGCCTTGCACAGGTGAGGCAGGCACTCTACGTGATGAGCTATATAGCCAGCACCATCACTGCTAATTCAAATAAGAAAAACTTATGTTTGCAGTCTCAGTAAGTTCATTTTATAGGTGTATGTGTGTGTGCGCGTGCATGCATGCACGCGCACACTCACACACACACACACACAGAAAATATTTCGTAAGTTGCTGATTACAACAGGAAGACCTACCCCATCCTCACGTGTCTCCCAGTGGATTAGGGAAGCATCTCTGTACCAGTTTCATTGATATGAAATGCAGCTATGAACAAGAGCTTTGGAAATAATGAAGGAAGCCAGGCTGCTGAAGCAGGACTGGGTGTAATTAGTTGAAGTGGAAATAGATCAGGACCCAGCTTTGTTTCTTAGACGTGAATTTTAAGACTTGGTCATTGTCGTGTCTTTGGAACTTGCAAGGAAAACTCAGACGGAACAGACCCTTGTACTCCCTGTACTTCCTTGTACTTCTGGCAAGGTCAGGCCAGGTGAATAAGACCCATCTTCCTCCCGCAGCCTATGCCAGCCTCCTTCACACTGAGCCCACAGATGGGATGTGGTGTAGCTCTGGAAACCCAGAGCCCAGCTGTCCAGGTTTCCCACTCCCCAGACTGACAGGGAGAACTTTCCAACATACACCTGGCATTCTGATGATTCAGGGCCCATGGCACATCCCTGTAGTTATCTGAGAAGGAAAAGCAACTGAAATGCAGGCATGGTTAGCAAATGAGAAATGCCCCTTTTGGCCTCAGGTGCACATCCTCCAGAATATTCTTCCCAGGCATCCTTTCATACACACTCTCCATTCCCTGTCCATGTCCCAAATTTCTCCCTCTTTAAGTACACAACACGGTTACTGTCCAACATGTCATCCTTGCTTAGGACCTTGCTCTCTCCACTGCATCAAAAATAAGTTCACTAATTCCTGATACTCTCAAGAATTCCTCTCATTATTTCAAATCGAAATCCTAAGTGTACATTTTCCTGTTTTATGGTGATCAGAAATAGTTACTCATTTTCCTCTACTGAAGAGCTTTTAGAATATGACCACACTAATTTTTAAGAGCTGTTGTATCTTGGAGTTCTTTGAAGGAAAAATTTCTGCTTTGCACATGATATTGTAAATGTACTCACAAGCATAAAGTGATTTGAAATATCTGATTAATCTATAGATTTTAGACATTTTCACATTCCCTCTGACCCCCGAATTAACAATCGCATACTCATACAAGTTTTACCGAAAGGAAAACTGACAACTTGAAAGTCACTGGAATGAAGATAATTGAAGTGTTATTATGCATATGTTGCAGTAAAACAATATTTGCATTGATGACTCATAATAACATCAGGTATTTGACCTGAAACCAGTGAAATATTATGTAATGGGAAAACAATTGATCTTAGTTTTTATGTGCATAATATCTCATTGCCTGGAGTTTCTTCTTGTTAAAGTTCTTCACACCTTTTAAACAGTCTGTGTTGCATGTTGGCAAATTTATAGTTCAAAATAATTATTCCCAGCATAAACATAACCTGGCTCTACTGAAAAGTTCTAAGCAATTTTAGCCTTCATAATTAACACAAAATAGAACAATATATTTGAGAAAAAATACATATATGAAAATATACATATACAAATTTCAAGAAAAAATATATGAATATACATAAATATGTATGAAAATATATATTTCTGGAATTTTTGACTATGTCAAATTTCAAAAATTTATTTGTTTACTATAATTTTCTTCTTTTTCCTATGGCTTTGTTTGAAAGAACTCTTAAATTTTATTCTGTTTATCTCAACTTAGCTTTTAGCAGATCACCATGTATTAAAAATAATAGAATTTCATGTTTATAAGGGGTCTTAGCAATCATGATGTGGAAACTAAGACTGGATTTGCTTGAAGACCAGAAACCACATCTTTTACCTGCAACAATTATGTCTATCCAAAGTTCTCACCTGTGGCTATTAAATATTTAAGAAAAATCTGTAAAATTGCTATAGAAAACTAATTGGTATTTTAATGGACCAAGGTAATATATCAAGCAACAATTTGAGAAAAAAATATATTGTTTCTGCATTTTAACATGTGTGTGTGAAAATATGATTTTTGGAGACAATCTAACTGGTAGCTAAGAATTTATCAGAACTAACTTTTATAGACAGATACTTCTCCATACTTAAAAAATGATTAACTTAAATGTTGATTACAACCTCAGTTTTCTGCCCAGAGTTTAGTTGTTCAAATGCTGATGTATGCTAGAGAATAGTCTAACCCACTTGCGGAGCAGGCAGACAGAAGAAATCATTCTGGAAACTGGTTCGGTCTGATGGACCACATTTCTGTAGTCAGAGAAAGAGGAAAAGTTAGGTAATTTTTCTAAGCAATTTAAGCAAAAGTGATTTGGATCAGGAGGAGAGAGGGCACAAGAGAGCAAGAGTGCTAAGGGAGGGTGAAGCAATCCGAGTGATTTATTCGTCCATTCATGGTGCTTTAGCTTTGGAAACCTGGCTCTAATATGGCAAATGGGCAGCTTGTTAAATATACTTTTGGACTCTAGGTCCATGGCGGTTTCCATCAAATTCCACAGCCTTCGGGGAAGGCCCATTCATTCAGAGGATTCAACCTATCTATTCAGTAGGCGCTATTATCCAAGCACATTCATTCTAGATTCATGGGTGGGAGAGATTCAGTCAATATTTACCCAGGATCCTCTCAGTTGTGCTGTGAGGGTCAGATACTAGAAAATCTTTAAGTTGGGCATGTTTATCATAGGCAATTTTCATAGCCCTTCTTATTTACCATTGGTCTACTAATTAGTGTAAGCACCATGAAGACAAGGACATTGTCTATATGACTAATTTATTGATTATGGATGAATATCCATTGTCTAACTCAGTCAGGCCCATGGAAGTCTCTAGATACATATTTGGTGAGTAAGTGAAAGTATGGACATCAAACACATGCCCTTCCCCTCCAAACTGCTCCCATTGGGAGGCTGAGAGACAGCAGAGGAGGTAACCTTCTCCTTGGGACTCATATTTTGGGATGTTTCTTTGGACTGCATTTCCAGTTTGGACCATTATCTCAGGGCCATGAGTCCATGATGTCAGTTCTTTGCTCAAATGTCTAAGTCCATGTTCATTTTTTTTTTTTTTTTTTTTTTTTTTTTGGCAATACTAGGGATTAAACCCAGGGTTTCCTTTCCTACATGCTGGGCATTCTACCACTGAGCTCCATCCCCAAGCCACCATGCTCCATTATTAATAAATGGGTCACGATATGTTACTGTTTTTCCTCTCAGCCATGTCCATTGCAGTGACAGTGATCAAGGTGACATTGAGAGGTCACTCAGAGCTGGTTTCTTCCTCTGCCAAGTACCTTTGGATTGTCATTAATCTTTTTGCATGACTATTTTTACCACATAAATTGAGAGCTTCTAAAGAGAATACTATTCTTTATGGCTTAGGCACCCATGTGAACTTCCAATACAGTGCTTGGTCCATGGGGAAATAATCTTAAGAAAGCACTTCCTGGAAGGTTTTGACTGTAACTTATACTCACTTCCGCTTCAAGGAAAGAGTAGCACCTTCATTTCCAAATGAGGCAGCTGAGACTCGGAGAGTCTAAGTAACTTGCCCAGGGCCAGGTAAATGCAGGAACTGAAATTAAAACCCACATTTGTCAAACTCCAAAGCTTCTGCTTTTCCCAATGCATGGTATAGCCAACCTACGTCACACATGCCCCGCCCCCACCACCAGGTGTTTATGAGACATAGTGAGTTCTTGGTACTTAAGGGACAAAATGCTATTGCAATGTGCTTATCCTGAAAGTGTTTGTACTTGGCCTCCTGGACAAGTGGTGTGACTGGACGCTTCATGCCTGGGCCAGTGCCTACTGCAGTGTAAGAATTTAATTACTACTAGGTTGCAAGAACAAAATCCTCATTAATTACTGGAGAAAGTCGTGGTGTTAGAAACCCAAGCATTACAAGAACTATCTGGAAAAGGATGTACTTCAGTAAGGAAGCAGCAGGTCCTGATTGAAGCAAACCTCAAACTCAGGATGGCTACAGGAAGGACCAACACTTAGTGCTTTTGTGTGACCATTCTCAACCCCACAGGGCTTCCTCATCAGGGCTGCTGGCTAGAGACATGATGGTGACGACACCATGCGGTAGGAACTTTGTCCTGAACAAGTGATTCTGAGTGTCCCATGGTGTAAAGTGTGACCACAAATAAGCTTTATGGACACTGTGTCAGGGAATCAAATACTTATCATTACAGCGAATAAGCCCTCTTCATTGGGGAAGAAAACAAACCCTAAAAATAGAAGCACATCCAACTTTGAATTCAAGCCTTCTAACTGAGGAATGAACACAGAGACCAAGGACACATTTGTACCTGGAGGCTTGCTGAATTTTTTTCTTTTTTCTTTCTTAATTTCTTTCTTTCTTTCTTTCTTTCTTTCTTTCTTTTTTTTTTTTTTTCTTGAGTGAACTTTTAATTTAGAACAGTTCTGGGGTTACAGGAATGTTGCAGAGATAGTACAGAGTTCTCATCTGGCCCTCATCCAGCTGTCCCTACATCTGACATTTCTGTGCTCATCTGTCTCAACTATGGCAACACTCTCCACCTGCTAAGGAAAATCTGTCCACAAGAAATATTTTATGCAGGGACAGTGACTAAGGCAGAGAGGGAAGAGTTTGAAATTGACACAGGAGAGTGACTGAGAAGGTGGCAGCAAGTAAAAACCACAAGGCAAAGAAGTCAAGAGTGAGCAGAATCCAAGTCAACGACCAACTGTCTGTGTGGACAAGTGGACTCTTAACACCCACCTCACTCCAAATGCAGAATTCAATGCCAGCTGGTGTTAGATGTAAGTGGGAAAATTTTAAACTTTTGGAAAATCACATAGATGAATATCTTAATTCTGGAGAGTCATCAGTTTCTTAAATAGAACATGAAGGAAAACAATACTTTGGACTTCATTTGAAATTTAAGAAAGACTCCATCCTTAGAGTGGAGAAAAATATTGGTAATTAATATATTTAACAAAAGACTTATATCCAGAGTATATAAAGTCCTGCAAATATATAAGAAAGAAGGGCAATAACTCAAATAAACACCTAACAAATAAAGAGAGCCAAGTGGCAGATAAACATATAAAGTGTTGAACCTCATTATCTGCCAGGAGAAACACATTAAAACCACAAGTGATATGCCAGAATGACACATTGTTTTAAACCAATAATTCTGCATGTGGAACGTGAAGATGAAGCACCTGGAACTCTCCTTCATTTCTAGGGGGAAAGTAAACTGTTTTACCACTTTGAAAAATCATTCGAACAATCCTATTAAAGTTGGTTATAATCATGATTCACCAATCCTATTCCTAAAAATATATCAAGCAAAGTGTGTACCTGTGTACCAAAAGAATATCTAAAATGCTCATATCTATGCTACTCCAAAAGCTGAAAATAATCTAAAGTTGGGGGTAAAAAAAAAATACCCAAACATTCATCAATAGTAAAATGCACAAATAAATGTGGTCTATTTGTATAATAAACTAGTGAAGATAAACCACAGCTATGCCACACAATATGGATCTCACAAATGTAGTCTGAGAGAAAAAAGTAAAAAAAAAAAAAAAAAAAAAAAAAATTACTAAAAAATTCCTTATTCCTTATTCTCCAGTTCAGAAAAGTGCTGAACCAATGCATGCTGGTAGCTGTCAGAAGGATGGGTGCTTTTAGTGGGCAATGACTCAGAGGGGGCTTGAGGGAGACTGGGATTCTGGCAATCTTTCTTTTCCTTCAGTCTAATAAGTACATGGGCATTTCCATTTGGTAAAAAATCACCAGGATGAAGACTAGGGATTTGTGTACTTTTCCATATGTGCTTCTAGACCCTGAGTACTAAAATCAGAATATGACACTAATTTGTGAAAAACTCCAACTGAACAGGTATAAAACTCATCAACTCATCAATATGGTAGCATTTAATTACAGAATTTTTTTAAAAAGGTGAACAATGGTTCACAACTCTCTTTATTGGTAAATGTGTAGGCAGTGGAAAACCAACCAGTTAGCTCTGGGGCATGGATCTGCAATCAGTAGATGCTACAGAAGAAAAGTGGAAGGCCTCCCAGAGGGGACAGGCTTGTTCACTGGAGCCCAAAGGGCCCCAGGACTCCCATCTCTTGTTTTGTATCACACACACAGGGACTAGAAAGACTTTGGGTTACAAAAAAAAAAAAAAAAAAAATGAGCAGAATCACCTGAAAGAGGAAGGGAACACCAAAAACTCAGAAAAGAGTCACCATAGACACAAAGGGAAACTGAGTCCCAAGGATGACAGCTCGTAGGACTACTAGGAATTAAAGCCACTCATTCCCTTGACTGTTCCCTGTGCTTCTTTCCTTCCTGTACAAACACTGCCTGTCGTCTTAGTGACAGTAGTACACCAGTCCTGGAAACCTTAAAGCAGAGAGTGACCAGAGAAAGTGACTCCGAATTAGATTCTGCAAAGAACAAATCTGCGAGTCTCATTTTAACAAACATCTTGGTCATCTTAGTGCTAAGAAACTCCCCTTCTAGGAAGAAGTTCCACTTCTCTGAAAGTCGGGGGACTCCAAAAGGAAATTATATTCTCCATTTCTTCACTGTTGGAAGTAATGCTCCCCAAAATAGTCTTGAACATGAAGCTTTGTCATCTTGATTATTTCCTTAGGACGGTTTCTTAAATGTGGCATAAACATTTGCTTTATTAAAGGATTAGAGATATGTATTTTTTCAAAATTTCCCTATTTTAAAAAACTGAGCCATTTTGTAGACATGTGAGTATTGAATGAGTGTTTTACCTTCACATCTTCACTAACACTGAGTGTTAACATTTTAAATGTTAACTTATTTGGTCCCTCAAATAATGGTATATCATTTTTATTTGAAATTTTTATATGAGCTAGACCAAACATTTTTAGAAACTTTTTTGATGTTTAAGGAAATGGTTGAATATTATTATAAGGAATATTTTAATCAGAATTGAAAACCTAATAAGGATAAAATGGAAGAAGAAACTCAAATGTATACAACATTTGTAATTCCAGAAAAAGTCAAGACAACTTTAATTATTTACTGAAACTTGTTCTTTATGCCAGGGCAATGACCTTCAACATCTCTTCGATGAGTTTGCAATGAGTCTCTTAACTATATCAATGGAGATTTAGGCCTGGTTTGCTTACACTGAGGTGGATATTTTAAAATTCACCTTACAGGGAAAAGTTGGTTCCTGTTATTTTCTATTTCTCAATAATTTCAGGGCTCTGCAATTTATCAGAGAACTATCAGAAATACAAGAAAATGCTACCCCAAATTGTTGTGTGCAATTTCCTTGTCCACAGACCGCTCCCTTCATAAAACTGCTTTTGAGTTTCAGGCAGAGAGAATATAGATAGCCTTTTCTTCTCAGAAATTTACAAAACAAGGCCAAAGCAGAGTTTGGCAGTTTTCTAAGTAACTTATCCATATAATGTACCCTTAATGGAAAAGCTTGCAACCTACTTTTTAGAATCATTTCCCTTAGACTGGCTGGTCAATGGATTAGTTTTACCAAAAGGATGCAAGGCATTTGAGGCCATAACAGGCTGGCCTGGCGGATGGGGAGAAGTGGGTTCTGGTGCCCCGGTGGGTGGAGGGGAGGGACGGCTGCCATCCTAACCACATACCCCAGGGCTCTGCAGCTCAGTGCGTCTTCCAGCTGGATCCCACGCTCAAAGCCCCTGAAGAACCCGACTCTGGGTGTTAAGCAGAGGAATGGGCTGGGGCAGGAAGCAAGTTCCAGCCCATGGGGCTTGGTGCTTCTGCACCGTTTCCAGAAGCTCCTGTCTTTCAACCCCCTGGCCCATAGTAAGAACACGATGTAGAAGCAGGCTAGGACACTGTGTGTAAGTGGAGAGGGACCCAGAAAATTCTCTCCTCAGTCCCCAAAGGAGCAGTCATCTCAACATAGCCTTGGAGAATAGGGTTGCTTCACATGCAGGATTTTTCACATCAAAACTGTGTCAGTCGTATTGTCCCAAGAAACGCACTTGTGCCCACGCACACAGCTGTACACATACGTGTTCACACGAGTGTCATCATCATCCATCGCTGGAGTGAACGATCTGTTGCATGCAGGTGTCTCTGTATGTTGAGGTTTGCTGTGACCTTTGGGTGTGCTCTGAAAACTGAGGAGTTCACCCAGCCCCAGGACTGGAAATAACCCCTGTTAGATAATGTCTTCCAATGGGTGGGATCCCAGAGAGTCTCCTGAAGGGGCACATGAGCTACCCAGAAGAGGAGCTGCATCCTGCTTGACACCTTACACATCCAATGGCGCTCAGCAGAGCCATTTGCCACTCCTCAGGAGGAAGAATGAGCAATCCTTACCGGGACTGGGAAGACTGTAGGACTACTGTGCGCCTAGAGTACCAGGAACAAAGCTTTATAGGACAAATTTCTTTCTTTTCTTTTCCTTTTTTTTTTTTTTTTTTCTGGGCCTGTTCTAGGTATTCGAATAAAGTCCAGCAAGTTAATAAGAAACGATCCTGAAACAGATTTGTAAAAGAAAAGGCAGACGTGTTACCCTCTGTGTTGAATACAAATGAAATATCCGGAAGCGTCTGGAATCTGCTCAAGCATTGGGCATAGCAGGACTCTTGTCCCTGGTGAGCCTGTGGGCTTCTTGGAGGGTTCCACTTTCCCTGATTTGTTTTCCACCACCATCTGGTTGAGACCACACATCTCCTGTCAAGTGCACCTCTACAGTACCGCATTAACCTGCACGCACGGCCCAGTCCCCCTCCCCATTCCACCCACAGCCCGTCACACTGGGTCTCCTGCCAGCCCAGGGCCTGCTCTTGGTTGAGAAGGGAGACCAGCTACACAATGGAAGACCAAAGGACTCTGGGCCAGTGGCTAGCGACCCATTTGGGAACCCCATTTGCCCTGGACATAGCCACGATCAGAGAGAACTGCTGAACGAAATTCAGAACCATTACCAAGCACAACCAAGGTCATCCACTGTCACAGGCCACCCACATCGTTTTTATTCTTAATTCTAGGTTGCCTTTATGCCACAGTCAGCAAGCTTCTGGGTAATCTCTGACTCCCTTCCTAGCCAATATCATTACAGAGGATGCCATATTAGCTGAAAAATGATATAAACCTAAAATACTATCTATTTCAAAGTTAACCCTTGAAGGTCAGTTATATGACAAAACAGTCTTATGTCATTTAGTTTGGTGGCCCACCAACATCAGTTTCTAGAAAGAAACAAAGGTAGACTCTACAAGTGGATTTAAATGTTTTTGACTTCAAGTTTTATTTTTATATTGCCAATCTGCTGGTCAATACCTGGTGCTCCTGGTGACTTACCTATACTTTGGGCAGGTAAAAAAAAAGTGATCTATATTATTTTATTCATTTAGAAATGACTTATTAGTCATTGTAGCTACTTGGGAAGTAGAGGCAGGAGGATCACGTTAGCCTAGGAGTTTGAGGCCAGCCTGAGAAACATCGGAAGACCCTGTCTCAAGCTATCATAGAGTGGGCGGCTTAACAAATTGTTTCTGAATAAACAATCGAGTGTAATTAACCCTGTGCTGAGTGCTAGGGACAAAGAGGTAGACGATGTGGTTCTCTAGAGATTCAGAGTTTAAAGGAAAAGAAATACATTTTGAATTAATGTTCCAAGCTTTTCTCAGGAAACCTGGCAAACAATAAAGAAATTAAAAGGACCAGAAGAAGAGGGTGCCAGACCTTCTTCTGCCACAAACCAATATTATGACTCTGATCAGCCAGTTAACAGGGTCCAGTTTCCCCCTTTAAAAGTGGGAGTGCTAGCTTGCATAACCTGAAGAAGCCTTCTCAACGCTTTGACTGCAGGAAAATAAGTCCAGCTGAACCATTCGTGAGTGGGGACTTCATTCTGTAGGATTTGGATGCGTTTGCATGATTTGGGTTGGTGGATGCAGTGCGGCCCATGAGCTGAGGCACATGTGCTTTCTTGGCCGGGCCATCCAGGGAAGTCGGGCTGCTGTCATGTCCTGAGGAAGCAGCTGGCAGACAGGAGTCATGTCAGCATTTGTGGGAACATCAGTGCTGCTGGCTGCTCTCAGGCCTTCTGCAGCTCTGCATGCTGGGTAGCAGTGGGCCAGCTTTAGTGGTTGTCATCAGGCAGGACAAGACCAGACTGGCCACCTGCAACTGCAGCTGCGGAACTCTGGGGGCCTATCCACGGCAACTCTTGCAGCCCTAGAGCGAGGGGGCTGTTCCAATGGGGGAAGCATGCCCCCCACCCCAACATCTTGTCTCCTCTGCATGCCCTTGCTTGTGAACCAGGCTGTCCCCAGAGCATCCTGCTTCAGGATGAGGCCAGTACTATCCCTCCCACGGTGTCGAAGCACACCAATCTAATTTAAAAGAAAAGGCAGGGTTTGCTGTTATTGTCCCCCTGCCTGACAAGTACCCCATAAAGCTATATGCAAGGCATTAACCCAGATAGATGGCAGCCTGCTTGTTATGAATTCAGCCCCTAAATTTTATGTGGGACACTGCATGTGCCACATCATCTGGTGCCTATCACTTTACTTCAAAAATTGAATTTTGTCCCAGCTTGCCAAATGAACCCATTAGTCACAATATCAGGAAGTCCTAAAATTTCCTGGTTGTTAAAGAGGGTACATTAAACAAACAGAACAAACAGGATGATATTTGGATTGGTTCCTGGTGTGGGTTTTACCACCTCAGTTTCCCCCTTGGTAAAATAATGATGAAAGAGCCCCCAAACCCAGGCAGAAACTGCCACAGATGCAGCAATTCGCCAGTCATTTCAGCAGCATCCTCACCACAAAGGAACCAGGTTTTCAGACAAGAGTGAGATTTAGCAATGCAGTCATTCAGAGCCATTACGAAGGTTCTTCAGCATGATTAAAATGTGACAGCTGCAGAAATATCAAAAAGAGTCACAGAATTGGAGCTAAACACACTCTTGCATCTATCATGTGCACATACAAACCATGGGGTGTGTTTCGAGAAACTGAAGAGGCGGCACGTGGAAAACCTCGGGTCACAGGAAGCATCGCACACCTCTGTGAGACGTGAGGCAGGGCTGGGGAAGTCACATCTGAAAAGCCTCTTGTTTTGAAAAAAATGAGCATAATTCCAGCGCTTCTGTGATCCCTGCATTTGGTGACACGTTCAACAACATTCCGTGTGAATAGCCTCTACTGTTTTTAAGAAAACACTGGATGCTGGTTTGAATGGCCATCATCACAAGGCTAGTCCTACACCGTTTAACCTCAGGGCAAGTTCTGAGAAATGTATCATTAGGTGATTTTGTCATTGTGCAAGCATCACAATTGTACTTGCACAAACCTGGGTCTTAAAACACACCTACTATATACCTAGGCTCTGGCGTGTAGCCACTGCCAGGTATGTGGTCCTTCACTGACCAAAACAAGATTGTTCAGTGCATGACTGTAGTGTAAAATGGGAGTCAGAAAACGTGGGTTTGAATTTCGTACTGTTAAGAATTTGCCTTCTGTCGTTCATCCACACCATTGCTAGAATGTGCGTGCAAAAGCCATTGCACAAGCAGCACCCAGAGCCCTGCCTTCACTTCTCTTCTTAATTCCTGAGTCTCGGACACTAAAAGATTTTGTCTGAATCTCACTCTTTCTCTTTGCTCCTTTTGTCTGCTGTTTTACAAATAGGTGGGTCTTTTTTTTTTTTTTTTATGCATAGCAGACTTAACACATCCATATCCATAGGGAAGAAGAGCAGAAAAGGAGCAAGGAAAGAAGGAAGAGGAGGAGGAGGAGGAGGGAAGAAGGAATAGTTCCTGCTGGTTTTTGTAGTAAGACTACCTACTTTACTCAGTAATGAATCAGCACCATGAACTTTCAAGCTACTAGGAATAAAACCTAAACGTTTTATGTAAGAGAAAACTACTAAAAAGAAAAAATCTACTTGTTCTGGTGTCAGCAGCAACCATTGAGAAACCAGAGTCATGAACAAAGTCACAGATTAATACATCTCAGGTGCCAAGCTGGTTGTGAGTCTATATCTTCCTTGGAGCTTGTAAGGAAACTTGTGAAAGTTGGTCCTTTGTGCATAGAGTTGCTCTGTCAAGTTCAAGGGCAGGTCAACAGGAGTTGTATTTTGAAAAGTGAAAGCAATCACTTAAATATCATTTTGATAGTTATATCAGAGTACAGCTGGAGGGCCAAGACAATATACTCCAATGTTAAGGTCACAACATATGTAATGAGGCACACAACTTTGCGTCTTTTCAAAATAATTTATCTTCTAATTCCATAATTATTTTTTTAAGTTTTAATTAAAAGGTATCATCTTCCCGAAGCAATAGGTAAGTCACTTCTGTGGATCACAAGCTCCAATCCATTTTCTTGGTTGGAAAGCATGAAAAATCAGAAAATAAACACCATTAATATGCATATTCCCCAAATCAGTGATTTTTATGATATTTGAAGACAAGAGTTTATAGGTTGGAAATAATACATATGCTACTTATTTTATACATGACACTACAAAATTAACCAGTCAGCACACTTTGCAAAAATGCGTAACATGAAACAGGAAGACCTTGGGGACCTAGGGCACAAGTGGAAACAGACCCTGTCCTTTATATTCAATGTGAAAATATTTTATTTGTGCCAACAAAGCATTACTCGTAAGACAGTTTCAGAGGTGTCACGTTGGAGATAAATTCACATCTTGTCCCAACCTTGCATTTTCCCTGAAGGTGGGATAATTTAAGAATAAATGCACAGAAAGCGTTCTACATATTCGGAGCGCCTCTGAAATGAGTTGTTAGCCGTCCTGTCCCCTGGATCCTCCTTGGCATGCATTCATTTTCTTTTCCTGCTCTTACAAATTAGCATCCTCTTTATTTGAAAATTTCGCATTAGCAAAAATCGCAGATACTGAGAGTCACAAAAAGAAAATCCGACCATTCAAAGAAGGCTCTTGTGAAGGCTCCTGGGGAGGCCAGACTAGGCCAAGAGAGGCCAAGGTGAGGCTTCTTGCCTGGCTCCTGTTCTCATGTGTAACAGGCTTTGTACGATGGTTCGCTTGCCCCCCAGGGTCCCCAGGAGCCACGTCTGCTCAGTGCAGACAGGATGGTCACCCCACAGCCCCATCCCTCCAGGGTTCAGGCAGGACCAAATGAGAGGCGAGCCCCAGACAGGCTACAACGCAGGCTCACCAGGGCAGGCTCAGCTTCCCCCAGCTCCCAGGAAGACCAATGCTTTGTCACTGTGCAGAGGGCACCCAGAGCTCCCACCTACGTGGCACTACTGTGCCTTGTGCCAGGGGTTCGACTGGTAGAGAAGACAGCTCATAGCGTTGTTCAGCTGAGGGCTCTGAGGGTTGGTGTGCAGGTACCACCCGGCAGGAGCGGCCCATGGGTCCTGCGAGCATCTCTGGGTGTTCTGTCGTCGGAACCCAAAAGCAAATGGACAGAGGTGGTGGCACTGAGATTTGTTTGCTCTTAGGGTTGCTTGTTTATTTTGTTGTTGTTTCTAAAAGCTCTAGGTAGACCTTATTAGTGGAATATCAATATGTTCAAGATTTTTACTTTAATTTTGCTGTGGTTTTCTCAGGCTTTATAAAAGAGTGTTGCTTTTATAACAACAAAAATCAATGAAGAACATATTTTATGACTTATGACTTTCGATAGACCTAATTTCTATCTGAATAAATCATGGCTATGAAAGGAGATAATAAAACAAGGAGACATTTTTTGTTGCCCTTCTTCTGACTTCTAATTGGTAAACTCTGGCCATTGTGTAAACCCTCATCTCCTTCAGGAAGGGTCAAATGCAGCCCTCCAGCATTGTACATTTTGGCTCCCAAATGTTCCCTGATTCCTGGAAAGAAAAGAATGCACGGCCCTGTTCCTGGAGCTTTGGGTCCAAATGTCTGAGGTCATTTCCTATACATTCTAGGGGCCAAAATTCCAAAGAAAATTAGCAGCACAGCTAAAACTTACATTGTTGTTGTTGCGTTTCATTTTGTTTTTACCCTGAAACTTCCTGACCTTAAGAAATACAAAGTCTGTTCTAGCATGGAGAAAATACAAAAAGGAGTCGCTCCTCCAATCTGCTCAGGTTTTGGATGTAATTGATGTACTAGGTACATTTCACCAAAAAAAAAAAAAAAAGTTATAAAAAGAATTTATCTAAATGTGGCCCTTTCAGTTTCATGCCATCTGCCTTTTTAAATCACTGAGGAATACTCCCTGAGACAATGAACCTCTGCTGGTCTACATTTGTCAACCATCTAGCCGAAGCCTGGGAACATTTACAGAGCACATATGGTTTCTAAAGAGTTAAGGCCAAAAATGTCTGAAGAAAATCAGCTTAAATATGTTGTACAACAAAACATGTTATTGCGGGTATTGGAGTTAGGCTATGATAATGAATTTCAGACTCAAATATTTTCTTTGATTGTCACAAAAATATGTTAGGAGCCAAGGGTTTGCTTTCAGTGTTTAGCATGGAGTTGGTCGCGTTTCATTACCAGGGGCTAATTGTATGAAAACTGCTTTCACAGCCAGGAATTCTGATATGGGAGAGGGAGGGGAAAGTGCTGGAACCCAGACACCCCATGCAGATGATTATTTAAAAGAGGAAGGATTAGAAGGAGCCCTTGGTATTTAAAGACTTTTTGAAGGGTGGCACAGTGATTGATACTGGTGCCCATAAATCAACCCATATGAGGTTAAAGACGCGTGTTTCTAAGTACCTCCACCACTCTTGCCAAGCAGAGAGGGGAATTTCTTCCGAGGTCTATAAGAGTTCTCCATTAGATCATTAAGCAAGTCAATAATGTTGAACAATCAAACCGGAAGAAAATAACGCTATTAATCCCCTTCTTCCAGAGTGTGTGTTTATCGTCATCATTCATCACTTAGAGCCCGAGAGGTTACTTAAAATTTTTTTTAAACTGGGTTGAGATGCCATGCCTTGGTTAAATACCACGCAGGACGCGGACGAGACAAACCTAAGAGAAAGATGGGCACGTTGCCTGATAAAGGATTACTGTGGAAGTGAAAGGCTGACCTACAGTCAGGAAATGTTAATCATTTTTACACCAAAGTGAGTGTAACGTTTCTATAGGGAAATTACTTCAATCTGGTCAGTGCAAGGAGCAGTTTGTATAATCGGATTGCAAATAAGGTTTGATCACATTCCAGCTTAATCTACTCTCTGAGCACCATTTACGGCACTAAATCAAACCCAGGGAAGCTGCCGGCGCAGTTTTACAGTCATTACACCCAAGGGGCAGGGACTTGGTAATAAACAGCAAATAAATTGAAGCACTGACTTGCCTGCTACAGGGCATTTCTAATTATCCTCTAGTTTAGCTGGAAATTGTCATGCACTCATCACAGCCTATTTTAACTGCTGCTGAATAAGAGTGATGCTTTTAGGCTGAATTAATTGAGAATATGGGGAAATGCAGATTGTACCTCCATTTTCCCCCTCCCCTCTCTTACCTACGCCCCATCACCACGCCACCACCTTATTGTAGGCCTTTAAGAAGACCTGAGAAAACTCTTTTTATTCTGTGTTCACCTGTCTCCCTCCTCTTGTGAGGGAGACAGAAATACAATGCCACACAAGTATGCCTGCTTTATTTCAATATGGCCCAGAGAGCCATAAGAATGGAGAGCAACTAATAATGATAATGTACAAATCCTTCCAAATGGGCTGGCACAGTAACAAAGGCCTCCCATGATAGAAATTAATGGAGTCAGGTAAAGTAACTTGGCCAGTGTGACCCAGGGGTAGCCTCTAGCTCTACCTCCATTACCGACTCACCAAATTATCCCAGAAGCACGGTGTCAAAAGTGTGATCCCGAGAAGCTCACAAGATGAACAAGGTCATGATCAAGTTTTGAGGACCTTAGGAAATGATTGGGTACGGAAGAGGAACGGCTCATATCCTATAACTCATCTGCAATGGAAGTGAGATATTGACACCATCCTTTATGCAAAATGTGCAGAGCACAGAGATCTTGGTGGAATAGATAAGCATTTCCCCTTAAAGTTCAAGGACAGTGACTCTAAGGTAAATGCTCACAGAAGTGGATGCTCTCTCGGTATCCAGGGAGCAGGGAGAGTTGGTGGCACAGAGGTCTCTTCCTAAGTGGGAGACTTGATTGTTCTCTCTAGCTGAGCTTGCAAAGTGAGGTAGAGAGAGAACACGGCCTTCCGGGAAAGCAGAAGGATCTAAACCACACTGGTCCACTCCTGGCTTCTTTCTCCCACCAACCTCCATATACTGCCTTCCAGCCTTGGGTGCACAGCTTTAAAGCTCTTCCCCCGCCCCAGCTCTAGGAATCTCAGGAGCAAGGATTAATAGCTCCGTGCACTGGTGAAGCTCCCTGACTTCACTCCACGTCAGTCAGACGCGCAGTATTCTGCTCCAGGTGGCTTCCAGCCTCCGGGCAATGGTACAGCCTGACGGAGGAGCGGGGGTTTCTCTCTCCACTCAAACCCCAGTGTAACTTGGGAAGGGGAGAAACTTCTCTTCCACCACCCCACAGGCAGGTTCCCACGGCCATCGTCTTCATTATGAAATCTTCTGCTAATGGATTTCAAAGTAACTTGCATTGTTTGTCTATTTTTCAAAATGTGAAAACACAAAGTATATAAGTATATTATTATGAGTTGTTTTTAGCTACAAAGAATGTCTCCATCCATGTTTTCAGTTTCTCCCCAAAAGAGGAAAGAAAGCAATTTGCCCCAGAGAGCGCCTCTTCAGGAACTTCAGAGGCTTCCTGCGCCCCAGCCTCCCCTCTCTCCAAACTCTCTCCCCACCGCCTGCCCTGCCCTGGCAGGTAAGATGATTGTGGGGGCGGGGGGGAGTTAGTTGCAGAGGAGTTAGCCACCCAGGGCCACCTATTTTTTTGTTGTTGTTTGTTTGTTTTGGTTTTGGAGTTCTTTTTGTTGTTCTTTCTAGATGTACGTAACAGTAAGGTGTAGCTTGACGTATTACATATACCTAGAATGAGTATAACTTGTTTCGATTAGGATCCTATTATTGTGGTTGTATATGATATGGAGTTACATTGTTTGTGTACTCATATATAAGGACAGGAAATTTATGTCTGATTCATTCTACTGTCTTTCCTATCCCCACCCTCTCCCTTCCCTTCATTCCCTTATCTAGTCTAATGAAATTCTAATCTTCCCCTCCCTTGTTGTTGGTTAGCATCCACATATCAGAGAGAACATTCTGCCTTTAGTTTTTTGGAACTTAGCATGATATTCTTCAGTTCCATCCATTTATCAGCAAATGCCATAATTTCATTCTTATTTATGGCTGAGTATTATTCCATTGTGTATATATACCACATTTCTTTATCCATTTATCTGTTGTAGGGCACCTACATTAGTTCCATAGCTTGGCTATTGTGATTGAGCTGCTATAAATATTGATGTGACTGTGTCATAGGAGTATGCTGATTTTTAGTCCTTTGGGTATAAACTGAGGAGTGGGATAGCTGGATCAAGTGATGGATTCATCCCAAGTTTTCTGAGGAATCTCTGTACTGCTTTCCAGAGTGGTTGCACCAATTTGCAATTCCACCAGCAATGTGAGTGGACCTTTTTCTCCACATCCTCACCAATGCTTATTGTTACTTGTATTCTTGGTAATTATAGGCCACCAGTATTGTTGCTTTACCTTCTATGAGTTTGAGTCCCAGGAGCAAAAGGGAATCCATGTTAGAAGGCCACCCCCACGAGCTTGTCCCCAAGAGTTCAGCCATGAGAGCAATGTAAGTCCTCATTTTTAGGAGCTGTTATGACATGATCAAAAATTTTGCTCACGGCCTGTGAGCAGTATCATTCACCCCAGGGTACTGCACAAGTAGTAACATTTCTACCTTGGGACCACCGTTTGGGCAAAGTCTACCTCTCCAGGGAGCCTGGAATTGTTCTCAGCTCCCAGGCGATGGTGAACTGGCCCTCGGAAAAGGGAACCTGCGTGTAGTGTGAGGCCCCCTGGCCCCTGAAGCAGGCTCCGTCTGGTAAATCCCATTTGGTTCTGCTTCCTGGTTGGCGGACTCAGGAGAGAATTTATGTAGCTCCAGCATAAACGATCATCCCTCCCCTGTGAACATATGTAATGGCCATGAGTTTAGCTAAGTTTTAGAACTATACACTCCTGGGCAGACTATGCAAAGAGATGCCTCTCATTTAGGTCCCCAGCATAACGTATAGCTTGCTACAGACGGACAGATAACCAACTCCACATCTGCGTCCACCTAACACCATCCTTTTCCAGCTGCATAGTTTTTTGGGTTTTGCAGCAACCTGGGACAAGCTTTAAAAAGGGGCACGTTATAGCCGTGGGTCAGGATTGGAAATGAAGAGTGAGCGCATCAGGATTAAAGACCCCCACCAGCTCTCCTGGTCCCAGAAGTGCCCATTGCGGGAGCCATGATCATTCTTTGGTAGTACGAGGGACTGAACCCAGGGACACTCTTGACACTGAGCTACAGCCCCAGCCCACCTTTTTAAATTTTTTATTTGAAGACAGGTTCTCTCTAAGTTGCTTAGGGCCTTACTAAATTACTGAGGCTGGTCTCCAACTTACAATCCTCCTGCCTCAGCCTCCAGAGTAGCTGGTATTTCTGGCCCGAGCCACCATGGATAGCTGCAAGGACCATTCTAATGTGCCAAACACAAGCCTCAGATGAAGAGTTGAGATGAAGGTTCTTCATTGTCTGACCAGGTCACTGTCTCTTAGACTGCTAACTCTGTTCATTTTCCCATCCCCACTTATATTGTAAAGTCACTTTATGTGCTGTGAGGTGTTATCATGGAACTTCAGTGTTCTCTTTAACTGCTCAGGCATGAGTGACTGCAAGTATCACCTGGACCAGGTGAGGAATCATTCAGAGTTAGCACAAGTAGCAACTTTCATCCTTATATGGAAATGCATAGATTGGTCGTTACTGATTAAATTGTGCTCCTGTTCACCCCCAAAGATACGACAAAGTCCTTACAAGCGGCAGCTGGAATGTGACCTTATTTGAAAATAGGGTCTTTGCAGATGTGACCAAGTCAAGACGAGGTCACTAGGAAGAGCCCTACTTCAATATGACTGCTGTCCTTAAAAGAAGAGGAGCCCAGGGGAAGATGGAGACATGGAGACCCACAGGGAGAAGGCCAGGTGAGGGCAGCAGCAGAGGCTGAAGGGATGGAGATGCGAGTTAGGGAATGCCGAGGATTGAGGGCCACCACCACTGGAAGGCGGAGAGAGGCAAAGAAGGATTCTACCCGGAGTCTCAGAGGGAGCATGGCTCTGACACCTTGACTTTGAACTTGTAGCCTCCAGAACTGTCAGAGAACACAATTCTTTTGTCTTAAGCCACCCAGCTTGGGGCACTTTGTTATGGCACCGCCAGGAAGCTAATACACTGCCCTTTTCTTGAGAGTCCATTCGGTGTGGAATTGGCATGTAAAGTGTCTACAAGTCGCAGATGAGCTCCGCTGTTCCGCATTGTGTTCTTTCTTTTGGTTTTGAGGCAAATTAATTAACATGATACAGAAAAGGGAGAATACAAATGCTGAAGCCCTCACTTTAAGCCCTCATACTCTTTTGTTCTCCATTATTGCACCAAATTATTTAATTGGGTCTCTCTGATTGTGCTCAGTCACAGAAAAGAACACAGTCTATTGTGAGACGCCCTACAACCATAATGCAATATCAAATTCAATTCCCATCAAAAGTGCTCGCTGCTAAAAGCCTGCTCTGTGGCTGCAGATTAATGAAGATCTGCATTGAGCAAAGTGGTGGTCGTAGGGACATTATTTTCCTCCAATAGAAGGCCTATTCTTGAAGAACAATAAAAGCATAGAGAAGCGTTAGTCTGCTTATGGATGAAAATAAATCAAAATGAATAAGAGGGTTGATGGAAATAGTCTGAAAGCAGCAGAGTGAATTCTGAAAATACTGTTTTTGTTTTGTGAGAACATTTTCTTTCCTTTTATTTCTGATCCCCAGCCCCCACCAAGTTGCTCATAAAATGCTGCTGGATGCAGGATCAAAAAGTGTGGAGGGAAGAACAAATCTGAAAATTAAAAGCCCAGTTATAATCAACATTTTATCAGTGCAACCTGGCTCAGCCAAGTCTGGCTGCTCAGACTCATAGTGGGGAACTTGGAACCGGGTATAAGCTTGGGCATGGTCGCCACACCCAAAGAAACAAGAATTATAAAGATGGAGAGTAATAATTGTGCTGCTTTCAGCAAATTAGCCACTTAGATGGACTCCTGACTCTCTGTTCCCTTTACTGTTGGATGATTGCATTTTCTACTCCTTTTCTCCTCTCCCAATGTCCTGAAGGTGTTTTTTTTTTTTTTTTTTTTCTTGGAATGAAGTATTCCCACCTCTCTTCCCCTTGTCCCAATTTTAAACTTCATCCTAAGTTCCATGAAGAATTCCTCAACCTGACAACTTCAGCCTTTCTTAATTTCTGCCCCTTCCTAATTTCCCCTGGCACATATTTTCTGTGCTGCACTTTTGATACAGGTGAGTATTAAACTATATACCTGTGTCATCCAATATGGTGGCCACTGCCACAAGTGGCTATTGAGCACTTGAAATGTGGCCAGATCAAATTCAGTTGTGCTATACCGGTAAAATATGCACAGGATTTTGAAGACTTGGCACAAAAGGAAAGAGAAGTATCTCGGTAATTTAGAAAAGTTGATTATATGTTGAAATGTCTTGGTTTTATTGGTTTAAATCATTTTTCATTAAAATTAATTTCCTCAGTTTCATTTGACTTTTAAAAATCTATCTCCCAGAAAATTGTAGGTAACATTTGGGACTCACATTTGTGACTTTCATTGTATTTGGTACTGGATAGCACTATTGGATACATTAGTCATCTCTGGCTGTCCAAAATGGTGGCAATCTAAGCCAGTATCACAACTAGAAGTCTGACTAGTTCTCAAATAAGATATCAGGTTCTCCAAAGAAAAGTCAAATCTCAAGTATCCTTGCCCTCTCCTCTCTATGGTACCCCTTCTTCCTAAGGCTTACTGAGTGCTCTTCCAGGGGCAGATAGATGAACTAGCCCTAACACCTTCAGCTGTCCCCTTCTGCTCTTTTTCCTCCTTGGGAGCCATTTCCAGTCTCCATTCTTTGATGCAGGCCAGTGTTCTCTGGCCCTGTCTCCATTGTGTGTTATTAAAAGTCCATTCACATGTCAGTGTGAATGGTCAATCATGCTTGTATGCAGCCTCCATTGCCTGTTCTCCAGCAGAGGCGAAGCCAAGTGAAACATCATGAGTAACAACCGGCGTCAGGAAGCCACGTGGAGAAGACACTTTGAACTTAGTTTCAGAGAAGCCTCAGAAGTCACTTCTTTACTAAGTGCTCATCTCTACTTTCCCAACTCCCTCATGAACAGAATAGAATTCCCCACGTAGATTTCCTCTGTAACAGGCTTGCATGACTCCGGCTTCTAACCAGAGGTTGTTCTACCATGTTGTTGTTGTAATCTCTATTGCTCACCTGTGTTGTCTCTGATCACTCTTAGTCACTACTGGTATTTTTGTTGTTGTTGTTTTCATACTGGGGATTTAACTCAGGAGCACCTCACCATTGAGCTAAATCCTCAGTCCTTTTAAATTTTTATTTTGAGGGAGAGTTTCACTAAGTTGCTACTGCTGGCCTTGAACTTAAAAACTTCCTGCCTCGGCCTCCTGAGTCGCTGGGGTGGCAGGCACGCACCACCTCACCCAGCACAACTGATCTTGTAGACCATCTCTCACCCTCCTTGATGACCTCTGCACTTTTCGTTCTGACCTTTTGTCCCATGCTCTCCTTATGGTTAGGAAAAATCTCCTCCTCACCGTTTTTCTCATACACGGGCACCTTGACTGTTTCACCATTGAACCTATGGAGAGCTTCGGTTCCAAAGTTTCCGATTCTCAAGGAATCACCCAGCAGAGAACCTTGATTCATGCAGTCTTGTTTCATTTCCAAGACTGACCTCAGAGTTTCCCCTAGATTCCTAAGTCTAGTTCCTCCCTCTTTTCCACAGGAATTTTCCAGCCCTTCCGTCCTTTCCTGCTCTTCCTCATCTTCTTCCTTGGCTTCACCCCAACCCCTTCCCTGACCTTGTGATGTTGTGGAGGGACCCCTCCCCACCCCGAAGCCTCCTTCTCCTTTGACCTTCTGGGCCACCTTGCCAGTTTCCAGCCTGGCAACATCACTTGCCTTGCTCCCATGCAAGGTTGCTGAGGGTTTTAGACAAAACAATCCAATTTGTTTAATGTCATCTATTCCTAATACTGCTGCTATCTTATAATTCACTGATTTAGAGTTAACAAAATACTGACTTTGTCCTCACTTGGTAGCTGATGACCACAGCTCTCTCTTAATTAGCTTCTAATTGCATTCCTACTCAGCCTTTTCCTCCCTGAACCTAGAATACAACCCTTGCCTCAGGACCCTTTCCACATGAATGCACGTCTTGCAGAAGAAATCGGGAGCACTCAATTCCTACTTCCTTGACTTCCCTCATCTTCTCCTCAGCCCTCATCCCAATGATCATCCTCACTTTCCTGTCTCCTAAAGGGACTTCTTCCCTTAGAACTTGACACATCTCCTCCCTCTAGAAATTTGCTTTATCAATATTTCATTCTTGTTTGTTTGTTTTTTTTCAACATCTTCAATCTCTCCCTTTTCCATGGCTCTTTCTGCCAAATTCATTCTAAAAATCTTTCCCCTGACATGTGCATCCCACTTCAGTTCTGCTCTTACTGCTAAGTGTCTTTGAGAGGCATCCTACGTGTGCATTCGTTTCCTGTTACTTTGCATGTGTAGTTGGGCTCTGGAACCTATTGTAAAGATGGCGTCCTTTCCAAATCGCTGCCTTGTAAGACTCAGTGCAGCCTTCCGCATGACGCCCCTCACACTCCTTCCTGAAACTGTATCGTTTTTAAGCTTTACCTGTCGTGCCCCTTCCTGGGTCTCCTCTTACTTTGTTAAAGTTCCCCCCAAGTTTTCACAGCTCCATTTTCCTTCCTCACTCTCTAAACATGAGTCCCCAAGATTCTGTCTTAAACTCTTTACTCACATACTATTTCCTCCTGTTATTCACGTGTCAATTTAGCTTGAATGACTCCTCAACACACACACACACACACACACACACACACACACACACACACACACACGGTACACGGATCTCACTGTCAAGCTTCAGACAGAGAGTTACATGGCCCACAGAATCTGCCGTCCTCTCCTCTTCTGACCTCCCGTATCTCTTTTCTGGTCACTGGTACTTGAAGTCTTTAGTCATCCTGGACTCTTGCCCTCAGACCTGGTTTCACCCTGCTGATTCTGCCCCAGCAGTGTTCCCTTTGTTGCTGTCCCTTTCCATTCTCACAATGCCACCTCCATTAAGGTCTTAAGAATGTCTTCCTTAAATTGTGATAGACCTCTCTGCCTCCCCACCATGGGTCTCACCACCTTGGCCCCTGCCCAGCGCATTTTGTGATCATTAACCCGGTCAACTTGGTCTTCCCAGGACACACATCTAGGCAAACCTGGTTCGGTGCTCTTCAGAACTGTACCTGTCTACAAAAGAATGTCTAAGCCTATAGTTCAGCTTTCTGGATTAGGTGGCACATAATGGTCCAGCTTTTTTCCCTACTATTTCTCTTATATTTCCCCACATTTCACAGTCATTTCTTCCTGTTTTCCACACCTATGCCTTTGCTCTTGCCATGAAGGTCCTTACCTTGGTCCTCTGTGCGTTGGGTCCTTTATAACATAAAGCCATTCTTATAGCTCATACCTTGCCATCTCTTCCATGAGGCCCACTTTCCCTCTTCCAATTTTCCGAGCGAAATGATTCTCTTGCTTTTAATCTCAAAGGTTTCATATTGTTTCTTCTTATAGAACATAATGATAATGTCTTACTTTTTAACTGATACCAATCTGCCCAAGTATTTGTACAGGCTCAATTTATTATATGTCCGTCCTTTGCTGTGAATTAAGCAGGATTTAGTATTCAGAGTTTACAAACCCTGAAGGCAGTTTTCAGAAACTTAAATCAGGAAATGTTAATCGACTTACCAAGTGATGTATCTGTACTTCAAACCCAGATCCCGGAACTTCAATCCCAGCCTTCATGATAGAACACTGCACTGCTTCATTTTAGAGAGTAGTTATCTATGTACTTGTCTCATCCCGGCTACTGTAGTGTAGACTCCTTGAAGGTGGATCCTGAGGAAGAAACTTCTCTTCTTGTGGGAAAGCACCAATTGTTCTTTGCCCAGGGCAGCAATAACACAGAACTGGGTTTATATGTGTCCTAATTGGTTGGTGACAACTTTGCATCATTAAAGAGGCTTCTGAAAGCCAGCTGATCAACAACAGCTTCATTCTAATGGACTCATTTTATGTCAACTAACCAGCAACAGTCTCCCTGGAATATCTTTCTGCATTTCTATGGCTAACAGGCAAACAATTCCTGAAGGTTCCCACTTTGGGAAAAATCTGCCATTCTCTTAACATCTCCATTCTTCCCAAAACCCTTGAGAAGACCAGGTCTCATATTCAGGTCATGATTGGATTTTCTCAGGAAAAATCCCGTAATGGTAATGGGATCTTCTCCCTCATATTTCTACCAATGTGCTTTATGTTTTGAAGTTATCTCATTTGGAATATAAAAGGTTGAAGGTCACTCCAACCTCTCCCTTATTGTACTCGGCCATACAAAACATTCCTCTTGCTCCATTCAATGCTTTCATGCTGAATTAAATTTGCCGATGACATCATTGCCATCATCTTATTTTTCTTGCCATGTTCCTGGTTTGCAGTTTTCCATACCTCTACTTTTGACTGGTCCATGTAATATTTTTAAAGTTACACTTCTTATAAGCAATAGGAAGTACATTTTTTAAACTCACTCTGAAATCTCCTTTCAGTTAAGAGAAATGCAATGGCTCCATAGGAATCACGATTTCTGATGTATTTGTGCCGTCTTCTTTGTGGTCTCTTTTTAAGTATGCTTTCTTGCTGTTCCCTTCTCTCCTTTCCCCCTGTTCATTGTTTTCATTGGATTGGGTTGTTTTGTTGTTTGATTCTTTCTTCCAGCCCTAATGGTGGTTTGGGAGTTCCTGAGAGAACAGGGAAAAGAATGACTTCGGGTCTTAGAGTGGGAGGTGGGATGGCGGGGCAGGATTCCATGTGTGGTTTGTACTTCTCACCAGCACCCAAGGAGAGACACCTAAACTTTCTTACCACCTTTTCTAGAATGTGAGGCAGAGGGGGAAAAGAGTGAGGTTTAAAAGTAACTAGCAGTCAAACAAAAGATGGAGTCAGCTCTGTTATATTGGTGGTGTTCACTTTCTGGGTGTACTCTTTAGAATCAAAGCATATAGTGCCATCTCCAAACTCCAGCAATGTTGGGAGAAATCCTAGTTCTTGGCTGGCAGCAGTGAATGTCTCAAGTGTGTAAGAAAAACCTTCAAACATTCACGCCCGTCAGGAAAACCTGCAGAGAGGAACATTCCTCACTGGCCACCTAGGAAAGTAAACAACTGCCCCAAATTGACCTAGTGTTACCAAGGGAACCCGTATAAGAACCTGGTGGTCTGATCCTCTGTGGCACATTGTGATTGGGCAAGAAATCTATAAAATGTATGGCTATTCCTGCAATAAATGAGTTTGCAGGCTGCTCGCCACAAGCCTGCTTCCACCCAACTCCTGAAGTCTGGGGTCTTGACTCCACATCCTTACCTGCATCTGAGTTAGCCTGGCACAAACTACACAGCAAGGTTTAGCACTTAGTTTCCTTTTCATCTACTGACCGTTCTGTGTCTGACCAGGGAGTCGACCACTTCTTTGGTATTCTTGCAAACTCGGTCTCAGAACAGTTGACTGCAGTGAGTTTCAGGAGTCCACATCACCTCTGTTTTCCAATTCTTCACTGAAGGCTGTTGCCTAATTCTTGGGTTTGAGATCTGTCCGTGGTGTAGGTGGCTACGTACTGCACAAGGATCCCAACAATCCTAGACAAGTCCTCACGTGCATCAGGATGACTCAGTCCTCAAACTCTGGAATGCGACACATCTTATTTTATTTATGAACTTGATTTCTATTTTAAACTCTTGGGAAAGGGAGAAGGGAGATTCCAATCAATGGAAATTAAGTTTCTACCTCTCCCAGAATATGGACATAGCATAGAAGGCTCTGGTAGGTTTACATTGTGCCCAGGCATGATGTGCATTTAAGTATTCTCAGCAAAGTCACTATTGATGCCACTTAATGTCCTTTATGCAATAACTGAATAAATTGCTATAATAAATACTTGTACTTTCATATCATTATGCATTCTCACTTTATCTTCTCAATGTACATGTCTAAGGGGAATGTAGTCTTCCTGAAACATTTTGTCACACAAAATAAAAACCACTTGCTATAATGTGTTTCCCTTTCTTTGTATTTTGAAGTCTCAGAACCAAATTTACAGTTCGATCAGAGAAACAATTTAACCCACTACAGCATAATCTCCAGTGAGCAGGATCACATGGCCTTTCCCTCCTTGCCACCAAGCCCATCACCTGACACATAAGTGACCCGTAAATATTTGTAAAATTAGCAAATACATTTTGTTTCATTGTGTATCAATTCAAATCCTTTCTTCTTAACAAAGTGGAAATGAGAGACTTGAATTGAGAAAACAATGGAGGGAGGGACTAGGGATCAGAAGGGTAAGGTGAAGATGGTTTCTGGTCAACTTAACTAGTTGACAACTAAACATTTTTCTTTTCTTCTAACTTTAAAAAATAGATATCCTTATTATATCCTTTTTTACTAATGCCTTTTTTTTTTTTTTTTTTTTTAATGAACCAAGTGCCTTGCACATTAGACACATGCAAGACAGATCTGGGCAGAATCATTCAGAAACAACCCGGGCTGCTATCGGGTTAGAGGTTTTGTGCTAGAACACGGGAGTTCGAAACTGGACATGAAGAGCTTCACAGGAGCTCACAGGAGCCTGCTGTCTACTTAGGGAGACAGAAACACAGTGATACTCGGAAATACATAGCACAGCGAGAACACAACTGATCGTGACATCAGGAAGCCTGCATGAGCTGAGTCTGGAAACATGACTGGAGCTTGCCAGGTCCTGAGACTGGAGAGCTGCTGGGGTCAGAATTCTAGAGAAAGGTCTGTCTTTTGCACGCTCTTGTATAGCAAGGAACACTGGGAAGTTCTACACTCACGCAAGGCTGATGACCTTAAAACAAGAGTTACTTAAATTTAATTTAGTTCTAGATGCATATTTAGATTTTTAAGAGACCAATTCCTTTGGTCATCAAATTTACTTGATCATTCAAATTTACTCTGGTCATTCAAATTTACTTGATACACACAAGACCCAAATATCTGGAGAAATTATTTCCTTTTGAAAATTCTCCAGTTGTACTTGGAATGCTTTGAATTCAACTAACCAGTAGAAATGCCCCTTTTTAAAAAATAAAGTAATTAAAAGTTGGATATTGTTACTATTGGAAAATATTCTTTATGAAGAAGTTGATTTCTTTGATATAATATTCACTTCCCTTGGGGAAACACTCTCAATAAATGAAAATATTTTTACAGCAAATAATCTATTGCTTTAAGTTCATTTAAATTGATTTGATAATCTGTTTCAATTCCTGTGGCAAATTTCTATGTGGAAAGAATTTTAATTAAAATAAAAGTAATGTATGCATATGACTAAAAAAATCAAACAGTACAAAGAGCTTGTAATGGAAAGCAGGGGTCCTCACCCACCCTCCCTGCTGGCAGCCACCTCCCTAGAGATAGTGTTTTAAACTGCCCGCTTTTAGTACTCCTGGTGGTTACTGAAACTGTCTGAATGGTTGGTGTGCCTCACCCGCATTTCTTCACTTCTCCAGGAAGGCTGGCTTCATTGATAACCCTCATCTGCATATTTAAATTTACCCAGGCTGTACTTCTGTTGGTTTACCTTGGCAACTTAGTACATATGCTTAAACGTCTCAACTGGAGACAGTAGACCTTGACCTCCAACTTTGCCAGGTGAGGACCTCAGCTCCTCCATTCTTTTCTCCAGTCCTTCTCCCTGATGTGTACCTCCCTCTTTCTGTTGGCTGTACAGAGTTAAAAGAAATAAAAGGTAGTAAGAAATAAAAGGTAGTAGGTACTTATTCACTGCGGATTCAAGCGTCACCATAGGGTTACATTTCCTTCTCCATAGCTCTGAATGGATGTGCCTCATTCTGCTCAATGAGTACTGCAACACTGGGATCCACTATATTAGATGCCATCATTTATTGAAAAGTTGGTCACATTTTTGTTTGCTTTGCGGGTCACTGTTATGCTTTGCACAGCTTTTCAGCTTTTCCAGGAGATTCTGATTTTATTCTTTTTGTCATAACAATGTCTGACTTTCTGAGCCTGGTAGGATCAACTGCTTCATCTTGGACCCTCATTTTCTTGTACTGTTTTTTTTTTTTTTTTTTTTTTTTTTAATCCTCATTTTATCTTACACATTCCGTACCTTTAGTAAACCTTTACATTCTTCCAACACCTTAATTCTTCTACTCACCCAGTGGAATCCCTTCAGAAAGA
Organism: Sciurus vulgaris; assembly: GCF_902686455.1. Lineage (NCBI taxonomy): Eukaryota > Metazoa > Chordata > Mammalia > Rodentia > Sciuridae > Sciurus > Sciurus vulgaris. The sequence continues at coordinate 171,815,769 of NC_136464.1, forward strand.
CTTCTATCCACTTGGAGAAGTCTGAATTAGTTATCTTTTAGGATCTTACATAGCTATCTTTCTGGAACCTTTCTTCTTCGTTTTTCTTGATTGAAGCTCCAGTTTCTTTTATTTATTTAGGTTGTTGATGGACCTTTATTTTACTCATTTATTTATATGCGGTGCTGAGGATGGAACCCAGGGCCTCCCACATCCTAGGCAAGTACTCTACCACTGAGCCACAACCCCAGCCCCAAACCTACGTTTTTTAAATCTCAGGTCCTCCTTCTTTGGGTTTACTCCCACATTTTTCCAGAGCATATCCTCAACTTTCCAAAGAAGGGTATATGAGAAACAAACTTTATAGCCTTTCGTGCATCTGAAAGTATATTTATTCTGCCTTCACAACTGACGAACACTCTGACTGGCTATAGATATTCATTAAAATGCCTTCTCTTTCAGATCTTTGAAGGCACTGATCATTGCCTCTTAGCATCCAGAATATCTGATGAGAAGTCTAATGATAGTTTAGTTTTGGGTCTTTTGTAAGTGATCTATTTTTTTTTCTCAGTAAATGTTTTAAACATATCCTATTCTTTTTGTCATTCTGCAATTTTACGATTGTCCAGGTGCAGGAACCTTTTATTCAGCCTCTCCATTGAGAGACAGGCCCCTTGTATTTGAAGATTTGTGCTTCCCTTTAGTTCTAGAAAACACTCCTCTTTTGTTGTTTCCGTCATTTCCTCATTGGTACCCACCTCAATTCCTCCTTCCTTCTTTTGACTCATAACTGTGCATCAACTTGCCAGAACATTCTCTGTGTCCTTATTCTTTCTCTCATATTTCTTGTCTCGAAATGAGTGATCTGCTTCTTTTCCCTTCGGGTTTTTGTCCTGCAGATGTTCTTCAAACATGCTCTTAGTGTTTTGATTTCAACAACTAGGTGTTTAAGTTTTGAAAGTTCTCTCATTATTCCTTTTCATGATGTATTATTTCTGTTTTCTGGACATATTACTTTGTTTTTCTAAGATTCACATTGGTGGATTTGTCTTAAAGGTATATTTTGGTTTTTTGAGGGGTGGGTACCAGGGATTGAACTCAGGGGCACTTGACCACTGAGCCACATCCCCAGTCCTATTTTGTATTGTTTATTTAGAGACAGAGACTCACTGAGTTGCTTCGTGCCTCACTTTTGCTGAGGCTCACTTTGAACTCGAGATCCTCCTGCCTCAGCCTCCTGAGCCGCCAGGATTACAGGCATGTGCACCACACCTGGCACTTGCTTGTTTTTTCTGTTCTCTGAATTGTTTCCAGTTTATACTGATCAGTTTTTCTGTTCATTTATTTGTTGGCTTTCTTAAGTGATGTAGGACAGATGAGACTGGGCACCTGAATTTTTAGGAAACAGGTTTTTTAAGCTGCAGTGGTCCAGAGGGGTTTATGCCTAAAAATCTCTGGACCCCGAGTCTAGAAATTCTTTTAGATTTATTCTCAGTGGGTGGTTACGTGAGAGTGGTGGGTACATAACAGTTATTCTTTGTCCCATATTTTAGGTCAGACAGAGGTTTCACAGATATTTATCAAGAAAGCAGAAACAGTAAGTTTTATACAGCAAGCTCTCTTGAGACAGAGTCTATCTATCACACCTTTTGTCTGCAAATCTGGCATTTAACAAGAAAGAGGAAACTTCAAACCACATTGAGCTCTCTGCAGAAGTCCTGTGAAATCCTGTTGACACGCTTTGTAAAATCTTGCTGATGGGAAGTTTAATTATGGTGGGGGTCCCTGGAGAAGCTTATATGTTGCAATGATAGTGAGGTTCTCTTTGGTGGGGATACCCGGTGGTTGCATCAAAGTACTTGGCGATTCTTGGCTGACCATTCATATTGAGGAGGCCACTGAAGCCTGGCTGAATTCTTAGCATAGATAGACAGTGCTTGTCAGCCGGGAGGTCATACATGTGGCTGGCTTTGTGCTTCTTCCTCTTGGTCAATGCTTTTCTGTTCGTTCTCTTTCAGAGAATTCTCCGATTTCTTCATCCACTCGCCAAGCTCTTCAGTTTCTCTGCATTGCGCAGGATCACGCTAGTTTCATTTCTTTACTTTCCTTAATGGATCCTGAGGTCATTAGCAGAAACACATGTGCTCAGTTCAAAAATCTTCCATTAAAATCATCAAGATTATTTTTCATCTCTGCATGTATTGGGTATATTAAGGGTATATTGCGAAAAGACTCTTGGGTTCTTTTTATGTTTGTCTTATTTGCTTGAAAGTACATTGGTTAGGAATGTCTTGGACCCCAAGTGACAGAGCCCAGTAAGACTGTTTTGAACAGGGAAGGGCGATCACTCCTGTCTTCAGGAAGCCACTTGGAGGTGCCACAGGGTGTGTGCTCACCTTCTCTCCCTTTCCACCCTCCCAGGATGTTGGCTTTTGTCCTCCTGCTTGTCAGCCCAGGTAAGTGGCTCCTGCAGCTCCAGACACACCTTCTGCCCCTATGAGACAGGATGACACACACAGCGTGAGCCACACGTCTTCCTTTATCAGGGAAGGGACAGAGTCCCCACCCCTGCTTGGCAGCCATGTGCTCACTTCTAACTGGGCAAAACTGCATCACATGATTCTCCTCTCTTCCTGGCATCTGGGGAACGGAATGCTGTACTTATGTAGGCCGATTATTGTTCTGAACAAAACTGGAATTAGCAAGGAGGGAAAGGAAATGGATATGGGTAAGTAGCAAGAGTGTCTGCAGCAAAATATGCTTTTTTAAAAAACAAAAATTTGAAAAACAACTATACAATCAAGTGTAAAATATACTGTATAAGGTAAGTACCAACAAAATCCCAATGGCAGCATATAAATCATAGATGATACAATAGAAAACACTTTCACATTTTGAAATGAAGTTTGTTTGACGTATTTGTTGAGACCATCTGGCAACCCAAAGTATACTATGAAAATTTATGATTAAAATGCATCTGGGTTATGATCAAATTGCATAAAAGTCATTGACAGACCATAGGCTTCTGCATCCTCACCCACTCCAAAATAGTATTTTCTGTGGAAGAAACCATCTCAATTTTTCTTGAAGGCTGCTACCCCTTCCTGCTTGACACTCATTATATCCAAGGTCAAGATCATCGCAGGTGAGTGAATGCAGGGCCTAAGGCCATCAACATTTTTTACAAAGAGACAGAAGATTAAAATGAACCCCAGAACTTGTTTTTTTTTTTTTTTACCTACAAATGCATAGCATGTTAAATATTTTTGTATATTAACGTGTGAATTATTTTTTATACACTAATATATATCAATCATGATCTTATCTCCTTAAGACATCTTCCAGAGTAGATAAGCCTAGGATTCCAGTGCCCTTTCCAGCAAACTCTGCTTAAAAAAATTTTAAAGATACTTAATATCAGAAGGGATATATCAGGCTGAGGTTGTAGTACAGTGGTAAAGCGCTTGTCTAGTATGTGTGAGGCATTGGGTTTGATCCTCAGCACCACATAAAAATAAATAAATTAATTAATTAATAATAAAAGTATTGTGTTCATCTACAACTAAAATATTTTTTATAAGGGATATATCATTTAAGATTGGCTTTTGCTGTAAGTAGTGAAAACCCAAAATAACAGTGTCTTAAGTGAAATAAAAATTGATTTTCCCCATATAATAGAACCCCATAGATAGGAAATCCAGGTCTGTTAAAGCAGTTTCATGAAGTTGTCATGGTCCCAGGCTCCTTCGGTCCTCTGCTTAGTATGCAACTTCCCCTAAAAGGTCCAAAATGGTAACTTGAGCTCCAGCCATTACAATCGCATCTGTAAAACAGAAAAGAGTAAAGAACACATTAAGAATACTTCCTGGAAGCTGCACACAACACTTCCTTAAGCCATTGGCTCCATACACAGCCACACTTAACTACAAAGGAAGTTGTGAAAAATCACATTGATTCCAGGTAGTTATGTGGCAAGTTAAAAACCAGGCATTCTGCTACTAGAGGGAATAAAAAGATATTTGGGTCAAATAGCCATCTTTCTCACAAAAGGTAACTGACAACACTTAGTATGTCTTTCCATCTTATTGTAATAGTGTTCCAGGCCCTGTCCTGAGAGTTCTGCATGTATTAGCTTATTTAATTCTCATAATAACCCCGTGAAGTAGGTGCTGCTATCTCTATTTTTCAGTTGAGAAAATTAGGCACACAGAGCTCATTCCGTTTGATACCCAGAACGTAGCTTTACACAGCACCTCTTGCCCTGAAGTATTAATTAATGCTTTTAGGTGACCTTGACTGACAATGAAAATACACAGATGCGTGTCAGGCTCACAGAAGCCCACTACTTTGAGTAATTACATTTGCAAGGGGTTTTAAATTATTGATGTTTATTCTCTACGATTCTGTGCTGGGAAGCATGCATTTCAAAGCTGTGTGCTTGAATGAAGAGCCTTCGTGATAAGGCTTGTTGGCTAAATATCCCACGGGGGCCTGGAATCACTGGTGGATGATTTCAAATTGCGGGGCCTTAGGGTATGGTTAGTCCTGGCTTTGGTGCTGCGGAACTGTGATGGATCTCAGAGAGCCACAGAGGTGACTCTGGAATAGGCAAAGATTAGGATTTGGTCGTGGGTTAGGAAAGGACCCACTAAGAACTGTATACACCAGAGAGGCTGGTTGAAGGCAACCAGCATCTTTTCTATGTCAATATTTTCCTGGAACTCCTTTTATTTCATTTCATTTTTATTGGTGCATTATAAACACAACAGTGACATATCTGTACATGCACACAATATAACAGCATAATTTGGTCAATTCCTGGGAATCCTTTTAAAGTCCTGGAATTATAATAAGACAAATGGTCTATTCTCACAGACAATTTGGCCAAGAAATTTATAAGCAAAATCAACGTTTCCAAAAAGCACTATCATGCATGTTTATTCATTTTCTTCATATTTCAGCTTCCCTGTTACGTAGAAGAGCTTCACAATGATGTCAGGTCATGAGACTTATTGGATGATTTTGCTATGAATTTTTAAATAGTTCATGCAAACCATAGACTGTAATGCTTATTACAGTTTCCTTATCCTGCAGGTCATTTGCCAAATGAAATACCAGGAAGAAATGGGAACAACTAAGATTTTATGTGTGGATTTTTTTTTTTTTTTTTGCATTATGCCTGTAAACACATTTTCTCCCTTAGCAACAAAGGTACTTCAGCTTCCGAAAGCCTCGCTCGTGTTATAACTTTCATATTACCCTTCCACAGCCACCTTCCTGTGGCTGCATGGTCTATATCATTCATTGCAAGTTTACTTCATTCCTCTGGATTCATAGCCGATGCTCTGTGGACCATAAAATTTCAGCTGCAAAACCAGAACATCTCATTATTTCTGAAATATCAAGCTTGTATCTTCTTGATAAATAATTCCTACTAGTATAATGTATCAGACTAAAACATATTTTCTGAGGCCAGTGAGGTTAAAGCGGCAATCTCACCTTTTTTAATTTTTTTGCCCTGAAGACAGTGATTTCCATATATAGAGTGACCCCGGTTTGTGTTGAACATGGGAATGAGGATGAAGCATGAAACGACACATATTGCTGTCAGAGATTGGAAATGAGGCCTGCTAACCTGTAGGCAGCCTTCCAGACTAATCAGCTCTCGCATTCCCAATGTATTCAGATAGCTGCCTACCTGCTCAAAATGGGCTGGAAGTTTTCTCCCTCCTCCTCCTCCTCTTCCTCCTCCTCTTTCTTTTAATCACAGCCATTGATAAATATTACATTTTAATGCAATACTTCTTTCTTGCACCTACTCTGCTGCAAAAAAAAAAAAAAAAATCCCCTCCATTGACACCATATTTCGGAGACACTGGTCTCATCTGGTTTCCCTGATGCTTGAAGAGTGGGCCGACTGTTTGGATTTGCTTTTGAATATCCATCAGTCAGCAGTGCTTAAACAGGTGGGAACATTGGACTCCGTCAGTTGACAACAGTCAGCACTCTGGAATTCAGCCACTTGCTAAAGTTTAGCATGAGAAGTGTTTTCCAGGAAACTGTGTCACCCCTATGACTTTCGTTTGCTGTCCATTGCCAGGTAGTCACTCTGGGAAGGGGAAGAGGTCTTTTAAAAATGCATAATGTGCTTTCTGCTTCCTGAAGTCCTGCCTTGTAGTGCCTGTTGGTTGCATAAATGAAGAAATCTGCCAAAGTCTTGCCAAAAAATATCTCCATCCCAGGTCTGCAAGCAAATGATAGAATTTTGTGTGAATGTGTGTGTGCCTGTGTGTACATTCATGTATATTTACCTGTATACATTAACATACCTATATATGATACATTTCAGGTACACAAATAGAAGCTTAGCTCAGGTAACTTAAAGTAGCAAGTGCTACAGCAGTGGTCCAACTTGTGGGCTTCCAACCCTTGATGGACTGTGAATTATTTCAAGAGGTCTTCCCATCTCCATGCATAGCAAACCTTCTTAGGTGATTGAATCAGCAATATTCAATGCATATAAATATTATTTTTAAAGTGTACATGCATGTGTTATCTTATGATGATTAAAATTCTAAAACTCGTTTAATAGCATTACTAAATTTATGACATCTTTGTTATATATTTTCTCCACTAAAAGGACAATTGTCTTTTGAAGGGGGGGTCTGACATATTTACCTTGTAAAAATAACCTCGTATCAAAAAAACACTCAGAAATCACCAAGCGGAGAAAGATCACAAGTTAGTGTAGGCCCAAAGCCACCGAGAGGCTGCGGAGGGAAATAGGGGGCTGGAGGACGCTGTGATCAGCTGACCACAGGGTTTCCAAGGAGTGAAGGTCCCAATACATGCATCCCCTAACAGAGCCAAAGCACTGGGGGACCAAGTCAGCCAGCACACATCCCCTTCCTAGAATCCAGGTAGCCCCACTTTTTTTTTAACCAATTCTTTGAGATATTACTGCACCTTGACTTTGAAGATAAGTATATACCTGTGAAACCATCACCAAATCAATGCCACAAATATACCCATCATCTCCAGAATTTGCTCCTTTCCCTACTTATTTACTTACTCTTATTTTGTGTGAATGATAAAAATACATGACATAAGATTTACCCTCTCAACAAATTTTAGGTATGTAATGCAACACAGTCTACCACAGTTACTTTGCTGTACAGCAGACCTCTAAGCCTCACTTGTCTTGCATACTGAACCCTGTGCCCTCTGACTAATACCTCCCTATTTCTCCCTGTCACTCACCCCTGGAGACCACCATTCTACTCTCTGCCACTCTGAGTTTAAATACTCTAGACTTCTCACAAAAGTGGTATTAGGTAGTATTTGTCCTGTGTCTAGCTGATTTTACTTAGAATATCCTCCATGCTGTCACAAATGGCAGGATTTCTTTCTAAAGGCTGCATAATATCCCAATGCATGCATATGCTGTATTTTCAATCCATTCACCCATCAACATACATTTAAGTGGTTTCCATATCTTGGCTATTGTGAACACTGCTGAAATGGACACGAGAGAGCAGGTATCTCTTCAACATTCTGCTCAATCCTTTGGGGAATATATCCAGAAATGGGATTCCTAGATCACATGGTAGCTCTATTTTTCAATTTTTCAGGAACATCCATACTGTTGTCCATCACACAGGGAACATTTTCTGGACTAATTTTGTCATTATACAGTTCAACAGACCATAAATCAGCTTGTTTGAACTTTTCAAATTTAAGTATATAGAGACTTCTTTTATCTTCTAAATTGGATCATTAAGAGTTGACACATGATTTCATTATTAATGTTACTAAAGATGTACAAATAGAAAGCTGGGCATAACTTTCTGCATTAGTTTTCTGTTGCTGTGACAAAATACCTGAGGAAAAAAACTTAAAGGAGGAAAGTTGTATTCTGGCTCACAATTTCCGAAGTTTCCATTGTTGGTTCTATCATTATGGGCCTGGGGTGAGGTACACATCATGGGGGACAGTGCATGGTGGGATAAAACTGCTCACCTCATGAAAGTGGGGAAGCAGAGAGAGAGAGAGAGAGAGAGAGAGAGACAGAGAGCAAGAAGAAGGAGCCAGGGTCCCAATAGACCCTTGAAGGGCACACAGCCAGTGACCAACTTTCTCCAACGAAGCCACACTTCCTAAAGTTTCCACCACCTCCCAATATCACCACCAGCTGTAAGTCAAACTTTCAATACGTGAACCTTTCCAGATCCAAACTATAATACCTCCTAAATTTATGGTTTTGTGATAAATCAAGTATAATAAAAATTCCAATTAACAACATTAAATTATGATGTTATTTTGCTGAAACATTATTGCAAACTTGTCATATAAAAACAAGCCTATTGGCACAACACAGACTTGTTAATTCTGGCCTGCAATGCATACCATGTGATAACGCATTCTTCTACCACTTTTCTCTTTTTAAATTATTTTAATTCTGAAGTGATTATGTGATTATTATCAGAATGAAAACACAAAGCTATAAAATCTTTATAGAGTACTCCCAGACCTCCAAGAATATACCTTAAGCATCGGAGGACCCCAGATGGAGGAACACTGTTTTATATCCATCACTTCCAACGACAGCAGAGGAAACGTCAGGGACCCACAGCAGCCTGAGCGAAGCTCTCAGGGAGAGCGCAGTCCCAGATAGACAACAGCCTTGCTCTTTCTTTTTAATTCACTGTTCAAGAAACAATGACAGGGTTCAGCAAGTTAGTAAAAGCAAATCAGTCTTTAAAATAAAGAAGACATCCTTTTCTGGATATGAGATGGGAATTTGTGAGAACTCGATGAAACATTTTTCTAAATAATAACTTCTCCTAATTACCCACAAGCTCCTTCAATCCAATGTTTTGTGTTTTTTTAATTTAAAAGTTAGAAGCAGACATTTCAAGAGAGACAGTCTTCAATCGCTTCCTTTTATCCCCATGAACTACTTCCTTTCTAATTGTGAAGAGCTTGTCGCCAAGCATCGTCCTTTATCCAAACCACCCCTCCCCATGTTCCCTAACACTCACGATTCGCTGCCAGTGCATTTTGCAGTCACCAGCTTGCCAGCTGGCAGCCGCACCAGTTTACTTATAAAATTCAGGGTGATTCAGCTTGAAGGAGACGTGCAAATTGCCAAGGATTTATATGTTCACTGTCTTACATTCCCAGAGAATAAGTAGCCAAATTCTGCTGCCCGTATTGCCCAATATTCTTGTAGATGGATTTTGACTTTTTGACCACCTTTCATTTTATTTGCTTTTCGTTTGGGAAATTTCTATTGGATGCTTTCAGTAGCAATCTCTAATTCAAGCGCACAAGTACTCAAGAATTTTGCGTTTTTTCTGCTTTAAAGATGTGTGTGTGTTGTGACCATGTCCCTTGGAGTTTTACATGGTATTTTTCTAGAATTAATTCTGCAAGAAAGAAGCATCTCTCAGGGATCCACAGTGACAGATATAAAGGATACACTTTTTTTTTTTTCTTATTCAGAGTTGCTACTTAAAAGCATGCTCAGAGTTGCATATTGTATTCTAAAAGTTGAGTCATAGCATCAGTGATCTAGAAGGCCCTAGGAACATGTGAGTGAACTACCAATTTACATATATTTAAGACATCTGGGTGAACTTCGTGAAATTGTTTCAACAGTTGTTCTCACAATGCGTTTAGCCTTTTTGGATACTATCACATCCTGCCAAATTCTCATGATATATCATGTGGCAGAAAGAAGCCAAGAGAGTGGACTATGGTCCTTTTTAGAAGGGCACTAATCCCATTCACAAATTCTCCACCCTCATGACCTGATTACCTCTCAAAGGCTCCAACTCTGGATACTCTCACATTGGGAGCAAGGATTTCTAACTCTTGAATCATGCAGGGACACAAAATTCACTTCACAACACCTCATGACCTTAGCTTTTCCCCACCTTATCAGCAAAAGAATGTATTACTCTCCCACCAATGGAATGGACTACTGCATACCTGGACTAATATACTGGGCAAAGAGAATGGGCATGTGTCTCCTTCTTATGAGGAACTCGCATCACATTTAGCATCAGGACCAATCTTCTTATTAGACATGTCACTTCTTCTGAAAAGTGGAAATAGCAAAGGTCCCTTTACTTTATTCTCCCCCTCCACAACCCCACCCCTCATATCATATGGAGCTATTGAAGGTTTGGGAAAGCAGATCAATGCTATCAGGCAATGCTGTCAGATGGGTTTGGTGGTAGGTAGATGCTGGGTACATATTATGCAGGAAGTCTAGGGATTCTGCTGTGTGATAATCTCCGAATCTTCTTTGGTGCAAGTCCTATTAATTTTATTGTGACCATATTTTTATAATACCACAGTTAAGGTGCATGTGTAATGAAAGAGGCTTTGAGACTGTGAATATATATGATTAGCTCATATAAAAATAGATGAGCACCTACAGTGACTTTGCACTCTCAACAGCGATGACTGGCATGCTACATGCCTTAAGATGATAAAGAAACCTGAATTCTACCAGCATTTTTGCCTACTAAGTTTTATTATTGCTCCAAAGCAGAAAAAGGAGACTGAATAAGCTGGCCTCTGCCATGTTCCCCAAAGAGAGTTCTGGGCTCCCACAATACCTTCTGTGAGGGAATGTGAGAGATGACTCAAAACATTAAAATTTCTTACTTCAAAATGCATCCGAGAAATGCAGCTAATTGGTAAAGTAGCCCTTTTTGAAATTCACCTTTGCTACCTTTTAGCACCTTTAAAATGGGCATAAATAATATTATCCAACATTTCCTTAGGGGTAAGGGGATTATGCAACACCAGGATGTACCTCCTTAAATCTGGTTTATGGCTTGAATGTTCCATTATTTCAAAGTATTCTGTGAAAAATAATTTTTAAAATTTTGGTGCTGAGGATTGAACCCAGAATCTTGAGTATTCTGAATACATGCTCTACCACTGAGCTACATCTCCGGTCCTTGTGCTTCATTATTATTATTATTATTATTATTATTATTATTTTAATGAAAAACTTTCTGTAAATGAGAAGCAACACTTCTGGAACATCCTGAAAATGTTTCTATTGTGTTTGACACTGTGCTCTAGAAATAAGACTTCTGAAGCTGTATCACTTAGCAATGTTGAGCAAATGCACTCCTGCCTGACCCCGCCTCCATCAACCACACTCGAAATGGGCCAGTGCATGTCAATCATTGCTGCTCACTTTATGTATCAAGTCGTTGGAACATTACAACATTATGTTACAACATTATCGGTTGTAAATGTGAATTCTACAAGCACATTTTCTACCCCTTTTGATGTTTTCCTGTAGTCATTAGCAAATTAGTAAGTTCCTCAAATAACAAGGATACCTTCCATTAAGAACTGAGAATCTAGGCATTCTTGGTCATAGTTTATCCTTGTGGCTGACTCTGGACTCCTCAATGACAGATGGAGGAAGCATTGGCTATATTGCATGAGAATACTCATTTCTATCATAGAAAATAAGAGAAGCAAACAGAAGAGAATAAGAGAAACTAAATACAGAAGTAAATAACTTGTGAGAGATTGGCAGAATTCAGAAGATATGTCAAAAGTCTAGATACACACAATAGTAACTTAAGAGGCATGTTAATTACAGATGGAGGAAGTACATAGAGAGGGATGGAATGATCAAAAGACAATACATACACATGAAGCATCAAATATGCTAAATACACGTGAGGCTTTGGAGGTACTCAATATTCATGAGGTCTTAAATGGACCACCTGTTGGTGTCACTCATTTTGGTCCTATGTATCCTCCACCCAATTCAAGCAAATAGCACCCCAAGTTTCTCCAAGAGTTCAAAGACAGCTGCAACTCTTAGCCAGCATACTCGTCCTGCATCCCTCCAATCTCCATTCTGGTCCTCATAAGAGGTGGATCCACAGAGAGAGACACATGACATAGGACCATAGTGTCCTGTGGTCCTTCAGTCCCACCTGCATTATTCTTAAGTCTGGTGACCTATTCCATCAACCTCCTCATCTTCTCTCTATATGTTTTAAGGTGTGTGATGTGAATGCTGTCATTGGTTTGCAAGCCTTTCCCATCCATGACCTCTGGGGTTATTCACCCAGTAAAGATCAGATTGTCCTTCGTATCCACAGATTCTGCTTTTGTGGATTCAGTCAACCATGGATGGAAAATATAATAATCATGCATAGGCTTGTTTTTCCTTGTGGTTATTCCCTAAGCAATACAGTGTAAGAACTGTTTACCCAGTATATAAATCATCTAGAGGCGATTTGAAATACACAGGCGGTGTGAGTAGGCTATATGCAACCACTATGACATTTTGAACATCAATGAATTTCAGTACCTGCAGAAGGTCCTGCAAGCAACCCCTCATGGATGCCAAGGAATGACTATACTCCAAGTCACTACTATCGCATCAAGCAAATTTCCAACGCAATGAAAAGCTCTTTCTTACAGTTCATTATATAGCTTAATTTTGTTTTAAAATGCCAAGGAACATCTATTCAGTTAATTTAACTTATTCATTAAGTATCAACTTCACATTAAAAATAACTGTCAAAAATATAAATAACAAAAAAGTGATAAAAATAATAAATAACAAGTATGACCATCCCCAAGTAAACAAGTTCAAACATTTTGTCATATTTGCACACATATTTTTTACAGTTTACTTTTTGTTTTTATCAAAAATCAACTTCCAGAGAAAGGACATTTGGGAGATAATTTTAAGACTTTGCATTAATATTTTCAACAAATATTCACTAACAACTATAACATGGAATATCCTGATCTGAATGCTGCTACTAGCCATTTAGGCTGAAAGTCTCTCAAAATTTCAAATAATTGAAATCATGTTAAAATTACAACAGCAGCATTAAAACTAGCAAGATGCCAACTATGAAGTCCTGAGATATTTGGGTCTTAAGAAATGCAATTCGGCAACAACTGGGGAGGCTGAGGCAGAAGGATCACAAGTTGAAGGCCAGCCTCAGCAACTTAGTGAGGCCCTGAGCAATTTAGCAAACCCTGTCTCAAAATAAAAAAAAATGTAAGAAAGGGCTGGGGATACAGGTCTGTGGTTAAACACTCTCAGTTCGATGTCCAGCACCAAAAAAATAAATAAATATTTAGAAAAAGAAATATACTTCGGGTGGACATTTGGGCTTTCTTGTCAATGAAATGAATAATCCTATCCTTTGTCCTCTTTAAAATTTTGAGTAGTTTGTCTTTTTGCTAATTATTCATACAAATTCTCTTTATATTCAGAATACTAATTATTTACCTTACAGGTATGTTGGAAATCATTCATCTCCGTTTCATTCACGAGATTTGAACTTTTAAGTAGTTTTGTTGGATTTGTAGTTTTGTTATGACCTGTAGTTCATTAAAAATATCTTTATTAATAAATCGTACACTTTCTTGAGATTACAAAATATTTTTCTCTAATTTAATATTTAATTTTTCTTCAGATTCAGGTCATTGACATATGAGGCTCATAATGTAAATGTGAAGTAGAAATTAAGTTTTCTATTGTTTTTAATATGGAAAATTGATTGTCCCAAACTTTCCAATTGTCAAGTCCTACATTTACTTGTCTTGTTTGTAGCTTCTCTATTCTCTCCACTGCTTTATCTATCTGTTCCTGCATTCATACTGTACCCTTTTAGCTTATTTAGCTTCATGTGCGACAGTAACTGGTGACCTTTGTCTCTCTCTACATCAATATCACCCTAGCACTCTCGGACATTCATTTGTTTAACAAATATTTATTGAGCAATTAGTATACACCATGCACTTTTTCTCCATGTGCTTGGAAGTAAATCAGTAAATAAAACACAGACTAATGCCTGTTTATACATCTTATGTATTTACATATGAATGTTACGATTATTGTCCATTTTCACCAAAATCCCATTAGAATTGTGATACAAATCACATTGAATTAAATAATTAATATGAGAAGAATCACTATCTTTATGCTCTGCGACTTCCTATTCATGAGCACAAATCAATCAGAATGAATAGGAATGATGAATCTCTTTATTTATTCAGATTTTTATGCCTTTCAATTATATTTTATAATTTTCTCCACAATAGTTTGTTGCATCTAGTTAAATTTATCACTGGATACACAATAGTTTCAGTTACTATTGGAAATGGCCTTGTTTTTATTACATTTTACAAGTGGTTATTGCTGCAGTAAGGAAGCATCTGATTTTTGTGTGATGGCTTTTTATCCAGCATCTTTTTAAACTTGAACTAATCCTAATAATCATTTTCTGCAGGTTTCCTTTTATTTTCTATGTGGATAGTCACCTATTCTATAAATGACTTTTTGTGTCTTCCTTTCCAGATTTTACGACTTTTATTTCTTTTGCTTTTCCTTTGGCATTAACTCAGGTTTTAGAACAATGATAGACAGCGAAGCTTACCATGGGACAGCATCGCCAAATCCTAACTTCCATGGAACCACTCCAACATTTCATTATTGCCATGGTTAGCCTGGAAAACGACACTTCAAGGAAATTCCTTTCTTCTCCTAGTTTGCCAATGCTTTTATATTTTGTAAATATTACAATGCTTCCTATGTTCTTCATGCATTTAGAAAATGATCATCTTAATACATGTGTCAGAATGATATTGCTATTTTCTGATGTTGCACCAATTTGGCATTTTGGCAGTGAATCCTCCTTGATCACAATGAATGACGGTTGTTGTACTAAGTTTGTTTATATTTGAACTTTTACATTGCTCACTACTTTTTAGAAATATTATATATTTATTCATAAGCAAATTGGTGTATAGATTTTAATATTGTACAAATCCTTTGGCTTTGACTGTAGGTTTTGAAATTTTCAAAACTGACATTCTATTATCTATCCTCTCTGTTTAAAGTAAGGAATGTCTTTCTCTAAAATATTGGTTATTTTCTTCTATAGAGTTTCCTAGGCTGGGGGTCTTTTATAGGACAGTGTTATTTTCAAACCACAGACAATTTATCTTTAAAAATGGATGGTGTTTTGTAGTTTTCTTTATTTTCAATACATTTTCCCACTTGGGCTATGTCTTCAATTTTACTGGCATGAAGCAATTTTTAATAGTCTTATAATTTTTCAAACTTCTACTTTCTGTAGTTATGAACCACTTTTTTTGTTCTGAGAATGATTTGAACTTGTCTTCTTTTTCCTCCCCTCCCCTTTCCCTCCCTCCCTTCCTCTCTCTTGCTGTCACTCGCGCTCTCCCTCCCGCTTTTTTCTTCTTTCTTTCTTTCATTTTGATTAATTTGACTAATGAATTTTTTCCACCACAGATCTATTTGAAGAAACATCCTCTTTTTTTCTTGATGACATTTTTCTTTTTTTCTACTTAGTTAGTTTCTACATACATCTTTATCATTTCCTTTTTGAATTGCTGTTTTCTATATTTTTAACTGAATTCCTATTTTTTTAATGTCATATTTTCAGTATGTTAAGATTATAAATTTCCCTGTAAGTACCACTTCAGCTGTATTCCACAAGTTTGGAAATGTGGCATTTTTTTTTTGTCATAGTTCTATATATTTTATAATTTAAATTATTATTTCCTCTTTAGCTATAAATTCTTTAATAATCTCTTTAGTTTTTAAACATGAAGATTTTAATTCTATGGCATCTTATTGTTTTGTATTTTAATAATATGTGGTCAGGGAAAGTGAGCTTTAAGATGATTAAAAAAAACAAAAAAAAGGTATTGGTGCTTCCTCTGTAAACTAGCATTTAGTTAGCTTTGCTGAAGCTATATGTATGCTTGCCAAAACCTGAAAATTCTCTCTTTCTTTCTCTCTTTTTTTTTTTTTTTTTTTTTTTTTTTTTTTAGTACCAGGAATTAAACCCAGGAGAGCTTAATCACTGAGTCACATTTCAGTTCTTTATTTTTAATTTAATTTAATTTAATTTTCCTTTTCTTTTGATACAGGGTTCCACTAATTTGCTTAGGGCTTTGCTTAGTTGCTGAGGCTGGCTTTGAACTTGGGATCCTCCTACCTTGGTCTCCTGAGCAACTGGGATTATAAACATGTGCTACCTTTCTGGTTCTATTTCTTTCTCTATATTGTTAACTATAGGGTTCAAATTTATCAGATGTTTCCAATCTCTTATTGACTTGTCTATAAGTTTCTAGGAGAGGCATATAAAAATCTTCCACTGTAGTTATGAATTTGTAATTTTCCTAATTTTTGATCATTTTTTGCTCTTTATGTCTTTCTAGGTTCATAGGAACTTATTGTTACAACATCTTAGAGAATTTTCATTCTATCCCTTTTTGTCATAATTAACACTTCCTATCTTAAATTATATTTTATCTGATATTTGTTTCTATAGCAGCTTTCTTTTTGTTACCTTTTTATTCCTTTATTTTTATCCCTTTGATATTTTGTTGTTACTTTAGATATGTCTCTTATAAGTAGCAAGTGTCTGGATTGCATTTTTATATTAATTCTGTAATTCTCTACTAACAGTCATATTTTTTTACATTCCGTTCCTTGTGCTTCTTCATATACCTGGATTTTTACATTTTTTAAATAAACTTTAAATTTTAGTATAGTATTAGACTTGAAAAAATACTACAGAGATGATAGAGTTTCCATATGACTCTCACACCCAGCTTTCTCTGTGACTGACATCTTTTGTTGCTATGGGATGTTTGTCACCTTTAATGAACCAATAGTGATAAATTTTATTAATAAAATTCACTCTTTATTCAAACTGTCTTTGTTTTTACCTAATGTCCTTTTTCTGCTATAGGATCCTGTCCTGGATTCTATAACACATTTAGTTATCGTGTCTCCTTAGGCTGCTCTTGACTCTGAGAGTTTCTCAGACTGTCGTTTTTGATGACCTTGACAGTTTTGAGGAATACTGGTTAGGTAGTTTGTAGAAAGTTCCTCAGCTGGGATGTGTGTGATGATTTTGGTCACAGTTAGACTGGGGTTATGTATTTGAGGGGGACGACCATGTAGGTAATGTGCCATTTTCACACATCACATCAAGGGTACCTGCTATCTCCATGGTTTATCATTGTTGGTGCTGACCTTGACCACCTGGCTGAGTCCTTCTTCAAATAAAGCTATACCATACCTCTTCCCACACAGTACAGGCACCTTAAACAGTATCCCCTGTTCTTCCTCCACACACCCCTTGGGATGCAATTGTCCTTCATTCATTTATCCTTATGCAATAATCATGCAAGACATCATTAATGTTACTTTATTTTTTTAAATATTCTTTAAGATGTTGATAGAGCTTTATTTGATTCATTTATTTATATGTGGTGCTGTGAATTGAACCAGGGCCTCACACATGCTAGGCAAGTGCTTCACCACTGAGCCACAACCCCAGCCCTAATGTTACTTTAAATAAGCATTTGTCTTTCAGATCAGTCTCCCCCATTTTATCGAGGAGTGGTAAACTTGACCAAGATTAAAATAAAGCTCTGTATAAGGCAAGGAAATAGAAATTTTGGTTTTGAAACACATAACTGAGCAGGTTAAAAATTGTTTAAAAGGAAAGGATTGAACTCAGCTTTAGGCCTCTCAGTAAGAGAGGGAATTGCTCACCCAAGAGAGGAGCAGCAAGATCTCTTCACCAACACACTGCCATACCATCTCCTCTCCCACGCATCTGTCATCCACAGAGCAGGGGGTCCTACCCACTGCACCTACTGCTCAGGGACAGCATGAGGAACCGAAGAGATGGCACTCACGAGAGCGGAAGCCAGACGGAAAGATCGGATGGGCTTACGTGGGTATGAGAGCAATGGTAAGGACAATTTCCCTTTGGTTTCTGTGCCCTACTTTCTACCTGCTGGCTGAAGTCAGTCCGTTATTGGGGTGTAAGTTCTCTCCTTTAATGCTTTTCCGTCTACCTTAAGCATCATCTCGAGCAAATGGTCTGTCACACCTAACCTATGCTTAGTCATTCATGAGTCTGTAGAAATGTGATGTGCTCCACCTTCTCTTTCCTCTGGGAAATCACAGATAAGAAGGAGAGGGTGGCATGAACAGTGTCGCCAACCCTGGATTTTATTTTAGGTACTGTCACTTCCAGTGAAGTCTTTAGGAAACTGCCTTTGACTTACATTCAGTTTCCCCATCTCTCAGTTTCAGAGAGGGATGAGGTGAGATGTTCCACATCTTTAAACATTCCAATCCCCCATGACAATTGTGTGCAAGGTAATAATTACAACCACTGTCAGAGAATGCTTCATCACCGGGAAACCTCTATGATACGGGCACCAGCAAATGTACCCAAAGTTCATGTAGAACTATCTGGTGCCAAAGCCAAGGCTCCTCTAGTTTCTCTGGAGGATGGACTTATCCAACCACAGAGACCAGATGTCCTTACCTACAGCACAAATGGCTTCTTACTGCCCATGGTTCCCAGCCCATGTGCACATTCAAATCATTGACAGAGTCTTTAAAAATACCGTCACCTTAGCTGGGTGTGGTGACGCACGTCTACAAACACAACTAGTAGGAAGACCAAGGCAGGAGAATCATGAGTGTAAGGCCCACTTGGGCAACTAGTGAGACACTGTCTCAAAAAACAAAAATACTGACGCCTCAAAACCACAATGAGATACCACCTGACAGCCACTAGGATGGCTACTACATTTTTAAAAACAAACAGAAAATAGCAACTGTGGGTAAGGATGGAGAGAACTTGAAACCTTTGTGTACTGTTGGTAGGAATGGAAAATGGTACCCCTGCTGTGGAAATCAGTATGGTGATCTCTCAGAACATGAAAAATAGAATGAAGATATGGTCCAGCAATCCTACTTCTGGGTACATAAACACACACAAAAAAGCTTAAACTGGGATTCAAACTGATATTTGTATATCTGTTTTCTTCATTCACCATATTCAAAAGGTGGAAGCAACCCAAGTGTTTTAGTCAGCTATTTCAGTGCTGCGACTAGAAGTAGCTGATCAGCACAATTATAGAGGAGGAAGAGTTTATTTGAGGGTTCATGGTTTCAGAGGTCTTAGTTCATAGAAGGTCAGCTCCATTCCTTGAGGTTCAAGGTGAGGCAGAACTTCATGGCGGAGAGGGAAGCAGCTTGCATCATCAGGGAGCGGAGAGAGAGAGACAGAGAGAGAGAGAGAGAGAGAGAGAGAGAGAGAGAGAGAGTTCACTCCAGATACAAAATCTATACCCCAAAATATATACCCCAAAGGCACACCTCAATTCCAATCTCCTCCAACCACACCCTATCACTTCAGTTACCACTCGGTTAATCCCTGTCAGGGGATTAAATCACTGATTGGGTTAAGAGTTTTACAACCAAATAATTTCTCCTCTGAACCTTCTTGCATTGTCTCACACATGAGCTTTGGGGGAAACCTCATATCCAAACCATAACACCAAGTATCCAGTGATGGATGAATAGATAAATAAAATGTTACTTACCCATACAATGGAATCTTACTCAGAATTGAGAAGAAAGGAAATTCTGACATGTTACATGAGCCTCGAGGTCATTATGCTAAATGAAATACACCTGTCACAAATGGACAAACACCTTATGATTTCAATTATAGGAGGTAAAGTAGTCAGATTCAGACTGAAGGTAAGATGTGGTTGCCCGGGGCTGAAGGGAGAAGGAGATGGGGGATTACTTTTAATGAATATAGAGTTGTAGTTTTATAAGATAAAGAGTTCTGGATATGGATGGTGGTGGTGGTGGTGGTGGTCACACAACAGCGTGAATGTAATTAATGCAACTGAACTGTACACTTAAAAATGATTAAGATAGTAAATTTTATGCTGTGTGTATTTTACCACAATTAGATTATATATATATAATTAGATTATATATAATATGTTATATATTATAATTGTTGTTAAATATAACAATTAGATATGTAATTAGATATGAACATATGTGTGTATACACACACATGTATATCAAATACACACACACACACACTGACACCAGCATCAGACTAATTGAATCAGCCTGCAATAGTGGGCCTGGGGCTTCTGTGCTTTGCAAAAGCTCTCCATTTTCTATTGAGAAGTTTCTCTCTAGAACAACATGTCCTTCTCTGGCCCTAGTCCCTGGAAACACTCATCTTCAGTACCAAAATGTGATTCGCTAGTTTGGACCAAAATAAAAACAAAAATCACTGGCATCACCTCCTACGGATAATTCTCTTGAGCATATTCTTGAAGAAAAGAAAAGAAGCTTCTGTCTTGGGTTTGCTGACAAGAAAGAATCGTCTGTGTGCTTATTCTATTCTGAAACAAACCTCACTCTGAATTCTCTGACCCAGGAAAAAAAGCTCTGGTATCTGGAGAAAGCAAATGGATCCCAGGCTCCAATCAAGGGAAGAACGCCTGGGGAACCAACAGAACATTATGTTACTGTATAAATTTCTGGTGAGGTTTCAGCCTGCAGCATTGTCCTGGATTCTATGCAAAACGCCAGGGATGCTGGTGAATTGGAAGGTGACTTGGATAATCATGGGCCTCGGGCCTCACTGTGATGATGAAGTTAGAGAAAAAAAGATTCACAGTCAGAAGAAGAGAGGAAATGAAGGAAGAAGAGGTTTATGGAGTGCGCCAGAGGATGGAGGAGGGAATTTGTCGCAAAGAGTCTGAGCGGCTGATAGCGCACTCTTAAAACAATTAGTGTGCATTTTCTTCTGCAAAGAAATAACAAGAAATTCAGTTGAGGAAGGGAAGGACTTATGGAGAGATGAGGATCTTTAAAATCTTTTATCTTTGCTGCTGGTGAGGGGATAGGGGTGTTTCCTTCTCATTCTGGACACTTCTATTGCCACGCTTGTAAGTTGGGATATCATTTGGGTCAACACTATCTAATGGAATTTTATTCAGTGATGGAAATGTGCCCGTGGTGTGTTGAAACTCTTCTTACTGGGTCATTGGAGCTGATTGTTACATTTTAAAGAATTTCATAAGGTGGTTGTTAAGCACTAAAAATTAAATGGCGTAAACAAATTGTGTAAATTGTATAAACTCAAAAAACTCAATTATCTTACTGCATTTCACTACTACATATATACTGAGATTTGCACTGTCCTACGTGGTTACTGGTAGCCATATATAACCATTGAGTACTTGAAAGTGGCTACTGTGACTGAAAAAGTGAATTTTAAATTAAGCTTTAATTTTAATTAATATATATGTAAATGGACACATGCCGCTAGTGGCTACCATAATTGAAAGTACAGATGTAGGGCTTTTACAAAATGCAAGAACTGTTCTCAGTACGAATGACTGATAACTATCACCAGATCTGTTATCTGAAGAGTATTTCAGATGCTAAGTGAATATCTGTCCCCCTCACTTCAATAATTTTGGTTTTTATTATCAGATCACTTGGATCTGACCTCAAGTTAGCTGGGAGGACAGCGACGGATGGAAGAATAGCTGAGAGCGTTGGAGAGAGAAAATTCATTCAGCGCTTTGTGACCCTGCATGCCAATGCCAGCAGGGAAGCTTTGAGCATGAGGTCGCGCCAGCCATCCTGTGAGCTGAAGCCAAAAGACAAACACGTTTGCCCCGCCTCCAGTGGCTTTGGATGCCGCCATGTCTTCCGTAGACATTTCTGGGGTTCACTCAGAGTTCAGAAACAACACTAGTCTCCTCGGATTGGGAGGCAACTCTAGCTGGGGTCTCCTTCTTCAGGTTCCACCACGATTCGACTCTCTTTGCTTTCCCAAACGGGCTAAGGTCTGCCCTGCTCAGACAGCTGGCAAAGGGTGGACAATTAGCCCTTAAAGCTAATGCCTCCGCTGAGCTCAGCCCCCGTCCCCGGCCCCATTCCCCCAGGTAGCTCCCTGCTGGAATTTTCCTGCAGGTTTCAGAAAGGATGCATTAAATTATAATCACTAGCTGTTTTGTGAGCAGCCTTTTGTGACCAATAATGACTGTAATGAGAGCAAAGAAAAAGGGAAAATGGGATGATTGAAGCTCTCTGGGATGCTTTTGCTGAGCGTTTGTAAAGCAACATAAACAGACAAATAGGGCCCTTCTTCGCCCATTAATTTGTATCTATGTTTTCATTTGTCACTGAAAAGTGAGTCTGTTTATTAGACATCTGCTAGACAACAGAGACCACTTTACTTAACCTAAGGTGGGATCTGAGAGACGGCAAGAGTCACGTGACTCGCCTCCTGCAGCCTTGCCTCCCAGTCTTGCTTATAAATTAGTCAGCTCTGCAAGTCCTGCTATGTGATTAAACTAAAACTACAGCTGGGGATCTTCCCATGAAAGCTTTGACATCCTAATAAACCTGCCTCCCGCTTCCGAGAGCCCGAGCTTCTGACTTTTTGGACCAATCTGGACCACTGAAACAGCTTTTTAATATCCTCCTAGAAAGACTGCAGTACACCCATGGTCTCAAATCTTCAGTGACTCCCTAGTCTCTGCAGTTTTAAATGAGTTTCAAGAACCTCTGCAGGGTTGATGTCATGTAACTATGCAATTCAATGGTAAGTGTGTACTATGGTTTGGATGTAAGGTGGTCCCCTAAAAGGTCAAGTGTGAGAAAATGCAAGAAGGTTTAGAGTAGACATGATGGGGTTATGAGAGACTCAATCCAATCAGTAAATTAATTCCATGCTAGGGATTAACTGAGTGGCAACTGAAGGCAGGTAGGGTGTGGCTGGAGGAGGTGGGTCATTGGGAGTGTGCCTCTGGGGTATTTATTTTGTAGCTGATGAGTGATGTCTCTCTCTGCTTTCTGATCACCATGTGAGCTGCTTCTGCCATGATGTTCTGCCTCACCTTGAGCCCTGAGGAATGGAATCTGCAGCCTATAGTCTGAGGCCTCTGAAACTATGAGCCCCTAAATAAACTTTTACTCCTCTAAAATTGTTCTTTTCAGGTCTTTTAGTCACAGCAGCAAAAAAGCTGACTGAAACAATTTGTGAGAGTGGGGACTTCATATTTGCTCAGTTTTTAAATCATAAGTGGTAAAGTAGATTGGACTTCAAAGGCCCAAAGAGTCTTTTGGACTGGACTGACTCCAAACAAAAAGAAAAGAAATTCAAATGTTTCCATTAGATACTGTTCCTTGGATATGCAGACATAAAAGAGAGAGATAAACAAAAAAAAAAAAAAATTTCATTCTCCAAATAATATTGTTATATTGCATGCATGTACAAATGTAATGACAAATCCCACCACTATGTACAATTATGATGTAGCAATAAAAAAAATAATGTGGAAAAATTTGCATTTGTCTCTAAAGGAATCAATTTCAAATTTCTTTTTAAATAGTAGAAACCTTGTGATAATGTCGATTTCTCTACCAAAAGTTGCATATCAGAAATCCTAGACCTTGGGCCAACCCCACACTAGGTTCCTGAGGCACCTCGAAGACCATACCAACACCAGCCAGAGGAATTCCAGTTTGAAATGAAGAAAGAGAACTGTGATGGAAACAGGCAATCTGAATTCTATCTGCTCTGCCTTCAGAAAGCTGTGTGACCTTAACATGTTGTTTCACTCTCCAGATTTCATCTCTCTCTGTACAAAGGAAACAGGGCTAAATGGTCATCAATGGCTTTTGGTTCCAAAAGTCCATGGTTATAAAGGTGGAATAAACCTTTCCAAGGAAATGGAGACCCAAATTCCTTTCTTCTCATCTTTTGCAAATGAATCTTATATATCAAATGTTTTAACATAACTTCTTTTGGGGTTCATGCCACAGTAAACTGTCCATTACAGAATCAGCAGACCTGGGGGCTGATCTCATGTTTTTATAGGAATTTCTGCTAACTTCTCTTTGTCCTTCTTCAAGAGAAGTTGCTTGATCAAACAAATTATCTCTCCTCCCCAAGATATAATCCAGCGCCAACTGCTCACTGGGGGATATTCTAGAGACTATCATTGCTTCTATTGTAGATGCTCACCAGTTTCTCTCTTTAGAAATAGCACACACAGCCCCTAACTGTTGGAAAGAGCAGCTGCTGATGTCTTATGACTGCATTCTTCAACAGGGATTTCTCAGTGCCATAGGGAATTTCCTAGGTTTATGTCCTTGGACAGAATTAAAGATGGCATCAAATTCTTTATTACTCCTCCCATTGAAGTGGAATTAAATCTCACACACTCACCTTGAATTCTGGGAAATTTCTATGATTGCTTTGATCAGTAGAATTCAGCAGAAATCATTCTGTTTCAATTTCTGGGCACAAAACGTAGGAGACTCTCGGGTCGGGTTATGGTTCAGTGGTGGAGCACTTGCCTGCAAGTGTGAGGTACTGGGTTCGATTCTCAGCACTATATAAAATAAATAAATAAATAAAGATAGTGTGTCCCTCTACTGCTAAAAATATCTTTTTTTTTTTTTTTTTTTTTTTTTTAAAGGAGACTCACAAAGTTTACTCTCTTTCATTTGGAAGATTTTTGGGAACTCTGAGCTACTATAAAAGAAGCCCAGCTATTCAGAGACAACCATGCTAGAAAAGCCACATGTAGACAATTCAGTTGAGAGTCTCAGAAGAGCCTGGCCTTCTAGTCCCATCCACCAAAGAGGCAACCATGTGAGAGAAGCCATCTTGGACCCTCCAGACCAGCCTCATCTCCAGTTCAAATGACCCTGCCAATGATGTTTGGATCTGAAGTGTCAACCAGGTGAACCCTATGTGAATTCTTGATCCACAGATTTGTAAGATTTGATAGAATGCCTTTGAGTTTTGGATAATTTTGTTGTAGAGCAAATCAGAACTGGAATATGCTTCTTTCCCTAGGGAAGTTCATGGCCAGCGAGTGGCTATGGCTTGGTAGAAAGGCTGGGCTCCTTTCTCAATTTTGGATGCTCTAAAGTGCTTTCTCAGCTCTAGAGCTTCCTGAAGGATGGGCTGAGGACTTGTTTGCAACTGTCTTGAGGATCAGCCCTTCTCAGTCTAACCCTCCCTTCCTTGCTTCTTACATGTGTACCTCCCAGCAAAGCTTGGCACACAATCCACGCTCCATCTCAAAGTCTTCCCAGGGAGCCCAGTATAAGAAAACTTCACATTTTGTTTTCTTCCAGTGAATTTTCTGTTTCTTTTTCTCTTCCTTGCTTCCCTTTGGGCTTAAGTTGTGTTGCAAGATTCTAACAGCTATAGCTATAATATTTAGAGTCTTGGGGGTGGTCAATTTGTATTTGTGATGAGCTCTTGTTTAATAGAAGAATCAAGGGAGTTTTTAAGAAAAAGTAAATTACTTGATTTTTAATGGTGGTATGGAGGACAGGCTGAGAGAATTCTAAGCCCCTATGATCCAAGCCATGCCCAAGAACCTTTCATCTTTCTAGTACCTGTAGAAAATTAGTTGGGAGCTGTAGGAACTCCATGCTTCACTGACTGAAATAAATGCAGAAAGAAATATGGGGTTTTAGCATGAAGAGATCCAATCTGGTGTTTCTGGATTTTCCATTGGAGTAGAATTAATCTAGAGTTTGGCTGAGTAATTAATAAATTCAAAGACAAATATTTGGATTGTGCTAGTTTGTAGCTCTCTGCATACTGACCTTGAGTATGTTCTACCCAGGCAATACCAAATTGGAGTAAGTGATACAATTTTTGCTTTCTGAAGCTTTCGCTAAATATGCAAAGCAAAAGAAGCGTTATGAAGTAGAACATTACCTGGGGAAAGAAAATATAAACACAGAAACTTGAAAACAAAAGGACACAATCTGTATTGTGTGTTTTTCACTGAATTTTTGAGTGAATGAGGTTGACCTACTCCTCTACTTTATTTTTTATTAATTTTTATTGACTTATAATCGATAATACTTTTTTGCTTTGGTATTCCCAGCCTCAGAGTCCTGAGATGATTCCCTGCATCCCTTTTCTCTCTCTTCCCTCTTTAGCCTCCTGTTTGTTCTTCCTTGCCTACGAAGCACATGGACAAGATGGGTACCATATAAATTCCTGGCAGGAGAGACCATGGAGTGAATTGCTCCAGATCAGCTCTGCTGCCTTTAAGTAACAGATTTCTTTTCTTTTTTTTTAAACCCCTTGCAATCTCATACATCCCCATAATCCCAGCAAGCTAAGACTAGAAAAATTCTAGAAATAAAAATAAAATTTTTGAAGTTGATGCTCTATTTGAATATTTTCTCCCAAAAGTTCTAGAATGCCTGTTTGATCCTTGCTTGATGGTAAACATAGGTACAACATAAATTCCTTGCTTTTAATTGAGGGAGGATGCTAGGAAAATAAGTCAGTGAAGAATGACCAAACTTCAGCCTTTGGGAACCTTCCCAGTGCCCAGGGTAACATGGAATCACTGGCATAGGAAGCACAGCAATGCTTAGCACAACTGTGGAACTACAGTGGGCTACAGAGCTAGATCTGAGAACTAAGAACTTCATGGCATTTCTAGGATGTCACCTGTCACCATTCTAACTGCCACCACACAAGATAAAATTTTATTTAATGTGAATCCTGGTTTGGTTTTTCCCTTTCGTCTTCCTTGGTTTTAGACTCACTCTTTGTTCTGAGATGACTGGAACTAATTTCAGCCACACCCGCAGTTTTCTGGGTGAAGAGAGGACATCTGACAGAATTAGCATGAGTCCCACATCTGTGAGTCCTGTGGATCCTCTTTCAGGGCACCCTGCTCTCCAGGTTGTCAAGTTTCCATACCAGACATCAGAGCTGTGGCAGCATGAGGTTCCTGGGGCATCTGAGAAATGCAAAGTTATTTCTCCTGAAAATCTTTTCGAGGACACAGGAGCTCAGGGAAGCTCTCCTATGAGGTGTGCACCTCAATTTACCTAAAGCTTTTCAAAGCCAAGATGATTCTAATTCTCTCGAATTTTCATGAATGCATATATGATGTGCAATACAGCAATCTGGGGAAGATGGGACCAATCAATCAAACAAATACCAAATTTCAAAGGGACCTGGAATCCCTTTGGTCCCTTTCCTTTCTCTTAACCCCACTTTCCTGGAAAATGGAGGGAGAGGCTGGAAACAGCTCTTGGGGGAGGGGAAGTCAAATGCCTAAGAGGGAGCCCTGCATGGCTTTTCAGTAATACGGAGGTCAGCACTGTGTTCAGACCAGGGCCAGTCAGTGACACAGGAGACTCTAGGCAATCAGATACAGCCACCTTAAGACACACCAGCTCACACCTGTTCCCTGGGGTTACCTCTGAGGTTTCCTAGAGAACAAAGAGCTCTTTCTCCCCTCTGTACCTCCACATGGCCTTGCTGCCCAACCTGGGGCCCAAGACCCACAGTGTGGGCCTCCCATGAGAGCTTGTTAGAAACACACAAGGCCACTCCCAGACCAAAGAATCAGAATATCTGCCTGTGAACAAGTGCCTCTGGTGAGCCTCATGCATAATACAGTTTGAAACCACTGGTATGTAGGAAGTCCCTCCTTACAAGTCACCCTACTGTACTGAGGAGCCTCAGTACCTGCCTCAGGTGTCTGCCTCACCGTCACCTCCCAGCCTCCATCCCTCACAAATCCTTCCCACCCAGCCATCTGTGTTCTGCACTATGCTTTGCATAAGTTGTCACAGCCTGAATAATTCTGTCTCCATCATTATTGTCCCACTGTGTCTCCTGAGCCTGGCCTGCAGGGACCTCTGAGATCTAGGCCTACCTGAACCCCCTGCCCAGCTTGACCACAGCAAGCAGCTGGCATGCTTCAGTGTGCCAGCTGGGGCCCTTTCAGACTTGTCACTTGAGCAGGCACAGTGGACTTTTAGGGTGGCTAGCCGTGAAAACTTTTCTCCTAAGAGTCTTATTGACAAAAACAGGTGACCGTGTGCACTTACCCGAGGAGGAAGTTTACTCTAGCTTCTCACCCAGAAGAGCCCTCAGCCTATTTCTGTTCCAAGTTTATACCGTCTGGCAGAGAATGTCATTGGGATTCACTTGCCAACTTGACAATTATTTATGAACATGCCGGGGTTCAAAAAAAAAATCACAGACTGATAAAACTGCTTTTTCTGAGTATCCACGGTAAACTTCTTCAACATTGCAAAGAAAATTCTCTCAAGAATAGTGACCAAAATAACCTAGATCTGATTAGCTTATTCACCTTAAATTTGTTTTTGTTCTGAGGATGAAAATAAACCCTCACACAATATGACAACGGCAGTAAATACTTTGTTTTGTTTTTACTGAAAGAGAAAAAAATTGACTTTAATTTGAATACTAAACCATCCAGAATATCTAGCCGAAAACATGTCCTCATTATTTGCATTCTTACATTTGGCTTGTTATGCTTTTGGCATATCTGCTGATATCGCTTGCAATATTTTTTCATTTCATATATTAATATTTAATATTCTTTAAACATTGTTCAACCTTAATGGTTGTCTAATTTCTGTTTTTCATCCACAGAGAAGCTATTAATTTATGAGCATATAGGGCAATAAGTAATAATTTGCATGAATGCCTTGAACAGATATGCTTCCATAGGCCACCCATAGCATAGACTGGGAAAGGGGTGATACCATCTATTGGCCAAGCTCCAATGAACACTGCTTTACAAGAAGCAGAAAAAAAGTTTTTTAATCCATGAAGAAGTCTACTAAGTGAAAAGTCAACAGAGATGACAGGGACTGGGTTGTTTCTGCTCCTCTTTTGTGTGAGCTTTGCAGTTCCCTGCTGGAAAAGATGGATGAAATGGCAAAGCCAGCAGCTCAAGTGCTTTGTAGGATCCAAGCTGAGCCAGTCCTTACCTGAGGCCCAGGCTTTCTTCCTCTCCCACCCACGACCTGTCTACAGAGAGCTGTGCCCACACAGTGCCAGCTGAGCAAGCCCCAAACAAGGTCAGTTGGGTCACAAAAATGAATCCATGAGCCAGTCAAACCAGGGCTTTCACAACATTTGCTCCCGCCCCTGGCCACTGGTAACAGTTCCTGATGTGTAGATTTGACAAAGGCCCTGGAGCAGCACAATGGCGCCTGTGTCCCATGTTCATGCCAGAGCTGGAGGTACAACTGGAGGTGAGACGCTACTTGCCACTTTCCATTGAAGAGACGTGGAGTTAACTGCTCTAGAGCAATCTCAACATTCCCCACAGGAAGGTGTGGATGTTAGTCCCCCAGGGCCAGGAAGCCAAGGATGAAGGCCATTACCCTTTCCACCAATTCTGGCCCTAATTTCTTCCTCTCCCCAGTCCTCATGCCAATCCCCTGCAGTTAAGTTGCCTAAGATCCACAATTTACAGTCACCTCAGGACAGACGCCACTCTGACACCCCGAGGTAGATAATTAAAGTAGTTACCCTCACAATTTAGAAAAGACAAAATAATTTTTCCTCAATTATCTGCGTGCTACAGTCAGTCTTTTCAAGGAGCTATGTGATTGCTATAATTCCCTTTTTAACTTTTTTTTTCTCATCCTGAACAACCTTATAGGTAATCGTAGAGTTTAATAAGACCCAGAATTAGTGCCCACATTAATAAAATCTCATCTCATAATCTAGTATTTTGACATTCAAAAAACATCTAACAGAAGACCAATCTTCTGACTGTTCAGGATGTTAAACTACCTATTCAGACTTCGTGAAACCCAAGAACCTAAGTTTTAAATCAGGCTCCTAAAACATCATCCCTCTCTCTTTTGCTGAATTCACACCATGACTACAGGTCTTTGGGGTGTGTTTCTCCTTAAGCAAATATTGAGATAAATGAATTAGTACTTGAATTATGAACATGAGTAATTTAAGGAGTCTTTGGTCTCCTTGTTGTGAATGGAGGGGATGATTTCTGTTGGTTTGTTGTTTTGGGTTAAAATGTTTATGCACTGAGAAAGCATGAATGGGTATAAGTTTATCCATGGGCAAATCATTTGTTGTTGAATATAAATCAGCTGTGACATTGCATTTTCAACTCATCGCCAATTCATTAATAAAAGAGTTTTGCCACTTGGCATTAGGTGACATAAGTAGCTAAATTTGAGGCTTAAGATTTAGGGTTCTCTTATTGAAAACATAATTAGTATATCATTTTGATTTGGCATAGTTCATAGGAACTGATCATATTTTTCTTCCTATAAGTTATAATAATTTAAAGCAACTTCTCATATCATGGACTTCAAGTGCAAGGTGATCTACTGTTTGCAACGCTAAGCCAACTAGAGAAGGCAGCCCAGGGCTTGACGAATTATGGTGCATGGACTAAATCTAGCCAGCTGCCTGTTTTTGTATGTCCTGTGAGCCTACAGCAGTTTTTACATCTTTAAATTGTAAATAAAATAATAATAATAATCAAGAGACTTGAAGAATAACTCTGTGGTCAAGGACATGCTTAGCCAAACCTTAGATGGCCAAACCTTAGATATAATCCCCAGTACCAAAAATACAAAAGAAAGAAAACAAATTTTAAAAAATCAGAAGATGTTTATTACTTTGTGACATGTAAAAATTATATAGCATTTAAATTTTGCTTAATGTCCTGGAAGTTTTATTGAAACACCAACCTCACTCATCTACACCTCCTCTAGGGCTGCTTTCTTGCTATAATGACAGAAATGTGTAGTCGCAGCAGAGATCTTATGGCTCTGTAAGCATAAAATATGTATTACTTGTCTCTTTAAAGGAAAAGACCTGCCCGTGGTCATCATGGAACCACCACAGAGACTAAGCAAGAGTCACCAGACAGTACACAGAAGCTCTGAGTGGGTCAAAGCAGAAATTAGGATCCCAGATTCACCAGTCCAGTTCAGGTGCAGGTATAGAAATATCCAGGTTAGGGACATCTGTCCACAGCCTGCTCTAGCAAGGGCCTGTGGTGAAGGGGATTCAGGCTTCATCTGCGATTCCTTGTGGTCAGGACATTCTGCAGTTCCAGAATCCACAGGGCAGCCTCTTCCTGACAAGGAGGATGAGAAAAGGTAAGTTGGGAGGGGATGAAATGGTGAAGCCATGACTTCATATATGTTTTCAAGCTCCACAGAATCCATTTCTGTAGCAAGCCGCTTTCAAATGGGAGGAAGTAATCTACCAAGATCACTCCAATAATATTCCTATCAGGTGGTGGTTTGAGACAGGATAGGGTTTTCCAAGAATCTTGAGATTTTCAAACGAAACTCTAACAAATAAAAATAAAAAGTTTTAAAAACCTCTAGCAAAATAAAAAAAAAGGAGAATTCAGTGACTACATTTTTTCCCCTTAGGAATAAAATGTCACTAAATTGCACTTGCTGAACATAAAACAAGACTAGTTTAAAAAAATGTAGATTTTTTGAATGAAGTTAACTATTTTCAGACATAAATCATATTTTAATGTTAAGAACTCACTCAATATTGCCTCAAAGGCACCAAATGTTAGCGATAGATAGGTATGCCAGTTTTGGAAGCTGGAATAAATAAATCCATTTGTTCTTGTAAATATGTTAAATACCCAGTATCAAATAACAGTTACAGTATTACATTGCATCATCTCTATAGGATTAATTTGTTCAGCAGAGAAAAATTTAAAGCTAAATTATACCAAATTCTGATTTAATTTTTTTCTAATTTTTCAAGAAGTTTTCAAGAACCAGTCCTTTGATCATCATGGAAAGGAAATGTGTTTTAGAAAATGTCCATAAAGGTCCAGGGTATTTGGGATTGTATAGACTAAAACTGAGTTGTCCTAAATAGCAAATAAAGCAGGAGAGTAAATGTTCCCCTCTGCCCACTAGCCTTTATCAATTCCTTCCCAAGTTCTCTGTTAGATCATGATGCTGCGTACTGATTTGGTTACTCAAGAACAATTCTCACACTTGCCCTGTATTTCTAATTTCAGATGAGTGTTTTCCACCTCTCTGATTATTCTGCTTTGCCTGGTTTTGCCTATCACCCACATTCACCAAAGAATTTTCAGGGTATCATTCCTCATGTCCTTCCTGGTCTCCTAAATAGAAAGTGCACCCTGTTGACACAGTGGCACATAGACAGCTGCATGTTGCTATTGGAAAGCTACATCAAAAGCAATGATCAAACTGTAATAAATTGTAACAATCCACATTTATAAACTTTTGAATCTGTGGGGCTAACCTGATCTGACTGCGCCAGCTGAGGTCAGGCTGAAGGTAGGTAGATAGAGATTCTGGTTTGGGATGGGCTTGCCCACATGTCTGAAGGACCAGCAAGCTGTTGGTTGATCTAGAATGACCAAACTCTTCAATTGCAGGCATGTCCTTGTCATGAAGATGACCGAGGACAAGAGTGAGCAAGCCTCAGTTTTTCCTTGTATGCAACTGACCATAGAGAAGAGCAGGAGTTTGGCACATATCCTTGTTTGTTGGAAGTAGGTCAAAGATAAATACAAACACCTGGAATTACCAGTTTAAAAGAAAAAGACCCATATTGTATCCACCTACAGAAAGGTACCAGGCAATTGCTGCATTCCCAGTAAGGGCAACTAACCCACAGTCCCACCCCTCTATGGATATAACTACCTGAACTCTTATGTTCTGGATGAAGTAAATCTAAACCAATTAATACCTAAACCAACATGACTAAAGTAATGTACACAAATTCCCTGTGAAGGGAGAAAATGCAGTTGTCCCTCAACCCTCTAAAGTTTGTAGTTCAGATAGGAGTCCTATAACAAAAGTCAGACTAACAAGAGAAAAACAAACAAGTTTATGAACATGTGCAGTGCATTCATGAGGAAGAAACCTGAGTTAAAAGTAATGTGAGGCCGTGGTTTAGGTGTCTGGCTTACAATAGGTATGACGAAGAACAACAACATTTAGAGGTGTGGCAAGACAAAGGCTCTGTATTCCCAGTGGCAGGAAGCTGCGGGAAAGCAGATACAAGGGAAGACACGAATGAAGCACAGTTTTCTCGGAGATTCCCTGGCTCTGTTGTCTCTGAGGTCATAATGGTTTTCTGCAGTCACAGTGAATTTACATTCTGTTTTTAGGTGGAAAGTGGTAGGGAAGGATGGAAAAACCTTTAGTCTTTGTAAGTCTCTCTCCCAATGTTCCACAAACCGAGAGAGGGCAGGGAGCTCCTCTGTATCTTAATTGTCGTATTTGGGGAAGAAATATTTTGGTCTCCCTCATCTGAGAATGTGAATACTAATGGTGTTGGGGACATAGAGGCACTAGGGTCCATTTGGCTCTGATGAAGGAATTGCTGTCTTGCTTTCTTTTTTATTGAGAGGGGGGAAAAAAAAACATATAACAAGACCAATGCTCTTCCAAAATTGTAAGTGTGTAGTTCAATACTGTTTACTGAAAGTTGTACAACGGTTTTACAACTTTTCCATGTTGCATGACTAAAACTCTATACCTGATAAGCAGCATTCCCCCATGCCCTTTCTTTCAACCCCTGGCAAGCACCTTTCTATTTTCTGTCTGTAAGTTTGACTATTTCAGATATCTCATGTCCATGGAATCATGCAGTATTTGTTTTTCTGTATCTCGCTTATTTCACTTAGCATAACGTCCTCAAGTTTCATCCATGTTGTAACATGTGACGGTATTTCCTTCTTTTACAGATGAATGATATTCTATTGTGTATATATACCACATTTTCTTTTTCCATCCATTCACTGATGGACATTTAGTTATTTCCATTTCTTGGCTATTGTGAATAATGCTACAATGGACAAGTGGGTGTAGCTATTCTTTCAAACTTCTGATTTTAATTCTTGTGCATAAGTACCCAGAAGTGGAAATGTTGACTCATACAGTAGTTCTATTTTTAATTTGTTTGAGGAGTCTCCATGCTGTCTTCTATGACTATATAAATTTGCATTCCCAACAGCATACAAGTGCTTCAATTTGCACACATTCTTGCTCACACTTCCTAATTCTGTTGGCTTTTGGTTTTGTTTGTTTTTGTAAAAACCTTTCTAACAGGTGTGAGGGGATAGCTTACTGGTACTTTGATTTACATTTCCCTCATGATTAGTTATGTTGAGCATCTTTTCATAGATCATGATTTCTTACCAACATAATTGGTAGGTACCACATCAATTTTACATAATTGGAAAAAAAGAAATAGGTTCTGTTGGTATGTACTCAAAAGAGACACAAATTTTAAAAAATCACTTTATAATGCTGGCTAAATGCTTAACAACAACACAACAAAACTGCATATACTGCTAAACAGAAAACTTCAAAAATTCCTATTCATCTTCCTGTAACTGAGAGCCTACCTTTATATAGGAATTTTCTATCCAGTATCTGCAGAATTAATATTCAGTATTTAATCTCTCATTACTCCTCAGAGACACAAAAATTGCTATCATGAGTATTTTCCATTATTGCAAACAGGAAGGGAAAAAACACAAAGGAAATTCACATGAGGGAGTGGTCATTTACATGAGACTAATTCATGTAAATGGGTTGTGCTCGTGTCACATTGACATGTGAACATGTTACACACTCACCCCCAACTCATGACAGACTACATAATTTTGGGGGCCCAGAGCAATATGAAATGCCAGGCCTTTGATTTTGAAATCACTAAAAGTTTCAAGACAGCAATACAGAGCATTAAACCACATGCCCAGCCTTCTAAACAGAGGGCCCTGTGTGAATGCACAGCTCAGAGGCACAAGAAGGCAGCCTGGCCCCTTCCTTTGCCACCATGGTAAGAAAAAAACCTCTATTTCTATTTTGCTTACCTGTCAAATACTGGGAAAAAAAAAAAAAAAAAAAAACAAACTCATAACCAGTCCTGTGCTCCCAAAGAACTGGCAGGAGGGGTAGATAAGGCCCTTAGAGTCTACTGAAGAAAGGAGTCCACAAGTTGGAACCAAGTTTTTCCTAGAAAACGTCAAGTGATTGCTTAGTTCCAACATCCAAACCTTTCCTTTGGGGCTGGAGTTTTGCAGTCAGCCACAGCTGGGCTACAGAGCAGAGCTACCAGTTTTCTTGATAAGTAATTTTTTGGCAAACATTGCCAGGAGAGAAAAGTTACTGAGAACTAGACAAGCACAGAGTGTCCCCCAGTCCATGCAGGGGAGGCTTCAGGAAGACCCAGCTCGAGCCTGGCTTTCCCATGCTCTGTATCACCCTTAAGTAATGCAATAGTTGAGAGTGAGAAGGGAATTTCAAAGAACAATGTGAAATCATCTTTTCTAAGTGCATGCAATTAGAAACGAGCCTAAGAATTTCACAATAAGAAGGGCATTTTGAGAAACCCAGTTTTTCAGCCCTTACCACTTAAATGATCAGAGGAAGTAGCCCTGAGCTTGCAGTGATTTATAAAGTGACTCTTCATCTATTATTGTTGTCACAGATTTATTCCTTATGCTTTTATTTATTTAAAAAAAACATAACCAACCATCAGTCAGATCCTGAATGACTTGTTCTTGATTCTGCAAATTACATTAATGACATAATTAATAGCTTCAATATAAAAACTATGACTGTCAGATGGACACAACATCTAATCAATGGGAACAAATCATTTTCTATTATGTTTAATGATTCTCTCAAGAAAGTGCATCTAAGAAAACAAGAGTCAATGAAGAGATCGCACATATTGTCTCTTTTATCAGTAGAATTGAAAACAAAGGTTTTCTTTATTGTGTGAATTCCAATCATTGCAAACCACCTTTTGTACTCAGAGAAATTGGAATGTAAGGAGAGGACTCTAATTTTCATGTCATAAAATCCCAGCACAACCTAAAATTATCTCCTATTATATCTTTTGGTGACTGTCCAAATATTCTGAAAATCAGGAGTAATTTTTTTTTCAAGAAAATTCTGATTTCATTCAACCACATTATACACGATAGTGAACTCAGAGTCAAAGACCCCACCATAGTCCTGCCCTAATGTTCTCCTCTGTGAGTTCTTGGAAGACCAGAGATGCCCAGCCAGATGGTGACTGGTGGTGTGGGAGAAGATGGCCGTCTGCTACTCAGAGCTGCAGGGGCACCTTAGAACCTTGCCTCTGCTTTGAATTGGTCTGCCTAGCTAGGGAGGGTGTCTTTGAACTTTGAGCTACCCAACAACATGAAATGAAACCACAAGTTAGCTCTCATTGTTGCTTTTGGACAAAGTCTGGGCATAAACAATTTGGTGATACTGCAAGGTTGCCCCCAGCTTAGGGGCAATCGGAAAAGCGATGCGGAAAATCAGACACCAGCAGTCGCAGCCTGGATTATGAGGCTAACGAAACATATTAGCTTATTAAAGATATAAGCATCCTCTTCTCTTTGAGGCTAATTTCATCTCATAAGATGCCCTATCTAGAGTTTTTATATGGGGATCACTCCCCAACTTTTGTCTTAACTTGGTCCTTTTGCAAGGTCATTTGATTTTGCCTGTTATCATGAGATAAGGTTTTTTCTGCTTCCAAGTTTCTCCTTGTCTTTGCCCAGCCACTAGCCTATCCTTCCTTCTCTAGTACCTCACAGTGACTCCATGACCAACTGTCTACTTCTTTATGACTCCTCTGCCCTTTTTCTCATTTAATGTTCCCAAGGGAGCATGGGGTCTATCTAGGTCCAGACATAAGCTTTGCATTTTCAGGAATATGGTTTATATCAGTTTACCCAGAATTTATTTACATGAACCAAAGCCATGAGAGTCATAGGCCAAAATAAATTTTCTTTATTTTTTACAGCTTTATGAATTTCTAATTAGCAGGCAGGCCTCTGAAATCATCATACAGATAAGTTTTAATATTTTAGGGCAAATATTTCTCAAAAATTCTTTTCATAATTAAATAGACTTAACATATTTTCTTTCATTATCAGAGATTTAAGATATCCTCTTGGAAATCTGCCGACCCATTTTTCTTTCTTCACTCAGCATATTTTATTTTATTGTGTAATACACATTCATTGCAAGCAATTTAGAAGTGCTGAAGATGGCCTAGGGAGGTCGTGATTCATTCTCTCTGTTGTAAATGTACATGGTTAAGTACTCCTTATCTAAAGCGTTTAGGACCAGAAATGTTTTAGATTTCAGACTTCTTTTGGATTTTGGAATATTTTCATAGACATAATGGGATATCTCAGAGATGGGACACAGGTTCAAACATGAACTTAATTTATATTTCATACACACCTTATCCACATAGCCTAAAGGTGATTTTAAGCAATATTCTTAATAATTTTATGCATGGAAGAAAGTTTGGGTACAATAAACCATCAATGTCACATTAACACTCAGAAAACATGATTTTGGAGGATTTCTGATTTGGGATTTTCAGATGAGTGATGCTCAACTTGTAGTAATAATAATAGATCAAATATAGAAGGAGGAAATGCAAACTTAGTCTGGCTTCAAATTCAAAACAGGTATTTTAATGCATCCGAAATGGGACAGAAAATAAAACTGTGAGCTCTGCTGAAAATACAGGTTTGTTGCTGGGCACAATGGTGCAAGCCTGTAATCTCAGTGACCTGGGAGACTGAGGCAGGAGGATGGCCGAGTTTGGCAGGAGGAGGTCAGTCTGAGCAACTTAGGGAGACTCTGACTCAAAATAAAAAATAGAAAGAGCTGGGGATGTAGCTCAGTGGTTATGCACCCCTGAGTTCAATCCCCAGTCCCCTCCACACACAAAATAATAATAATAATAATAATAATAATAATAATAATAATACAGGACTCGAACTCCAAGTCCAGAAGTAGGGAGCAATGCCTCTGATTCCTGGAGAGTAAGGGGAATTTCCAGTGCTTCTATGAGAGGGATGAGGGGGGCTGTCACAGACTCACTGTGTGATTCGAGGATGAGTTGACCTAATAAAAGGGGGCTGAATCAAGCAGCTGCAGAATCACTGGTTCTGTCCCTGGCATCATGGAAAGCTTCAGGCCGACAGGAGCTTTGGTGGCAACCTGAGTCTGGCAGAGCAGGTTTTCTCTCTGTTTTGCTGGAGAGAAGCTGTTGGAGCCATAACGGGCAGACACATGCAAATGGTAATTGTGATGGATTGCTGAAGGCTGAGCATTCAGAATAAGTTCACAATGAGAAATGTAACCACTAGGTAACTATAATATTTCAACAGCTGCTCATGTTTTCTTAAGAAAGAAAGCATAGAATGCTTAGTAGTTGGATAGTTAAGTGTGCAGGGAGTTGAATGATCTTTCTGAACAGGGTATTCATGTGACCAAAAGACATTTATCTCATGTCTACCAATTGTCAGGGACTGCTCCAGGGCCTCAGGTTTCATCAGGAATTTTTTTAAAATAAATAAAAAAGATGACAGAAAGAAATTCTTTGTGGAGTTTATATTTCATGGGGAGAGAGAGATAATAAAGACAGTACCTCTGATAAAATATGTAAATTATACAGTATGCGTTATGGGTTGAGTTGTATCCCCCAGAAGAGATGTGTTGGAGCCCCAACCTCTGGTACTATGGAATGTGAGCTTATTTGGAAACAGCATGTCATCAGTTAAGTGAGAGTGAGGTCAGACTGGAGTGTGAGCAATATGACGGGCAGAGCAGTGGGAGAAGGCCCTGGATGACAGAAGCAGATGCAGGGACAGTGGCCGCAAGCCAAGGATGCCAGGGGTGAGCGGCCACCACCAAAGCTGAGAGGAGGCCAGTAAGGCTTCGACCCAGTGTCTCAGAGGGAGCGTGCTCTGCTGACACCTTGACCTTGGACTTTGGACTTTGGGCCTCTGAAGATGCAAGAGAATAAATTGCTGTCGTTTTCAGCCACCTGGCTTTGGGGACCTGGTCCTGCAAGTCCTAACAGAGTTTGTTAGAGAGTGGTGTGCACCGTGCGGAGGGAACAGGAAAGGCTGCAGGTGGTGGCAGGTTGCAATGCCAGGAGTAAAGTTCAGCGAAGGAGGCTGAGACGGGGGTCGACTGGAAGGGGGTGTGGGATCGGCCTTATGCGTGTCGGGGGGAGCTGTTCTGGCCTGAGAAACGTACTAGGGAACAAGTAAGGCGCTTGAGGCTGGGCAGAGCAGGGAGAGCGTGAGGAGCCCAAGTCAGATGTAAAGTACAAGCCCCGTCCTTCCAGGCTTGACTCTGAACACAGCGAGAAGGCCTGGGGGCTTCTGAACAGTGCAGTGGCACCGTCTTCCTGAAAGGGTTCCTCTGACTGCCCTGCTGAGGACAGACCTGGACAGGAGTTAGAAGCACTGTGTGCAGTGACCCTAACTAGAGAAGACAGCCGCTCTCCAACGTGCTGGCAGAGGCCGGGGAGAAGCTGCTGGAATCTGGATGTAGCTAGAAAGCAGAGGACGAGGTGCGGGCAGCGCTACCTCCCAGGGCGGAAAGGCCCGTTCTGTCTTGGAGAACATTACAGACACCCAGAAAAGGCTTCCTGGTTAGTTTTCCCTTCCCTGCATGTCACAATCAGAACAGCTCTCTCTCTTAAGAACAATTGCCTTGAATAAGTTGTAAGAATTAGATTCAGTGTGTAATGTTTTAAGACTAAAAGCACTGTAGGTATGTGATTTTTGCAAACATTCAGCAGCACACATGGACAGAAAATAAGAGTCTTTTTCCTCCCCTCAGTTTCACAGTTCATCTCTAATCACTGTTCACCTGCACAACCCATTTATGGTATGTCCTCTTTTTTATACAGACATGATCATATGCCTTGCTATTTTTCTCTAACTTAAGCATCTATATCTTGGACATTAATTCAAATCAACATTTACAGAACTGACTGGCTCTTTTTCATGATTGCATAACATCATAAGGTATGCATGATTTAATTAGGATCCATGATTTAATTAGTTTGTCCCTTATTGACTAATATTTTTAAAGGTTAAAATAGACTTTCTAAATAATAGTAGTAAAAAAAGGGAACTTACACATAGCAATTACTACATGTTTGACATTGTTCTAAATAACTCATTCATTCTCACAGCATCCCACTAAGCAAAGACTATTATTATCCCAAATATTCAGGTGAGATCTTTAATGCACAGAGGAGTCAAGTAACTTGCTGAAAGTCAGACAGCTGACAAGTGACAGATTCAGTCCATCTTCTGTGACTTTTCTGTTTCTTTAAACCTTGTGGGATAAAATCCTAGTAGTAAAACTGTGCCATCAAAGGCTATTTGTATTTTAGACTTTGATAATTTCAAGATGCCCTCCACAGATGTGGTGCCAAGTTACAATGAACCGTAAAGGAGAACTTCTCTGCGCACCTTGCATCTTTGCCGGGCCAACGGGCTGAATGGCATCTCATCTGTGTTTTGATCTCCATCTCTTTAATTGTGAGTGAGGCTGAACATTTCTTTGTGTGTTCATTGGCTGTTTGTGCCTACGAACTGCCTGTTCATGTCCTTTACCCGTTTGCTTTTGGGTTGTTCACCTTTTTTATTTGTTTTAGTCAATTCACCTAAGCTCTTTTTATATTAATGAAATAAGCACATTCTTATACACGTTCCAGATGACTCCCTGAGTTTTTTATTTGTCTTTTGCCTTTCAGATCTCTTTACCATGTGAACATTGAACCAATTGATCATGTTTTCATTGTATAGTGTTTGCTCTTCCCAATCCTCTCAGTAAGAACTTTAAAGACCTTCTTTTCCCTACGTGAAGCTGCTTTGAACTAAAATGGCCATCTTACTCTCCCTTTCCAAAGTAATTTTATTCCAAATTAGTTGTATATTTATTTCAAAGGAAATGCATATTATTTTGAATATCTAAAGCCAAACCGGATGGGTTTGGTGGGTTTTCAATTGTTTGCCTTTTCTGCATGTCCTATTTTATTTTACTAATGTTAATTAAGAGCAATGCATCTTAGGAGAGGATGTTCTCTAGTGGAG
Organism: Sciurus vulgaris; assembly: GCF_902686455.1. Lineage (NCBI taxonomy): Eukaryota > Metazoa > Chordata > Mammalia > Rodentia > Sciuridae > Sciurus > Sciurus vulgaris. Next base: position 171,856,425 of record NC_136464.1, read on the forward strand.
GCCACTCATCTCCGTATTCAGCTCCATCTGTTGAATATTTTGATTAAATATTTGGATTAGAATAAAATAGACATGCTTTCCAGATTTAGAAATGGCACAAAATTGGAAGGATTGTTAATATATTAGGTGTCAGATCAATATTCAAATTGATTTTGACAATTTGGAATAATCAGCAAAGCTAATAACATGGAATTTAATAGGGGTAAATGTAAACTTCTGCAACGAGGTTAAAAAAAATGCCTGAATGATAAGACACCTGAGCCATTGGCAATTCAAATAAAATAGTTTCAGGAGTTTAATTTAATGAAAATTGTAATTCTGCTCAATAGACAGAATTACCAGAAGAGCTAATGAGATCTTGAATTACATTAATAGAAATATTTCATCCAGTATAAAAACATTAATAGTCCCAGATGTACGCTTGGCTGGCACGCCCACAGTGACAGCACTGTTTTAGTCCCGAGTGCCGTATTTTAAGAAACATAATGACAAAATGGAGTTTCCGGAAGAATGAAAACCAGATCGTTGTGATATTTAAACTAGAAAATTGATAGGGGAGTAATCATCTTTGGGTATTTAAGTGACCATTAGGTAGAGGCATGATTATGTTCCATGTGGCTACAGAAGACAGAACTGGGACAAATGGACTGAAGTCACAGAAAGGGAAATCTCTGCTCCCTTTAAAAAGACTCCTCCAACATTTGGAACTATTCAAGAACTGAAAGATCGACTTATGAGAAAGTGAGATTTCCATCATCCAGAATAGTCACACTGAATTTTAAGGGTGCTGTAAGTAGAGGCCAGCAATGATTGAGCTCAGAAATAAGATCAGTCCCAGGGAATCTGTTCCATGTCATTTAAGCAGGACCAACGTTTGCAGCTTCCATGTTAGTCCGGCAATAATGCACTTTCAATTATTGGAATTTCTGGAAGCATCAGTTGGGTTGGAAAGAGGAACTGGTTGCAGCCTACCTTACTGGCTACGGGCGAGGAGATGAGTGTGTTCCTGCAGGGGAGTCTTGCAGGAAAAGCAAGTCATCCAGCATGTCTCTTAATGCAGGGGCAGGGAGGCATGAGAAACGATTGCTCGATGATCTTAAGTTTTCCTTTAGTATCTGAGACCCTGAAGCTCTCACCTGAGAAAATGGGAGTAGTTGGTCTGCAGCAGCTGGCAGAGGCTTAGGGAAGGAGTAGCTGGCACTGCAAGTGAAAAGTAGTTTAGCCACAGGAAGCTCTCAAGAGGGGAAGATGGAGACTGGGTTAATAAACAGAGCCAGGAAGAGATAAAAGTGGACCTTGACCACATGGAAGAAAACAGGAAACTAACTTCTGGAAGTAGAGTCCAATAAAGCCAAGACCCTCCTGGTCTTCATGCAGTCTACCTTTCCTAGTACCAGCCCCACCCTCCCCATCAGCACCCAACTGTTTGCAGATCCTTAAACGAGTGGCTCACTCTTTGAGCATCCTCTTTTCTCTCCCTGGAATGCCACTCCATCCTCGACAGCCTTCCTCAGGACACAGCCTCACATCAGCTCTTCTGTGATGCCTGCCCAGGCCTCTCCAGGCAAAGGTAGGCATTCTGTCCTCTGAATTCCAATGGCACCCTCTACATGAGGACTGTATTCCTATAATTATTCTTCACATGTCCAACTCTACCACTAGACCATGCACTCCTCAAAGCTAGGAACCAATTCTATCAATTTTACTGTCACCAGAGTTTAAATTGTGCCAGTTACAATTTGCAACTCCATAGTCATTTGGCAAAGTGAATAAGGTGAAAGAATGAATGAGTCCAAGGGCAGAAGAATGGCTGAGCCCATGCTGGGGATGCAGGTGTCCTCTTCCTTCAGTCAGCCATGGTGAGGAGTGAGCCCTTGAGGGAGCTGAGTAACCCAACTGTGGAGATTGAACTATTTATGGGATAGAGCCACTAGGCATGACCTCATAAGAATTCTCAAATTTTCCTGATATCCACAAGAGTCCCCGGCATTTCGTTTTGCAGAATAAATAAGTTGGTTTGCACTAAATGTACATCAGATAAATGAACAGGTGTAAGAGTAAGTGAATGAAAGCCATTCCATCAAGTGCAGAGGGTTTTCCTGAGTGCAGATGACCCCTACAGGTGTCTGACCACTCTTCTATCAAAGAGTTCATACAACATCCTGCCTCCTCTGTGCAGTCTGGTCGGGCAGGACCTTCCACCCCAGTGGTCACCAGGCTTGACCCGCTTGTCCAAAGTTAGCTGTGTCTCAGCTTCTCCACCGCCCATGTTGCTCTTGGCTCTGCCATCCAGGGAAGAACTGCTATTCAGGGTCCATTCCTGTCCCCCACAATCCATTTTTATATGCAGGCCATGACTCTTGCTCCTTGCCGGCTTGTACTGATGCTTATCTTAAACCTTGTTTTAGCCCTCCAGCAAGTGACCCATCGAAATACAGCCAACACTTACCGAGCACCTGTCACATGCCACATCCAGTGCTCAGATCTGAAGACACTGGGACGAAGGAGACACAGCCTGCTCTCCTGTCGCTCCGGCTCACGCTGGCTTTCGGGGCTCTGGACTCCAGCTTGTGGCCGACTTGTCCATGAGTCCCTCATGAGCCCTGATTTCTCCACACTGTCCCTTTCCCCCAGAAGTTTGCAAATTGCACTTCTCTGAAACCTACCGCAGCAACCTGCTCCACGTTAGTGTCACAGAAGGATAATAAATATTTGTCCGCCAAGTTGGAGCCGGTGTCTTTTCATGGGTTGACGTGACTCGTCTTAGAAAAACGACTTCCAGAGCCTTTGAAAAAGCAGTCTTTGTGCTTTGCTTGGATTGGAAGCAAAATGGGGGATTTGACCCTTTCTACTGTAACACACTCATGAAAGAACTAAATTTTAGAATTTGAAACAGAAATTAAATCACCCCACTTTGTCAGTATTTTCCAACGCAATCCTATTATTTACACACTCTCTCTTTTCCAGGGAACGAGGACTCTGACAACTTTTAGCCACAGTTCCTGGTTGCTTCTTCCTGCTCCTTCCTGGGCTCAGGTTTACAGTGGGATTGTTTGTTGTGTCAGAGTGGAAAGCCGACTGGGTATCATTCAGCAGCTCGCGTTTGATCCTGAAGGACGTTCACCACCAGCAAACAGTAGTTGTTCGCCCTCTCTGCTCCTGACTGTCACAGAAGCGCTGCTCTTCTCAATGGAGAAAAATAAATACACTAAAATATAAGCCACCATGAGGGGCATAAGAAAGATTGTAGATAGCTGGGAAACAGATTACGCAGGGCCACAGGATGAAATAACTCACAGTACCAAAAGCCAGAGCTGCTGGGGATCAGTTACCACTGAGCCCATAATGATCTTCTTACATCAAAAGCCCTTTCAAAACATAGTGACATACCTGCCCTGCAAAGACTCTCTCCAACCAGAGGATAATGTAATCATCAATACAATATCCTTTCTCTTTTGTGAGCACTTTAGAGACAGCCTGGCTGAGTAGCGACTCTGGTATTAAGTGTCATTTTAAACAATACCTCGAAACCATAATGCAATCTTACTCCTGAAATGTGAAGTATTTGCTGCTGGGTGGATACACCTGGCATGACTGGTCGCTGACAGAATAAATCTGTGATTTTCTTTTCACTTGCTTTCTCACTTCTTGCCTGGCTGAGTAAGTTGCAAATCAGTTGAACTTACCCTTCTCTTCTGCTTTGTTTCAGGGCCTGGTATTTGTTTGTGCTTTATCTTCCCCTACCTCTTAATAAAAGGAGTAAACCAGTCTGCCTGTGAGAGTATGGACTGTCCTAAGAATGTGGGATTGTGTTGCAAAGAAGCGCAGGCCTGTAATGTTATCACTCAGCAGGCCCCGGTCCCATCAGAAAGCACTTGGTGTGCCATGACGTAGCTGGTCTTGCACCACAAAAGCGGACTTTTCTCTGTGAATTAGACAAACCACACAAAAGGCAACAATAGCTAGCATAAACACCATTTAATACTATTCACAGGCTATTGAAGAGATGGGCGTTGACGAAGAATTGCAGCAAAGCTGGGACATTGTAGTCAGATGAAAAGAGGCCTAATGAACAGGAAGCATCGTATGAGCAGGCTGACAGTGACCGTATAACGGGGGATTGTGGGGCTGGCATTTACCCCAAGGGTCTTTACAGTCAGAAAAATAAAGAGAAATTAAAGCATAAGGAATCCTCTTTGTGGGCACTTAAGGCCCATGAAGCAACACAAGAAGCTATACAATTGTCTTTTCAAGACTCCCCAGTGCTTCAGATCATTATGAAAAGGAAACATTTGGGGTGTGCTTGCTTATAGGATTCTCTGTCACCCATTGGGAAAGCTCATCTACAGAAACAGGACATTCTCACAGCAAAATGAATAGTGGTATAAGCTTTCGCCTCCTTTTAAAACAGGAAGCGCTCACTTCAGCTGGATTCGTCAAGCTAGTCCACGTTGCTGGCAGCCCCTTCTGGGGAGTCGTGGCAGGGTACCCCTCTTTTTTTCATCAGGTGCCTAAAGAAAAAGAAAATTAAATAGACCCTTGGAAATATAATGCCTGTCTTTAAAATATTCATCCCTTTGTCTAGCAGAGACCGATTTGTATTGGCCGTGTTCAAAGTAGGAATTTAAAGAAAATTTTGAAGCAGAACTTCAATGATCATTATTCTTTCATGTGTACTGAGCATTTTCTTAAAGGCATCACGAATGTCCAAAATACTTTAAGGAAGATTAGTGAGGAGGGCACAAGGAGATTTTGTGAGCTAGAAAGAACCCTGGAATATTCTGGAATGTCATTTTACTGAGGAATAAGAAGGAGAACAATGGAATGAACTGACTAGTCACAGTCATGTGACTAGTAATAGTACCTCAGTTTAGCCTCAGGCTTCCTAACTCCCTCTACACACCCTTTCTGTTATTTTAAATGTAGGAATATCTTTATATTTTAGTATAGAAATAATTATCTTTTTTTCTTTTAAGGAAGCTTGGTTAAGTTTTTTCCCAAAGTAGTCTAATTCCATAGGTCTTGTGGGGAAGGAAAAGGGAAAAAAAACTATTTTTAAAAAAGCACCTTTCAGCCAGTGTGGTGGTTCAGGCCTGTAACTCCAGCAACTTGGGAGGCTGAGGCAGGAGGATCACAAGTTCAAGGCCAGCCTCAGCAACTTAGAAAGGCCCCAAGCAACTTAGCAAGACACTGTCTCAAAATAAAAATACAAGAAAAAGGGCTGGAGATGGGGCTCAGTGGTTAAGCACCCTGGGTTCAATCCTTAGTACCAAAAAAAGAAAAAGAAAAAATAAAAAAAACCTCTCCCTTGGCAGTTTATCCAAAGACTATACTTCAAGAAAAATCACCTTAAAATATAGATTCCTTCCTACCTCCCTACCCTCACCTCAAATCAAATGTGTCTCCACTTTATTTTCTTATTTGTCCTCTGAGTCAATGGTCAAGGCGAATGTGGTTCACTAGCAGTGATGCTAAAACCAAAGGATTCTTTCATACCAGTAAAAATTCACAAGCAAAAAGCAGGTTCTGCTGAGGCTGAGCTCATCCAGTGCCTCAAAGCCCCACATTCTGCCTCTAACTCCAGTCAGCATCTTGCCCTTGTAAGCACAATGGGTATGTTGTGACAGAGAACTGTCAAGGTCCCCTCAAGACCACTCCACAATGGGAAGACTGCATGAGACATGGGCCCTCCTGGACAGTAGGTGATCAGCAGCAGACCTCACCTGCTCACACCTAAGTCAAGAACTTTGGTTCTAGGGGCTGGGGATGTAGCTCATTTGGTAGAATGTTTGCCTAGCATACACAAGACCCTGGGTTCAATTCCCAGCACCAAAACACTTTGGTTCTGAAAAAGATTTAAGTGAAACAAGCTACAATACCTCCAACCCTCAGGCAGTTTGTAATCTAGCAGGGAAAGTAAAACTTAAGCACCTTTGTCTTGAATAAAAGTCTTTTTATACACCCAGATTGTTTTGCACCTAGCTCAGCTGCTGAATTCTAGTTTGTTCATCTGAAGAGTAAGATGCTAGGAAAAGAGTCTGGACAAAGAAGGTCTGGCATTTTCTCCTGTCCACTTCAGCCTCCCTACTGTGCTGCCTTGGACTGCTCGACACATCCTAAAGACTCCGTTCTACATCTTCACTGGGTCACTTCAGTCCTACCCCAAAAATGTAGTGAGAAACCATTCTGTGGACAGTCCTGAAGCCAGAAAGGAATGAAACCAGACTTCTTCAATCCAACAAGCAGAGGAGACTCTTTATAACACCATTCATTCATATTTTCTCTCTGCCCCAAAGCACGCATAAGACCTTAACAAATAATGACCTCACTAATCAGCACCAAAACCCTAAGGGTACCACGACCCCACTTTCCAATAAAGACCCTGAAGTTTAGGAGTCAGCATCACACTGTGGGTGTTAGGAAAGAGATCAAACCCCTGCCTGATTCTAAAGATCACAGCCTGAGCTTCTCCACATCTGAATTCATGCACTCACTGTGAGTCAGACAGTGCTGGACAAATCACGTTAATACAGCACAGTGAAACCCGCAATGACAATCCATCTACTGATAATGAAGCCAGGGACCTCCTTCAGAGCAACTCTGAGACTCCACCCAAGGGAATATTTGTCAATGGTCGGAGACATTTTTAGTTGTCAAGCTCAGGCAAGAAGGGGCTGTTGCTGGCACCAAGTGAGCAGAGACCAGAGAAGCTGCCACACACAGAAGCGCTCCCGTGGCTAAGAATTGCCTTGGCCACAATGTCAATAGCACGGAGAATGAACAGCCCCGGGATAAAGGAACTGCACAGAAGCAGCATTAGCTCCTGGGGAATCCTCTGAGGATCAGAGGCAATTTTCCATTGTGAGAGAGAAGAGGAGATCAGAAGAGGGTTCACCCTGCAGACTCCAGGGGGAAAAGGTGTTCAGGGAACAGCGATTGAACTGCACAACAGGGTCAGAGAGTGTGTAGGGCAGGGAGGGAGGTAGCAGGGGCAAAGTGTACTTACATCCCAAAGAGAGAAGAGACAGCCAGGATCAGAGTGGAAGACTCTGTGACTGAGTTCCCTTATCTCCACAGGGAGATCATACTAGTGACTGGCTGAGAAATGCACTGGGGTAGATTGAGCAATGATGTCACTATTAGCACCTAATCACTAAACCAAAAAGACAGTCAACTAAAAGTTCTGGCAAGAATAAGGAAAAGTGAAAGTCCTCATACATTATTTGTGAGAATGTAAGATAGTGTGGCCACTTTGAAAAAAAGTTTGAGAATTTCATTAAAATCATATAAATTTATCTTATGACCCAAAAATTCTACCCCTAAGTATCTACCCAAGAGAAATGAAAATATGTGTTCATACAAAGACTTACATAGGAATATTCAGCTTGTTTATGATAGCCAAAAAGTGGAAGCTATTACTGGGGAATGGATAAACAAAATGTGATACAGTCATGCAATGAAATATTATTTAGCAATAAAAAAGAAAAAAGTACTGATACATGCTACAACACTGATGAATCCCAAAAATTTATGCTAAGTGAGCGAAACTAAATGCAAAAGACCACCTAGGTACCATTGATGGTTACATTTCTATGAAATGTCCCCAAAGGGAAAATCCAAAGAGAGAAATGGCAGATGAGTGGTTGCCTGGAGTTTTGGGGTGGGAGCAGGGATTGGCTGCAGGCAGACCTAGCGTACCTTTTCGGTGTGATGGAAATGTTCTACAATTGGATTGTAGGAATGTTTACACAATTCTGATTTACCAAAATTCACTGAGTTATATACTTAGAAGGGGTGAGTTTTATGGTATGGGAATAAAACCTGTTTTTTTAAAAAAATGACTATTCCTGTGATCATTTTACTTGTGCATGATATCCATAATTGGGGCTTCCCTCTTAATGGCGTTTCTAACTAAAATAAAATAAGATAGCCTCAGAAATTGGACATAAGCTTACCCTTTGAGAATGAAAACACAAGAGTCAGCACACAGTGGACTTGTCCAGGAAGCCCGAACAATCAAGTGTATGTACAAGATGCAGACACAGGATTACACTCGACTACTGAAGCTATAACCTCATCACTGTGGTTTATTTATTTATTTATTTATATACTTATTTATTTTGATACTAGGGATTGAACCCAAGGGCTCTCAACCATTGAGCCACATTCCCAGCTCTTTCTATATTTTAATTAGAGACAGGGTCTCCCTGAGTTGCTTAGGGCCTCACTCAGTTGCTGAGGCTGGCTTTGAACTTGTAATCCTCCTTCCTCGGCCTCCCCACCCACTGGGATTACCACACCTAGCTATCACTGTGCTTTATATCCATCTTCCAGGAGTTTGGTTTGCAAAACTAAACCCTACCATAGTTGACCAATGCTGGACTCCCCTGCAAGATTCATTGGGTTTGCCAAAAATAAGTTCATAGACTGCACAAAGATAAACTAGCTCAGTTCTTGCTTAAATCAATACACTTTCTCAATTATTGAGTTAAACCTAGTAAAGTTCACTTAGACCATTATATCCAGAATCTTAATAAGTCTCAGAAATATTGAAAGACAATAAAATTGACTATTATTTACTATATTTTTGTTCTCATTGTAGTATGAGAGACCACTCCTGCTCTAAATCAGAAATTCTTCTGAGCTCATAATCTTCAAGATCAACACAATGAACTTAATATACTTACATACACAACATAAGGGATTTCTTTTAAATACAATTGGAAAACAAATACATGCATAACTTTGGGTAATATTTACCATCCTTAGCTAATTAATGAAGATTAATAAACTCTCAGCAATACTTTAATGAATCTAAGTTTCAAACCCTTACTTGGCTTGGTCTTGATATTTAAATAACTATTGAGTACAGAGTCTTGGTTGAGCTAACCCTCTTCATTGGCATGCAGTGGACATTCAGGCTTTGTTTTGTGGCCAAATTTCCCGGACTTGGTTACCAACCATCACAGCATCACGCTGCTGATACTAACCACCCGGTGGGTAGGACTGTCACTTCCTCCTTTATCTGAGTTTTATAACAGTAAGAGGCAAAACTCACGGGACATGCCCTACAACAGAGGATGTTTGCTTTTCCCTTCCTGTGCTGAGGGAGGAAGTTGTGAGCTCAGCAGAAGAGGCAGAGAGGCAGGGCACCCGGTCCTTTGAGGAGTTCATCTTGACAGCAGCCTCCACATGGACAGAGCTGGCAGCTCACTTGTGTCCTGTGTGAACTGTGTGATCTCATTGCTTTCTGAGCCCGGGGACAGCACTGAGGGGCTTTATTTGCTGTGCACCTGCCCCGTAAACAACAGCATTGATTTCTGCTCCCAGAAGCCCTCAATAAGGAGAACTATTCAGTGGATATGTTGCCCTTTTTATCACCCAGGGAGAAGGATCTCGGCGTTCCCCGCCTCTTGTGCTTATAAGTGACAGAACTCTCATCTCATCTATGTTTTTCTGCGTATTTATTTTTGTAAGATATTGCACAAATCAGAAACCCACGCACAGTTTCTGTGATGAATGATGTGATGTAATGTCACTTTTTTTTTAAAGATAATACATTATTAGCCTGATCCTGCCCACTGACTCAGAGAAAATTCCTTGTAACCAAAAGAAGCAAATCAAAGAAGACTTAAAATGACACCCTCTCCTCTGTTCTTTACTGGAAGTTTTCTTTTCTTTTGTTCCACAGGAGTGGGGGACATATTTTACCTAATTAAGAGAGCAAGTGGTCACGCTGAGCCATAGAACCTGAGCTAGAGGGATTCTATGAGATCAGATGACCCTTGATTTTATGTTCGGACCTTTCCAGATGGCTAATTTTTTATTCTCTCTGTGTCGATCTCTTACAGGAGACTCTTCCCAAAATCACTTAATACAAAGTGATGACTGATGATCCAAATTCTGTCCCCATTTTGTGCCTACATTTGCTCCCTGCTATAGTGGGATGTTGGATATTTCCCAAAGGCCCACAGGTTAAAGTCATGGCCCCCAGGGTGGCACTTTTGGGAAGTGGTGGCACTATTAGAAAGTCACAGAAGTGGGACCTAGAGGAGGTCACTGGAGGTGTGCCCCAGAAGGGGGTTATGGCACTCTGGTCCTTTGCTCTTCTCTTTTGCTTTCTGGCCATGAGGTGAATGGTTTTGCTCTACCACACACTCTTACCTGCCATAGGCACAGAAACAATCTATCATGGTTGGAACTACCCAAAATGTGAACCAGAACAAACCTTTTATCTTTATAAGGTTTTTTATGTCAAGTATTTTTTATAATAACAGAAAGCTAGCTAACACACTCCTGATTTTGCCCAGTTGAATTTTGGATTGCTTCTTGTGGTTCTGGACTAATGAAACCTCCCTTCTACCTCTGCCTCCTCCATCACATCTACTTGGACAGAGTCAATACATCTCTTTGTGGCAAGAAAGTTTCAAGTTAGTCATCTTCTGGGTAATTGTTCTTTGATTATTGTAATATTATTGGATTTAAGAAATAAAATGAATGTTAGAGATTATTTGCTCCAGCCTCCATAGTGTATAAAAACCCATCCACAAAATCCCCACAGCACTAATCCCTATGTAGGTAAGGGATTGGTTTTATCAGAGGGCAACACGGTCTATAAGAGGCCAGCCTATGTTGTAAATACATTCACAAATTAAAATGTCCTTCCTGGAGCAAAGCTTGCTTTCCACTGGGTCCTGAATGGCCTTTCTGGAAAGACTGAACAAACTGGAGTCTCTTCCTCATAGAAGCATGTCAGATACTTGGCAACCCGTACTTCTCCTCCTCCCTCTGTCCTAACACTCACCTCAGATAAATACTCACTGATTTCCAGTTACTTAATCATAGATCAGAGGATGGAATTGCACCTTAGTTTTTAAATGTTGTGGAGCTCATTTTTACATTGATGTTTTTAAGACGGGCTGTTATGATTGGAATTGATAAATAAGAGGTGAAAATTGTCCCTACTTCATATTTATTTTAATAAATAATCAGCAACTTCCCCTTTGTGTGTGATGCTATGAGTGGTGTTTCTCTCTCCATTTCCCTTTGGCCCCTGTAGAAACTGGGGTGATGCAGGGTGGGGACAGCAGACAAAGCACTATTCTGAAGAGTCTAGTGAGCTTGGCCATCCTTTTTATCCATCACCCTGGAAGTCTGAGTAACAAACATTACCCAGCACCAATGTGACTGCTGCCCGGAAACTCTCTGAAGAATCTGCCTGCTTTGAATCCTAACAAGAAAAACCAAAAGACTCCCGCTCAGACTCCAAGGGAAGATGAATAACATAAATGGCCTTCTCCCCTGGAAAAAAAAAATCTAATTAAATGTGTATAGATTTTTTTAAAGGTTGGCACTGAATACTCAGAAATATATTAAAATCATATTTACCTTCAATAGGAAAATTGAAAGGGAAAGGGTATTCTGAGACAAAAGGCCAACTCTGAAACTCAGGAGATGGTGACAGTTACAAAATGCAGGCATGTGTTGAAAGTGTATCCATAAAAGGCTGGCAGCATCCTCCTCCCCAGATGGGCACAGAGAGTTCTGGAGCTCAGCACCTGCATCCTTTCTCTGCTCTTTGCTGAGTGTTGTCTCACCAAGTGGATGCTCATTTTATCACCAGGAGCTTAATACGAAATCTTTTCCAACGTGAGACTTTTGTGTTGTTAGTTGTGGCTATGGATTTGCTATAAATCTGTACTAAAGTCCTCAACAATTGCTAATACATTATTACCAGTAAAATTAGGATAAGTAATAAAATATCAAATGGCAATATAGCTGAGAACATGAACCTTGGACTCAGAAAGGCTTGGCTTCAAAATCCTGAGTCCATTATTACTAGCTGTGTGCAAATTATGTAAAACCTCTCAGCCTCAATTTTTTATCTATGAAATGGAACAGTAATTCCTATAATTCAAATTCAATGCGAGGGAGGATTGAACTTTATATGAAAATGTATGCATAAATTACGTAAGTGCTCAGTGAATTGTCATTATTGGCAGTGTCACAAATCTGTAGCTATTGTTTAATATCCAGGCTAAGGTGAGAAGAGTTTTTGGGGGGCTAGGATTGAACCCACCATTCTATGAACTGAGTTACATACCCAGCCCCAGGAAAATAGCTTATATTCAAACTGAATGGTTTCTTGTTCTATATTCTGAACAAAGCTGTTATATTCATTCTATCAAAACCCCAAATCAGTTGCATACTTCAAATTTGTTTGTAAATATTTATCATGGTGTCATTTGGGAGAATTTAAAGGGAAAAATAGTGTTTAAAGTAATATCAGAGATTCCACTTATAACCATGTCTTATTTCAGTGCTTTCTCTGGTTCCATATGACTTTCAAAATGTGGCACAAAAGTAGTAAATATCTACAAATATTCGGTGTCCACAAATATCTTGTAACTTATCTCGTTCTCATTCATATTGTATGTCTATTGGATGCATATTACTTTCAATTAATCAAGGAAAAAGTTAGTGATTCAAGTCCTAAACTCTATAGAACTTATAAATCTAGGTCCCAGCAAGGCAGTCATCAGACTTAAATACTGGAGTCAAAAAGGCAAGAAAACATTTTGCCACAAACTATAAACACAAATGTCTTGATTGTGCCAACTTCCCATCTTAGGTTGCTGCGAAGCTGGACTCCACATCTTAGAATACTTAAGAGTCTACATCTACTAAGGCAGGGAGAAAATATTCATTATTAAGTAAAAATATTCATTAACAAGTAAAAGAATTCCTGAGGACATGCAACCAGTAGTCACAAGATACTGAAATAAAAATTTTGATGCTTATATTCTGATACCTATTCTTGCCATGCAAAAAATTATGCTAAAATTTAGCAGCTTAAAACAACAAACATATATTATTTCACAGTTTCTGTAGGCAGAAACCTGGGAGTAGTCTGAGTGGGTGGTTCTGACTCAAAGGCTCCGTTCAGGTCAAGTTTAGCCATTGAGCAGGGCTGTAGTCTCATCTGAAGGCTTGACTGGGAAATCTGCTTCCAAACTCATCCACATAGTTGTGGTAGGTCTTGGATTCTCACTGGCTGTTAGGAGGGATTTCAGTTTTCTGCTTTGTGGGCTTCTCCATAGGAGACCTAAATGTCTTCATGACATGGTTACGGGTTTCTCCAGTTTCCTGTGGGCTAGTAGCCTGAGGGCTTCTGTTTCTTGGCTTGTGAGTTCTCCATAGGGAGTTTACAACTGGCTTTCCCTATAGCAAACAAAGAGAAAGGAGGGAGAAAGGAAGGAAGGGAAAATATGAGCCTGAAGCTACAGTCCTACCTAAGCTAATGTAGGATGTGACATGCCACCACTTCCATGTATTCTATTGATCACACAAACAACCCTGAACATGAAAAGGAACCCAACATGAAAGGGAACCCTGGAGCCAACATGAAAGGGACACAGGACATGAAACTTCGTGGGACATGGGATTATTGTGAGCCATCTTGAGGTCTGGCTGACCCAACATTCTTGGTGGTTAGGAGCAGAATTGGCCTTTTCTCCGATTGCAGACCGACATGATGCTGGCGGTCTTCTCTGGCTGCAAGAAGGCAGTCAGGTTCATGGTGTAGGTGAGAGTTTTAAAGCAAAATCAAATGGAAAGAGTTATGCAGAAATTTAAATGTGAAGTCATTTATGGAAACACATATTATAGTTACATTTCTATAAAGAAAGCAGTTTTTTTTCCTGTAACTTTTCCACATGGATGAAAGAAACTGTAATTTGTAAAAATCTACCTTCATCCTTTGACTTTTCTACATGAAATGAAAGAAAAGATGATTTGGAAACTCTATTTTCACCCATAGTTACTACAGTACTCCCCAAATGTTAAGTTTGTGAGCAAATCTAGCCAGGTAATAAACAGTCCAGAAAAATATCTTTGATCATAGAACTGAAGAGCTGGAGGCCACCTAGAGCCATGCCTTCATTTTCTACATGAAGAAAGGGAATCCTGCTGGGTAACTGCCTTCCCAAGGGAACACTGAGCTATGGCCGAGTTTGCAATGAAACTCCCAAATGGACAATATTTATAGTTATGCTTTACTCTGAGACAGCTCGGGATGAGAATTTGCCAGTACAAGTCTTACATTTTAATTCATTCAACACTTAGAGAGGTGTCTTCTGTGTCAAGGAAGGGGAAATAAGATAGGACTTGGTGCAGGTCCCCCGGGAGCTCCTGAAGTGGAATGTCAGACCATTGGACAAGTGGAGCCCATGCATCTGTGGGTAGCTGTTGGGACTGACAGTATGTGGAGTGTGGTCATTTGTGCTTTATGGAGTATCTGAGCAAGTAGGGAGCAAATTACTAGGCTACTGCTGACATCTTTTCAGTTGTTTGTGACAGGGAGTAACTTTTAGAGTATACGTAGGAAATACTATAAGCCTGGAGAATATTGACTTCTTGCTATAACTTCAATATTTGAATTCCAAATTATTAATAATACTTAAAACCAAAATAACCTACAGTTTTCAAACTTTGGCTGTCACCTGTATATTCAAATTTATTCATTAAGTGAGTAATCACTACCATAGGCCAGGCACTGTGCTCTGTGCTAGTGACAGAGCAATAAATAACTCAGATGTGTCCCCACACCCACTTTATGACACTGGCCGTCCACTCCTCACCTTCACTCTATAGAAATGGTCACTACTCTGTTTACCTGACTGGTAGTTTATTTTGTAGTTCTTGCTGCCATGATCATCCCCAGCGCTACAGGGAAGCACAGACTTCAAAGGTTAACAAAACACCTCTGGTTTCTAAAGGTGAAAAAAATCATAAAAGTATTTGGTGCTGGCAAATGTGGGGTTCAACAGAGTCACCATTCTTCAAGGGAGTCTTCTGGGGTTTGTTGTCTTCACACAAAGCATACTTGACACGTGATTCAACCTAGCGGAGGGACCTGTTATTTCCAGAGTCTGTGGTAATTATATTTTCTTTCTTCCCTGGGCCATGAGAGACTGACCAGCTAAGATGGAGAGCTCACCTGCAGGAAGTAGAAGCTACTTTGTGGACTCAGTGGAACATTTAGGTTTGTCCAGGGACTAGTTTGTTAATGACTTCACAGACGAAACTCCAGTCGGGAGCACACAGAGCCACTCATTTTCCCGGAATACTCCACTTCTTCTAGAGCCTTCCCTCAACTCCCACCTATTTAGGAAGGATTCCAGAACAATGGAGTGAGGGCTTTAGTGTTTCCCTCTCCACCTCCTGGGGGCTCACTTTTTTTTTTTTTTTTTTTTCAGGAGAAGGTGACGTCAGTGTGAAACTCCCTTCTTAAGCCTTCAGAAACATGTCTCCTTATTTGAAGATTAGATTATCCCTCTTCCATTGTTTTCCATTAGATTTTGTTCCCTTTCTCCTTTTTGGGGAAGGCCAGCTCACTATTTTTAAAAGGTGATGGACCATGTCAGGATTTAGAAAGTGAAAGGAAAGAGATTGGTTTGGATTTTCTCACTCTCTTTGTGTGCTCTAAAGCTCAATAAACTTCGAATGGTGACTGCAGGTAGAGGGACAGAAGAAAGCTTTTGTGTCCTTAGAAAACCTAGGTTTCAGTTGGATTATAGAGGTAGTCAGGAGATAGAGGGAAAAAGTTCAAATAGCACTGTGACTACTTTCCATGTCAATGGATATGTGTCAGCCATATTCCATTGCTATTAGAATCAGCATGCTTAAGTATTGATAAAAAAAATTTTAGAGAACACAATACAAGTTATCAAGAAACTGGATGAGTTTGTTGTAACGAAGACAGGACTGTATGTAGTTTATATTCAAGTTTATGGATTTTTCTGAATACTGAATACATTGTCAAACTGGTACTGAAATTTCATGTGAAAAAATCAGTTCAAACTCTGTTAATCTGCCTGATACATCTTTTTGTGGTGTTTTAAAGACTCTAAGCAAAAATTTTAAGCTCATTCCAGCACTACTATAGAGATTCATTGGGACTTGATTATGTTCATTTATTGTGTGAGCCTAATATCACCTTTCTTTACAGCGATTTACAAAATAACTCAATATACAGCAAGTCTAAAGCAGGCAGTAAGATCAAGATGTGCAGTTCTCATTGTGGTCTAACACACAGGAGCTTCTTAACTCTGTATATAATTTGAAACTAAGCATCATTCCCATCAGTCAAGATTTATGAGCCTATTTGCTGTCCCAATTTCTTTACCCAGTTAATATGTACAACATAAGAAGAGTTGCCTTGGCTGCTCAAGGGCTAAAATATTAATCTAATAAAGCATTCTGGTTTCAACCATTTGGTCTTTTGGAGAAGTTGGACGTCTTGGTGAGGGAAGCTGCCAATCAGGAAGTTAATAAACTTGAATTCACACCCAGTCAGGCAACCTTTCACACAAAGTTATTTTACATTCTTCATTTCTGAGTTATTTGCCTAGAATTCCCTTTCCCATGCCAGAGAGTTGTGCATATTGGAAATAATTGAGAGAAAATGAAAGTTATTATGTGAATTAGAAACTGAAGACAATATGTCTAGCCAAAGTTAAGGAACAATTGGATGAGGCATGACACATCACTTGCTTGTTGTGACTCTCCAGTGTGGCTAAATAAATGCCGTGTAATAATCTATTATCAGATAGCCACCACTGCCCATTGCCCTGCACCTCCTGTCTTTTTGTTTGGGTCAACATCCGTAACCAGGGTGGATAAATTAATTAACTATGCATAATTACCAAATTCTCCAAACACATTCGGACTTTACACAGTGTGGAGACTGAACATTGCAAGTTGTTGGTATAGATGTTAGATAGCCGTCACCTATTGTAAGCCTATTCCCTCAACAGATTTAGTGAATTCAAATTCAAATGATGTATCTACAATGTATTGTCTAAGGTGAAACACTGTAAATTTTCTCATTGCAAAAGAAAAAAGCCTTTGAGATAGGATATTCATTAAACTGCACTAACCACCATCCTGCCACTAGATATCAAAAGATACTGACCTTTGAGAATATAGAATTTATATGACTTTAAAATTTTGGGACCGGTATTTATTTGGCTAGACCTATTAATTTGATTAGATATACAAGAACACTTTCTCCCCAAACCCAAAGAATGTGATTTGCATTTTTTAAAATGATCACAGCTTGTTATATAATTGCAGCCACTAGAGCTAGATTTTCTTTTCTCTACTGCTCCCTAGTTCTCTCTCCAGTGCTTCTCTAACACACCTTCCCTTCAAAGTTTCCTAACATATTTCTTTCTATAACTCACATCTCCCTATAAGAAGCAAGTTTGTTGGCTCATTAATACAGAACTTAGAGGGTTCACTACATATTGATCTAATTAAAACGTTTTTGAGTCAGGACAACAGTAATAATGGGATTAATTATTGTAATTTGTGCAGCCAAAGTATATACATAAATAGGGAATCTTTGGTTTTCAATATTGCCAGTGGAAAATGAATTTCAGACATTAGGACCTGGGAGAGTCAGGAGCTACAGCTGCCGGGTGATGCCCCTCCCTTGGTTCTGGCCAGCAGCCCCGACATCCCTGCACAAAGTAATCACAGATCACAGCATTTAATCACTGAAAACAAGCACTCCAGAGGACAGCGGTGTCAATATCCCACTCTCTCATTATCTGTTTGGATTGCACATCCACACTGTCAGATAAACAGAGTGGAAAATTAAGATTAAAAATATGGTAATTTCATTTCAGGCAGCAGGCACCACTCACTGCCCCTATTATGCTATTGATTACCTCTGAATTCAATTTTTCTTTCAATGCAAACTTTAATCTGTTTGCTACCCAGCAATTCAACTCCCCAAGGGCTATTTGAGAGTAAGTAACCATTTAATCTGATGCTAACTGAAAAATCACCGTCCTTAATGAATTGTGTAAATCATTCAGCTCTAAAGCACCTTTGACTTCTATTTCATTTTTTATTTTCCACTCAATATAGGAAAGGATCGGCGTGTGAATAATTACAAAGTAGCAAGTATTTTTACATAGAGCAAATATGATAAAAACCCTATTATAGTGGGGCATGTGTAATGAACAGTACTTTTTAATTTCAAAATAGCTATTCATTAAAAAAGAATGGAAGATTAAAAAGAGAGGCTCAAAGCTCAAGGTAAAAGTTGATAGACATTGTAATTACATGGTTAATTTCAAAGATTTATATGCTGTTATGATTTAAAAGGAATTTTTATGACCTGACATTTTCATTTGAGAAGATTTTTTTTTATTTAAAATTAATCTTCGAGCTCCTATTCTTAATTATTTCTTGGCAAGCGATAAATGGGAATACAAAAAAAAAATGCCCTATATCAAATTTTAAGCAGAATAAATGCATGCGAATTTTCCAACAGCAATAAAGTGGTTTTCACTTATTTGAATTGCTTTACATTGAAATCCCCGGTTGGAGGAATTTGTGGGAGAGAGCTGGAAATTATTGGCCCATTTAAGGGAACAGCAATCTTGCTGCAATGCAGCGTTCGTGAGACTTGAAAATATCAGGCCGAAGAGGGGGTTTTGCTCGGGAGACTGGATTGTCTTTCAAGTCGGCCTTAGGAGTTTTCAACAGGTCTCTGGCCCTGCAGGTCTAGACCAGAGGGCTGCCTCCGAGCAGGCGGTGGGAGCGCTCGGCCTCCCGCTCGCCCGCACTCGCGGCCCCGCGCAGCACAGGCGCAGCGGGCTCCGGGCGGACGCCCGCGCGTGGCGCAGCTCGGCCTCCTCTGCCGGCGCTCGGCCCGCAGGGCTCCACCGCCGAGACTCGGGCGCCTGGACGGCAGAGCGCCCTGTCCTTTGGTCACTCCCTGCAGACTGATGGCACTGCGCCTCCCAAGGTCGAGCCCCACAAAGTGTAGGGCTGCGGGGCCGACTTGGCAAGACTCCTAATTACTCGCCGGCGGTCGCCGAGGGTGGACCCTGGGACAGCAAGCTGGCCGGGGTCTCCCTCTCCACAGCACCCCCCACCAAACCCTTCCTTCCCAAGGCCGTGGCCAGAGCGCCCTTCACTCTCAGCCTCCCAGCAAGCCTAGCCAGCCCCGAAGTTTGGGGCGAATGCAGCAAAGCATTTCCTTCTCTCCTTTGGGCGTCTCCAAGTTTCACTGGGGCAGGGGCGACTCTGCAGGCCCCGCTTGCCCCATCCTCACCTCTGCCCCTGGTTCCTCTACACGATCGGGGCACCATCCTTTGCTCCCCCTTCTGTCCTCGCCCCAGCATCGCGGGGCCCCTCATCGGGGAGTTGGTGGGGGCACCCTAGTCTCTTTGGGGCGGGCAGGGGAGCTCCATAGAGGGACCACCTTTGGAGAAAGCTAGGAGCTGGTGGCGAGTTGAAGCCTCGGGTCCCTGGAGGAGCGCATTTGCCCCCTCCCGGGGGAAGAGGAGGGACCCCAGCGGGAAAACCCCGTTCTTGTCCCGCAACGCAAGGGCGCGCGGGAAGAGGGCGGGGGAGATGCAGGGTGAGCGCTGCTCGCTGTGCTTTTTAACGCATCAGGCGGGGGCTTCGGTAATTTCCCCTGCGCGCCCCTCTCGGCCGCCCTTTCTCTGCACCCAGCTCCAGGCGGCCGCCTTGCGCCCAAGGGGTGAATCTGCAAACCCGCTAGAGCTGTTTCTCAGCGTTCGCGCCCCTGCCGAGAGCGCCCACTCCGCTGCCCGCAGACAGGCGACGTTCCAACCTCGGCTCTCCTGGATCTGCCTGCAATCACCGACCCCAGATTTCCACCCCCAGCATTTCTGTGTCAGCATTTACGTCCCCGGGGGGAGAAGGGAGGGAGGGAGAAATTAAAGATAACCGTGAGCGCCCAAGCAAAAGGAAGTCACTGCAGCTGCGTTAGAGCTACCCTTTTTGCTAAAACTCCTGGTAACTCGAGAGGAGTCTACACAAAGCTCGGTCCCGGGGAGGAGTCTTGGGGTGGAATGTACAAAAGTCAGCTGTGCCGGCCAAAAACTGAGTTGAAATGCTACCCTACACCCAGCCCTTGTTCTGAATTTCTAAACTTGAGCTAGTGGTGTTATTTCAGGTTAACAACAGTTCTGGGCAAGCACCGGGAGCTGGGCTGGGGACGGCGAGGGTGGCGGTATTGCAGCGGGTGGGGTACCAAGTTCTTTCTGGATCCAGTTTGCGCTCTTCAGCCTCAAGGACAACCCGTTTTAGTCTATAGGATGGTCAGGCCCCAAATCAAAATGATTTCATTTGCTCTGTGGACTTCCACTTACTCAGAGGTGTAAGAATTCTGTAGGCTTGGTTTTATTTTTTTTTAAACCAACATTAGCAAAGACATTTCATTCATTAAATATTTATTGAGCACCAGACACCGTGCTAGGCAGAACCGGTCACGGTTCAGGCAGTTTTAAAAAGCATTTTATTTTGTTGGAAGCAATGAGTGGCTGCATAACAATACTTAATGTATTTTAAGTACATACATTACTGGTCCAACTGGCTATAAAAGCTTCCTTAGAACTCATCTGAACCATCTTGTCAATGATGGTTTAAAGACGGTGAATCCTACAGATTATCGACTGCTAGGTACTGCCCAGAAGATGATCTGTACTTAGAGTTCTGACCTTTTACGTGTATTTGAAACTATAACCCTTAATGGTCACAATCCTGAAAATTCTGGTGAGTTTTCATGTAGAACATATTTTGACTACACATTTATTCCTGTATTGCATGCCTACGTTTTTTAAAAGAAATTTTTCTTTTATTTGCTCTTTTCAAAATTTCCAAAGACTACCATCTCAGTGTGGTCCATGAGGCAGCACATTTTTCAATTATAAAATATTGAATTATATTGCAAACCTCAAAAGAGAAAAGAAAAGAAACAGCAACGTTCTGATCTTTGCTTTAAAAATGACTGAGCCAATTTATTTTTTTTAGCTGTTGATTTTTAAAGTAACCCCTTTCACCGAGAAAAGGACATGGAATGTCAAGAAGCTGAGCCCATTAGTTTTGCATTTTCTCAGTCTGAAAATGCATGCAAAAAAGCACATTTGTAAATGCAGACCTATGACAGCATATGTAAATGGAATATTTAATAAATGCAAAGCTCCTTTAAAATAGTAACCAGTAGTCTGACGTGTCATATAATGTGAACGAACTGCAGGTTTATGTTCACCCCCCTCTTATCCCTAATGTTCACTGAACTCTATTGAAGTCTAGTAACACTAAAGATATATTAATAACACTGAAAAGCTGAAGCAGAATTCCTAACATCACCCTATATGATCTTGATTTAAAATATGCATATGTTTTATTGTTTCAATGATCATTTCCTTGGTTTGTGTACTGGGAAGAAGAAATTAGGGAGCAGGTTATTAGAAATACCAATAAAGAGACTGTTACTCTTAGCATAAAGCTTAATTCCTTTATTGGTGGGTGTTTTCTTCCCTCTGTTCCTCAGATACATTTTTAAAACACCTGCGTACATGTAACACACAAGTACCACTTTCCCTTGATTTAAAAATCTAACATTGGGAAATGGGAAATGGCACTAATGGCATTAATTACAGTTAATTTAGAAAGAAGCCCAAATGATTCTCCAGGTGGAACATCTGATTCAAAAGCTGATCTTGATCATCAACTTCCTGGAACAGGAAGCAGGTAGAGTCCCCATCAGGGTAGGACTTTGTCATTGCACACCTGGAAAAGAAGGAGGGGAGTCCATACGGAGGAGTCCATATGGAGGATGAGGAGCATGCCAGAAACTCTGCAGAGGGAATCCCATGCAGATTAGCTCTTAAGGGCAGAGGACCAAGCAGCTTGCTGAATGCTCATGTGTGGAGAGCAGTGATTCAGCGCTGAGAACACCTACAGAAAATTAAATGAGACCTGCTCATTGTTAGTCTACATGAGAGAGTTCTCTCCACCTTTGCAAGGAGATAGGGAAAACCAGGAAAAGTACATGGAAAAAAATCTACCTTAAATGTCTGCATGTAAATCATAGGAGTGCTGAATGAAAAAGGTAGGGTGAAAAGAAGTCATGTGTTGGGAGTCATTTATTCCTTCATTTGTTCAGCAAGTGTTAACTGAGCACCTTTAGCTGCAGGCACTAATCAAGCCTGGAGATGCAGACCCCAAATGAGGCTCACACTGTATTCATTAAAATTAATGCCTAAAAAAATAAAATTAATGTCTGCCATTAGTTGCTACTGCTAAAGAAGAAAAAAAGTAATTCATAATTTATTTCTAGGTGTTAATCCTATGCATCTTTAGGACTGCATTGTCCTCCTGGCCAGTGGAATCAGAGAGATTCCAATTGATGTTTTACCCATTGATCCGTTCAAATCCAGCCCCCGGAAGGTCTCCATATGCATCCACTTTCATCAAGGGAGAGGAAAATTAATATTTTCAAGTACCTACTCACAGGCTGAGAGTATTGGAAACAGCCCATTTAATTAAAAAAAAAAAAAAAAGACATCCAATGGCTAGTATCATCACCCCCTCACAGATGAGGAAACAGACTCACAGATGTTAGATCTCTTGCCACATTGAGCTACTTAGTAGAAATAGATTTTGAATGTCAGTTTTCCCAAGTCTATCTATCCTCTTCTACCACGTGAATCCATCAAGCTAACCCTTATAAACTGCAGGGTGTTATATAAGTGTAAGCCAGGTTGATTAACCATTAACACTAAGGTTATTCTAAAGTATCAAATTTTATGATGAAAAAACAGAACATGGTTATCATTTTAATATTGTTAGTGAAATAAGTCCTAAGCACCCTCCTCTTATGTTCTTCTATTTTTCACTTGAATTGACATCATAGAAATTGTTTGATAATAATTTATCTATATCTGGATGTCTTTCATGGTGTGATTCCTGTCCCGGTTTCCCGTCTATAGGAAGAATTTGGATTCTCATGTTAGCCCTCTGATCCAAGCTGTGTGTGTTATTCTGCCATGTTAAAGATTGGGTTTCTTCTAATTAGGCACTCCTCCAAAAAGAACTCAATTAGAATGAGAACATCATCTGAATCATTTCCAGCTACTTACAGATTGCACCTTTTATAAACTCGACAAAAATTTACAAACTAAATTTTCTTTATGATCACTTTCTGTAACTCTCAGAGTAGTTGAGCATTACCTGAATGTCAAAGAGCAACTGTGGGACGAAAGGGATCTTAGCAATTTAATTACCAAACTCTAGAAAAATACAAATGAACTTTTGGAACTGAGGCAAATGCTACAGAGGCAGCAAGTTTATTCACTGGGCATTGATTGGTGGAGCATGGAATGACGTCACAGTCATAGGCAGTAAGTGCTGAGCTCGTTGACTTCTGAAGAGTCTGGGGTCAGCCAAACTGAAAGAATCCACTGTGGAACTTTTCAGTTGTGTGGTAGGCACAGTTCGCCCAAGAGAATCAGGTATCAGGTAATTTGAAAGGAAAGCAGACGCAATCTTGAATGTTTCACAGAAGTTAATAAAACACTGAAGACATGTAAATTTAAAAGTACTTCTTCTCTTATCTGAAGTTGTCTTGTCAATTGCATTTCCTCCTCCAATGCCTGCTATATGAAGTTGTGTCCATAGCAAAGGCTCGCAGGTTGGTTTTCCCCCTGTAGTTGAGCCTTAGTCTAGCAGGTCACTCTGCTCCCAAAACTACTGCGTTCATTTTCAGTCACCTTAGCAGAATGTTTACCTAGAAGCCCTTTCTTTGTAGGATGGGTTCTGCAATTTACTAAACACTTTCACAAATGTTCTCTTGTTTTAGTTCTCCTGACACTACTAAGAAGTTGAAAGAACTGCTGGTGTTTTCTTCAATTTGAAAATGGAGACTGAAAGCACCTAAGATTTAAAGAGACGCCATGACTATTTCAAGGCAAGACTGCCAAGGAGTCCTGGAACGAGCACATCTCTTTCTGATGCCACTAGCCACCCTACCTCCGCAAGGAAGCCCGTGGAGGTTCCATGCTGGCCTGTCAGAGTTCCCATTTAAAACTTCCAAGATTTGCTCAAACATATAAAATGATGGCATTATCAAGCTTTATGAACTGAAAGAGGAAAGTTCAACCCTCTGCTTCCCCTGAGACCTTTGAACATGACCTTTCGTTCTTCCAGCCATCTTTTATTCCTGGCCAGATGGCATAATATACAATCTCTGCCTGGTGGAACCAGGTTTATTTTCAGCCAGCTTAAACTCCTGTTTTTCCTCTCTGGGATATTCACGTTCATATTTGAAAGCTGCTCTGCTGCCCAGCTATTGGTATACTGGTTGGTGGGGGTGAGTGAATTATGATAAAATAGTGCAAGCGTAGCTGAATCTTAAGGAGTTGTTCCCAGGAACAGAATATTTGGACCCTTCATCCACTGGGCATAGGTATCTGATGTTGGGTGTTAATTTTTTTTTTTTTTTTACAGTTACTTAGACTCCTTTTTCTTCCCTTAAATATTCATCTTAGCTGGTCTGTCTCTGTCAATTTAACACTTTTGAGGGATATATATTCCACATCCCTGTCATCCTGTGATGGACATGGCTGATCCTGTATCCAGCTGCATCTGTAGCATCTCAGCCTCCACCTGGGGTGTTAACCAGATTATTTTTCTATCACTCTTGCCCACACTGAATATGCTGAACGCTGTATCTCTACACTGGCTAGCCCACTCTCACAGCCTGAGTCTCTATTATCGGCAGCCACAGCGTGCATATGTTTATTTAGTTTGCAGTCCTTAGGGAATCCTCTCTCTGTGTCCTTCCTTGAGTAGCAAAATCTCTGGATTTTTCTCTTCTGTTCCATCTTCTGAAATACTCATCTTTGAATGACTATTCGGAATGGCTGCAGCAAGCTTTCCCACAACAGTAACATGTCCCTGCCTGCTTTGAATTCTGGCACACGACAATGCGATTATTTTATGCATGCTTGCCTTGTGTCTGGCTGGTTTCAGTCCCGCTGCATCTCTTGCTGCAGTTTCTATAAGCACAGCGGTTCACGAGCTATTGTAAAATATGCAGCCTCCTTCATTCCAATCCTGGCCTGCTTGTTTCGGCTGTGTGTTTTTACACCAATCTCTTGGTTATGGCAATAGGAATTGGTCCTAAGCAGCCACAATTTGGACAGTCCTGAAAACCTTGCTATACAAAATAGCAGATTTGTATTTGAACACTGAACCTTTGACTATAGACAATAACAGAGGAGCCATTGAGAAGGACGGCTTAGATGTGGCAGGTGTGCAGTGAACAGACCGGCTTTCCTGGAAACAGCACATCTCAGGACAGGGGCAAACTCAGGATAGGAAGGAAGGGCAGAAGTGCCAAAGACCCCCAAAATTGCCCAGCACGTCTGTTCTTCTCAATTGCATCTGTAAGATTATAGACTTATCCCGGTGTTGTTTAGAATATCTGTTCTCTTTTCCTATTTATGTTTTTCAGAGTTCTGTAAAACTGTTAAAGATCCCTGCAGAGCCTACTCTGTTAATCCAAAGGATGATGCTCCTTTGAAAGAGAGTAGTTGATGAGGTAGGGATCCAAGATATGATTTTGTTTACTTTCTAGACAAAGTTTCTTAGGAACAAATGAGCCTGGTTTCCAGCTATGATTTACCCAGGAGAAAGTGTGACTGAAAACACTGTAAGAACAAAAAGCTTTCTCTAACTCAACTGTGGAAACAGACTTGCATTCCCCAGCAGCCCGCAAGGAACTCCATTTATCCTCTCTTAATTACTGATAATTTGCACTTAAACTTGGGAAAAAGGCATGTCAAAGCCCTGACAACTCTTTATCAGTATTCCCATTTTAGTGGCACAGCCAAAGAGGCACAAAGCGGTCAAGTGATTTGCCCAAGGTCATGGAGAGCATTATCTTTTCATCAGATTGTTTCCATGGCACCTGGAATTGCAGGTTCAGTGATGTTTTCCCACAGCACTATGAGCAGAAGGAGAGGTCAGGAGGACAAGATGGGTGAACCAGCCTGATATCAAAAGAAAGAAGACCCATAGAACTGCCTTTAAGTGGGCAGTGAGACTGACCAATCACCAACTATGCTCTCTTGAAGAAAGGAAATGACAGGATATCCATTCACATATCCAATATATTTCTTACCAAGGAAATGCTATTGTAAGTGGCATTGTCCCCGGCATCCAATGGGGAAGTGCCAAGAAACATTGAGATGGTCCTGTAGGAGATTTCCATGTAAATGAAAAAACCAAGGCATCTTAGCAGAACTGAAGAACATGTACATAGCACCCAACCATGAAGTCTCAGTTCCCAGGGTAATCACTGAGGCTTAATAGATGCTCAATAAATATTTGTCAAAATAATAGTTATTCAGCCAGGCACAGTGACACACGTCTATAATCCCAGTGGCTGGAGAGGCTGAGGTAGGAGGATCACAAGTTCAAAGCCAGCCTCAGCAACTCTTAAAATAAAAAAATAAAAAGGGCTGCGGATGAGGCTCAATGGTAAAGCACTCCTGGATTCAACCCCCAGTGACAAAAAAAAAAAAGTTGTTCACTCACTACCATGCCTAAAATTATCCTCTGGCAGGGTGTTTGTGAGTATGACTTGACTCTCTGAAGTTTATATAGGCAGATTTTAGGAAGACAAGACCTGGCTGGGTTTTTAGAGTAAGTTAAAGAAATTACTTTAACCTATAATTTTTAAGTAATTTCTAACTTTCAAAAAGCACGCAAATACAATCATACAATTTTTACCGATCCTTCACTCATTTTCAAATATTAACACCTTACCTAACCTCAGAGCTATTCTCAAAGCCAGAAAATTAACTTTCTTACAGGACTATTGGCTCAGCGACATAACTCCTTCAACTTTCATCAGCCGTCCCACTAATGGCCATTTGGGGGATCTAGGACCTAATCTAGGATAGCGAATGGCATGGAGTCGCCATGTTTCCTTAGCCGCTTCCAATCTAAGCCAGTCTTGAATTGCCCTTACTTATGGAAAGGACTGGCCATTTTGTAGAATGCCCCTTGATTTGAATTTATCTCTGGTATCCTCGTGAATAAACTCAGGTTATGTCATTTTGGGGCAGAATGCCACAGAAGTGATGCTTTGCTTTTCTCAGTATCAGGAGCTGCATGGTATCACTAGGCCTTGTTATGGGTGATAGTAACTTGGATCTTTTGGTTACAATGGTACCAGATAGGTTTCTCCACTAAAGGTTAGTGTGTTCCCCTTGTAAGTAGTAAGTTTCTTATGGGTTGTACCTTGAGGTTGTACAAATATCTTGTTTCTCATTATCCTTTTGCCCACTAATTTTATCATCCACCCATGACTCTTGCTTACAGTTATTACTGTGGTATTTGCCAAATGGTAATTTTCTATTTCCATCTTCCTTCTACGTGGATTAATCAGAATTAGACTATAAAGAAGAGCTTTCTCTTATCATTTAATAATTTATTAAAGAGTTTTAAAATAAAGAATGGGATTTCACAGAGGCAGATGGAGAAGCAGTAACTCACATAAAAGAGGAGAGCCAGGGCCGGGTGAGAGTTGATGGCCAGGTTGTTGAGTGAAGCAATGGACAGAAGCCAGGCCTATGGCCAGAGGGGTTACTCCCTAAACAAGAAAACGAAAGCCTTTGACAGTTTCTGAGAAGGCAGAAACACACTCAAAGATCAGCATCTCAGGGTGCTGGGGGTGTGGCTCAGTGGGAGAGCACTTGCCTGGCCTGTGTGAGGCCCTTGATTTGGATTTATCTCTGGAATCCTCTTGAATAAATTTAGGGTATGTCCTTTTGGGGCAGAATGCCACAGAAGTGATACTTAGGTAAAGTCAATGGTGGGAGACTGGCAACCGGTACAAGGCACTGGAGGACAGATGGGCCTAGAGAAGGAGGAGTGAGTTCATGAAAGGAGAAAAGGATCACCCTTTACTTGACTTTACTGGCAATTCGTGCAAAAACAATGCTGCCCCTAATGGAGACAAAGTGCTTGAGAAATGCTGAGGATTTCATAGGAAAATACAAAGGCTTTCCCCTGAGTTATGGTTAGTTCAGCCTGGTAACGCAGCCATGAGATGTCCCGGAATCTGAGAATTAGAGTCTTTGCAATAAATAAATGTTAGAGGATCTTCCTAAAATCAATCAGTAGGGGGACACTGACCCTTTATTTCTTAATTCTGCCTCACCAGAAGGTCTCATGACTAGGTAATGTTGGGTAGGACCAAAACCGCTCCTGAGAGTATTCAGCTATTTACTGAACCTTTTATATGAGTGCAGGAGGAGAGGAAACATCCAGGTCTCCTGTGACAGCTGCTTCCGCCTCTGCTCTCCTAATGAGGCCGACATGGGGATCTGCTCGGTGATTTCAATCTCCCGGCAGGAGCAGCGAGAAGGGCCAGCCCGAGGGTGCTTATAAGGTGATTCTCATTCCATCTTCTCCTCCAGCTTCTCCCTGAAGAATCTGGTTGGATCAGGTCTTGGATCCCTCTCCTGGTGTCTTGGCAGGACTACCCCTGGTCCCCCATGAAAAGGTTTTTGAAATAATGGCATTGGGGACAAACTGAAACTGCTTTCTATTTTTCTTTGGCTGATGAAGGTAGTTGTCACTTCTGTGAATTCCTGTCCTGGGCCTTGTACTGGCACCAGATCACTGGCCTGTTTCACCTGGAGCTCCTGAGGTGCCAGGCCTCTCTGACAGGTGGTGGTGGCCCCAAGTAGTTCTCTCTCTCTTTTCTCTAGTCCTCAATCCAGGGCTGTCCCTAACAAAGGGGTGATAGGAGAACACAGCTCTCAAATTGTATAGCAGTAGCAGGGGGCACTCCAGGAAAAAACTAGGGGAAAACTCCCACAATTCCCTTTGGGGTACAGAATTTTGAGTAAACTGCACTTCCGTGTGGCAGGGAGGGCTAGGCCGTTGGCTTGAGACCTGGAGCAGAAGGGAGAACGAGGCAGCTCCTTTCCTGCAGACCCCAAACCTTCCTAAGACTGGTCTTTTCATCTTCAACTAGGGGTGGGGCACATAGCACTATTGGTGACGTGAAGGTCCCATTCAGCCTGAGTTCACTCAAATCCCAGCTCCAACATTTCCTGTGTGACCTCAGGCGAGCCATCTGGTCTACACCTCCATTTCCCCAAAACCAAAGCAGCCCTCGGTTAGAGCTGAATGAAGCCACCACTAAGGTCACTGATGAAACTGGAGGCCTATGGCAGGGTTCTAACACTCCTGGGCTTCCAGTTCAGAAATCTGCTTCCTTTCCTCATGACCTTCCACACTGGCGTTTTCCCACCCTACCAGCAACTTTAATTCTGTTATTCTCTCAGGAAATTGGAGAATACCTACTAGCAAGAATGTTATGCATTCTTGGGTGTAGACTATTAAGATGCCATCTATAAAATTGTCACCATGTCCTATTTAAGTAGCAGCAAATAAAAACCAAAGTTCAACTACCCAAAACCACTTATCACATCAGGCAAGTGAAACTGATTGGCTGTGGGTTTCTCTTGAACATTCTCCCCTTGCCTCCTTCACCCCCGTGTCTGGGAGAATCGTCCCGGACCGCCACGCTACAGTATGTACTTTGTGCCTTTATTTTTACAAGTGTAGTTTAGTTTCAATTATTTGTGATAATTCTTCATAGCATATATTATCCAAATAATGATGACCTAGTGTGAGACTTTACTGAAGATGGCTGTTATTAAGTCTCACCAAGAAGTGGGGCATGACTGCCAAACTTTTTATAGGAATTACAGGGTTATGGGGTTAAAAGCAAGGTGTGGCAGGACTCGGCAGTGCAAAACAAACACAAAAGACTGTTAGAGTCCTTGGATACTAGAGGAGGATCTAAGGAAGTAAATTGGTGGACCGAAAGTGTTGTTAAAGGGGCTGGGCGCCAAGAATCCCATAGAATTTCTGTGAAAGAAGCACTTGCTTAATTAGGCACTGTGCTTCCCTTCAACTAAGAGTAAATAAGAAGTTTTTTCATAACCCAAACACACAACAGATTGAATCACTGTGTGTGTGTGTGTGTGTGTGTGTGTGTGTGTGTGTGTGTTTCTGTCTGTGGGTCCTCAGATTATGCGTGGACAATCAGAGCAGAGTTGGAAGTTCCAAGAACCTTCCAATATGCCCCTAGGAACCTTCACCAATGAAAAGACTTTAAGAAGCCTAACCACATATGGAGTTTGGAGTCTTGCCCTGAATATTTTTCGGGACCCAATTGGGATATCCTTCTTGTCAGTGGGTTTCTCTTAGAGCCTAGAGAAAGAATTTAGAGGCATGGTTGTTAGGCAAGTTTGTATCCAGAATGGCTTTGGGTGAAAAATGGCAAGTGCTCATTTCTTTAGTTTCTCCCTAAAAAATAATTTGTGGCCAGATAGTCTTGCCTGGCTTCTGAACATGTGCCTGCCGAGCCCCTAGAGAGTAACAGCTTATGTGAGGCAGGTTGAAAACAATATCGTTTTTATTATTTTATCCCATGTGAACCTCCCAGTGGGTGGCAGAGTGATTACAATTTTCTGTGGCTTGATTTATTTTCATACTGATTTGCGAGGCTACTGTAGCATTCCTACATTCCTTATAATTTGGGTGTTTATTACATACTTTACAAGGCACTTGAGTAATATGATATCAAACTTGAAAGTGGTATTGTATATACAGAAACTCTATTAATAAAAATTACTAAGTAGTGCTATTTGTTTATGGTAAAAGGGGATTGGCTCATCAGCACGATGGAAGATTCCACTATACATAATGAGCTAATTAGCAATTTGGAGGTTAGTTTTCCTTGTTTAACTATCTGAGTGACTGATTTCTACCAAATTCATTAGACAAAATTATCTCGTTTATTAATCTGTTCTCCTCTAAACCAGGTATTTTTTGATTTGAATATGAATCTCTATATGAGTTTATAAAACCTCTATCAAGCTATGTCTTAAAATCACTGTCCTACCGAATGTTCACCTGGTCCACAAGCCTTGTGTTGACCACGAAGACCATATTGCAACTACAGCCATTCCTCAGTATTCAGAGGGGACTGGTTCCAGGACCTTCTTCCCCGAAGAGCAAAATCCATGGCTGCTCAAGTTTCCTTCTATAAAATGGTGTAGTGTTTGTGTATAACCTATGAATACCCTCCCACATATTTTAAATCACATCTACACTACTTATACTACTAATACAATGTAGATACTCTGTAAATAGTGTTACACTGTATAGTTTAAGGAATCACAACAAGAAAAAAGTCTGCCCGGGTGTTCACATCTCCAGTAAGATGTAAGTTTTCCCCAGTAATTTCCATCCAGAGTTGGTTAAATCCAGCAACATGGAACCCGCCAGCATGGAAGTCCAGCTGTACATCTCCACTCACATTGAGGAGTCAAATGGATTACACGGAGCCCTGGCTGTCTTCCTCACTGTGTATTGCTCCCACAGCCCGGTGTTCCACCAAAAATCTTTCCAAATCCCTCTCAGACCCCACCTACTGTGAATAACTGGAATACAGAGTATTTCCTCATTTGACTCTGTTCACAACAATCAAACGGCCACTGTCCTTCCAATCCCATTACCTTTGCAGAAAGTAAATTAGCAAGACATGCTGAGTGAACCCCACTGCAGCAGCGGGGTGCCCAGGAACGGATGCTACCTGGGTGTAAATCCAGAAACATTTATCTAGTACACAGTTTCTCATTATCACCTTCATTGAGTTCTTTTTGCAAAAAAGGATTTAAAACAGTGGTTCTCAAAATGTGATCCTCAGGCAGCAGCAGCAGCATCACATGTGAGATGTGAAACTAACTGCTCATGTCCCACCTGGACCCACAGACTCGGAATCCGAGATTTGGATCTGCAGCCTCCATGTGAGTCTGATTCTTCCTGAAGCTAGAGAAATAGCAGCCTAGAGAAATACTGTAAGGTAGCTGGAAGCAAATGCATCCACGGGTTGGGCCTCCTTTGATGCCTTTTTTTTTTTTTTTTTTTTAATTTAAGGGGGTATGTTGTCACCAAGGTTTCTTTTAACAGCAAACTAACCCCTGCATCCCAAAACTAAGGCTCTGAAATTTAAAAAAAAAAAAAATTGTATGAGATTTTGTTCATTTGTACTCGTTTTTCTTGCTACTCAGTTAATCATGCCTAATTAAAATTTATAGTGAATTTATATTGGCCAATTCCCTTTTCCTGAATTTAAACATATCCCAGAGAAATCTTTACCTAACCATCTGTTTTTCTTTTCAAGTAAACATTCACCCATTACTTCTGTGACTAATTTAACTCATTTTCCATCTTCAGAAGAAATTTTTAAAAATCAAATTAAAGGAAAAACAATGACAGAAAGACGCCACAGACCACATGCATACTCTATACCACACATTCTACGTTTCAGTTATTTATCTAGAGTCTTCCATGGGATTTCACATCATCCTGCTGGCTGCTTTTCATGTTTATGTGTACTGTA
This sequence comes from Sciurus vulgaris, assembly GCF_902686455.1. Classification (NCBI taxonomy): domain Eukaryota; kingdom Metazoa; phylum Chordata; class Mammalia; order Rodentia; family Sciuridae; genus Sciurus; species Sciurus vulgaris. The sequence goes on from NC_136464.1 coordinate 171,888,754, forward strand.
TAAAAACTAAGTAGTCATTAGATGGTTCAGCCCTAGGGTTATTTGAAGAAACAAAATATCGAATGGTATATATATACAATGGAATATTACTCAGCTATAAAGATTAATAAAATTATGGCATTTGCAGACAAATGGATGAAATTGGAGAATATCATGCTAAGTGAGATAAGCCAATCTCAGAAATCCAAAAGGCGAATGATCTCACTGATGAGCAGATGATGACACATAATGGGGGATGGGAGGGGGACAAGAATGGAGGAAGGAGGGACTATATAGAGGGAAAAGAGGGGTGGGAGGGGTTGGGGGAAGGAAAAAATAATAGAATGAATCAAACATCATTATCCTATGTAAATGTATGATTACGCAAATGGTCTGCTGTTACTCCATGTACAAACAGAAACACCATGTATCCCATTTGTTTACAATAAAAATAAATTAAAAACAAACAAACAAAAAGAAACAAAATATCTTAACAATATCAACAATCCCATTTCAAGGAAAACTGAGTCGTGGAAAGGTTAATTGGGTATAACATTAGCCAGGTTCTCTCTTGGTTAGTTCCAAATGAAAATTTCTTCAAGTCATATTTCCAACTCATATTCATGTTTAAATCAGATAAATTATAGTAGCAATTCTGCCTCTCATGTTGATGTAAAAGTTCAGATTATACATGTGCACAGTTTGAGATTTGATCTAATCATGATTACTTACCAGTATGTATTAAGCAGCTAGAAAGGACAAAGCATTTAACTTTAGTTTGTGGGAATGACAAAGGAAGCAAGAGCTTTGACCTGTGATCCGGAAGGAGCTAGAGGAAGTGGGGGCAAATGAGATTGACTATTATATATGTCATAGATATATCAACATATATACATATATATGGTGTACAAAATATACATATGCACAACTGATCTGCAAATAAACGTAGACACATAGGCTTAAGTGGCAGAAAGTTCGTGCTTGCCAACGATTCCATGTCTTTCCCACACTCCCAGCCTCCCTTGCTGTTAAATTGGCCACATCATTTGTTCTAATTGACTGTGTGCCCAGGGCAAAGCAGCTAAGCTCCAGGGTGGCTTTTCCATTCCCCTCTTCCCCTGCTGTGACAGCCTTGGGGACCCTCTATTCCAGAGAGTACATCTGAAAAATGGAGGACGGCTGCCTGACTCACATGGGTCATTATCGTTGTATTAAGTAAGCCTTTAAAATGTAGGGGGGGTGGTTGTCCTTTGCAACACCTGGTTTTAATTACCTTGCCTACTTCTGCCTGGAAATGTGGAGCTGGGCTATGCACCTGTGCTTCCCTTCCAGGCCTCACATCCCTCATGGGGAAAGCCCTTCACCTGTCCATGCAACTGAATTGTACTCTTTTAGGAGCCAAGTCAAATGCCAACGTATTCATTCATTTATCCATCAATATTTTGGCATATCTAATGTGTGCAAAACATGCAGAGAGTGAGGATCCATCTAAGACAGACCCAAGCCCTGGTTTCACAGATTTTGCACTATAGCAGAGAAACAAGAATAAGGAATTACAATCCAGCTGCAAGCAGAAGACATTTCTTCCTGCCCTGGCCCTGAGCTTGGCAGTTCCTCTTATACACTATCCCTGCCACTATTCTTGTTAGTGTACGTGGTCGCCCTCTCCCACCAGGTGGCAAGCTCTCTGATGGTCTGGACTTTATCTTACTTACCTACAACTCTTCCACAGCTTTTAGGAGATGGAATTGATACATATGGAGGGGTATGTTAAATGTACGAAAGAAATTTAACCACAGGAATTATTTCGGAGAACTAATATTAGTGGGGGTGGGGGAGGGTCAAGAAATGCTTCATGGTGGGTTTTTCAGGAGCATTCAATTGGGCTGTAATGATTCATAATTAAATATTTTCCTCTTGCGTGCCTGGCACTCCATAAATATTTTGAATGAATATAAACTCAGTGAATGGGTTTCCCCACTTTCTTGTTGATCAATAGCTCTCCTGAGTGAATGAATTCCTACCCTAAGGTACCCTCAGTAATTGAATGAGGAGACATGTCACGCATTATTGTGGCAAATAGAGTCATTTCCAAGTCCACAGAGCAGCAGGAATATTGGATTTTTTTTTTCTTTTTAACATCTTGAAAAATCAATACGCTTATATTGTTTCTGGTCACTTAAACCAACTCAAGCGTAATTTTCTTTAAAATGTTGAATTCATTTGGCAAAGGTAAAAAGGATCTTGTTTAAATTTGAGTGAACTTAAATATAAATGATGGTCTTCTTAACATTCTGTTTTAAGAAGTTTTTCCAGGATTCATAGAAAATACATAGACTTTGATAGTAATTTAATGAATTTAATTTTCCCAAGGGCCTATCTTTGATAAAGAGCAAACTGAAGATTAAAAGAAAATGAGGTTATTATATTTTATATTAAATTTAATTCCATTTTGCTAAACTATTTCATTAAAAATTATAAAGCAATTGAAGGAAAGGTGCTTTTACTTGTTTCCTCTCTTCTTGGTTTTGTTCTGTTGAAGACCCTGGAGGACATGCCATTATTTGTCTCTGTTACATTCTCATATATTTTGTCACTGTTGTTCTAACCATGATGTGAAGATTTTAACCACCAGATAGTAATATCACGTGGGATATCGATGAAATAGCCATTTGCGTGTGTGTATTGATTTATAGTTCTAAGCTCTAATGTTTCGCCTTTGAAGCATTATTTACCCTGCATCTTAAACTTCCATAAGTAGTGATTATATTATTAAGGTTGGATTTTCTCTCCTATAGAAATAGATTATCCTTCCTGTCTAACAATACTATTCATGAAATATCAAATAGAAACTGCTTTTATAAAATATAAATAAAGGCTCAGATGAAACCGAGAGTTTAATCCAGCATAATGAAGCAAATATAAGACTCTGAAGAGAATACAGAATAATAGTAGAAGTGTATGCTAATGACCTGCACCTTTTAATTAATGGAGTTGTTTATCGGGCTCCAGACAGCCAGGCCAGAGTCTCTCCTATTATTTTTGGAGATGTACAATCTTGGGAATTTAATGTGAAGTGTGGAATAAATTCAGTGATCGCCATGTAATCCATAGGATTTCCAAGCCTGAAGAGTGATTTTAACTGCAGGTATTAATAAGATATGTATTTTTGCCTGTGTTCTTATTCACCTGATATTCTTCTGTTGCATGATTTTTGTGTCACTCTTGAAATTAATGTTGTTGCTGGGCGAGGTGGCACATGCCCATAATCCCAGATGTTCAGGAGGCTGAGGCAGGAGGATGGAGAGTTCAAAACCAGCCTCAGCAACTTAGGGAGGCTATAAGCAACTTAGCTAGACCCTGTCTCTAAATAAAATATTTAAAAAGGGCTAGGGATGTGGCTCAGTGGTTGAGCCTCCCTGGAGTCAATCCCTGGTACCAAAAAAAAAAAAGAAAGAAAGAAAGAAATTAACATTGTTGTGTTGGTTTTACTCATTTTGGATGCTGTAACATGAAATGAATCATAACCATCCTGAATATGCAGACTACAAGTCAGATCTTTCAAAACACTTATTTATATCAACAAGGGAATTAAAACAAATTGTTTTTCCTTCTAAAAGGTCTTCTTAAATGGGCTCAATCAAACTCAAATGACTTCAGTTCAAATCAATATAAAATAGAGCACCTATTGTTTTTCAGGCGTTTTAGGTAAGGAGCTTGGATGGTCAAGATTAGGCATTTTAGGTTAGTGAGATAGATCACAGAATCCAAGAATCTTTAAGCTAGAAGGAGCCTTAAAATGCTAAATGGATGCTTGGTTTGTAGATGAGCAGAAAGAAGCCACAGTGAAGTGGGAACATGTGTCCAAGGTCAGCAGCTGGTATCTCAGCTTGAACGATGTCTCAGGCCTACTCTGAGTCCAGGGATCTGGGATCTTTCTGCACATCGAACCACCTCCTTTTATAACTTGAGTGAAACCTGACTAGGGTAAAGTTTCCCTCTAGTTGTGTTTTAGACTCTCTGCTAATGGGGCCAAGGTTAACAATGGCACATTCATTCAATGGGATGTTATGTAGCCATTCAAGATAATATTCATGAAAACCATATAACACAGATGATGTGATAGAGAGTAATGATAAAGGAAGGAGCAAGAAATGAGGTGTGTGTGTATAGCAATGCCAATGTTTAAGCCTTTTATTAGAAAAAGAAAGTGGAAAAAAATAGAAAGTTATTTGCACTTATATTTGAGTGGTGGGTATAGCAAAAAAAAAAAAAAAAAAGATGTTTTTCTTTATTCCTACTTTCCAATATTTGAATTAAAACTTTCTTTATAAGCACAGACTGTTTTAAAGTGGAAAAGTGAAAACAACTGTTCTTCCATGTTTAAAGACATATAAAGCAAAAGCACTCTTGTGGTGGTCTGAAGATGTTTCTGGAACAGAACACACACTCAAACACAAAGACAAGAAGACCATGCCGTGGAGGAGCATAGAGGAGTGGGGGCGCCAGTCCTGCTCCTCAAAGCTTTGTTTCTTAGGGAGACCAGGATTCAACGTGTGCCTTGGGACCAGGAAACTGGGAGCTCTCCCCACCAGAACTAGCCATGAAGAGAGGAGCATTAAAAAGTGTGGTGGAAGGAATCTCTCCCTGATCAAATCCAACCCCTAACCAGAATCCTTTCCTGCATCAGCAAGCAGTCCTGAGTAAGAAGCTCTGCTTTAGTGGACGCAACATTGAGAGATCTTAACTCCCCAAAATCAGAGAGCCTAATGAAAATGGGGAGACCCTGTGCTGCCTGCACCTCTCAGTTCCTCACTTAAATCATTATTATGAAGTTTCAACATTCACTGTCCTCTACTGATTCAGAACACCTTGCCTGCATGGCCCCTTTCTGACCACTCCATCACCCATGAATTCCCATTGGCCTTCTGGTTGTTCCGTTTGGTCTCCCAGAGGTGGGTGCTGAAATTTCTTTTTAACAACTTCATTGAGGCATACTTTGTTCAAAATACACTGCACAGCTTTAAAATATGCATTTTGAACAGTTTTGACAGATTTCTACACCCATGAAACCACAACCACTAATAAGATACTAACATTTTCATCACTCCAAAAGTTTCCTTGTGCTCCTCCCTCCAGACTCCCCCCAAACCCCTCCCCAAGCCCCAGGCAGCCATTCATCTGCTTTTTGTCACTATGGATTAGTTTTCATTTTCTAAAAATGTGTACAAATGGAATTATGCAGCATGTACTTTCTTGTGTACTTTAACTCAGAATAATGGCTTCCATGTTCGTTCCAATAGTTGAGGGTATCAGTAGATGGCTTCTTCTTATTTACAATCAGTATTCCCTTGCCTAGATTGCTAACATTTTACTTTTCTGTTGAGGGACATTGGAGTTGCATTTCCTTTCAAGAATATTACAAATGAAGCTGCTGTGAAAACTCAGACCTCCTTTGGGTGGACAAATATTTTCCTTTCTCTTAGGTGAAGACTTCAGAGTATAATGGACTTGTTTTTTTTTTTTTTTTTTTTTTTTTTGGTTTTGTTTTTTTTTTTGTTGTTGTTGTTGTTTTGGTACTGGGGATCAAACTCAGGGCCTTGTGCTTGCAAGGCAAGCACTCTACCAGCTGAGCTATCTTCCCAGCAATACTTCAGAGTAGAATGGCTAGGTTGCATATGAGAACATTTGCCTTTTTCAGAAAATACTGCACTATTTTCCATTTTGCATGCTCACTGCAGTGCCCCAGTCTTTCAATTGCTCCAAATCCTTGTCATCGCTTGGTATATGCGGCCTTTGGTTTTGCAACTCTGATGGGTACATATGGATATTTCACTGTGGATTGCAAGTGCATCCCATCCTGATCTCCCTGTGAAGAAAAAGCTGAAGAACCAAGATGGCACCCCACTCCACCTGCTCCAGTGGATGTTTGCTCTCCTGTCTTCGAGTGTCTGTTCCACTCCAGAAACATCTTTAGACCCACTGCAAAAGGGCTCTGTTTCTGCCTGAAGATGACCCCAACACATCCTAGCTGGAGCTTCTTATGCAGCCCTGACCCTGAAGCAGACATGCAGTCATTAATTCTATGAGACTCCTAGGGCTCCTATAACAAATGACCACATATCTGGTGGCTTAAAATTTACTCTCGCTCTCTCTGGGTTCTGCAGTTCAGAAGTCGGAAGTTGAGGTGAGGCAGGGTTGCTTCCTTGTCTAGGGGAGAATCCATCTGTACCCTCTCTAGCTTCTGGTGGCTGCTGGCAGTCTTCTGTGTTCCTTGGCTTGTAGCCACATCACTTCAACCCTGCCTCTGACTTCACATTGACCTCCTCCATGTGTATCTTCTCTGTATGTCTGCCCAAAATCCCTTTGTCTGTCTGTCTGTCTGTCTATCTATCTATCTATCTATCTATCTATCTATCTATCTATCTATCTATCTTTCTCTCTCTCTCCTCTCCCTGTCTCTCTCTCCCTCTCCTGTCTTAAAAAGACACTTGTTAGTGGATTTTGGTCTTACCAGGATAATCCAGGATTATCTGTTTGTCTCAAAATCCTCCATTATATCTGCAAAGACCCTTTTCCCAGACTAGGTAATATTTACGGATTCCAGGAATTTGATCTGGCTATCAGTTGGAAGATCATTTTTCAACCTACCATATTGCTAAGGGCTGGGCATGCTGCCAAACATGTGATATTGTCTGTTTTCCTCATAAAAACCCTGCACACTATTATTCCCATTCTTGAGGTAATCTAGACTTCAGTCATTATCTTGTCCAAGTCCAGTGCTGGCTAGAAATAGAATCAGTTTATTTCCTGGCTCCCATAGGGCTTTTTGCTTCTGGGCCACAGAGATGTTAAAACCACCAGAATGCTGAAAATTTTCCCTGAAATATGTGTGCACTCAGTAGATTATTAGATCCACAATTTAGCCTCAATGAAAGTTCTAAGAGAGTATTATTATCAGTGGTTTTCAATCCTGGCTTCATATCAGATTCATTTGAAGAACTTCAGTTCACCACCTGAAGCAATATCTCAGGGATCTAGCTTTTTACAAAAGCTATTCAAGTAACTCTTTTGTGCAAGCAGGATTGAGGGGTCCTGGGATTCTCTGCCAAACTCATGGCCTTGGAAGTCTTCTGAAGTAGGCTAAGTTCATTCAATGATCAGAAATGACCCTCAATATCTTCCATGGCCAAACTCAAGCCTCATTTTATCTTTATTTTTTATTTGTTCTTTTTAGATATACATGACAGTAGAGTGTATTTTGAAACATTATACATACATGGAGTATAACTCATTCTAATTAGGAACCCATCGCTGTGGTTGGACATGATGTGGAGTTACATCATATGATCATGTATTCACATATGAACATCAGAAAGTTACATCCGATTCATTCCTAATCCCTCCCTGCTCCCTTCCCTTCATTCCCCTTTGTCGAATTCAATGAACTTCTACTCTTACCCTCCTCACCCTCCCATGTTCTAGCTTAGCATCGACATATCCTTTGGTTTTTCTGAGACTGGCTTATTTCAGTTAGCATGATATTCTCCAGTTCCATCTATTTACTGACAAATACCATAATTTCATTCTTCTTTATGCCAAGCCTCATTTTAGACTTTCCCAAGTTTCTGGAAACTACAAGATGTCTAATTTAATTGCTCAGCAATTTAATTTCTATAGGTATGAGTAAATGAACTTACTCTACTGCTCTGCCTACTTTCTCTAGTTCTTTTTGTCAATCATCACCCAGGTGCTTTCTGAAGAAAGAGCCTCTTCAGACACTTATCTGTGGAAAGTCACATATTCAAAAATATAACTCCAGAAGTTTCACATCCACAGATAAACTGAAAGCCTTCATTTCTATCAAAGGAATATGGAGTCAATTATAATTTTCCCTCTTTGTATTAAGAAAGGCATATTATTTCTTCCTCTGCATAATTAGAAGTGGGTGGATGGATTCATCTGATTTTCTTTCTCTAAACATTACCCAAGGGTTAAAAGCAAACAGGGAAAAGTTTACTTCCCAAAATAAAGATTTGGAAGACAATTATGGCACCTTGATATTTTCTTCTTTAAACATAGTAATTAAGGAATTGAGATACCTATGTTGATTTATTTCAGATGTTGATGTGGAATATCTTAAGTAGGTTTCCATACTTGCTGGTACATCTCCCACAAACCAAGTGCTAATGAATGTGAGTTGATTAGGATTTCTCATACTTGATATTTCATTGTGATTTCTCTTACCTGACATAATTCAACTGAGAAAATCCCCCTTTTCAGGTTTGCCTGTGAAAAACATACTATGTGCAAAGTTTATTGTTTTACTTTTTATTTATTTTGTATTATGTTAGAGTCTGTTTGCATATTTTCCATAGAGAACTATGGGCTAATCAAGGCCATTCTTGTCTTTGCACTTTTTAAAAACTTAACATGTAATAAATATACATTTTTTGTAGGGTACAGTGTGATATTTCAATACATGTATACATGGGGTAATGATCAAATCAGGGTAATTAGCCTTTTTAGCTATCATTTCTTTATGTATGGAGCCATTAAGCCCCCCTCTTCTAGTTCTTTTCACATATATAAGAGATTTCTGTGAACTAATGTTGCAGTAGTGCTGTAGAACTTTAAAACTTAATGTTCCTATCTCATGTCCCTGTCATCCATCCTCTGTCTCCTACCATTCCTAGCCTCTTGTAGTCACTATTCTACCCTCTTTTACTTTGAGATCAGCTCTTTTAGCTTCCACATATGAGACAGATCATGGGGTACTCATCAGCATTCACTTTTTAATTTATGCAATCTATACCCTTTAGGGAGACACAGGAAAAGAAGTCTGGAGTGATAGCCAAGTCATCTCTAAGATTCTTCCAAGTTAAAAGTCTCTTTTGCAGAATACTCAAAACTGAAAGTAGTTAAGTCATAATCAAATTGAATGCCTGAGTTTGGGTACTTCCAAATAGAAGAAAGTGTTCCTGAGAGAGCTGTTCTGGAGAATATGAAAAGCTTTTGAGTTAAGAATGTGTCATGGATCTGTCCTGTGCCTGGCTGTGTAGCAAAATGGACTGAGGGATGCTATGTGGTATCATACAGCCTTATTCCCTAGTGTAATTTCAAAGAATGTGAGCAAATTTCTAAAAAACAAGGGCACCTTGGGGAATTTTAATCTGTAAGAATTGTGTAACCTCATATTTTCCAGAAAGGACTCAGCAGGGAAATTTAAAAATTTTCTCCTCTGAATGCGCTGAAAGAGGGCAGTTCTCACCTATCTGAATGGTTGGGAAAATGAGTCCCAGAAACTTTGAACAGAGGCTTGCCAAGAGATTTTGCATTGTAACTCTGTCCTCAAATACCCAATAGGTAGAGGGTGTGGCCTGGAAAAAACCTTGCATATAATAATTTTCCATTCAGTCATCACCTGAAGTATAGTTCCCACAGTCAGTTGATTTGGGTTGTTTGGGCCATTGCAGAACTGACTGAATGCTACATGCTTGACCTGATTTTGTTATGAAGGTCAAAAGCAAGAGAAAGTCATAACATTTCAGAGATCAGTGACTTTGCCTATGTTCGTGAATGAATTATCTGCCTGTTAAGTGTTTCAAATGACTCTTTTGGCATCGAACTTCATAATGGCCAGAAGTTGCCGATCAAACTAGGCAAATTAGTATAGTTACAGCCTTAGTTGATTACAAACTGTATTTCTTCTCCTTTTTTTTTTTTTTTTTTTTTTTTTTTTGAGTGTCAGCCTGCACTCATTGACCATCTATTTTGGCAAAATAGATGTTCCTTTCTTCCAGGAAGTAATGAATAGTTGTAAATTGTGACTTTTGGCATAGAGAATTTCACAGTCTCCAGAGTGGACACATTGTTACCTCACTGATGGAGCTCAAATAAACTATAAAGTGGGAAGATCTTTCCTCAAAAGTCCTAAAAGGAAGCAACTGGAGAGCAAGGATCAGTGATTCCAGCCTCAAGGGAGCCCGTTGTTGAATGTCAGAGGTGGATGTAGGGATCAGAGTCTCCCACAGGACTAAAAACAGAAGGCAGAATAATAGCACACATAAGTACTCACTCCATGTTTGCCAAACAATCATATCAAGCCACTCTAGTATGACTCTCAGTGTCAAAATCCACACTCAAATTTAAACAGAAAGAAGGAGTAGAAAATTATTTAATGCTCAAGAAAAGCTCATGCAGATTTTGCTGGATACAGGTACTCAAGTTATATATTCAGGTTGCTATCCGTCATCTCTTAAAGTTGAATATGACTTTAATAGCATATGTTGGGTGCTAGAGATTATTAGGCAGCTACTCTGTATTGCTCTTCATGTGCCTCCTCTAAGCATGGGTCGTTGGACCAACTTTGGGTCATGTACTCATTCCTGCACCAATCACTGGACAGGAGAGGTGAAATATTTTGATTGGTCAGAATCAATCACATGCTACCCACCCCTATCCCTAGGGTAGTTATGCATGGGAAATATGATCTATGGCCAGAATAGGTTGATGGATCTAAGGTCAGACTAGAAAATAAATCTTCACTACCTATACTATGCCTTGTCTGTTTACTATGTATTAGGAACTGAGAAAAAATTTGTATAAATAGTAAACCATTTTATCTGCCCAACAAACCCATGCAAGTAGAATGATATGCAAAATATTAACATACTCACCTAAGAATCAGAACAAATGTGGAAGGGCCCCTGTGGAACTGGCGTGGAATCCTGGAGGCCCGTACTGCGTCAGGCATTAACCCCTTGTTTGCTGGGTCATGGACACTCCTGAGGGAAAGTGATTCTTGTGGGAGAGGCCAGGGCAGCTGGTTGGTGAAGAGGGACTTGGGAGGCCTGAGGCAGTAGCGCTGTGATCACTTTTTCAGGAGTAATACAGCATTTTCTAATAGCTGGCAGAGCCATACTTGTGCATGCCAGCTTGCTTGATGACAGAGAAACAGGGATTACTTCTAGTTTACAAGTGTGGAAACTGTACCTCACAGATTTTTATTAAGTTGCTCAAGATCACGTTAGTAAACTGCGGAACTGAAATTCAAAGCCAGATTTATCTGAATCTAAAGTCTATGTACTACTAAAAATTCCATTAATCCAGAGATCCTCCATTTATCACAAGCATCCTTGTATACCCACGTCTTGCCCTTGAATGAGTAAAAGGTTTCCCTGAAAATCAGTGTGGCCTCGATTCTTATAGTGTGACTTTTATTAGTAAGACAGAGCTCACGAAGATGCTCAAAATTCCCAACTTCCATCTTCCTATCACTCAGTCAAGTACCATGATTTCTAACCACCAAAAGTTAACAGAATGTTTACATGTTCAATCAATGTATTTACATGATTCTGAGAATGATAAGACACAAAATTAATGGTATAAACACTGGTCTTTTCTTACATCACTTTGATTACAAACCTAAGCTTTGTTGCAAAAATTCAAAAGGTAGAAATTGTTTTACTAGAAAAGTCAAAATTCTTCGGGCATATTTGGGAGGGTTTAAGATTAACATGTAATGTTCTTAAAAGTTGATTTTGGAAGATAAGCCACGCCCACCCTCACCTCGTTGTGAATTTCTCCATAGAAGTATGAGCCCCTGGGAATGTGGAGTTGGTCTTTCTGTTAGTTTTGAGGTTGGCCGTGATGTCATGCCTCCCTCACATTGCAGCAGTCACTAGAGAAGTGCGAATGAGTAACACAGTGCCCTTGGGTGATAACTGTATGGTGTGAATAGGTTCCAGAACGAAACAAAATGACAAGAATTACAACAAAATTGTTAGTGTTGTAAATGTCAAGAGTGGTTTGCACGATGGTCACATCACCTGGATAAGATCCCAGTTCCATCATTTATTGATCTATGAACTTGAACTGCCACTTACACACACTGAGACTTTATTTTCAAACCCGTGGTAGGGGACATACTGGTACCTTCCTCCTATGGTGGTTGTGAGGATTATTTAAAGAATCCATGAAAAATGCTTAGCATTGTATCTGGTATATTCTGTACCAAATGCTCCGAGAATAATTGCAGAACAGGGAAATGTCAATCAGGTTAAAAAACTAGAGGTGGTTAAGCACTGGTGGAAACGTGCTTTAATGAAATTTGAAAGATACAGATTGAATAGATGAAGGAGGAGGCAGAGGGGCAATAAGACCAGCAATGTTGGGTAATAAAGCATCAGGGGAGTGATGAAAGGAGTATGGTAAGAAGGCAATGGACACCATGATGGTATCTAGATGGTGGATGAAATGAAGGGAGTGACCGGTAGAGGTTGGACTGATGTGTGGGCCTGTTTGACAGGTTTGGGGTCTTCCCCAGGGTCTGTAAGTAGTGCCTCACACTGTTGCAAACATGAATAAGTGAGGGAGGGAATAAGTGAACAAAAATAGCCTGGGTTCCTAAAGCTCTGAGGGGTGGGGTAAAATGTCTCTGCTGCCAACCCACCCACATTGCCATTATGTAAACAAGGCAGGCTGCACAGGGATGCTCAAGTGTGGGATGATTCCATGAGGGTGAGCTCTACAGACTGTCAATAAGGGAACATTGTTTCAATCATTGGGCAGAAGTGACAAAGGGGAAGAGACAGGGTTTGGTGCCCAGTGAGGGCTGGAGTAAGAGGAAGAGTTATTGTCCTGGGGGCTGCAGAGGAGTGATGCTTAATGCCAGACATGTTTCCCTGAAGCAAGGAAGGAAGGAAGGAGAAAGAAGTCATCGCTCCAGCTTCTACTTTCCTGGTGCACCACTCTCCTGCTGAAGCCTCCCCTTACTCAAACCAGAAGAAGCCAGCCCTCCAAGCAGCCCGTCCAGAGACTGGATGGGGCAGCAAGGTCAAGTGGAGCATTACCACACATATCAAAGATCATTTTCAGATTTTAACATGTGCTTGGTTCATTTTGAAGGCTGCTTACTGTGACTTAACTTCATGTGACTTGTGTGGCATGTTTAGTAGGTTCAAAAGTGGGCAGAAATGGCCAGGATTTGGACCCATATGAGAAGAACGATAAGACCAAGCTCAGGTTCAAAACTTGGACTGGGTCAAGGGCTACCTTGAAAAGGAAGGGGCAAGGTGAAACACTATAATTGCTGCCTGGGCTTGTGACTTATATAAAGCTTAGTAACTTCCCAAAAGGGTAAAAGTCAATACATTTTTGCAGCTGAAATCTGGACCAATCCTTCCCTCTCTCCCACTCTAGTTCCATGTATGTGTTAATTAAGACCCCAGCATCACAAGATGAGAACTTCAAACCACCAATATAAAATCTACTTATGAATTGGAGGAGGGGTCTTGTGAGTAAGGTGATCACCAAACCACTAGATAATCATAATTAAGATAGAGGAGAGAACAACATGTATCCCATTTGTTTACAATAAAAAAAAAAAAAATAGAAAAAAAAAAAAAAGATAGAGGAGAGGAATTCCAATGCAGATAACCCTTTAAACTATCATCTGCGGCACATGAGGCAAACTAATGCTCAGAAAATCAGCCAAGTGCCTAAGCAACTGGGAGAGGAATTCACCCCAGGCAAAAAGAAAAGTTCGAAGATATATAAATATAACTTAAACTTATCAAGGAGATAAAAAAAAAAAAAGAATATTATTCATTAAGAAGAACAAGAAATCAGGCTTGGGGTGTGGCTCAGGGATAGAGCACCTGACTAGCATGCATAATACCCTGCGTCTTATCCCCAGCACTTAAGAAAGAAAGAGAGAGAGAGAGAGAGAGAGAGAGAGAGGGAAAGAGAGAGAGAAGGGAAGGAAGGAAGAAGAAAAGGAAGAAATCAAAATGCAAAGGCAGGCATAAAGTGTGTATGAAAAATAAATTTTGGAAATAAAAGAGTCAACTTTAGATTGTATTAAATCAACTAATTAGGAGCAAAATTAAGGCAGAATTTAGTACAGAGATAAAGAGATGAAAGTTATTAAAGGGCATTGAAGACACATAAGCAAGATCAAGTGAGATGCTTCAATCTAGGCCTAACAAGAGTGAAAGAAGTAGAGAATGCTCTCCAGAAGAGCAGAACAACAATATTTAAAAGAACTAAGGTTGGAAATTTTCCAGCATTGATGAAAGATATGACATTTCAGAGTTAGGAAGCATAATGACAAGAATTGTCAAATAAAAATAAATCCATATCTAAAATATCACAAAGTAGCAAATAGTATATCAACAAAGAATTATAAAAGTTATCATGAAGATAAGATAGATAAAAATAATGAAGTTAATTTGTACTTTTATCAAGGAGATAGATGCCAGAAGACAATGGAGTGATATCTTCTAAATGATAAAGGAAAATAACTGCCATATAAGAAATCCGTACCCAGCTAAACTATCACTAATGATAGTTTGGGTGGTGGTACTATTGGAGTAGGAAAAGGAGAGGCAAAAGCATTTTGATCTTCAGTTATACTCAGGAAGTTTACTATTTGTCTTAGTCTGCTTGCTGTTATAACAAAATATCATATCAGACTGACTAGCTTGAACTATAGACATCTATTTCTCAGACTTCTGGAGACTGTAAAGTCTCAGGATGGTAACTGATTCAGCTCCTAGTGAGGGTTCTCTTCCTGGTTTGCAGGTGGCCATCTTCTTGTGTCCCCACTTTGTTGGAAAAGGAGGAGGTGGGATGTGTGTGCGTGTGAGGAGAGAGAGAGAGAGAAAGAGAGAGAGAGAGAGAGAGAGAGAGCACACGTGCAAGCTCAAGTGTGAGGAAGAACAAGTCCTCTGGTCTCTTATAAGGGCACTTATCCCACCATGAAGATCCCACCCACACGACCCTATCCAAACTTAATTAATTTCTAAAGCCCCCCCCCCATACTATCACATTGGGATTTAGGTCTCCAACATATGAATTTTGAGGGGTAGACAAATATTCAGTCATAACTCTATTCCTGTATCCTCAATAAGTTTGTAAATAAAGTTATTTATAAAAAGAAATATACATCCAGGATAAAGAAGTAAGATGAGAAACTATAACTCAGAAATTGGATAATGCATATTTGTAAAGGTTGGTAAATACTCATTGACAAATTGAATAACTTCTATAAAATAAATAATAACATTGTTTTCTAAAAGGTGAAGTTTCTTATAATGAAACAATAAAAATCATCTTTATTTTATAACTACAATTGACTTGACCATTGCCTAATGGCAGCAAAAATCTCTTAATGCCTCAAGCTCTATAGAATAAACATAATATTTTCTTGACATTTAAAAAATAAGTCATTTATTTTAGAGTACTTTCAGGTTTACTGAAAAGTTGCAAACACCCAATTTCCTCCATTTTTAGTATCTTACCTTACAATAGTACATTTATTACACTAAGGGATCCACATTTGTACACTATGATTTAACTAAATGCCATTGATTATTTAGATTTCAATAGTTCTTTCCTAGTTCTTAATTTTTCTATTCCAGGATCCATTCAGGATACCACCTCACATTTAGTTATCATGTTTCCCTGGCCTCCTCTAGTCTACAACTGTTTTTTAGATTTTCCTTGTTTTTGATTACGTTGACAGTTTGAGAAACACAGCTCAGATATTTTGTAGACTGGTTCTCAATGTTGGTTTGTCTCATGTTTTTCTCATGGATATACTGGGGTTCTGTGTTTTAGGGAGATAGACTCTAAGGAAGAACCCACTTCCTAGTTCTTTCAGATTGCTGCAGGATACATTTCCTTTCTGGTGTGGGTCTGAGGTCCCTGCTTCTCGCTGGCTGTCAGCAAGACTGCTCTCAGCTCCTAGAAGCTACCTGCAGTTCATGTCACATGGCTTTTCTCCTTTCCATCACATCCAGTTCTTATGCTTCAAATGTCTCCAGCTTCCTTATTTCTGACAAGGTCAGGCCCATGGTTATCTCAAGGTCAGCTATCTTAGGACTTTCAATACACCTGCAAAATCCCTTCAGAGCAGCACCTAGGTTAGTGTTTTATTGAATAACTAGGAAAAGGCATGTGTGTACACCAGGGCCTAGAACTTGTGGAACATCTTAGAGTTCTGCCTATCACAGGAGGAAGAGGTGGGGGCACAGAAAGAAAAAGAGAAACGAAACAGAACAGAAAATCATGAAGAAACATCATTTTGTTTGTATTTCTCTATTTGCTTTATCTTATCTCTACTTCCATATTTCTTTCACTTTTCTCTTAGTTCTCCCCTAACTAACCAAAATGCTATGTGCATGGAGTTTTATGCTGTAGTAAATTCAAATTGTAAAATGGAAATACCTCTAAAATTAACCAGTTTGGGGATTTTCTAAACTTTTTGTGAACAGTGGATATTTTAATGTTTCCAATGAATGTGAATCTGCTTGGGAACTGTCCATAACCTTAAAACTGTTCTATAACCTTAAAAGGCAAATTTTTAAAGCAAATTACGCAAGGATATATCTTCTTCTGAAATGTATTTTTAAAGCATATATGTAAGACAGAGTAATGCTAAACATATTTATACAGAAGCTATTATTAAAAGATGACAGTATCCCTTTTGAAAATGGTACAACCCACCTGGGGAGAACAAGAAGTAACACACACACACAGTCATCTGATATGTTAATATTTGGTGCCATGAATATACAAACAATGCTTGCTTATCATCTCTTTTTGGTGTACTCACTCTTAGGCAGCTGTCAGCCTGCTGTGAATCCTAAAATCTTAGCATATAGTTGTAATATTACTCAATGTTCAACATATATGAAAACATTTATTTTACTCAGTTTTCCACACGTATCTAAAAGAGGAATGTTTAAAATAGAAAGTCAATCTTGTGGCTCTGAGAACAAGCACAAAGTTGGACAATACAGAATGAAGATGAATAATTGAATACTTTCAGCCTCCAGATCCTGAAAAACTGGAATGCAAGCTATCCAAGATGAAATAATTAATGATTTTTGGAGCAACCTATTGCAAGAGTACCCAAATATTGCAAAACATACAGTTTGTGTTCTTCTTCCCTTTGCTACAACACTCTCTGTGCTCCAACAAAAACAAAATAAATGAATAGACTCGATGTTGCCACTGATACGAAGTTCTGACTCAGGCCCATTGTTCCAAATGTTAATATGTGATAGAGATGTGAGATAGAGTTCACTAAATATCTATTCACTGTGCTGTGTTTACTAATGAAATATATGAACCAAAAGATGCTTTATTTTGTTCTCAATTCATTCTCAATAAAATAAAACTAAAGTTATGTAATAGTACATACTAAAAGCATATAAAGTATCAATGATAAAAGATTTAAAAAAATACACCTCAACACAAATTAAACAAAACCTTTGAACAGATCTTTCACAAAAGAAAATCTACACAGCAAACAAGCACATGCAAAGCTGTTCAACCTCACTAACCATAAGGGAAATGCATATCAAAACCAAATGGGGGGCTGTTGTAGTTCAGTGGTAGAGCAGTTGCCTAGCATGTGTGAGGCACTGGGTTCAATCCTCAGCACCACATATAAATAAATAAAGGCATAAAAAACACAAAAAACATTTTTAAAATGTAATTTTTAATATTTACCTAATGAGAAAAGACTACATGCTCATTAGAATGGCTAAAACTGAAAAAAAACAAAAACTAACAACAGCAAGAGCTAGTGAGATGTGAAGAAACCCATGTTCTCTTTAATTGCATAAGACAACAAAAACATATTCTCCTACAGTTCTGGAGAGCAGAAGTTCAATCAAGGTGTAGGTAGGGCCTTCATTTCTGGAGGTTGCAGGGGAGAATCCTTCCTTGCTTTCTGCAGCTTCCGGTGGCTGTTGGCATTCCTTACTTCTGGCTGGGTCTCTCTGCTCCATCTTGACATTACCTCTTCTCCATATACCTATGCCTAATCTCCCCCTGCCTCTCTGTTATAAAGACATACGTGATGGCATTTGGGGTTCACTTAGAAAAGTCAGGATAAGCTTTCCCTCTCAAGATCCTTAACAGTTACACCTTTTGCCACATAAGGAAATATTCGCAGGTTCCAGGGATTAGGATGTGGACTTATCTTCAGTCACTGCACATACCAAATGTCCATCAATGGTGAAGAGATAAACCATTTGTGATATATCCATACAGAAGACTCTACTCGTTCACAGAAGAGAATTAAGTATTGATAAATGCAACAGCATGGATGCGTTTCCAAAGTATTTTAAGTGAAAGAAACCTGACTCCAAAGACTACAAATTGATTCCTTTATACAATATTCTGAGAAAAGCATCACTGTAAGGATAGATACCTGATCAATGGTTGCCAAGAGCTGGAGATACAAGAAGTAGATTGACTTGACAGGAGCATAAGGGAACTTTTGGTGATGATGGAAATATTACCTATTTTGATTACAGAAGTGGTCACATGACGTGTATACACTTTAAAATTTATCAACCCGAACATTTAAAATTGGTGAATTTTAGAGCTGGGCAGGTGGTACACCCTTGTAGTTTCAGCTACTTAGGAGGCTGAGGCATGAGGATCCTTTAAGACTAGGTATTTGAAACCAACTAGGCAGCATAGCAAGACTCCTCAAAAAATAAATAAATAAATAAATAAATCAGTACAAAATAGGCAAATTTATTTGACATAATATATGCCTTCATAAGTCCACTTTGAAAAGCACAACAAATTTTAATAATTTTGTGCATTTAATCTGAGACAACTTTTGGTCTCTAATCCAAATTCATATGATTATGAGTTCCTGGTAATGTGTCAATATGTTAAAAATTTTCATTGTTTTGTGGTTTAAAAAAGGTTTGGAAAAATGCATGAAAAATCATCTTTAAATTTTTAATTTATTTTCTTCCCTTCTTTTGTCTCTCCTCTGTTATACCAGTTATAATGAAGAGGCTGAAGTAAGAATTCTCTCCAAGACCACATTTGTCCAATTGACATGGCAGCCCTTTAAGTTTCTGGAATTTTCTCTAACTTCCCAATGCCCACAAAATTTGGTCCCTAAACACACTGCATCGCTGTCCTAATTAGTTTCTGTCCCTTATCTCTCTCCACTTAGATTCATTCAGTATAATGAAACACCAAGATCACCTTTCAAAAAAAAAAAAAAAAAAATCAAATCTGATCATGTCAATTTTAGCCTTAAAATTACTTTTATTTTCCCTCAAAAGATAAGTCACATGCTGTGCCAGTTAGAATTCTTAATTACAAACTCTAGGCCTGTCTTCTAGCCTCATCATCTGTCACCCTTCCATAGCACACCCTCTATGTCCCTGGCTTCTGAAACACCTTACTATTTCAATACACAGTGCATTTCAACTTCTTGTTTTTGCTTCTTTTCTTTTTTGTTTCCAACGTGGCTTCCCTGACATTGCACCAATATGTGACTGGCTTAGGGCTCAGGCTAGACCAATCTTTAGCCAATCACTGTGGCAGCGGGATGAAATTCTTCTCATTATTGGTCTGTTGGCTCTCCACTGGGACATTAGCATCACCACTCACTTCAGAGATTCTGACTCAATAGTTAGGCAAGACTGAATGGGGGTGGGAGGGGAGTTTGAAAGGTCCCAGGTGATTGTAATGGGCAGCCAGGTTTGTGAACCACTGACTGACTTCCACCAATTCAATCCCAAGTAGCTGCCACTAATAACAGAAGGTGTGGATGGGTTGAGAAGCAACCAAAATGCCCTCCACCAGCACCATTACAGCTGTACCCCGTGCTCTGCCGAAAGGGTAAATGTCTCTTAAGGAGAATTATCCTGAATTCATTAATGTCTTACAATGAAATTGTATTTTATTAATCCCATGCCATACATAAATTTGGAAAACAACACCAGGGTTTTCTAGCCATTCTGTTTGGCTTAAGCTACGGGTCATGCTTGGTGAGCATACGTACCCAGGGAATGCCTTCCAACGGTTCTTTGGGCTTTTGCCCACTGGCTGGGAACCAGCTGCTGCCTTCCACAGGCTCCTGTAGGGACGATAAGCCACTGGACGATCAGAGAGGGTGTATGGGATATGGATGGTTGTGCTCCCTTGCGGTTTCCGAAGATGACCTGTGTTCATGTGTGCATGCACACAGTGTGGCTGCCTGAGTGCTGCTAAGGTGCGGAAGGCAGCTCAGGAGCCCACCTACAGCGCACAGGTGGGGAGTGGCGGGCCAGGAGACAACTGCGCACCCTCATACCCACTTTTTGTGGGCAGGGTTGGATCCTTTAAACTACATCCAAGCTTGCCTCGCCTGTTCCATGTGCACTTCGTTCTTTATTTTCTTGCGGTCAGTGAACTAACAGGGTTCAGATGCTTAAAAACAAACAAAGTCTATAACTCTAGAAAAGCCCGTCCTCCGTATCTCCCCGGGAGTCCACAGTCAGGTGGCTACCACGTGGCCGAGCCCGGGGTGTGTCTGCACAGCCCCTCCCAGGGCCCCTCTGCAATGCCTCCCGGATTCCTCTCTTCTCCGTGCCGCCTTCCCACCGGTGGAGGACGCACTTGCGGGAGAGTGGGGAGAAGCCCTGGGCCTCCCCGTGGGAACGAGCCAGCGATCGCGCTCCCCAAGGGCCCGGCGCGCCCCCTCCCTGGCCCCGGGGCGCGGAGCCGCGGCCTGTGATCGCGTTCCAGGCAGCAGGCGGGCTCCCGCGCCGGCCGCGGCGAAGGGCGGGCGCCTGTGATCTGCGTCCAGGAGCGCGCGCGCCGAGCGTCCCGGGGCGCCCGCCTGTGATCGCGCGCCAAGCGCGACCCCGCGCCCGCGCTCTCGCCTTCCCGCCCCCGCCTACCCGCGGCACCCAGCTCCGGCGGAAAGTGCCGGGGACAAAGGGGTCAGCGGAGCGCTTGGCTCGGGCTGGCGGCTGTGGTCTGGTGAGTGCCCCCGAGACCTCGTGCGCCCACCGGCACCCCGCCATTCGCTAGATCCAGCGAGGCGCCGCCAAGACCTTCTCAGGAGCGACGTCTGAGGCCCGCTTGCCTCTAGACGGAACCGGGGGCGGGAAACGGCCCAAGGCACGGAACGCGGACCCTGGGGCTGCTAGTCGGTGCGGGCCAAAGGAGGAAGGAACGCGTGCCCAGTTGGAGAGGAGGACGTCGCTGGCTTGAAATTTTAGTTCAACACGGGGTGGTTTTCAAAGCAGGTGTGAATAGTTCAGCAAGCAAGAAAGCTTTCCCCCTGAAATAGGTCCCTGAGCAATCTGAAAGCAGACAAAAGCCTCACATTAGCATAGGGTGTGCACAGCCACCTGTTC
Organism: Sciurus vulgaris; assembly: GCF_902686455.1. Lineage (NCBI taxonomy): Eukaryota > Metazoa > Chordata > Mammalia > Rodentia > Sciuridae > Sciurus > Sciurus vulgaris. The sequence continues at coordinate 171,909,909 of NC_136464.1, forward strand.
AAATAACTGGGGCAAACAGTGAAAAAACGGCCTTGGAAAGAAGAAAAGAACTCAAAACCAGTGCAAATACTTGAGCCCGGGTGAGTTGAAGGATTAAGCTTCATCGCAGCACGGGGGCGGCGGGGGCGGGTGGTGTACCCCACTTGTAATCAGAACTTGCATGGTTTATTTTTAGCAACCCGTTTGATTCCATTAGACGATGAGATAGCAGCATTCATAGCCTCGTCAAAATAAAGATTTGAGGAAAAAAACCTCAGTCAGCCTGAATCCAGCAAACATTCCTGTTTGAAAATCCTGACTTCGGGTCATGGGTGAACAGGTAGGATTTTTTTGTTTTTTCCCCCCACAAACAAATAGCCCAGCACTGGAGTCTGTGTTTAAGATTGTTGTTACTGCCTGCTTCCGTTCCAAGAAGACAAAACCATGATTTCATCAGCATTAGTTCTTAATATTTTTGAAATGTTATTTTACATTTGTTTTGTGGCATAGAGAAGAGCGGGGCAGGGAGTTGGAAGCCAGTGGAGACAGGAGCCAAGAAAAACTTGACTAGGAGAGAGCGGGTGGGAGATGAAAGGGTATTGAAGGTGGGAAAGGACTAGGGCCCAGCAGTGTGGGAACAGAGCACATTGATGCAATGAGATGCTGGCAAGAAGGGTCCAGGACCACACCAATAGCAAAGCAAGTGACCTCTGCCTGAGTCCCACCGTTTAGAGAACCCCCTTTTAGCTCTCCTTGGTTCTTGTTTGTCCCAATAGGGTGACTTGTCTGAGAGCCAGGAGAACACACCCATTAGCACCCATTCCTTCTTGGTGCTGGCTAACAAAGTCCGTCCTTAAGCCAGCAGCATCGGCATCCCCTGGGGAGCTGGGTGGCAATGCAGGCTCTCAGCTCTGTCCCAGACACCCAGCCTAATAAAATCTTCAGGTGGAGAGGATCCAAGTATGGCCTGTTCAGAATGGCTGCTTGAGAACATGTTACCCTGGCAAGGACGAAAGCACCTGGCAACACTGCCAGAGTGTATAGCCCTGAGTAGGAGTGGGTCCTTCTGTGAGTGAGGGAGGAGAAGACCAACTTGCTTGTGCCATCTGGCATATCTTTCCAGGTGTGGGACAAGTGTGAGACAGCTCCCCTCGTACTTCCACTTTACAGCACGAAACTCCAAAGAGTCCAGAATTCTAAATTTGAATCACATCTTCCAGGTTGTTAAGATGGGTTATTAAAGTGAGAGGCTAACACATATTCAATACTTCATTAACTTGGTTTGTAGCTTTACTTATTTAGACATGTGATTTGTGGGCTTCCAATCATATTCTTGCCCTGGGCCAGAAAATATTAAGGCTGGGCCCTGCAGGTTGTAGACATTTCCTCCTTTAGAAAGAGGGAACTCAGAAAGAAAGGATCCGTCTAAGGTAACACTGTTAGCATGTAAATGCATAGTCTCTAATCAGTTGTCTAAAAGTTTAATGTGCATCTGATTTTTTTTTTTTTTTTTTTTTTATGTTGAGATGCCGGTCCCAGTTGTTTGCCTGAAAGGAGGATTAACTTCAAGAACAAACAGAATTCAACGTGTTCAACTAACATTCAGTATGAAAGCCATTCATTTTTTTCAACCAACACTGATTATTCTTCCATTATGGTCCAGACACCATGTTTAGCCAGGCTCTGATGAATGCGACCTGGCTGTCCTCAAAAATGCCCTTGACCACTAAGGTGGGTTAAACCTCTCTTTATGAAGCAGCTCTGCTTCTTCACATTTCCTTCTCCCCAAACTGATGGAACTCCAAGTCAAATGCTTCAAGATCCTCCCACCCACTTATCTGGAGTGGACCTGAGGAATAATTTGGCTTAATAGACAAGACAGGCAGGTGGATAGTGCTTAAATTTGCATATTTGACAGCACATAGTAAAGTCAAATTCGGTTGCTTCTGTGTTCATCTTTTTTAGGATACTGGCCATTTCCTTATTGTGATTTGATATTATTATTCACTCTGGTTGGTGAACTATCTTCGCTGGTGAAGTTTCTGCCCTGTTTATCAAGGATGAGTTCTTTCCTTCCTGACGGATCAGAACACCCACTCTCTAAGACCAGGTGTTACATTCATCCTGCTGGAGAGAAATCACTTGCTGAACTCTTGTTGAAGTATTGGTCACATCATGTTTTACACCTTCATAAGAATTCAGTCTCTTATTTTTAAAAGAAATTCAAAAGCACACAGTATTGACCTGAAAAAATGACCAAAGTTGGCTGCTACAGCATTAGTGAGAAACATATTCTAATCACTAATTGTGATTTAAGTCTTCTTAAATCACAATATGAGGCAGCTACCTGGTCTGCTGGCCCAAAAAAACCATGGAGAAGAAGAGGCTCCTGGCCCTGGTGAAATGGACGCAATGATTCCTTATCAGGCAAGCCTGACCCTGATATAGGACTTGTTCTCAAAAATGCCATCTTCAGTAGATTAGAGCAAGTAGATCAGGGGAGAGGAGGGAAAGGAAAGGTACTAGGGAACAAGACTGATCAAAATGTTAGGTACCCGTATAAATATGATGGAATAAGTCCCACTATTATGTCTAATTACAATTATAATTTAATAATGCCATCTTCATTCCAATGACCGACAGCCAGGCAGTCCATTAAGTTGGTGTCCTGTTCTCGTTAGGGAAAGAGGGAACAAACCTGAGAAAACAAGGGAACCAGCCTTTTCACTAAGATGGCACCAAAGTCAAGAAGGAAGTTCCCGCCCCTCAAAGCCCAAGCTTTGAAAGCTCTGAAGGCCAAGGAGGCAGTGTTGAAAGGTGTCCACAGCCACAGGAAAGGAGATCTCCATGTCACCCATCTTCTGGCAGCCCAAGACACTATCCCAAGGCAGCCCAAATATCCCTGGAAGAGCACCCCTAGGAGAAACAGGCTTGACCACTCTGCCATCCTCAAGTTCCCTCTGATCACTGAGTCTGCCGTGAAGATGACCAAACAATGACACACTCAGTGTGCACTGCGGATGTCAAGGCCAGCAAGCACCAGGTCAAACAGGCAGTGAAGAAGAAACTTAAGTCACGAAATGGCCAAAGTCAGCACTCTGATCAACACTGTAGAAAGAAATATATGTTCAGCTGGCTCCTGATCATGATGTTTTGAATGTTGCCAAGGAAATTAGGATCATCTAAACTCAGCCTAATTATAAATATACATTTATTTACCAATAAAGAAAAAACAGGGAAGAGAACCAATAACTAGAGATGGAAATGTTAAGTACCCTGATTTTATCATTACATATTGTATCCACGGAAGGAATTGTCATACTATACCCCATAAATATATACAATTAAAAAATAAAGACTTCATACAATAAATAAATAATCATCTCAAAAAATCTACCTACACACAGCTGTCCGTCCTCCTTCCATGGCTGGTAGCCTGGAGGCTGGGCTGGCTTGTTGATACAGTCCTCACCCCTCAGCCCAGCTGCTTGAGAAAGACTTGAAAGTCCAAATTCCACCAAAATGAGTTACTGTTTCATATTCCTAATTGTCATCTGCATTTCTGCCCCCACACATGTAGATCAGAAGCTCCAACATTATTACTATCTGGGGAAACGCCACATTTCTCAGGAAAATTTGCCTAACCATTTCTGTCTGCCTGATAACTGAATTTAGGTGCCTCCCCAAAGACATGTGGCAACAAATCTGGCCCCATTGTGCAATTGAGGAGCATCATTTTCACAATGACTAGATCTGATGTGGAGCACACCATTCCTGTGGCTACTTGGAAGTTGAAAGGACACAAAGTAGGCTATATTCACCACACTTTGGCGGTGATATTTATGTATTTATATAAAGGATTCCAAAATTTTAGAAATGAGTGAATATCTCTCCTTAAAGTGCCATGCAAAAAAAAAAAAATTTTTTTTTTTTTTTTTTGTTAGTATGTAGAGCATTTTACTAAACCCAGGGTTCATGTGGTCTGACTTTAATGGCAACACAGGATTTTCGAACTGGATACACAGTTATTTATAACAACAACACTAGAAAGATAATTTAAACTCTGATATAAAACTGATGGCGGTAGAATTCAGTACTCAAGGGTGTATCTGAGGCATAGATATTGAAGTTCTCTACACACGGATGAGACACTATTCTTAAATAAAGACCTACAAGTTTACCCTAACTGAAAGAGGCACTGTAACTTCTCTTTACATATTTTCCTGGACCTTATAATTAACCCATGCTCATTGTAGTAATTTGGAGAATTCAAAACGCCTATAAAAATTAAAATCAGCAATGTTCATACTGCTCAGAAGTAACAATTTTTAACATTTTAATTGTTTAATTTTGGAATTTTAAGGATGCAAATGTGCTTTACGTGTTTATCAAGAGAAAATTAGGAGACAATGTTCGATATTTACAAAATGTTAAATACTTAGAGGTAGCTTGTCACTTAATGAGTACCTCAATCACTGAATTATCTTTGCAAAGATGCTTTTATTCACTGTATAATACCTGATTGCATGAGCGTGCCAACTTTTGACTCTTTGCAATTCAACTTCTTTCTACTTTGGATAATATAACATTGCAAAAATATCTCTGAATGTATATTTTGTCACCATTGGTATTTATAGTTGCATCCTTAAAGTAGATCCCTAGAAGAGAATTTTTTGAGCCAAAAAGTAGGAACAGGGTAAGGACCAAACTTTAGAAAGTTGCATCATTCACACTTTAACCAGCCTGTTTGACACTAATTTTTCTGTATTTTTCCCAACAGTATTTTGTTTTATCCCTTGAAAATTGGACTGTTCCATCATTTTCACTCTATTCGCTAAGAAAGCAACAAATAAGGAAGACTGGAAATACAGTATTTAGCAGAAATAAAACTCAAATTTCAGTAGACCTCTTAAGTAACCAGAGATGTTAACCTCTGTTTTGTTAACTCCATCCCTATTTCTCAATACTGTTTTAGTTGCCAAAGTGAACTTTTTTGGAAGTTGTTCCTATTTTTCTCTCTCCTGTTTGCTTGCGTGCTGGCTTGGTTACTACATTCAAAAGTAGCAACATAGTATGGATGTTGCTTTCTTATAAAACCCACTAGCAGTGGCTGCAACTGGGCTAAACGAGGTCTTTAAGAAAAGGGATGAAAAAGAGTTTGTTATTTGCATGTTAAGAAATTTCATACTGGAATAAACTTGACTGGCACAACTCCAGGTTGAAATAGCCGTATATGTTAGGAAAACAGAGAACTTGGGATAAAATGAGTTTTAACTAGAACAGAGTTGGGATCATCTGCGTGGCTTTAGCTGAGCAGCAACTAGCAGTGCTTTGTGCTTAACTTTTGGCAGAGATGCAGGGCATCCGCTCCTAACTTAGCTCTGTTATCACGAGAACAGCATCATCCAGGTGCCCTCTGCTAACAAAATTATTTTTCACACAGGTGAGATACAGTATTATGTGACTTTTCAAAGTACAGTGATGCCAAATGCAGAATCACTGATGAGCCAGATTTCCAGGACTGCTCATTCATCCACTCATGGAGGGAGTGGCCACTTGTGGATCTGCCTGCATCCTGGGTCTCAGTGCTGCACGGGCACTTGACTCCACATGCATATGCCGCACAGGTATGCATATTTCTATGCTTTTGCCTTAAGCTGGATTTGAGTGCTTCAGCTTGGAGGGAGCTGTGCAAACCATACTCATAAAATTAAACTTGTCTGATGATTTCTGTAGAGGATAGAGTCAACTCTTGTTTATCTAGATATGGAGTCTTCACTCAGTGGTTGAGCTGTGGAAATTGTTTTTAACCTTATTTTAAATAAATTTTAACCTTATTAAAATAAATTTTAAATCTATAGAAAATTGGGGATAGTAACACCATAAACTCTTATAGATCCTTCATCTGGGTTCACTCACTTGACATTGTTTCCTACATTTGTTTTCTCTCTTGATAATCTTTTTATTCAGTATCATGCATGCATATGTATATAAAAATGTGTGCATATATACTTTTGCTGAAACATTTGAGAGTGAGCTGCAGACATCGTGGTCCTTTATCCCAAAGTACATCTGTTTTAGTTTTTTCGCCGCTGTGACTAAAGGACCCAACCAGCACAATTGTAGAAGAGAACAGGTTTATTCAGGGGCTCACAGTTTCAGAGATCTCCAACTATAGACAGCCAGCTCCATTCGTTGGGGTTCAAGGTGAGGCTAAATATCATGGCAGAGTTTGTGGCAGAGAGAAGCAGCTCACATGATGATCAGAAAGCAGGAGTCTCAGCACTCCAGATACAAAATAGATGCCCCATAGCCACACCCCCAATGAACCACTTCCTCCAGCCACACCCCACCTGCCTCCAGTTACCACTCAGTTAATCCCATCAGGGACCAATTCAATGGTTAGGTTAGGGCTGTGATCTGCTCCTTTCTCCTCCAAACCTTCTTGCATTGTCTCACATGTGAGCTTTTGGGGGACACCACATCTAAACCATAACAACATCAATGTGTGTTTCCAAAGAATAAAAATGTTTTCTTACATTGCATGCTATAAGGGATAAACCAGGAAGTACAGCACTGATAAAACTTGCCTATCAATTATACATTTTTTATTAAAATTTCTCCAATTGTCTCACTACTGGCCTTACTGTATTTTTTTTTTTAATACAGGATCACACAATGCATTTCATTGTCTTGTCTTTTAAGTTTTCACTTTATCTGAAACAGTTCCTCAACCTTTAATGGTCACATTTTTAGAGTACAGACCAGTTGTTCTGCCGAATGTCTTTAGTTTGGATTAGTTTAATTGTAGATTTGATCCAGATTGTGCTTTTTGGGGGGGGGGCGGGGTGCAGAAATATCACAGAAGTGACCTGTCATCGTCATTGCCTTCCACAGCAAGAGATGAGTGTTAGTTGGTCGCATTACTGGTGATGTTAGTTCTAGTCACTTGGTTAGGGTGGTGTCTGCCAGATTTTACAATGGAAAAGATATAATCTTCCTCTTATTAATATGGAAAGATGCTTTCCATCTGTGCACAGGCACCATTCCCTCCCAAATGTTCACTGTATTGTTTAACAACCAGTGTTGAATTTTGTTGAAATTATTTATGACAATGAGGGCGTCAACGAGGTACCTTTTCGGCCAATTAATTAGTTGGCATTCTGTTGCAAAGACTTTCCCACTGGTCCATCCATCCTTCCATCTGTCTATCTTCTTACCTATCTACCTGTCTGTCTCCTCTCTAGATCTTATTAGAATCAATATGGACTCATGGATTATTTTTAATTCATTGTTATCAGCTGGAGAGTTTTAAAGATCTTTAATCTTGTCTGTTGTTCCTTTTGTACTTAAAATACTCCTTGGAGGTTCATTTTGATTTATATAATCTGCAAAATTTAATTTTAAAAATGTTTTTCACATAATGCCCTCAAAATTAATAAGGATTAACTTTTGGACCAACCGTGTTTTGTAATACCTGAGTCTTCCAGCTATTGTGATGTATAATTGTGATTTGACTAGTTTTATGAAGATGGCTGCTGAGTGAAAGACAGATTTAGTCAGAACTTTCCAACAGAAGCTTTCTGTTCAATATTTTTAGTGCATCTCAGTCTTGATTTTGGCCTATCTTGAAAAGGCATATAATTCCACATGTTGACCTGTTAGGCAAGTTGGGGCTTGCAGCATAGATGCTGGCCTCGTGGGACCAGGACTTGTCATCCCTTTTATTAATGTTACTTCTAAGTTCTAAATTAAAATAAACACAATTCTTGTGGTCTTCAACGTATCTGCTAGTTTAGTTTTTAAAAACATGAGGTTGTTTTCCTTACAACTTTAGATTTGAAAAGTAAAACTGTTGATTTACATTCTCTGTTTTTAAAGGAAAATCAATGGCCTGAACATAAATCCCTTTTAAAAGATACTTTCAACATCAAGATACTGTTGATTCAGGTATCTAATTGGTATACACATAGGCATAGTATATAGTTTCTTAGACCTAAAAAGTCCCTAATTAACATTGAACAGCATTTTAACTCTTTAATGTTATTTAAAAATATTGCTATTATCTTGAAGAACACTTTGAAAGCCTATGTGGTCTAATTTTAAATGTAAAGATCATGGTATAATTCTCCCTTGGATTTCTAAAGATCTAGTGTTTTTTGAGATCTAACCATGTACCGGGCTTTGTTTTAAAGCAGTGCTTCTCAACTAACTGGAGTTAAGTACATTTTTAACTTATATTATTTTAAATCTATTGCACATGGATAGTTCTACCTCGCATGGCTAATGTGTAGTTGGGTCCACGTGAGCCTCATGGTTCAAGTTCGATACAGTCTGGTCTCTGGCCTGCTCAGCAAAAAGAATTCACAGATCATGAGTTTGGAGTCCTGGTGATGTCAAAAGGCTATAAAAGTTTCTGAACACTTTCTTGAATGTCTCGTACTTATTGTGGACCTAGCTGTAGACCCTTCACGGGCTGGCACTACTAACCCAAAGACCATGCTTTGAACAGCACTGCTGTAAAGTATCTGATACTTTACCATCGCAAGTGTCTTCTAAGAAAAATTACTATACCTATCCTAATATTACAGGGGGAAAGGATAGTGTGCTTCCCAATTTCAAGGGCATACAGTTAGCATGGAGTAGAACTTAGGTTCAGACCCAAGCAGCCAGTGCATAGAGAAGCCAGTATGTGGATCCAGGTGGGCCAGATCCAGAGCTTGCACTTCTCCTGTGTGCCTGTCAAGTAAGAATAGTTTAGTTTGCGTTATCAGAGGACCTCCTCAAATGTACCTTCTACAGATTACAAACTGCCTTCATCCACTCCTATCTTTTTTTTTTTTTGGCATCAGGATTTTTAATTAGTGATATTGTTCTTTAGAATCTTTAAATTATAAGATATAAAAGAAAAATGCACTCCTATCTTATTTACCTCTTGGTGGAAAAGAGACCTTCTTCCTGTTCCTGGTCAGTGTCTATATCTCTGGGTTTCATTCTTATTTTCCCTGTATGCTTCTGATCCATCAATCATCTCAATCAGATGAAGTGTGCAAGGACAGGAAGAAGATTCATTTTACAAATGAAGAAGCTGAGGTTCATTATGGTAGAAACTTGCCCAAACATGTAACTAAGGCTACATGGCTGCAGAGTGACCATATCCCAGTTTGTCCAGGATGGTCCCAGTTTATTGCCCTGGCACCTTGTTTGGGGCAAGTGGCACTTCCCTTTCACTCTTAAGTGTCCCACTTTGGAGAATAAATTCTTTGTCACCTTATGTTGCTAGTGAGTGGCAGAGACAGGTTACCCCAGGCTATTTGTTAAAATTCAGAATTATGAAATCTAGACGCACTATTCTCGAATGAGTAAACATTTTTATTGTCACAATGTGACAGAAATTTCACTAGAAGATGTAGGTTAAAAAATGAAAAGGTGGTTCAAATCCTCAGAAACTTGGTTTAATGAGGAAACAGATCCACAAATACTTATACTTAAGATAGGTTACCTAATTTACAGGTCCCAGTGCAAAATGAAAATGTGAGGTCCTTTAAAAATTGAGACTTTCAAGATGGCGACAAGGCATTCAGCCAAGAGCTGGGCCCTTCCGAGCAGGAGCCCTGTGTGTGTGTTCCGTACAATCAATGAGGCATGCTCAGGGCATTATGGAAATGCACAGGCGTTGCCCATTCTGAAGACTGGGCCTCACACAGCTTCCTGGAAAAGATGAAAGATGCTGACCTTGGGGAATAGAGATTGGATTTTTGCTTCTGTGTAAACAGTCATTTTGACTTAAATGTCAAGTGCCAAAGTCTGCTACTGTGCATCCCAATAATTGGGTTGTGACACATGCATGGTGGACATGGAGATGTGCCATCCAGATCCCCCTTCAAGGCTTGTCGCCCCAGCTGCAGGGAGTGCTGCCGGGGGCAGCCTGTCGGCCTCCTGGGCAGCCCACATACAATGACTGACCATGGTGAGGGTAAAAAGGCCTGGCCCTGGTACATGGCAGGACGAACCTTGTGCACCATTTGATCTCATAGCTTCTTGTGGGGTGGGCTAAAGTTGTCTGGCAACATTCCAGCTGTTTCTTCCTCCACCCATCTTACTTTTTCTCTCTTGATTCTAAATGTGTTGATGCCAAGGCCACTGATTTGAAAATTATTGGTTATATGCATACACATAACATTTATTTCTAAGACACCAAAGATACAATGGTAGAAAGAAGGACTGTATGAATGTGGTTACCCCATTAAAAGCCTGAGTTCGATACAGATCAGCACACACATTAAAATGCACAAGCCACATCTTGTAAGAAATTGAGTCATGAATTTATCAGAATTCTAGAGGAAACCTATTTCTATTTTTCAATCTGTATTTGAGGAATAATGTAACCCATAACTGCTAATTATGGAGTAGGATGTAATTTCCCTTATTGACACAATTTTCAATGAACGAACATTTGAAAATTAGACCATAAGTGAAGAAACCAGGCTGGCAATAGACATGGCTTTCAGGTTGGACTGTTACTTATTGAACTTTCTCAATTTTCTTCATTCCAAGTGAAAGATTTTTCTCTTTCCTTTTAAATTATAAGTTTGCCTTTAGTAGTTGAGGCACATTAGAGGAAGTACAAATTAGTTTTTTGATGTGGTCTCCAGCATGTCACAGTTTTCTAGGTAAAGGTGTATCTTGAAGACATTCCCAAACAGAATTGACTGTGGGAAGTGACTTACACATTAAGTTACTAAATTAAACACACTTCAGAGCACAAGATTCTGAACATTATTAATCTTTCAGAATTAGATTTGAAACAAATACTCTGATTTGAGAAGAGGGGCTTCTAACACCTACAAACATGGAGTTTCATTGGTTTGCAATTGACAAGTTAGTCAGCTGATAAATTAACTCACCAAATTGTCACAATGCTAAATAATAATCTAATTCACTGCCTCATTGAATTGAAAAGTTGTTTCTTCTTCTCAAGTTAAGACATCAATTATTTATGGTGTTATCAAAAGGATTTAGCATTACATTGACTTATATGTGTAATTCATTCCTACTAATGGAGAATAAAACAAAGACAGCAGGTGGTAACTTGAAGGTAATATGTTTAGTACATCAATTGTGAGGATGGATTCATAGATATTTGTATACATCCAAGATCAAGATATATACATTAAATATGTACAAAGTATACATATTAAATACGTACAACTTTTTGTACACCAGTTATACCTCAAGACATTTAAAAAATAAAGTCCCAAAACCCTTTTTCTAAAAAAAATTTTGTTTCTATACTAAAATTGGAGAGGTGAGATTTATTATAATTGATTAGAGAAAATATAGGCCTTAATCTTTCATGTACCAAGAACTTCAAATGTGTCATTTGCTGTGGGCCACAAGACAACCCTAGAAGAGTCTTGTATTAAAATATAAACTCAGTAGAAATAATTTTCTAGATGCAGATGATTCACTTGTAGAAGACTGAGGTACTGTTTAATTTTTTCAGAACATTGAGGAATTGAATTTGGGATTCTAAAAGAAAAATATATTGAAAACAACTTTTTTTGGTCAACTCAGTTGTAAAGTATGATGTACAGAAGTGCAGAAAACACATGAATAGCCAGTAGACTCTGATCTAACCACCACCCAACCCCAAACATACACAAACTAAAACCAAAACACACCCCCATCTCTCCCAGATACCAACACCTTCCATCTTCCAAAGTTAAGAACTACTCAAACTTAGGGCCTCATGCACGTTGTGATTATTTTTGAACTTGTTTAAATGGAGTCATATATATTCTCTTGGGTTAGACTTCTTTGGAGCAGTGTTATGTTTGTGAAATTCATCTGTGTTGTCCATGCCATTTAATTGCTTTCACGGCTGTATTCTGCTACCTCTTTTTCCTTCTGCTGTTGGTGAGCATTTCAATTATTTCCAGCCTGAGCTATTAGGAATTGCATGTAGGAACATCCTTGAATACAATTCTTGGTGCGTATGTGTACACATCTGGACAGTTAACAGGGTGTGCAGCTTGTGTAACTGCTATAAACTTTTTTCTAAAATAGCTTTTCCAATAAAAATATTCATACAGCAGAGTATGAGCGTTCCTGTTACTTCATGGGCACTTGATTGGTGTCCTCCATCTTTGGAGCCATTCTAGTAGTTGTTTAGTGGTCTCTCAGTGTGGTGTCAACCTATATTTCCCTGGTAATCAACAAGAGTGAGCACTTTTCCAATTGTGGGCCATTTGGATATTCTCTTTTGTGGGATGAACTTTCGAGTCTCTCATCCATTTCTCTAAGTGGACTTTCTGTGTCTTTCCTAAGGAGTTTGAGGAGCTGAGGTTGATGGCCTGTTTCTCAAATTTTAGCCTGTACCATCGTCACCCTGCGGGCTTGTTAAAACAGATTACTGGGCCCTACTGCCTGGGTTTCCAATTGAGCAGATCTGGATATGGTGTCAGAATCTGCATTTTTAGCAAGTTTCCAAGTAATGCTGCTGGCCTGGGGACCACTCTTTTGCTGAGCCCAGGGGCCTTGTGCTTGCCAGGCAAGCATTCTACCAACTGAGCTATATCCCCAGCCCAGGGACCAGTCTTGAGAACCAATATTCTATCATGTTCTAAGTGTAGCAGCAACAGCTCCAACAAAAACATGGACCATTTGATATTTGCTTGAGGCTGGGCACAAGCTAGTATCTTTTGTAGGAAGGGGAGCAACTGGACCCCATCAACAGCTACTGTTTCGGTGATCTGCAACCACATATCTGCTTAGAAATCTTGCTTCTTCTAAGCAGTCAAGAGAACCTGTCGATAATGGAAGATATTCTTTTGATCTCAGGAAAACTCTGGCTTTCATCAGCAAAGACATGAGTCAGTAATCCCTCTAAGAACAAAAATACAGATCTCTGAATGGAGAGGAAAACCATCATTTATTTCAGCTGAGTTTTGTTTCATTAAAAATCCTAGGATGACATCAAAACAGAAATGAAATAGAAACATGTTTATGTGACTGTATGTAACCTCTAAAGACCAAATGAACACAGATACATTTAAAACGTTTCTCATACTTAAAATACATCATTGTCATTTCAGTCTCCTGAAATACTAACCATGACTATTAATAAACAACCCAGTGTGCGTGATTATTGGACTAAACATTAATCATAGATTTCTGAATAAAAAGTCAGACAGCCTCTATGGCTCAATGTGTTTTGGTGGTTTGCTGTGTGTGTGTGCTTTTTTTTTTTTCCTTATGCTTCTTTCATTCATTTATCTCTGTTAATGAATCTAAAAACCTACTCTATATAGGCATTTATCTATGTGTATATATACATATACACATATATGTATATACATATACACACATTGATGTATGTAACCTGAGGGTGGTGATATCCTATTAACCTGCTCAACATACATCGCCACCACATCAAGAAGAACTAGACTCACAGTTCAAATGAAGCACAACAGGTCCTACAAGTATTGTGGTTTGTTGATTGACTATTCAGAAGGACCGGAAGAAACTGCTGTTAGTGATCAGAAGGACACTAATCTGCACAGGCTCAGGAAATCTTCTGGAAGCATCCTGAGAACATTCTACATAATTACAGCCAACAATTGCAACAATTTTCAGTTTTTCTCACCCAGGAGAGCGTATGTATGCAATTCTGAAAGGATTTGAAGGCTAAACCAGAAAGCTTCTAGTCAACAAGAGGGTTTACCTTCTGTAAACCAGAAACCCAAATAAGAATAACACTCCATATGTTAGGAATTATCCTTGGAGGTTTGGCCTTTTGGGAAAGTATCGCCATGCTGAATCAGAAACTACAAGAAAGTTCCATGTCTGAGTCAGGCAAATCTGTAAGCTAAGGGACATTCATACGTGTGTCCTTCATTAGGGAAGCACCTATAAAGGATCTCATCTTAAGAAAGCATTTTCTCTTCTAGAACATATAATATTGTCCTCCTATACTTCAGTCACATATCTTTTTCTTTGGGAGGGGACAGCGTAGACTCTTCCCTACTACAGTGTTACTTAAAGTACATTGTTTTTTCCATCAGTTTTATCTGTACTATTTTAACCAGAGGCCTTTGGGGGAAAATAATGAATTTCAGTTAAGAGTAGTGAGACAAAATGGCAACTTCACACAGTCTTCAAGTAAGTAGAGTCCCTGATATCTCTGGAGGTTATTGTGTTCTTTAGGGGAAAAAAAAAACAAAACCCAAAACAAAAACCCTTAAACCAACAACAACAAAATTCCCTGTGATAACAAAATGGGCTTTGGCTCTGGGGTCTGTTAAGGCACAAAACCTGGTAGACACCTTTTATTGGTGGCCTGCACCTCTGATTTGGATTTTTAAAGAACAACTATTAACATTTGAATGAAAATAATAAACCATTTTGTTAGAACTTGAAATCATTACATTGGGGGAAAATCCAAGTAAACTAATATCTTGTATATGTAAATATTTGTTGCTAGCGTTAAAAAAAAAAGTTTGATGTAGTTCACACAGTGCAAAAACTATGGGAAAATGCCTTTGGAACTGACTTGACATCCAGGTAGAATCACAGTGCTGTCTCAAAAATGGTTAAGACTGAAGGCTGTCCATTGGAAGTGTTCATAACCACAGGGCCAGTGTGAGCGATATCTGGATAATTCCTTTTGAAGTACACCTGTTAAAAAAATAAAAATCAGCAGAAAAGGAACATCTTTAGAAGTTTCAAAGTCCTCCTCTCGAAGGCATGACATTTCTGTGGCCACTTCTTCATGTGAAGCAAATCATGCCATTTATTGAGGCACAATTATAAACCAGGGATGTACATATTCTGCAGAGGAATGGACCCCATAAAGCCCTCCACTGGGCTGGGCTGAATGCCAAACCACCTGTAGATCCACTTTAGTTCAGATCATTCTGATTCACAGATATGTTTTATCACTCCATTAAATTGATAAGCAAAATCATTTTACTGACTCAAAACCTGCAGATAAATTAAAAACAGAGTGACAAAAGGCTGGGAAATCTAGCGTCTGTGTGAGGGTTTCTCATTTTCGCACATAAAATGAGCACAATAGATTTGGATGTTAATATCAGGTTGTAATCCCTATATTTTATAAACTCTGACTGACAAGCATTGAAACTCTGGCTTCTGTGTATGAAATATCCCAGCGTTTAATTTGTGCGGCAAAGCAGTCACAGGGCCCATAGAAATGTGATCTGTGGATAGTGGGGCACAATAATGAAAAGCGAGGAAAAAGCTTTAACAATGACCCAACCAAGCAACTTCTCTAAAATGTAAGATGATACCAAATAATAGGACAGTCCTTTGCCAAGCCTTTGAGTTCCTGAATTCTACCAATTTCTAGCCGAACTAGAAGAGATACAGGTTTTCTGATAAATGTATAATCAGAACATAAAGGAAATGAAATGCTGTCAAGTTTCTCTGTTCCACAATCACCCGTTTTTAGTAGCTGTATCGTATCTCGGTTCCTTGACAGATGCGTGTAACAAAATGAAATAATGTCAAGACTTGTGAGCTCTTATCTCCAAATGTGTTTGGGTGAAAAAGGGCTTCGAATGTAATTTTTTTTATTCCCAAAGAAGAATGTGAAAAGTTTTGTTTGAGTCTTTAAAACAGAAAATGTACCATCTATCTGAGGCTGACGTCTGTCATGAGCTGGGTCTCTTAGTCATTCGATTCTGGATCTGCTTTATGAAACCTGGCTCCAAATACATTTGTGGGTGCTGTCAACAAAGTTATCATCGGATATAATGGACTTCAAATACAAAATGAGACGGCTGAGACACCCACCTATGTGTTAAGCCCACTTTCTTTTTCTTTCATTGCTTGCGTACTTGTTATTAAAAAAAAATCACTACACATAAATTCAATATATTAAAATGTCACATAAGAAGAAAAATAAGAAATTCTCTACTAATGCTTGGACCCCCTGGGTAAAATTTGGGGCAAGTTTTCAAAAGTACGACACTTGTATGTGGGGGGTTCATATTCTCTGCACCCACCCTCTAGTCTTTTGGAGGCAGCTATATTTTCAGTTGTTATATATTTATACATTACAAAAGGGATATTTCTTGTTGAAACTAAAAACAACCAACAATGGACCCAATGGAAATACAACTGAAGTTCTACTGCTTCAGAGCCTCTTCAAACACACTGATTTCTTCCCCAGGACCATTCTCAATGTCATTTTTTATGAAGAAAATGTTGAGATTTGCAATTATTAATTGAAATGGTCTTAGCTCCTGGTCTGAAATGCTTGGTTGAAAACAACTTCCTTTTGTATAAAATCCTTCATCTGACCCATCTTTCCACCATCTGAGGCCATGTTTTAGAAAACCTTCTGGATAACAGCATAGGTGGACATGCGGTGGTGAGGGGAGTCAGGTGACTGGCCCTCTGTGGCAGGGTCCTCGGGTTGCAGGCTAAGCCCAGGGTGGAGAGGTTCAGTCTCCACGCTCCCTCCTGGAACTTACTGCTGATTCTGGAAAAACTACTCTACCCTCCCTCCATACTGGCTGCCTCGTCTGTAAAATGAGATAACAATGACTTACCTCATAGGAACTAATTAATGGCTGCAAACTGCAGGTGGAAAACACACCGAGTTAAGTGCTGGGTGTGTTTGTGGATGTTGCTCAGAGAAGTGGCCCCCTAGTATATGGAAAGTAGCAGCATTCCCTGGTGTGAGATGAAAACATCACACTGAGGAGTCCTGTTTGTGGATCTTGATTTTATCATCACAGAACCCCCGAGTCAAGGTTGGGACTGTTAACTGAATGTGGCAAGGTGGGAGGAGCAGAGTACAGCTGAGAGGGTGCTGAAGCTGGAGGAGCAACACTCGCCAGCTGGGACTTGGAGACATTGTTAGCCTCCTCTGTCTCAGCTGCTTCACGTGTCAAAAAGGGACAGCAGTGTCACAGAAGAATGTGAGACTGGAGGACACAACGCTGTAAAAGTTCAAGTCTGAGGCCAGCGTACTTTATGTCCAGTGGATGTTGGGTATCTTGCTTCTCTTCCTCTGGTTCTCTGGGGTGTGTTTCAAAGAGTCCCTTCCACGTAGGAGAAACTTCGTATTTAAACTCAGACTCGTCAATAAAGCCACCATAATGGAATCAGATCTTACTAGAAGCAGAAGGGCAATACAAGCCTCTCTTTGTGGACAATAAGTGGGGCTTTTGTTTTACATCATCCAACGTACTGAATTCTGGCTCAGTACTGTCAGTTCATTCTCACTGATCTGTGTAACTCATGGTATCTCAAGGCCTCCGGTTCCTCATCTTTAAAGCAGGTTTGATTTTGGTGTATAGTACTGTCAGAGAACTAGAGGGTTAGAACTTCTGCTCTTAAGAAAATGGGATAGTACAGCTCAATTCACAATAGTTAGATTGTGGAACCAACCTAGATGCCCTTCACTGGATGAACAGACAAAGAAACTGTGGTATATACACACAATGGAATATTATTCAGCCATAAAGAAGAACAATATTATGGCATTTGCAAATAAATGGATGAAACTGGAGAATATCATGCTAAGTGAAATAAGCCAATCCCCTCCCCCCCCAAAAAAGGGCTGAATGTTCTCCCTGATAAGTGGAGAATGATATATAATGGAGGTGGGGGGTGGGGAGTGAGAGAAAAATGGAGGAACTTTAGATTATGTAGAAGGAAATGAGAAGGAGCAGGGTATGAAAAATGGTGGAATGAGACAGACATCATTACTCTATCTACATGTATGATTACACGAATGGAATGAATCTACATGGTGCACAACCATGAAATGAAATGATGTACTCCATTTGTGTACAATGACTCAAAATGCAGTCTGTAAAAAATTTAAAAATAAATAAATAATTAAATTAAAAAAATAGAAAAATATTTCATAAGGGGTTGACAACTGTTCACTCATGTCTTAAAGGCATGTGACTTTCAGATTACCTTGGTGTTTTCTGAAACACCTACTGGTTTCATTATCATATGTTTATAAATAAAGTCAGAAGGAATTTGAAAAAAAAATGGGATAGTAAACTGTTATTTCTTCTGTCTTTTAGAAATCACCTTAAACATCAAAGATATTGAGAAAAAAAATAAGCTCAGCCTTTGATGAAATCAGGTGTCATTTGAAACCCTGACTGGCAAAATATCAGGAAGGGTTGCCATATGCCACTGGATTCAATGAGGCTATGCAAAGGGAGAGAGTGGACACACAGGGGAGCAGATCTCAGCTATCAGGGAGAGTGCGGTTCTCCAATCAACTCACGCCAACAGGAATCATACAGAAACATTTTTGTTGAAGAATATATGTTCCTGAGGTTCCAGGAGGAGAGAGGTTCCGAGATGCAAGCTGTGTTGTAACTGCCCATCTCTATCTATCTCTATCTCTATCTCTCTCTCTCTTTCTCTCCCTCCCTCCTCCCTCCCTTGGTCATAAGGAGCTTCTGTGTTAAGCAGGGAGAATTTGCTTTGAAACAATGCCCTATCTTCAACTATCCCACAGCTCTAGGTCTAGAAAAAACTCATATTATTCAAAGGTAAGAAGTAGGAAAAAACCAAAAAGAATAGTATAAGCTCTATAAAACATACAAATAAAAAGTGAGAAAAGGAACAAGACAAACACATGATAAATGAAGAATACGCACTGAACAGATGAAAATGGCAAAAATTCATAACAGAATACATTCAAAGGCAAAGTTGCAGAACAACCAACCTGTGCATAAGAGTGTTACAAGTGTCTAGGGTAACGTGGTAAAGCAACAAAGGTGATGAGACCTGAGTTGACAGAGGTCAATGGTGAAGTGGAAGAGAAAAATGAAAATATCAATGAAATGACTGAAGAACTGCAGGGAGGACAAAGATGGTCACTCAGGAATGGAAAAAACAGCATGAGACATGGGAATGGGATTGCGTATGCAAGCAAAACAATTGGGAATTAATAATTACAAAGGATTTAGGAGAAAACAGTTTTATGAACTAGACAAAGGACACATAACATAAACAGGACCAAAACTTGTAAAAAGGACAGTATAATCAATTTTAAAAGAAGCGGGGCATAATTTAAGTAAATTTCCAGAAACAGAAGTCTAAAGGGGAACACAGTGATATCTAGGAAAAACAAATGACCTTCAAAGTAAAGAATCCCTTGAGCACCAAAAGAAAAGATCAAATTATGTCTGTGTGGCTTCAGACTCCTACATATGAATAAACCATTTTAGAAGACTTCAGAGCAAAGACTACAACATATTAAGTGAAAGAAAGTGTGACCGCCCCCACCCAAATTTTACAACTATCAAATTTAAATTAGATTTCAGACATGCAATAAGTCACAGATTCTAGTTCCAATGAACCCTCCTCTAGAATACTGTTTTGTAGTTTATTATTTATTTTTATTGCTACCTATAATAAATATATTCCACTTTCCATGGAGTTCAGTAACATGCACTATCTATATGTACATTCCTACAGAGTTCAAGGAGATCAATGAAATATTTAATATTACTATGAAAGGTACATAGTTATTTTCCTTCCATCCCACTATTCTCTAATTCAATTCTTTAAATGCACTAATTGTGATGGACTAAGTAGATACCGTAACCCCACGAGTAGATGACAGACAGCCTGAAGTTTGAAAAAGACTAGACTAAGGCTGGGGATGTAGCTCAGTGGTATAGCACAGCACTTGCCCAGTATGTACAAGGGCCTGGGTTCAATCCCCAGCACTGGGGAAAAAGAAAAAGACAAACTCCAGTCAGCTAAGAGATGAGGACAGTGTCATTTAAGACAGAGAAGTCAAATTACACAGGGTTGAATATATTTAAAACTACTTAAACAACTAAAGTTTTGTAGTAGAAAAACCATAAATTTAAAAAATTTTATAGCATTAGCATTTATTATCAATTAATCTAATTATTAAAATAATTTCTAAATGTTCAGAATTTCTAAAGCTATTCAGAAGAGCTTTGAGCATTTCTTTTGTTATTACCAGGAGGTAAGGGTTTGGCTTCTAGTCTTCTGAAAAGTGATCAAATTTTCATCATCCATACGTCACATTTCTTTCTATCTGGAAACGCTCATGTTCTCGGAAGCATGTGAATACACACCATCTCATCGGACAGCAGCAAGGTGAAGTGGCCGGGACAGTGCTGTAGTCCCTGCACTGCAGACTTGTACCCAAGGCCACTGCCTGCTGAAGGTCTCTTGACCTCTTTAACCAGGGGCTCCTAGGACTCCGGATTCTACCTGGTGATTTCACAGGTAGATAAAAACGGCACATCCATCAAACCGTGAGAACAAAGGAACTCTGAAAGCTTCGAGTAGGTCTGCTGCACCCAGGAAGAGGATGATGGGCACGCACCCCTTGTTACAGGCTGCATGGTGTGGTGACCCCCTCCTCTCAGAATCATGCTGAAGCACTAAACCCTGGAACCTCAGAATGTGACAGCACTTGGAGATAGGTCCTTGAGGAGGTGAGTTAAATGAGGTATTTAGGGTGGGCCACGATCCAGCATAACTTATAAGAGATTTTAAGAAGAGGAAAGACCACGCCCAGAGGAAAGCCTATGAGAAGACAGCCATCTACGAGCCAAGGACAGAGGCCTCAGAAGAAACCAGTCCTGCTGATGGCTTGCCCCTGGATGCCCAGCCTCCAGGACTTTGAGAAAATAAGTCCCCAAGGTTAAAGCCGGCCAGCCTGTACTACTTTGTTAGGGCAGCCCAGCAGACTAACACACCCTCCAGCTTTATGTGTCTACGAAGTACGTTTCTCTAGGTTTTCATGGATCATGAAAGGCCAGTCAAGAGTGAGTCAGCTGGCCCGCACCAACGCTTTCAGAAACGCAACTACGTGCTCAAGAATACGTGACTTGGAAGCACCTTTACCCAGATGCTGAGTTTTCTTTTCAAACCAATGAATCCTAATGTGTGAGAGTGAAAAGCTTGTTGATTTAGACTAATCCGCACAGTGTTACAGTTCTGAATGATGCATTGATATTTGATCTTGTACATTTAAAAGGCTACACTCTGACAGCTTGTTCTCCTAAGAGGAGAAATAACGTCAAGAAGATATTCAGCAGGGGTGGGAATCAAGATCTGTATTTCCCTTTGTCTTTATGTAGAAGTGAACTGGGCCAGTGATGGGCAGGCCTGAGATCCAAGAGGGATGTTCTGCCCCTGTGTGAGCCAGGGTGACCGGCCCCACCTTGCACACCCAGGGAAATGCGAAAGTGTGTTTTCAGACTCCATGCAGAACGCAGAGGCTGGCACAGGGCGGGGCCTCACACAGCAGGGCGCACTGTGCTCTCCACTGACCCATCAGTGCCTCATGAGGGCCCTTGACTCCAACCAAGTGCCACAGAAAAGGAACCGCCTCGGGAAGCAGGTGGGATCCTGTACAAGAGAACTCTGTAAACTGTGTAAAATAAATCATACAGAACTACATGAATGTAGAGTCCATTAATAATGTTGAAGCAGATAAAAGAGAATCAAAAGAGGTTTCTAATTTTGTGACTATATATGCTATACTTGAATTAAAATGCAGATAGAAGGAAAACATTTCTAACTTGGTGTCTGCTACAAACCAGGGTAACACGGGTCATTTTCTATGTTGGGGGCTATTTCCTTATCTTTAAAATAAGGGTGTTGAACTGTATTATCTCATGATCTAGACTTACCCCCAAATTTCATGATCTCTCATTACTCAATGCCTTGATGGTATAATGGTAACACACTTTTAAAAGGGGGGTTTTGACACATAGATGGGGGTGAGTACCTCTCTGATGTGAAATGCTTGAGGTGGCAAAGAACACAAGAGGTTTGAGTTTCCTGGCTGTTTTGCGACTAGATTACACAGGGAATCCCAAATGAGTGGTTGGGTCTTATAGGGGAAACTTGGACTAGCAGATGCTCTAGAAGATGGAAGTCCTCTGGAAAATTCCTGCCTAGAAAAGTCTACTGCTCCAAATGCAGCTTCCCGCCTCGGGCGGCGGCTGTGTAAGTCCTTATGAAAGCTCAGCGCACAGATACCTTCTCCCTGACTCTAGGCCTTGAACCCCAACCTTGCCAATTATTCAGCCAGCTCTGTGGCCCTGGCAATTTCCCTCCCCTTGCTGAACCCTTGCCTCTTATACAGTCATAATGATAGGAGGGGCTCCATCCTAGCACAGTGTGTCCCACGCCACGAGTGGCAAAGTGCCACCCTCATCAGTGGCTCAACATACACACTGAACAGCTCTGCTCTTCTCTGTTCTTTGGTTTACAATGCCCACAACTAGTGGCATGCCTGGTATAATGTTTTGGCAAGGACAGTGGACGTCCCTCCACCTCCCTCCTTCCACCAACCCAAAACCACCTTCCGGAATTATTAGAGAGAATTATGAGTGGCTGTGTGACATGGCTAAGTCCTTAAACCAAAGTGCAGTAGCCCATCTGTAGAAGAAGATGATACTGCATGACTGTTGTTTTCACGACGCCATGTAACCCAAATGACTTTAATGCTCTATAAACCTTTGAGCACTATTCAGACTCTTTAAGGTCTGATGAATTTGTGATTTGTCCCGACAATTTTTTCTTCTAGAAGGTAGAAGCATAAAGGGGTCTTTAGACCCACTTTTAACAAAGAATTAGGGAGAAACTTGAGGCGAAAGTGCCAGTAGGAGTTTTCTTGACAAATCATAAAACGAACAAAAGCCATCTACTTGTTTCTCTGGTCGATCTTTCTAGAACAAATAAACAATATGCCACATTTCCCCTCAAATTCTCAAATCTCTTGGATGTACCTTGATAGAATTTGCATGCACCTCAAATGTCCTCAGCACACATTAAGAATGAAATGCAGTGGGTCTGCAAAATGAGATTTCTGTTTGGTAAGAATCAGAATCCACAGACTACGTGGGGAAAAAGTTCAGTCTACAGCTGTCCCCATCAGGCACATCTGCGGGCACGTGTGTGTATACCCCCTGGCCCCCAATGCTTCTGTCAAGTCTCCCAGACCCGACTTCAACCCAGAACGTGTTGAAGCTTTGTCTCTGGAGGCTTATAATTGAAAGGGGGCACACAGTGCTCGTTACCAGACCCATGGTGCCAAACTGTGAGGGACGGACTGGTGAGACAAACTTTAATTACAGCTCCTTGGGGCATGCTCACCTGTCTTGCTGTTTCGGTGAGGGCAGCGGCTTCTCCCTTGCCCAGCTGCTGCACCATCTTGTAAAATAGGCTCTCTTTATTTTGCAGCAAAACATATGGCTCATCATATTCTTTCAGTCTTCCTGAATCCAAAACCTGGTAATCAGCAGAAAGAAGCCCATTGAAACACAATGTTTTGCAGCAACATATTATAACTCAGACAATATTTCGGAAAGGGGCAGGAGAAGGAGAACACAGAGAATCTATTTGGGTGGTAGGCCTGGAGGGTGTTTAAACGGTTTGATTACCCTGTTTTACGAAGCAAACAAAGGCCTAACCTGACCTTTTATTATAATAATGTTATAGGAAAGGGAGAAAATGAAAGTTCTAGACTATGATTATAGGCACTCAGCAGTCCTGTGGCATTTTATATTCTGCCAAGGGCATTTGGGGTTGTTATTATTAGTTAGTGCTTTTAAAACGGGTAACTTCTTGATTGAAGAAAATCAAACTCAATTTATCTAAAACACAAAATAATGTCAGGAAACCGGACAGCAGTGACCTGACAGCAAATAAGCTGCCTAGCGGGTTTGATAAAATCTGCGCAACAGCTGGAAGGGAAGTAAACGCTTGTGGAATTTCTTTGGGGGCCAACACCGTTGTCTGCTGGGAAGAGGGGCTAAACCTGTCGGTGAGGTTAAGGTGTACTGTGGAGTCACCTCTGCTGTAGTTTATTATTCTGAGAGCAAAAGACTGGCCAAAAAAGCTACTACCTAAGCAGCTTTAGCATAATTGCTCTGCACAGAAGAAATCTCTAGAAATCCAATTTTCTCTTTGGATAAGACTAAAGAAGCAATTAAGAAACTGAGCTCGAAATTCCAGTGATCATGGCCACGCAGCACACGGGGGCAGCCCAATCTGAATTGCCAAGGGCCTGGAGATC
This sequence comes from Sciurus vulgaris, assembly GCF_902686455.1. Classification (NCBI taxonomy): domain Eukaryota; kingdom Metazoa; phylum Chordata; class Mammalia; order Rodentia; family Sciuridae; genus Sciurus; species Sciurus vulgaris. The sequence continues at coordinate 171,933,967 of NC_136464.1, forward strand.
TGTTTTCACAATTACCTTTCCTTGCTTCTGTCTCTCTCTTTCTTCAGCTGCCTGCCTTTTAGCCGTTTTATTGCTCATTAATATGTCCACTGGAAATTGAAAGGGAGAGGAGGGGGCTCTTAGCTGTGCATTTCTTCTTATTAGTGGCTTTGGTTAATGGTTTCAGAGAGAAGAAAGAGTCTGAGACAATTGGCCCAAATGACGCACCTAGCAAAACCGTTCTGATGTTAAGTGGTACTTAGTTCTTCATTTAGGCCGTGTTTAGGGTAAATTCATCTGAAGAGAATAGGCAGAAATTCTAAGCAGGACACAGGTTGTTTTTCCACATCTAGATATTGCAGTTAATGCTGGCATTTAATCGGAAACATTTATTAAGTCTCACAAAGGGCATTTTCCTGTTAATCTTTTGTTTACTACCGTGAATCACTGCTAAGGGCAGCTTTCTCAAAGAGTTCAAAAATAATTGAATCTGTCACATCCACATAATAATTAAAATGTCCTATAATTTGGCATGCCAATTTAGATGCCCCGAATGTGTAATTTTACTTAAGCATAGCATTACAGTGCATCTTCACTCTTCCTGACGTTGAAGAAAGGGGGGAAAATGCAATTTTAAAATACAGATCTCTCCCATGCCAAAGTAAATGAGTGAATCTAATTACTCGACAAAATGATGAACTTTCTATTCTGCAAAAGCAATAAGCAAACTTTTAAAAAGCACCACTTCAGAGGTGGGGAGGGTGAGCTCCTGACTATGAAGACAGCACATCATTTTTAATGGAAAGGAAGTACTGTACTATTCTGCTCCTGACCAATTTCCTACCAAATTTATTCAGGTTTGAAATAATTGTATCCTTTCTACCCTCCCTTGGATGCTGCAAATGTATGAATGCTTCTTAGAGAACAGTTCTCAGAATTGACCATAATCTAAAATGAGATAGCCCCCCAGCAAAAAAAAAAAAAAAAAAAAAAAAAAAACCCAAAAAACAACAAAAACCCCCAATGCTCTCAAACAACAAGAGGATTAACAATAGAAGTGTCAAAAATGTTATATGTATTGTGAGTATTAACAGTTTAATGACCGTATTTTGTTGGGACAATTTTAAATTTTGGGTATAATAGAACTGTGATAACTTGTTATAATGGTTGACAATTTACTAGAACTGAGAAAGAGAGAACGAGAGAGAGAGAGAGAGAACTCACCACATATCAGGGATTGAATCCAGGGCCAGGCACATGCTAAGCACACTCTTATGCTATCGAAACCCAGTACTCTTTAATACTGTTTTATATGCACTAAAACAAAATACAGGGATGGGCGTGTAGCTCAGTCCTGGGTTTAATCTCAAGCACCAAGCAAAAAACACAGTATCCTCGTATGCCTGAATTATTACAGCCCTAGGGAAATGAATAAACTAGTTTTGAGAGCTGGCATGCTGACAGGCCCTCATACATACATACAATATAGCAAAGAATATGGTCGTCATAAGATCAATGAAATCGCCTCCTAACAAAAAGAGCAGTTTTTGAACTTGAAAAGGAAAATTAAAGTGGCTATGGGGTGTACATTCACTGTACTTAAAGCCAACACTGTTAACTCTTGAAATAGATTAGACAAATAAGGTAGGTAATTTCCTTCCTTCCTTCCATCCGAGATCAAGTTAGTACCTATTAGCAAACTGCTGTTTTAGAAATGGAGACTCAAAAGCAAGCAAGGCCCAGTCCGTTAAGCTCCTTGCAGCGGCAAGAGAAGACTGAGATGCAGAGAAGCGGCACAGCTTGGCCCAGGCTGCACAATCAGTAGGTGGCAGAGGTGGGGCCCACGGCAAGGTTTCAGCCCGTTTTCCTCTTCGTGTGAGTTCCCAGAGAAAGACGCTATTAGTATACTTAACATCAAGTAAAATAATGGCAGAGATAAATTTTAAACATTTAATTTTGGAAGATACTCTTCCATTTGAACAATATATTAACTTTACATAATTTAAGAAAATATGTCTGTAAACACAAATGTGTCCTCTGTATACTTTCCAAACAATTTTATTTGACTCAGGATGCAAATCACTTAGTATGTACCTGGGACACACTCGCAGAAGAAGAAAATCAATTTTCCTAAACTTTTGATGAAGAACAAGTAACACATATTCAAAACACTTTAGAGGAAAATTTCAGTGACCTTCCATTAATTCCTGTATTTTACCAGGTTTCCATCTATTGCACACTCGGTGCACCTGTCCTTCTACTGCATGGTGTGGAAAAACAAGGAGCCAGGAGAGTCCCAGCCCTGCCTTTAGGGGGCCTATGCTGACAGCAGCAAAATTACTCAAGAAACTCTCAGGCAAGGAAAAAAGCAAGACAGGCAGGAAGGAGATGAAGCAGCGAAGAGGTGCCTGGGGTCAGGGGCTCTACAGAAAAGCCTCAGGGAGGAGAAGGCAGCACACTGAGCTGGTAATAAACACAACATGGACACACAGACACTGGCGTGGAAGGACAGTGGTCACTGCCAGACACAAAACAACATGGCTACAGAGGTCTGGAGGTGTGAAAGTCACCTCCTTCAGGGCAGAAGGCTGGCAGACGTGGCTCCCCTTGGTCACTACTGCATCCTGAGGGCCTGGCATTGCACTTGACTAGCACTGGGCACCCGGTGCACACCAGCTGAAGGATAAACACAAAGGAAGCAAAACATACGGCTGGGTGACCGTCCATGGTACATGACTATCCAAGGTATGGAGTCTAGGAGACTGCAGGGTGAGAACAGGAGGGAAGAAGTCTGGCTGGCATTGGGATCAGATACAGCAGGGGCATGGGGGTTGTAGGATCAGAGATAAGGACATGGAGAACCACACACTACAAGTTGACGGCCCTGGGGTAGGAGAGACGAGAAGTAGGAAAGAGATAGAGCAGGGATGAGGGTAGAGGGTGGAGACTCGATTAATGTTAAATATTAGAAGACAGAGAAGAAGGGATAGTCACTACTGAAAGAGTCAACCTGGAGGCCAGGAATAAATTTTTAACCACTTACCATTTACATTTACTGATTTGGTCAAAGAGTCTAGATCTTTCAGAACAAGGAACCATAAAACAACTGTGAATTTTCTTTCGGCATAGAAAAGCAGACTTAATTTTCAGTTTTTTATCATAACATCTTTTATATCTGTAAGAAAAGGTTCCTAAAATCTCGTGCTGGATTCCCATCCTTTCTGTACCCAAGCAAACTAAACAAAACTATGAATTAGCATTGGTGTGGCAGCTACTCTACCCCTAGTCCCAGGATCTCTCCAGGAATGCCAACCTCAAATTGCTTGCTGCTCTCGAGTAGGTAAAAGAAAAACATTCTATCAGATGCGTCAGTCAGTTACATAAGCTCAATGAAGATGTAGTTATCAGGCCTACAGATCTGCAGATAGTCCAGGTAGCTGTGCTAGATAGAAAAGCTAGATGGACCCATTGCAAAATAATTTAATCCACTTTAATGGGCAGGATGCCGTCACGGCAGTGGGGTGTGCTCAGGGAGAGGTGAGGGGCGCAGGCAAAGGCTGACCACAGGGAAGCTTTTGATATGGCAAGAGGCAATAAAAGGGATCCCTCTCAGGGACAAACAGAGAGGGGAGGATCAGCCCTGTGGAGCTCAGCTTTGGGCTGCCAGGAGACAAAGGGGCATAGGGACAGTCACAGACTTAGAAATTGGCTTCATTGGCAAAATGGGTACCTGTGATTTTTCTGTGACTAGACACTGTGGCATTGGCACTTGCCTAACCTGGGGAAGGTGGAGGCTAAGCCATGGTGACCTACCTGCCATCCCCCAAAGCTCCTACTGTCCCTTGAATCCCCTCTCTCATATTTCTTCTCCTAGAGTTTGTGCTTCTACTTTTGAGGTAGTTATCCCCCCCCACACACACTAAACACTTGAATCAAATCATTCGGCAGATGTTTGAAGGAGTATTTTTAAAAAATTCTGAAATGTTCTCACTGTGGTCATGTAAACCTATCAAACCAAAGTCCCATGAAGGTGAAAAACAGAATTTCAATAAAATTCAAGCCAGCTGCAAGTTGTGCTTTTCCACCTGGGTATGTTACTGAAGTTACTAGTTTTGTTTTCTCCAAGAAGACAAGAAAGATTTAAGTTCAAAAAGATGATCCAGCCCTGACATGGCCCTGTAAGCTGCGATCCCAGTTTCCGAGCCATGGTTTGGATTCTCCATAAGTAATTCCCTCACGGCTGACGGTGACATTTGACACAGGCAACATCAACACCTGAAGATTCTCTTCACCTCTGCTCATCTATCAGGAGAACCCAGAGTGGTAAGGACTGGGATGTGCAGGGCCTGGAGGGAAAGCCTGCCACTGGCTGGGAAGAAAACGGATTACCAGTAACCAGCGAATCCTGAGCACTCCAGGGGAGCCGCCTTGGCGCAGAGACAGTGTGGAGTATTTAGGAGAAAGCAGCTTGCTAATTTGCCTGTCTTGCTCCACTGTTTTGCGGCAAGTGAGCAAATGAGGAAGATTAAATTAGCTGCCATAACGACTACGCCATGTTTAATAAAGTTAAAATGGAGAGAACATCTTTATAAAATAGAATTCTAAGCCTAACACATTAATGGCGCTTAATGAACCAAAACTGGGCAAATCCCTTTGGAGAGCCAACACATAAACAAAGCTATTAATTAGGTCACAGTTGTTTCCCAACAAGCCTTTTGTTTGATTTACTTACAGTAAACAAAACCATATCCATCCGTCTTTGTGGAGAAGTATTCACCAGTGCAACAAAATGTAATTATTACACCTTAAGCACTTGCAATTACACGACTTTATGATGACAATGCTGTTGGTTATGCCCTTCATTAGCATCCGTCACTTCCCTAGCTACTCCCCAAGTCTGGCCGCTGGCCTCTGGACCATTAGGCTTTGCGGCTGATTGACTTGTCTTTATGTCCTTGATGCATTCAGAAATAACAGAACAGAAGACTGCTTGTTTTCTGGAAAGGCAATAGGTATTTCTAAAGCAAGCAAGAAAAAATGCTTCAAAAGTCAAAGGTTTAAGATTATTGGCTGCCACAGTATGAATCTTGAATATCCTCCCAAAATCCATGTGTTGAAGGTTTGGTACCCAGAGTGGTGCTATTGGGAGGTGGTGGAACCTTTAAGAGGTGGGGCCTAACGGGAGGCTTTTAGATCACTGGGGATGTACCCATGAAGGTGCTGTGAGACCCTGCTGGCTGCCTTGCTCTTTTGCTGGTCATGTGGTAAGCAGTCCTGTTCTATCACACATTCCCATCATGATGTGCTGCCTCGCCACAGGCCCCAATGATCACCGACTGAAACCTTCATAACTGTAAGCCAGAATAAACCTTTTCTCTTTATAAACTGATTATCTCAGATGCCTTGTCATGGTAATGGAAAGCTGACTGACATATTGGTGTTCTGTTCAATTGAAAGCCAGCTGATAAACAAGCTCTAGAATCTAACAGAAGGTTTCACCCTGGGGTGAATAGAGCACAGAGGTCAATTCCCCTTGGGTTCCTTGAGGTCAAATCCTGCCATTTCCTATGAAGGGAGTCAGCAATAGCAACCAGTTTAATTGACCACATTGACATTTCCTGGTAGGACCTTATGGGATCTCATATGACACTGCTGACGATCTTGTAGCCAGGGAATCCTAACACTGGAGCTAGAAGAGGGAGCCCGACACAAACAAAGCAATTAATTAGGTCACACAACAAAGTTATTAATCAGCTCATGAAATGCATGGTTATCTCAGTGGGTCACACATGCTCAAAGAGAACTTTTGTCTAAGCGACCTCTCCCAGGGTCTTCCCCATTCATCCAGGTGCCCAGGCCCCAACACAAAAATGACCGCTGACTCCTCTCTCTCCCCTCCTAAGCCATATTCAATCTATCACAGCCCTATTTTGCTATTTACCCCAATCCCTTCATTTCACCACCTCCACTGCTAGCACCTTAGTCAAAATCACCAACACCTGGAGGGGAAGAGAGGGCACAACTGTAAGAGTGAGAGAAAATACTCATCTAAGGAACTGACAGACAATCATTGTGGCTAAACCTATAATGGAAAGAGGGCGAGCAGAGTAGGATAAGGCTGGAAAGGGAGGGAGGGGCCAGGCTATACACTGCTTCATAAACACATTAAGGATTTATAGTGACACCGACCACAAGAGAAAAAAATGAGGTTCTTAAAACTTACCAGGAGACAGTGGTAAGTAAAGTGTTCAACACACAGACACCTTTTGATACCAACAAAAGGCTATTGGTTAAATGGAAATGCATGAACTAGATCTTCAAGTCTGTAGTCAAATGCCTTGACAAGATTTAGAAGCGATCAGCGGACTATTCCATCAGGTTCTGTCCTTCCTTGTTATATCACTAACCACTCAAATTCCATCTGCCCCAGGCAGTTTTCTTGAGCCTGTAGGGACCAGCTCAAAGTAGATTCTAGGTTTCTTTTGTCCCTTGCTGCCTATCCTTGAGTAGCAAACTCACTTCATTTAACTTCTTGCCCCTGAGTGTGTTCTGTTTCACTGGACACAAGCATAGGTAACTCTGCAGCCCAGGATGTACCTGTACCGGGCAGGTGTTTGGATTTCTGTGCCTGGTGGTTGGCATGGTGATGACCTCTGCTCTCCTCCGTGCAGTGGGAGTCCTCCGCTGGTGTTAGTGGACATGCCTCACAGAAAGGCTATTTTTCCATTTACCTTTTACGACCACAATTCCAGGAAGACAAAAGGAAGAATGATGCTAAACAATGTTTCTGGGATCACTGACCATCTTGGAAAGGCACACAGTCATACACAGGAGTCTGCTGGAGCAGCCTACATCCTACTGCAAGGCTGTGGTCCAGAAAAGGAGCCCCACTGCTTAAAGTCTAAAACATCCTTTTGGTTGGGACTGCCCCACTCTTGCTGGACAGCTCAGCAGAGCTCATTTCTGAACATGCCCTGCTGACAATGCTCACTGCTAGGTATTTTATCAACTGTCCCCACTAGTGATCTCTTCTGACAACGCATGTGAGGTAGGGTGGGAGGTGATATCCCCAAACTGCCCAAGGCATCAAAAGAGACAGCTCTATTATCACTGGACATAAGGGAGCTTGAATATCACCACTGGTTTAGAAATCTGTTTAGTCTGGACCGTCCAAACAGTGTAAACTCTACCCAGGACTGCTCAAATCCATCAGAACATCACTGGATTCTAGACAGTCCACAGGTGAAGAAAGTCATGTGCTGGGAGCTGGCCTGAAAAAAACTGGCTTTCCCTTGAGGGATGTCTTCCTTGTCACTTTATAAATCATGTCATAAGACTTACTGAAAAGGAACAGGCAGCAAGAGGAAAGATGAAAGAGAAGACAAGAGAAAGAAGGAAGAGAGAGGGAAAAGGGAAGAAAGGAGAAAATACGGAAGGAAAGATTGAATTAGGAAGAAAGAGTTGAGCAAACCTGGAGGGAAGACACTAGGCAGATATTCAGAAATCACAGCTGGGAGACTGCCACAAATGCAGCCTCCGGGGCAGCTACAAGGGAGACTCACTGGCTACTTCCTACTGTCCCTCAGCCCCAGATCTACTTTTCGCCACCCTGACCTGTAATGCCAGGGCAATCCCCATTCATAGGCTCTTTGGCCTGATGGCTCTGCTAGGTTCTTCCAGTAGGGAGCGCTACAGGTAGACCAAGGTGGGACACAGGCAAAAAGTCTCATCTTCCTGGTTGATGCTGCTCCTGCCAGCACTACCCTAGCCTCCACTTCAATTAGCACATCTGGAACCAGTCACGTGGTGCTCCCTCACAAACAGAGTGCCCAGTTGAACAGCGGACCCTCCTCAGAGGACTGAGCACCAACACTTGAGCAACCCTCCTCTGATCTCCTAGGATGGAAATCTGTCCAAGCTACCTCTTAAATATACCATTCAAACTCCCAGGCCTCTGATTCCTATCTAACAAGCTTCCTATATTAAATCCTCTCTGTTAAAACTGTTTTTCTGACTAGGCTGTTTTATTTTAAAATATTATTTTTAATTGACAAATCATAACTGTATTACTTGTATGGGTTCATAGTGATAACAAAACATGACGTGGAATGACTGAATCAAGCTAGTTAACATAACCATCACCTCGCTTATAACACTTTTTGTGTGTGGTGAGACATTTTAAATTTACTCTTTCAGTTATTTTGAAGTATACAATATGTTAGGATGGATTATAGTTACCCTGCTCAAAATCTGTTTCTCAAGTGAAACTGAAACTTTGTACTTCCTACTCCCAGCCTCTGGTAAAGTTTGACATTTTAATTAGATTCCACAGATAAGTGAGATCACGGCAGTATTTGTCTTTCTGTGCCTGGATTATTTCACTCAGCACAATGTCACCCAGGAATAGTGGCACTATCGCCAAAGGCATGATCTTCCATCGTAAGGTTGAATAGTATTCCACTGAGTATAAATACCAGTTTCCTTACTCACTTACCCACTGATGGAGACTTAGGTTGATTCCGTATCTTGGCCATTGTGAATAAGGCTTCACTGAACATGAGTATGTAGATAACCTTTTGAAATACTGATTTTATTTCCTTTGCACATATACCCAGAAGTGGGACTGCTTGATCCTATGGTAGTTCTGTTTTTAGCCTTTGGAGGCACCAACTTACTGTCTTCCATGATAGCTGTGCTAACTTATATTTCCACCAACAGTGTACAAAATGTTTTGCTGAAAATGTTCTGCTCTGGCCCTTCTCACACTTCCACCTCTGATGGCACATCTTACGAATGTCCAAACAGCTGAGAAACTGTACCCTTAGCCAACAACTTCCCAGTAGTGTAAATGAAAGGTTAATTTTTTTTCTAAGGGAATCCAAAAAGCTGCAACAACTGTGACACAGAGAAAATGAAACTATCCCACCACTCTCTAGTAAGAACCTTAGCATCATCAGCCATCTCTTAGATTTGGGATGTTTTCATTAATTGGCCATCGAAAAGAAAAATGGCAACTCGAATACATTTTTAATACAAAAAATTAATACTGGCAATCATAGCAATGAATGTGTAGTTAGATACTTGAGCTACTGTCAAGAGTGAGAGGAAAAATTAACAGAAGATTAACTTATTGGGGGTTTCTATCAACTTTTAACAGGAGGGATAAATTGAAAATTTTAATATAAACGGAAGCTTCTAGAATTCCACAGGGGAAGGACTCACCATTATCCTGTCACTGTCAATGATGGTGTTCAGTCTGTGTGCAATGGTGAGCACGGTACACTGGGCAAACTTCTCCCGGATTTTTTCCTGTATTAATTCATCAGTTCTGGAATCAAAGAAGTTAATTCTTGGGAAAAGTAGACTTATGACTTAAAAAGATCGTACAGTATTTTTAATAATGTTTCAACAATCAACATTGTAAGACCCGATCTTGTTCCTCAAAAACTAGGAGAGTCAAGTTGGAAATTTTATTGTTTTTCATTAAACAATGGAAAATATGCTCCCCTCCAAATTGCTTAAAACTATCAGAAGTGGGATTCAGGAATCTAGTTCACACAGGATGCCTGATCCAGGTGGAGGACCCCTTATCAGAAATGTTTAGAACCCAAAGCATCTGGGATTCTGGATTTTGGAACATGTGCATATACAAAATGAGGTGCATAGCCTAAAGGTAACTTTGTATAATATTTTTAATAACTCTGTGAAACAAAGTTTGTGTTTGTGTATTGCAGCCAAAGGGGGAAAGGTCTCCCCCCGCCCCCCACACTGCTGCACAGCAACAGTGAATAAACCGTGTGCTATGTGCTTTCGTTTTGACTGAGATCTCCCACATGAGCTCAGGTGTGAAATTTTCTACCTGTGTTGTCATGTCAGCTCTCAGAAAGGTTTGTTTTTGTTTTTGTTTTTTTATTTTTTTTGGCGGTGCTGGGGATCAAACCAGGGCCTCACGCTTGCAAGGCAAGCACTCTACCGACTGAGCTATCTCCCCAGCCCCTCTCGGAAAGGTTTGGATGTTGAAGCATTTCAGACTTTTTTATTAGAATGCTCCATCTGTAACACTGTACCATAAGACACATCTTCTTTTCTTCTTCTGTTTTCCAGAATTAATGTTCTCAAGATTTATTTTTGGAGAACTTAGACATATTTCTCAGCATCATCACATTTCTCATTCATCACATTTAAAATTCAGATTCATCACTGTTCACATCCTCCACTCATAAAATACAATAAATAAATTAATATTTGATATTATGTGGACTTCAGCTCCATACCGTGGGTCCACATTTGCGGTCGCTTCATCAATAATCAATATCCGATTTTTCTTCAAAATTGCCCTGGCAAGGCACACCAACTGTCTCTGTCCAACACTAAAATTGGATCCTGATTCTGCCAATTCAGTATCCATTTTACCAGGAAGATCTTCAATGGCTTCTTTAAGCTGTACCTGCAGATACAGACAGAAGAATGACATTTTCCTAAATTACCACAGAAGCAGACAAGACTCTTAGATATTAGAACTTTGAAGTCCCTTCTCTCAGAAGGCAAGTCTTAAGTGTATAGCCACATGAGATGAGAGGTGGTTCCAATCAGCATTCATTAGAAAGATGGCTGAGTCAACTCAGAACAAAAACTGTCTGACTTACAGAGAACAAACCTAAGGGGACCCAAGGTGCATCTCTGTCACCATCAATATGCACTACTTGTGCTGGATCATGAATCCACACTGCTGGTGCACATTTCATTTAAAAAATAGACTATGTGCTAAATAAAATTATTCTCCAGGTAAAACACAGCATGATAAAAATGTCCATCCTTAGAATTTAGTTTAAAGGTAAGTGCAGGAATTTATAGAGATGAAAAACCGAACAGCAGTTGGTTAGGGGCTCAAGGGCTGACTGTAAACGAAGGAACTTTTGAGGTGACAAAAATGTTCTCAAACTAGAATGCTGTGATGGTTGCAGAACTCTGAAAATTTACCAAAAGCACTGAATCATGCTAATAAAGGGAGCATGTCCTGGTATGTAAATTACACCTCAATAAAACTGGTACAAAGAAATGATCTCAGTGCCCCTATCACCTGAACCACCTCCTGCCACATGACATTCACCTAGACTTGCCAGGAAGTCTCTCACAAGTCAAGTTCTTTCTCCCAACATACAGAATGTCACTACAGAAAAAGTAAAATAGATCTTGTGGTGGAATCAAGTTTCCTAAAGGGGCATTTGCATAGGACTCAGTACACAAAAAGGAAAATGGAAAGACAAAATCACTGCAGGAACTATGGTTCCCTGAAGATATACTCCTTAGGAACTTCACTATTGTGGAAGATTTTAACCACCTGGAAAAGTTGAAAAAAAAAAAAGACAAGTCAAATAATGGGACCCTGCAGGCCAGAGTCAGGAAACCTGGAGCCTATGCTGGGGAAGGTTCATTACCAAGTTTAAATCCTGAATTGCCAAAGCTGTTGCATGTATTTGCTTCACTCTCAGAAAGGCACTGCAGAGAATGGAAATCCATAAATGACAGGACCAGCATAACATCTTCTTACCCCCAGACCATGAAGTGTTTATACTAATCATCTTTGCAAAGCTGACGGGAGATTATGTTGGACAGGGGTTCTGTTCAATGAATGTATGTTTTGAAGAAATTTTATAAAGGAGACCCAAACTCAAGACTACACTTCAGAGAGAAAGAAGGACAAAGGGTCAACACACCTCACATTCAGACATCAGCAGATTGGTGAGTGATGGCCATGGAGCAGGTACAATGACATTGTAAACAAAAGTACCAAGGGCAACGCCTCCCACAATGCTGGAGCGCTCTTATGAACGTGCTCTTGAGTTGTGTTCATGATGGAAGTCTAACCACAAGAAGAGGGGATTCTGCGTTAAGATTGAATATAGTGCTGGTTCTTGGTACTAGCATGAGAGAGAGGGAAATACAGAAAATCTGAAGTGCAAGATTTGGATCCTGGTACAAGGTCCTGTACTGACAACGATAAAGCAGAAGGTGCCGGCTCAGACAAGACCCCTACAGGACGAGGAAGAGAAGCTGCTACATGTTGTTCTCATGAGAGATCCCTACCCATGTGCTGCAATTTGTCAAAGGTTAATGGTGCCAGGGTTTTATCAGCTGTCTCTTCTGAGTGGCCATTAGGAACCCTGGAACATGCAGACAGGTCTTTCTCAATACCAACAGCCAGATTTTAGAGAAATAATCTCACACTCTTCCCTGACGAAGGTGACATCTGGGCATATACTGAGTTTTTACTTTCCTTCAGGTTTCCATAGCTACCTGAAGAGGAGTGAGTTTTGAGGTGAGAGTCACTGAATGTGTCTTCCAGAAAAACAATGTCACAATGTCTTCCGGGACAGTCTTCATTGATGGATCAGGGACAGTGGGGAGAATGATGTGAATGTGAAGGTCCCCTGCAATGCCATCATATGCTCAAGTTATCATTAGGTATTAGAAGGGAGAAAAGCACTATGGTGGCAGAAAACCTGTCTGATAATGGTATTACATCACTAACGAATTTTTTTTTTTCAAAATTTAAAAAATTTTATTTGTTCTAATTAGTTGTACACGCCAGTAGAATGCACGTATACATTTTGATAGATCATACATAAATGGAGTGTAATCTCATTTTTCTGATCATACATATTGTAGGATCACATCGGTCATGCAGTCATACATGTATATGAGGTAATAATGTCTGTTTCACTCTATGATCATTCCTTCCCCATGCCCCTTTCTCTCCCTTCACTCCCCTCTACCTAACATAAAGTAACTCTATTCTTCCCTATCCACTCTCCCTAATTGTGAATTAGCTTCCACATATTAGAGAAAATAATTGGCCTTTGGTTTTTTGGGTTTGGCTTATTTCACTTAGCATGATATTCTCTAACTCCATCCATTTACCAGCAAATGGCATAACTTCATTCTTCTTTAAAGCTGAGTAATATTCCACCATATGTATATAAGGTGGAATAAATAGATACCTCACATTTTATTTATCCATTCAACTGTTGAAGGGCATCTAGGTTGGTTCCATAGTTTAGCTATGGTGGATTGAGCTGCTACAAACACTGATGTGGCTGTGTCACTGTAGTGTGTTGCTTTTAAGTCCTTTGGGTATAAACCGAGGAATGGGATAACTGGGTCAAATGGTGGGTGAATTCCTTGATTGAGATGAGTGTCAGATTATACATAGGAGAATGTTCCAGTTCTCAGGAGTTACAAATTTAAGAGGAAATGGAAACTTAATGAAAATCTTGCTTCACTGCATCTATCAGTACCTTTGTATCACATAAGCCCTGGCTTATTTTCTGTCTTCACAAGAATTTAAGTGCCAGGGGACTACTACAGAAGCTTCAAAACTCACAATGCCTGTGTAACGTGCTCTCAACCAGGATATCATAATACCATATAAATGTGGAAAACATTTTTTAAAAACTATCATTTCTGGAAACTGATCAAATAATACAGTATTCTAAACTACATATATTTGAGAGTTCGAATATTTCATATTTTTAAGCTTGGAAAAATAGTTCAAAAAACAATGAAAATACACTGAACTTCTAAGACACCCCAGAAGCATCATCATGCCCTCTATCTGTCATCCACTGTGTGCACTGTGGGCACCAGTGCGCCTCAAAGTAGATTGACATGGGTGCCAGGGTCTGTTTGTGGAGCTTTCTAACTTCACAAGAAGAAAAGCTGAGATGGGCTGGGAAGAGAAGTGGACTGAAATTCGATCAAGAGATGGAGATGTGCTTTTGACTAGAATAAAGGCAGTGGTAAATGAGATGAGGGGGAGCCCTTCACTGAAATCCATGGCCCAGAGACTGGAGAGTGCAGAGGAAGCAAGAGCAGAAGGTCGGCTTCTGGGTGTGTGCGCAGCTGATGTTCAGATTTCTGTATCTGATTCCTGTACAATAAGACATACTTTTATCCTAATAGAGATACGAATGCTGAACATAACTGGATGATTTCTTTGCCCTTCTGACAAGACATACCCTACTCTTCAATTGCCTATTCCAGTATTAAAGTTATTTTACAACAGAAATAACAGGCTGCTCACTCCTTTTCAGAGTTCATCTGCTGAAACCCCTTGACCATTTTTAATACACTGTTTTCATCTTTGGTTGTTATTTCTACTTCTGCCACAGCTTCTTAGATGCCCCAGCTGGCACTAATTCTAATAAGATATCTTTAGTTCACAGCTATTTTTTAGTATTTAAGGCAATTTTCAATATATTTAAAAAATAACCAAGATGAAATGGGCAATGTTCCAAGGACTGTTTCCTTTCTGAAGGCCAAACCTACATTTCTACCTCTGTTACTTCACTCTCCAAGGGAGAAGAGGGAGCAAGAAATAAGAGAACTCTTTTTTTTTTTTTTTTTTAATTTCACCTTTTATTTTTACTTTAAGTTGTCAGATAACAATCACGTGTTCTCTTAAGGAATCTCCATTGCCTACCCTGGTTTGGGTTTCCCTCTTCAACTGGCATTAGTCATAAACTAACCAAGCTTCCTGTGTGTTTTGCTCTTTGGTGCTAGGGATTGAGCCCAGGGCCTTGCACATGCTAAAAAGCTCTACCACTGAGCCACAGCCCGAGCTGTGTTCCTAGTCCACTTGGATGGGAGTTGCCAACGACACCAGGCCTCCTGTCCGCTGAAGAGCAGGATGGGTCACGCTGCTCTGGTTTGGACATCATGGGAAAGAAGAAGGCTGTGGAGACCACAGAATATGATCCAGAAATTCAGAGGAACTTCCAAGACACTGGGTCATGAAATCCTTTGCATGATATCCCTCCAAACACACATACCATCATGTTTACAATCTAAGAAGGTACAGTTGTGAATTCACTGTCAGAAGACCCTGAGGAAACAAGGACTCCAGGGGAAGAACCTCTGACTTCTCAGAATGACTCCAAGCTCCATAAACTTGTGGTCATGAAACTCTAATTATTTCCATGAATGCTCCCAGGGCTTCACCTACTATCACTGCTAGGCCTTTCACCCGCTTCAGGATGATTAAGTATCTAAGTACACTAGAAAATTCTGAAAATTCAGAATAAAAAATTTCAAATCACTTTTTGTTTTAATAATTCTAAGTAATAATGTGATTAGTTTGGTGACAACATTTCTTAGATGCAGGTTTCAGATTACATACATGATTAAGAAGAGCTGGAATCAAATTACAGATACAATGCTGTGTTGTAATTTTTAGAAGATCTATTTGGTAGATTTTCTAAAAATTTATATATATATATATATATATATATATATATATATAAATGTATATGCTATGATAAGGAATTCTTAAAGAAAGACAAGGATGGGGTGGTTTCTCGCTCCTAAGATCTCACTAAAGCACTGAGGTCAATTCCACAAGCAACACGTGGATTCACTTGGAAGGCATATCTATCAAGTTACACATCAATATGCTTTTGTTATTCCTATTCACAGAACGCTCTGAACCCAGTTTAAACAAAGCACACCTTGGTATTATTATCTGCCACTTCCACTGCCTCATTTTGAGAATTCTGACAGGCTAAATGACAGTTTTCATTAAAACTTTATTTTAATGAAATAAGTGTAAGTTACAGTCAAGTTCACAGATGGTTTTGGATTGAACTGTCTCCCAATTAGTATTTCTTAACTGTTCATGTAACAATGTGTTTCTAAAGTCATTTCCCTATCTGAGAATCTTTAAAAAGAAATCTCAATCTGTGAAGCAAACAGAAAAATAATTTACTAGTAATTCCTGTTCTTTTAGGGCATCACAATATCACTGTTAAATGTGTCCTGTGAGTTCAAGAGCAGGGGATTATTTTATCTTTCTCTACCATCTCTGATGGGTAACTATCCTCCGAGCTCTTCTCTCCCAAATTTCACTACAGAAAGATTCGCACACTTAAACGAAACCAGTGGCCAACTAATTCTCAAGTAGGAGATGGTGACGTAATCGACAGAATTTAGGGCAATAAAATCCCCACGGTCGCTGGAAAGCAGGGCAGATGTGTAAAGACTCGACACTGACGTGTCTTCAGAGGCAAGAATTACTGGCAGGAAGTTGTCGGGCCTCTAGATTTCAGAGTTAACTCCAAAAGGGTGATGAGGCCAAACACCAATCAAAACGATAACAACAAAGAGAAATTATTGTTGAAGTTGTGTTTTTTAAAAAATGAAACCACACATCTCTGAAATGAAGAGATCAACCATTCAATACATATTCATTAAATGCTTAATGAAAAGTAGAACACTAAGCTAGGTCCTATGAGGGATTAGAAGTCAAAGATATGGTTTCTGCCATTAAGTAGCTTAGAATTAATTTGTAGAACTAGGGTGAACATGCAAAGTAATTACTGTTAAAATACGCAAACCAACAACACCTTTAACAGTCAAAATCCTTTCCCTGTGAGGGCAAAGAAATTCAAGCAAGTGTCCACAGTGAGGTAATACTGAAAAACTATTATTTGTCTCTACTTCCAGATGTTCCCTAAGGACAGAGCAGTAAAGTTGCAGGGCACTTAGTCACTAGGAAAATTTGAACGCATGCACACTATCTCTAACGTGGTGCTCAAGTAAGGACAAATAAGACAATGTGTGTGTTGGATAATAGGGAGAAAGTTAAAATGAGAACATAAAAAACTTTATTTTTGGTTTTCATCATCACAGATACATACATTTTCAAGTATATCCATGTCATCAATGATCCCAAGGGAGGATTCAAGTTAAACTCACCAGCAGCCTTCAGTTACCTGCAACACCATTTACATACATACACGGATACTAATGCTAACAAAAAAAGATAATTGCATTTGATAAATTACCTCTTGTAGGGCATTCCATAGTTCCTCATCTGTGTGCTCATTAAAGGGATCCAGGTTTTTCCTCATTGTTCCAGTGAACAAAACAGGCTCCTAAATGTCCAAAAGAGTGAATATCATTACTGATGTCTCTTTTCATTTTATTCCAACGTTGATTTTCAGACTAGAATTAAACGATGAAAACAAAGCAAAGCAAAACAAAACCACAAAAGAAACCAATATTCACTAGAATCATTAAGTCTGTGAATGCCTGTTTACCAAACAACACCTCTACAAATTTACCATTGTACACATTGTGCTCTACGTCTCTTCCAGACCACTGAACACTAACAAGAGCAGCTATGCAGGGCGCCCTCGTAAGAAAATGAAGGTGCAAAAGGGAGGTTTGGCTTTTACAAATGCTTCCTGGGTAATAGCTACAGAAACAGGAAATACAAGGATATACTTATTTGAGGAATGTTACATCAATGGAACTACTGAAATATTATCAATTCTGGGTTATGCAAGAAAATATTAAGCAAACCTCTGATTAATTGCAGTTTATGCTTCAAAGGAAAATTGGTATTTTCTCCATTAATAAAACAGTCTTCTGGGATTGGGATCTCTCTCTGTGTGTCCAAATGGGATGTTCTGTCCTTTGTCCAAAGGGGACACAAACTAATGAGGCCAGTGGCACCTCTGCTCATGAAGAGATCACCTCTGATGTTGCATCAGCTAATCCCTGTGTTATCTCGTCTGCACATCAGGGTTACCTCTCAAACCTCATTATTAATGACCAGGGTAAGGTAACCTGAAACCTATTGTGAAGTACACATGTAATAAAAATATTTTAATTTAAATAGCTCTTCTATTCATCTGCCTCAGGAGGCACCCACAATTAAACTGCTCTTAAAATACATGCCTCCTTCTGAATGTCAAGGAAGAACATTGTCCATGAGTTTCCATAGGCTGTAAATGTTTCCTTCTGGCTCAAGCAACTCAGGCCACAAGGACACGAGCAGCAAAGAGTCCAACTGGCTACTTTCGGTGAAGATGGCAGAACCACAGGTGCACAGATGTGGGAACCAGAGCCCTGGGTTTTCCATGGGTGCCCAGAACTGCTCAAGGGAACCAGAGACTGGAATCTCTCCTGGCCTTGGGGCTGGGCCTCTAACACATGGGAAGTGCCATTCACTGTCTCAGTTCTAAGACAGGTGAGGGGGCAGTGGACATGGAAGGTCAGTGGTGTGCTACCTATAAACAGGTATCCCTAGACAAAATCTGAAAATCAAAAAGACATTAAAATGGGTGTTTTATTTGCACAAAGTTGATTAAGTGACTGATATGCCCCAAAAGCACTGAAAAACCACTGGTGGTACCATATTTCAAAATGACTACTGAATTGAACAGAAAAATCCCAAGGACTTTATTTAAGGTTTTGCCTGAAACTACCAAATTCAAGGCTGAAGACTAAACAACCATCTACACAGGAAAGGGAATCTCTTGTTAGGGGAATAACCATAATTTTACCGACTTCAGATAATTAAAAAAACAAAACAGAAAAAAACCTTGGTCATGACCAACCAAGAGAGACTGTACACCATCCAGTTGTTCACATGAGTTCCACAGAAGCAGAGTGGCCATGGGCAAGGTGGCTGCTATCCACCCTTCATCTCCCCCTCCTCCCACCTCCCCACAAGGGCCCACATTGTCGATGACATTCCACTCAGGGGCTCACACTGAGAGGCTCTGAGGATGGGTATTTGAGACAGAGGGGCTGGAAGAGCACAGGTTCAGAAGCAGCACGGAGACCACATGGAGACGCGGAAGGAGGTCTCTGCTTTATCAATGGCAGGTCTACTTTTTCTAGGATGGCAAGTGCGACCTGAACCTTCAGGTCCCTCCCATAGAGCAAAATCATATCCAGTAACACAGTCACGGTTTGAACCTCATGGGTTTTTACAAAGAACCCTTTCGAGAGATGATATCTAAGCCGATTTACGAAATAACTGCTTTGCTTTTCATAGTTTGATCTTCCTTTCTTTGTGAAAGGATGGGAAGGGACGCAGTATTAGCGATTAAGGAACAGTGGTTTGGTGGCTCAGGGAGGCCCAACTCCCTATTTCTTCCTCAGGGACCTCTGCATATCACCTTCCTCACCTTCTCCCCTTTAGGAATCCCCTTGAAATGGATGAGTCTCTCCAGAGAATGGGGACTCCTGTGAGGTCCTTCCAGGTCCAGGAGTTACTCACTCTGAGCTCCTGACCATCTGCAGCTGCCCTATGCTGTGTTCTGAACTTCAACCTCAGGCACAGAGATCTCACAGAGCTTCTCTTAATTGTCACCAAATCACCCACTGCCGATTGGCATAAATGACTGAAGTGAAGTTCAAGTACTTCCCACTGCAATAGGGGTCCCCACTTAAATCTATATTATCAATTTAAATGGAAATATTGGACAATCACTCATGTTCATTTAGGCAGGAGAAAGTAGTTCACCAAATAAGAACATTTTTTGTTATGTCATGCTGAATACATATTTCACTGAGTAAAGTTTCAATCAAAACTTGTTGAACTAGAGGAATGATTTACTAAAACATTAAGTGATTGAAGCTGTATTTTTCTTTAAAACCAGCAGGCAATTTGTTCAATGTCTGTTTTACTACGCCAGTGTGTTTTATGTATGGTATTGGTTTCTGCTCATTCTACTTTCATCTATCTGCCAAAGAAGAAACCATTATATTATCTTCCAAAGGTAATAAAGTGTTCATAGTAGACACATATTGCAAGAGTAGATAAGGGTCGAATTAATTATCATTTCTGATAGATATTATTATTTAACATGCCTACCTTTGTGCAATAAAATTAATAAACTAATCTTATAAATAAGTGTTGTAAAAACGTTTGCAGGCAGAACATTCAGTGTTGAGATTTATGGGAGGACACACAACCTTCTTGTAAATATGTGCAAAATTTATTAGCCTACGTAAATTTTTTCTGATGCTACATATTTAAACCTCATTTAATAAGAGTTTTACTTTAACCCCTACAGTTAGCTGGTGTGGTTCCGTTCGGAAAACAATTGCTCTTCTTCAATATAATAATTTAAATGGAGGACTAGCATCAAACCTGTTTTTCATTATGCTTTTAAAAGTTCGCACATGTTATTTGTGCTTTCAGCCATATTCAATAGTTAATTTTCCCTCTATTACTAACATAACACAAATTGGTAATAGACAAGTGACCCAAAAGTGGCCACTTGGCATCAAAACATTTAGGGAAATAACTGATAACCCTTTGACAGAACTATCAGATTGAAAAGTACAGTCTCACTAGACCTATCTTACATGATGTGGGGACAGGCCTCACTATTCCCAAGAAACTCTACCCACTAACCTTCAGACACTTAAGAACCTGGCACCAAGATGAACACTGCTACAAACTAGCAAGATAAAGCACAACTCTCCCCTAAACTTTTTGGGTCACAAACCAGGCAACTTCAGCTATTACTGCTGTTACCTGGTACCCCAACAGCTGTTTTCAGGTTAAAATACAAGGGCCTTTTTTGAGGGTAGCACACATCTCTTGGTCTCAAGACTCAGTGAGTCACCTGAAGTCACTTTCAATTCTTGATTCCCTGCCCCAACTTTTTTTTTTTTTTAATCCTGTAGCCTCAGAATGAACCGATCATCATCCATTTTCAGAAGAAAAGAACATTGTTAGTCAACAAAGGAAGAAGAATTTAAGTCCTGTAAAGTCTTCTTTAAATACAAAAAGGTCACCAGCTCCAGGGAGCAGTTCCCTGGCTTTAATGAAGACTTCACTGTGCAGAAAACAAAGGTCGACCGCATTAGGCTGGGATCCAATTGTATTTCTTTACTAGTAACAGCATACCTACTCTTTTTCTCTTTGAGTTTTGTTCTCAGAAAGAAAAAGGAAAAAAAAAAAAAAAAAAAAAAAAAAGAAAGAAAGAAAAAGAAAACCAGGTAATTCAAAAGAAGTCTTAAAGAGACACAACTGCTTATCCTGTTCAACCTGGGAGAAAAGAATACTAAAATAAAATAGCACAGTAAACTGTTTAAAAATTATCTGGCTATTGTTCTGTTACAAATTTTAAAAATCTATTAAGTGTAAAAGAGAAGATCTGTTTGATCATGATAAAGATGATAGCTGTTGATGTGCGCCAACCCTCAGGGCACAATCATAAATGCTGAATTTGCATGGAATTATTCTGCAATTGAAAACATCTTTCTTTGTGCCCACAGGATAGGGGCTCTAGGTGTCAAGAATCCATCCAAAAAAGTTTTGAAATCCATTCTTCCAGATGCTTTCTGATAAGCATTCTATTCCTGGAAGACAGCCCCACCTTGGGGTTCTCTTTGGGGAGTGCATTAACCATTTCGGATCAGTAGCACTAGTGAAAACAATTTTTAAGCTACCTGCTCTGGGGAAGGAAATGACCTAGGAAAATATTTTCATGGTTTGCTTATTTCTGCAATCTTGAACACATATTGAAGAGTCCCTTCTTAAGGACACAGTGTTAGGTTTTTTTTTTTTTTTTTTTTTTTTTTTTTTTTTAAAGTGACTCTAGGTTGGTCCCTGGCTCTGTATTGGCCACTGTGCCCCTACGCAGGTCCTGAACCCCTAATTCAGAATTGCTCATGGTAGGGTTTAGAAGGAGAAAGGAGGACCCTGAATCATCAACTAAGGGGAGATACACAAGAGAGAGAGGACTGGGAGCTCCCTGTTGCAGGGTGGGGGTGGGTGGCAACAAGAGGCAGCACTTGGTTTCCCTTTTACTGTGTCTGCCCCAGACTTCTAAGTTTCTTACCAGGGTGTTGCAACACTAGCAACCCTGCCCCAGACTTGTTTGGGGGAAGACAGCCACATGATTTCTGCACTGCAAATCCAGTAACCTTAAAGTCACCTTGACAACAGGTTTTCTCAGCCTCTGCAGTCACTAAGCCTTGTCAGAGAAAAGGGTCCTGAGCTCTGGAGGTCAGGCTGCGAGTACCTGCCACTCATGAGCCATGACACAAAAATGAATCCCTGTTTCTAAAATGATTTTTAGTGCTGAGTGCCACTTAAGATTTCTGGCAAAAGAAATCACACGAAGAATCCAGTCTTTCAAAACCAGCTAAATGCCAAAGGGTGACAAAGATCTAGGAGAAGGCATCTTCAGCTCTGCTCCATGTTGATTCACTCTGACTATGGTTTGGAGGAATCCTTTTTAAGTGTGAAAAAGCCAAACATTGGGAGAATATCTGATGAGATGTCATTCAGTTCAACAAACATTCATTGAAATAAAAATTTCTAGAGATAGACCTGACTTTGGATTCTACTACTGATAAGCAGTTGACTCCAAGGTAAGTTATGAATCTCTCCAAGCCTTGGCTTTCCTTCCTGGGACATGGGGCTCGCCCTGCCCACCCTGTGGGGCTGCTGCCCCAAGAAGCGGTAGCCTAGAGGAGGCTTCTCACAAGGGCAGCAGGAGCCTGGCCAAGCCGCAGGACAGAGGGGTACAGTGTTTTAAAACTGCAGGTGTGACCAATGGATCATGAAATCAATTTTGTGGCTCATGATCATCATTTTGTCTTTTATATGAACTAGAATAGAACGGATATAATAGAAAATATCAGAGCACAGGGCGCAGAGTGATGCTGTTTTATGAGATTCTTGTTTCTGTGCATGTGTGTGTGCAGGACTTAAATACAGGTCCGAGGGGAAACAGGATGCAAAGGAGATTCCTCCTGGGGACCCCGGCCTCAGCAGCTTTATGGTAGTGTTGGCAAGGCTCAGAGGCTGAGGATCTCCCGGAGTCCACCTGGTATCCTGGCTCTGCCGCTTTCACTTCCTGGTTAAGCAAGTTAAGCTCTCTGTGACTCAGTTTTTAAATGTGTCACATGAGGGTGACAATAGAATTGTTGAGAGGATTAAGTGAGAGGTGGTGGGGAAAGAAGTTAAAACACGTGAAGGATTTCACAAAGGTGAGGAATTATTAGTCCTGAGTAACTTGGTAACTTGTGGGGCTGCGACAAGCACTGGAGCCCCAGAAACAGGAGAAACAGCCTTTTCTTCAGAAGAAAACAGCAAGGAATGTGGGCAGTAGCCTGGGGGCGGTGGGGGTGGTGGTGTTGCCAAGGGTTAGTGGGGTGCAGAGCAGCGATCAGGATCAGGAAAGCAGGATGGGAGGAAGCCAGAAAAGAAAACAAAGAGATGGCTTCACCTTTTCTTTTTGAGAAAAACATCAGATTCCCCTGTCGAGTTTAATCCTAGGTCAATCTAACACACACACACACACACACACACACACACACACACTCTCTCTCTCTCTCTCTCTCTCTCTCTCTCTCTCTCTCTCTCTCTCTCTCTCTCTCTCTCTCTCTCTGTTTTTCTGGATTTATTTAAATGTAAATTTAAAGAAATAATTGGGTTTAAAGAAAATCACCAAGGATTATAAAAACATAAACGGAAATTAAGGCGCCAACTCATTCCAGAATGTGCTACCATTTTTTAGTTAAGTAGTGATCATACCTAAGTGGCTGGTATTAATCACTCCTAAAGAACCAGGCACTGGGCCACCTATATTTTTGCATATAATCAAATCTTCATGACAAATCTATTAGGCAGTCACTATTAGACCTGGCTTAAGGATGAGGACACTAAGGTTGGGTGACCTCATCAAGGTCACATACACACTGTCGGAGACAGAGAGGAATAAAAATGTGGGTCCTGTAGATGCTAAGTTCGCGCTCTCTAGCAGGGGATCCCCTGCTAGCTCCTGAACGGCTTCACAGGACCCCATACTCAGTATGCTATCTCTCCAAACTATGTTTCTTCTATCAAGCAACACTGCACCTTGGAGACAAAGCAAGATAAAGGTAAAATATAAAGGATCTGTGTTTACAATGCTTGGTGATCAGGATCTACATGGATACAAAGCGTAGCACTGTTTTGTAAGTATGCTCTCTGGAATAGACACACAGAACATTTGCACAAAAGGAGGGTGGGAACTTATGGAACAGAACCAAAACCTGGTGATGTCAAGGTGTATTTAGTCTTTGCTCAGATGTGCTTCCAAAACATTCCCAGCAGAGCCAAGAATCATCTAACGCTACTTCTTTATTTAGAGTTCTTTTATGTACACAAGCATACAACCATTTCTTATTAAGAAGCATTAAAAGTAATGTAGGGCACGTTTCTAGATCCTTTCATCCAAGGATATGAAAGGACTTGGCAGGCACACCCTCATCTCTGTTAAATAAATCTCCTTTGGCCCATTTCTGAGATGGGTACAACCAAAAGACATAACTTGGGAATTTAGATTTTCATTTTCTACTGTAACAATTAGAAGTCATGATTCTAATCTCCAAAAGGAAGTTTATGTGTCTGAAAATTTGCCCCATTTTTTTCTGAAAGGATTATCTTTTTTGATCTTTTTTTTTTTTTTAAACTGTGGGAAAGTACACCAAACATGAAGTTTACCACCTTAACCATTTTTAAAGCGCACAGTTTTGTGGTATGAAATGCACTTACACAATTGTCTCCACCACCCATCCACAGGACTTTTTTCATCTTACAAAACAAAGCCCTGTACAGCTTCATGTTCCGCCTTCCCTCAGCCCTACCCACCACCACCCTACTGTCCATAGCACCTCGTACTCTAGAACCATCCAACACTCTGTGACTGGCTCAACGCACTGAACACAACGTCTTCGAAACGTGTCCGTGTTAGAGCCTGGGTCAGAGCTCCTTCCCTTTTTAATGCTGAGTAAGTTTACACTGTTCATATCAGCCATGTTTAATCCTTTTACCTGTAGATAGATACTTGGGCTGTTTTCATTCTAGGCTGCAATGAGCACAGCCGTACCAATATCTCAAGACCCTGATTTCAATTCTTTGGGCCAACTACTCGTAAGGGAAATGGCTGGATCATTCGGTGACTCTATCTGTGATGTTGGGAGGAGACCCAAGCTGTTTTCTACAGAGGTTGTAGTGTTTTACATTCCCACCACCAGAGCATCAGGCTCTCCATTTTTCTGCATCCTCATCAACACGTGGTGATATGTACACACACATATATTTTAGAGTAGTCATGGTGAGGTGGTATCTCATCGTGGTTCTGAGGTGGATACCTTGATTTCAAAATAACTTTGAGTAATTTCCAATTATTTCAGAAGCGGATGGTAGGTTGCAATTGTACTCTGTCACGAGCGAGGCGCATGTCCACATTCTCCTTCCCTTGGGGAGTCAGGTTCTCTATGTTTCCTAATCAACAAATACTTACAGCCTCCTTATCCACACATCCAGAAAGCATACTTGTCAGGTTCTTTTTCTTTTACCTCCTATTTCTCATCTCAGGAATGACTGTCCACATGTGAAGGACGTATGTTTGCAGAGTGTAAAAAACCCCAAATTAGAATCCCTGAAGAGCAATCCTGGAGTTGCACTCATGCAAACATCAAAGCAGAGGAGAGGATGAAGCTGCCCCAGGCCTGTGGGGACAGACCCTATGGTGCCCGTGGCTACTGACCTAGAGGACAGTGATTACTCAGTAAATACTTCCTGAGTTTGTGTTGAATAGATGAACTGAAAGCAGTGACAGGAGATGCTATTGTGCATGTAATTCAGTCTCTAGAACACTCCCTGAAAGTCTTCCACTAAGAAGGAGAAGAAAATAAAACAAAATCAGAGCCCAGGAAGACATGGCAAGTCAACCCTCTGCCATCATGGCAACCAGGCCCTGGGTCTGCGTGAGGCACATCATACACGCTGACAGCTCTCACTGCTGCTGCCAGTAGCTGCCTGGTAAGGAAGAGAAAAAGGAAGTGCAGAGGGATGGAGCTCCTTTTCCCAGTCTTGCTCCTGATTCTGTATAGCATCCCGGAACAAAACCACTTATTAATACCTAGAGTCTCAAAGGGTCTGCAAAGCATCTTTAAGATGTGCTCTCACAGCTCCAGAATTTAACAGAGGGCCCTCCATGGAGATAATCACCCCTGAAGGGGTAGCTTTACTCCCTACAGCAAATTCCCTCATTAACACACTTAAAACCCACATTTCCCTATAGAAACCTCTCGAGTGCTAAACAGACCATTTGTTATTTTCTCAGAATTACGTAGTTATAAGTGGATAAAACTAGCACATAAGGAAGCTGAATCTAGGATCTATCTGGGTAAGTTATTGAATCGGTCTTTCCCTTCTTCCTCCCCCCAACCCTGCACCCCTGTGTGCGTGCATACACACAAGAAAAAACAACAACCACAAAATGAATGAATGAATCAACTCTGATATGAAAATACCTGTTGAAAATACCTATTTTCAAAATATGCTCTGTTGGGGAAAGAATCAGTCTTCTCATCCCATTTCTTAAAGAGCAATAAAATTAAAAGCAATTAAACTCAGGTGCCCTTATGGAAGGAACACGTGCGAATGTTCTAACTTGCATACCTGAGGTATGATGGACATCTTCTTCCTTAAATCGTGAAGTCCAATTTCAGTTGTCAAGATCTTATCAATCCAAATTTTCCCTTCGGGTTCTGACAATCTAAAAAGGGCCGAGATGAGGGAACTTTTCCCAGCTCCTGTTCTTCCCACAATTCCGACCTACAGAGAGATCCAGGAGGGTGGATGACATTTAAGAATATGCAGCACACCTAGAGGAACACTTTGGTTTCTAAAGGTGAATTACAGAAGTTTTATGCAGAACATCAGCTCAAAGTTTCTCAACCTCAGCACTGTCCACATTTTGGGCTCAATAAATCTTCATGGTGAAGTGACCTGTGTCCTGTGGGATGCTTATCAGTATCCCTGGCCTGTACCTACTGGAAGCCAGCAACAGCACCCAAGTGTGAGAACCCAAATGTCAGACATTGACAAAGGTCCTCTGGGGACCCAACTGCCCCTGGTTGAGATCCACTGGTTTATAGAAGAGTTAAGATCAGTCATCCATATCCTGGCTGGGGAGACCCAGCAGCCTCCCAAGGGCATGCTGAAAAGTCAGCTCTTGAATGAGCTTTACTTCCAAGGTCTGGATATTTTGAATCTTGAGAATTTCTTGGATAACTTCACAGAGATGGTAACAAGTTAAGTCAGAAGTATTATATATAAACAAGTATTAGTTTTTCCAGAGTCTATCATTTAAGACAAATTATTCTTTGGCAGAGAAACTAAATCGAGATGCTAAATGTCTGGTTAAGTTTGTTTAAATGTCTTCAAATGTTTAAAAGTCCATCTAGGGTCTTAGCAGACAGTAACCGGTAGCCAAAACAAGCAACAATGAGATCAACACCACCACTACTAATAATATTGCTATTTACATGGGGCCTTTCATCTGGGCAGCTCATAAGGCATTTTACAAATCAATTAATACTTATAATAACTGCTCCTTGAAAGAGAGTCATCTCAAGTGATCATTTCTCTTATTAATGCCAAAGTAGAGAGAAATAAAGTGCATGGACAATAAGATCAAAGAATCAGGGCTGGGGATGTGGCTCAGTGGTGGAATGTTTGCCTAGCATGCATGAGGCCCTGGGATCCTCAACACCACACACACACACACACACACACACACACACACACACACACACACACACACACACAGATGAAAGAATCAATATATTACAGGCAAAAAGCTGGTCAGGAATCAAACTGTACTGTAAAAACTAGCCTATAAAAGCGTGTACTTAAACCTGTATACAGAAAACTAGCCTTTTTACCAATGAGGTTGCTCAACTGCTAATTCCCTGGTGAGAGCTTCCTGAGAAATGACATCATCCTTATTTAAAAATCTGGAATCAATGAAGGGTATAAGACATGCCCTCAATTGTTGATAAATTAATTCAGCACATTTAAAAAATATTGCTTCAGACAGAGGTAAACTGAACTTTCCTGCACACTGATTATGTGCTGGGAACTTTATACATTATCTTATTTGAATACTTTCAAATAAAACTTACTCTATAAAATCAATAATGGCATTTAAAAATTATCTTTATAGAGATTAAATGTCAGAAAACTGGCTTTATCTAATTAAAATAATCTTTGGAGCCATTACCTATCTTATGGGAAGTCCTAAATTTTGGCAGGGGGGAAGGGGTACTGGGGAGTAAATCCAGGGATGATTTACCACTGAGTCACATCCCCATCCCTTTTTATTTTTTACTTTCAGACATGGTCTCTCCTTAAAATGCCCAAGTTGGCCTCGAACTTGTGATCCTCCTGCCTCAACCTCCTGAGTAGCTATGATTATAGGCAGGTGTTACTGCATCTGGTGAAGTCCTAATTTACACTTTATGGACGGGCTGTCTTCCCAGCTGTTTTCTGCAAGCAGGTATGTATGCCCCAGGGTACATACATGTGGTTTGTGGCTGCTTCTGTCTTCTCTGGGTGTTCTCTTGTGTAAATCAGCACATATCAGGACACAGGCAGATGACACATTGGAGAACATTGTGGACACGCACATGCTATCAGCTCCTTGGGAAACTGATCCATCTGTGCAAACTCAAAGGAAACTTGGCTCTGGCTATTTCTCTCTGCCATTCAAAGTCATCAAAACTACAGTTCAAAAAATTTTCACACATAACCAATGGGTCTAACTAGATGCCTGGTGAGAATGTCCCTAGCCTCAGAAAGTTCATGTTCATCCCATTAAAGGAACACATTGAGATGCTTTTATTTTAGCTGCTTTCCAACGGCCCCTTTGTGTTTTCTCAACCAGGCCAAGGTTGGTCTCTGATAACTGCATCAACATGTTAGACATCTGCACTTGGATCTTTCTGCATATATCAAACTCAGCATGCTTAATACCTAGCACCTCACTTAAAACAGCTGCTGCTTTAGGCCTCCCATCTGTAATCTCCTAACTTCTCTCCCAGGTTCCCAGGCTCTGAATGTCTACCTTACTTTCACCTTCCTCCAAAGACAGTCTGGCATCGAGCCCTGAAGAGTTGGTATTTGTGTCTTGATTTGACCCTTCAGTTAAATTCCTGCAGCCATTGCCTACACTGATGGTGATGGTTGCAGGAATTCACAGGAATCTACCCTCCCCAAATCCCGACCCTGTGCTGGGGATGGAACCCAGGGCCTCATGCATGTGCTCTACCCCTGAGGTACCCCTCCAGCCCTGTGATGCCTTTTAAATATCAAAACAAACTCTTCCTAATTATAATCAGTGCAAATAAATGTGAAAAGTTAATAAGCACTCGCCATCAGCCAGCTCTCTGACCGTCACCCTTCATGTGAGGGTGTAACTATATGTTTGTTCTTAAGAGTTACAAACTCACATTTAAACAAAACAGGGGCTGGGGGTATAGCTCAGTTGGTAGAGTGCTTGCCTAGCATGCACAAGGCCCTGGGTTCAATCCCCAGCACCACCAAAATCAATCGATCAATCAATCAATCAGTCAAAACAAGATTAATATGAACGTATTGTTGTGCTCTGTTTCAATTACTACTTCATTAAAACATTTAAGAGGCACGTAATATTAAAGCATATTGATCATTTATTTAGCAAATCCCCTATCTGTAGATGTTCAGGCTGTTTCTAATATTTTGCTATTATAAGTAACCTCATGATAAATATTCTTGAAGCTTAATCTTTGCAAATAACTAATTATTTCCTGAAGATGAATTCTTAGACGTGGAACTTCTGAGCAACAGATATGAACATTTTCAAAGGAGGCTGCTAAGTACTGCCAAACTACCCTCCAGAAAGAGGATTCCAATCTCCACCACCACTGGGTCCCTGGCTCATTCACCAACCTGGGTGTGGTAACTTTGTTTTAATCGACATTAGTTTGATTCCCAGAGTGGCATCGTTTCCCCATAACATCTCTCTAGGAGCACAGGACAGCTGCTGGCTTCCAGCACTCAATTCTCAGACTCTCTGAAGGACAGTTCTGTGCCTCACATCACACCGGAAACCTGTTCTACAAAACACCCTCAACCAACCTTCCCATCTCAGCTACAGGAGAGCTTCCCTGGGGGAACTGGGTGCTTGAGGTCCAAACCTGAAAATGTGCATTGTACACCCAGTAGTACCCTCCACTGTGTATCCTGCAGATACCTAATACTGAATTCGTATGGAATCAAAGCCTTGTGCTCAGCCCATGGTGGTCCCCCCACCTAAATTCTTTCACAAGCATTTCCTACACCTTTTCAAATCCTAGCCATGTGCCACCATGTTATTTCAAATGGCTCATTTCACAAAAACTCCACTTGTCCCTTCTGTGGACATGTCCCACCCCTAACAGATGTCACATCACCCCTTCTTAAAAATCCATAAACTCTGTGGGGCTCCTCCTGTCTCACAGAGCAGTCATTCATACACTACTTTGCTCTTCCACTGGACTGTACGTGCTGAGGGCAGAATCTCTATTGGATTTGCATCTGTACATTTGTATTATCTGTGATGTCCTGTGAAAAACAGCAATTCCACAGAGAGCTGAGAGATTAACTCAGACTTGGGACACTGTTGGGATTATCACCATATTGTTCAGGTAAATGATAAGTTGGTCAGAGAAGACAGACACCACCAATGAGCTCTATGAACAGAATGGCAAATGGCCAGTCCCTCGCTTTAAAGGGGCAGAAAGCAAGTCATGCGTTGTAAGTGGTTAAGTTTACCTTATACCCCAGGATAATGACAGCTACCTCTGATCAAGCACTGACTGTGTAGATCTCTGGGCTAGGTGTTTTCCAGAGGTGAGGTACTATTACCTCCATTTTACAAAAGAGAAAATGGAAGATTAAAGAATCTGTCTGAAATAATTGAACCTGTAAGTGATGCAGCAGGACTAAGAACCCAGTTCTGTCTGCCGCTTTCCCATTGTGCTAAGGGTTTCCTTGTCACTATATCCCCTTGGTCCGTCTGGGAGACAGTAGGGGAGGGAGACCCTCGTGCTAGGCAGGAGAACATGCTGCAGATGCAGGTGTATAATGTGGAGGTGGAACAAGAATTTGGTTCACTCTGAGCAGACCACAGTTGGTTACAGAAGAACAGGCACCTACAGCAGAGGCTGGGAGAGAAACCTGCAGGTGTGGGATAGGCATGGGTCACCCCAAAAAAAGGACAGATTATATCTAGTGTTCTACTGGGACAGTGAGACTTTTTTATGACATCGGGTTATGAAAGGAACTCAAGTGCCTGGGCTGGTACAGGGACAGAGTCAGCTATGTAGGGATGGCTAAACCCCAGATGAAAACAGGCTGCAACAAAGACAGGCTCTACTGGAAAGGATGCGAATATATGCATCAACTTAGGAGCACACAGAATTAAATTATAAGGTAAACTCATGGTTTACACTACATAAAAGTCAAAAAATTTTGTAGTGGCCCAGGACTTTCTAGAGTCTCATGTCCAGTCCTGAGAGGGGCTGGAGTAATCCATGAGCTCAACTTAATGTTGATGAAGATTCTTGGAAACTTTGTGGGTTATTGGTCAAAAAAAAAAAAAAAAAAAAAAAAAAATCGATATGGGGGACTTCACAGAGGGTCTCCTGCAAAGGCAACTAATTGCAGAGGGCTGGGTGGCCTGTGTGGCTGCGTTGCTAACAAGGTCCCAGGAGATGCAGGTGCTGCTGGAGCAGCCAGAACTGAGAGCAGGAAGGAAGTGGAGCCCAGGGCTCCCGTGAGGCGGGCTCTCTGAGAAAACATTATGTAAAAAAGGAGAAAATGTAGAAACTCATATTTCTGCACATTATAGCAAGGTCTAATACACAGCTGTAAAAATGTATTATCCAAGTAATAGCTCTGAGCAAGAAAAAAAATAACAAACCAAAATCAATCTACCTCGAGAGCTGGAAAATGCTTTAAAATGGCCCAGTACTCTCTCAAATGATCAAATCAACCACAAAATCACCTAAATGAAAAATGCAGCCAGTGTTTAGAATCAAACCAGGAAGCCTAAGGTGGTGTTTACCTCATTTTTGTTCTTTATTTTGACTTGCTATTTCTTCCATGAATTAAAAACCTGCTTAGTACCCATTACATTTTCCTGTCTACTATAACTTCCAGGAATCTCGGCAGCGGAGACCATCAAAAGGGAATAAAGCCCCATTTCTCCTGCGTTGGCGCATTCCCACATCCTTGCCTGAAATAGTGCCTCGGTCAATCAAGTCCAACACCAAAGGGGCGGCCTGCCATCCTGGGGGCTGGGTTCAGGTGTGGCAGAGTTGAAACCTGGCAGGTCACAGGTAGACCAAAAGCATTCCGCAATGATACTGCCTGCAAGCAACCTCTAAAGACACAGACGGCACAGACGGAGCTCAGGTGATGCTGGGCGGACCAAGGCATGAACCAAAAGTCAAGTTACTGGCGATATTACAATTCAGTCTTCAAATCCAATTTACCCTCAAACATTTTAGCGTCTCAGATAATCCTATCATTTGGGGGTTTTTAAGATGGAGGAATACCAATCTGAGGATATCCTGTTTTCTAACTTGTAAAGCAGAGGTTCTTCAGTAATGCCTATCGTGTGGCTTCGAGGGAAATTTAAGACCTATATGAACAATGAGAATCACGTTTGCAACATTGAGATCTGATAAACACACTGTGCGCGAGTAAGCGAACACCCGGACAGTCCTGCCAGCGACAGGATTGGAGAGGCTGGCTTTCATCAGAGCTGCAGCTTGTGTCCCCCACACAGCTGTCCTCACTGTCTCTGGACCTACAAGGAAGCTGTGGAAATAATTAGAAGCTTGCTTTTGCCAAGTGACTTACTGAAGCTGTTCCCTGGGTACCCTTTGGGCACTAAGTTGTACATTTGTTCTTTCATGTCACAAGGGCATCACTCATTAAATCATGCCTGTGATTAGGCCATTAAATGGGCCCTTGGTGGAGAGAGTTTAAAAGCGGCAGCTCGTCAAGTATTTAACACTCCAGGGGCTGGGGGTGCAGCTCAGTGGTTGAGTGCTTGCTTAGCAGGTGCAAAGCCCTGGGGCTCCAGCCCCAGTACTGCAAAAGGAAAAATGTACTTAACATTCCCATCTAGGGAATGGGCTGTTCACAGTGTTGCTTTGTGAGTTGGTTTTCTT
Organism: Sciurus vulgaris; assembly: GCF_902686455.1. NCBI lineage: Eukaryota > Metazoa > Chordata > Mammalia > Rodentia > Sciuridae > Sciurus > Sciurus vulgaris. The sequence goes on from NC_136464.1 coordinate 171,966,796, forward strand.
ACAAGGGCCTTCCTACCTGCGTGTTATGCTCCCAGCCAGCTGTCCTCAGCACCCACCACATGCCCTGCAGAATGCCACTTACTGAGAGCAGGAATGTTCCCTAATCTTAAGAAGCCATCCCTCTGTGCACACACATTGATTCTGCATAGCTATTCACCAGCCGATGGACGCTCTCTCTCACCCTTTGGCTATTGTGCATAAAGCTACTGAGAATGTGGGTGAACCACAAATGTTATTGTCAAGCCCCTAGAAGATGATGTGGAAGAACAGACTCACAGAGGCAGAGGTTGTAGCTGACTCCGAAAATGAGGAGACTTTCTGCAGCCAGACAGCAGCAAAGGGCATCAGAGGCTAGGGGCAGCGGGTGCATGAGTTGGAAGGTCAGGTACTTTGGGAGAACAGGGGACACCAGAGTGTAGTGTTGTGTGCATGCTAGGAGTCAAGGCAGGAGGGGCAGGTGGGGAAAGAGCTTCCTACTGCCTGCTTTGCTTGGTTTAGTCCCTGCAAAGGGCACCAGGCTGTGAATGAAAGGACCTTGCTGGCAGGTGGAGAGGCTGGTAGAAGCAGGCCACACACCTCCCTGCAGTCTCCCCAGCCCCTCCTGGATTTCCTTTCCTTGACTCTGAGCGAGTCTCTGGGCCCTTTACTGTCTCCAACATGGGGCTCTGGTTTCTGAGCTCCAGTGGGTTTGTAGCTTCTGGGCTTTTCTCTGGCAGCTGAGAACTAGCCACACAGTTCCAGTAGGAACTGGTCTGGGCCTGGGGCCTGCGGAGGGGTATGGAAGCGGCTCCCCAGGCCGGGAAGCAGAGTGTGGGGGTAGAGCAGCGAGCAAAGGAAGGTACAGGTTAGATGAAGGAAAGAAAGAGCCAGAAAAGGGACAGGGGACAAGAAAGGGAGGGCTGGAATGGAAGCTGCAACAGTGGACAGAGAGAAAAGCAGCTGAGCAATCCAAGGAGTAGGAAGGGATGGGAACCAGACACAGAAGCCCTGTGACAAGAAGCCAGGGCTGGCTTTCTAGGTGTGATTATGAATAACTGGACGTCAAATACAGTATCCCAAGTCAGTTAAGTCCCAGTCCTGGTGCTCAGGGCCCAACACTGCCATGAGGCAGCTCACAGCAGGAGGAATATGCTGGTTTCCAAGCAAGACTTATTAATATTGTCACTAATGTAATTTTTTCCAAGAGGAAAAAAGGTCCATGAGCAAGACAACAAGCAGACACGGCACTAAGTCTTTAGTAGACACTGTAACGAAGATGGTTTAAACGAACCTTTTCTCTTGATTTGATGAGTGCTGTCAGATGCTTCAACACCAGAGGCCCGTCTAGACTGTAGGTGAAGTTGACATTATCAAAGACAATCACTCCTTCATGGGGCCAGGTGGGTGGTGGGCGTTTCTGGTATTCCCAAGGTGCTTCTTTTTCTAGATTCGTATATTCAATCACCCGCTCCACTGAAATCATCTGAAAGAGATGTGGCATCCACATGGATTAGGTGCAGGGACTCACTGATGGGTGCTGGGGGGGTGAGGGGATGCTCATCATTTCAACGCACTGATCAAGGATAACATGGGTCTAACACCCATCAAGATGGACAAGGATCAACAGTCTCCTTCCTTACCATGGCCCCTTCCTTCACTTACAGCCACTTCCCTCAACAAAGACAGAGTAAAAAGGATTTTGTAAAAAGCATGGTTATGGCCCCCAGTCTTTTGCTACAGGACAGCCACCTGCTAGAGATGGCTTAAATCAGATTGCCTCAAACCTCATCATAACAATCTTCTCCACAAGAAGAGCAAATGGAAACATCCCATGTTTGTTGTGTATCTTTTTAGGAGAAGGTATAAGTAGAAAAGGAAGTCACTTACATGTGGACTAAACCCTCCTAAACAACCACACCCTGGTCCCTTTGCCTACCAGGAAGGAACACCAGCAGCCCCACGGCTCCTGCCTTCTGCTCATTGCCTAAGAGAATAAATGCTCCAACTGACAGTGGGTTGGGGAAGTGGGGAGACCTATTAATTAAACAAACAACCTCAAAATACCGAATTTTTCTTTTACCAAGAATGAGAAATCACCCATTAAGAAACAAAAATAAACAGGCCTCTAAGAAATTAGCTTATATCCTCTCTAGGATTTCAGAACTTCCCTCCTACAGAGACATTTATTACATTTGAGGACAGCTTGTGATGAATATAAAACCTGCTGACATAGCATACATGAGACTGAGAAAAAGATGTATATATTTTATTTTACATTAACTTTAAACAGATGGAGGAAGGATCTTAAAAAACTCTGTTAGCTCCAATGTAAAAATAACAGTTTTAATATTTTACATAAGAATCGCTTTTATGCCATTTAATGGCAAGGAGACTTGAAAAGGCCAAGAACGTTCAGATAAACATTACCATATTCTCCACTTCGGCGCTTTGTCTAACAGACCACTGGAACATCCCCATGAGCGTGAGGGCATAGGACAAGGCCAGACCAACCTGCCCAGCATCCAAAGCTACATGAGAGGAAGGAGGGAATAACGTCAGTCTCATCCATAACCACGCCTGGCTCCCTCCTTCTGCCACTTTACCAAGAGAACCCAGCAAGCTGTAGGTAAGGATAGTAACCATGATGCTTCTGCTAGCTACTGGTTGAAATCATAATACATCTTTAAAAACCCACTAGGAATTTAGAAAGATTATTAAATGAGTTTATTAATCCCAACAGGATCAATATACATTTGAAAAGCAACGTGCTATGGGTGAGGAACAGTGTCATTATTCAGATACTCATCACTGTGGTTTGAAAGCCTGTTTTGTCATACTGCTTTCTACATCTAATGTGACCACAGCTGGGGACACTTTTTTTTTTTTTTAAATAACCTAGTGCTCTCCTGGTTCTATGATTAAATACTGAGACTCAGCGGTATAACTATGAGAGAGTAGGGATGGTGAATTCATGCCAGACAACCAACACCTGCTTGTCTGGTAGCCATCTGGCAGAGACGACAATGCTCTTTCCAGCTGAGAATCTTCCTCAATCTAGTGCACAGGCAACAATACCAACAGTCCAAAAGCAAGACCTGAAGCCCTAAGCTGCACAAAATGCTTCACGGCAAACTTGCACCTCGCCTCGCAACTACAGACAGGACTGGGAACGTGCGGAAGGCCATTTGCGCAGACCTCAACCCATTCAAAGGAAGATAAAAGGGACCCGAGAAGACCCAGGGACTCCTCTAAACGGATCACACGGCAGAATCGTAAGCATCCTGACATGCTGTAAAGCTTTACTACACTTCATTAGAACCAACAGAATATGGCCTTGGACAAGGTGGCAAGAGTTTAATTTAATAACTGTAAACACAGCTATAAATTGTAATCATACCATAAATAGTTATTCACATCTGCACTTACTTTTTGCCAGAATCAGGGACCCAAAGGCAACAACGATGACAAAGATGGCACAGATGGCGTCCAGGCGCACGGCGAGCCACCGCGATGTCGTCAGAAACAAGAACCAAGCCTCTGGGTGCGTGAACCATAACAAGCAAGATGAACAAGTACAAAGCCCACGTCAGCCACGTGGATGTGAGGGGCACGAAGACACATGTGCCAGGTGGGACCATACAGATGCACATTCGAGAACCCTGAGGATTCCAGAAAGCTGGGCGACACCAGGCAATGAGCGGGATGCACATGCAACCCAGAGCGAGAAACAGTGCCGTCATGGTAAAGAACACACCAAAATGGTCTCAGGCACACGTTTCACGATGCTGGGCTGTAATACGAAGTTCACCAGCTCATGTGGTTGATGGTTTCTGGCTCTCCAGAGTGCAGCTCTCAGTTTGTTTCTGGCACCTTCCACACTTAGTGGAGGGCCCTGCACACTGCACATTGCTTAGGAGCTGTCTCTAAATGACTAGTTTGATAAAGGACCTGCATGTAGGGCTTTTAAAAATTATTTTTATACACATTTTTAGTTATCGATGGGCCTTTATTTTTATTCATTTATTTATATGTGGCGCTGAGAATCGAACCCAGTGCCTCACACATGCTAAGCAGGTTCTTCACCACTGAGCCTCAACCCCAGTCCATCCATGTAGTTTTTAATGTGCCATTTAATCACCAAAAGATTATCAAGATCATAAAGATGGGCCAGAAGTTTATGGATTTACAGGAAGTTCTGAAGTTTCTAAATGGACAAAAAATTCACTGATACAAGGAATAGTACGGATCAAGTAGGTGGCAGATTTGATAATCAGATCAATTTCTTCAGTCACTTCTGCTGCCCTGGGGGCTGAGAAGTGCTCCTCACATGATCTTGTGAAAGTTTCACTGGATTATGGCCACGGCTGCTTGCTGATGAGCTGTCTGCTTGCCTTCCAGCTGCAGCACAAAGGTGAGCAACTGCATTAGGGACAATATGGAACCCAGAGCCCAAGCAATTATTAGATGGCATTTTGTAAAAGTTTGCTGACTCCTGCCAAAGGGACAGAGAACAAGAGCCCAGAGAGGGAGTACCATGCAAGCCAGCAGAGGGAAAGCAGGGAAGCACAGAGGGATTCTGAGGGGAGCCAAAGACTAGGGGCGAAAGGAGGCTATGACACAGAGGTGCTGGCCAACAAGCCTGAAGCAGTGGGACCCAGTCCTTGAAACCACTTCCAGAAACGTACAGACCTGAATGCAAGTCCTGGTGAGCATCAAACAGCTCCTGACACCTCTCTTCAGCTCTGTATGCCCGAATGGTCCAGAGCCCCTGGAGGGAAGATGACAAGTGGGAAAATATTGGACTCCGGGCTGCAGAAACAGAGACAGACAAAAAACAGAGAGAGCTCAGCGAGACCGGAAGCACGCAAACCAGAAGCCTTCTCTGCTCTGTGGTCATGTGGCCACCAAGCAGCATACTCAGGGTTTTGAGTTTCCAAAAGAAACGCCCCCAGCCTGCTGGAGAGGACCCTACCCACTCAACCTCAAACCCCTGGTCAAACCATGCCTCGCTATATTGGTGCGGAAACGAAGGTCTCTGACCCACCTTTCACCAAATTCAAATCTAGTTATTTTTACTTTGCAAACCCATCCTTCAAGATCCTTTCTTCCATATTCTTCCCAGGTATCTCTGGTCAAAAATTATTTTTTCACTCATTTTTGAGCCAATTTGCATTTTTAATAATTGTTACAGCACTCGTTCTACTAAATCATAAGGGCTTTCCCCACCTAAGATTTTTTAGGGCCTGGATACAGCCACTATATCTCACTAACTAGAAAGGCATTTGCACCCAACAAGTGCCCAACAATAAGCTGAACAGAGAGAGTGGCACCTCCCTGTGTACTAAGCAAGTCTGACTCTGCCCACTGGTGTGAGATGAGTACTTTATGGTCACCATGCACCTGGGCGCCACACTGCACTTGCCCACAGGGCCTGCCCAGTCCAGACATTTTTGACTGGCCTTGACTTCAGCTCCAGGAGCCTGAAGGATACATAGTCATCCTGGTGTGTAAAGGTCACTGTGACCTGGGCCTCCACCCTTGACTTTCTGGAAACTGACTGTAGTCCAATGGCTTCATCATCTTAACAGAGTTTTAAAAAGCAAATTCTCTTATGTTTTGATTTGGGGCACAATGTCCATGACTGGCCATGTGATTTGAGCTCACAATCTCATTACCACCAGGACCCAACCCTGTTCATGGGGGGATGTATGGGTTGCCTGTCACCAGGCAGAGATGGTCCCTGACAGTCTTCACTCTGCACTGTGAATGAGGCTGCACTGAGGCAGGGGTGTATCAGGAGCACCTGACCCCGCTAGCTGCCTCTGCCATCATCTGGGATGATGGAAAATACTGACGGGAGGAAATACGAATCCCTGTCACCTGCCCATCGCCTGGAGAAGACCTGCTGGTAAAACAGGAAGCATTTGGGAGAAGTGAAGATGATTTCATTTTACAGGAAGCTGCATACAGTTTACAAATTTACTAGGTGGAGAAAAAAAAAAATCAAGAGAAAAACTCCAACTTATTCTCTGGGGCTTCCAATCGTAACTGCAGGGTTCAGCATGGGTGTGCTCACGGGTCCTGCACGTGTTCAGGGGTACCGGGGCACACGCATGCCAAGGCAAGGAACCCAGCCAGGAGTCACCGTCCACAGTTGCATGAACAAGGAAGCAGCAGACTGGCAAGTAAGAGCCACTGAAGTCAGTGGTGCCATAGCCTGGGCCATGGGGTCTGTGGACCGCCCACTCCTCCCTGGGGCTTTCCTGACAAGGATATCTGAATGGGGACACTAACCATTAGGAGTCCTCTTCTGAGCTGCGGCCTTCAGAAAGAAAGATCTACCAACCAAAACAGGATCTAATGTCTCCCCTCGCACGTAACTCAGGCAGAGCGCTGGGTGAACGTGGTGGTTCCAACTGTCCAGCTACCTGTTTGTGGTCTCACTCTGGCATCCGTGCTGTTCTCTCTTGGACATACTTTAACCTTGTACTATTAAGATGGTAACATGAACATAAGAAGACTGAGCTCACGCTCCAAATAAGTAAAGCTGGGAGCCCTGCATGGCCTTTCTGGAGACATCAGCAGATGTCCCACCTGCCCCGAGCTCGGTCACCCTGCAAACAGGGTGCTCCCAGGGATGACCAACCCAGCAGAGTTCTAGGCCTCCCATTACCCTACCGGGAGCATGGTAAGGGTCAGCCTCCAGAGAGTTCAAAGACTCACTCAACTGAGCTCTCGTTTCTAGAATAAGGCAGTGTCTTAACCTTGCTCCATCACAGGCATGCAGCTGAGGCAGACATTGTGGCCACCCAGGCAGGTCCTTGAAGAATCCTTCAGTCTGGCCATCCTCAGCTGCTTCCCTTACCAGAGGATCAAAGTCACCACTGGTTCTCTCTGGCTGGGTTTGAGAGCAAATTTGACTTTGGAAATTGGGCATCATCTCAGCCTTGAACACCAGGAAACCCAAGGCCAATGTAGTACTTCACCACAACCCAAGAATTACTGAGGTCCAGCAGGAATTTATACCTTTGAAAGATAATCCTGTTTCTTCCACACCCCACTTAGGGCTGTGGGGGATGCTAGTGGGGGTGAACTGAAGGACTGCAAAGCAATTAACTAGAAGTGAGAGCACACCCTAAATGACTGCAGAGCTTCTCAGGGAAAGAGCAGGACAGAGAAGTGCAGGCCAAGATCCGGGTCTGCTGGTGTTGCTATTGGGTTATTGTTAGCACTCTGGAGGCCTTCTGGTTATTACTCTGGTTTTAATTCCTGTGTGCAAGGTTCCAGGGCCTGCGGTATGGCCAGAGGGCACCTTCCAAGCACCGTCTCAGGAAATCCTAAGAAGAACCCTACAGGGCAGGTGTTTCTATTATCTTAACAGAAGGGAAAACAGACTTGAGACCCATCAAGGCCCAAGATTAAATAAATTAACCAGAGCAATAGAGTTGGAGCAGACTGAAACCTGTCTTATTGCCAAGGCTGTGCTTTTTATTTGAGCTGCAGTATCCTGAAGGGAGAATAGCTGGAGATCAAGATCCTCATGTATCACTGGGTGCATTTTTCTGTAGACTCCTACATAGTTAGAAAACTCCTAAATCTTACTTAGCTAATATCCAATAGGCTTCCCCATTACTGTACCTCTTATTAAGCACCCTGAGTTGAACAATATTGCTGGAAATGTGGCATGGGAATTCTTTAAACAGCAGACTTGAGGAGCTATGATCTGAATACATGTGGCATGCATAAACACTCAGCTAGCCAATGCCCATGGCAGACATTGCAAATGGATCAAGCATCCTCACAGACAGGCACTATCAAATGAACAGAGTTCATTCAAATGCCCTCCTCGTTTTATGCCCTTCTCCATGACTGACTGTTGCTACATTCGCTTTTTCAAAACTAAATCATTGTGTTCTAGACTGCTTAAATAACAGGCTAGGATTCCAGGGGCAGCTAGGCAATATGATTTGAAAATAAACCTCAGGGATCTCGATGTGCTCAAAGAATAAGAATGAAGTAGGTTTCACCTAGTTCATTTGATTATCTGGGGTGAAAAAGAACTTCCATATATAGCTTGTTGCAGTCAACTAGGGTACAGGGAAACCCCAAATGTTCAGCAGGGCCATGTCAAAGTGTGAGAATCTCCAGGAAAAAAACTGTTTCCAAGTTTCTGGTAGGTATGGCCTGGAGAGAAAAATCCTACATGCTTCTTGCAAAAGCCTTCCTCGGCTACACTCTCCCTACTTCCCTACTTCCACACGGGTGAGAAGTGACTCTTGCACAGTGTACAGTTTGCCCAAGAGTTCCTTCTGGAATGAACAACCCTTCCTTGAATATATATGAAGATTCTTTGCAACAGGAAGGTGAGTAACTCCATTTCATGAGCAATCTCTACTCATAAAATGTCAAAAGTCTTGTTTCTGCACAATAGACAGGCTGGGGACAAAGAAATACACAAATAAGGGTCTCCCAGCAATGCCAATTCCTAATGCCCTGCAGCAAGTGGTGTGAGCAGAGACCTATGCACATGCACATGGGGACTGCAGCACTCTGCTTCCTGCTGAATTCTCAGCAGTGGAACTTCACAGCAGTTTAGCTGGTTCTCCTGATGCTTGAGAATTTTTTCTACAGCTTTTCTGAATAGTTACCTGTGGGGCTTTATGCAGCCACTTACAGTAAATGCCCCAAGAGTTTACTGTTAAAAAAAAAAAAAAAAAAAGAGATGCACACAGATGCCACCAAAAATCAAACAACCACTCTCCATTTTCATAATAAACGGATACTTTATCCACTGGAACCACAGGATTTATCCAGGTTTGACTTTCAGAAAGCTGAACTTGGTCTTCAATGATAATAACTATTCCAGAGGTTTTCTGACACAATATCTTCCTCTTTTATTTTTTGGCTAGCATCCTTGTACTTTAAAAAATACCTAACAATTCTATTATCCTTACAGCTTTAAATTTTACTAAGAATGGAATACATTAGTTGGTGCATTCATAATGAGATGAGCTCTGGATTATTTCATCCCCTGCAATTACCTGCAGAATAAAGTGATCAATCATAAAATGGTTTCCTCTGTTATTCGAAAACTAAGAAGTTGAAGAAAGCAATTGACTAAATGCATTCTAAACTGATTTCCCTCCTTGTGGTCTCCAAAAGGAATTATTTTCAGCATCCACATATTACCAGCCTAAGGGGGGAAATCTCAGCACGGCATTACACCAAATACCACTGATAATAAGGAGCACAACTGGAAATTACAGTGCTTATATTTTCACAATACTTAACAACTGCAACTTATTTCCAGTAAGTAAAAATTTTTTCAATACATTACTTCTATAGTTCTGACACTTCTTCCTTTCCTTTCTCTAATATTTTCCTTCCCTTGTCATTTCCAGTATCTTCAAAAAAAATTTCGCCCATTATGTTCCTTCTAAATTAGTTCTAGCACACGATGAAATATTTTATTTATTAGAAAAATGCTTCTGGACTGTCTGCTGTGTGCACCTGAGGAAGCACATCCTGGACAAGGGTGTCAGGGGCAGGTCCCGGTCATCGTGGAGTGTTCCAGAGAGCACTTTTCCACACTTGTCCTTCACTGCTTTATCCAGTTAAATTGTAAAATTGCACCCAGCAGGCCACCAGTTCCACTTGCCCTAAGGGCCACACTGACTCATGCTGACCATGATACCGTGTTCAATTACCTAACGTTAACGAAGTGAGAAATTCTCAAAGATGGAGTCTGCAGAATTTCAGAGGTCTCCTTAAGCAAGGCGCAAATGGAAGCTCGGTAGCACTGCCCTACCCACCCGAGATCCTCGGTACTCACTTGTAGATTCCAGGCGTTTGACATCCCTTGAAGTATTCAGGAAGTATCGTCGGAGAAATAAGAAAACGATGGCGAGGGGAACCAGGGGAATTGCGATCCAAGGTATCACCGCCATGGCCACAGACACCACACTGATCACCAACAGCAGCGTCTGCAACAGCAGAGAGACAGGGCCTCCTTACCCAGAAGGCTTCTCGACCACAGGCTAATGGGTGGTTTGGCAAGGATTCCAGTCCTTTCCTTGAAAAGACTTGTTGGAAGAGGAAACTTTCCCATCCCAGGAAATAAAGCCATAGGTGGCAGAGATCACACCCATCACATGCCTGCTGGGCTCTCTGCACCATGGAAAGAAGGTCCTATGCATCCTTTCTGGTACAGTCAACATCCCTGAGAGATAGGCATTACTTTCCCTATTTAATGATTAGAAAGCTGGGATCCAGAGAAAGGCTGCATCCCAAACCACCACAAATCAGGTGGATGTTACTGGGGAAACTGGCAAGCCAGTGTCACAGATGAGGATTCCAGGGAACTAAGCTATGCATGGGTCAAGAGCTAAGGCTGGGCACAGTGGCACACGTCTGTAATCCCAGCAGCTCAGGAGACTGAGGCAGGAGGATTGTGAGTTCAAAGCCAGTCTCAGCAAAGGCGAGACACTAATCAACTCAGTGAGATCCCGTCTCTAAATAAAATACAAAATAGGGCTGGGGATGTGGCTCAGTGGTCGAGTGCCCCTGAGTTCAATCCCCAAGATCCACTAGCCCCCCGGCCAGGAAAAAAAAAAAAAAAAAAAGTGGTTAGGGGCAATTCAGGGCTCAGAAAAGGAAGAAACTAATTTCAATCTTTCTGTTTGAAAGTGGGAGTCCTCCCTCTTGATCTTCTACTACCCACAGTTAATATTCACCGAGTGCTAACTGTGTATATGGCTCTATGTTAAACCCGTCACATGAATCAACTGCTTTAATCCTCTCAGTGCCCCCAGAAAGTAGTAGGATCATCTTGAACAGAGACACTGAGGCACAGGGAGAGGAAAAGAAACTTGATCAAATTCACACCGCATAAATCACAGAACTGGGGTCTCACACTATTACCCACCATGTGTGCCCTCAGTATATCGCCAACTTTCTATTGTTGAGGAAAATGTTTTTATGTGGACCTCATTATTTCTCTTTAATTTTTCCTCTAAACACCCTTACTTGAGGATTCCAGAGTTTGTGAATGGGCCTAATAAAGAACCAACAAAAGAAATGTGACAAATATTTTAACATTCTTATAAGTCTGTGGAAGAGTCTTGATAGTAAGTAAACAATCTTCACTGTCTAGAAAGGTTTTTTTTTTTTTTTTAATCTTATCTCCTAGATATGCATTCACTTTTCCACCATTAGGATAAGCATTTGAAATGTTTATTCCAAAAGGCGAATGATAATCACAAGAGCAGGTGCCACTTATCAGGCATCTACGGGGAGCAGGGCTCTCTTGCTTATTCTATGAACATTCACTTAATCATCAAGTCCCCCTGTGAGCTGACTTTATTTAGGGAAATTATCCTGGTCTAAAAAAGAGAGCAAGCAGAAAGAATCCCAAGTCAGTGGTTAATGCTGATTTCAAACAATCAACTTTATCAAGACATGAATGAAATTGTGGCCTGTGGCTTCAGGTGATCGGACTGCAATTGGACACTCAGTGTCCACCCTCAACGGAAGCACACACTAGGTCCTGGGGCAGAAGGACCCTGGCCCCAGGCTCAGAAGTCACAATCTTACACAAAAACACCTCACTTGGCAGAAGGCATATACAAAATTTTTTACTGTAAGTTTTCTTAAACTCTTCATGAAAGTTGGGATAGGACAAAAATACCTGAGCAAAAAGCTAACACTCTGAAAGGGGAAAAAGAGATTCCAATATATGATGAACATTCTTCCTGTGAAATCAGTCTCATCTCTTCCTTACAGATTCCCAGGGATTCTAAAGAGCTGAACCCAAGGTACACACCCAGCCTCCTGCCATGCCAAGGTGTGCATATAGACTGGAGAAGGGACTGGCCCAAGCCCTGATGCCCCAAGGGCTGAGGGGAGGTGTCACTTTGACACACGTGTCACGTTTGGGTATAACAGCTGGGAATTCTAACCAAATTTTATAATTCTGCATGGACAAATACAAACAGGTCTTGGATAAAAACTTGATCTTGAGTTGAGATTTCATAACTCGCAGTAGGTATGTAGTTTTCAGAGAATGACAACTTAGACCCCGAGGGAAAATCCCTTAAGTCTTATATTGAGTGCTAGGACAGGTTTGGGGCCGATTCTCTTCAATATGAAACAGGAAGGGTAAGACTTCCCATCTCTGAATAGAGTAAAAACCAGGCTGTACTAACAAACCCAAAGGCTGGTGGTGGGAATTCAGGGAGACAAGTATCAGCAGTTCCTGCTTCACAAGCAGAAGCTCAGCTTCCCTTATCACTACCCCTCAGTGGGCTGCTTTTGTAGCCAAGAGTCAGAAGAGGAGGAACAGTACAATCAAAGATCTATGGTCCCAAGGACTTTGAGGAATATCACGAAGTTGGAGCATAAGGTATCCCACTCTGACCACTCGACAGCTTGGTTCCACCCAAACACACAAGGAAGCAAGCGTTTTGTTTCCTAAATGTCACACGTACCAAAATGACTGCAGCTTTCCTTGACCTTGTTTAAAGTCCATCTTGCTTAAATGTGCACTTCTGACATACAATAGCCCCTAAACCTCATGCCTGTTACTACTGTCTTTGCCATATCTTTTGTCTCAGCATTCCAAAGATTGATAACATAGGGAAAAGGAGGTAACTCAACATTTTTTAATATGCTTGTTTTATTCTATAACTTTCTGTTTCAAGCCTGGCTTCTTCTCAGTGAAAAATTACTGTTCTAAAATTCCTGAGCATTTCTGGGACACTGAGAAAAGGTATCTATAGCACCAAACCTAATACCTACTTCGCAGATTTGGTGTTTTTTTTCTTAAAAATTATTATTATTATTATTATTATTATTAGGTGGGGGGAGTCAGGGTTTTGCTAACTTGCTGAGGCTGGACTCAAACTTGCTATCCTTCTGCCTCAGGCTCCTAAGTGGCTGGGATTACGGGTTTGTGCTACCATACCCAGCATTAAAAAAGATGAATTTGGTATTTCAGTTCCAATGCATGGTGACTGTTGTGTCAGTATGGAGGGAAACACAAAAGTTAGATTTTGTACATTAGTGAATCCCAAGAAATCAAACCGTGTCCATCCCAGGCCAGCCTCCTTGGTGCAAGCAAACATCCTGACTTGGGTGTCAGGGTGACAAAGGTGAAGGATCTTATTTCCCACACACAGAAAGGATGTCCAGTGCACTTCATCCTCAGAAAGATCTGCCCTGTGAGCAGCTGTTTCTAACAAACCACACTTACATCTAAATGAACTGTTAATGAGGCGTGCAAAAGCAATAAAGGAAAAAAATGATGCTTATGAAAAATGTTAATTGTGGTGTTTAAAACACTGCCCCCAACCAGGAAAATGTTACTTTATTGCTAGTACATATGGCAAATGTCCCCAGAATATTGAAGAAATTACACAATTTTCTATATCTAGCTGACAGTCAAAGAAAAAGTACAATTGCCTTGCCCTCCCAAATACCAGGAAGAAAAAAGATAACACTTCATGACGCTTGCCTTGTATGCAACCTCTTAAATATTTCACCTGCATTATCTAACTTCATTCTCATATCAGATCTAAGTAGCAGGGCTTATCACTGCCATTTACAAAGGAGAAAACAGGCTCAGAGGGTTAAGTAAGATAATTCAGTCACTTTAATCCCAAGTCTGTTCTCTTAATCTCTGCATGATAGTGTACCCCATACACATATAAGGTTCAAAATTTAAAAGTACCTGAATATATTCCTCTTTTACATATTGTCCCTTTCTATGCATTTAAGAATTTTGTTGGGTTTCTTGTGGTTTCATCTGGCCTCTCTCATGAGAACAGACTAGATTCTCAGCTAATTAGGTAATGAGCTTGTCAGCACTGAAAAGATCTTAAATTGCTTGCTAATAGAACACAATGAGACATGTTGATATTAGAAATATTGTGTCAAGTTAAAACAAAGGAAGTTTCATAAGAAAGATGAATTTTTAAGCCTTAAAAGCAAAATGACTTAAGAAAAGGGGGAGGAACCAAATTTAATTTTAATAAAGATACAAAATCTAAGAATGCAAAGTGCAAACTGGCTATTTTGTATGCTCAACATTTGTATTTGAATGGTGGTAAGAATATAAATTTTTCCCATGAAGACACTCTAGAATTAATATCATATTATAATATTACAGGTTTTAATGTATCTTCACATACACAATTTTAATTACAAGTACTTGTTTGCCTGTTTGGCATTTGTTTACCAAACAGCTTATAGTTCTGTAGGAATTCCTAGGTATCTACCTACAATTCACTTTACACGTAATTCCATGGGATTCTGTTCCTACAAGTGTATGTGATGCTTGAGCCAAGTAACTTGTTTCCTATAAACAGCAGTAAAAAATATATTCTTCTTACTTTATGCAAATGAAATGCCATTCATCCTTCTGCCTCACTCACTCCTTATTTGAACTCTGTTTCATACCTGTTATGAGGTACAAAGTGAAAACATGTATTTACTCAGAAGGCCACTTAATCAGTAGACAGTATTCTTATTACTTGTTTACAGTATTAAAAAATAAGATCAGGATCATCGAGATTGCTAACACCTCAGTGGAACTGGAAAGCTTTTAATTCTGCTGTCAGTAGGCCTCTAGAATTCCGTTCCAAATTCTGATAAGTGCAAATCATCCAGATTGCCTCAAACTATTATTGATTTTGCAGAAGATATGACTTAAGTGCAATAAACAAAGCAGGATTCACTTCTTGGCAAGAAAGCATGGCAAGATTTTCCCGATTTAGAAAGGGAAAAAAAAAAAAAATCCTGATGCCTAGTTTTTGATCAGTAAGCTATTTACTCATGTGGGTGTAAAAGAGATCTTCTATCTATTTATTCTGAAAACATACGAGATAAAAAATAACCTCCAAATGAAAATGACTATCATAACAGATTGTGTCACTGGCTAACACAGGATTCTTGTGGAAGCACTAAAATTCGGAGCAGGCTGTACAAATCTCCAGAAGAATTAAGAAATAAAAATGTAAGTCCTATCAAATTATACACTACCCTGCAATTACAGGATGAGTCCAAGCAAAGAGGAAAATATGGAAGGCCTTAAAGGTAAGCTCCTGAGCCTCAACACTGACAGCGTCAGCACAAAGTCTGCAGGTGTGACTTGTGTACTAGTGTGGCACCCATCCTTGGGCAGTTCAGAGGTCAACTCTGGTTCCCAGATCTGTTGTTACAGGACCCACCTTGGGAGGTCTCTCCTCTATCACCTGGTTCTTTTGACCTCAGCCAGCTCAGTTGCCTCTGTTAAGTCTAAACTTTATGGGATGCTAAAGTGACTGATTTGTATGAGGAGATCGACACACATGTTCTCTAAGATTAAGTTTTTCTAGACTTGAATACAGTAATCACTCCTTTACCCTTCACTTGGCTGGTGATCTTATATCCAGAGTAACCTGGGGACCTGTGTCATCCTTCAGTCAGCTCTGTGTCCTGAGTCAAGGCCAGCTGCATTGAAGAATGAATGGCTGGTGGGTTACACTTGGTCCCTATGGGGAGAGAAGGCATGAGGGAACGTGGCATCCATTCCTGCCTTTGGTCCTGCACATCTGAGCAAAGTCTTCCTTTCTGCCTTTCATCAGTGTTAATAATGCTTACTACAAAATCCAAGGAAGAAGTCTGAAGACAGACTACTTCTGAAAGGCACATATTAAGGGCTTGGGAGTGTGGCTCAGTGGCAGGGTGCTTGCCTAGTGTGCATGAGGCCTCTGGTTCAACACCCAGCACCACAAAAGGGGAAAAAAATATATGCACCACAAAAACAAAGGTGCCGAGAGATGAAAACACTAATCAAAAGAAAGGAGGATTATCTGTCAATACCATGGTGAACAGAAAAGTTTTAGTTCAGGAAGGACAATCGTAAGAAAAAAAAAAAAGGTCAAATTACTCAGAAGAAACACACAAATCAATTTATATCAATCTAAATATATAACTCCAAAATGCATAAAGCAAAATCTGACTGTACCCAGGAGAAACAAATTCAATCATGATGGGAAATCTTGGCCCACTTATCTCAGTAACTAATGGAACAAGAATTATATAAGTACAGATGTGAAAACAACAAACAAACTAAAGGCCATTATCTACACTCTTTTCAAATGCATTTGTATTATGACACAGAGCAAATATCAACAAACTTCAAGGGACAAAAATTATACAGAATATATTTGACCTAAGTGGATTTAAAAAGAACTCAATAACAAGATAATCTGAAAATCATTAACCCCTTGTACATTCAGCAATATACTTCTACTAACACCCAGTTAAAGGAAATTAAGATTAGAATTTTGAAAAAATAAAACAAAAATCTAAAATATTAAAATTTGAAGTCTGTAACCAATGCTGTATTTAGAGGTAAATTTTCAGTTTCAAAATAAATCTTTTAAAAACAGAAAAGCTAGCCAAGTGTGGTGGTACATACCCTGTAATCCCACCTACTTGGAAGGCTGAGGCAGGAGAATCACACGTTCAATGCCAGCCTCAGCAACTTAGCAAGGCCATAAGGACTTAGTGAGACCCTGTCTCAAAATAAAATATAAAAAGGGTTGGGGATGTGGCTCAGTGGTTAAGCACCCCTGGGTTCAATCCCTGGTAACAACAACAAAAAAAAGTTCAAGGTCAGCCTCAGCAACTTTGTAAGACCTTATCTTAAAAACAACAACAACAAACCCAGAAATTCTAAAAGTCAAGAGTCTAAAAATCACCTTAAAAGAATAAAACAGCATATTCAAGTATAAGAAGAATGAAAATTAGAAAAAAGTAGATATTAATGAAGAAATAGGATAACCTCCAAGGAGAAAAAAAAAATCAGTGAACTGAAAAGTGGGTTCTTTGAAAGCAATAATGAAATAAATAAGGGGCCACACCAAAACTGAGCAAGGGGGGAAAAAAGCGTGTGTAGGGGGGGGATTACCATGCTCACAATGAGAAGAGGGTAACTCAAGGGGAGGCCCAGCATTCAAAGAAGACAGAATAAACACTGCGCCCATCGATTTAACATTTTGATACAAAGGGGACCTATCCTGAAAAATAATGGACGAAGAATAACATGAGAAGGAATAGAAATCTGAAAAATACTATGTCAACTTATAGTTGGAAAAAAATTAGAAGCATAATCAAAATACCCACTGAGAACATTCCTGGCCTGTATACATTCACTGGTGAATTCTACGAAGGGAAGAAAAAAATGCCAATCTCATAAACCCTTCATTCTCTTTCAGAAAATAGAGGAGGAAGTACTTCCACGAGAAAAACAGAACCAGTGCAAGATAAATACCGAGAGACTGATTGCAAGAAATCGGCTACTCGATTTTGAGGGCAGGCCAGGCAGGTCCAGAATCCACACAGCAGCTGGTAGACAGTGCAAGAGGTGAAGGCCCAATATGGTCTTTTTTAGGGAATCCTCCGCTCTTGGGTCTTTTCACTGACTGAATCAGCTCATCCAGATTACCTGACATAACGTTCCTTACTGGAAATCACCTGATTATGAACTTTAGTCATATTTACAAAATACCCTCTAAGCAACACCCAGTTACCACCTGACTGAATAACTGGAAAGTGTTGCCTAGCCCAAGGGACAAATGAAACTGACCATCACAAAGAAAAAAACCTTGTCAATTCTTTCCATGAAGTCAATGTTATCTCGAATAACAAAAACTGACAAAAGATCACAAGAAGAGCAAATTACAGACCAAATTCTTCATGAACAAGCAATACAGAATTCATGACAAAATATCAATTAATTAAATGATACATGATACCAGGACCAAGTGAAGTTTATCCCAGAAATACAAGGCTTATTTAATCTGCCAATATAAAAAACAGTATAATTTACCACATTTAAAGAGTAAAGGAGGAGCTATAGCTCAGTGGTAGAGTGCTTGCCTAGCATGAACGAAGCACTGTGTTCAACCCCCAACGCCACAAAAATACAAAATAGGAAAGGGGAATAATTATACAATTATCTAAACAGATGAGGGATGAAGTAGATGTCAAAATTCAAACCTATTTTGATTAAAAACATTTTAAACTCAGAATATTGAAAATTAAATAAAACTTATTCAACGTATAAACAGAGATCTACTGGAAAACACACATACTCAACTGTAATTAACCTCCTTCTTAATGAGAAACTACTGACATTTTCCCCCCAAGTGTATAAGTAAATCTTATCACTACTACTCTCCATTGTAATAGAAGCCCAAGCCACAGCAATAAATCAAGGAAAGGAAATAAAAATCATAAATATGGGAAAGGGAGAAGTAAAACTTACTATTTGCCGCTGACATGATTATATATGTAGAAAATTCTACAGAATTAAAAAAAGAAACAATAAAACAATTCCAAGAAATGCAATATGAATTCAACAAGTTCAACGACAGGGTCAGCATACATAAATCAACTGCATTAAACACTAGCAACAAACAGAATATTGAAAACAACCCCCTCGACAGAATAAGAGAATATCAAATAGAACAAATACAGCTAAAGGACTGCAATATTGAAAACGATAAAATATTTCTGAGAAATTAAAGAAGACCTAAATAAGTGGAAAGATATACCAGGATGATAAATGAAATACTGAATATTGTTAAGATTTACAGACCACCCCCCATACTGATCTGTGGCTAACCACTCTACTCAAACTCCCAGCAAGGCTCCCCCATGCCCACTACCACTGGTATTAGGATCAAACCCAATAGCAAGTCTTAAAAAACATTTTTTTTTGACAAGTTGATTCTAAAATTTAAAGGATCTAGAAAGCACAAAACAATCTTGACAAAAGAAAGTACAGAATTAGAGAACTTGGGTCTCAAGCCTTATTAAAATGAGCAATAACCAAGACACTGTGGCACTGACCCAAGGACAAACAGATCAGTGTAACAAAATCAAGTGCACAGACAGGACCCGCTCACATGCAGTCGACCAAGCCTTCAAGACAATTCAGTGAATACAAATCTTCTTAACCAATGTGGCTGGAATAGCCAGGGAGAAAATAAACCCCAACCACCAATTAGTGCTCATGCCACACACGGAAGCCAACGCAAGACGCATCGATTCTTAAAAAGGTAGAACAGTAGGAGAGTCTTTGATGTTACTTAGAACACAAAAAACATGTACTACGCAAGGGAAAATTTAAAAAGAGGCAAGCACTGAACTACATCAAAATTAAAACCTACTAAAAGAGATACCAGTAAGAATATTAAAAAAGTGTACTTGTGTATGCATGAGGTCCCATGTGCCATCCCCAGCACATCGAGAGAGATGGAGAGAGAGAGAGAGAAATAAAGGTAAAAAGTAATACAAGGAAGAGAAAATATTCACGAAGCACTAATATTAAATATATATAAAATGTACATATAAATCATCAGTGACAAGTTTTAAAAAATCAGCAAGAGATCTGAACCACTATTTTACCAAAGAGATCTGAAAGGCCAATAAGCATGCATCGTGAAAAGAGCATGATACCATTAATCATCAGGGAAATAAAAACTAAAACCCCAACGACATCAGCCATACCCAGTAGGAAGACTAACATCAACGGATAACGTTAAATGTTAATAAGCACTTGGAGCAACTGGAGTGCCCATGAATTGTGGTGAGTGTGTAAAGTGGTACAAAAGCCTTTGTGGTCATTTGTTCTGTTGTGTTTTTTTTAAAGTAAAATAAATCCACACTATAACTCAGCAATTTCACTCTTAGGTATTTCATCCAGGAGGAATGAAAACATATGTGCACATAAACACTTGAACGAAAGTGTCCACTGCTTAAAAGAAAAAAAGCAACCATCCAAATGTCATTGGGAGAAAAGAGAAAAGATAAATAAAATTTGGTATCTTCATACAATGGGATACTACTCGGAAAAACTTGTAGGAAGAAACCATCGAAATGTGCCTGGAAGGGAAAAATCACTAGTTGGTTGAGCAAAATAATTCAGCACCAAAGAAATATGTACTGTTTTGATTTCATGAACATGTAGGTCAGGAACAGAAAAACACATCTGTGTTGGGTGAAATCTGGGTGAGGCTGGGGTGTGGAAATTGCAGAATTGAAAGGGAGATGTTCTGAGGGCAAGTAAAATGTTCTACATCTCCTTTCAGGTGGCAGCCACAGAGATGTACACAATTATCAAAATTCAGCAAACTAAAAGACAAAGTTTATTTTATCGTATGTAAACTACATCTCAATTAAAAATAATGATAGGGTAAAAAAATTTATGCCACCAGAATTCCATGTTCAAATATTAGGCATCGTATACAGAAATGGCACAATATCCAGAGGTGACAGCCTTCTGTGCACATGAGGCCTAATGGTAACCAATCCTGTGCCTCAGAACAAATATGGCTCCCAGCCATGGGTGATAACTGCCCCACGGGGTGCTGGCCCCCTGCTGGGAGCTCACACTGGACTGCCTACTTCAGGACTGAATGCAGAAGACACTCAGAGAACACTCAGTGACCCAGAGAAAGGGCTGCAGGACACCAGTGAGTCACGAAACTCATAAGCGGGAGACAAACACAAGACAGTATATTATAATGGACCATGTCCCACATCATAGCCAAGGGACACGTCCACACGCCAAACAGCAAGTGCAAGAACAGAGGCAAGTTCGCCAGCCCAACCTTTCCTTGTTCATCTTATCAAGAAAACTCATTAGGTATATAAACTAAAATGAATACAATCAAGAATAGCATATGGAGATTCTGAAGGTCCTCAAAGACTAAATATGTTGCCATTTCCTCTCCTGAGTAATAACTGCCCACTTTATCATGACGCAGGATGCAAGACAACAAGAGACTGCACTGTGAATGGCCACAATTGTTTTGCCGTGGACATCATCCAATAATGCCAGGACGTAAAATCCTATGCTCTGCAGAATACCACCAGGCTTGATAAAAATGAGACCCTTCATTTTTTCTCCTTAGGTCTTAATTAGCGTCTTGTTAAACGACAACCATTATCATTGGAGCACACATGCTGGGACAAATTGGAACACTGGTTGCCAGCCTGGAAGCCTGGGAGGGTCCCCAGTGATTAACTGTCACCATCCTGATGTTGACAGTGCTGCTAAGTGTGCTAACTATCTCACTGGAAAGAACCCAACCATCTCATTGCTATTTAAAAAAAAAAAAGAAAGAAAGAAAGGTAAGAGAGTCACAGGAGTGGGCCTGTGTGAATCCCATCACCCTGATCACTGAAGCCCACGGGTCAAGTTTGGTCAGTATTTCCAGGAACCATGTCATCAACTCCCCTGTCCGTGGCAAGGAAACCCACTTTAACCTGGCAGCTGGTATGAATCATTCTCTCTGGAGCTGGCGTTTCCACAGACCATTCCCTCCTTGCAAACTCACTGACTAAACCTCTTTTGTTGCTGTTGAAAGCATGAAAACACTGTGATTCAGTTAAAATGGATGATTTTACTCTTAAAGAGTCAGTAAGACAGAGATCTTTGAAACCAGGGCAAAGCAACCTCACTAACAATCTCTTTTGTCCAAAGGGGATTTGAGGGTGGGAGTGGGGGGCAGGGGTGAACAAACCGTAGAAATCTCAAAATGACAAAGTCATTGTTCACGGGCTTTCTACACACTTTCCCTGACATCTCTACACAATGAAATGCAAGGGTCAGTGGTACCGAGACAAGCCAAGGCAGTTCCAACCCTTATGCTTCTATAAAAGCCAGTGACCCAGCCTATTATCCCCAGTCTTAGGCTGGCTTTGTTCTCAATGCCCAGATGCAGAAGCTTTTTCTCACTCCTCCCCCAGGAAGAGATGACTGAGGACACCTCCTTCCCATTTTCTTTTGCTTGGGCATTTTCACCTCATAAAGCCGCAGTCGATGTGTTTTGTGTGTGGGGAGGAGGCAATGACACATCCCGTGGTGGTCCCCACCACCGCCTGCATTGGTGGCTCAAGTAGCCTCAGGATTAGCCCTTTGTGTCCCATGAAAGGATATGAAAAGTCAGTTATTTAAGCTCAGTCAAGCTGTTGATTTTTTTCTTTTCTTTTTTTTTTTTTTTTTTTTTGGATGAGGGGTGTGTGGGGAAGAAAGGTTTCGCAATTCAGTTCTCCTCGATAAATTACAGCGTTTTGCTGAGGGCAGCTGTGCGTGAGTTTGCAAGCTCAGAGCGGTCCCAAATTTGAAACAAGGAAAACTGACAGGCCCAAATCCCACCTCTGCATCATAGGTTCATTTTCATGTTTGTCCAGTAGGAAGACCCCTGGGAAGTGATGATGGTTAACTATAGAATTTCAGATCATTGAAACTCTACTCACTGTTATTGGGGACCAAGGAATTTTCTCAAGCACTAAGGCAATCACATGAATATAAAATATTTCACATTCCATGGTCCCTTCTGAAGACAACTGATACTGTAACTCTCAATGAGAAAACAGCCATTAAAATCTTCAGGGATAACGAACCTAGAATCTGGGGTACAAACTCACGTGGTGATATTTGCGGGTCTGGTATCTGCCTAACAGTTACCTCAGTACAAGGGGATGTGACCTAGGGCTGCTAGCAGATTGTTTCTCCCATTTAAAAAAAAAAAATGTATTATCAAAATAACTACCCCTTCTGTAGTACATGTTGTGTGCTTAGATAATACTCTAAGAATTTGCTGAAATGGTACTGGGGTGTGGTTCAAAGGTAGAGTACTTGCCAGCATATGCAAGGCCCTGGGTTCAATACCCAGCACCCCCAAAGGAAAAAGAAATATACTTCTATATATTTTTTAGGCCGCTGTGGTAGCACACACCTGGATTACCAACTCCTCGGGGGTGAAGCAAGAGGACCACCTGAGCCCAGGAGCAACATAGCAAGGCCCCCTCTCTAAAACAAAACAAAACAAAAAATAATTTTACTGAAGTAATGCCATTTCAGTCTCACAGCAACCCCTCTGCCATCGGTATTTTTTCTCTCAGTTTTATGGATGCAGAGTGTGTGGTTTCGGAAGAGCAGAGAGAAGTGATAGAGCTGGCAGTGAAATTACGAAGGTGTCTGAGGTTCCTCCACTCCACCCTACCGATCCTTGAATCTCACTTATACTGCAAGCGCCACCCAGTCATGCACATCCGTACCCTCGGCAGCACGCTCAACCCTCATGCCAACAACACAAGAACCCAGGGAACCAACAGCGTTTGCAGAAGCAATTTCAGGACTCTTGCATCCTCAGGTAAAGCATACTAAACAGACTGTACGCATTAGGCTCTTATGTACTCTCCCTCTTCCTCTGGAACTGCTAACAGCTCCAATTCTGCCAGCAACTACAATCTGACTAGACAGCAACACACCAAGTAGCAAAGGCAAATACCATGGTGGTGCGCACGCTTGTTACCGGCTTGTGTGACACCGTGCCCCAGGGGAGGAGTTATCCTGCAGTGCGAACCCACTATGCAGGATCGAGGGCTTGCATTGACCGTACTTTGGTATTACTACCTGGATGTCCCAAGAGAATCACATTGAAACAGTGTCCCTGCCTGTCCTCCCCATGTTACTGCAACTCCTGGTCCTCTCTTGTTCCTCTCTGTGCCCTTCTACCTAACACTCTAAAACTAAACTCTTGAGACACTAGTCTCCCTGTGGTCTGACCCCTTTGTGTCCATCGACCTTTATCTCCTCTAGTGCCTTGTCTCAAGCTTCTTGATGTGGCTGTTCTACACTGTGCTTCCCTGCAAACACCCCGTGCTCCTGGGCTTCCTGCCATGTATGCCTCTCCTCCTCTACGTGTGGTTCAGGAAACATCTGAATGCCTTCCCCAACTTCCCTAGACAGGTCACAGAAGAAGCCTGCGTAGCTGCTGCAATACGAATATGTAGGAGACCAGCCCTGAAACAATGCAAAACCTTAAAATTCTGCCTTAACTTAAAAACATGTATAGGAAGAGAGGAGAATGGGAATGGGAAAGGCAGTAGAACAAATCAGACATAACTTTCCTGTGTTCATGTATGACTATGTGGCCAGTGAAACTCCACATCATGTACAACCACAAGAAGGGGAAGTTATACTCCATGTACACACTCTACTGTCATGTGTATCAAAAAAGAACAAACCAAAAAAGAATATATAAAAAAATACATGTACAGGGTCTGATGGTGGAGTTTCTCACAATCTTCCTTATGTAAACACACCAGTAATGCACCATCTGTAGCTTCCGAGACTCCTGGGAAGCTCTAAGTACAGAGTCCTCTTCTAGTCCTCCATTGTTCCCCTGCCCCATTATTCTCATCCACATCTAAATCAGGAGGAAAAAAAACTTACTAGTGAGGTCTTTATTAAGTCTTCCCAAAGCCTTCAGGTTGTCAAACCACTCTGCGACTTGCCATCCTAATCATCAGTTCAGATGGTAAGTATGTTATGAAATTACAAGGACAAGTAGCAGGAACAAGTTTAGGATGAACAGCAAGTGGCCCTGGGGCGGAGTGTGGCCCTGAGCGGCAGCCCACTCACTAGGACATTCTGCAGAGAGAATGCCAGCACCGCCCCAACCCAGCGGAGGAGAAAATGAATGAATGGACAAAACGACGAGAACTGCTGACTTCTTCCTTCTATCGAGACCACTTACTAGCAATGGAATTAAACAACAGGTTAGAGCAAGTCGCAAGTGGCCATCTTAACTTTTGGCTTATGAAGCTCTAGAGGCGATGCCATTGGTTTCGCTAACTTCATCTGCATCTCTCCTGGAAACAGAAAGCCTCAGAGAAAGAATCCAGTCATGCAACACCATCGGGTTTACACTGGGCACGTGGCTGGTGAATAAGCCTGGGGGTCCCTGGCACTCCCCAACACTGAAGGGGTCAGTCAAAAGCCAAGGGCAGGAATCCCACCACGGCACAGCATGGAAGGAGGCCACCTGCAGTCCAGCCAAGACGCAGGGACCAAGCATCAAGGGAAGAGGAGGAGCCCACAAAGACTTCCAGGAGACCACAAGCAGCAGAGAGAAACCTGAAAACAAGGACAATTCAGAGAACAAGCACCACGTGTGCATGAACCAGATTACTGGCCTTATCTTCAGTGAAGCCCACCAACTGGGAATGACAACATCTTCAGAGGACACGGACACAGACCAACACACATCCTTACGTTGCAGGATATTACCAGGAGAGCGGCCCCCCACCCGCTTGACGCCCTTGCCCGGGTCCAACCGTTTCCAGGTTCAACTATACATTCTTTTTTTTTTTTTTTTTTTTTGCGGTGCTGGGGATTAGAACTCAGGGCCTTGTGCTTGCAAGGCAAGCACTCTACCGACTGAGCTATCTCCCCAGCCCCAACTATACATTCTTCAGAGAAGTTTTCATAGCTGGCTAAAATGCCAACCCAGGTTCAACGAGAGCAACATACATCATACATTCCAGCCAAGAACATTATTTTCCTCAATTTACATTTTAAGATGTACATCAATATTCGATTTGAAAGGGTCACGTATTGAAAACGTCATTTCTCCTTGAGGTGGTGTATGTGTATGTGTGTGTGTAAGGGCAGCCTATTTGTCTGAAATCAAACGTATCAAAACTATCTTCCCAGAAAGGTATCACTAAAACATAACACCAGAAAGGGGTGCTGCCTTAGATTCTTTATTGACTGTTTAAGAATACAGAAATTTTAAATTGGATATTCAATTTAATTAAATGACAGTTTTTTTAAACTATCTTTTATTTGTCAATGGATCTTTATATCTTTATTTATATGTGGTGCTGAGAATCGAACCCAGTGTTCCACACATGCTAGGCAAGTGCTCCACCACTGAGCCACAACCCCAGACCCTAAATGACAGATTTTTGTTAAATAAAAAAGAGAGACACAGTATTTAAATTTAACTTTAGGAAAGAAAGGTATGTAAGGGAATCCCATGAAAAACTGAAGGGAGATCAGTACAGTAGAGGAAAGGGATTGGGGGAGGGAGCAGGAGAAAGGGGAAATAGTGAGGAATGACTGATACTGGCCAAACTACACTGTTCCATCACGTGCAAATATGTAACAAGTCCCACCTTTATGCATAATTATAATGCACCAATAAAAATAGGGAAAATAAAGTTAACTTTACCATACCTATGTAATTATCTATAAAGAACGCCCTTCCAGTCAACAGTATGAGTACGACGCAGAATCACCAGTTGTTCAATAAGTCTTGAAGTTAAGTTTCAACATGAGCAATGTGTGTTCGCTCTTGTCACAGCCAATATTTTGCCTTAGTTTACACTTTGCTACTCCAGAGCTGCGCACATCACCACCCAAACAAATGTGCAAAAGACGTTCCCCTTTTGTGCTGAATTAAGAACTCTTAGATAAAGACAACTCCACTCTGCTTAGAAAATCAAGATAACCAAACAGAAAAATTGAGTAAGTTCAGTCTTGTAAAAACAAACCTCACATCATCCTGACCTTGGCCCTCAGGCAGTTGCGAGCCGGTTGTCCTACAATTAGGGAAGCTTGCTAGAGGGAGGAAGCGCCCATTCCAACTGCAGAGCGCCATCTCTGCACTGGTGGACACACAACAGTTTGAGGCCTCAGAGGTTATAAAGCTAAGCACTGACCGGCCTGGGTTCTATAGAATGCAAGCCCAGAGACTCTCCTTGAAGAGACTGTTTATTTCAAATTGTTGACAAAAGACACAAGAAAGTTGAAGACAAGGAGAAACAACCCTGTGAGATAGGATGACTTCTCCTTTTAACACGCAATGTGGACATGTCCATCCTTTAAGCTGTCCTTTGATTTCCCCTTGCACCCAGGGCAGAGGCCAAGCCCCTTCCCCTGGGTCTGAAGGTGGTTTTGCCCTCCTACCTCTCATGTCTCCTCTTCCTCAGATCAACACGGGGCTCTTCCTGGGGACAAGTCACCTGTTCCTCACCCACCCTGCCCCAGATCTTTACACGACAGTTTCCTTCCTTATTGTTCAAACTCGGCATCACCTGCTCCTGGACCCCCGGACCCCACGGTTCCAATGGTCACTCCTGAACACACGCACCAGCACCATGCAGGACCCAGCTGATGTACTTTACTGGCTTGTCCACTTTTTGTCTCCTGCATTAGGATGTCAATTCCTAGAGGCCAAAGTCCTCCTAGTTCACTGCTCCACACTTTGATTGTAGAAAAGTGCCCAGCTCACAGAAGTGCTCCAGGAATATGAACTTACTGGTTTCAATGAGATGAGCCCAGGGAACCAGACTCAGTGACAGGCCCCTTCTCTTCTGCAGGACACAGAGACTGTTTTGTGATAAAATGGAGAAAGGAAAGAAAGTGTCCCAAACAGGGAAGAAAGGCTTTGGCTGGTCCTTGAAGAATACATGCAAAAATGAGCTAAAAGTATACAAACTTATAAGACCCACACACCCAGACATACACGCCACACATTAAGCACAGCTGGCACAGGTTTCTTTCTAGGAGTTGAAAGAAATTAGATTTAAGGACTAGGGAACTTGAATTTTATTTTCTGCTTGCCCTTTATATCACAAAACTTAGGCAAGTGAACCGAAACAAATCTATTTAGATAACAGATTCCAAAAGGGTGCTATTAGGTGAGAAAAAGGTTTAAGTCCCTGTTCTAGGGGGCCAGATGCTCCCCAGCTAGTCCCAGAGGAAACCATAATCTGATTATCCACTGAGGAGACTCACTAGGACATAGTCCAGTCTCTGGTTCAGGGGAGAAGATCTAGTTTAAGCACTGAAATCGGCAAAGATACTGGCATTTTCTAAGCAAAGAACAAAGATATCTGATGATTTCAGAGGATCAGGACAGGCTAATCTCTAGAGCACAGTGAAGGCAAAGACAGAAGGAGTTGATAAAGTACCAGGCCAGTCTTCCTCCTAGTTACTCAATGTTAAATAAATTACCTGAGATTATATTTAAGAGCAAGAGGTTGGAATTAGCAGAGAAAAGGTATGTGAATGAAGTCTTCAGAAGTAATGGTTAAAATAAACGAGTTTATTAAATATACCAAAGATGAGTAGAGTCATCAAAACCTGAGTGGGAACACGCTTGGCTTTAAAAAAATAACCAACAAAACTCCTCAACCTGGTTTGCCCCCACCCCCACCCCAAGGTGAGAACAGAGAACAGAATGGTCACGTGTAGAAGCTTCTGGCAACCTGTGCAGCCCCACCACTCACAGGGCCTTTCCCTCTCTCTCTGCCCAAAGGCCCCTTCTCAGGGAAGCTGTGTGTACCTGGGTCAGGCCCCGCACTGCCTCCCTTCTCCCTCCAGGACTTCCTAGACTTCCTAGGTGGCACTTGGACAGTGAGCACTCACACTCGCTAGGGGAAGAACTTCTGGATGCCAGGATCCTTCAGGACGGCCATGGAGGAGAGGGCTTCCTGCCTTGCTCCTCAACGCTCTCAGGCCATCCCACTCTAACCCCCTTTCCTGAAGGGACAGAGGAAGTCCGCAGTCATCTCTGACTCTTGTCCAGCCTTTACCCCTCTTGACTCTGCCTCACCTGTCCCTTGACATATGCAATGCCTGCACCAACACATCCCACAAGAACTAAAAAAACCCCAGAACCCAGCGACACCTCCGCACACCCTAGATTCTACACAGGACTCTCTCCAGTCCACTCGGCTTTACCCTTCCCGTAGCCAGGTTCTGGTCTTCTTTGACCTACTCCTGCTGGTCACTAGGGACCCACCACCCTCACCCAACAAGCTGAAGTCTTGTCTCCTGTCTTCTCCTTTCTGTTTGTTACACCCATCTTCCTTTGGCTTCTCCAACACCAGGTTTCTTCCTCTCCTTTCTGCTCACTCTGTGGCTCTTCTGTTTCTCTCTCAGCTTTCTCTTTAAATCCCAAGCCTTCCACGGCCCTTCAAAGTGCTTCCCTGCCTCTGGGCGACCTTATGCACTGCCATAGAGTCAACTGTTACCTCCTGAATGAAGGAGATGCAGGCTGTACACTGGAACCAGCTCTCTCTTAAGCACTCCTACTTCCAACTACCCGGTGCACACCCACCTCTGGAAGTCTCATGGGCTCCCCAAGATAAGACTACTTGTAAAGTGCAGACCTGGGATTGGAAACACGTCTCATGCAAAAGTCTTAACCATCCTCCCACAGTGTCCCCTCTGTTGTAACTTTACCACACAGCTTTGTACTGCTAACTTTCTGTGGGTCCCCCCAGCAGTGCCTCAGAAGACAGAATTCCACTCCACTCAGTTTTGCATCCCCACGGGGCATGCTATAGGAATAAGAAATACTAAAAAGCTTTAGCAATTCTTTTAAAAAATCATGTATTTAATAGAAATGTTTTCCTGTTGGGAGAAATCTCAAGATTTTTCATAATATATCTAGCTGCAAATAGAGTCATAAAACATATCTGCCCACCAAATATCACAAATATTTATAATTATTAAATTTGTATGAAAAATTACTTTTAACAATAAAATTTTAATTGAAAATGTTATTAAAAGATCACAAATATGGCATCTACTAACAATTCAATCATTATTTTAAGAAAATGAAATTTTGGATTTATGCTTCTGTATTTGCGCTCATCACAAACGTAAAAATATGAATTTCAATGATTTCTCCTCTGCTTTATTTTTAGTTTACCCAAGTATATTATTTTTTGAGGGCCAAATTCCTGTCAAAGGGTCTCCTCCCTCATTGATTTCTCATATCTGAGGTCTAGATGAACATCTTTATTTGTATTCAATTCCTAGTTTCATAGAAATACCAACTTTTAAGCTGATAGATAACTTGGTTTTAGAAATCTTGTTAATATTCACAGAAGTTACAATTTTTCAAACAGCAAAGGAACAGAATACATTTGAACAATACTTTCTAGGCCAGAAGTGCAGGGACTGTCCCTAGCTATCTTACCTGAATTCAGGGCAACCCTAATGGGAACCTGCAGGTTGTATTCAGGCCTTGTATTCTATACACATTATTTGCAATGATATATTTAAGTATTATGATATATTAGGAAAATTCTTCCATTCTGGTCTATGCTTCTAAGCAGCCTCATCAATCAGAAACTAACCTTTTTGGTTACGATTCCACAACCGGTCCACCCCAGGCTTAAAGTCTCCCAGGCACCTCTCCCCCCACCTACTCTGAACTTTTGACTCTGCAGCAAATGGCATGCGTTTTCCAAACTATTTTTGTGTCACTGTTTTCCATAAGCATTTTACAATAACTAACAATACAAAAACAAATGCTCCTCAGTGCTCACACAATTATAAATCTTTTGTTAAAGTAGAGGGACAAAGTTAGGAAACAATCCCTACCCAGGGAAGGAATCTGCTTGTCTTTTAAACAGGATTTCCTTATCTCAGTCATTTCATCAGGAGTCATAACTCTATCCCTGATCTCTGACGGTTTCTATGAGCACAGTTACTCTGGACATCATGTCACTAACAGAGTGACAGTGTTGTGGTCCCTCACCAATTCCTTAGCATGGACTCAATGCGAACACTTCTATCCCAGTGAGCCACTATTCTGAACTCTAACAAAACAACCAAACCATCATGACCTTACAGAAAAAGTAATCAAACATGCACACTCTGGATATGATACTTTGCAGGGATAAACAGAATCATATTATTTATTTCTATAGCTATTCCATTTTAATTCTCGAAAAAGCATGAGCATATGCATATCTTTAGGCAGAAAAAAAATTACAAACCAGCAAAATAGCCTGATAAGTGGAAAGCTTAACTCCCTATTCATAAAGATATCTAAGTTTTGTCTTTGTTTTGTTTTTGCAGTGCTGAGGATTGAACCCAGGACCTTGTACAAGCTATGCAAGTGCTCTTAACTCTGGGCTAGACCCCAGCTGGATTTCTAAGCTTTGAATTTCGATTTTCATTCTGCTTGTTACTATCCTGCCAAGTTCTTTCTGGCTTGAGAATATCGGATGATGCACAGCTTTCCCAGGTATCAGCGAGCACCCCACCTCCTGCTAGACATCACCCAGGGTATTACTTACTGACAAACAGCCCAGTCCTTGCTAAACCCCACTGTCTCAGTCAGACTCAGCAGCTGAAGTTAGAGAGCTGAGTTTCTCTGCACCCAAGGGGAAGCGGTTGTGCTGTAAATACCCTCAGCATCCCATGAGAGACGCTGAAACCTGGGCCTGACATGTCAACAGAGGGTTCTGCTAATGACATTAAGAACAAAGGCAGACAGGAAATTTCCTACGATCTCAATTTTGAAAGGGACTAACCAACCCTTTAGAAGGACTGATGAGCAGACAAGAGGCCTGAAAAGGCATTTCCCTTTCAGACATCCATGCCACTCTAGGGGGGTGACTGCTGAGACAGATAAGATTCATGCTACCTGTAGGGTTTACCTGATGAGTACTTAAATGCTTAAATGTATGAAAAGGTTGAGTCAGAGTCGACAAAATTTGAACTGAACCCCCCCCCCCCCCCAGATCAACTACTAAAAGCCAAAGGTGAGTGAGTGGGCTGACTGTCGTTTTGACCTTGCTTCGCTTTAATTCAGGAGACTATTTAGAAATGTAAGTAGCAACCCCTTCATTCGGCTCAGCTAGCAGAGCTAATAGGTTTCTAATTAATTTCCAGAAGATTGCTGTTATAACTAACAGGTTTTAAACATTTGGTTGATTGGGGAAAATGAATTGAATATAATGTATTTGATTTGGAAAATTAGTTTTCATTCTATGTGCTTACCATAATAGTGTTTATTTTAAGTTTACATGATTCCATTAAGAGTCCCAGAACACCACTGGTTGTTTTTATCCTTACACAGTCCTATCCAACTTATAAAGAAAAAAAAAAAAAAAAAAGAACCTAAATTAATTTACACTTAAGATTTTTGTTGGCCTTTATTTGAGGGCGAGTTAAATTCATTTTTGTGGCTTTAATAAAACTTTTTGCTAGCTAATATAGCAACAGGCCCCAAATACTTCAAAATGATCTGGGCAATAGCTCAGTCAAAAGCCCACTCATCGAATGCAAATCCTCTGGAGAAAGGCAGAAAGGCTCTGCACACAAGTCAGATGAGCCAGTGAGGGCATTGTTTATGGAGTTTCATTTGATTCCTCCTGACAACCATTTAAACAATGAATGTTGGGAAATGTCCCTCAAAGAATCAACAACAATGGCAGGGATCAGCGCTTTTATATTGAGCTAATACTATTTTTAAAAGGAGAAAATATTTCTTCCTGAAGGGATTATGGGAAGCCTTATTAAAGACACCTGCAAACAAAACAAGTGACAATAGATCTTTATCATAATTGATAACTGAGTTATCCTCTCTATAAAACTCCTTTCTTGGACACAACAACATCAAGATTTACCTTTTCCCGTTGACTCAAGAAAATCAGCTAATTGGGACCAGGAGTATTCAACAATGATACGTTTACCAAGATTATGTGAGTGGATTTAAAAAAAAAAAAAAAAGACCCTCGTCTATCTGGTTAAACAGAAGTACAGAAGTACAACGAGACTAGAATGTTCTCTCCTTCACACTGCCGAGGGTGTTTATATTGAAATTAAGTGGCATCTATTCCTTTCCCTCCACATGCGATACAAAAAAAAAAAAAAAACACATGAGGGATTCTAATTAGCAGGGCTCACTCTGCTAAGCACACAGTGGGCCAGCCAGCTTTGGGAAGCCAGCCTTCGCCTAACTTGCAGTTGCGAAGGAACGCAACCTTTCACAAAATCTTCTCGAAGTAATTAACAATTAGTGTCAAAATGTGTACTTCTAGTCATCTGTATTCTATGAAAAAAATACAACCGTTTCAGTGGAAGACTGCTCCTGGGGATAAATAACATAGCTAAATCCAGCAGGACAAACTTATTACCAAGTAAATTTGGAGAAGGAAAAAAAAAAAAAAAGAATCAGAGGCGCTTGTTTGCAATAAGAGAACTCCACCCGAGTCCCAGGTGAGTCTCAGTTTACTTCCCCTTGGTAAACAGTGGATGCCTTTGCCCATGGGCTATGCTGTTTGCAGCCAGGTATTTGTTGTTTCCTTTCTGTGTGACTAACAGAATTCCAGTATTTATATCAGGACTATTACTAATTTTTCTGACACAGCTCATTTTCCAAATTAAGTAATTTGGGCTCCTTTTTGTCAAAGCCAGTGACTCCAGAGGTTGTCCTAAGCTTGGACTCAGAGAACTTCTGAGCACTAAAGAAAAGGGAGAAGGACCACTAGGCCCAAAGGGTAACTGCAGACCCCACATTAGCACTTCTTGCCCTTAAACCTGGCTCACGGTGAGAACTACTGTCAACTGGCCTTTAGGGGAAGTGAAAAAGGTTCAAACTCGGGATGCATGAGCAGCAGCAGCTGGGATTTTAGAATATGTGCAGCTTTTGATAGATGCATTTCATTTCCAAAATAAACACTTAAAAAAAAATCACTGAATCACTGAAATGGAGGAAGAGTTAAACAAGAAAGAAAAAAAAAAAAAAAAAAAATAGCACTGCAGGAGAGATGAGATGACCTAACTTTATTCTTCAGGACCTCAAGTTCACAGACAAAAACAAATGCTTTATAGAAGGTACTTCTGTGGGATTGTTGGTTTTTTTTAAAAAGACACCTTAAGACAGAGCAATCAACGTGTGAAAAGGAAAGCTGCCTGGAAAAACAAAGAAGACATTTTCTGAGATGACTTTGATCCTATACTCAAATTATTGGCTTAAACATGCTTGCCTTTAAAGGCTTTGTATTTGCAATAACTGCTCTCTATTGTACTTGTTAACAAAGTATTACTTTCACCTTATTATTACTAATCTTCTCTTTGTAAGTAACCACACCTGGTTTTATCCCCTCCAAACACACACACACACACACACACACACAACGGTGCAGTAAATATTTGGCTTTTGTGGTAATACAATGCATAATTTAGTTAATCTGGGCTATCTTTCCGTGAGAGCTGATTGTTTCTATATTATGAAATGTGTTCACAGTAAAGCAAAATCCACGCCAGATACCTGGGAGGCAGGCCGAGAGCCACTTACCCAGCATGTAGCTGCCACGAACCAACCCTGACAGGACTGCGTGGCCACTCCTACACACCAGATATTACTCATGCTCACTCAGCCTCCCAGTCGTAACCACACCTTTCTTCTACAAACATGGCCTTTTATTAAGGCAGCATTGCACATCGCCAGGCCCAGGGCCCCACTCCCACCCCAAATCCTATGAAAAGGCCTTGAGAAAATAGGAACTTCAGTTTTCCATTGGAGAACTTGACGTTCCTGTTACTTTACCTGGATGAAATCTAGAAATGTCAGGGGAAGCAAGTCATCCATATGTCCAATGTCTTTGGAGAAACGATTTAAAATTCTTCCTGCAAAAACAGGATATGAGAAATTATTCATTTCCCCAGATAGACCCTTTAAGAGAGACAATTCGCAAACAAATCAAAACAATATTTTAAATGCATATGTATTTAATATATGATGCATTCATATGAAATAAGCCAATGTCAGTGGCAAAGAAAAAGAAAATAGGATGATACCTAAAGAGAAATAAAAAAAAAAAAAAAAAAAAAAAATACCACCAAATGGTACTGGACAGAGAATTTAACTTGATTTTAAAAATAAGGGGGAAAAAAGTGTGTGTGTGTGTATGGTGGCGGGGGGGTGTCTTGTGACAGTATCAGGAAGGGTTATGGAGTTTTGGAATGTTCCCTTATTTTTTAGATCCCATCTAGGACTTGAATTCAAGTGCTACATAGGTACATCAATAATTGTGAAACACATAAGTCAATCCTAGTTATCATACTAATTTTGCTTTACATATCAGAATTAATTTTCCTAAGGGTACATTTTTTAATAAGTGTAACTGTAACCTCTGTATTCCACCCCCCCCCCCACCCCAGGATGGGTCATGGCACCTCACATTTTGGGAAACCTTGAGTGGCGGGTGTACAACTGGAGCAGGAATCGTTATTTTCAGACAGACGCCAAATGTGACCGATGCAGACTTAAATATCCGAGAAGAAAATGAAAATAACGCTTGGGGATTAAAGAGCCCTTTCTGTCATTGACTAGTAGAATCCAAGAAAAGACTGTACAATCAAGACTTCAGAAATGGAAGGTTGAACTTGTTCTAATAAATATTCTTCTGAATGGCTTCAGGGGATGGTGTGGAGGGTGAGAGGCTTTGAAGGTACACATATGCTGAGTCTACTTTTTTGCAGATATGCCCTGAGAGACATTTCTGTAGTGCCCCCGGACCCCAGCAGCTTCTCTGGGAAGCCAAGCTACAGACCTGGGGCATCTGTGCTCTTCCCAGCATTGGCAGGGGGAATTCCTAGTTCCAAAGCCCTTCACACCACAAAACAGCAGGATCGGCAGCAGTCAGAGGCCCGGCCTGGACTTCCATCACCCCTGCAGTCCTTCCTGGGACACCTGTGCTCCACCAGGAAGCACAGGGTGTTCAAGCCAGATACGAGTTGGGCCTTGATTTTCCTGTCTCAGACGTAGGACATACAGACTTCAGAAAGTATCTACTAGTGACATCTCTGGCAGGCCCTGTGATAACTGCTTAGCCTCTAATAACACCAGCTTTAGAGGGTTGTCCAGAGGATTAAATGGGCCCATGCATGTGAAAGAAGCTGATTACAATGCCAGGCACTTATAGGTGCTCAAAGTAAACAGACAGATAGGTGGGACCCTGAGTATCAGCAGGCTCTGCAGTGCTCTGCCTGGGAGGAAATTCTACGTGCTAAAATGCAGACTCTGACTCAGGAGCTTGAGAGTCCATTTATAAAAAACTCCCAGGTGGCCCTTTCTGCTGTCTCCCTGATGACCTTGGAGGGGCAAGAGGTTAGGAAAGTATTAATCAGACAGGCTTGAAGGAAAGTAAAATCAGGCCATTTTTTGCCACATATTCTTTTGGATTTTGTAGCCTATCTAGTTACTAGTTATTTTTTAACTTCTCAAAGTATCAATATGGAAAGAAGGAAAAACACACCTTAAAAAATTATTAAAGACATGATTACAATGCTTGCTGTTTCTTCAAAGGAAAAGCTACAACTTTTTAACACAGGCAAGTTTCAGACACACAGGTACAGTTCAGCTTTAAAGATGTCAAGAGAAAAATTTAAAAAAAAAAAATTTAAAGATGAAAAGGTTACATAGAGATGAGCAGTCCATGAAAACCAGTCCTTTACCTTTTATCAAAAATAAGAATCTTAAGGGTCTGAGAAACCCAACATTTGCAAACAGCATAAAATACAAGATAAACACAAACCACTGAGAAAAGTCATCTCCCCACACAGCTACTTCAATAACTGAATGTCAAAGATAGTCCAAAACATATACTGCTATTCATCAACGAGCTAGGTACAAAAAATGTGAAATCAGAAGGTTCCATAGTAATTTCCTTGCTCTGAGAAGCAATGAAGAGAAGAAACAGTGTTTGCAGAATACGTCCACCTGGCTTTGTGGCAGACTATTGTAATCAGCTGTGACATCAAGTTCACGGTCCAGCAGTCATTTTCTCAGAGGTCCCCAAACCAAATCCTTGTGACGAATTCTTTCCATGCTCCTGCATGCCAATTCATCCCAATGACATGTGACCCTTGCCGGAATTTGCTGGGGGATGCAAGGCAAAGGGGAGTCACAATTTCCTGGGGGGACCCAGTCCATTTTCTGCCTGTTCTGGTAGAAAGGGCCGGCAAATATTGCCTTCCTGGAATACCCAACTATTCCTGCTGCTTATTTAGTCCTCGTTACCACGTGGAGTAACACTAACTTCTCATGAATGACAGCTCTTCATATACTTGGAGAGAGTTAATCACGGCCTTTCCTGATTTGTCATGAGCAACTCGCCCTTGGTGCCTCAATTATCCCTCGAAAGTCAGTGTCCTGGCCTGGCTGTTGCTTTGGTGCACTGCTCACATGGCTAGTCTTACTTGATGCCAGGAGCCCATGATTACAATCAACACCCAGGAACTGTCTGCATACCTCAAGGGGAAGTGGGAACACCATTTCCCCGTTTCTGCACAAGATATACCCAACCAGGAAGCCCACAGGCACGGTACATTTTGGCAGCCAGAGCACATCCGGACTCCCACTGAATGACAATTCACACCAACACAATCCTGCATCACGCAGGTCGAGTTTCAGGAACAACAGGGGCAATATGAACAACTTGGAGAGTTCATCCCTTCGGACCTACAAATTCCGTATTTTAGGAAGTATCCCACAGTGCAAAGATATTCAAGGTGGCATTATTTGGAAAGTCACAAATGGGAATCAATCTAAATGTCCAAAAAACAGTCTAATGTGTTGTGGTAATTTTAATTTCTATTTACTTACTTTTTTAAACAGTGACTAAGTATTATTGGTATAAAAGTATAAACTGGGAAGGAAAAGGAAAAGAGAAAGAAAAAAGGCAAGGAAGGTTGTGGGGAAGACTGACCTCCATCCATCACATTCAGGACCTACTTCTCTGGGTCACATTTTTCTGTCTTGTCCCCAAGAAAGAATATTATGAAAGATGTCACAAAACTTCTTCTCAAAATGAAATCAATAAGAGAGGTAGGGCTGGGGAGATAGCTCAGTTGGTAGAATGCTTGCCTTGCAAGCACAAGGCCCTGGGTTCAATCCCCAGCACCGCAAAAAAATAAAAATAAAAAAGAAGAGAGTTATCTGAAGAACCGATTCTAGAATCTAACCTCAGCCAAGACTCCTCAGCTTCTGTCTCACCAAACCATCATTTAAGATATGGAACCTCCCATGTCTAATTTGAACCCCATTTTTAAAAAGGCATATTTATAAATAAAAATACTGTGTGTTTGTATTGAGGTATATTTTACAGCTTGTAAAATTTATGCATTTTAGTTACACAATTCAATGAATTTCAGTCATTTTGTTGTGTAGAAATTATCACCTAAAATAAGCTGAAGACATTTTTAACGCCCCCCATAAGATCCCTCATGCATTGTGAGTTCAAAGCCAGTCTCAGCAACTTAGTAAGACCCTGTCTCTAAATAAAATAGGGCTAAGAATGTGACTCAGTGGGTAAGTGCCCCAGCACACACACAAAAAAATTTTATATCCCTCATGCTACTTATGATGATGCCCAGGTTCAGGTAACCACAGAACTCAAATCTACTTTATACCTGTACAGATGTGCCTTATCAGTACCTGTCATATAGGTGGGATCAGTATGTGGTCTCTCATGTCTGGCTTCTTTTGCTTAAGCTAACACTCTGAGGTTCATCCATGACGTGCTACTCTTTGCCATACTCTTTGCCATAAAAACTGTCGCAGGCACCAGCAAACTAGGCCCCTGAGGCCATGACCACCTGACCTTGAGGGTTAACGCGGGTGTGTTTGGCAAACTCTCCGACATGATAAACTTTAATGTATCCACATTTAGACAGGTATAAAGGTACATATTTAGAACTCACTGCTGGTTCTAGAAAGTAATTCTTTTTATAAGCATTGGCCCCTGAGAATGGGGTTGGTAGCTCAGTGGTAAATTGCTTGCCTAGCATGCCTGAGGCCCTGGGTTCAAGCTGAAGGAAGGGAAGAAGGAAAAGAGCAACTGGCCTTTGGGCTGACAGCCTGCAGAGTTGGAAGCGAGAGGTGCCAGGTTTGGGCTGGGCACCACACAGGTAAAGGGGGACCCTCATAGACCTGTAGCCAGTGGTATGTGGAGTGGGCAGGGACAACAAGTACAAGAATCATCATCTTGGTGAGAAGTGGAATCTGAATCCAGGCAGCCTGAACCAAAGAGCATACAGTCCACCCAGTGGGACAAAGAGAATGGACTTGTACGCTCCAGGCAGGGTCCAAAGTACAGGACGTTGAGTGGGAGCCCTGCTGAGTCTGTAGGCTGGAAAGGATCACTGTGTGCAAGGCGCTGTGGGCCTGGGAGGTGGGGAAGCCATTTAAGAAGTATACCTGCATCATTCTACACAAGACAAAGATCCATTCTATACATTCAGCTAGGCCAGCGTGAGAAAAGAACAGGAGCTACAGTGGTCTGTGAGTCTGGCCCATCTTCTTTGCTAGAATAGGCCATCGACACGGTGGATGCTCACAGGAAGGCATAAAACAGAACGAGACCCTGACCAAGACCATGTGAGGTCCTCCTCCTCTGACACTCAGAAGCAAAAGGACTTCAGACAACTAACTCAAATTCTAGTGAGACTCAAAATTTCTTTTCTGTGAAGATGAGGAGGTAATAAATTTCCCCAACTATTTCACAGGGCCAAAGATTAGAAGGATAAGAGATGGTGCTTA
This sequence comes from Sciurus vulgaris, assembly GCF_902686455.1. Taxonomy (NCBI): domain Eukaryota; kingdom Metazoa; phylum Chordata; class Mammalia; order Rodentia; family Sciuridae; genus Sciurus; species Sciurus vulgaris. The sequence goes on from NC_136464.1 coordinate 172,005,978, forward strand.
GGAAGGCATTGTCTAAATTCACAAGTAGCAAACACGTGCTAGGAGTTCCTGTGTCATGACTATAGGATTTGAGAGCTGGAAGAGGCATGAGAAATCTCCAGAGCTAGTAATTTCCAAACTCTCTTGTGAAGATGCTGAGATACCACCTTGAAAGTTTGCAAGGTAGAAGCAGCAGCAGACACCCTCCCCTTCTCCCATGGCTGCCTGTCCCCTCCGGTCCACACGGAGTCCTCTGAAGAAGGACTCTGCAGGCAAGAGAAAGGTCTGCAACTCTTTGTGGACCTCACTCCTCCTGTTAGAGCCGAGGAGACAAAGACCAACCAAAGTGCTCAGGGAGACTCAATGTTTCATAAGGGGTGGATACCGTCTGCCAGTCTGCTGGGGATTTCCAGGCTGCAGGGGAAAGGAGTTTGGCAAACCTCATTCTTCAGAGCAAAGTCCTTCGCTGGCTCTTACATTTTTCTGAGGATAGTGCCATTGACTGATTTTTCTTTTTCTGGTTCTCTTCCTGAATTTTGCTTTCTTTAATTACTTTCATTTCCTGTTTATACTTATGCACCCCTATCTTATCTCCACTCCTGATCTCCCAGGGCTTACTCACACTCAGCTACCCTACAAAGCATCTAAGCTGTACACAACCAAACTAAACAGAAGCCTTTGAAACTGATCCACAATGACCCCTGCCCAACTTCTCAAGTTCTTCTTCAGGCCAATGCCCAAACACTCAGCAGAACACATAAGTCACTTGGGACTATCTTTATCTCACATCATGACCAGCATGTTTTAATTTTCCATTTAAAATAATCTCATTTGCATCTTTATGTCTTTATCTATCAAATCAATTCTATCAAGTTTTTAGGAACAGTGAGGAGAGGAGACTGACAGGAGGTACCCACCCAGGTTCCCTTCCATTCTTCCTGACTGCTTCCATGCTTGGACTGGGGGACCTTCTCTGTTCATCCATCAGGAAGATCCTCAGTCCCCCACTTGGCTCCATCTACCAAGACAAGTCCTTTCTCTTTCTTGAAAGTCTTGCTGACACAGTAGCTCTCAGGAACCTGCTATGAACTTGAACTTCTTTACTTTTGGACAGTGCTGGACAATGGCACTGCCCTTCTCAGGAACCCTCCACAGCACTGGCCACAGTTAACTCACCCAAAGTGACCAGTGGACCCAACTCAGGGAGTGGCTGCCAAATCATTCAGATGCCGGCTTCAGCAACTGTGAGTCCATGAGAGAAGCAGGAAAGGGGCAGAAGCACATTCAAAGCAAAGAGGAGAGGCAAAGACACCCTGAACCCTGTGACAATGGCCCTTTGCTCCCTCAAGGACCAGCCCCAGTCTCAGGACAGTGAACCTTGCTCCACCTCCTTGAGCCGCCCCAGCCTCCTGTCCACCCCTCCTCAGCTCACTAACTCAGGGAGATTCTGCCTGTAGCAACCCAAAAACCTTGACCATGACAATGTCACTTACCCAAAACCACACTTGCAAAAATTGTTGAATGAATGATGAATCCTATAAGATTTAAATGTCCAAATTATCAATTAGGATTTTTAATAAAGCTTAAAAAATCTTAATTGCTCTAGCAGAACCTTTTTCAAGTGGATTAGACTTCTGATTTCTTAAAACACAGAATGCATACATCTCTTGACAACACAGAACTAATATTTTGAGGCTCAACAGTGTAGTTGTCTTTAAAGGTGGCAATGCCACTGGAAGCTTCTAGTCACCTGCACGAAGCCCCTCACCGAGGACTTTGGTTCTGTATTACTGGGCTCTCAGGAGACACATTCTGCCATGGCTCCGAGCCTGACTGTCACCTCCATTTTGCTTTAGTGATAAGAATGGAGGAGACCCTACAATAAGTGGTGAAAACTGAGTCTGAAATGAGCCTCGGAGACGTAAGCAACGTCCCCCTGAAGGCACAGTGCTTGTGACACTGTTTTGATGAGACTATTCCAGCTTGCTTCCTGATATCCCTGAGGTCTGCACACATCCTCAGGATACACCACAGCATAATCTGTGCAGTGAGTTAACTGTTCGAGTGCACAACGTTTTGCATACACACGTAGACTTACACACCCTTTGTAAACTCGGGCTATATTTTGCACAGGATCAGTAACAAAGTGCCCTGTGTATAATAACATGCTGTCCGCCCATAAGGAATTTTCCAACACTTTTTAAAAGATGAAAATTTTCTGAGCAGAGGCGTTCTTACACAAAACCATAAACAAATCCATAAAATAAACGTAAGAAAAGAGATTCTTACTGAAAAAAGACTATGAGACCCGAAACTTGCTCGGTGACCATCTTCCTGCATGACACTCAGGTGCAAAACTGGGAAGATGGTGAATCCTGCAAACAATGCAGGATCTTATCTTCCTCAGTCTGTAAGCACATCAGGGAACTTATCAAGACACAGAACTTATCAGGACATATAAGAGTGGCTTCATATATTTATTTGTTTATTTTGGTACCAGGGATTGAACCCAGAGGTGCTTAACTATTTGGCCACATCTTCTTCAGTTCTTTTTCTTTTTCCTCTCTTTTTTTTTTTTTTTGAATTTTGAGACAGGGTCTTGTTAATTGTTAGAGCTTCACTAAGTTGCTGAGGCTTGCCTAGAACTTGTGATCTTCCTGCCTCAGCCTCCTGAGCTTCTGGGATTACAGGCATGTACCACCACATCCAGCCAGAGGGGCTTTAATTAGAAATAGTCTAACATCTAACACTATTCTAATCTGCACGCTCATCATCTTGGGATCTCCAGAGCTCTAGGTGGGGCTGAGATTCTGCATTTCCAACATACTCCCAAGGGATAAAGATACTGATGGTCCAGTAACAGGGAAGAATCTGAAACACTTATGTTGAAGTTCCTTCCATATCAAGACGTCAACCTTGTCACCTGCACATGTAAAACGACTGTATTGTTCAATTTCCTTCTGGGCTTCCAGGAGCCAAAGACCAGTGCTCCTCTTAACTCACACCAATTAAATCAGAACACAGACACCCTCAGGAGAGGCTTTTGTCTGGGCCAGTGCCGAGGACAGAAGGAGCACAAGGGCACACCGAGTGGGTGGACGAGGCCAGTCTTTCTGCTGCTGAGGGCAAGTGGTTTTTCTTCTTTCACTGTGGAGTCTCTCCTTCCAGTGCTGCGTTTCAGGCTGTCTTCTCAACGGTGTTTTCTGATCGTGGGACATCTGCTACCACGGCAGGTGTCAGGTTATCATTCCAGTCACTTCCCTTGTGTCGCTCTTTAACTCATCTTTCTGAGCTCCACCAAAGGGATTTGAGATTTCCAGCTGCAGAATGAGCTTGGGTACAGCAACCTAAAGATGCCGCCATGACCATGTGGAAGCTCTCTAGAAAGCCAGAGAAATCCAGAGAGAGCAGGCTCCAGGTGCAATAGAGTGGGAGCAGCTGTCAGAGAAGGAGGGAGGGATAGATGTGCAGCAGATGCAGACCCTGCAAGGGCCAGAGAGCAGACGCAAAAGATGGAAGGACAGACAGGGGAGCAGAGGCAGGCACAGAGCATGAGAGTATCACAGTTCATCAGAAGAGTATCATAGGTCCAGCCTAGCCTTACAGATAAGCCTGCAACTTCTTGAACTTGAAGTAAACTCAAATATCAAATGCCGTTGAGTTCAACGGCAGCCTTACAAGGGCACATGCAAACCTGGACCGCTTTCTTAAGGTACTAAATGACGGGCCCAGGAGGGTGCTGAGGAAGAGGTCCCCTGACCTCCACTTATAGCCCCTCAAAGACCCCTTCTTCCTTGTCACAGCAAACAGGGTCAAAGCACTGACAGTTGTTTGTCCTTCCTCTTCCTGCCTTACCTCCTTATGCACCAGAGAAACCCACAACTGGGTTCTGGTGGCAAGTCTCAGACATGCCTCCTGCTTGCTCTCATGGCACCCATGGGACAGGGGAAGCCACACAGACTAAGGGAGACACCGAGCAAGTGGTCCCAGTGACACAGGGACAGACGGTCACCAAATGTTCCGGGATGTTTGTGTCTCCTGGGAGTTCAGATAGAATCGGGGTGGCAGGGATTCTCCTATGGTGGTGTGAAAGAATGTCGTTCTAGAATAAATGTACTATGTTTTCAAAGTCCAGTAGTCTCTGGCCTTTTTACATAATTAAGACATATTAAACATATTCATTTCAAGGTTTTATTATGTGACAGATTGGAGCAATGAGTTTCAAAAGTACATGCATACTCTTTCCTCTTCTCATGAAAGCTTCCTCACTTTTTTCTCCCACCTGGAAGACGCCAGGTGGGACTGTCAAAACAGGAAGACCTGTAAAAATCCCAGTGTCTTCAAGACCAAGGGCAGCCTTGAGTCTCTCTGGTCCATCCACCTCCAGCTCCTTCTGCCTCTAAGTCACAATGTTCTCTTACCTTGCACTCTCTCCACCTGCTCACCAATTAGGGAGAACGCCTTACCCTCTCTTCAGAACCTACCATTTCAAATTAAAACTGCATCTGTCTTCTTGTCTGGTGTCATCTGGGCGTTTGGCAGCAGGTAAATGGGCTACAGCATCCCCCTCCCCATCTGCAGGGGATATGTTCCAAGAACCCCCATGGATGCCTGAAACCATGGACAGTACCAAATGCTGTGTATTTTCCTACACATACATAACTATGATAAAATCTAATTTATAAATTAGGCACAATAAGAGAGTACCAATAATAGAACAGAACAATTATAACAATGTGCCACAATAAAAGTGAACATGGTGTCTCTCTCTCTCTCTCTCTCTCAAGAGTCAAGACAAATATTAGTATTTTCAGACTGCAATGGCCATGGGTAACTGAAACCGCAGAAGTGAATCCGCAGAAGTAAAGACCCAGGTAAGGGGAGGCTGTTGTATAACAGTGTAGCCGGTGTACACACAGTGACACAGCATGACATGAGCACACACCCCAGAGGCAGAAGCAAGAATGCTCAGGCCATGCACCAAGCAGGCCACAACAATGGGGGCCACTGCCAGCAGGGGTGGGTCCAGGGCTCAGGCAGGGCCGGCTAACACGCCTTCATGATGGGAATAGGGCCTGACAATTTGGAAAAGGGCAGTTTGTCCAGGTGGGAGGAGTGACATCTGTGAGTAGTAAGAGGCAAAGGGAAGAGGGCCAACAAGATTTGCCTGGCTGACAGGAAGAGCACCACCCAGGGTATGCTGAGTCGAGAAAGGACTTAGGTGCAAAATGGGAGAGGAAAAGGACCAATGAGTGAGGGGCCTCTGCTGAAACCCCAGTCTTCAAAGCCATGTGTGTAAGAAGCCAAGTGGAATGAGGACCAGGGGACCTTCTACACATTTGCCAGATTGCTTCTACGAAAGATGACCACGGAGTTCGACCTAACCTCTGTGTAACAGGCCCACCTCACACCATAGCAAAGGATGCCCGAGACTCACTCTCCTAGTCATTTGGGTTCAGTCACAGTTTCTAAAACCACCAGATGCTGGGCACTAAGTTAAGTGTCAAAAACCCTATAAAACCTGGTGTACACATTACCTCCAAACTAGGACACAGATACTATCTACACTTAAGGACAAGGCGGCTGAGGCTCCCAGACAGTAAGAAATTAACTGGAGGCAAAACGGGTGTGAGGCACCCATGCTGGGATTCACACCCAGCATTGCAGAGATTCAGGAAGTCATGTAAATGTCAACACATCGGTGACACCAAGCTACCTTACTGGACACATCTGCCAACTCTATTAAATACCTACTAATAGGATGCACCAATGAAGTCATAGGCTGGGCTGGCATTACAGTGGGGTAAATGGGGATGACTGACCCAGCAATGGATGGCCCAGGCCCCTTCTGATTGGCTGCTGGCTGCAGTGCTGGATGCTAAGCCCTCTGGCTGTCACTCCTGGTTAGAGGAGTTTCAAGAATCCTCTCTTGGCTAACCATAATTAAAGTAAAATATTTAAAATAACTCCACCTCAGAATTAAATTACATGAATTACTGTAGGCTGAAAGAATTTATTAATAAGGGAGCAAATGAATGAACAAGGACAGGGGCTCTGATAAAAGGCATAACTGATTAGCTAAGTCCAGGGGCTTGAAGGCTACCTCATGCCAGGTCTTATCCTGCTGTGGGGCTCAGGGATAGGAAGAAGCTAGAGGATCATACTTGAAGGAGTGGATACATCTCGCAAAACTGCCTCAATAAGTCATTTTGCTGCAGCAGCCATTAAACGCTTTGCTATGGCAAATAATCAGTACTTTACATTTTCTAAGCATGAGAAAGAGAAAAAAGTCAGGAAGAAAGACCAGGCCATTTCCTTTACCATGATCTTATAGACATACCACCAGGAGTGAGTCTGGCCTGGGCCCTTGGTATGGCCAGGGAAGTGCAGGTCTCTGGGTAGTGCAGGTCCCTAGAAGACTTTCCAAGATGGAAGCCCTGAAACACTTCCCACCTGGGGAAAGCTCCAGAGCCCTTCCACTGCAAAGCGCCCACATATACAGTGTGGGGATGATTCCAGGGGATTCCTAAACCATCAGTCACAGGAAGCAGAATGGCCTTGGAGCTCCAGTCAAGAACTTCTCTGATGCTAAGAGAACAGGAAACTGCCAATTACTTGACCTCTCCTGTCATCGGAATGTACCACTTCTGTCCCCAAGAACAACTTTTTTCTTCTCTGGCATCCCTTGACTGTTACTCACGGCCAAATGCTCGTAAAAATCTCTCTAGAAGGATGACTGTGGGTAAATACAAAGGCCTGGAAATACCCAGCAGTCTCAAGAATGTGCCCACAGAAATGGCAGCAGCAATACCCACTTGTAATGCCTTCATCTAAATGAAGAATCCTCACTTCCACAAAGGCCAGCGCTAGGCTCGATCCCTGAGGTTACCATGAATGGAAATTAGTATCTGGCAGGTAGAATCAGCTCTTTCTCTCTCCAGTACACATACCAGTATATGTAATTCTCAAAAATAGGACAGCAAAACATTTGGTGTGAGAACATGACTGGACTTGAAGACAATGGGTCCTCCCACTCCCCACCCCATGTAAAGCAGGAGTGCTGGAAACAGATCAACCAACACCCAAATCTGATCGTCAGTTCTATCTCCAGAGCATCATTTTAATATCTGGGAACCGCCAACAGATGTTACACCAAACTGGCTGGGCTGTGTTAATGTAAATGTGCAGACCTTTGTTGGGATCAAAAAAGGAAAAAGTACACCATTAAAAACTGGTGTATTGGGGGGACCATTTTCAACAACCGTATTACTTCTTTTAAACGTCAGCATAAATTTGGCAGGCGGGGAAATCGTGCTGTGGGTGCTATAATTCTATTTGTCCTGTTAGCTGCGAAAGCCTCGGATGCACAACACCTCTTGTCAAACCGTCTCCTTTTTCTCACAGGGAACTGTGACCTCTTCAAACACTCCACAGGCCTTTCCAGCCTGGCTCCTGCTCCTCTTCCCATTGTGGCCGTCACAGATGAGTTTAGGGACTTGTGCAGCTTCCAAAACCAGTAACCCACTATCAGCACGTTAGCTTTCTTGTTGACTTTTTCTGCTGCACCCGACACTGCTAATTACCCTGTTTGAAATATTCATGTTCACTGGTTTTGGGGATATTATTGTTTTTCTTTCCATATATCTATCCCTCATCATTCAAGCTACCCTAACCATTCTTAAATCCAAGGGCCTCCCTTATATCTCACAGCTTTTGCCTCTAAGAACTCTATTTCCCGGGCCAAGGGTGGTCTCATGCCCCCTCTCAGTGTAAGCTCTTCTCCAAGGACAGCAACTCCCAAACCAGAATGTCAATCCACTGTCTTTCTTCTCCCTTACTCTTAACTTTCAACACACCCGGCTGGTGAATCTCTTTTCTTCTCCCTTGGGTGTTGAAGACGCGTGTGAAAGTGTAAGATGTTTTAAATGAACTGAGGACAAGTCCGATGACTTAAAGAGGTTTGATATGGTCCAATAATAACTTCAAATGAATTTCAACATTTAAAAAACTTTATGGACTTATGCTATAAATGTGAGTTGCCCAAACATTTTTATATATAAAGAAAAAGATACAAATTCAGATTCTGAGCCCTTGATCTTTAGGGACCTTCCATGAGCTTTTAAGCAACCACGGCAGTTGACCTTGTTGGTGGCAAGGTGTCAGAAGGCCCGAGCTGACCTCCCCAGCCCTGATGCATGTTATTACATCAAATAACTTAATCGGAACACAAACTGTTCTTAGATTTTTGCAGAGGTAATTAAATAACAATCCAATGCCAATTAATCACAGTCAAATAAGAGTGTGTCAGAGAAGAACTCGATACACACTGGAGACTATTTAATGGTCAAACACTTGGCAGGATCTTAGTTAAACAATGATTCATTAAACCTCCTCTGCCACACAATGGTTAGGCTAAACTCAATGTGAAAGAATCGAAACTCTTTTGTTCTCCCATAAAAAGACATCAAACCTCGGTGCGTGATATTCTTTTCTCTCTCACTTAGCAGACTGCTCAGCTGCATGATTCATGTGTTCAGTTGCTCCTATGCCCACGGGCGTCTGCAAGTCCTCCTTGGCTCTGAGCACTGTAGCTAAGCGACTCTTTCCTTCCCAACTGTACCACTAAAGAGCTGGATAGCTGGCCACACCGACTTAAAGTGTTTATTCACTCCAACCAGGGAAAAGCAGCCCAGACTCAGAACCACCTTCGGCCCAAGGAGCACAAGATCACCTACCACGGAAACCCTGGGTCCACACAACTTGTCCATCCAGGAAAAAGCCAATCTACATTTTTGGTTCATTCTTTTTTTTTTTTTTTTTTTGTAGTGGTGGGGGAGTAGAGTAGTGGGGCTTGAACTCAGGAGCACTCAACCACTTGTCACAACGCCAGTCCTATTTTGTATTTTATTTAGAAACAGGGTCTCACTGAGTTGATTAGTGTTTCGCCATTGCTGAGGCTGGCTTTGAACTCGCAATCCTCCTGCCTCAGCCTCCCAAGTCACTGGGATTACAGGTGGGCTTTTCATCATGTTTCTCAGGACACTACACCTTCCCACAAGTACACTTTTTTTTCAAATGGAGCAAGAATCAAAGAAAACAACGTCTCTGTATTTGCTGAGTTTTGCCTACCTTAGCACTAGAAGCAACTCTGCATTTTCACTAATGTAAGTATTTCTTAAAAGCATGATTTTTGCACTTCATTGCTGGTATGAATCTGAATCAGAGATCAGAGAAGTGGCTAAAAACCAGCTCTACAGTGTTAGACTGCAGATGTTTCAAGGATGGTATTTGCTCTCTTTAGAGAAGGGTTACCTAACCCAATTTTAGTTAAATGCTGGGTTGTTACTCATCTTTATCATGCATTTTAAAAAATGATTTAGTTGGGAGTGTAGCACAATAGTTGAGCACTTGCCTGGCATGCATGAGATCCTGGGTTTGAATCCTGGGTTTTTTTGTTTCTTTTTTTTTTTTTTTTTTCAAAAAAAAAAAATTGAAAAGTAAATAAATAAAATCCATTGCATTTCTCTTCATTGCACGTGGAAACATTTTTGGAAGGGAAAGAAATGTTTCATTAAAAAGTTTTTTAAAGATGATATATTATATACATTATCTGATATTATGTGTGTGTGTGTATACACACACACACACACACATATGCTCCTATCACTCAAAACTGAATTTATTGTTGGTAAAATGCATTCTAACACTGCTCATACGTTGGGCAGTAGGAAATAAAGCCCCACTTTTATGTATCTTGCTGGATATAAAATGTGGAACTCACATGCCTGTAACGGTGAATGTAGGATACAGTGAACACTTACTAAGTCAAAAATACATAAACACTGTGACTCAGACACTGCAGAGGTCTTGACACAACAGCAAACATAAAGCCAGAAGAACTAACGTGGTGGACGTGAAACTGATTTGGGGGCTGCTCAGTCGTAAGCCCGTTTTGTTTTACTCTGCTCCAACAGCCCACAGTGATAACAGCCCTGTGTGCGCCTGTGTCTCAGCTAAACTATGACATAAAATGATTTCGAGAGGGGGAGAAAAGCCACACTGAGTCTAACATAAACATACCGTGGCAAAACACATTTTCCTGCAAATATAAGCAGTTTTACAGCCTATCAAAGTGGTGCCAAAAAGTAGATTTATTCGCCTTAAAGTGCTGACAGGAACGAAACGTTTCTGCAGTCAATAAAGAGGACGTTGTAACCCAATCGTCAAATCAATACAGTCATTAAAAATAGACTGCGTTCTTCAAGGAAATGGTGAGTTTAAGGGGGAAAAAATCTCCGGGTGCGAAGGAGGATGTCACCAGACACAGCTGACAATTAACTGACGTGGCCTGTCTCTGCTCCGTGCGCCTGCGAAGGAACATCCTTGGGTCCCTTATCTCCCCTGGCGTGTATTTAGCCATGTAAACTGCCACGCGGCATTTCCAGCTTCCCCCACAGGCATCTTATAAATACAAATAAGAAAATACGCCCTGGGTTTTTCCTCTCTTCTTCTTGTAGGCCCCAAACTGACAGAATATTATCACTTTTGTAGACGCTTGCAAGTCGACACACTGGTATTGGGCCACAATGTGCTGAGATTATAATATCCATTTATCTAAACTGCTAGCATGTAACGAAATTCAGGTGGGGTGCCTGCCACCTAAATTAATTTACTACTTGAAAAAGACTTCTTCTGCCAAGCCTGTCAGAAGAAGACAGGAAAGGAGTTAAACTGTAAATAAATCTAAACATGGTTTGCGTTTGATCTAATTTTCAAGAGTAGGATTAAAAAAGAGGAAGCGTGCCAAGGGAAGGTGCCAAAAGGAGACTAGCAACAAAGAAGGCTGCCCTTGGAGCACAGGATCCCAGAATCCGCACCACCGCCTGCTTCAGGGAGTGCTGCCCAGCTGTGCCAGGGACGGAGCACTCCCTAACGCTGATGCCCACAGCCGCCTCCAGCGATTTATCAACTTGAGAAAATACAGGATGCACCACCTCATACCCAGCAGGATGACTGCTATCAAAAAGAGAATAACAAGTGCTGGCGGGCAGTGGAGAAACTGGCACCCTGGTATACCACTGGCGGGAACGTATGGTAAATGGCGCAGGCACTAGGGAAAACAGCAGGCCAGGTCCTCAAAATATGAAAAATAGAATTACTACATGATCCAGCAAAGATTCCACTTCTGGGCCTACATCCAAAAGAAGTGGAAGCCGAGACTTGGATATTTGTATACCCACAATCACAGCAGCATTATTTGCAATAGCCAAAAGGTAGAAGTGACGCCAGAGTTTCCAACAACAGAAGAATGGGTGAAAACAAGATGTGGCGTGTAAAGATAGGGTGGAATATTGCTCAGCCTTGAAAAGGAAATTCGGACATCACAACAACGGACGTGATTTGTGAAGATACTGTGCTGAGAGAAACAAGCCAGTCGTGAAAGGAAGAAGACCGTACGATTCCACTCAGGAGGAACCTAGAGGAGTCGAACTCGTGCAGACGGAATGCAGCAAGGTGGATGCAGACGTTCAGTTGGGAACGATGGGAAAGTTCTGGAGGTGGATGCTGGCAATGGCTGCACACAGTGTTCCTGTGCTTAATGGCACTGAATCATGCTGTTAAAACTGGTTACAATGGCAAATTTTGTTATGTCTATTTTGCCACAATAAAAAAAGAAAATCTATTCAGCCTTTACAGGGAGGCTTCTCCCAGCATCCATTCTTTCCCTCACACCCACTGATTCCTGGCCACGCAGTTGGAGTGTTAAGTTCCACAGGCTCACTTGGCACCCGGCGTGAGGAGGAGGCTCATGCTGTGGCAGCCCCTGGGTCACCACCTGGTGAGGAGAGGAGAGAGTAACTTGTGGGGAGAAGGCGGTCTCCGAGGCCTGACGGCACCACTGAGGGAGGCCTGCCTCTCTCTCTCTCTCTCTCTCTCTCTCTCTCTCTCTCTCTCTCTCTCTCTCTCTCTCTCTCTCTCTCTCTCCCCTCTCTCCTCTCCCCTCTCTCCTCTCTCCTCTCTCCTCTCTTCTCTCTTCTCTCTTCTCTGGGAGGAGGGAAACATCCAGGGGAGGGACAAGTGAGGGAGGAGCCTGCCTGTGGGCAGAGAGGGACATGGAAGGAGCACAATGTCCCCCTGCACAGAGAAAGAAAAGGAGAGGGAACAATGTTGTGCATTTGACTCTGCAAAGCAGGGCTGACCTCTGGACCAACACTGTGGCCATTTACCTTCCCCCAAATATTTCACATTATAATCCACAATCCGGGCCCCCTTCTTGCCCACTGCCCGGCCTTGAAAACACTTTCAAGTTAAGACGTCAAGAACAGACCTAATGGAATTCCACCCACTGGGTGACATGGCCATGACACAACCATGGGTTCCTTAAAGCCTCCCATCCTCTACTAGAACCTCAAGGGCCCCATGAGAACCCCAAAACCAGTATTCAGGTTGGTCGTCAAAACCCAAAGGTGTAAAAGTCACTAAGCGGCACCTACCATCGGTGAGCTTGCACAACCTAAAGAACAGAAAGCTAAATAGAAGATAAAGAGATGCCAAAATTTAAAATATAAAAAGGAGGAGGTGTCTACATGGTAAAGGACAGTGACACATGAGCCTTCTCTGCACTGCCAGGGGATGTGCTTTTTGCAATGGAAGCAAAGATAAACATACAACAGGATCAAGGGAGGTTTCCAAGGGCTAGTCTTGAAGTCTGAAGAAGGAAATGCTATGATAGATTATTCTAGAAACAGTATTTAGGAACGTGCACTGAGGGAGTATGATCTCAGGAGTTACTTAAATGAGCACAAGGATAGGTTGCTCTGGGTCAGTGTGGGGGTCAGGAGGTGAGGAGAGAAGGAGGAGGACACAGCACCAAAGCCCCAGGCAATGCCAGGCACGGGGGAGAAACCAGGCCCTCCAGGCTCTCCATTTAGAACGGATACTCCTGTCCGCAGATGTCACATCCCGGGAGACAGCAAACACGTTTCTTAAATTTTATTTTTAAAAGGCAAAAACAGCTGAGCACGGTGGTGCTTATAATCCCAGAGCCTCAGAAGGCTGAGGCAAGAGGATCACAAGTTTGAGACCAGTCTTAGAAACTTAACAAAGCCCTGTCTCAAAATAAAAAGGACTGGGGATGTGGCTCAGTGATAAAGCATCTCCGGATTAAATCCCAAGTAACAAAAAATAAAAATAAAACATTTTTTAAAGGAAATAAGGAAAGTCATTAGCTAATTATATTAAATATATTAAATATATTAAGAGGCTATCTGAACCTGAGCTGACCCAGTGCTGGTTAGGAGACACGCGGGCGAGGTTTGTGATTTACCCGCTGCCCGTCTGTCTACTGTCCTCCCCTGGACACTTGTGTGGGCCTGCCACACCACCCTACTAAACTGTTCTCCCTCCTATTTAATGCAGACACTTTGCTAAAGACCCAGAGGAAAAGGTAATAATGATGTTAAAATTTTTCAGAAGTTAACCGAGAATTTAAAAATTTTAATTTTTCAAACTCAATTCAAGTTTCTTTCCCTGAACCCTACAATGTCAGGATCAGTTAAAAATATAATAATATCCATAACTGACATTTTAAAAAATGAAGAAGTTGCTCATATTCTAAACACCAAGGTTACAGGACTGGGGATGCAGCTTCACAGCAGAGTACCTGTCTTGCACACATCAAGTCCTGGGTTTGATCCCCAACACCAGGAAAAAATAAACACCAATGTTAGAAAGAGAAAATATGCTGATAATTATATTCAGTTCAGCTTTTCATTTATTTAATAAACTATTAGGCATAAAAACTATACCTAGCATATACAACTGCACAAAATATGCTGTAGATAACTGGTCAAAAAGCCATTGCTTATAAATAAAATGTATTTTTAAAAATCTCAGCTCATCTTCAGAACTAAAAGAAATGCCAAACATTCGATCATGAAAGAATGCCAAACTTCTCTGTAAACTTCAATCTATGTTTTAATAGGCATTTAGCAAAATCAAAACATAGTGTTTTAAACATCAGTAGATCACAATGTTTCAGACATCATGTAAAAGTCATTAAGTGGAAAAGTGATCAATTTTATTTATCACTTAATTTTATATCAATAAAATTAGTAAAATTTTATTGAGATCTTATTTAAAGATCTCAAATCTAAAAGAAAGAAAGATGTTAATTCTGGTGTGGGCAGACACAGGCTTCCTGAGGGTATTCCCAGCGTGACCTGGCAGAGAGCCAGTCCAGCCAATTCTCAAGCTACTGATGATCGAGTGTGGATTCCTCAGACCACGCAGACATCAGAAGACTCCTCTGCACGTAGGCTAACTTGGGGAAGGCAGAGCTACACAGACCTGTGAGTGAAATTCACCTGGCTTCAGTACACTCCTTTCTACCCTCTTGCCTAGAGGGGTCAACATGCTGGGGGGAAAGCAAGGGGGTGGAGAAGCACACCCCGGAGAGTGTTGTGAGGCAGGGGAGCACCACCTGCCACACACCCAGCCTGCCACCTTACCCTGTTAACTCTGTCCACCACTAAAAGCAGGTGTTGCTGTGGCCAAGAGATCCCTGTGCTCACACAGGAAGCTCCTCCTACTTCCTGAGACCCAGAGTTGGGCCAGGAAGAGAAGACGCAGAGTCAATGTTTTCCTTCATAATTTGCCCTGTGGACAAAACTGCCTGTGTCATACAGGGCAGGCATGAAGGGGTGGGAAGCCAGTGTCTCACCAAGATCGTCACTTTATGCTCCTACCTGCCCTATCCCCCACCCTGGTTCCCAGTCAGAAGAGATGAGATGTGTAAGAAGATAAAGCAAGAAAATATCCATTGAGTGCTTTTTATAACAATTATCAATGATGCAATAAGCCAAATCAACAGGCCTTCAAACATTCATGAAGAAACTCATCCAAGAAGCCATCTCTATTTGAGACTCTGACCCAGAACAAAGGAGGCTCCTGCAGCCTCTGGCTGATTCTGGAAGGTCTCAACTGAAACTTCCTCTTTCAGGGATATCGGTCTCACGGACATCCTCACTACATAAAGGTTCCCATTTTTATGGGAGGTATTATGTATTCTTAAAATAATGTAAAAAATGGAAACCCATACTTTCACGGGCAATCTAAAATTATATGTGATAGAATATTCAAGAAGATGGAGAACTAATTAATTCCCATATTTTAAAGGAAGAGCTAGCAGAGACATCAACAATAAAATGTGGTAATACATTGATGAGGAGCCAGTAAGTTTAGCAAAGCCCTGCGTGGCGGGAAGGTTTCCAGTGAGTGTCCCTCACTCACCAACTCCAACTGGGATGGGTTCTTTTGGCAAAGTCCTGCGAGGCCCTTGGTTCCCATCCAGAACATTCCTCAAAAAAAGACTTGGACTGTGAGAGCTTTTATTTAGTTCTTTTAATATAAATCGTTTTAGGGACTGGCCCAACGTGCTGCAGAGAGTTCATAAGACACAGGTCTTTGATCTTTGTGGCTTTGCCATGTATGTTTTTAAAATTTCTGGAATGCACCCAGGGAGGCAAACTGCTTGACAGAGACACTATAAATATCCGAATAAATAAATACATACAAACATCTGGAACCCTGATTAAGCAGGGTAATTTGGGGGAGTAAAAGGGGTTGGGGCAAAAACACTGAACAGCATTTTTATTTTTATGGAAAAATGTCCTATTCTTTCCTTATGATAAAGCCCCTCTGATACTAATAAAGCTTTTAGAAAGCTCAAGTTTGTAAGTCACATGGAAAGTGTAGGGCTAATGTTTTGTAGCTGCCTCCCCACAAAGAAGCAACTAAAACTTTACTAAAACTGAAGCTTACCAAAATTCACTTTTTAAATAGCCAGGGAGGGACAGATGAATATTTATGAAATGTTAGCCATTATTTAAGACAAAAATAAATTCAGGAAATATATTCACTTGTACTAGAGTTTCAAATTAAGTATGCACGTGTATAGATTTTAACTCGTTATGCAATAATTTTGTGGGCTGCGGGTATAATAAATGCTTGGTTTGCTCCCCTATGTCAGGTGCTTGGAACAGTAATGAACAGAGAAGACAGAAGTTGTCCTAGTTATTCCCAGCGCAACTAAATTAAAGAATCGTAACAGCTACAGACCACATGGTTAAGTGTGAAATGGGGAGTCACACAGTTACAAATCTTGTGACAAGTCAGAATACCTTCATATTCAAAACAAACAAAAGCAAAATCCCAAAGGAGTCCTGCTCTAACCTTTAAGGGGCTCCCCAATAAAACGATGTTTTGATGAGCACAGGAAGGTCAAGTTAGGAGGCATCTTACTAAACAGAAAGGCTTCCTGCTACTCTGCGGATAACGTAAAAATGCTTTACCTGCCCTGCATGATCCTGCCTGGCCTGGGTATGCTGTTCCTCCCTGCACTCTTGCCCCCACTCACTCCACAGCCAATCGCCTCCTCCCCCTATTTCCAGGCTCAATGTCAGGCTAACCACCCACTCCCAGGTCAGTCCACTAGAGAACCTTCAATGTCCACCCTCCTCAAATCCACGTTAGCCACCCTTCTACCTCCTGGCCCCCTGCCCTTCTCCCACCGCGTCCATCACAAGCACGGTTCTATGGTACTTGCTGCACATGGTCAAATGCCTACCTTGCCCACTAGGCAGAAAGGCCCAGGACTTCTTAGCCTAGCTCAAGATCTGATGCCCAACTCAACGCCAGCTCCGTGAGTATTTCTCCATAGATGAACGGAGGACTGCATTTAGAAACTGGCATTTTCAGTATTCGCCCTATCCGAAAAAAAGACACACTGTGGGAACTTCATGATTAGCACTGAGACCAATGCTGTGACTGGCTGCCACTGACCACCCAGGGCAGGAATGAAGAGATCACTAAAGGTCAATGCCAATAAAGGTGCAGGGGAAAAAATAACCAGTGGTCAAGTTGGAAACAAGAGGAATGTTCCAGCTTGTTCCTGTGGCAGCTGCAACCCAGAAACTTGGCCCTGCTACAAAAGCATGGGGGCAAGCTGTGTGGGGGGTAGAGAAAATAAATACCCCCAGCCCCTGGAGCCCCCTGCCTCGGCACCTCCACAGCCCATGCCCAATGGGGCCGCGAGGGCTCAGAAACAGCATGCACATTTATATGGTTCTAGTTTGCCTCTACCTCAAGGAAGGCAGGATAAAACGGAACAAATGAAAGAATTCGTCTTGCTCTTCCCTCTGTGTTCCTGCTCTGCAGCTTCACAATATGAAACCAGCCTCATGTCACATTCAATCGCTCTTGCCCACTCCATTCATACTCTCCAAATGACGCCCCAAACCGTTAGGTGCTCTGTGAGAAAAAGGCCATTGCTGCATATCTGGGTGGTGAATCACATCTACACCAATATGTACATCCATAATTGCCATGACATCCCTTGGCATGAAGCTGGCAACAGAACAGATGGAAACTTCTTGTTGATTCCATGCCAACCTCCTGATCGCTCGCTCTCATGCTGATCTGTTCTATGATCCACCACCAAAGCTGAATCCTGTATTGCCTTGATGGTTTCCATGTCCCTCTCTCCTACCCTCGGGACAGTTCGAGTTCCTCAGCCCTGCCTTTGGTTCTGCTCCTCTACGAGGCTCTCCTCACTGATAATGTCAACCACTGACACTCCACGCATCAACCAAGCCCAGTGGGCTACTACCATCTGACACTGCTGGGGCCCTTCATTTCCTCAATGGTGGGCAGGAGGGGACTCCATTCTCCATATTCCCTTCAAAAGGAGGGCAGTCCACAGACTTTCCACAACCTTTATATGGAGGCAACTAATAGTCAAAGAGCAAGCTGCAGGCTGCCAAGGAATTTTCAGGTGCATTAAAACCTGACATGGAATTAAAAGTTTTCTCCTTGCACAATTTAACAAATCAATAGCAAATAATCTGATTAATTTAAGCTACGACCACACCAGAGTAGCAGCCCTAGGAATCAGTATTCATTTCTTTAAGAAGAGTTAAAAAGATCTCCACAGAAAAATTGTCTTGTGTGCATTCTCTCAACACAAAAACATGATAACTAGGGAAGGAGTAGAAATTTCTAGGTAAGGAAGAAAGGGTTTGAAATCTATAAGGAAGTCATTGGTTGAACTTAAAAAAAAAAAAAAATCAGCAAATCTCCACTTGCAGGATCTGCAAATGTGTCCGTCATTCCTAGTAAACCCAGCTGACATGTCTACCGGAACATTCTTGGCCTTGTATTTATGGATTTCCACAGCTAATTTTTTCATACTAGTTCTTCCCCTTTTTCCTCCAAATCCATATTCTGCCCGACATGTCCCATCACTCACAGGTTATGTCTGCTATTGTAACCCACAGGAACAAATATTCATCTCCTAAGAGCCATACTGCACAGCCTTTTCATGCATATTAGGAGAAAATCAGGCTTCTGCAGGACATCAAAGTCCTTTCAGACCATGACCTTAACTGTGTTCTCTACCAGCATTCAAAACTCGGTTGTATTAAATAATGCCAGTGTAGGCTCATAATGAAAGAAAATCATGACAGGATCCCAATCTCTCCGGCAGTCATGAACTCTGCGTCCCTCAGATGAAATGTCATGTTGCTCATCACTGAAAGGTTCCCTTAAAGCTGAATAGACCCACTAGTCACGAATCTGAAATTGCTAATATTTTCATCAGAAAGGAGTAAAGGAGCTTTAATTCGCTGAGATGTTACAACTTGGAGGCAAAGGGGGACAAGTCAGTTCAGGTTGAATGGGTCAAGATATCAAATGCTGTGAGATGTGATCAAAACATTAATGGAGAAAAGTGGTCCAACGCCGTGTTTTTCTGTGCTCAGATCAAAACACACTATTATAGATTCTTGGGCTTTTTAGGTCAATTCACTCTCCATCAGAGTCTTGCCTTATTTCTCTAATGCTTCTTTCAGAGGTATTATTATCCAGTTGTTTTGGTCTAGCATGTGTCCTCAAACTTAGCAAAGAAAACAAAAGTGACAGGGATTTAAGAAATCTTCAATTTCTTGTGCATAAAAATAATGCACAAGATATAGCATAAGTCTAAAGCTCTGCATGCAATCTTTCACTGCACTGCAGGTTACATGGGGAGGGGGATATCAATGACATTAATATAGTGTCTTATTCTAGTCTGTATTTGAAAAGAAAGTAAGAAGGGAAGCCAGAAGGGAGCAGTGGAGAGCCACAGTCATGACACCTCAGCCAAAAGAGGGAAGCTGGTCTAGTAATTCAAGGGCCACTCTCCCAGTGGCAAATGGCGGGCTTATTCAGCAAACTTATTTCAACACTTAATTTTTTTGAAGGACCATCAAGACTGTAAAGGAAACTGGAAATGGTTCTTTCCAGAAGCAAAGAAAATAACAATACAGTTAAGTTATATACCTAAATTTTCCAACATAAAACAAAAAGATGGCTAATGTTAGGATTTCATCCTTACACCGATTACAAAAGTATATGACAAAATCAAAGAACCTTATTATAAAAACATGGAGCTTTGTGCAGACTGAATAAGATTTCATGTTTTCCTGTAAAGTTCCAAAGATCATTTATCATCTATAAAGGACAAACCAAAAAGAATGAAAAATTCTGAGTCATAGTCATCTCCTTTATCTGTGACTTCAGTTCCTAACAGCCAATCATGGTTCAAAAATATGAATGGAAAATTCCAGAAATAAAGAATTCAAAAGTTTTTATTACAACATGTTGTCATCATTATTCTATTTCTTATTAGTTAGTGTTGGTAATCTCTAACTGTACCTAAAATGCAAATTAAACTTTATTGTAGGTGTACATATAGGAAAAAACAAGTATTTGCATGTGCAGTTCCAAGAATTTACGGGGGGGTCTTGGAACATATGGCCTAGGTTATTCTTTTTAAATTATTTATTTATTTTTTACAGACTGTATTTTGATTCATTGTACACAAATGGGGTGCATCATTCTGTTTCTATAGTTTTAAGTGGGGGCAACTGTACTGCAAAACAATTAAGATAAAGGCAGTAAGATGGATAGTGAAAGAATACTGTCTTTCCATCCCAATAATTTGTTACTAGAAGGAGACAAGCAGTGGAAAGTGAACCAAAGCCTAAGTACATAAATAAAACAGTGAAGAGGAGTTTTACAGTGGTACACTGTAACTCTAGGTTACCATCCATAAGATCTAGGCCGAGGCCAAGTTTGACACTGTACTACTGATACTTGGAACAAGGATTTTCTTGACTAGACCAACAGGAGAATTCACCCAGTCTCTGAATCTCCCACATTTCTTTAAACCTAGAGAGCAGTTATATGGAATTCCCCCAATGATGGACATCTCCTGACTGTGGTTCTGCCAACAGGAAACTTCTGAGGTGTCCATTCTCATCACTTCCATTACTAAGCTCTCTGTCTGTGGCATTCTCTCAGAGTCTAAGAGCAATGAATCCTACTAAACAAAACTGCCTTTCCAAAATAGCCTACATAAAGAGTTCTAGATGATTTTATAATTAAACAAAAAAATTATCTTTGAGAATAGTCAAAATAACTCAAAAAATGTAAATGCCTTTTTATTATAGCATATTGTTATCATTGTTTCATTTCATTATTACTTGTGGTTAATCTCTTATAAAACCTAATATGTAACTTTAATTTTATCATAGGCATGGGTATAGGAAAAAACAGTACATACAGAGTTCATGTCAATAGACATCTTGGAAGAGTTAACAGCATAATTAATTTGATAGGATTTGAGAAATCTCAGTCTCCTTTCCCATATATATGTGTATGTTTGCGTATAAAGTTACACAAACACACACAGAGTTCTTCCACGTGCTGCATTATTTTCACTCCCAGGAAGGATGTGAATGACAAGAGCTCACTATTCTACATTATCTCCAGTAATGTTAAATATTATAAATTTCAGAGTCAACATTTTCCCAATAAATGATCAGTCACAAAAATCACAAAAACTTTAATAAGTCATGACCATGTGCTAAGGAAAGTCTCTGGAAAGCAGAAGACCAAGAGAAGAGGCCAAGCGATCATCAGCTTTCAGAAACAAGGGTCTTTCCAGCAAAGATGGTTTTCTTCCTCCCATGGTGGAACCAACTCATTTTCAAATGGTATATCCTTCTGAAAACTGATAAAAGCCAGAAAGTTCACGTAAAACCTGAGTACACGGAACAAGGAAAGTGCAGACCAGAAAAGCGGACACATTTTTTAATCACTTTCACATTTGTAATGCAAGTTAGAATTTGTACTTCAACAGACACACACACATTCAGACACACAACCATTAGGGCCACTCTGCGAATCCTGTGATGTTCTGTCTAGGTCATGCAAGTATTCTGAATTTTTGAAAATATTTCTGATTAATATGATGTCTGCCATCATTTAAAAAATAATACTAAACAAATTTAAGTTTACCTGAAGAGGCGAAGTATTATTTAGTGCCAAATATCACAGCAGCTTAAGAATGCATGGCATGCCTTTAGAAAATGACCATGGAGAATTCAGAATAGGGTATCTGGTTGCCTTACGCAAAATTCCCAGCACACTAGCATATGATGCTTAATGAATGCTGAGTTATAAGCTATACTCTAATTTAAGGATTTTCAGCAACCTTGTTCTTTAAATTTTCAATTTTAGGCATTGTATCTCACTTAAACCAATGGGAACAACAGCCAGGGGACCCAGCAAGAAGGCAGAGGACAGCATGGCACCACTGTCTGAGCACTTTGTGCTCAGAGGCACAAAGACAACAGAAGAATTTGTGTTGCTTTGTTGCTACTGCAGATGAAATGAGACACTGAAGTGACAGAATTTGGGTAAGTTTAAATTGTCAAATAAATTAATGTTGTTGCTCCAGAATGACAAGACACAGGGAAACAGTCCAAATCCATCATGCTTCTGGCTAAGCCTCAATGTGATAGAGAACTTGATTATAAACTGCCAAGAGACGAAACCTCTGTCATAGAACAGAACCGAAGACATTAGAGAGGGTGCAAAAACCAATATAAAAATCCTGATGTTCTTACAAACAGCCTACTTTTGGTTTTCTTGGTCTTTTATTAAACTTTTTTAAAATCAGCTCCACAGGATGATGGAATCATATAATTTCAGAGTGGAAGGTCCTTCTGACATCACTGAGGTTGAATCCCAAGATTCAGGATGGGTTAGGGGCTCCCTACCTGAAGACTATTGGCACACCAGCAAGTACTCTTCACTGAGGTCTCTCCACCCAAAACTATATGCTTTGCTATATCTCAAGGCTATTATAACCAGTCAGTGATTTACAGCGTTTAAATTGTTGCTTTATTAAGGCTAATGGGATAATATACCTAGAAGAGTTTTATGCATCCTGTTTGATTTATTGTTCCTTTATATGTTTGAAAAATGTAATCTACAGTTTCTGAGAACCAACCAGAAATCTCATTTTTCTTCCCAGGCAGTACTTTGTACAAGAGGAAGTCCTGAAGTATCAGGATGTCCATCTGAGAAATGCAGAAGGATTGCCCAGAATTAAGTGGAGTGAACAAACCACAGACTGTCTCTAAAAACATCCCATGAATAAAATTTGAAGGCCCAACAATCTAAAACTGCGTTAGGTCAACTTTAACTTTCACTTGTGAAATTTGTCATTTTTCACGCTTTTTAAAAAAGGTAAACACATAGAAGTTCTATGGTTGACCTGTTGTCACATTTTTTTAAAAATAGTAAGTTTCTCCTACTCCTAGGAAGTGTGTTCATTTCCCTGGAATAACTCCAACATTCCATTTAAATAGAACTTAATTTATAAAATTTCAAACTGTCTTTCCTTAATTACACAATAGACTTCTGTACCGAACTTCAGCCGTATCATTTTCAAACAAAAAGTAAACCAGATGTTTGGTACTTACATGCAAAATTGAGTTCTCATTGTAAAACCAAATTAAATTTAGAATGAACTCTGGAATGAAGCTAAGCCCCATTGAAAACAAAAACAAAACAAGTAAAGAAAAACAAACAAAAAACAAACACACAAAATAGATTTTATTTTGTGGCTTTTTATTCTTGGTCATTTATCTATTTTTCCTGAAAGCTAGGAAAACACACACCCTCCCCAGCTTCTATTTCTTATCAAAACTAGTATATTAATTTAGAATCTGCAAAAAAAAAAATAAACCTAAAATTTCATGTTAAACAGTTAAGAAAAAAATCAATGTTAGCTATGTACCATACATTGTCTTAAACCGTGTGTGTGTATAAATATGTATAAATTCTCTTAATTTTCATCTTACAGCATAGATAAGATTAAAAGCAACTTGGCAAGACTGTGCAGCTGCCAGGGATTCACAGCCAGTCAGGCCAATTCCAAAGTCATGTTCTTCACCACGAAGAAGTACCAAGGATCCCAAACTACATGGCTGTTCAAAACCACGATTAGGAAATAAAGGAAAGTCATTCCATCTGCTGGAGGGTGAAGTCAAAGGTCACCTTATTTGCTGGTTAATTTTCAAACTTCATATTCCACACTTCTTTAATGGAAAGCAATAATACAAAACATATTGTGGTTTGACACTCTAAAAAGAAGTCTGTCACACACACACACACACACACACACACACATATCACACATCAACAGTTCTTAAGATAATTGTTTCAATCAAGATCATAAATGACAACCAAAGCTCTCTCTCTCATCTAAGATCAAATTAAACATTAGGAGAAAAAAAAATCCAAAGTTTATCCCAAAATTACAAGGTACTCATTTTGCAGTATAAAATTTCAAATCCTGATCTCATCCAAGAATGCTCAGCCACAACGATAAGGAGGCAGGGGAAAGGCAAGTCAATTCAGCTTTAAATGCTACCATGGTGTATGAAAGTAGGGATGGTTAGAAAATGTGGTATCAAGGGGAATTAAAACTTCCTCCACTCAGTTTTTGAAATTCTCTAGTGCATGAGCTAAGTCACTTACCTGGTCTAAAGACAACTATTCCTTAATGGACAGCAGTTCATGATTGTGCAATACACTAGTCCTGTCTGTATCACACAGGTGTTCCCTTTTATTACTCTGGCTATTTACATCAATATTTAGTTAATCTCGAAGTCAAAGAAGAACAATTCTCTAGTAAATTTTTATCATCCAGAAATATGTGTGAATTTCCGTTCACTTACAGGACTGCGTCAAGACCAACTTTTGAAGTTGGCACCAGTCACACGTGGTTGTGCACACCTGTAATCCCAGAGGCTCGGGGGGCTGAGGCAGAAGGATTCCAATTTTGAGGCAAGTCTCAGCAACTTAGCCAGGCCCTAAGCAACTTAGTGAGATCCTGAGTCACAATAAGAAAGGGCTGGGGATAAGGCTCAGTGAATAAGTGACCCTGGGTTCGATTCCAGTACCAAAAATTTTAAAAGTAAAAGTTGACAGCAATGAGAACACATCTATCTACAATAGAACTTTCTGGTGGACCTCACTGAACCAAACTTGACCTTCTGTGCACTTTTATGCTAAGTAATGAGAGTAGAGAGAAGATTTATATTAGCATAAGATATAATTTTAAGATATCACTACCATTTGATTCTCCAAAAAGAAAAAGAAGATAATTTTATAGTTCCCACAAAGGGAATAAATTTTATAAGCCCAGTTCATCATTTTGACGTCAACAGGTGGAAAACCTTTTTTTTTTTTTTTTTTTTTATCATTTTAAAACAATGACTACTTATGAGAAAGCAACCATTTCTTAGAGTATTTAAAGGCAACAACAACAATGATGAAAATAATCCATGGCTCCAACTATGCCATAAAGCACTGATCCTGATCCCCATGTGGAATTATATATGTGTGAGAAATATATTTAAGGACAAATCAACTTACCCTGTGGCACATTTGCAAATATCTTTGTATACAACAAAAGAACTAGGTACACTGTTATTCTTACCACACCCTCAAAATCTATACTCTAATTGTATGCTTTAATCAAACCCCGTGGGAAAGGACACCAATCACTGAATCAAAAGAATTCTTCTATAAGCTTGCACATAAAGTTCAGAGAGAAGTCATTTACTAAATATGGACTTAACATCCCAAAATCAAGCACTCAGGCTGCAAAACCAGGGCACACACGCTGGTTTCCATGGCTGTGTTCACAACAAGCTGCACCATGGACCACTTTGCCAACAGCAGACCTGCAGGCAGGATTGCCCTATCATGATGAATGTGATTACATTTGGAATAATGTCTGGCTAAAGATTTCTAAACACCAGAACAAGTCTGAAACAGACTTTCCAGGTGTTCAAGAGGTTGAAACATTCACCCTGTGATACAATCTATTAGAAAGCAAATAGGGAAAAGAAATGAAAGTATTTCCAGAACTGAGTACTTGATTTTATGATAGCTTAAACATACAACCACAGTATTTTAATAAACTTCTATTCAAAACGTACTTTGAAGCTGTTCAGTCTTTCTTCTAAACATTAAAAGACTTCTACTTAAACGATGGGGAAATTTCTCAAAAATTAATTCTGATTACCAAGAATGAGAACACTCAATGGAAACTGGTCAATGTTACCATAACATTACATATAGAGAAAACATCATTGCTTATGTTCTATAACCTTTCAGGATTTCTAGAAAGCCCAAAGTGAATGTAGATCCTCAGAAATGGTGACACCGGACTGGGTCGGGTAGTGCATGGATGTAAGTCCAGTGACTTGGGAGGCTGACACTGGAGGATTGAAAGTTTGAGGCCAGCCTGTACAGCTCAGCAAGAGCCTATCTCAAAATAAAAATTAAAAAAGGGCTGAGGATGCACCTCAGTGGTAAGGTGCCTCTGGATTCAAGCCCTAATACCAAAAAGAAAAAAATTTTTAAATAATTAAAAAATAAAAGAAAGTGGGAAGTTGGAAGCCCCTACCAGTTTCCGGAGATGAGCCATAGCATCCAGATGTTCCTCAGGGAAAGCATCTGGATGCAGTGAAGAATCTGGTTCAAAACTGTGCTGGGTTTTCTGTAAGCTTAAAGACTGTGATCTTAAAGAATCACTGACTTCTGTTTTCCTTAAACTCCTCTCACACTCCCACTGGTGTGATTTCAGTTTGAATACAATTTGCCTTGAAGTACCAGGAGAACAGTTTTTGGGAAACTTTATGAAATCAAGGTCAATCACTTATGTGATTGATTACAAAAAAGATATATACTACTGGGCTGCGCTTGTAAGTGTGTGCGTTCTACATATGTAGATGTCTCCTGCTGTACTGAATTTTTAACCAATACCATTTCCATACAGAATCACAGAACAATGGAACAGGGTGATATTTTAGAAATAATCTGTTGCCTGTGCTTTAAGTTTGCAAATGCCTTTGTAGACAGGAATTTTTGGACCAATGCTCAGGTCACAGGAGACAACCAGATGATCAATAAATGCCTCATGAGCAAAGAAGCTGACCTGTGAATAACCACAGAAGTGACGATTGGCGTAATGGTCACAATGCTATGTCCCTATCAGAACTGGAGCAGTTCGACACTTCAACCTACCTCCAAATCCCTGCCAATCACAGTTTAAAAATGTCTACCAATGCTTTAAAATGGAGCACATCGTTTATACAGCAAAACTATGACACCTGAATCTGTTAACTCATAGCAGTGCTGAAAGTCCTCTTCAGTAAGCATTCAAACCCCAAGGAAATTTATTAGGCATCTGACAGGTTCATCTCCTTGACTGATAA
Source organism: Sciurus vulgaris (assembly GCF_902686455.1). NCBI lineage: Eukaryota > Metazoa > Chordata > Mammalia > Rodentia > Sciuridae > Sciurus > Sciurus vulgaris. The sequence continues at coordinate 172,032,638 of NC_136464.1, forward strand.
AGAACAGGAGAACTTGCTTCCACATACAGTCTAGTCTCATGAATTACAGCTTCCCAAGAAGCAGCATGTGGTCTGTGCCATCACATACTAGAAACTAAGTCTACTATAAATACACGATTATAAATTGTACTTTTGAAAAGTAATTAATTATAGGGAAGAGCTTAATCTAACATAAACACCACCTGTAAGACAAGGTTTGAATTCTGTTTCAATACTGGAAAGTTTTGTTGTTCTTTATGGGTGTGGCTTGGAGAGATGCAAATACACCCTTGGAAACTTCCTGGTTCTATTCCGCCAACAATATTTACTCATTGGCTGCAATACATCCAATCCTGGGATCCAGAGACTCAGCAATACCACAAGATGGTAGGGGGCACAGGCCAATGAAGTCACCAGCAGCACATACACACTTACCTGCATCATTATGTAGCTATATTTTTGATAACCTACTATCAAAACTTTGATCACAACAAAAATTTTAAACTTTATGTGAAACAAAATGTCACTGGTTCAAAGTTTTAAATACTCACAAATTTTTCCCAGTGTCTTTATGACAAAATAATGTTTATAATAAAGGGGACAAAGATGAAACAATAGAATATGAAAACTCCAGTTATAAATGAAAATTAGTGGGGAGGGTAAGAAAAGAATGGAGAAACTTTGGATTGTGTAGAGGGGAAAAAAGAGGGAAGAGACAGACATCATTACCCTACGTGCATGTATGATTACAGGAATGGTGTGAATCTACATCATGTACAACCACAGAAACAAAAAGATATACCCCATTTGTGTACAATGAATCAAAATGCTGTCTGTAGAAATAAAAATTTTAAAAAAAGAAAATTAAACTCCATCTGTGATGCCATTCGAGAGCTTCAAAGATAAATCTTCAAGGGGAAGCACTTACCCTTATAGTAAAACCATGGAATTTAAACCCAGCAAATCCCCACCAACTTACACATCCCATCCGAAAAATATGCTTGCTCCTATCACATTGTCAGTAATATACTTATCAAAACTAATACATGTTTAAGTTGGTCCAGAAATACTACTTCATTTTCTCTTGAAATGGTTACACGAAAGCAAAGAACAGCTTCATAAAGTTACCCTGGAGCATTTCTGAGTCACAAAGAGCAGAAATGTTAACTAAGGGTTGGGGGGAACCTTCAATATGACAAACCTAATCACTATCCATCACTCATCCCACAGTGTAATGCCCAGGTCCTGAGCCTCCACCACCAGACACAGGGACACCAAGGTCTGACCAGTCCTAAGTTAACTAACAGCCAAGATAATCAGGCACTAATCAAAGGAAGCTCAGAGCCAGAGTCAGGCAGCAACATCACAGCCACAGATATTAAACTGAAGTGAAGAACTTAAATAGATTATAAGAGGGCAGGGACCACCAGGTTAATACAAGACTCAGGCAGTGCATACCTACTACCTACATGATAATGTAACCAAAATTTTGAGAAACACTAAACTATAATTTTGTTAAGTACTACCAAAATTTGATAAAATAAAAAAATTTTAACTACATGAAATAAAAGGTCACTGTCTCAAAGTTGTAAATATTCAGGGTTTTTTCCCCCCAGACTCTTTATGGCAAAATAAATAATATTTGTAATAAAGGGGGTGGGGATGAAATCAAAGTCAGCATGCATCATTTAATATATATTCTATGAACTATTAGAAAATAATAAAACAATAAAGCAAAATGTGATCCTTAAAATTTCCTCAAAGATTACATGACTACCACCTTGAAGGAGATGCCAATTTCCTAACTCTTACCTTTTTAACATTTTATCCAACAACCATAAACCCAGTACTTCCTGTTACTAAGTTGCCCGAATTTCCATGTACGATTTATTATGGAGAAGAAACATGAATAAAGAGCAATCAGAACATTCTAGAAGATTTAAAACATAACACAAAAACAGTACAATATTTACCAGCTGCAGATAAGTGTAATAATAATCACATTTATAAAGATTATTGACAAAATAACAATAGCAATCAAATACATGTAACTATGTAACTATTTAAACTTGTAACAAAGGCTTTTATCATACTATTAGCAGTAAATGAGCAACTCCCATAAAATATCACTTAATATCACCCCTGATAAGAGTTTAAGTACATACAACCATTGTTATGTGAAAAAACATTATTTTTAATGTGTGACAACTAGACAGGATTTAATTACCACACCTACTTCAAACCATTAGCTGTTTCATTCAAACCTGAAAAAATAATATTTATGTGGCTATTGAGCACCATTATGATTGATGCAATCTTTTGTGTAGCTCCCTTTATAGTCACTTGCATTTGTTATTATTAACAAGGAAAAATGAAAGGGGAAATGTGTGTTTTTGTTCTGCCACAAAGCTTTTCTGATGATGACTAACTTCTTCCTTTGAACAGAAAGAGGCTCTTAAACTAACTAATGTACATATAAATATGCACTTTACAAAGAGCGCCAAGCGAGGGAGGGGGAGAGAAGGGCTCCAGCCAGAATAAAAGCAGCTAGGCAAGATGAGCACATGCAGGCGGTCAGGACAGTTGTTCTTATTCTCAGTTTCTTGCAACTCATCTGCTCTCAAGGAAGAAACACACACACACACACACACACACATACACACACACAGTTTCTTTTAACCATATCCACAACAGATCTCACTTGAAAGGAAACACGGCGAGTGATTTGGCATGAATGGGCATATTACCAATTTTCCAGCATCACTGCTGAATATTTATGTCGTGACGAATGACGACACTGGAGAGTTTCTAACATGAAGCCCTGCCTTGTACATCGTCTGGATGATGCTGTGTCAAAACAACACCTACCATAAATCAGAGGTTTAAGACCAGTATTTCTTGTTTAAACACGCTACCTGCTCCGCAGCAGCGCTTGTGTGAACAGGCACAGATTAACGCATGCTAAGCACTGCCATTTTCCCTCCGAACTTATAGAGCTATAATTTAACAGGCCTGTTATTGTCAGAGTAATTTTGACAGTGCTGAAATATTATACGTGTTAAAATATGCATTTAGCACTAACTCCAGTGGTCATTTGAACTGAATAAACAGACAGACAGGCATCCCTGCAATTATGCTCCTTCCCTATTGATGACTCTTTTCTGTCCTCCTGGCAAGGAAGCGCTACATTGACAATTGATTTTATAAGCAGTACAGAAAGACGGTCTTTCTGATAGAACAAGAAGCTCACCCTGTTGCTTTGGTTCACTCTTCACTTCTCCACCAGCTGTCCAGCAGCCTGCAGTTGGATGTGAGGGGTCCCCTTCCAGGTTGAGGAAACAATTCCCCTGACTTCTGCCCTCCTGCTCCAGCCCCTCCAAAACACACATCCTAATTTAGGACATATGATGTTTGTAAAGTTGTCTATGGAGACTCACTTCCCAGCTGACTGAGCTGGGAATCTTAATCATGGACGCAACTCTAGATTTTTGATAGGGAGGATACAAGAAGGTCTTCAAATCTAGGGTACCGTTCGTGCTCCACACCTCAGTGACCACAAGCAACTTCCACCAGAAGAATAAAAGAGCAGCAGACATGTCAGCATGTTTCTTTTTCTAAGGCTTTAGTTTTAACTTCATCCGTTTAAAAAAAAAATGAGAAAATTTTGTTTTGTTTTGTTTTCACCCTGTAAAATGCATAAGGGAGCACACACACACAGCACTGCAGAAAAATCCGTGTCTGACAAACACACGGGCCGCAATTCAGGACTAACTTTGTACTTCCCTGGGAGAATAAACGAACACAGACAGACATCAGTGACTCGGTTTCCTAAAGCCAAAATAATAAATTGAAAGCAAATAAATATTTATCTGGAATCTCAGATAAATATTCAATGCACTCAGCCACACCTTATGTCACCATAATTAGGAAAGGGAAGAAAGGACGCCTAGGCACTCATCTGCTCTCCAAAATGAAGTTCAGAGGCCTGAGAGAAGGAAATGTCTCGCATAACTCTGAGGAAACTCAAGAAACTGTGACATTCTCCCTAAATTTATGTTTCGGAAGGAGAAAGAAGCAGGTTGAACGAGCAACCAGAATCTACCCTTTAGGAATTAAAATATACCCAGATGAGAAGTCACCGGCTGCCTAGTCCAATTTCTAGTCCAGAGAGTGTTAACTGGGAAATCTGCATCCTTCGTTTGAAAGGTTAGGTATTCCTAAATAATGTTGGGAATATTTCTTTAATGCAGTTTAATGCTCCAAATATAATAAAAACAATGCTTTTTAAAATTCCCTATCAACACCTATCAAGTTACCAAAGACCTAAGCTATAAAAACGGAATTTCCAAGATAGCTATAAAATCAGACTGCGTTTTGCCATGTCTGCTCTGACAAACTATCTCTGAAATCCTGCAGATCATGCTGCCCTCTTGTGCCGGATGCCAAAAGCAGCACAGATTCTGCCCAGGGTGGAAAGCTTGATTTACCTTTAAAAGAGAATTGGCTCTTGATTTCGGAATGACTTACTGTTGACCTGAGATTTGGGTGACCCAGTTAGTAAGATCTGATGGAACTGAAAAGGGGCTAAGATGGAAGACAAATTTTGAGAAGGAAGTGGCAGAGGTGGCAGATGACATCTGCAAATGCACTATTCAACTCAAGTCACCATCAAAAGGCGGGAGGAAGCCTGGGCAGAGCAGAATGTGAGGGTCTTTAACAGACATGACACCATTATCAAGATACATCCAGGAGGAGAGGATAAAAATCAGGATAAGCGAGAAGGAGGACAAGAAACAGAAGAGGAGGGAAAAAATCTGGCTCTGGTCATTCAAAGGTCATATACTGCTTTGGTTCAAATTTTACCCCAATGGCTTAAGATTAATCGGGTATGAAAGATGAGTAGACATAAGGAATCACATTATACAAACAAATTAGGTCCTCCTGATAATTCTTTATGCACCCATGCATGGGTAAAAAAAAAGAGAGGAACCTAAAGTCTTGTGACCTGGAGAGGGGTGACCAGGTTGGTAGCTGACTATCTGGAATGGGAAGTGGAGTCAGCACATCATGACCGAAAAGAAACACGTATGTCCAGGTTTGCCTGGCTCTTCTCTGTAACCCCAAATAGGTGAACTTCAGGTGTCAGTATTTCTAGCAGCCTCCATGAAGGTCTGGATGGTAAGTATAAAGCGTTCCCTGCTGATTAGCAACAGGGATGAAGCGTGCTGACAGAAATAGCACACCTGGGCTGCAGTGCTCATGAACAAACGGAGAAGACACTTGCACCAGCCAGAGCAGGGTCACTGAGTGGGAACTGCAGAGGAGGGTGGAAGGGAACTCTGGTCAGACCTCGGGCCCAAGCTGGGCTGTGACCACTCCAGGTAGTTCCCAGCAGGAGGCAGACCCACTGAACTTGACCTGCCCCACTCTTCATACTGTCTAGGTTACTGGACACTACCTGCTGGCAAAAGTCCTTCCTGTCTGAGCTCATAGGAAACTCATATTGAGCATGCTCCAAAGAACTAAATATCAAGTCGAAAAAAGGTATGCTTCCTCACCTGCCAGCACTTCTTATAAAACATACTCTGTTAATTCAGGAGGCATGGCATTATGGGTGGGTTAGCGGGGAGTGGGGGGGCCGTACACTTAGCATGTATATTGAAAAAGAGGGCAAGCCTGCCTTGCTACATTAGAGAGCAATTCTTCTAGTAGATGTTAGATGAGCATTACAGTTCATAAATAAGCAACGTGAACTGTGGGCCATAATTGATAGTTGTGGTATATCTTTCACCATTGTAAAAAGTACCAAAATTTTATCTAAATGAAAATTTAAATCTTAATGAGTCTTTAAGTTTATATTTTTGTTTTAAATCTACCTCTTGAAAAGTAAATGATATATGACTTCCAAACATTTTGGGCAAATCAGGCCTATCTTCATAGTATTTATCTGGGCTCTTATTTCACTAAAGGGATGAAGTCCTGCTAAAAGGTATGGGGAGAGAAGATGAAGGCCTGTGAGCTGCTGTAAGATTAGTGACCTCCAAGGATTTAGACGGGGCCCCAAAACCCTGATTAAGAATTAAATCATCATGAGGAGAAGCTATGGGTCTTGAACCCGAAGGGCCCGCTTAAATGAGCAGTCAGGTGCAGGCGGAGGCCCATGAAACCAAAGGCAGTGCCCCTGAAGGCTTTGTGTCAGTAGTTTTCAAGTTACTTGGAGAGTGGAGCAACCTTACAGCCCTGACGATGGTACAGAAGCCGCCAGTCACTTTCCAATTACAGTCACAACCGCACCGTTATTTGTGTGGTCTCTGCAGTTCACAATTCTTTGCACTTCACACAGCACCTGGATTAAACAATAGTTTCTAAATAAATCTACACAAGATACTTTCCAAAACAGTCTTATTTCATCCATACAACAATGGCACAAAACAGAAAGAGGAGGAGTTGGAATCTCCAGCCCACAGGAAAGGAACTTGAAGTTCAGGACACTGTCACTGTTGCTAACATTCACTGGCCATGGATCATGGGGCTAGGTTTGGCTTCAAGCACAGGTGACGAATTATCCTGCTTAATTCTCACAGCATCTCAATAAGGTTGGCATGAATATTATCCCCATTTCACAGACAGGAACACTGAGACGCAAAGAAATTAAGTAACTAGTTGGTGAGTATTAATATAACTACACTCAGTTATTGTGATTAGTAACTAGAGCCACAACTGAACCCGGACAGGTGGCTCCCAGGTCCACACCTTCACCCACTACACCCTACTTTGAGATTTTCTGTGCAATGGGAACTACGTGCTTTGGTCTTAGTCACACAGCTAATCAAGGGCCATGCCAAAGCTTCTCCTGTGCTCCCTCCAGACCTCCTCCCTGTCAACCGTCACCTGCATAAATAAAGTCAATCTGGGCCTTGCCACAAGTGCGCTCAACTGGCCAGCGTGGGGATACACGACCATGACTAACCCAGGAACCTGGGTTGAGGAGGCTACTTCAGAAGCAAGGCACCCGGGTGGGGGGTCACAGGGTCACAGGACAGAGACATTCACCACTTGGGAACTATCAGGTACACTCATGTGGAAAAACTAACTACTGAGGATCTCCACAGCAAGTACCACAAACCCCCATGATGCAACCAAAGTGATTTCAAAAAAACCACAAAGAGTCACAGGTGACGGCAACAGAGCATCAACAAAGGAAAGGAAAGGTCTGGGTTTTTTTTTTAAAAAACATACAGAATTAAAAGCTTTGAGGGATGTTTACATTTTAACAATCCTAGATTGTTTTGTTTTTATTTTGGTGCCAGGGACCAATCCCAGGGGCACCACTGAGCCACATCCCCAGCCCTTTTTTATTTTTATTTTGAGACAGGGTCTCACCACGTTGCTTAAGGTCTGGCTGAGGCTGGCTTTGAACTGGCGATCCTCCTGCCTCAGCCTCCGAAGCTGCTGGGATTACCGGGGTGTCACACCTGGCAATCTTGGATTTTAGTTAACTCTTTACTACTATTTTGGGTAAACCTCATCATCAGGGCCTGCAGAGCTCAGTGGCTCCAGAAATGGACAAGCCTCCTGAGGAAAAGGTTAGCACGCAGCCTTGCGTTCAGAGCGTTCCTCCAGAGACAACTCTTCCCCAAGGGGGCTGAGGCCAAGGTTGTGTCCACAGCCAATGTTTTAACAACTGTCTGACTCATTTAAACACATTTGCATGGAATGCAGGGTACTTAAATGCCTCAGACAAATGGATTTCTAAAATGTTCTGCAAAGTAAACATTCATTCGTTGTTCCACACACATACAACTTCAAATAAAAGACTGTATGCTCCGGATATTATTTTCTGTGGTGGGAGAAAAATATCAGTGAGGCTTTTGGTAGAAAACGAATCAACAGGCACAGTGATTTTCTCCCAGCATTGATTCCACTTTCAAAGACTGAAATGTCACCAGATCCTCAATGTGTTAACAGGACATATTTACTGAGAAATGCAGTGTCTGACTTACCTATTGGATTTCTATCAAAGAACAATACCGGGGCTTTCAGGATTGACTCAAACATTTTGTTGTGCAAAGTTTGTGAAGAATTCACAAGAACGTAGAATACCAACAGAGATCTCGCTATGCCGAAAAGGACCGTGGATACGGTTAAACCTGAAATAAAGAAACATCACTCAGAGAACACATGATCCTTGCCTTTCCTTCCACAAAGCTAAAGCGGATCAGGTGGTCTTTAAGGACAGTACTAAATATATTCCAAAAAGCATCTGGACTTTACAAAAATATAACGTAATTACAAGATGCAGTGACAAAGAAAAATTAAAGTGGTTCATTCTCCTCTTATTGAAAGGAAACTACGTGGGGGGGAAAAAAGGGTGCGAACTATAATTTCATTCCAGGTTTTTCTAATTCAAATAACAAGTTCTATTGGAAATTCAGAATTAAGAAAAATAATCTTAAAAACCTTGCCTTCTCCATATCCCAATTCTTACTACCTATAACACATCCTATAGTCTAATGTTATGGTATGTTATGATACCAACACATGATACTAACAAGGAACAGGAGAAATGATTTACCTTTTCCTTGTAGAAAATGCCCAAGTAGCTTTAAAGAATTTGAAAATACCACATTAAGTTGCACATGGAAAAACTCTTAAATAACTGAATTTCAAGAAAATAGAAATTACATTTTTAACAAAAGATAATTAATCTAAATAAGCAGCTAATCTGTTTCGTATGAATACAAAATATCTGTGAATGATCATTAACAGTAAGACATGCATGAGGATCCAGTACGCCTGTTGACACGTAAAAAGTTTTCCTATTATCCCCCCCCCCCCCCCCCCCCCCCCCCCCCCCCCTTTTTTTTTTTTTTGCCCTGCTGGGGTTCAAACCCAGGGTCTCAGGAATACTAGGTAAACACCTTCCCCCAGAGCAGCAAGCCCTATCCCCCACTTAATGCACAATGTTACATACAGTGACGATAACTTCTGTAATAAATATTTTCCCTTCTAACGACACCTCATGTTATTAGCTGTGCAAATGTCCAAACTTCATCAACAGGCATTTATTTGCCTTTGCCGCCCGCCCCCAATCCTACTTGAATAAATAATAGAACCAGTCTCCTCTCTCCTCTAGGTCTCCCATCCCCCACCAATTCAGATGGTAAGTAGCTGATGGCTTTAGATTTCTTAGCAAGAGATCAACAAAATGAGTACCAAGTTTCAGTGAGTAGCTTCTTACAGAGATAACTCACTCTATCTCTGAGGAAAGCTTGTACGAGCGTTTTCTGTGGAAATATTTAAAATTTTAGATGAGGATTTCCTTTAAAAAGCATGCAATGCTACATATATTCTAGGCACTCTTGTGAAAACAACGCAAGTCGTTAATATTAGTCTGGCAAGCCAAATGTTAAATTAATCACACAGTTGGGGACGCGATAACATTGTGATCACGAGGTAAGAAAGAGAAGGAGCCCTAATTCCCAGACACTGGGTCTCTCCCTGCTTAGCTTCCCTCTTAAGTAATTAGTGAAGCCCGAGAGATGAGCAGTACACTGGAGGAAGCTTTGCATACCTGTGAGGGAATAATGCTTTTATTTGGGGGGCCTTGCTGCCAGAGGATTTCATCCAAGTTCAATAAAAGCCAGGGTTTATTCAGACAGAATTGGAACAATCCGAACCACAGGGTGGGGATCCGTTTCTAATCCCCTTGCCCATCCATATAATGATATAAGATTTAGCTAAAGCAACCTATTAGAATAGACAATAGCCACATATTTCCAGTGGCTGATTTTCTGAATGCTCAATCCTAGTTTAACTTTCAAAATCCAGTACAGAGCAAATTAAGAGTCTTCATTCAACCTCTTTCTTCTAGTAGATTTTAAAAATAATTATTCTAATTAATTCACAGAGTAAATGCGACTCAGACTCCTAATCTGTTAAGACATTACTGAATTACTCCTAGAAGCCCTAGTTCCCCACACTGGCTCATTGTAAGCATCTCAGCTCTCATATAATAGACCAAATGATTAAACTTTACCTGCATAAATTCCTAAGTACCAGTTAAGATCTAGTTTCTGGGTTCCATTTCCTTCCCTATTGACAGTGATATTCAGCATACTTTGTTCATTTGCCCTATGGAACAGGAAGAAAAAGAAATATTAAGCTATAGATAGAAATTAAACACCAAAAAAATGGATCTCAATATGGATGAAATATTTTATGCTAGAAAATGATTCCTGTCTCACACAGAGCTTTGTATAACCATCTTATAAAACTCAATTCGAATCGTGACTTTTAGTTCTCAACATGCTGCTGACAATGAGACGTGGGTAGAGACCCTTCTGGTCACACTCCACCAGCAAGAACACTAATGTTTTCTTCAGGGAACTGTGCGAGGATGAGGAGAGAAGGCTCAACAAAGTCCACCTTTTTCCCTGAACTCTGGAGAAGTGAGGCTTGGTACTGATTTTATAGCCCTTCACGTTCAACCAGAAACAACTCACCAGTAGGAAAGCCACCAGTCCTGAAGGACATAAAAAACCTGGAGGAGGAGAAAAAATTCCAGCATTGGCATGACTTACCAATTTGAAACTCTAAACCCCCACAATGCATAATCAAAAGGAAGGTTCCAGAGGACCAAGATGGTTCTTCTGGTTCAGGTCTGTGCCAAGCCCTATTTCCCAGACAAGAGCAGGTCAAGCCAATGCACATGACATCCTTCAGTCTTTAGAAGATACCCTTTTCCTCTAGAATCTCTTTGTAGTGGACACATAACCCCAGCTAGCACCACTCCCGTTGGTCCCACAGGCAGCACTTTCTTGAAAACCCCACGTGAACCGCAAGGGGCAGCACGCACAGCCGGGGTATGCGACGATCACCCTGAGGGCCCAAACAACTGTCATTAAGTACCTGAGCTGCCATGTTCAGCAGAATGAGGAAGATGATGATAAACCAGGATGCCCCGGCTGTGAAGTAATTCTTGTAGACCTTAAAGCCAACTTTTCCTTCAGAACGGCTTTCCTCTGGTTGCGCTGCCTGTGCGTTCTCTACCTATGAAGGAAAAAAAGCGGTTAAGAGACAAAGTAGTGCACAAGCTAGCACACCAGAAAGTTTCAGAAGTTGCCAGTGCCCCCTGCTGGCAAAGGGGTGGGAAAATAGGCACATGCAGCTGTAGAGTCCAAAATGGTACCTCTTCCATAGAGAAGGGTGTGCAAATAGCTAACTGATGTGTAAAGGCATTTGACCTAGATCGACTCATCCCATCTCTAGAAGTCTCTCAGAAATAAGAGAATGGTGTGGCTTTGCTTGAAGCATAACATGATTTTTAGCACATGACTGACATACCAAAGTTCAAGTGTAAATGCTGAAGCTTATACCAAAATCAAAAGATAACAACGCAGAAATGATGTGTCACTCTAGGTTATGTGTGTCAATCAACAATGGAAGTAGCCTTGGGTTCAATCCCCAGCACCACCACCCACAACAAATAAAACAAAGCAGAGGCTTAAAATGTTAGCCAAATACAGTAACTGAGTTCTAAGAGTTGGGGCATTGAAAGTTTGGATAGAAGGAATAGCATGTTATCTCAAGCTGCTTGTCAGAATCATTCAGGCTCACAGATTTGGCCCATGGGGGTTTAGCTAACAAAGAATATCTAATTGGACCTTTGCAACCATGGGTGCCACAACCACAGACTGAAAATGCCCAGGGGAAAAACAATGTACCTCTGTTGAATGTGTACATACTTCTCCTTGTTGTTATTTCCTAAGCAATAAACCATAACAACTACGGACACAGCATCAATACTGTATTAGGTATTATGAGGAATCTAGATGAGATTTAAAGTATTCAGGAGGATGTACATAAGTTATATGCAAATACTGTGCCATTTTATATAAGTGAGTTGGACATCCTCAGATTCTGGTATCCTCAGGGGTCCCAGAACCAATCCCTTCCCAATACAAAAGGGTTAACTATTTTTAAGGGAGCTTTATGAATTCTGCCTGAAGGACTTCAAAATACATTATAGATTCACATGAGCTGAGGACATACTTGGCTCTATGCCGACCACTGGGCATTCAAAGATGACTAAGACATGGCTTAAAGATATATGAAAAAAAAAATGTTCAACATCTCTAGTAATAAGAGAAATGCAAATCAAAACTACCCTAAGATTCCATCTCACCCAAAGTAGAATGGCAATTATCAAGAACACAAGCAACAATAGATGTTGGCGAGGATGTGGGGAAAAAGGTACACTCATACATTGCTGGTGGGGTTGCAAATTAGTGCAGCCACTCTGGAAAGCAGTATGGAGATTCCTTAGAAAGCTTGGAATGGAACCACCATTTGACCCAGCTATCCCACTCCTCGGCCTATACCCAAAGGACTTAAAATCAGCATACTACAGAGATACAGCCACATCAATGTTCATAGCTGCTCAATTCACAATAGCCAGATTGTGGAACCAACCTAGATGTTCTTCGAATGGATAAAGAAACTGTGTATATATATATACACACACACACACACACACACACAATGGAATATTACTCCGCCATAAAGAATGATAAAATTATGGCATTTGCAGGCAAATGGATGAAATTAGAGAATATCATGCTAAGTGAGATACGCCAATCTCAAAAAAACAAAGGAAAATGATCTCACTGATAAGCAGATGATGACACATAATGGGGGGTGGGAGGGGTTAGTGTTAGTGTTAGGGTTAGGATTAAGGTTAGGGTTAGGGAGGGAGGCAAGAATGGAGAAGGAAGGACTGTATAGAGGGAAAAGAGGGGTGGGAGGGGTAGGGGGGAAGGGAAAAAATAACAGAATGAATCAAACAACATCACCCTATGTAAATTTATGATTGCACAGCTGGTATGCCTTTGCTCCATGTACAGAGAAACAACATGTATCCCATTTGTTTACAATAAAAAAAAAAAAAAAAAAAAAAAGAATATAAAGCAGACAGGAACTAACTCTAAAGGGTCTATCATGTGCTGGGAATTCTTAGGTGTTTATACAAACTACTTCTGGCCTAACATGAACCATGGGAAAGCAGGGTAAAAGAATCCCATCAACTATCTGCAGTGTCAGAACTTCACAAAAAATAGGAAAAGTAATTGATTTAACACAGGCCACAGCAGAACTCAGCCTAAGGTGTTCTTTAAATTAAGCCTCTGGATGCAAAAGGGGAGCTAGGAGCCACCAGAGCAAGTAGGGATGACCTATAATAAAGTCAAGAATTCTGACATCAATGCCAGTCACATATCCCTTGGGAATGTCTAGCTGTATATCCACTACTGGTATCTAGGAGGTTCTCCAGCCCACACCCAAAAGACAGTCCCAACCAGGTTTGCTCTCCTTTGATCTGTTTTAATTCTACCAACTCTGCTGAATAAGGCCTTGGAACCACAGAATTTACCCTGGTACAAATGAAGATGCCATGAGCAGAGTAGACCAAAGACTCATGAGGCCCCTAAGAGCAACAAAACCAGGAAACATTGTAAGGTGAGCTGAACTCACATCTAGGCGCTCTGCAACACCATCGTTCAAAGACAGTTTAGAAGATTGCTGAGACCAAACTGAAGACTCAGAGAAGGTACGATTCCTCAGCGTAGGAGTCTCTGGAATTGGAGACTGTTCGGCTTCCTCATTTTCCTTCTTTAAAAGAGACCCAAAGTCGACTCCGGATTTCAGAAATTCAGTGTAAGTTCCCTTCTGCACCATTTTGCCCTAAAAAAAATAATTTCACAGAAATACATTTGCATGGGCTAATATTAATCTAATCCAAATGAATACTGATCGAAGATTAACTGGTCTTAAACTAGGATTGTCCTGAGGTCTGAAATCCAGGTTTGACAAATCTGGTATAACTTATTTCAACACATACCTAAGAATTCTGTTTTCTGCTAAGTCCTATGTTAGGTGCTGGGGGATATGTATATATATCTATATCTATATGTAGATATAGACATGTATCTCTATATCTATATGTACATATAGATATATAAATATATCTATATGTAGATATAGATATGCAGTGTGATTGTACATTAAGAATAGAGGTCATTGACATAAATACTACATTTAAGCAAGCAAAAAGTATACAGGGGGAGGGGAGTAATCAGTATAGTATTTTAAGAGTACATGGAAAATGGGATAAGCCTCGTGTAGAACAGAGTAACTAGGGAAAGAGATTCTAGAAAAGACACCTGATTGACAAGGAGGCAGACATGGGCATATGTGTACAGGCAGAAATCGCTCAACAAGTCGCAGATGGCCACCTGCTCCTGCTGGGACAAGATGTATAAACTAGCCCTGGACGCAGACCCTATGAACTGCATCCTCATGGTCTTAACTCTAAAACTGCCCCCAAATGAAAGAAAATCCCAACTGAAAATTCAAGGTGCATGTGACACTTCATCTCACATCTCCCCCTTACAAACTCAGAGAAAGTAATGTACAAGGATTTTCACTGCCTTTTCACTCCATGAAATGAGACTGATTTGATTTACTCAAAGAGCCACAAATAAAATATTAGACAAAATCCTGGGATACAAAACAAATCGAAGGTGAACAGAGCCCTGGATTTAAGGTTGGTCAGGTGGGACAAGGTGGCCAGGAGTCCACCTGCTACTTCAGTCCTTAGATACCACCCAGGTTGTCCACTAAGGAAAATCCCATAGCACCTTTGGGTTGTTTGTACAGGTAGATAACAGGAGAATAAAAAAATTATTCCTGATACTGTGTCTTGTTCCACTTAGGAAGTAAGATTCACAAGCTTGTTTAATGAAATGACCCCTTCTTACTCAGTATCAATGAGACACAAGGAGCCTATGACTGGTATGGAGAGGACAATTTTCCTGAGAAGTCTGGTACTGAGACTTCAGAGGCCAAACGGGCAGCCATTCCCTTTGCTATTAGAGAGGGGCCAGAAAAACAGCCAGGATGGACCCCAATCCATCCAAGGTACCCTACAGTGGACAATGGTTATTTGGGGGGGGGGGGGTACTAGAACTGGAAGGTGTCCTCAAAATAAGCAGGAAGCAGGACCCCAAAAGCAGTCCCCTTCTGGGGACTGGTAACAAGGCTAATCTAACCCCTACTGACTGTGCGCTCATCATATTACTGACATTTGGGTTTTACCATACCAGTTTCAACCCGGTGCACATAAAATTAATTGTTTTCAAGTTTGAGGAATTCAAGCTCTCTATTCCTAGAGGAAGAGGAAAGAACTGCCACACTGTTTCTGACATGGTGGCTACTTTGTGTTTTTATAATCCTCCTGGGGGTGAGAGATTCATTTGACAGAGCTTTGATTGACAGGTTCCTCAGTGTGCTTTATTGGGCACATTGAATATCCAGGAAGCAAAGATTTTTGCAAGAACTCTACCATCATTATATATACTGTTCACTGCACTAATGTGAAATTTCTCTCTGAGAATGGTACACACAGATATTGTGAACTATGGCTAATAGTCGCTGTGTGTCATTTCTATATTTTACCAAGAAATTGTGGGAGGGTGCCATGGTTCACATGTGGTTTAATAGTGTTTCCCAATGGTCTACGGTGTTTGAGAACTTGCTCCCCAGAATAGTATTCTTGGGAAGCCCTTAGGTCCTGGAGGTATGCCCTCAGAAGGAACTGTGGGTACCTCAGTCTCTGACTTTCTATTTGGCCATGTAAGCTCTTCCCCACACACACCTCCTCTGTGATGTGACTACAACTTTGTCAGAAGTGAGCCAACACCTGCCCTATCACGTCAAAAATTGTGTACTAAATAACCTTTTGCTCTTTACAAATTAGCTTCCTCAGCTGTTTTGTTGTAGTAATACAAAGCTGTCTAATACAGAGAGGAAATATGAAAACATGTGAAGGGTACTACAGGGACTGTTTATGACCTACAGTGAGGAATGACCAATGGCCTGCTACAAATGACAAGGATTAAAGGATGCTGAGGCATAAAGCAAGGGTGAGGAGGGATGCATCCCAAAATTTGAAAATTCTAACTTCCACCTCCCCAACCACACTTACTACCATGGGTTGGATGGTGACCCCCTGAAAAGGCAGGTTCAAGTCCTAAACTCTGGTTATCTATGAATGTGACCTTATTTGGAAATTAGATCTTTGCAGGTATAATCAGGTTAAAATGAGGTCATCCTAGAGTAGGGTGAGTCCTAGGTCCAACATGACAGATGTCCTCAGAGGAAACCCAGACAGACACAAAGCATGCCTCGTGACAAGAGAGGCAGAGACTGAAGTGCCCCAGCTCCAAGCCAACGAGTGCTAAGGACCATCAGCAAATGACCCAAAGGTAGAAGAGGCAGGAAGGGTTCTCTCCCCAAGAGCCTTCAGACCGAGCATGGCCCTACCAATACCTGGACTTCAGACTCACAGGATCCAGAACAGAGACCATAATTTCCTGCTATTTTAAACCATCAGTTGGTATTACTTGTGCGGAAAGCCCTAGCAAACTGATCCACTTTTGAACTACAAAGACTTCTAACTGCTTCTGCTATAGCCCCTCCAGCACCAAGAGGGTTCTTTAAAAAAATTTTAAAAATCACAGATCAGACCACATCCTTCCCCTGCTCTGAACCACACAATAGCTCCCATCCCAATTCCAGGTCCACGCCCCAGAGCTCTGGGCCATGTCCTGTAGCACCAGGCCTCCCTGGTGCCAGATGACCTCCTTCTTCAGGACCAAGCTGAAGGGCCCCCTCCCTCAGATGCTACTCCCTCAGCAGCTATAGCACTCAGGTCCCCACAAGGCAACCCCCAGCCCTCTATCTTGACCACCGTATCATCCCCAGGAAGAATGGAAGTTCCACCATGGCCGGGATTTTGTCTTACACATCACCATGCAAGCTCCACACAAATCAGACACTTGGAAGCACCTGTGCAGTGAGACTGGCAAGTGGCTGTACCAGGAAGGTGGGAGCTCAGCTTTCCACCTGTTCGCTTGTTATTAACACATGGTGCTCTTTAGGAACACGGTGGGTAACAAGCAAATGGGTGCACAGGTGTCATAATATCTGTAACTTCCAAATAATCTCTTCTACTTAAGTCATGGAAAAGGAAACAAAGCTTCTAATTATCTACCTATTATTCTTATTACCATTAACCATTTCACTAGAACAGTTGTAATTTGATAAGTGCAAGGCAGCAATTTTATATACTTTAGGATTTGATTTTAAATGCAATAGTGAAATTTCTACAAAGTCTTTGAATTTATCCTCAAAGATGTGAATCTGAGCTCTAGGAAAGAGACTTGAAATTGAGGAAAAAGTGGGAGTTTCCCATAAAGCCCAAGGAGGGTGACACCTCTATCTACACACCCGAGTAGTTCAGGTCTCTAGAAACTACTTACATCTTTCAATATCAGAATATGGCTTGCGGCTTTTAGGTACTGCAACTGATGAGTCACTAAAATTGTGATCTTCTCATGCAAGGTTTGACAAATGCACCTATGAATGTAAAAGATACAATATGAAAAAATGCACTGGGGGCACTCCAAATGGAAAAAAAAAAGATCATTCCAAGCCAAAATGAGACAAAGACAACAGAGCAGTCGAAGATGCTTAGCTTAAGTACAGATGTCAATATGGATTACATACAAATGCAAATACAAACTGATGAAGCCACCTAGGTACTCAAACTCAGTAGCAGCAAATCAGAGCTTAATGTGCTAAGAAATTCTAAATGGCTGTTAATTTTTTTTCTAAAACTCAATTTAACTGTTAACACGTTTCATGTTAAAATAATTGAACAACACAGAGGTTCCAAAAACCTGACTTAACTAAAACACTAATTATTGCATTTTTATGTAGAAATGAGGAAGACACAGGCTGATGTCATATAAATATGTGGCTCTTCTCCTTAGACTATTTCCTAGGTGATGATTTATGACATTAACCAAAACAGGAAAGGTCCTAGATTTTCAGTAAGCTTTGTAAGAGTGCATGCTCTAGACCCTGGATAGAAAAATGACTGGAACTGAGGCCACCATCAGTCCCCACAACACTCCCAGTCCCATCCCAGGAGCCAATTTTCTTCTGTTAGGACTGAATACAAAAATGAAAGAACAAAATTCCAATGATCTAAATCATAGTGGAAATCATCCAATGGTTCAAATAACCCTAAAAAGTGCCCCTACATTTAATTACAGACCCTGGAAACCCAGTCCCAGTCCCCAGCTTCAGGTAGGCAGGATGAGGCCCAGGGACCATGGCAGGACTGCTGGCAGACACTGTGGGTTCCCAGTCCTTATGCAGAGCAAATGTCAGGCATGGGGCTACAATACCACATGCTAGAGATCACAGAATCCAAGCCCCTCAGAGTGCTGCTCCCTCTTACCAGCCTCACAATGCTGGGCGAGTCCCTAACCCTCTAGGAACCTCACTTTCTTCCTATCTCAAAACAAGGCTGATGTCAACTCAAAGTCATGTTCTGAGAAATTAAAACACCAATCCCTGAAAAAAGCCTGGAATATAACTGATGCTCAGTAAATGTTATCTCCATCCTGGACCCTTCCTCCAATCCACCAGCTCTGGGCTTTTGATTCAGGATTGGCAAGTCATAAATAGAAGATGCTTTTGGAACCGGGCCAATGATCAAAACCAAGACTTCAACTTGTGCAGATGAAAATTATCACTTCATTCTTTCGAGTGTCTTACTTTGGCTTATTTCAGACCTGAGTTTCTCCACCGACTAAACCTCTCTTTGGGTAAAATACTCAAGCTTTCCATGGAACTGTTTCTCCTTAACTCAAAATTACCTGCCAATGATCCCTGTATATAAATATCTGCAGGGAGATGTTATCGATCAAATACGATGTGTCACTGGGACCCAGAGACCCAAGTCCAAGGTTTCTAGATATTTTCTTCCTAACATCTTCCATCACAGAAAAGCTAATATAAATAATTAAAATAATATTATAATTGATGGCATTAAAATTTTCCTGAATTAGGAGTTTTTCAAAATCTCCAGGAAAATACTTTGTGAATTTTTAAGAGTTAAAATTTCCAAGCCATGAAAGCATTAAGGTCCTTCTATGTTGCCCATGCTGGTGCTGAACTGCTGGGTTCAAGGAGTCCTCCTGTGTTGGCCTGAGTTGTGACTGCAGATGTGAACCACCCCACCTGGCTGTGCCATAAAAAGACTGGTTCAGCAATGAGCCTATACAAAGACTGGTATCCTACACCAGGACTGTTCAGGGCTGACCCACACTGTGAGGCAGGTGACACAAAGAAGGAAGACAGGGTCACTACTTTCATTCTTTCAGTCAACATACATTGGCTGAGCAGCTACATGATACCAGGCGCCATTCTCAGTGCCGAGTACACACCCACTGGCCAAACGGACAACACCCTGCACCATCAAGAGGAGACACACTAACAGAAAATGCATTATTGGGTCATGATGTGAGCTATGAAGAAAAAGCAAGGGGAACGTTGCTATTTTAGAGGGAGTGAGTGGTCAGGAAAGACTTGTCTGCAAGGAGGTGACACGTGAGTCCTGAGAATATCTGGAGAAGGGGAAGGTCAGCAGGTGTAATGGCTCTGGGGAACCTCTGCACACTCACAGACCAGATCCAAGGCTAGCAACAGATCAGCCTGGCACCAGTTAATCCAAGGACCCCTGACCTTCAGCATGTGAAAATTCTCCTGTATTTACAACATATAGTTGTAAAACTCGCAAACCTTAATGCCTTGGATGTATATTCATGATTGAAGTAAGACTGTTAATGGCAAACAGAAGTGTAATTCATTCATTTTTAATACAAAACACTTCACATTTCTAAGCTTCAACACAACCGCCATCTTTCATAGCATATTGTTCAATCCAATTTTCTAACTCGTTGAGAACATTCTCCAGTTGCTGCTGAGTGATTTCCTAAATTGCATTCGTGCTCCCTGCTCTAAGTTTCCCCAAAGAATGTGGTTCTGATTAGCAAACGACAATTTTAACAAGCTTGCTTCTATCAAGTGTATATCCAAAGTCATTAAACCTTAAAGGTGCGAGAGGACTTTATAAACACCTTCGTGTTCACCGGAAAACTTGGGGGAGCTCTTGCAATCTGCATACTGAGACTTAGCAATTAGAATGCCTTCTTCTCTCCTCCCGAAAGACTCTACTGCAGAGTCCCACTGGGAATTGCTCCTCGAGTAATGAGGAATTTGAGGGGACAAGAATCGTACAAGTGACAAAGACCCTTCTCCGCCCAAAGGAAAAGCCATCAAGTCAGTCAGGAGTGGGCAAGAAAGGAAGGTCAGATGGGAAAGCTGGGGCTAAAGTCAAGTGCCAGCTGCTCCCACTTTTTGCTTTCTGGAAACAGTCAATGCTACCAGGCACATTTTTTGATCGTGGTTAAATAAACATACCAAAACTGACCACTGTAACCGCTCTTAAGTGGACAGCGCAGAGGTAGGAAGTGCACTCATGTTATGGAACCTTCAACACCTTCCACCTCCAGAATTTCTTCATCACCCCAGTACCAGACACATTTATGTCTCTACTCTGATGGGGAAACATTTAGTGACCCTCCACCCCATAATTCCACACTCAGTGGATGACCTTGCATCTGGGCCCCGGGAGTCCAGAGCCTGGCGATGTGATTGTCTCACTCTGCTTGAATCCATCTTTAATTTGCTATTTAGGACTGACTGTGGATTCCCGAGTTTGGTATGTGGAAGCCCAAATGCAGCACCTTACAATCTGGAGGAAGGACCTTTAAGGTAATCAGTTAAAATGAGGCTGTGAGGGTGGGCCTGCAGTCCGTCTGTCTGGTGTCCTTTTAGAAAGAGGAACTCTAGGCACAGATACAGAAGGAGGAAATACACTGAGGACACAGGAACAGGAGGCTACCAGTAAGCAGACAGGAGGGGCCAAACCAGTCTATGACCCCCATCTCAGACTTCCAGCCTCCAAAACCATTAAAGAACAAATTTTGGCTGTTTGAGCAACCCAGCCTATGGTGTTTTGTTACAGTAGCCCAAGTTGAATAACTCAGGACCTTATGGTGAGCATTTCCAAATGTCTTTCTCTATAATCGACACCCTTTGCTTGACAGAGACTTGCCTGCTTGGGGTCCTCTTTCTGTGCCTTGCTTGTTCCTATATCTACATCTCTGCTTTTACTATTTCTTTTGCCAAAAGGAATTTAATCCCATCCTTGGCCTCTCCAAAACCTCCACAGGCTGCAGGAACACAAGCCACTTCTCAGCACAGCCAGGCCACAGTGAGCATCCAGATCTCAGCAGAATACATGCAGCTGCCTACTTCTGCAGCTTACCACAGGATCTAATACACTGAACCTTCCTTAAGCCTTGGGTATGTTGAACTTTTCCCGTGTGTTTGTCTTTATAAACTACATGTAGAAACAAATTCCTTCAGGGCAAGAATGAGATCAAAACTTTTTGTCTCCCATACTCTGCCCACTGCAGGTAATTAACTTCTTTTTGGTTTACTGTCCCCCTCCTTGGCAAACTAAGATGTGTCATGTGTAACATCTGTCAGAGCATTTATCTTCAGCATGCACAGAGGGCTTCCACCAGCATAACTGAAGGGGCTCGTTGCCCTTAGCAAGGTGAATGACGTGCAGAAAGCTAAATGGGGTTGGGAGGGGTGCATGATCAGATACTGTTTTAGCAGGACCAAGTGCACAAGCTTTGAAAAGGCCAATCTAGAATACACAGGGAGTGTCCATCTGAATAGGTTTCAGCACACAGAGAAGACTCCAGTCTTCTACCTCACTGGCTCAGTGGTTAAGCAAGAACCAAAGACAATTGCAGAAAAACCACATGCAAGCAAGGAGTTACACTGGACTGCAGAAGCCCAGCTGCACATACAAGCTAACCCTTCACTGCTGAGGATCTTGAACTAAACCTTCTGAGTTACAAGGCCTATCCTGAGCCTACTTGAAAGAGCTCCTGAAAGTAGATGTGAGGTAAAACATGAGCAGACTCACAGCTGGAACAGGTGCTTGCTGACTTCCGCATCCACTGCACTAAGCGGATCGTCCAGGAGGTAGATGTCCGCATCCTGATAGACTGCTCTAGAAAATGGGAAAAGGTGTCAGGCAGAACACATCCCACTCACCAACTCCTTCCTGGGAATCATATCCCATTTCACCAACTGAATGTTTATTCTAAGTGCCAATGAAATAACCCAAAACCAGTTTTCCCACTGGACCCAACCCTTGGCAAGCAGGTTCTACATGTCCCACCACTGGAAGCTGCAGGAAGGGCATTTACCTTGCAAGATTCACCCGTGCTTTCTGCCCTCCACTCAGTGTGGTTCCCCGATCTCCTACCACAGTCATATCCCCATCCTCCAAAAGCTGTAAGTCCTATGTAGAGAAATATAGGAAAAGGGAAAAATATTTAAAATTGTTCTCCTGTCACCACCCTAATCTTTGCAGCAGTTCTTCAGAAATACAAGCGTATTTGATCAGCAGCAATGGATGTATTTCACAGTGAGTAAACTGTAACTTTGACCCTTTCAAGAAAACTCTTGGGGTATTTTAATGTTGTAGTCTTCCAGAGTATTTTATGTCCTCAACTATTTTAACAAGTATGTATTATGCACTGGCCATAGGCCAGATATTGATCTGGGCACAGTGACTTCCAGCAGGGAAGGAAGCAAAGTCCCAGTTTCCATGCTGGGAGATTTGACAATATGAAAAATTAACACACATGCACTTGGTGATATGTATTAAGAAAAATCAAAGGAAGTTGATTTGGGGGATAGAATTCCAGAAGGAAAGTCCAATTTCTACAGGGTGGTCAGGAATTACTAAACTCACAGGATGCTGTGAGAACCAAAGGAAAATGAGTATGAACACCCTCTACAGGTGAAAAAAGAACAAGAATTCACTTGTACACTTGGTGCCTGCAGACAGAATTCCTGGTCCAACCAACAGAGGAACCCCGGGCACAGTGCAAATCACACTAAGCACAACACCTCCCCCGCAAATGGAAGAGAGAAAGAGACTATTTCCAGTATCCCACCCCCCACAGCTCACAATGACACTCAGAAACACAGTTCCCCACAGACTCAAAGCTGAGCTGGACTACTTTCAAGGGAAAAGCAGCAATCGCCCTGGTATGAAAATGTGGTATTTCTTATTTTGTTTTTTTGCTGCAACCAGAGGTGGACGTCATCTCTTGCTTTCAGTTTTCATGAAAAACAATGAGTTTTGATTTAAGATAAAGATCCCCAGCCTCCGCCCTACACACTGCTTATATGGCCCCTGTTTCATCGCTGACCATTCCTATAAGGTGTTCTGATTAGTTCTATGCCTTGATGGGGTGCTGCTTCCTCTCAAAGTGGCACCAGGGGGTAGCATAGCAATCTTAAAAAGCCATTTTCACAGAAGACACTTCAAATCCACTCTTTTCACTTAATTAGGGAAAAAGAAGTGGGTTCATTTAGCATAACAGGGGAAGAAGAAGGTCTCTAAGTCTGGCGGAAGAACTTTGATACTACAACCTGCAATGCTGTAATTCTGCAAACTTACGGACAAGTCTCTGATAGGGAAAAGGATCTGAAATGAAGTCTGAGTCAGGCTAATTTCCCAACCATGATTTCCTGGTCCAGGCAAGGGAAAACATGAGCTGAGCCTATGTGTCAAACGTCCCAGGGAAAGGAAGGTACTCACACTCACTCAGCAAAACTTAACCCATTGACTCCACCTACAGCTGGTTTCACCAAAGAGGAGACACATAACCAGAGGAAAACCAGGAAGTGGCTCTGCTGGTTTGATGCTAGAAGGCCAGAAACACACCATGTTCCCTTCCATGATAGTGGTTGCCCCATGGAGAGGTTGCTGGCCCTGAGGCCCTGCAGAAGGAGAGCAGGGGCCCAGAGCCAAAGGGCAGGGCTCTCCTGTCTCTGCTTAGTTTTTCTCCCATGTAGAACTGCCACTCCTCTTGTGGCCTATCAGTGACTCACCACCTTCCAGACCCAATTCAAACTTTCTCTTCTATGAAACCATCCGTTTCCGCAGTTAGAAATCACGCCTCTTTCCAGTGGGTTCCTCAGACTTTCTTTACATTGCTCAGGAAGGACTCGCCTTATTCTGCTTCAATATTTGTGTGTGTGTGTGTGTGTGTGTGTGTGTGTGTGTGTGTGTGTGTGTGCTCAGCTCCTCTCCCCATTGGTCAGCTCCTGGATGATAAGAACCAGGCACCCATTGCATGACTGGATGCACGATCTTATCTCTAACCCTCACTATGACCTGCAAGTGAAGTACTGGCCCCATTGACAGACAAGGGAAAGGAGATTAAGTATAAGTGGCCCAGAGACTCTCAGAAATGATGAAGAGGGCTGGAATCTGAACCGAGCTCATCTCTAAACAGAGCATTTTACTGTTTCAGTTCATGTTGGCCCAAGTGGTTGGTGAAAGATATATAAAATGCAGACAATACCAAAGCAACTGAAAACCTGAAGCCCTCTCCATTCGCCTACTTCAGTATCAAATCAAGCCTCCATATTGAGATCGCCCTCCTGCAGCCCATGTGACTCAGTATTTATTTCCTCCTAAGTCACAGGGAATCCATATAGTTATCCCAATTGAGAGAAGGAGAAATAAAGACATAATAATAATGATTCCATAACTGTCAGGTCAAACTGAAAAGAAAATGTCCAAGTTGGCAGGGATGTGATAAATGAGTAAAAAACTATAAACTTGTGGGTATCCCAGAGGGGTGGTCTATGTGGAAAAACATCACACTTGAACTTATCACCGACACTTATGAACATGTATTATCTAAAGGTAGTCAAGGGTAAAAGGATAACATGCAGACAAATACTACTTAATATATTGCACTGTGTTTATTATTGAGGTAACCCAACCATATTTTTATTGCTATTTTTTTCAGTATTCTATGAAGAACTACACAAATGTCAAATCAAAATATAGAAATTGGATCGTCAGACACTTTCTTTCTAATATGTTACATTCGAGGTGATTTTCCCCAAAATTTGGGGGTTACACAAAGGGCTAGCATTAATATAAAGCCTCTCATGTGCCAAGGGATCCAGTGTTTTAAACTGGTAATCACGTTCCACACTCACAAGCCGTACGAGGTTGAGAGTTCTACTACATCCGCTTCACAGATGGAGAAACTGAGGCTTCTGAGGTTTCAACAATCAGCCAAACATATTCCCAGTTAAGAAGAACTGAGACTTTGATCCCAGTACTGTCTGACCACAGGGTCTGGGATTTTAACTACAGTGCCAACATGATTAGGTTGCTTCTTGGGCCAAGTTCAGTAACTCGCTATAAGATCACTTTGACTATGGCTATTCCTACATGGGAATTATCACTTCATCTCATTAGTTGATCTCAAAAATGTTTCATCTCCATGAACTTATAAATTGACTTCAATTAGATCCAGTACAAAGCATTTAGTTGTTATCAATATATCAAATGAGAAATTCTGCCTTTTTCTATTTTTTTCCTCCAGGATTTTATGGGAAGAGGGGTAAAAGGGAACCATGAGGAAAAATCTTTATTTACTCATCGCTGACCAACTGATTTAGATAAAAGGACTATAATAGTGCCAAAAGCTACCACTTACCAAAATCTGGCATGTCTGCACTTCACAGGTATAGTAAGAGTAACCCATATCTCCCCCAATTAATAAGAAAAGAAACTGAGGCAAAGGCCCAGAGCTACCCAGGACAGTTTCCCTCCAATGGCAGAGCCTCCTCACCACACCTGCAGTCTGTGTAACACAGGCCACAATAATCCCAGGATACTCCTCTCGTCTGTGGCCACCTCATGGCCACACACTGACACAGGAATTCACAGAGGAGACTAGCTGAGGCTCTCTTAAGTATTAAGTGGTTCCACGGTTTCTTAATCATCTTGCTGATGTCCTGCTAAGTAGAATCACCAGTGGCATTTCAGAAACTGCAAAACATCTCAGTCAATGTTCTCACTTTGCAGGAGACACCAGAGGACACCACAAGGTAGCATGATGCTGTATTCAAAGTGACAACATGTAAGGGACAGGCGGGGCCAGGACTCCCGCTCAGTTCTGTTTCTGCACACTAGGCTGCCTTCATGCAGAGGATGGGAACGTGTGCAGGGAGCACTTGTGCCCTTCAGCAGAACAAGATCCGAGTCCATGTTCATAAACAGCATATAAAACATCCCCATCCTCAGGGCCACGATGCAGCCCAACCCTAGGGGACTCCACTCCCACTGGAGTCTGTGTGCCATGCAGAAGCCCTAAGGAGGCCCAAGCCCCAGACACTGTCCCTATTACTGGTCCAGGCCTCCCACGTGGCTGTGGGAGATGCTGAACAGCAGCCCTTGTCCCACTTTCCATGGCAGATATTCAAACTTGGGGAGGAAGAAAGGCTGACGATATGGGACTGTGGAGCCTCACATGAGCATCAGGAGTTGAACCTGATTAAGGTAAGAAGGAAATGCTTGAGATCCTTTTTTTTTCCATGCTCACATTCATAAATCACCCAGTTTTTAAATAGTTCTGTCTTATAAACAGCATCAATTGAGAAGTGGCAGGGCACAGGCATCTGCAGTCATGCAGCCGTCTGAACTTGATCTGCAAATGTTCAGGTGAGCCGCTCCATGTCTCCAGACCCCACTGGGCCAATAAGGAGAGTAGCATCGAAGACTAAGAAATTACAGTAAAAGACTAAAAACTCGGTTACCTTTGTGTACTCGTGTGTGTATGCGACGGGGAGAGAGCGTACATACGTGATCGAAAGAACCAGAGATGATTGACACCCGGAGGGCTCTCAATTAATGAGATCCATTATGATCACTGTTCTACATTTGCTTCCCCCTCCTTTGCTCATACAGTATATATACTATTCAATAAAAATTCAAAGCCTGTCATCCAGAAACTCAGGAGGCTGAGGCAGGAGGACCACAAGTTCTAAGCTAGCCTGGGCAGCTTAGCGAAGACCTTGCCTCAAAATGAAAAATGAAAAAGTCTGGGGATGGAGCTCAGTTGTGCCGCACCCCAGGGTTCAATTCCTAGTAATGCAAAAATTAATTATTTAATTAAAAAAACAAAAATCCATCTCATCATTGCTTGATGTCATTTGTGACACAGTCTCTCATTAACAATAACTCAGGACAAGGAAATGAAAATCCATTAAACAATTATCTTTTTATCCCTACACTATCATAAAATGCTGCTTACCAATACAATCTATGCCATTCAAGCCAGTATTTGAGCAAACTTATGCTTTCCTCACAAAGCTGGCTAGGTACCTTCAATACCACCCCTCTGAAAATTGTCTGGCCTTTCACACAAAACATAAAAGAACAGTTGGACATCCAGCCATACTGAACAGAGCCTGCAGAGAGCCTTTTGCTGCCATTATTCACCAAGTTTTTTAAAGAATTTTTTAAAATAACTTTATTTATTTATTGCCGGGGACCAGCCCTAGCAGCAGAGTCCAAGGGTCCCTGATGGCCTGAAAAGCAAAAGCCCCCAAAGAGTTAGGCGGCGCAGCGTCGGCGATGGACAGCAAATCACACGGACTCGGGTCAGTGTTGGAATGCTGACAACTTTATTGAACTCCTTTACAGCTTATATACCCTTGCTCCCACCACCCAAAATATCTTGTGATCAAACATAAAGAAAGCACTTCTTTAGAAGTTTCAATAGATAACAGAAGTTAGGTTGTAAAGTCAGCTAACTGGCGCCATCTGGCATATCTATCTCACTTAACATTTCTCCACAATGGGCTCTTCTTGACCCGAAACCTACAGAACGCACATTTTTCTTTAAAATTTAACCTTTACCCAGTCTCCTGTTACTGTGATAAACCATGACCTCCAGTAACCTTCTACTATGACCCTAATCACATGCCTAAGCTATAGTAAATCACACAATACTATTAAGAGCTAGGCCATTAACTTTAAAACAAAATCTCTATCTTTAAAAGAACTAAGGCTTTTCTATTAGAACTAAATATAGTGTACTTCTATTGAAAGGTTATTACTTTATAGAGGGAACTAAATGTAACAGGTATTTAAATCATAGAGACTAGAGAAAATCACTTACGGGTAACTAGATAATTGGAAGTCTTGTAAAAGCTAACAAAAATATCACAAGACATGTTGCTTCAGAATGTCCACCGTTCCCCATAGGAAAATTAGTGTTTAGTGTAATCAATAGAACTTATTTTATTGGAAATGATTTGACTCCTGTGAATTGTTTGTGTTCCTACCATCCCTCAACTGAGAAGCTTTATTGAGCATAATCACTCACTGTAGCAAGGTGAGTTTCCATTAGAAAAACAAGAAAGGGAAAAAGTCAATATTTTGAAGAAGGGGCTCCGGCTTAACTCAACTTACGACGAGTCCTTGCCAGCGTCTTCCAGGGAAAGCCTTAGCAGAGCCCAACTTACGACGAGTCCTTGCCAACATCTTCCAGAGGAAGTTTCCAACCTCTGGCATGGGCTGTTACCCGCCAGGCACACTCCCTTGGCATGAGTTCTATATGCCAGGCGCCCCCGCAATTTATTTATTTTTTATGTGATGCTGAGGACTGAACCCAGTGCCTCATGTATGCTAGGCAAGCACTCTACCTCTGAGCCACAAGCCCAGCCCTATTCACCAATTTTTAACCCAGAGAGGGTATCACAGTGTTTATCAGTAATATGCAGTTCATCCTTTGCCAACTTATATTCAGATAATTATATTCATCAATCATTTGCCACAACATTTAATAAAATCTTTCATCTTGCCATTTTTGTGACAGTCAATGTCATTCCTGAAAATAATCTCTCACTAGTGAAATGATGCAGTATTGAAAATAAGTTTTAAAACATTTTGTTTACTTTTAAAAATAAGGTACAAGTCAAAAACCCAATGGAACGGACACAGTGGTGTACACCTGTAATCCCAGCAACTTGGGAGGCTGAGGCAGGAGGATTGCAAGTTTGAGGCCATCTCAGCAACTTAGCAAGACCCTAAGAAACTTAGTGAGATCCTGTCTTAATTTTTTTTTTTTTTTTTTTAAAAGAGGGCTGAGAATGTAGCTCACTGGTACACTGAACCCCTTGGTTCCATTTCCAGTACCAAAAAAATAAATAAATGAGGTAGAGCAAGGAATCTATGGTCAGGCAGCTCACATGGACCACCAAGTAACAGGTACAGTTCTTATTGGATCCTGATTAAAACTAGCAGGTAAACAAAGATTCCTAATGAGATAATTAAAGAACCATACATGCTGCCTAGAAAGTCAACCACATCAAGGAATTCTGTCATTTCTTTAGGTATAATGTTCTGATTTTTTTTTCCCCAAAGGAGTCTTATCTTTTAAAGATAAATAATGAAAAAATTTGCAGATGAAATACATGAAGTTTAGGTTCTGCTTGAGAATAACAGGGGGGAGGGGTCCCTGCAGAGCGCAGGGGTGCAGATGGCACAGGTTGGTCACTGGCTGACCATGTGTGAAGCAGGGTGATGGGTACGTGAAGGCTTAATATGCTGTTATCCTCACTTTTGCAAATCTTTGGAATTTTCCACTTAAAAAACAAAAAGTCAAAAGAACTTCATGAAACCCAACCAAATCCCCCAAAACGGGTCCGGTGAATGTCACTATCACACCACGATTAAACCAGCAGAGTTGTGAGAGTGCCTATGTGTGTATTTTCCCAGAAGACCAGCTTAGAGTATTAAATAACATCCAAAAGTCTGTCAAAATAAACTTTGCGAAAATCCAGTAGTTTAAACTAACAACAGTACTAGTAATTCAAGGACACGAAATTCAAGTCGTCACTCACCTTTTTTAAAGCACAAGCCTTTATTACTTTTTCATAGCGTTCTTTATCATATTTCTTCCCAAATAAAATGTTACTCCTCACGGTTCCCGAAAACACCCAGGGCTGCTGAGAAACATAGGCGATCCTTCCATGCACGTTGACCAGCCCCTGACTTGGGGGCAGCTCCCCCAGCACAGCGCTCAACAGGGAGGACTGGAAGGGACGGTAAAAAAACACGTTCGCGGTCAGCACTGGGACGGAAGGAGAGCCCTGGGAATGGACGCACATCAGTCTTTCATTTATAAACAGGATAAGGGGCAACACTAGACACTTCAATGAAATAGAAATATCACTATAGATCAAGGTAAACTAATGTTTATAAGGAATGTTAACAAAATAGAGTATGACAATCTACTGTGTCCAAAGGAGTTTCTCCCATTGAAATGCTATATGCAATTACTACAGGTAATTAAGACTGCAACATGAAATGCTGTGTGCCGTTGAGTGTTGTAGTGACACTGCATGATATATACTGCATATATCAGAAAATGAATGCAATTGTTACCCATGGTTCATACTTTACTTAACCAAATACTTGTTCCAGAAAAGCTATAAAGAAATAATATATCCAAAGCATTAGGGAAATTTTTTATTTAGAGGACCTCTGGAGAGCAAAAATCCATCATAAAAGCAAGCGATCACCCTGCCATCTGTACATACTACATTTAGATTACTTTGTTGTTTTCGAATGCACAAGTCTAAGTGTGCGTGTGCATTTCTTTCTGTCTTTCACAGTACAGAGACATGACATGCCTGTGGTGGCCACTATTTGAGTGCTTCCAGCACTGAACTGAAACTGTCTGTCTCTGTCTGACCCCAGAAACTGGGAGCTTGTTGAAGGCACGAGTGACTGGGTCTGACTTGTATGTGTACCTTCTGCTCCAAGCACAGCATCACCCATGGACTTACTTTTACTATATGTGCACTGACGTGACATTATGAATCACAAGGACATGTTTAAAGATGGACAGTCTCCACAAGGACATGTTTAAAGATGGACAGTCTCCAGATGTCTTGTAGCATCTAGGGAATGCCCTGACAAAAGGAAGTCCCCACTTTCTCAGCCACTGCATCCCGAATGGTGGTCACATAACTTCCTTCCCTGATGTGTCCAACTTCTAGACAATGAGTTCCCAATTGTGCCATCTGAAGCACTAAAGCTATTACAATATGTGAGAGGCAGACTCTTTGGATGACATAAGCTTCTTGCAAAACTAAAGTCCCACAGAACATGCTGAGAAGGGCCATTCCAGGTACAGTCAATTCAAAACTGTGTTAAGTGCAGCTCTGGGCTCCACTCCAGAACTTCACGTGGAATGTGGTGCTGCCTGAGTTGCCACAGACATGATGAACTTACCTTGCCGGCTCCCACAGGGCCGACCACAGCTAGCAGTTCACCTGGTCTGACAGTAAAGGAGAGGCCTTGTAGGGTTGGGGTTTCCAATGCCTACAAATTAAAGTTTACAAAAAAAAAAAAAAAAAAAAAAAAGGTGCCCATTTTAATAAAATAATGCAAATCACTCCAGAAAGTACAGAAAATAAAGCAACAGTCACACATGAACATATCCCTCATCGTTCTTCTTCCTATTTTAATGGCATGTCCTAACATTCTTTTCATCCAACCACATTTCTTGGTGGGGTTTATAGCAGTTCCAGCAACTTTAGTATTTAAGGAAGCACCTTGCACCAGATTTCCACCTGCATGCAGCACTAGACGTCTAAAGTATTGAAGTAGCAGAAATGACAAGGCCATCCTCTTGAAATGAAAACTTCCCAGTTCACACTAACTTACTAAAATAATATCCCTTTTTTGGGGGGGGGGGGGGGGATACCAAGGATCCCAGGGGATCCTTTACTACTCAGTCGCATTCCTTTTTTTATTTTATTTTTTTTTTTAATTTTAAGACAGGGTCTCACTAAGTTGCTGAGCCTGGCTTTAAACTTGCAATCCTCCTGCCTCAGCCTCCTGAGTTGCTGGCATTACAGGCATGTGTCACCACACGTTGCCTAAAATAATATTCTTTTTTTTTAAATTTATTTATTTTGATTCATTGTAAACAAATGGGGTAAAACTCATTTCTCTGGTTGTACATGAAGTAGAGTAATACCATTTGTGTAATCATACATGTACACAGGGTTAAAATAATATTCTTAATATTCAATATGGAGGTTTTTAACCATTTATGAGTTTTCACTTGGTTTTAATCTTCTGTTTCACCAACCTCCACAAGGTGGCAGCATGAGTACATGGCGTTCCCAGTCCCTAAGAAACAATTTAAAAATCATCACTCAACTCTCCAACTTTAGTTGAAAAAGACTGAGTATGAGTAATGCTTGACAAGCAGGAAGGCACCTTATATCATACGCTCTCTGCAAGTGAACACCTACAAATGATGGTCAGTGCTATAACCAAAGGTCTAACTCAACAACAAAAGGGGAACAAATGAAGGGCAGCATAGGATCGTGGGTCAAAGTGGAAAGTCTGTTCTACACCTGTGGCATGTTACCTTCCTGCTGGGCCAGTATCAACACTGTGCTTCTACTACAAACACTGAAGACATCTCCACCACGCACAGTCCAGCACAGCAGGGCAAGGGGCTACAGTACTCCTACAGTATCAGGAACCACATTTCTGAATAGTGCATAAATTCTAAGATAAAAAGATTTCACTGGGATCCCAATTAGAATAAGATATGCCATGTTTATATAAATATGTCAAAATATACTGTCATATGTATCTAAAAAGGACAAATTAAAGGAAAAACAAGAAATTTAAAACTATACACATGACATGTATAGGTTGAGCATCCCTGATCCCAAAGTCCAAATCCAAAATCTGAACCTTTTGGATCTCACAAGTAGAAAATTCCACATCTAACCTTCTTGTATAAAACTACCTTTAGGCCATGTATATGTAGAACATAAATGAATTTCACATTTAGACTTGGGTCCTATCTCCAAGATACCTCATTATGGACATATAAATATTCCAAAATCTAAAAATACCTGAAATCTCAAACTCTTTTGATGAGCATTTCAGGTAAGGAATACATAACCTCTACTAAACGTCAAGAAAATTCTCAATAATCACTCGTTTTTTTGTTTTTTAATTAAAGTTGTTTTATAGTTTCTCAGTTCAATTTATTCTTTAGGACACCAAATCAGATTGACTCTTGCACAGAACTTCCAAATATTACAAAATCAACTGGCAGATCCAAGTATGTAGGCTGAGGATGGGAAAAGATCAGCACAGCGTGGTAAACCAAAATGAGGCTCCCTTTTCTCATTCAATGACAATTGGTACTTTGAATTACCTATCCTTTAAGAAAAAGGCAGTATAAATAAGGGAAAGAATGGTTTTAAATTGTCTAGAACCTCAAGAGTAGTAACAACCAACTACAAGAACTTTTGTTCAAACTCTGACATTCATCACAATCACAAAAAAGCTGACGTAACTGTTGAAAGTGAAGTAAAAAGACCTGCTACTGAAGAGTCATCTGGGGGCTTTATTCTCATAGCTAGGATCCCCATCTGCATTTCCTACAGGGTAGATCTGAAGTCTTGACCATTTGTACCCCGTTGCTGAAGATCTAGTAAACTTTGAGCCCCAAGCCCTGTGTGAGGAGCCCTCTTAAAGGCCTGGGGTTTTGTACAACATACCAGGATGTATTCTGTTATATAGAAAAACAATCAAGAGTGAATCAAAGGCAATACAGCCTTTGGACTCTAGGAAAGGATTCTTCAAAAATGAACCTGGAGTTCAGGATCCTGAAGTCTTCTGAAGAGCAGAACCTCGGGCAGAGAGGACAACTGTACAGTACACATCTCCCATCACACCCCTCAGGTTCTTGTTAGAACACAGATCCGGCCCCATACAGGTGACTGTGTGCTGCTCTACCATACCAGAAGCAGGCAGCATTCGATGGCCAAGGAGGCTCCAACCCCCTCCATCCTGGTCATCCACGCTCCCCCTACACTGAGGAGCTCCAACTCTGAGCCAGGCAAGGCCCTGGGGATGTAGGAGAGAACAAACCCTGCCCCTATGGAGATCTGGAGGTCCCATAGGGCCATGACCTACAGCTTAGTCACGCAGATTATAAATGAGAGCTGGGCTGGCGAGACTCTCTGGTGGGGTTGCAGATGGAGTCCACATCCCTCCAACCAGCCAACACACTCCTCATTCCACCTCAGCTTCTGAGAACCCCCATCTCTGTGCTCCTCCCTACTAGGGTCACATGACCCAAGGATCCCCCAGCACGGGGCAGTATCATCTTCAGACAAGGCCAGACAGATGAAGTGTTCTGCAAGGGCAGCTACAAAAGAGGCTGAGAACATGTTTCATTCTCAGAAGAAGAAACCAGCCCATTTGACAATACTGCAGAGTCTGGTACAAAAGAAATCTGGTAACAGGTCCTACAAGCTGTGTGTTGGTACCTCGGTGCTTTATCTAATTCAGCAGCATTCACCAAGTGCCTCTGTACAGTGGGACTTTAGTGAGCTTTCCATGGACCCACAGGCTGGGACGTGCCAAGCAGGCAGGGAGAAACTGCCAGGTCAGAAGCAGCCTGCACAAGTTCCCATGTGCAAAAGGTGCAATGATGTGTTTTTGTGTGTCTGCGAATGTATTGCTGCTGAGCTCATAGAGAGGGCAGCATTACATCAGATGCAGAAAACATTTATGAGACAAGGGCAGGTACAGAAGGGACGAGTCCATGACTTAACATTCACCACTGAAGTGGGGAGCAGAGAGGAGCTTGGAAGGACTGCTGCTCAACCACCTGCTTGGCTGTCAGTCTGTCCTGCACTCCTGCAAACTGTGCTTCCCAGACTCAAGTTCAGTCAAGGACAGAGCCTAGTCAGAGGCTGGTCCTTCCAGCTCCACCTTCCTGCTTCAAGCAACGTTTGCAGTCCCAGAACCCAGAAAATAGCCCCTGGCGCCATGGTTCCAGCTCCCACCAGCGGCCAGCATCCTGTGAGAGACACTCCCTGCTGCCCTGGGGCTGGGAGTGGGTTCCTGCCATTGCCAATCTCGGTGGCCTCACCCACCACGGCCTCTTCTGCTTTCATCACTTAGGTAACAAATTCCCTGAATGAAATTTCCTCTCCTATGCTGTGTCTTCTGTCTTCCAGACTGACCCAGACTGAGAGGGAGTTCTGCACAGAAGACCAGCAGCACAAGTGAGAAGCCTTGGAGAGCAGGCAAGGGGGGCGGGGGCAGGCAGTCTGCCAGTCTGAGCATTTCTTGAAGGTGGTCCTGTTGTTCTTCCCATTTGCCTAAATCTCCTCAGTAAATCAAGTTGTCTCCTCCTTGCCTGGGCTGCCCGTACCCTCCTCCAGAGGCACAAAATAAGGGAGCCCCCATCCCTCTAATCCCAGCAAAAATCCAATTCACAGGCTTTTCGCAGTATGTAATAAGATGACCTGAACACATTAAGGTAAAAAACGTACACTGACTCCCCCAGGTCTCTAAAACAATCTATAATGGAGTTATTAATTTAACACAGTTAAATTAATAACCACACCCCAAGACTACTCTGTCCTATAGATCTAACCCTTCCAATGTCTAAACTCAGGTATATCAAGTCCAAACTAAGGCAGCAATGAAAGGTTTTTTTGAAATTGTGATAAAGAACAACTTGTCAAACACTTTATGCTGATTTTATATTTACTTCCTACTGATTACAAATCTTACTCCTGATTTTGAGAATTTTTATAACAAACTCTCAGTAAATTAGTAAGCACCACTCTGTATTACACAATAGGTAAAATCTCAAAATTTCTATGAAGTCAAGGCACCTGCTGTCTTCTGGAAGTCATGACCTTGTAATGGAGGATATGTTACCTTATCCCAGAAAGCAGTAAAATCCTGCACATGCACTATCATTTTACCCTCTGGTGGCAGCTGGGGGTCATGCCGTGATATCTCATCAAGTAACAGGAAGTTCTAAAGAAGAAGGAAAAACACAGATTGTTTAAACTGCAGAACCAAAAAGCACAATCAAAAATCACTACTTCTGTATAATTTGCAATACAGACCTTTATGCAGACTACACATCTCACCTGCTGTATTTTAAGTGTTGATTCTAGGGCTGGGGATGTTGCTCAGTGGGAATGCTGCTTGCCTGGCACATGCAAGGCCCTGGGTTCCTTCCCCAGCACCGCAATAAATAAAGTGTTGATTCACATCAGAACATGCTATATATTAACAGATTTTATACACACACAGAGGGAGTTCACAGCCATGAATGAACTTTTTATCATACTCAACAAGTGCCTGGGTTCCTTCCTAAAGCAAAAATACTGCTTCTAAGTTGAACACACATATGTAGAACCTGAACATTTTTTCTTCCGCTTTTGTGTTACTAACATAGGGGGGAGGCAGGTAGCAGGAAATGATGTGATAAATATTTATTAAATCCTCACATGTGCCAAACATCATGCTGGAGACCAGGAGTGCAAAGATGGAAGGCCATTCCTAGGCCTTCAAGAGTCAAGTCGGGCCAGAAACACAAGCAGGGAACACGTGACCAATGGCAGAGATGGAAGCCAGGCCCACGTTCTACCCATCTGCCTTCTGGATGGACTCAAATTCTGCTTTTCTCTCCGCTTATACATATCAAATCAATATATCACAATGTGTCACTATCAATTCATCATTTTTTAACTGCTCTTATTCAGTTAGGTTCCCATCTCCTAAAAAATATCTTATAAGCACATCTTCATAATCGCTTGTATCTTTCCCTTAGTAAATGTCCTCTCTCTCATGGCAAAACAGCCACATCTTCTACTACCTGCTATTTTCTATGCTAGTTTTAGCAGCTATTTGATGCAATTTAACTGAATAAATTAAAGCCCTGCTTATTATTAAAACCCTAACATAATGATAATAGACAAAGACCCTCTTGCTTCTCAGATGCCAGACAGAATTCAATTAGAAAAACTACAGTGGCACAGAAATTAAACAACCTGGAGGTCCCAAGCACCCCCTCCCCAAATTTTGTACTTTTGGCAGAAAGTACTGCTGGTTGTCCTCAAAATCTGTTCTCAATCCTCTACGGAAACAAAACCCTTCATCTTTAGCTGGTACATAGCAGCCTAGAAAAAAAGACCACTCTTCCCAGTCTCCTGGGAAGTTAGGTGCACCCAGGGGACCCAAGTTCAGGCCACGTTAAAAAAAAAGTGACAACAACCAGGAACCTTCCTCCACCCCACCACCCAGGCCTGGGAAGCTGCCATATTAGTCAGGGCCATGCTCAGTGGAATGAAAGCCTGGGTCCCTCCTCTATGGAGCATCACACTGACCCAGAACTTGCCACCGGGTGAACTGTGTCCTCCCCTCTGGTTCAAGTGTGTCCCTCCAAAATTCATGTGCTAAACTTAACAGCCAATGCACTAATAATAAGAGGAGGGTCTTTTAGGAATGATTAGGTCATGTCAAGGAAGCACACCCATGAACGGGATTCAGGATTTAGAAAGAATTTTCTTCCCACAGCACACAGCTCTCCTGTTCTTTTGCCTTCCATCATGTGAGGATACAACATCCCTCCCCTCCAGAGGACGCAGCAAGGATGCTCCATTTTGGAAGCAGAGCACAGCCATTACCAGACAATCAGACCTGCCAACACCTTGACTTTGGTCTACTCAGCCTCCACAATTGTGGGAATCAAATCTCTGTTCTTTATAAATGAGCCAGTCTGTGGTGTTTTATTATAGTAGCAAATAGACACAAAAAAAGATACACTGAAGCCTTATCCCTGTACCTTGAAATGTGTCTTATTTGGAAACAGGATCATTGTTGAAGTGATTAATTATGATGAAGTCATATTGGAGAATGAAGTTCCCTAATTCCAACATGACTGGCTTCCTTTTTTGTATGAGAGAGGCAGAGACAGACAGACAGAAAGTGGCCCTGCAACAATGGAGATAGACCAGGGTGATGCGGCCACAAGTCAGAAATGCCAAGCACTGCCGCTGAAGCCAGAATTAAGGACCGGCAGTTAAGTGTAGAAACATGGGATCAGGTCAAATCGAGGAAATGGAGGCCATGAGAGCCATCTGCCTCTGGAAGTTGGAGACTGCCCCTGGGAGAATGGAATGTCAAGGATCTCTGGAGGCCACTGATTACCAAATTTACCTGCCTTTATCAAGGACTGCAATCAAGGAGCTGCTAATTAATGCCCCCTGGGCCCTTACCTGCCTGAATCACCTTGGCCCTCCCCCTGCCCATGGCTTCTCACTTTATGCAAAACCAGGCCTAGTCACAGAGGCAGGAAGGAGAGATAAGGGGGGAGAGAACTGGAGAACAAAAGAGACCTTAACCTATAAAAGATGTAGGGTGCGCTCACTTCTTGGGACTTTAGAACATCAGCCATGGCCCCCTTCTCCCTGCCGGGAGAAGTCTGTATTATTACCTTTAAATAAAACCTGCTTAATATGCTTGCCTTGGCATGCTTCTCTAGTGTTCGAACTTCAACATTAGAGGGAACAGAACTCGTCACTGGTAATGGCGGTATCACCGCGGTCACTGGAGGTCAGATAAGGTGAGGAATGTTCTCCCCACCAGTTTCGGAAGAAGCGTGGCCCTGGGCACCTAGAACACCTCTAGCTCCTGGGCCACATAATAAGTTTCTGTTGCTCTAAGCCATTCAATTCATGGTACTTTGTTACACAGCCTGGCAAAGGCACACCGAATCTCACACGGATTTCTGAGTTAGAGAAAAATAAACTGTGAAAAGGGCCAGAACATGGGTGTTCTACAGCCCACAGGTAGATCTAATCTAACAAGGAGGTTAAATTAGAAGCACACAAACAACATCTGAGACAGAGAAACCCTCTCCTAAGTTATCTACCACCATAAAAACTAAGTTCCTTTAAGTCCTTAAAATTCTTGCTGCTCAGTCCACAAAGCTACAAATTGGACTATAATGATACACTTCAAAAGACCAAAGGGTAAACACTGACAATGAAAGCTTTCTACTGCGTAGGAAAATCGTGATGCATCTGTCTAAAGGACCCCAGGAGGGACAGCCAAGATGGCAGACCAGAGGGAGGCCGCGTTCCCTGCTGCTCTGTAACTCGGGTTTCAAGCAGAGGATTTCTGTTTCTCTGAGAGGCAGTCTCTGCTGCTTATCAAACCCCTGCTGTTTACCCCATTTGTCCACTGTGATCACCTGCTTTCTGCCAGCATATCGACTACTTTTTGAGTGCACATTGCTCACTAACAGTGATCATCCGTTATTTCCCCATTTGCCTGCCTCTTGCCTGCCCATCTTCTGTCTTTCACCTATTCATCACCCATCGCCCGAGGTCCACCTGCCAATCGTAAACTTGCAGACCAACCACAGACCTTGGTGGATCTCCAGCTGCCTGCTGTGGCCTGGAAGTCCACTGTCACAGTACCCGCAGATTTGGTTATACATGGCTGCTACCATTTTGAGACAACAGCCAGGACCTGCAGGGCCCTCAGCCTGAGTGACCATGTCCTGCCTCCAAGACCCCTCAACCAGACCAACCACACCCCGCCTCCAGGACCCCTGGCCCAACCACACCCATGCTCCAGGCTGTAGCTCCCCATTTGCCAACACCTTTGGAATCCAGTGCAGCCATCTTGGATTATCCTGGTATCCATCTTTAGTTGGAGCAAATCCCATCCTGAGACCCCTACTGGAGACTGGAAGCTCACTGTCAGACGACTGAAGACTGGGAGAGTTGAATAGTATATGACTGTTTGAGTGTAGGGTTTTTTTTCCTTTTTGAAAATTTTTAAGTTTTTATGTCTTTATTTTTCTTGCTCTATTTTCCTTGTTTACCTGTTTCCTCTGAGTCTCTTTCTCCCTTTTCTCATGCTAACAACCAACTTCTTTTGATTACACTTTCACTCTTTCTACGATCTAGAACTTTATACTATATACTCTCTTCTTATCCCATTAACAGCTACATCCTACACCCCTTTCCATTCCCTTTGTCCTCCATTAGAAACTGCAGACCTCATTGCAAATCTATTGGTTATACTGAAGATAATAATTGAACTCATCCCCTCTGTTTATTATGACAATATTGTTAATGTCCTCATAGGGGCTATTTGGTTTAGGGCTGCATACTGTCTGTATTGGGTGCTGCTAATATTTATCTCCCCCTTAAAGAAGAGGTTTTCAAAAACCTGTAGGGTCCCTACAAGCCTATGGGGGGAAACTGCAATACCCCAGATCTGCACTGCTAGAGGGGAAGATACGTAAACAACATGAAAAAACAAGGGAAGAAAATGATGCAAAAAAACAGAGATTCTATATTACTAGAATCCAGTGACAGCAGGTAGAAGAAATGTCAGAAAAGGAGTTCAGAATATGCACAATTAAAATGATTCATGAAGCAAAGATGAGATAAGAGCGCAAACGCAGGCAATGAATGATCATGCCAATAAGCAGTTGAAAGAGCAACTACAGGAAGCAAAAGATTATTTCAACAAAGAGAGATTCTCAAAAAAAAAAAAAAAATGGAAATCCTTGAAATGAAGGAAACAATAAACCAAATAAAAAACTCAATGGAAAGCATCACCAACAGACTAGACCACTTGGAAGACAGGCAACGAGGCAAAATATTTAAATCTTGAAAATAAAGTTGCCCAAACAGAGAAGATGGTAAGAAATCATGAACAGAATCTCCAAGAACTATGGGATGTTGTGAAAAGACCAAATTTAAGAATTATTGGGACTGAGGAAGGCAGAGAAATACAAACCAAAGGAATGAACAACCTTTTCAATTAATGAGAAAATTTCCCAAACCTGAAGAATGAAATGGAAAAATCAAATACAAGAGGCTTATACAACACCAAATACACAAAATCACAACAGATCCACACCAAGGTACATTATAATGAAAATGTCTAACATACAAAAGATAGTATTTTGAAGGCTGCGAGAGCAAAGCATCAGATTACATATAAGGAGAAATCAGTACGGATATCAGCAGATTTCTCATCCCAGATCCTAAAAGCTAAAAGGGCCTAGGAACAACATATTTCAAGCTCTGAAAGAACATGGTTGCTAACCAAGAATCCTATATCCAGCAAAACTAACCTTCAGATTTGAAGACAAAATAAAATCCTTCCATGATAAACAGAAGTTAAAAGAATTTACAAATAGAAAGCCTGCGCTACAGAACATTCTCAGCAAAATATTCCATGAGGAGGAAATGAAAAACAACAATGTAGGTCAGCAAAGGGAGGAACTACCTTAAAGGGAAAGCCAATCAAAGGAGAAACCAAGTCAAGTAAAAAACAAAAATAACCCCAAAATGACTGGGAATACAAAACATATCTCAATAATAAAGGACCCCAGGAGCATAAGACACAATGTCATCTGTTCCCCCGCTAACCCATCCACCAGCCATATTGAAACCTAATTAAAACTAGGTGTTGCCATTTCTGCCTGCACAGCCTATGTCCAGCAAGAAGACAGGTGGATGGACAAATGCTGGTCTGAGGACTTCCCCACAGGACCAACCGTGGGCTCTCTGACTTCTCTCTCTATAGCACCTCTACCCTGGTCAACCAGGCCTTAAAGTCTTCAGTGACCCACCAGCACCTACACCATGTTCCCAAAGAGGCCTCTGCCTCACACCCTGAGTGCATACCCTACCAGCTCCTGCAGGGCCCTCCTGATGCTAATCCTGCTAGGGACCTGCTCAGGATGACCCCAAGCTGGTATTGATAGTTAGTGATAGAGAAGAGATTGTGTTACTCACACACTTAGAAACATGTTCACACTCTCAGACACACAAACACTGTCCCAACTCCCACGAACACTCTGCACTTCACAGACAGGTGCTTCTTGTATAAATGGACAATCTGGTTGGTAAGTTGAACCATTGACCACATCACTACGGCCTCTCACAGCATGGAAGCACACCACCAAGCAAAAGGTTGTACGTTACAAATCTTGCTCTAGACAAAATAAAATTCTTGATTTCAGCTTAGGTGCATTACCAAGACACAAAATTCAATCTTTGGCATGTGGCTGTTAGAACAGAAATTCCCCACCTTCACAGAGAGAAAGAAAAGCGGTGTGTGAGATGGAAAGGGGTGCCAGGGTTTCTTCCTAGGGCTCCCCAAAATGGCCTTACTGGATATCATTCAAGAAGGTAGTACGTTCACTGAGCAGCTGCCCATGAGCATCAGGTCTGAAGGAGAAAGAGGGTGCTCTCCTCCAGTGGCTCAGTGGGGCTCCCTGCAACACACCAAAGCTTGCAAGGATGCCAGCGTGCTGGCTGGATATTTCTCCACAGCTCAGGCTGATGAAAAAGCTGAAATTACATAGTTATTATAGCAATGAAGCACATCTCCAGGACGAGGGAGGGATCAGGAATCAATCAGAGCCGTGACAACAATGGAACCTCAAGACAGTTCACTGCACCCAGGAAGCAGTCTCTGCAGACCTCAGGTGCTTTGACATTAGTAAGACAAGATCACTCATGATCCTACTGGACTTGTTCAATGCCAAGGCCATCAGGCCTATTCTTACCAAGGGAAAAATAGAAGGAACCTCCTGGGTCAATAAACTTCTAATAAATCCCTCATTTTCTGTACACATAAAAGAAGAAATTAAGAAGTATGTGTATGGCTGAGAATGCAGCTTAGTGTCAGAGTGCTTGCCTAGCGAGCATGTGCCTGAGTTTGATTCCTAGCACTGAGGGCGGGGGTGGGGGGAGTATGTGAAAAAAGAGACGCACTATCTATTGTCACGTATAACTAATTGGAACTTAAATAAATAAAATTTATGATTTTTTTAAAAGCCACTATGCTATAAAGCCCCCTGTATAAATTTGCCCTGTGGGTATGAATCTTGGCACCACCTCCAAGATGGGAAGGTGTGCCAAGGTTTCTTCCGAGGGCTCCCCAAAATGACCTTATTGGATATCATTCAAGATGGACTCATCTGCGGAGTCCCGGGCTGCAGATGACCACATTGCTGTGACTAACAGGCTTCTGGGCTATGTTCAAACCTCACCTGTTCAGTGTCCGCTCCTAGTGCCGATTTCACCTTCTAATTGCTCACTAAAACACTACGTGGGAGGAAGAAAAGTGAACACTGGATCAGTTCATTACCTCTGGGGCCTGTTATCTCTGATAAATAGGGAGAGTCAAATCAGGCAGATGGCCCCTGGGTGGGTCTTCCAGCCAACACCTAGACACCTCAAAAGCATCTCAGGCTTCAAAATCAAATCCATCCCTCTTTAGGATCCTCTTTAGTATCCTACAAGTCCAATAATCCAGGTGATTTTGCTGCCAAAAAATACAAAGCGGCCCTTAATTGCCCCCATAACCAATCTCTCCCCTCCCCACCAAACCCGACCCCAGACATGCTTATGAGCAGCACCTGAATCTGTCTGAGTCTCTTCTGGGTCCTGGCAGGAATCACAGCATCTCCTTCCTGGACCACTTGCTGCATCTGCCTGTGGACTGCCATCTCTCTGTCTCTGCTCTGGTCCCCATTCTTCTCCTTCCCCAACTGCTTCCCCAGGCTGCAGCCAGGGTGAGCTCTGAAGAGTCTAAAATCTTTAATACTGTCTATAAGGTCCTAATAGTCTGTGCCCAGGCTTCTAGCACTCTACTTTGCAACCTAAGACATTTTTGATTCCTCAAATACATGATCTTGGTAAGCACCAAACACTTCTGTCACATAACTACACCCACAGAAGTGCAAAGCATCAGGTTCCCACCTGCCCGCCTTGTCCCCCCCCCCCCGTCCCGCTACATAATCCTCTAGGTGACAGCTTTAGCCTTCCCAGGATGTGTGCCTCCGCAATGGTACCAGCATCCTACCAAAGCCCCTGGTGACATGTGGACTTTGCCTTCCAAGGACAATACCCAAAGACTTATCGCCAGGGAGATTAAATGATTGTTAACCCCCCAACTCAATACACAAATTCCAAGCAGTAAGGACTCAGCACACCTGCTCACCACTGATGGTATCATCTCGTGGGACCAGGCTTGAGCTAGGTATAATCATTTGTGGAGTAAATGACTGAATGACTGAATAAATGCTAAGACAGGCATTTGTGTTTTTCCCCTCAATTGATTCTTAGGTGATCTGGATGTGGCTTATATTTACTCGACATAGTCTGACCTTATGTGCTCCCTCCCTCAACAAAGGGGCAAGATTTCCCAAGACTGGCATATTTTTAGGCACATGGGGACACTAAACACACAGGTACGCTAAGCCCAGGTCAACACCCAGCAAATTCGTTTTTATAAGCAATTCCAGGAGCTTCTAATGAACTAGGAAACAAAACTTCTAAATAGTTTTATAGAAACCATCCGAGTTGAAAAAAAAATTCTAGATTTGAAAGAAGAAAAAAAGATTCCCACACCTCCAAGGCCACCAAGAACCAGTGTGCATCACCAAGACTTATCACTCTTACTCTTTGCCATTTGTCCCACCTTAAATAACTACTGCTAAGCAGACAGCTGAATTCCCCAGGCTACCTGCCTTCTGCAAGTCCTTAGTGCTTGAGGAGAAAGGAAGGGTTCCCGCCCAATTTAATGATGCTTCCTTTCTCAGGACACAAACCACCTTAACAAAATTTGTCATGAGAAAAGACAAACTTTTCAGCAGGTCCTAATTCCTATTTCATGACACACATCTACACAGAAAGGAATTCCAAGCTTTAAACACAATCCAGTTGTATTTTAGTGGTAAAGGGAAAGTCCTCAAGATTCTGCCTACCCAAATACATGACATTTCCCTAAAAACCTTCTGCAGGTTCCCTTCCATGCCAATCTTTGACACAGGACATAATTCATCAGAGAATGAAAGTTATCACTTTTCTCTAAAACAATGTGTGGTTATTAGGCATTTACATAATCCCACAGGCCTGATGAAGCTGAAGTCTCCTTCATTACACACATTCTGAGCACCTGCTATCTGCAAGGATTTCAAAGATGAGCAAGGCACAGTACCTCCCCTTTTAGAAATCAATAGCTTAGAGAGGGAAAAA
The DNA here is from genome assembly GCF_902686455.1 of Sciurus vulgaris. Taxonomy (NCBI): domain Eukaryota; kingdom Metazoa; phylum Chordata; class Mammalia; order Rodentia; family Sciuridae; genus Sciurus; species Sciurus vulgaris. The sequence goes on from NC_136464.1 coordinate 172,077,437, forward strand.
AAAATCTATAAACATAGCTTCAAGACTTGGGTAAAGCCAGGCACAATGGTGCACACCTATAATCCCAGAGTCTTGGGAAGCTGAGGTAAGAATATCATGAGCTCAAAACCAGCCTCAGTAACTTAGCAAGGCCTAAGCAACTCAATGACACCTTATCTCAAAATAAAATATAAAAAGGGCTGGGGATATGGTTCAGAGGGTAAATGACCTTGGGTTAAATCCTGGTACCAAAAAATAAAATAAAATAAAAAATATAAAAATAAAATAAATTTAATTTAATTTAATTTAAAAATTAAATTAAATTTAAAAATAAAATAAAATAGACTACAGGTTAAGGACTTCTGTATACCTGCTCAACAATGTATAGAACCATCTATCATGGTGCCTGGCTTGAGTTAGGTACACAGTCATTTTGAGGAGTAATGACTGAATGAATGAATAAATGTCAAGACAGATATTTGTGTTTTTCCTCTTCATCGACAAAATCACATGTGGCCCAAAAGAAGAGATGGGACTTAAAGTGTGTGTGATGATTAATTATATGTGTCCATTTGGGCAAACACATCTGGATGCCAACATGAAAGTATTTTTCAAATGAAATCTGTGTTGAATCAAGAGACTCTGGAAGGCCCACTATGTGAGTTGGCCTCATCCAGTCAGTTCAGGATCTTTAAAAGAAAAATGATCTCCAAAGAAGAGGGAATCCTGTCTCAAGAGTCCCTGGGCTTGAGCTTCAAACATCAGCTCAGTCCTGGGGCTCCAGCCTCACAGCCTACTCTGCAGAGGTTAGATTTGACGTACCTCCGCTCTCAAGTGAGCCAATTTTTAAAAATCAATCCATCATCTCTCTCTGTATGCACATTGTGACCCCCGTGGGTTCTGCTTTTCTGAGACCCTGACTTAAGGTATAAGTCATGTGGGAGTGAGAGCGTCCACTCTGGAGACAGACAGACTGTTCAGGCTGAAGCCCCAAGCCAGCTTTTACTAGCATGAAAACTTGGAGGTGCGATTTAACCTCCCCACGCTGCATGTTCTTCATCTGTAAAACAGGAATGACAGGGTGGTGAAAGATGGAAGAGAGTGAAAATTCATAAAGCCCTGGTCACCAAGTGGTGCTCACTAATTGCTACCTGCTCACAGAAAGCTATGGCTTTCTCCTTTCATCACCTGATGGCCAGAACCACAATCAAGACTAAGTTTATTAGCCCAACAACACTATCCACATGACCCAAGGAAACCCATCGTGTGCCCAGCCTGGGAGCCGAGCTGGCAGAGGCCATAGCTAGGCCAGGCTGTGACAGGTGCAGACTCTGCCTTTGCAGCCAGAGCAGGTCCAACGAGTCCAGTCAGGCTGGAGACATACAGAGGGACACACAGAGCAAGTGCAAGAGCAGACCCAGGCCTACTGTAGTAAGGCGTGAGCTTCCCAGGTTGAGACCCTCACCCACTGGGCCAGGTATTCCAGAAATTGCCAATTCCAATCTGCTTGCTCACTAGGCACTTCTCTGGCTTCTGTTCAGGTTAGACCAACCCAGGTCTCTGTTAGGCCCCTGCCGTTCCCTATGCTCTGGGCTGGATAAGCGAGCTCCTCAAGAGTCCCATATACTAAAGGCTTGGTCGCCAGCCTGTGGTGCTACTGGGAGGTGGTGGAATCCTTAAAAAGTGAAGTCTAGTGGGAGTTAGGTCACTGGCACTGTGCCCTTGAAGGGATACTGAAGACCCCAGCCCCTTCCTCTCCCTCTCTTTCTTTCCCAGAGACCAGAAGAACAGGCCTCCTCCATCACACACTCCTGCCACCATGTACTGTGCCATCACAGGCCCAAAACGACAGGGCCGAGCAACTACCAGCATAACCCCGCTCTGAGACCATGAGCCAAAATACATCTTTTTCTTCTTTTAAATTTATTAGCTTAGGTATTTTGACACAGTGATAGGAAGCTGACTAACATCCTGTGACTGTAATCTCTAGTCACAGGAATGACAATCGAGTATCTGCTTGGTGCCCATAAGTGCCCAATGACACTGAACCGCACGGTGCTGGCCTTGCACAGCAGGAGAGGGCTGTGGGAGCTGATGGGGGGAGGGCAGAGCCACATGGTGGGAAACACACAGTGTGACCACTTGAGTCTTGAACCCAGAGGTTTTTTTTTTGTTTTTTTTTTTTTGTTGTTGTTTTTTTTTTAAATCCAGAGTTCAAAAAGTCCTGCAGACTCTGAGTCTGAAGGAAAGAGAGAAACTTGGGAGGTTTTAGACTACAACTAGATGATTAAAACATCCTTTAGGAAATATGCCATACCCCAGATGACAATACAGGCAGCATAACAAAGGTAAAGAGGGAAAGGCCCCTGGAAGAATTCTCTCTGTCATGAACAAGCTATGTGAGGACAGGATGCTGCTTCTGCTCCTAGGAACCTGCTTCCTTCTCTGTGCAGCAGGAACACTATAGGCTTATCTCCTGGGGCTGTCGTCAGGATGAGACAAAATGCACTTACTGGTACCCACCACCCCCTGCAAGGTAAGAAGTAGCAACAGCAGCAACAGCAACAAAAGAATGACAACAGGGGAGATCCAAGATGGTGGTCTAGAGGGAGGCTGCGTTCCTTGTCGCTCCCCAACGCTGGATTCAAGCAGAGGATATCTGTTTCTTGGTAAGGCAGTTTTTGCTGCTTATCGATCCCCTGCTCTTTACCCCATTTATCTGCTGTGATCACCTGCAATCTGCCAGCATATCGACGCGTTTTTTGAGAGCAGATTGCTCACTGTCAGGCGTCTATCATCCACCATTTGCCTGCCTCTCACCTGTCCATCGCCTGCCTTACCCCTATCCATCACCCAACGCTCAAGGTTCACCTCCCGATCGTCCAACAGCTGCCAGCAGACTGACCGCAGACCGCCAGTGGAGAACCAGCTGCCTGCTGCTGCCTGGAAGTTCACTGTTACAGTATCTGCAGGTATGATTACACGTGGCTGCCGCCATTTTGAGACAACAGCCAGGCCCTGTAGGACCCCTGGCCAGACTGACTGAGTCCCGTCTCCAGGAACTCTCAGCCCGACCGATCACTCCCTGACTCTGGGGCCCTCACATCGACGGTCTGCTCCCTGCCGCCAGGACCCCCAGACCAACTGACTGTGCAATATCACTGGGAACCCAGACCAACTGATTGCACCCGGCCTCCTGGATCCCATAACCACACCAAACACACCCAACCTCCATGACCCCTGCCGGACCAACCGCATCCCGTCTCCAGGACCTCCAGCTGACCACGTCCACCCCTGAGCTGCAACTCCCCATTTGCCAACACATATCAAAGCCAGAGCAGCCATCTTGGATAATCCTGGAAGCCCTAGCTCCGATCTTCAGGTGGGGCAAATCCCATCCTGAGATGTCTGCTGGAGGCTTGAAGCTCATTGTCAGGTACCTCTCATACATCAGGCTACTGAACACTGGGAGGTTTCATTAGTATATGACAGTTATACAGTAGATTTTCTTTTTTTCTCCTTTTAAAAAAAAAATTTAAGTTTTTATTTCTTTACGTTTCTTACTTTCTTTTCCTTCTGTTTACCTGTTCCCTCAGAGTCGCTTTCTCCCTTATTTACATGCTAACATCCGATTTCTTTTGATTACACTCTCACCCTTTCTATTTTCTAGAACTTCTGTATATTCTTTTATTATCCCATTAACAGCCATATTCTTCATCCCTCTGCATCCTCTTTGCCCTCCATTAGAAACTGCAGACATTACTGTAAACCTGTTTGTTTTACTGAAGATAACATTTGAACACATTTTGTTTATTATGACAATTTTGTTATTGTCCCCATAGGGGCTATGTGGTCTAGGATTTCATAGTGTCTGATTCAGGCACTGCTAATATTGATCTCCCCTTAAAGAAAGGGTTTTGGACACCTATAGGGCCACCATAAGCCTATAGGGGGAAATCTGCAATACCCCAGATCTGCACTGCTAGAGGGGAAGATACGTGAACAACATGAAAAAACAAGGGAAGAAAATGATCCAAACAAATCTAGATTCTATCTTAATAGAATCCAAAGACAGTATGTTAGAAGAAATGTCAGAAAAGGACTTCAGATTACACATGATTAAGATGATTCGCGAAGCAAAGGATGAGATAAGAGAGCAAATGCAGGCAATGAATGATAATACCAATAAGCTGAAAGAGCACCTGCAGGAAGCAAAAGATCATTTCAACAAAGAGATAGAGATTCTCAACAGAAACCAAACGGAAATCCTTAAAATGAAGGAGACAGTAAACCAAATAAAAAACTCAATGGAAAGCATCACCAACAGACTAGACCACTTGGAAGACAGAACCTCAGACAATGAAGACAAAATATTTAATCTTGAAAATAAAGTTGCCCAAACAGAGAAGATAGTAAGAAATCATGAACAGAATCTCCAAGAACTATGGGACATCATGAAAAGACCAAATTTAAGAATTATCAGGATTGAGGAAGGCACAGAGATACAAACCAAAGGAATGAACAACCTATTCAATGAAATAATATCAGAAAATTTCCCAAGCCTGAAGAATGAAATGGAAAATCAAATACAAGAGGCTTACAGAACACCAAATGCACAAAATCACAACAGATCCACACCAAGGCACATTATAATGAAAATGCCTAACATTCAAAATAAAGATAGGATTTTGAAGGCCACGAGAGAAAAGCATGAGATTACATATAGGGGGAGACCAATACGGATAACAGTCGACTTCTCAACCCAGACTCTAAAAGCTAGAAGGGCCTGGACCAACATATTTCAAGCTCTGAAAGAACATGGTTGCCAACCAAGAATCCTATACCCAGCAAAACTAAACTTCAGATTTGAAGACGAAATAAAATTCTTCCATGATAAACAAAAGTTAAAAGAATTTACAAATAGAAAGCCTGCACTACAGAATGTTCTCAACAAAATATTCCGTGAGGAGGAAATGAAAAACAACAATGGAGGTCAGCAAAGGGAGGAACTACCTTAGAGAAAAACCACTCAAAGGAGAAACCAAGCCAACTTAAAAACCAAAAATAAGCCAAATGACTGGGAATACAAATCATATTTCAATAATAACCCTGAATGTTAATGGCCTAAACTCATCAATCAAAAGACATAGACTGGCAGAATGGATTAAAAAGAAACACCCAACAATATGCAGCCTGTAAGAGACTCATCTCATAAAAAAAGACATCCACAGACTAAAGGTGAAAGGATGGGAAAAAACCTACCACCCACATGGACTCAATAAAAAAGCGGGGGTTTCCATCCTTATATCAGATAAAGTGGACTTCAAGCCAAAGTTAGTCAGAAGGGATAAAGAATGACATTTCATACTGCTTAAGGGAACCATAAATCAGGAAGACATAACGATAGTAAATATTTATGCCCCAAACAATGGTGCATCCCTGTACATCAAACAAATCCTTCTCAATTTCAAAAATCACATAGACCACAACACAATAATTCTGGGCAACTTTAACGCACCGCTGTCACCACTAGATAGATCTTCCAAACAAAATCCAACCAAAGAAACCATAGAACTCAATAACATAATCAATAACCTAGACTTAATAAGACATATATAGAATATTCCATCCATCAACGAGCGGATACACTTTCTTCTCAGCAGCACATGGAACCTTCTCGAAAATAGACCATATGTTATGCCACAAAGCAGCCCTTAGGAAATGCAAAAAAAATAGAGATATTGCCTTGTGTTCTATCAGATCATAATGGAATAAGAGTAGAAATCAATGACAAAGTAAAAAAAGGAAATTACTCCAACACTTGGAGGCTAAATAATATGCTATTGAATGAAACATAGATAACAAAAAACATCAGGGAGGAGATTAAAAAATTCTTAGAGGTCAATGAGAATGATGATACAACATATCAAAATCTCTGGGACACTATGAAAGCGGTACTAAGAGGAAAATTCATTGCATGGAGCGCATTCCAGAAAAGAATGAAAAGTCAACAATTAAATGACCTAACATTACAGCTCAAAGCCCTAGAAAAAGAAGAACAGAAAACAGCAAAAGTAGTAGAAGACAGGAAATCATTAAAATCAGGGCTGAAATCAATGAAATTGAAACAAAAGAAACTATTCAAAAAATTGACATAACAAAAAGTTGGTTCTTTGAGAAAGTAAACAAAATAGATAAACCCTTAGCCACACTAACAAAGAGAAGGAGAGAGAAGACTCAAATTACTAAAATACATGATGCAAAAGGAAATATCACAACAGACACCACTGAGATACAGAACATAATGAGAAGCTACTTTGAAAATCTGTATTCCAACAAAATAGAAAGTACTGAAGACATTGACAAATTTCTAGAGACAAATGCTCCTCCCAAACTGAACCAGGAGGACATACACGATTTAAACAGATCAATATCAAGCAATGAAATAGAAGAAGCCATTAAAAATCTACCATCCAAGAAAAGCCCAGGACCAGACAGATTCTCAGCTGAGTTCTACAAGACCTTCAAAGAAGAACACATTCCAATACTTCTCAAAGTATTCCAGGAAATAGAAAAGGAGGGGACCCTAACAAACTCATTCTATGAAGCTAATAGCACCCTCATACCCAAACCAGGAAAAGACACATCAAGGAAAGAAAATCTTAGACCAATATCCTTGATGAATATAGATGCAAAGATCCTTAACAAAATATTGGCAAACCGTATCCAAAAACATATTAAGAAAATTGTGCACCACGATCAAGTGGGGCTCATCCTTGGAATGCAAGGATGGTTCAACATCCGTAAATCAATAAACATACACCATCACATCAATAGACTTAAGTATAAGAATCATATGGTTATTTCAATTGATGCAGAAAAAAGCATTTGACAATATACAACACCCCTTCATGCTCAAACACTAGAAAAAACAGGGATAGTAGGAACATACCTGAACATTGTAAAGGCTATTTATGCTAAGCCCATGGCCAACATCATTCTTAATGGAGAAAAACTGAAACCATTCCCTTTAAAAACGGGAACAAGACAGGGATGTCCTCTTTCACCACTTCTATTCAACATTGTCTTCGAAACTCTAGCCAGAGCAATTAGGCAGACTAAAGAAATTAAAGGAATACAAATAGGAAAAGAGGAACTTAAGCTGTCACTATTTGCGGATGACATGATTCTATACTTAGAGGATTCAAAAACCTCCTCCAGAAAACTTCTAGACCTCATCAATGAATTCAGCAAAATAGCAGGCTATAAAATCAACACGCATAAATCTACAGCATTTTTATACGCAAGCGATGAAACAGCTGAAAGGGAAAGGAGGAAAACAACTCCATTTGCAATAGCCTCAAAAAAAATAAAATACTTGGGTATCAATCTAACCAAAGAGGTAAAAGATCTCTACAATGAAAACTACAAAACACTGAAGAAAGAAATTAAGGAAGACCTTAGAAGATGGAAAGATCTCCCATGTTCTTGGATAGGCAGAATTAATATTGTCAAAATGGCCATACTACCAAAAGTGCTATACAGATTCAATGCAATTCCAATTAAAATCCCAATGACGTACCTCACAGAAATAGAGCAAGCAATCATGAAATTCATCTGGAAGAATAAGAAACCCAGAATAGCTAAAGCAATCCTTAGCAGGAAGAATGAAACAGGGGGTATCGCAATACCAGAACTTCAACTATACTACAAAGCAATAGTAACAAAAACAGCATGGTATTAGCACCAAAATAGACAGGTAGATCAATGGTACAGAATAGAGGACACGGATACAAACCCAAATAAATACAATTTTCTCATACTAGACGAAGGTGCCAAAAATATGCAATGGAGAAAAGATAGCCTCTTCAACAAATGGTGCTGGGAGAATTGGAAATCCATATGCAACAGAATGAAACTAAACCCATATCTCTAACCATGCACGAAACTAAACTCAAAATGGATTAAGGACCTCGGAATCAGACCAGAGACTCTGCATCTTACAGAAGAAAAAGTAGGTCCACATCTTCACCTTGTCGGCTTAAGATCAGACTTCCTTAACAGGACTCCCATAGCACAAGAAATAAAAGCAAGAATCAATAATTGGGATAGATTCAAACTAAATAGCTTTCTCTCAGCAAAGGAAACTATCAGCAATGCGACGAGAGAGCCTACAGAGTGGGAGAATATCTTTGCCACTCATACTTCAGATAGAGCTCTAATTTCCAGAATCTATAAAGAACTCAAAAACTCTACACCAAGAATACAAATAACCCAATGGGCTAAGGAAATGAACAGACACTTCACAGAAGAAGATGTACAAGCAATCAATAGATATATGAAAAAATGTTCAACATCTCTAGTAATAAGAGAAATGCAAATCAAAACTACACTAAGATTCCATCTCACCCCAATTAGAATGGTGATTATCAAGAACACAAGCAACAATAGGTGTTGGAGAGGATGTGGGGAAAAAGGTACACTCATACATTGCAAATTAGTGCAGCCACTCTGGAAAACAGTGTGGAGATTCCTTAGAAAACTTCTAATGGACCTACCATTTGACCCAGCTATCCCACTCCTCGGCCTATACCCAAAGGACTTAAAATCAGCATGCTTCAGAGATACAGCCACATCAATGTTCATAGCTGCTGAATTCACAATAGCCAGACTATGGAACCAACCTAGATGCCCTTCAATTGATGAGTGGATAAAGAAATTGTGGTATATATACACAATGGAATATTACTCACCTATAAAGAATAATAAAATTATGGTATTTGCAGGCAAATGGATGAAATTGGAGAATATCATGCTAAGTGAGATAAGCCAATCTCAAAAATCCAAAAGAGGAATGTTCTCACTGATAAGCAGATGATGACACTTAATGGGGGGTGGGAGGGGACAAGAATGGAGGAAGGAGGGACTATATAGAGAGAAAAGAGAGGTGGGGGGGAAGGAAAAAAAATAACGGAATGAATCAAACATCGTTACTCTATATAAATATATGAATATGCAAATGGCATGCTGTTACTCCATGTACAAACTGAAACAACATGTACCCCTTTTGTTTACAATAAAAATAAATTAAAAAATAAAATAAAATTAAAAAAAAAAAAAAAGAATGACAACAGCTCGACACATGAGAAGCACCACTGGGAAAAGTTATGGTGTATACTTGGGGGGACACTACGGTTGAAGGAAATTCTTCAGTGTTTTCTTTCAAGATGCAAAACAACGTAAATTTTTTTTTCCTTTACTTTTCTTTAAAACAGGCTCCCACTAAGACATCCAGGCCAGGCTGGCCTCTAGCTTGGATCCTCCTGCCTCAGCCTCCTGAGTCATTGGGATGCGCTATCACAAGAAGAAAAAAGAAAAATTATTGAACTGCATGGACCATCCCTTGAAAGTGTTGCTTGATCACTGGCAGAAAAAATGATAAGCTCAGGACCAGAACTGACCCTGTATTACTGATCTATTCTATGAATACTTTTTATAAAATAGAAGCTTTACCATTTAAAAATCTTATATTTTAGGAAAGCCCCAATTCCCCCACCTAAAAAAAAAAAAAAAAAAGTCCCACACAGGATCAAGTAAGTTCATCTTTGGTCCATTATTGGGCATCCAGCACTACTGGGAACCAGGAACAAAACAAAGTAGCTATTTTAAAGCCCAGATCCTGAAGTTTATGCCTAGCCATGAAGTTCATACCTCTCAAACACCTGAGACCTTCCAGCGGCCAGGCCCTTATTGCAACTATGTAAATCATTTGCCCCTAGCGATTTAGCGAAGGCTACTTAGGAAAAGTAATCGCAGCATTATGGAACTCAATAAACTCAACAAGGCTGAAGTCTGCTAAAGACAGGCTCCTTGAGAGAAAGAAAAGGTGAAGACAGGATGGAGAGATAAAAGGCAGGATCAAAAGGCATACCCAGAAACCAACAAGCAAAACATCTATGGAGAAGAGAACCCATTCTTCAACGAGGATGACCATGTGAAGTTCAGGCCACTATTCCTGTCCAAAGAGCAGGAATTTTTCCACCAAGTTCTTTTGTTCCAGCCGGAAGTGGATTCCCACTCCACTTAGCACTGAACACAGCCCCAGCCTCCACACTCCAGTTAGTCTAGGAGAGGACATGTGTTTGCTGTTCCTGCTTCTAGACATGCTCTGCACTCCTCCAGAGCCCCACCTTGCTGCCATAAATGAGCAACAGTTCTTGCGCCATTTTTAGTACACTCAGTACCTAAGAAATATACGACATTTTGGACTGACTGTGTGTATTGGTGCTGAAAGAGTTAAACTTGCCTAATGGGAACAGTGACTTTATGTAGGAGTAGGCACCACTGTACCCAACAGCCACCTACAACTTTAAAATATTATTTGCCACCAAACCTTGATTCTTCGAATGCTGATGACTGCTTCTGACACTTTCTCGATGGCTGAGGGAAAGAAGAGAGTGACGGTCAACCGCACAGCCCCGTAGAGTGTCATGGCCACAAACACACGACTGGCTGTGATCACATTCCCGAGCAGCACGTAGGTGGTGAACGTCACAAACAAGATGATTTTGTTTGCAACAAAAAATGATGCCAAATTCATCCCTCTGAGGTAGGAGCTTCTCAAGACCTTTGAAATCTCCTTCCTGGAAAACAGAGTCAAATACACATGGTTTTCAAGAAGCATCATGTCAAAAGACATGAAACAGAGTACCTTGTGCATGAGGCCCCTTGGCAGGCAGCGGGTACATTAAGATAAATAAATGACCTGCTATGTTATGGAACCATTGGCCAGCACAGGCCCTGGGGCAGCTTCGTCTAGTGACCACAAAGAGCACTAGATAACCCCTCTGTTTTTCCATCTGAATGATGCTCAAGTCACTGTGGGTCAATCAGACCAAATTGAAGAATCATTCTATCAAATTTATTCAATAAGTGTTCATAGTCTTAAGTCCTGGGCATCTCACCAATGGCAGTGGGACACAGCCTGTCCCCTGCAGGAGCTCAGGAACTCATGGGAGAAGAAAATAAGCAACTCCAAAGCTGGGAGATCCCAAAACACTGGAGCGAGCAGCAGGCACAGAACGTCCCAGGGACCCAGGAGAGGTGGGAGAAGCAGCGGTGGAGTCAGGGAGCGCTGCACACTCAGAGGTAGGCAGAGAAGAATGAAGCGAAGAGCACATCTGAACACTAGTCCTACAGGACTGGGCCAGGGCTACCAGAAGCTTCAAAGTCCCTCAGACTGGAACACATTAAAGTAACCAAATACTTGAATTGAAAGTCAAAAGAAATTTCAAGACTCTAAAGCAAGACAAAAGGAACAGTATTTCCATAGCTGTTTGGAATGGATAACACCCATTGGTATAGTCTGACCTAATACAGATATGCCCTGTCTCTATCATCATCCCATCTGGCTACATTAGCATAAATCATAGTTTTATTTTAAATGCAATATTCTCAAAAACAGTTGCATCTTGAAATCTTTGCTTATAGGAGATTTGGAGTATTCAAAAACATATACAAAAAAAGTGATACATATTTTTGTATCACAAAGAAGCACATGATTTTTGCTGTAGGTGAACAATGAATGGAAGCACAGGAGAACATGGTATCTGGTGCCATTCTGCTTAAACCTACTGCCACATGCAGGGGTGGTGTGGGTCATATTTAAGTTCATCCTCATGTGAAAGCACAGAAAGACTTCTACTCTCAGTAAAAACAGGAAAGAGAAAAGCACAATAAACACAAAAACTTACCTTCTCAAATTGGTAATAAGCTCTGCAAATGACTTTTCCCAAGCATACATCTTTATTATTCTGATTCCTGTTACAACTTCATTCATGGTCCTTATCCTGGCATCCGTGTAGGCTGCAGTTTTACTCCTAAGGGGGACAGACGTGGGGGGCGTGGTGAGGTATATGGCATTACAGACAATGGAGTGGAGGTGCAGCCTACCTTCCCTTATCAGCAGCAGGCACAGGCCGAGACCATGGACCAAACGATTCCTTCAGCTCTGCTGATGGCACAGGCAGGTCCTTCCCACAGCCCAAACGGAAGAGGCGGCTGTTAGGAAGCCAACAAGGCATCCCAGCTCCATGAGTATTTCGGAGCATTTGCAATGTCCCCAGAGGAAGACATGAACGTGGGTCCAATAGAATCAATCCATCCCCCTCAAGGGAACCCAGGTCGGGGGAGGCAGCAAGGCACCCGGGTCTGAGAACGGCATGGCTGGCAGAGGTGGAATGAAGCAGGACTAAAGTGCCGACTATTCCATCGGGAAAGCAAAAGGTTCCCACCCACCAAGAGCCCTGGAACCGGGTCCCCCAAAGAAAAACAGAGGGAAGAGCAAACTCCCAGGGAGAGAGAACACCACAAGCAAAGACACAGAAAAAAAGAGTCCAAGGTACATCAAACAAGCAGGGTGTCCGTCCAAGGTACATCAAACAGCAGGGTGTCTCCACCAACTGACCACCTTCACAACGACCCACTTCCAATTCTCTGGCACCTGCTTCAAGTCTAAGTCACTTCTACCACTGTCAAGCTCTTGGTCAACAGCCATTTTCTAACACATATGCTGCTAGGACTATAAGACTTTATAAGACTTTATAGGATGCCATTAAGATCGACCCTGTGCTTGGGGAGCTTCTAATTTAATGGAAACAATTAAAAATAACATGCAAGAAAATAGCACCAAAAGACATGATAAAAATATATGCATTTAGAAGTCGGCCTAGAAAATGTTTGCATTTATTATTGTTAAGATACATTTAAACAACGTCTACATATCTAACTTCTGCTTAGGGTTACTCTACTTATTGAGGCCACCGTGCATGACAAGGCAGCTGGGAGAAGTTAGGGCCTTCACCTTCTCCCTTTAACACTGGCCTTCAGCTAAGCCTGAAGAGTTTGTAACATATGCAAAGAGGAGAGGCATTTATTTTTAATCAGAGGCATTTCTTTTGTGTCTCAACAAAAGCATCAGGCAGATGTTGGCTGTTAACCCACACGCGACATTGTTTCCACACCAGTATGTCTCTTACCGCAGAGATGAAAACAGCTTCCCAATGCAGCTCTGCAGAGGCAGGAGAATAATCAGAACTGCCATCCCCGCAAGACATGATATTCCTATTTCCATCCAGAGAAGAGCAGTCACTGCGATAGCCTGCAGCGGCCCCGCCCACAGAAAGTGTAAAAAGACCGTCACCTTCAAAGGAAAAGACAGCGTGTTCTTAGGACTAGATTAAAAAAAAAATCTGGTAAAAACATAGCACAGAAACACAGAAATGACCACAGGGGACTTCAAACCTATGAGGTGGCAATTCAAGCGTCTCCTGGCGATGAAGTCAAATGGGGCCACAGCGGAGGCGTCAGGCCCTCACAGGAGCACTTGACTGGAGTATAAGGAAGACTTTGAACTAATCTAACTCTCAGGTGACCTCAGAACATCCCAGAACTCTCTCTGCCACAGAATTGGGTCCATCTCCCCTGGGCTTCCAGCACCTTGGGGGGCTGTACAGTGGGGCCCGCTAACTTTCTCCAGCTTATATATTATTATTATGTATGCTTACATGTATTAATGCATACATAACTCCTGGACAGGTTTCAAGCTTTTTTAGGCAGAAACTAAAATCTTCACCCCTGACAGTGAGCAGAGAAGGAGGAAACCCTAGTTTATGTCTGATGAATGAATAACTGCAAAAGAAGTGGCCCCAGTGCAACACAGACCTGACCAGCAGCTACAATGTCCTAGATTTTGTGTTACAACCATAAGGTAAGTGTAAAAAATAAGTGGTCCAATAGAAGAAAGTCAATTATTCTACTTAGGGACCACCCATTTGGCATTATGTAGCAAAGGATTCTTACAGACCACCCATTGTATAGACCACAGGGAAAAGATTCATCCCACCCTCCAGAAGTTTAGCCTCTAGAAGATAAGAAAGTCAATTTAGCTGGCTATCCCACTGTCACAGGCCAAGAGTTAAGAAGGGACAATCGAGGACTGGTAGGTAGTCAACCCAGTTGGGCAGGATGGCTGCACTCTGCATGCATATTACTGAAAGATGTTGCATGGAACATTCAAAAAGCAAAAACTGAATCTCTAGGATAAACACATATTACTACATATCTAAATTATACACAGGAGAAGTGAGATGTGTACTAAAAAGTGCCTCTGTCTTATGTCCTCAAAAGAATCCTGGCATTCCAACAGGTTAAACTAAAAGGTGGGGGCATGCATGGAAAAAGGAGCCCCTCAAGTTACCTGATCAAACTTGTTCACATCGTTGGACAGCAGGTTGACGATCTGGCCAGTGGTTGTCTTCCCCATGGCCATGTTACTAAGACGAAGTGCCTGAAAGAAAAGAGGAAAGGGGGAGAATCGTATTGCTAGGTGGTATTACCTCGTGCATAGAAAACAGCAAAACAGCACATTTTCCTGGGGACTTGTGTGTTGTAAAGGCCAAGGTAACTCGCGACAGCTGCTTTAAGAAGGGTACTGGCAGCTGTGGCCTCCAAGGACAGCAAGAGGAGGAGAAGGAAATAGGAAAAATCCCACCTCACTTTTTAATGAACGTGAACACACTCAGTGTAGAACAGGAGGTACGTTCACACTGAAGCACCTACCAAATAATTCTGAGCCAAGTGAGATAAGAGTAGAAAGACAGCCAAAGAAAAAAATTACAAGACTTGGATTATAAATGTGGACTCAATCAGTAACTCTCTGTATGATGTCATTTAAACACCTGGAGTCTGTTTCCGCATTCTGTGAATGGAAATGAGTCCTTGCCCTGCCTGGGTCACAGAATCACAACCGGAGAAATGACAAGTCATTACTGAGTATCTGCTAGGAGGAGGAGACCAGGGGTCCCCAAAAACAGGATGACTGGTGAGTCATGTCTTCTGATATCCAGAGACAGGACCAGACATGCACACAAACACCTGTAATTCTGTGTGAAGGTAATGGTCAGCACACTGACCCAATGAATTGGGAAGAAGGTCACCATCATCGAGGGATGCTGTGAGCAGGAGGGACCCTGGGGCGCCAAGGAGAAGAAACTACAGAGAAGGGAAGCTAGAGTCTTGAAAAGAATGTGGAAGAGAAGCTGGGGTTTATATAGCTCAGTTGGCAGAGTGCTTGCCTTGCAAGCATAAGGCCCTGGGTTCAATCCCCAGCACCACAAAAAAAAAGAAAGAAAAAAAAAAAAAAAAAAACAATGTGGAAGAGTGAGTGTGTGGTTTTTACGTTACAGTGAGAAACTCAATCTTAGGAGGATGAAACTACGGAAGCAACTGGTCAGGAGATTCCTGGAAAGGGGAAAATGGGGGCTGCCCCAGTAGCCCACGCCAGAGGAAATGACTGTCAACCAGCACTGTATGATTGGAAAGCAAGGGCCAGGAAGCTGAAAAGACTTGAAATACAAAAAGTGCCAAGCAAACACACGTGAATCAATTATAAAATATACAGAGAGCATGTGTGTGCGTGCGCACACCGACGTGTGTGTGTTACAGGAGAAACTTACTGTGCTTCAATTACTGAAAGCTATCTGAAAATGTTTTTGAAACCAACATTATACACAAACACACAATCAGTCCAGCAAACAGAAAATACATCACAGGTTTAAAGGAGTCGATATTTGACAGCTAATTGTAATAGTAAAAATAAGGCCAAATGGTTCACCGAACTTGATCCTGAGCTGATCACTTTTAAAAAATTTTCAAGGCAACTGTCCAACTTGAACTGTTGTTCACAGACGGCTGCTGACAATGAGGACTAAAGGGTAAGAGGGCATGGGTGACCATCTGTGCAAAAGACACAGCTACTGGTTTCTGGGGCTGCTTGCCACCAGGCACATCTGTGATGGAGGTGGACCAAAGGCCAGGCTCCACAAGCTCTGACACTCGGGTTGGGACAGAAGTTGAGGAAAGGTAACGATGGTTCTGCAGTCAATACTGAAATCCAGACTCTATCGAAAGAAAATCCATCGCACTTCTGACAGGATAAGAAAAAACGTCAAGTGAGAAGCAGATGACCAGCCTGTGCTTCCGGCCACCAGAGAGCAATGGGTCTGGTCAACAGGTCTGGTTGTGACTTCCATTGTAAAATGGCACACTTGGATACAGCAGAGGAAGCAGCTGCCTGTCCTCAGGCTCTGAACCAAAGGCACACAGAACTGTGAGCCCTGACAGAAGGAAATGTGGGAGGTGGCCCCAAAAGGTCTGGCTTTCTGCCTGGGGGCATTTTCTGCCCAGACAGAACTGTAGTTTCCCTAAGCCAAGGAAAAAGAGGTGGTTGTTCCAAGTTGCAGAAGCATCTGGAATTCATAGGCCAGAGCTACAGAAAGGAGGCCCCAGGAGTCTCTGTGGGGATTTACCAAAGATATTTTGCCAAGGGCTTGACTGTCCGTGGACAGGGCAAGGCCCATAAGCCCCAAGACCAAAGGACAATTCTGGAGGTCATACAGTGCTAGGAGGTGCCAGGTGCTGCCCAACTACAGAAAAAAGTTCCTCATGCGGATCTTCATAGGATGCCAGGGAGGCCACACATTGGAAATAAAGATCTCCCTCCAGAGTCAGGACCATCCTTGGAATTCAGAGAGGAAATGCATGCTCTGCATGAGATGCACAGACAGAACCAATTCCTATGGGATCAAACTCAAGATCCTTCAATTCACACTCTGTAATGTATCACTTATAACATTCGACACAGTAGAACAATTATTACACATGCAAAGAAACAGAAAAATGAGACCCAAAAACAACAGGGAGAAAGTAACAGAATTTTACCACTGCAGACCGTGTCTTATATTTAAAGTAATGTAAACACGGAGCTATGACAAGCTCTTAATCCCTGAGGCAACATTAAAAGTACAAAGAGAGATCTTGCTAAAAAGTCAATAAAGAAATCAGAATGGAATGCTAAAAGCTATTTAATTAACCCAAAAGATAAAATTGGAGAGGAAAAAAAAAAAAAAAAAAAAAGAAACCAAGGAAACATAAAAAATAAATAAATAGCAAGGACAAAGGTTTAAGTCTAACCAGTTCACAGTCACACTACAGGTAAATAGACAAATCATTCCATCTAAAAGCCAGACACTGATATGAATACACAACCAGTGAAACACCACATCATGTACAACCCATAAGAATGGGAAGTTTTACTTCAGGTCTGTATGGTATCAAAGTACATTCTCCTGTCAGGCATAAATGAAAAGAATAATTTAAAAAAAAAAAAATTTTTTTTTAAGAGTATATTAAAGAGGAAGAAAAGCCAGATACTATCAGACTAGATTAATGAAAAAGCAAAAAACCACTATATGCTATAGACAAGAGACACTGTTTAACAATAGATTAAAAGCACATGGATGGGAAAAGATACATCATACCAACAATAAGCACTAGAAACCTGGTGTGGCTACATTAATACCAGACAGTATGGCCTGCAGGCCAAGCAATATTGCCAGAGACTAAGAGGACATTTCATGTAGACAAAGGAGATAGCTAACCATTCTGACTGTGCCAGGTCCGAATTACTGAGTTTCAACATAAGAGACAAAAATACAGAGCCAAATGGGAAAATGGTACCACTCCACAATCATAGCTGGAGATTCCCACATCCCTCTCTCAGCAATTGATAAAAGTGGACCAAAACACTAGTAAGATACAGAAGACTTGAACAGCACTGTAACCAACTTACCATGAGATATATTATAGACCCCACACCCAACAACTGGTCAACAGATTTTTAAGTCCACATGAGAAGTTCCCCAAAACAGACCTCCTGCTAGAACGTAAAACAAATCTCAATACATTTCCAAACACAAAAAATTATGTAGAATATTCTCTGATAATAAAAATTTAAAAACCAGTATGATCTTTAAAAGCATAACTATTTGGAAATGAACACTTTTCTAAATAACCATGTGTCGAAGACATCTCCAGGGAAACCAGATTTGTTATAAAAGCAGGGAAATCAAAAATTTTTTAAAGAAATGATAATGAAAATATACTTTATTATAATTTGAGGGATACAACTATAAAAAGCCTTTAAGAGGAAACTTGGCTTTAAAAATTTTACATTGAAGGAGGTATAAAACTGATGGTCTCTAAGACCAGGACCAAAAAGATAAACAGACAGACAGAAAGTCTGTTCACACCTCAAGAACAGCATGTCAGGTAACCGACTACAGTTCTGTTGCTGGGCACAGGCTCTGCCACATACAGTTGTCACCGGAACCCTAAGGAACCATCTTCTGATAAGTCCCTATGACAAGCCAGATAACCAGACATGAAAACAACCTCACAAAGAATTATTTCTATTTCCTAAATGAGAAAATAAGTAAAAAGGAGTCCTGCCTGACAGAGGACACTCAATTTTGCCTTCATTCTTTCTCCCCCCCCCCCCCCCCTTTTGGCAGTCAAAGAGTCCAGGGCTTTATTTTGTTAACTATTTGCAGCTTCTATTCCCTTATTCCTCTTCTGCCCATGAAAAGGTACACTCTCCCTTTAAGACTAAAATGATCTATTTTTTTTTTTTTAAATGAAGTAAAGTTGCCACTGTTTCCCACTAATATAGAAACTTCAAGTTGGTGCTAATAAAGTGTACGTGTTGTAGTTCAGGACAGTTCATGTCCAAACAATGTAGAGAAAAAAATGCAAATCGATGCATGATCATTCTGATAATATTGTGGTTCAACACTTCCTTATATTGCATAAGAGGCACGATTTGGTTAAATTTGCTTTTCTTCTGAAAGCAAAATAGTTCTGCCATGATAACAATAAAAGGCAGACAAAACAAACTGGAATCAACGTCTGCATTATAAATGCCAGAATGAGGGTTAGTGTGCATTTTTAATAAGCCAAGAACACCTAAATATCAATAAGTACTAATAATCTACTAATTTAAAAAAAACAGACAAGGATTAGGGGGTAGCTCAGCAGAGGAGCACTTGCCCAGCATCACAAGGCCCTGGGTTCAATCCCCAGAACTATAAAGAAAGGGAGGAAGGGAAAGAGAAAGTACTGCAAGCACTTGACAAAAATGCAAATTGCTAATGAATATATGCAAATACCCAAACTAATACTCAATGCCAGGTAAATAAAGTAAGTAAGCAGTTTTTTTTTTTTTTCCTACCTATGAAACTGATAAAATCAGCAAAGATTTTTTTCAAAATGTTACATCCAGTCTGATGAAGGACATAGGGTCATCTCATACCACAGGGAGAATACATATAGTTAACAACTCTTTGGGAAGAAAACTAGTCTGTTAAAAGCCTTAAATTGTGTATAACCTGAGAAATTAGGGGTGTGTTCAGAGCTTTAGCTTTAATCCCGTTCACTGCACTGTTTCTGTTTATAATACAGAAACACTAGAAAACAGTCTAAATGTCTAGTTTTCCCTCATACTAGAATCCATGTGGGCGTGAAGAACAATACCATGAACTTGCTGTCAAAAGAGGGATTGAGATGGTTGGTTCCTGCTGTGGGCAGGCCAGATGATACACTGGGGGTTATCAGAGATCTTTGTCTTCTAAATCAAACATTAACTGTATTCAACTTTAAAAACATAAATTAAGTAGTGTCTCATTCTTTGGGGGGGGGGAACTGTTTCTTCTTTCTCAATTATTTTAATCAGTAAATATGAAACATAAAACCCAAGTGTATACACATAAATATGACCATCTAAGGAATGGGAGAAGGGATGAGTTTTCCAAACTGAAGAAATATACTCTCCCTCTAGAAATCCAATCTTCATTTTAATAGAAATCCTCTATTAAGTCCGGTTAAAAGAGGTTGCACACTGTGGCTCATCTACAGGACGTAGACTCCTCGTTACCAGCTCGCTCCAGCCAGGTGTCACTCGTCCAGCCGTGGTGTGGGTGCTCCTCCCAAAGTGCTCCACCAGCCAGGCTTTTGGGATTTGCATAGTTTGTCATTTTCCTCGTCCCTTGTTGTCATGCTATCTGCTGTTCCTTCAAATTCTTGTCAGAATCTCTCCCCATTTCTTGCTACTGTTTTTAGAAGGCTCAATAGTATTTCAAGTCAAGTCAGAATAGGTAGGCTCTGAACAGAATAGGAAAGCACCCAAGAATTTTTGGTTTGGGGGCTCACTTCCTGGTTGGTGGCCCTAACCCAGTTGAATTTGTCAGATAATGCAGTTTCCAGGTAAACTGGGCATTACTGCAACAGGCAACTACAAAGAGCAGGTTCAGCTCACTCGAAGCAGAAAATTGCCTGTATTTTTCCAATATGGTCAGCCAGAGCTGCCTGGTCATGCTGCCACACCTGTTTCTGACTGCACAATCTGAAGACAGTCATTGCTTTGAAAGCAGACCCAGGAACTGCCCAATATCCTCCATCCACAACCTTTGTCACGATACTGCTGTGGTTCTATAGAGGTAAACAAGATTTGAGGAAATGAAAAACAAAGACTGCACAAAATCAACAACCTGATACACTCTACCATCTGACAGCCCCGCTGGCCCCTGGGGTGTGTTTTGGTTTTGCCTGGTTTTCAAGGCTGGCACCAAGCAGGCAAACCTGTAGAGAAGTCCCCAGGAAGCTTTGAAGGATGTGACATTCTCCTCCTGGAGGCACCCCCAGTTTCACCCCGCTGCTACCTTTTTGCGTGACATTTACTATGACCTACCAGAGTGAAGAGGCTAGAAATCCACTCACAGGGCTGACCAGCCAGATCTGGCCCCAGATAAATAAGCCTCCACACCTGAGGGCCACGATGCAGACCCAGGAGCCACTCCATCTGCGGAGGGCCCTGTGATACCTGTTCTCAGGTCAGGTTGGAAATCAGGCACTGGCTGCTTCTGAAAATCTAGGAGAGATGAATTCAGCAGGAGGAGCTTCTCCACCTTCCCTCACCTCATCCCCTCAGAGGGCCAGAAAAAGGACGCCTCGCCTTCCAGGCTGCGTGAGGCCCTGGCACAGGCCTCTCCAACACCCTGGAATCCCAGAGGCTCTACAACCCTGGCAAGACGAGGGGCAAAGCAGAGCACGGCCAGGCCCCAACTGGCAACTGCAGCACAGGGAGCCAGCAGTTTGCTGGTAAAGGTGCTCGATTAAAAACGCTACTCCCCAGAGGGGACCTGATGTCACTGATACTTGGGAACCTTTGAGAAATACTAGTTACAGAACGAAAATAGGAATTGTGTGGAGTGAAGGGTGGTCAACATATATTGTCACAGCAACTACACTTTAATTCATAAGCTCCTCTAACACCCACGGAGAAAACAGATGGTGTGTTTTGATGGTAGCCTGTTCAGAAGGGTCCCGTGACTTCGGCAAGGCCTCTCAGGCCCAGACCGACCATTGCCAATTTCTGTGTTTCAAAGAGAAGCTCATCTGACTGGTGGGCCAAGCAAGAGAGGGAACAGAGAGATGAGCGAGACGAGATGGCCCTGCTGAGGGCAGCAGGGGGAAGCCCACGAGAAGGTGAGAAAGGATGAAGGGTACCGCCTAGAGAAGCAGCAGAGCGCAAGCTTCTCCCATCCTTCTAAAAACTGCTTGCGGGTTTTCTGGTTTCTGTTTCGAAAAGAAAAGTTCAAAACTACAAGCAACATCAACAAAAACAAAAAAAAGGTGTTGGGCTGGGGTTGTGGCTCAGTGGTAAGAGCGCTTGCCTAGCATGCGTGAGGCCCTGGGTTCCATCCTCAGCATCACATAAAAATAAAACAAAGGTACTGCGTCCACCTACAACTAAAAATATATTAAAAAAAAAAAAAAGGTGTTGATAATCTATCTTCTCAAAAATGGCATGTTTTAGTCACAAAAAAGCTCACATATAAAGCCAATGCCAACTTTTTCTTGAGGTGCTGGGGGGGCGATATCAGGGATTATACCACTGAGCTACAACCCAGTCCTTTTTATTTTTTGAGACACAGTCTCACTAAGTCGCCGAGAGTGGCCTCAAACCTGCAATCCCCCTACCTCAGAGTCCAGAGCTGCTGGGAGGACAGGTGCTGGCCACCACACCCAGCCAACTCTTGGGTAACAACTATCTTTACAACTGTTTTGTCTACAACAAAGTTCTTGTTTTTCTTATCATGTACCTTCTTTTAGGCCAAGGTAGTCAGAGGAAATAATACTCCCTCTGCAGACTCACCATGGTACATAATTTTACTAAGAATTAATTGAAATGAGAAAATGTAATTTTCCCTTTTTCCTAACATGTATTTATCAAAGCTCTGACCTTCAGCAGCTGGCTACTGGACATTCCTAAAGCAACAGCACATACCTGTAGTACCACAAAATGAGCACGGTCCCTAGTTCCAATTCCCAACATCATCTATGAAGTGTTAAGATAATAGAGAGATCTATGCAGCAGAAAGGAAAAACACTGACAGAAGCAAGGACACACTACAAAGCGATGACTCGTTCAGCACACACACTTTAAGAAGCAAACTTTATGAAAAGCAGCCATGTCTTCAATGTCGTTCACCAGCAGATACAAAGAACTTAAGAGGAAGCAGCAAAGCACCTAGGCGGGATCTAAGCCCCATACTTCCCTGCTCCCTTGTGTAGAAAGATAAGCGTATCAAAGAGCAGATGTGGGCCAACAGCTGTTACCTGGAGGACACAGCCCGCCAGGAAAATGACCCGTGAGTTCAGCTAATGGGATCCCTCGGGAGTAGGAAGGAGGAGAGGAGAACTTCAAAACAGCCAGGACCTGCAGAGGTGCTGGCTCAGAGCAGGGAGCAGGCAGGAACAGAACCTGAAATTCCTCCCGTCCCTCCACAACTCACTGAAGGCCGATCTCTACAGTTGGGCAGGGCGAACTATTTTTTTCTGTGGATATTGGGGAAAGGTATGACCTAAACCTATTTTAAAAAATTAAATTAACCTTGAGGACATCATGCTAAATGAGATAAATCGGTTACAAAAGGACAAAAACTGATTCCACTTAAATGAGGTATCAAGAAGAGTCAAATTTGTGGAGACAGAAAATGGAACGGTGGCTGCCAGAGGCTGAGGAAGCAGGGAGTTAGTGTTTAATGGGTACAGAGATTCAGTTTTCCAAAAGGGAAGAGTTCTGGAGATGGATGCAAATGTAATCAATGCCAATAAATTATACTAGAAAATGATGTAAAATGGTAAATTGTATGCTATATATATTTTGCCCCAATTTTTAAATTTTTTTCAGTTTTTAAACTGAAAAAATTTTCAAAACCAAACCAACTACTTTTGAAGAAGTGAAAGGAAACAATCATCAACCACAAATTTTGAACCTGGAATAATATCTTAAAAGAATTAAGAAAGACAAAAAAGACAGACCAACAAAGAAATGTTAAAGTGAAATTAATTAATTTTTTTTTTTTTTTTTTTTTGGTGCTGGGGATTGAACCCAGGGCCTGTGCTTGCAAGGCAAGCACTCTACCGACTGAGCTATCTCCCCAGCCCCTAATTAAATTTTTTTAAAAACAGCCAGGCCAAGTGACACACACCTATAATCCCAGCAGCTCGGGGTCACGAGTTCAAAGCCTGCCTCAGTAACTTAAGGAGAGACTTAGCAACTCAGCAAGACCATGTCTCTAAATAAAATATAAAAAGAGGTGGGGGGTGTGACTCCATGATTAAGCATCCCTGAGTTCAATACCCTGTACAAAAAATAAATTAATTAATTAAAAAAATAAAGGATAGGCCATGACTTCAGCATGCATCTCAGGAGAAGGAAAACAAGATTCTTGTTACCTTTTCACTTCCTGAGGGGGCCACAGCCACCATGACCCTCTCTCCAATCCGCTGTCCCTGACCATCCTCCACAACAACACACCCCAAACTTTCCCTGAGGCACAAATTAAAACACAGATATCTATAGAAATTCTGAAGGAGCAGATCTGGGATGGGCCCAGGATCTGGGCTTTTACTAAGCACACAAGGAATTCAAGACAGAATGGGAGGCTCTCTCCTGGCATATGGACTCATTCTTTATCTGCTCAGCAAGGAAGTCCAGAGAGCTTGCCCTACAGTTAATGCGACCACACCCTGCACAGTATACACAGCTTCTGGCTCTGAGGCTCAGACACAGCCAGGCTATTAAACTAATGGCTAAGTAACTGATGCTGGAGCAGCCCACACCTCCCACGCTGCCATAAATCACCACAGAAGGGGACAAAATTATGAGGCAGATGTTTTCAGGCACCAGGTTAACAGGCAGCACAAGATTGATCCCTAGAGAAGGGACACTCAAGAGGTGAACTGCCCCACTCCCCTGGCTCTCAGCCAAGAGAGGAGGTAGGGCGGCATTTCTATTTCCATTTTCCAGGTAGGGCGGCAGCCCTGCTGAGCTGAGGGGGCAGAGGTCAGATATGGGTCAGCTGCAGCAGCAGGCTGTTGGTAGGGTATTGACAGTGAAAGGTGTCAGAGAGAAGAGTCCCCGAAGTGGCAGGGGCGGGTGTGTGCGTTGCAACACATCCTTAGGTAAGGGGTGGGCTACAAAGGACCCACCCAGGCCTCAAGAGAAATCTGGGACTATGAAGGAACAAAGTGAACAGAGAGGCTGAAGGTCCAGCAGAGCTGGGAAACTAGAATTCATACATGTGACATGCGTCCAAGAAAGAAAAGCCAGAAGAATAAGCCAGACAAGAAAATTTCAAAAGATAGAATGATCAAATATTTCCCTCATTTTATGATCATCAAATTAAAGATCTGTAAATCTCAACAAACCTCAAGAAATAAAAAAAAACAAAATGAATCACACCTAGGATCATTATCAACCTCCTGGAAAATAGTTCAAAAAAAAAAAAAAAAAAAAAAACAGAAAACATTATCCAGAGAAAATAGAAACATTGCATACAGGAAAACAGAGTCACAAATTATAACTGACATCAGAAACAAGGAAGCCAGGGACATGGGACACATCTTCCATGTGTGAGGTGGGGGCCCAGAATTCAATACCCAGCATACCTAGCCTTCAAAGAACACGGGAAATGCAAAGGATGTCTTTCAGGCTGAAAAGAAATTATTTCAAATGGAAACCTGGAGCTACAGAAATGCATGAAAAGCACCAACAACTGTAATTCAATGGGTAAATGAAAAACTATGATTTTGTTCTTCACAAAAAACAAATATGAGAGCAAAGAAGCTCAAAAAGACACATGATTTTACACAGAAATTCTACTCCAAGGTATCAACCTAAAAGACCTAAAAGAAATAAAAACCTATGTCTACAGAAAGACATGTACTTGACTGTGCCCAATAGGTTTACTTCTAATGGCCAAATCCCAGAACCAGGCCAGAAGAGCACTAACACGTGAATGAATACATAAGGGTGTTTCACAGTCAGCAATTAAAAATAAATAGATAAATAATACTGACAGCATGACAGAATCTCAAAATAATCAAAAGAAATTGGACATGGCGGCACACACCTGTAATCCCAGCAGCTCAGGAAGCTGAAGCAGGAGGATTTTGAGTTCAAAGTCAGCCCCAGCAACTTAGCACAAGGCACTAAGCAACTCAGCAAGATCCTGTCTCTAAATAAAGTATTAAAGAGGCTGGGGGTGTGGCTCAGTGGTTAAGTGTCCCTGGGTCCAATCCTCAGTACCAAAAATAATAATAATAATAATCTCAAAAGCACTTTGCTTTCATTTGTGAGTTTTTAGAAGTTAATCTATGATGACAGCAATCTGATCAATGGTCATCTGGAGCTGCAGTAGGAGAGAAGACTGGAAAGGCAGAAGGGAACATTCTGAACTGTCGAAAAGATCAGATCTTGATGGCACAGCAGTGTCTATGTACTGCACGGGCATGTGTCAAGACTGAAAATGTGCACACTTAATGTATCATTATGGCTTGGCGTGAGGTGTGCCCCAAAGCTCCTGTTAACGCAGGAATGTTCGGAGGTGAAGTGATTGGATGATGAGAGCTGAAACCTAATCAGTCCACCCTGGTTGGAATGGACTGACTGGGTGGTGACTGCAGGCAGGTGGGGCGGGACTGGAGGAGGTGGGTCCCTGGGGTATGCCCTGGAAGGGTGCATCTTCCCTGTGGCCGTGTTCCCTCTCCCCTTCCTCTGCTTCCTGGCTGCCATCATGGAGCAGAGCTCCTCCGGCATGTCCTTCCATCATGATTTCTGCCTCACCTCAGGCCCGAGCAATGGAGTCAGCCCACCATGGACTGGAAGCCAAAATAAACGTTTCCTCCTCTAAGTTATCCTTGTCAGGTATTAGGTCACAGCAGCAAAAAGCTAACATACTACCCTCTTGAGTTGACTCAAAAATAGTGAAGAGAACAGAATTTCAAGTTATATGAAAATAAACAACTCAATATTAAACAATACTTCATATATCCCAAACTTGTTTAGGTTTACTAATTGGTATTTTTTTTTTTTTGGATTTAAATTATATTTGGGTTTTTTGGGATTTAAATTATATTTATTTATTTTGAGAGGATTTAAATTATATTTCTTTTATTTTTTGGACTTAAATTATATTTTTTAGATTTAAATTACTTTTGTCGAATTTAAATTATATTTTTTTTGGATTTACATTATTTTTTTGGATTTAAATTATTTTTTATTTAAATTATATTTACTTTTTGGACTTAAATTATATTTTGGGGGTAGTTAATTTAATAAATATTTATTTCTGCATATTACTAGATCACTTCACCTGTATTAGATGAAACATGGCAATATTTTCTTACCATGCCCCACAACTCTTATCTGTTGTCTACAGCCATACATGAGAACAAAGCTTCACCAAATGAACAAAATGGTAAATATGAACAAATGAATAACTGGTCCATAAGAAACTCAGACTGCTCCCAGATCTGACTTCTCCTTCCAATCCCAAGGTCATTAAGGCCATGTGGACTCCTTACCCTTCATAAGAAAGCAAGGCACCTATAGATGCTCTTCCTAAATCACAACCCCATCATCACTTATTCCTTACTCAAAAGATTCCAGTGGCTGCCTCTGTGGACTAAGTAACCCCAAGTGCTATAAGCTCAAGATCAGGGTCCACCACCACCTAAGCCCAGTGAGCCCTTCTAGACTGACCTCCTATGCTCTCCTACATCCTTATACCACATGGTGCTACCACCTTCCCTGAGCACCCTCTCCTCTTTTCTATCACCCCCACTCAGGGCTTGTTCTGCCTAAGATGCCTCCCCTGCCCTCACCCACCCATCTCCACCCATCACAGGCTCCTTCCCTAATCCGTTCAGTAACCTGCCTATATACCACTCAGCACCCTTGCTGCCATTCTGTCTAGTTATGGGTATTGGCAGGAGCTGAACCCTGACTGACTGCCAATAACGAGACAACAGGAAGGCTGCAACACACTCTAAACACCGGATAGACTCACTGAGTCCTTAACATGAACATGTGATTTGAGCGCTATTATCTTCATTATACAAATGAGAACAAGGAGGCTCAGAGCAGTTTGCCTGAGGCCAACAGGAAGAGGAAAACTGGGCTGCAAGTAAAAATAGTCCAAGGACAGAACCTCAACTCCAAGCTTACAGTGCCCCCACCTCCAAGTAATATGCTTCTTCTGCACCTCATGCTTTAGAGAAATTATCTTACTCAGGGCTCACAACAAACCCATGAAGCAAGAATCTTTATCCCCATTTTAAAGATCAGGAAACCAAGCCTCTGAAAAATGAATGCACTTCTCTAAGATTTTACAGCAGATGGCAAAACCAGGACTTTCTGAAACTCAGGTCTGACTTCTCAGAGTCCACAACTTCTAATCTCAGCCCTAGGCAACTTGCCAGTGCCTTCCACAAAGTGCCCAGCACCTGACTCAACACCTGGGCCCTCCTCCAGATGAGATTCAGCCCAGACTCTAAGACCCTGGGGGCTGAGGAACAACTACCATCACTGAGCTTTACCTTGCAGTTCAACAGTGTTAGTTGTTCACCACAGAGAAGCGCGAAACCTGTAACCCCATGCTACGCACATGCTACCCTCATGACCTGGAAGGTCTTGGTTGTAAGACTTATGATAAAGTTAAGCTGGGCTTATATGTGAGGGCTATTAGGATCACCTGGGAGTTTTTAAAACTCACCACCAATTAAACTGCAGTGTCTGAGCTTAAAAGCCAGACATCAGTGAAGCTTTAAAGATTTCCTTGAGTAAGTTCAATATGCAGCAAAGTTTGGGAGCCACCGAGTCCTTACAGTCTGCACTGCACCCCCAAGGAACAGAAAAAGTGATCTTAGGAACTTTATGGTGCAACTGAGACAACTCTGCAGCAGTAGACACTTCCCTCTGAAAAAGCTCAACAAAACAGCCACTTGCTTTGTTAGTTCCAACTCCTAACCATGGAAAATTAAAATAGCTTCTCTTAGCTCTTCCCTAGCAAACTAGATTGACAAACTGCCCTTTGATGGGATTATCTTTTCGCAAAACCCCAGGTCTATCAGAAGCAAAACAGAAAAAAACTCTTTAGAAGAAAAATAAATTATAAATACTGTAGGAAACACTACTAGACTATTCTAATTTTGTTAAAATGCTAGAAAACACCATGAGAAGACAAAGTCCAAAGAAGATACTCTTATTTTCATAAGTACCAGAGTTCCACTTTGATACTACTCTCATGATCTTCCTAGACATTTTCAGAAAGAAAAATCTAACCATAGACTAATGGGCAAAAATTGCTGGTTTTGGAAGCCCAAATCAGTTGAAGATCTGCAATTTCTTACTGTCCAGCCTAAATATAAAGCAGAATGGAATCTATGCTGAACTAAAATTAGCTTTAAATAAAAATAAAACTAAGCCTCTCTGAGAACTATGAACATGATAACATATGGCCCAGACACTGCTAGAACCTTCTAGCAACTGCCTTTCCACAATCACAGAGTAAATCCAATGTTTATGTTCACAAAATACTGGGCATGTTATTAGCAGAGATCCACAGTGATAAAGGGAAGCTAGAATGTTTGCAGGGAGTCAGCTCACCTTGGAAGTCAAAACAGAGAACGACAAATTCTCTCCCACCAACTTTCCTGTGGAGTAACTCTAAAGAAAGTGAAGACTAGCAGTTTTATTCAGAACAAGAAGTGGAGCCAAACTGACTCCACTTGGCAAGACGTCTGTACTGTTTAAGGACAGCAGAACCAGTGCCAGCAGGCTCGGTAACTACTTTGGCTTTACCTGGCATTCAGAACAAGCCAACCCATCATCAAAATCCACTCCTCAGAAGCCAGTCCAACACACAAACCAGTGTGGTTCTCTACACTGGACACAAAGTCAGGCAATTCACAGCTGATTAAGCAAGAGGCCTTGCGGGGGGTGTCTCTGCACCCCATAAGTTTTATACCATGAAGGAGGATGACAAGACCATCTGAGCGCTGAAGCCCTCACACTGCCTATCCCAGGAGTACAGACCTCTAGCATTTGGCCTCAGTTCTACCCTGGCCTAAGCCAAGGGCGGGGCTGACAGAGAACCCTCAGCTGTCTTTCCTTGAACACAGTCACCTCTTCACCCTGTCTGGCCCCCTCCTGTGCTCAAGCCACGGAAGTAACTCTTTGAGGCCTGAGGATGGACATGTCCCCTCTTCTGTATCCCAGCAAAGAAATAAAGATGGGAAGCAGGCCACCGGTCCCAGTGTAAAAGTCACAGAAACCTTGCTGGAAATCTGACTAGTGACTGATAGAGATCTTCTAAAATGAGTGTCTTCTGCTGCCATGAGAAGTCTGTGTTCTTACCACCATTCCGTGAGAACAGAGCCTGTGTCACATGGTCCTTTATTTGGCAAAAATTCTGAGACTCAATCTGAGGAACCTCAACAGACCTCATGGGCTGTTTTAATGAACCACCCTGGAGCCACTGATCCAAAGAAAAGAAAACTTCTCCTCATTGAGTCCTCAAGTTAAACAGAAAAATCAAGGATCAAGTGAGAACATAAAATGTGCAGCTGGTGAGGAAAACAATACAGCAGTTCCTCCAAAAATTAAAAATAGGCCAATCATATGATCCAGCAATCCCACTTCTGGATCTAGATCCAAAAGAAATGAATTCAGGAACTTAAAGAGAAACCTACATGTACACCCATGTCCACACAGCATATCACAACAGCCCAAAGATGGAAACAACCCAAACGTCCATCACCAGACGAAGGGATGAACACAACGGGGCACGTCTGCATTGTGTTCACTGTAATTCCACCTTAAAAGGAATTAAACTGTGACATATGCTACAATATGGATAAACCTGGAAGACCTCATGCTACCTGAAGTACACCAGACCCAAAGAGCGAGTACTCTGTTCACGGGAACCTTCTACAGCAGTCCAATTCATAGGCAGAGAGAAGAAAGGGGACAGCTGGGGGCGCGGAGGACGTGAAGTTACTGGGTTCGGTTTCAGTTTGGGAAGATGAAAACGTTCTGGAGGAGGATGGTGGAGATGGCTGCACCACATGAGACTGTGATCGAGGTCACTGACCTGGATGTACACCTGAGAAATTAAAATGGTAAATCTGATGTCATGCATAGTTTACCATAATAAAAAAGGGACCAAATGCCCAAAGTAACTGTACCAAAGCTGTGGAAAAGTAAGTAAATGGCAAGTCATTTTTTATATGATACATCCCACAAGATCATTCAATACAACAAACTGCCCCAGCAGTGACCTCGGTGGTCATTCCCTCTGCAACATCCAACCCAATCTCTCCCAGGACCAGGGATTAGAGGGTGGGGCCTGAGCTTAAGCTGCAAGCAAGTGCAGAAGGGCCTGTCCCAGGGGCTCTGAAGCATCCCCCACCCCTCCCACCAGGACCCAGTCCTCCTGTACTGCAGGTCTTGTTTCCTTACCTCAGCATGTTTCCAGATGCAAGGCAGGCAAGAGGCAGCCCTTCTTTCTCAGGTTTCTAGAATTACAGGTTAAGTATATGGTTTAACCCAAGTAATTCTTGACTTGGTAAAGAGGCTATTCTTCTAGGATAATCTAGCTAGCAAATGAATACCTTTGGGAGCTGCTTACTTTCAGGATGGGATTTCCCAAAGGCTACTTCCAAAGCCTTAGTGGAAAGAGGAAGAAAAACAGGTGAACAATAACTCACCTGTGCAAGAGCTGTGTTTGACTAAACTGGTACCTCACACCTGACTCCACTGTAGGTGCCCATTAAATTCCCCATGTATTTACTGAAACGAAGCATGAGCTAGAAAGATGAAACTTGAGCCCATTGATAGAGAGACCTTCTGAATGGCAGAAGGGAGTGCAACAGACTGACAATAACAATGACAGTGATGACCACACAGAAAACAAAGAAGCCGAGCTCAGTGCTGAGCACCTGTAATCCCAGCAGCTTCAGAGGCTGAGGCAGGAGGATCCCAAGTTCAAGTTGCCAGCTTCAGCAACTTAGCAAGGCCCTAAGCAATTTAGCAAGGACCTGTCTCAAAAAAAATAAATAAAATAAAAAGGGCTAGGGATGTGGCTCAGTGGTTATGCACCCCTGTGTTCAATCCCCAGCACCAAAAAAAAAAAAAAAAGACAATGAAGACCACTCGATTAGAGCCTCTGCACACTGTTCCCATTTCCACGGCACCAACAGGAATACTGGGTGTATTTGTTGATCCCAACACCAGGCATAAAATGCCAAGCCGCCAGCCTCACACAACTCCAAGACTAAGAAGACTACGCAGGGCAGATGTGAAGTCACTGTACATTCCACTGAGAAAAAGATTCACAATACACAGACGTTGTACAGAGGAGGTACAAGAAGCAATACTTTAAATTACTGTTTTCATCTTTAAATGAGGATTTAAAAAATGAAAATAGAAGCAGCAAATAGGCCAGGGCGAAGAGATTCCCAGGATGAGTTTATAAAGGTCTTTAGCTCTTGGCACCTGCATCTTAGTGGTGACTCCTTTGTAAAGACACCTGAAATCCTACCCACTTCATAACAGCTATGACTGTGGGATCTTAGGCTACTTCTCAACACATGAAGGGCCGCACACATCAAATAAGGTCTTACTAAAACTGCAGTAAATGGAAAACAAACAATCTGAATGGCCAGCAACAGGAAACACTATAAAAGTTCTCTTCGAAATGACTGAAAGATTCTTAAGACTGAAAGTGTTATCCCAAACAGTCAACCATTTCCTTAAATACCATAAAGACAACCAAAATGAGCTTTCACTCTTTAAAGACAAACTGTATTTGGCCTAGATTTCATTTATATTTCTTTAGTTGACAAAATTACATTGAATGTCATCAAATGGTTCATTTAAAAAATATAATTCCCTCTCTCAAAGCATTCTTTTCTCCTGGATTTAAGGTCAGAGATCCAATTTTCCTGAAGTTCACTTTAAAGACAAATTTGAAATCAATAAAAATTTTAATGAACAAAAAAATTTCTATTAATACAACTATGAGATTTAGCTAGGAAAACATCAAGTTATTCATTTGATATTTACTTTTTACCCAGATTCCATTATAAGTTCAATATTCTGCATCAGCAGCTGTGACCTCATAGCAACAGAAAACTTTCATTTTATCTTAAACAATCCTATTTACATGATTTTTAATTTTCATAAAACCTTCCCAAAAGGTTCCTGATGCTTCTTCGACGCTGAGTGTCACTTACCTTCCGATAAATCATGTGGCACATGGCTATTCTCAACCTCATCCCAGCGCACTGGACGTGATAAAAATACAAGTGGTGCAAAATGGCCAGAATGAGCGTGCAGACAGTGAGCACCGTGGCGTAGCCGTAAGCTGCGTGCAAAGCCACAGAATCGGTGGGATCATAATTTTCAAAGTAATTAATAACTTTCCCCAAAAATATGGGCTGAATTACTTTGGTGCCTTCCTACAAGAAGGAATAAAAAAATAAAAAAATAAAAGTCTTTGTTAGAAATACAAACCACACCAATTTTTCTCCACATAAGGTTTACTTTTATTAGCATGTTAAAAAAGCATTTTGATAAAGCACAACGTTCATCAGTAACCTAAAAGAAACACAGAACAGTTTTCTTCTTTAACAGCAGCTGACAATTCCACATGAAGTCAAAATTACAAGTCCAAAGACAATCAAGCTTGGTACACTGTGCTTGGTATACTGTGGATGCTCATAAATATTACAACCAGTGATTTAAAGCACATTTGGCAAACTATCAAAAAAGGTCTTGGCTTAGGATGAAAAGGGGGAAAGGTGGCCAAAGAGGAAAAGGGAAAGGGCTCTGCCTGCCTGCTCCCGCTGAACCCCCAGCACCCAGCCCGCAGAGAAGTCAAGCAGCTCATTCCCAGGCACACATGCATGCCATCTCCTGCTTGCCGAGTTGCATCAACTCACATATTGGCACAAAATCCAGAGGGGAAAAGAGAAGCTTCCCATCTTGCCCAACCCAAATGCTGCATGTCAGTCAATCCAAGAGAAAAGGGTCTAACTTTTCTTGGGAGTATAGAAAGGAGCCAGGCTTGTCGGGTTCCCCAGCTCTCGGACCCTGGGGGGTGCAGCTTCCACATGGCTCTACCCACCGGAAGCTGGGATGTGCCCAGAGGTACTGCACTCTCCACTCAGGCAGAAGGAGCCAAAAGTTAAACCCAGCACAAGTCAAGGTAAAGGACACAGGCATCGGCAGGTCTCTACCAGCTTTATCTTGGAGGTGCCAGTTTTAAAGAAATATTATCACATACTCTCCAAGGCAAAATTAAAATCCTACCCCAGTGACTCCTGGACCTCCTGAATAAGACAGAGTGAAAACAATTTTCTAAGAGCAGAGAAACGGCAAAGCCGTGTTGAGGCCTGATGCACAACAGGCGAAGGAGTTTTCCTTGACGTGCTCACTACGCCTCTCGCGGGCACATGGCCACTGCATCCCACACCCCACAATCTACTTCCCCCCACCAACGCCCTGTAAGGGACCCCCATCAAAGAAAATCAAACACACACTGCAAATCCAAGTCACCTAAAGTAAACACACAGGCCCTCCATATCATTTCCTTCTGACTTCTCAAAAGACAAAATGCCACAAGTTTGGAAATCTTCCAAAGACTTGGAAACAAGCTCTTCCTTTCATGCAACCCAACCTTATTAACAAATATGGCAAACAACCACCAGGTCTGCTTTTCACAGCTGTTTTCTGTCTAGCTGAAGTAAAGAACCCACGCACAAGAGGGAGGGAGAGTAAAAACAAAAAAGAAACAACAACACTAACTGGCATTTTCTTCCCAACCAACCCGTGCCAGGTCATGCCATTTACAGAAGAGATCTCTGACCCTCAAATGGGTCATGACATTAAATCCCACACTCCCGTCCTGCTGTGCACACACACTGACTTCACCAACCCCACTGTCTTCCATGAGTCATGGAAGTTTCTGTCTACTATACACAAGTAAAGAAAAGCAAGTTGAAGAATGAGGAGTGAGAGGATAAGATATGCAGAAGGCAGAGGCCTGCGGGCTACATTGCCAGCATGCCCATCTTTCATTTCAAGAGGCACTGACAGCTTGTGGAAGGAAGAGCCCAGACACGGTGGGGCACATGGACTACCAGAGTTTAGAGATGAAACGCCACAGGTTCACACAGAGAGGCGAGGAGGCTGAGCTATACAAACACCGGCAGACCCCGCGCAGGAGCAGTCAAGGGCAGGCTGGGCCAGCAGCTTGTACACCTGGGCCATCCACCAGGAGGCCCAGCAGAAACTTCTGCCATCCCAAATTTGCCTGAAACCTCTCGGGCAATCCAGGACTCACTGCTAAACAGTCCTGACATGGGTGTGATTCAAATAGAAAGTAAAAGCAATGTCCCCCAGCAGAGAAAATAATGAATAAAGCAGAAGAGGCTACAAAAGGAAGGTAGGTCACTATTACCTAACTGTCTAAATTTTCCTGCTGAGGGAGAGAATGTAACTATCAAGTCGAGCAAACAGGTTCATTAATGAATGATTCTTATTTATCTGCCCATGCCTGCCCTCTCTCCCTTGACCTGTCCATCCCTGAACCTAACCCTCAACTGCTAAGAAATAAAACAACTGGGAAAATACTCTTTCTCAAATTTGCAATGTACCAAATTGAAACTTCCTGGTTATCAGGAAAAAAAAAAAAATCAAAATTCACAAAAATCCTTCATCTTGGACAAGAATCTGTGCCCTACAGAAGAATCTCCCCACAACCCAACAAAGAATATTGTCTTTATTTCTTCTCAAGAATTCTCAAAGGTGAAACCACATGAGACTTTAAGAATTCAATGCAATCCCTCAATGTCCCATAGCTCAAGGTTCTGCAGACTCTCCAAATACATGAAGGTAGACATTTCTCAAAGGAGTATCTAGAATTCAGTCTCCTTAAAACACTGTCATTTGGGTCACATCCATGGCTTTGTAGAGTAACTTATCACAATCTTAACAGGACAGCATCCCCAGTGGGTTAAGGGGCCTACCCTCTGCTCCCCTCAGACTTGCGACAATCCTTATCCAATTCCACCACCCTGATCCATGAGAAGGAAAGAAAACATGGGAAACAGAAACAAGTTATCAAAGAAAATCATACTTCAGTGAAAACAGAGGAAAAGAATGAGCTTATGGGGAAAATGAATAGGCAGTTAACTTAGACACGAGGGAATGGGTAAGAGGCAGAGTGGAAAAAGATTCAGAATGGAGGAGGAATACAGTGAACCTGGGGAACTTACAACCACCAAGATCCCAAAGAAGCTGAAGTCCTCTTTAAATCAGGGTCTTCAGGCCTGATTACAAGTGAGAATCACCAGGGGTTTTTAAGATGGGCAGAACCCACTAAAGCCCAGAACCCACTCAGGCCCAGATTTAGATTCCATTGATGGGGCAGGACCTGAGTTCCTCCTGCCTAGAAGGTTCTGAGTACAGAAACCAACCTCAGGTAAGCACTGCTATCCTCCTGTCCCACCCCTGCCCACGTATGTGTCTGAGGGGTCCTGATACCTGCTGCACAGAACTTAAAAACCACAGAGGGTTTTAATTGGGGCTGCTGCCACACATCATGCATTCCCCCCAAAATCCACAGGAACCCAGAGTCCTAAGGTTTCACTTTGAAACAAAGACCCTTCATTTTCACAGTAGGGAAAATTCAACGTTCAAAAAAGACTGTATTTACAAAATGAAATGAATCATAATTTGCTTTAAAAAGTTAGCTCTAAAAGGACAAAGGTAATAGAGTGGAACCAAGAACAAGGACAATAGCCTCTTTTAAAATAACCTCTTTGGTGTATTTGCGTTTAGAACCAAGAAAATATACAGAATTATAAAATAAAATAAACTTTCAAAAGGCAATTTCTAAAACTTTAGAGTAAAATGAAGCAAATGTGTACCTATCCAGTTGTCTAACCATACAGGGGGAAAAAAAAAAAAACACTATTTATAGTGATTTTAAACAAAATAATTTGAAAATATTCCTTACAGGATATATCTACCCTAAGTACAATACAAACTACCAAAAAAAATTGCTTTCAGAAATCCTATTATGGGTGATAGTATTGATACTGTAAAATAAAACAAAAGAATATTATATTGATATTGAGAACTGCATTAGGCATAGGAGAAAAGAGAACAGATGAGAAAAAAAAGAGAAATAGATGAAGAATAAAGAGATCACGTAAAAATACCAGTGTCCTGAATGATTTAGAAATACCCACATAAATCCATGATATGTCTTTAAGTATTTTTTAAAAATATATTGTCTTTAAATACATTTTTTTTTCTATAAAAGCCAAGCAACACCCAACCCAGCAGCAATGAGCACCAGCAGTGCTCAGACAAGTCTCCAAATACCACTTCCACTAAAAGAGGTCATGACAATTTGAAGAAATGGCTCTTTCCATAGCTGGGGCAAAAACTCTTCAGGATACGCTGGAAACACCTTGTCACATCAGAAAAGAGGAAAACTAGCAAGGTCTGCTGGAGAGTGTGCAAAAGACCCTGGACCTCCAGGTCTCAAAGGCCAGACATGGCCAAAGCACAGCATGCAGATGGTAACTACAATGGACTGAAGCACATCAGAAGTGTTGAAATCCACGAGCCCGTGAGGAGGCTCATCAAAACAAACAATAACAAAACCTCAGCAGCCCCAGAGGAGAACACTAGAGAATCACTCATTATTTTTTTTAAAAAGTAAAAAAAATTAAGAATTTCTCCTGATTTTCCTAAACATACTGTATCTCAAGTTAACCAAAAAGTTGATAACAGTCAAATTTTTCTTTATGGAAATATGCCAGCCAATAAAGAAGTAACTGGAATATCACCATTCTAAAACTCGCCGGTGAATTACTGGATCTTACGTGACGATCACAAATAGCTGATCACACATACAAAGAAAATAACCACACATCAGGTAGCTGGTAGTGGTGATACATAACCCTGCAATGAAGTAACACTGCCAAAGGGGAAGAAACCAAATCAGCCCCAGTCAGATCAAGCTTCTAGATCTAACTACCCACTCCTGGCACCAAAGGAACATGTTCAATGCCGGGAGGGGAGATGCAACTCGCCCAACCCAGACTGCAGAAATCTCTGTAAGACAAACAACCAAGTTCCTTCAATAAGAGAAAAACAACAGTAAACGAAGAGTGAGATAAGGAACCAGTACAACCTAAGTAAACCAGAAACTCATTATGATACCAATTCAAAGTGTATTCATGTCTGTAATCACAGTAACTTGGGAGGCTGAGGCAGGAGGATTCCAAGTTCAAGGCCAGCCTCAGCAACTTAGCAAGGCTCTAAGCAACTTAGTGAGACCCAGTCTCAAAATAAAATATAAAAGGGCTGGCAATGTGGCTCAGTGGTTAAGGGTCCCTGGGTTCAATCTGTGGTACCAAAAAAAAAAAAAAAAAATTTTTTTTTTTAATTAAATTTTTAAAAGTTAAAAAAATGAACACAGGCATGCAGGTAAAGCAGTAAGCACCTATAGTTCCAGCAACTGGGGAGGCTGAGGAAGCACTGCTCAAACCCAGAAATCTGAGGTCAGTCTGGGCAACAGAGCAAATCCCCATTTCTTAAAAATAAATGAATAAATAACTATAACATAGGCTGAGAACAGAAGAGAGAGATGAACACTGGCTAGATACTGATATTAAAGTATTAATGGGTATACAAAACAACTGCACTGAGGTTTTCTAGGGGGAAAACACTTTCTTTTAAAAATATTAAAACATTTATAGATAAAATGATGCACTCTCTGGGACCATCTTCAAAATGGAGTGAGCAAGGCTTCAGATAACGCATGCAAGGTCATGGTTAGGTAATTACTGAACCTGGCTTAGGAGGAAAGAGGGGCTTGTGACCCTATGCTATTTTTATTTTTTGAAATGGTCTTAAAAACCTAGGAAAGAAAATGCCACACAAAGCTTGCCCCTCAAAGGGAACTTGCAGAGAGGAAATATGCAAGGTTGAAAATCTGGAAATGAGGACACTCAGCTTTAGCAGTCAAGTCTTGCTGCTTGCAGGCCACAGGACTAACTCTAAGTGCACCCACCCACTGCCATGGCGTGAAGGCTCAGTCATGGGACGCTACCCTATCCACCTGGGAAGAGTCCGGGACAGCTGAAGGTGCCTAGCAGCACCTTGAAGAAATGAGCGGGGTCTTGGTTACTTTTATTATATAAAAGTCTAGGGAGGAAGCAGGTGAAGCTCGGAGGCAGAGGGAGTGCCTGGCATATGGCAGGCCTGTATTCCACACTCACAACTGCAAAAAAAAAAACAGAAAAGTCCTGGGGAAAGACCCATTCCTTTTTTTTTTGAAAGGCCAAGACACCAGCTTTCAAAAAAGCTGAGGGTTTTTTGTTCCTATTGTTTTCTTTTCTTTCCATAATGAATAATCTCCTTCAAGTGAGTCATCTGCTTCCCTGACTTTCTTAAAAAAAAAAAAAAAAAAAAAAAAAAGGGCGTATATGTCCTTTATGACTCAGGGTTGTCACTGTGAGGACTGCTAAGCTAGTGCGAGGTGTGCCAGGAATCTGCAGGGTATGGACGGCCTTCTCAATGGTTCCACCTCTCTTGCTGTGTGATCTTCAGGAGCAAAAGGTATCCTGCACCACGGCTACTCCTTGGCCTCCTGGGTTGGGTGGAAGGTGAGGGCCACTGGGAAGAAAAGGCAGGGGTAGCAGAGCCAGCCCTGAGTAAAGGCACAATGGTCACCGTTTACTTCTTGCCCATCAGCTGAGTTTCAAAGTGACGATTTGTTAGCCTCCAGCAGCTTCCTACTGCCTCCATCCGGACCACAAAGCATCACAGCAAAAGCCTTAGAGGAAGACCAAGTCACTGGGCCAGGCCAGCAGCCAGTTAGATCCATTTGCTAAGGGTCAAGGATGCGTAAGACCCAAGCCCCTGCCCCACTCCCTTATCAGAGGTAGGAGTGGGCGATGTCCCCCAACTTTACACTCCAGCAGGCAAGACACCTCCCGTCTAGAAGCAGTCTCCCCACGCTCCTCCTCTTCTCACCGAGGGCTCTGGGCGGGTGAAGACTTGCTTCTGTCCCCATGGTAATCCCCGGGAGGTGCACACTGGGGACAGTCCTGCTGGGAACTCGTGGTCTGTCCTGCTCCAGCTGGCCCTGGCCTGCAAGAACTCACACTCACCATCACCCCTGCACCCGCTTATCTGAGCCCTGCAACTATTCCCTGAACCTCACAAGACCAGGCACACAATGCCAACCTCAAAGCCTCCCCCAGGACTGGCGTCGCCTGCCTGTTCCTGCTCATGGTCCTA
The DNA here is from genome assembly GCF_902686455.1 of Sciurus vulgaris. Taxonomy (NCBI): domain Eukaryota; kingdom Metazoa; phylum Chordata; class Mammalia; order Rodentia; family Sciuridae; genus Sciurus; species Sciurus vulgaris. Next base: position 172,117,044 of record NC_136464.1, read on the forward strand.
AGTACCCAGGGAAGGTCTGGCTCAGGATCTGGCTGGGTAACAGTACAGAGCGCAGGAGCCACAGACATACTGTGCAAGTGCTGCGCCCACCAGAGGAAGTCAGAAGGCACAAGAGGTCAAGGAAACGTGCCCGCTTTAACCACCACTCGTTCTGTCTGACTCAGCAACTAGCTGTAACAACTGAAAACCAAAACAGCACCTGAAAGGACTTTTGAAATGTTAACAGGATCCTTACTAGCTTTGCCATCAGCAATTACTTCTCACTGACTTCTCCAGAACAGTGGTGTTATCAGGCAAGCCAACCAAAATAAGAATATTTGTACTGAAATTCAGGTTTATTTTTTGTTGACAGGGGAAGAAAAAAAAGGTTTACCTAGTTGGGCTCTGAGGACCCTTAGTTCCCTGAACTTCACTGCATTGGAATCAAAAATTCTGCCAGTTATTATACTAAATACACAAAGTTAAAAGGGGCATTAAACACCAGTCACCTTGGCCATCCAGGGAACAACCAATCACACTCTGATTTTACACCATAAACCAATAAGATATTGGTCAGAACTCAGCATGAACAAGCAGACTGCACTGTACCACACTAAGCAAGGCCTGGTGGCCAACCTATGAAGAGCGGAGAGTCTCAGACACCAGAACAGAAGAGCTGCCCCCACCAGTGATCCATCTGAGGGTCCTCATCCTTGCTGAGCAAATACACAACCCACTCCAAGATGCAGGCCGAAGGCTCAGTGGAAACAGAGCACTGTGCCCCACCCAGATATCAGTCCCAATGATACACCATCCGAGACCAGGACTCCCCGCAATCCACCCAAACTGCTGGGCCAGAGTGGTGTCTCTGCAGTGTGGATGTTTGAGAAAGGAGGGCTGGCATGCGTTGGTGGTGTGGGGGAGGTGATGGGTGGGAGACAGTTTTCCAAAGGGCTCCTGGTCCATCTGAATGCATGGTCATGGTCTCACCCAGTCAGCATTCCACTTTCCAGCACTGCCTATGACTTTCTGGCCCCGGAGGACATGGTAACCTGGTCTCTACCCTAACTGACAACCTCTAATCTGACTTCCTCCCACCATGCTCCACTGCTCCAGGCAGCTGTTATAGTCAGACTCATTATCTCTACACCAGGTTCAACAAACAGGCTCTTGAGACCCTCCAGGTAAAGTTTTCAAGACACATCACAACCACGGATGGGCTGTCAGTCAGTCGAAAGGCGGTGACACACATCAGAACAGCTGAGACCCAAGCTTGGCTCTGTCAGTGACACTTTGTGTGGTCCTGGGCACACTGTGTGACAACCTGGCACTCAGGGTCCTTCTCTCAAAAGTGGGAGTAATAAGGATACCTCCCACCTCAGAAGTCAGCCAAAGGAATAAAAAGTAATCTTCTAAATAAGGTGCTCACAGCAGTTCTTGGTACATAATATTTTTCAAGTACTATTATCATGACTAAAAATACTGGTAGTAATATGGCCATTAGTACTAAATACGCTGCTACTGCTAACAGTACTCTACTACTGTGGAGAAGTACTGTTGCTGCTGAATACTACCCCTGCTGAGTGCTGTACTACTCCCCCTGAATATGAACCCTATGTGTGCCAAGTTCTCTATTTCCCACTTTTCTGCCATGACAGTACAATAATCAAGCTCGTAAAAAAGAGGCCAACACTCTACCAGTTGCACCTCATCAAGTTCTCCCCAGTCCTGGCCTCCCTGGATCCATCCTCTCCCTCAGCCTGACAAGTCTGACATCAATGCTTCCAGACCACAGTGGAGCCGTCCCCTCTCACCCAGCTTCTGCAGCCTCAACCCCTGTGCCTACATGACCCAAAAGCTTGCCCAGCAAGACCTGTGCTCATTCTGAAATGAAACCTGGTCACCATCCAGAACCCAGAGACCCCACTCAAGGACAAGATGCTGTGATAGCAAGGACATCCAAATGCTGGGTTCAAACCCAGCCCCATGGGCTGTCCTTCAAAAATCACCAGTTCTCAATTTCTTAAGCACCTGCTAATAAACAGAAACTAGAACTATAGAACCAACCTAGATGCCCTTCAATTGATGAATGGATAAAGAAACTGTGGTGTATATATACAATGGAATATTACTCAGCTATAAAGAATAATAAAATTATGGAATTTGCAGGCAAATGGATGAAATTGGAGAATATCATGTTAAGTGAGATAAGCCAATCTCAAAAATCGAAAAGAGGAATGATCTCACTGATAAGCGGATGATGATTCTTAATGGGGGGTGGGAGTGGGACAAGAATGGAGGAAGGAGGGACTGTATAGAGGGAAAAGAGAGGTGGGAGGGGTGGGGGGGAAGGAAAAAAATAATGGAATGAATCAAATATCATTACTCTATGTAAATTTATGAATATGCAAATGGTATGCTGTTACTCCATGTACAAACAGAAACAACATGTATCCCATTTGTTTACAATAAAAATAAATTTAAAAAAAAAAAAAAAAAAAGAAACTAGAAAGCAGGGTAGCAAAGCAAGGCCAGTTCCAAGAGATGACCCAACACCTGTGTGCAGCCACTATGACACCAATCCTGCTGCGCCTCACCTCGGGCACACACCAGGGCTCCAGGGCTCCCAGATCTGAGAGTCCCAAAGACTCCACTCACACGACCAAGAAACCCCACATGTAAGCCACGACAAGCTTGCTACTCTGTTTCAGACAGACTCACCATGACTGTGCAATAGCACCATCACTAGGCTACCTGGAACAGGTCGCCAAGGGAGTGGGGAAACCTGGGGACTTCTGCACCACATCCTCCCTGCAAGTCAGTCCCTGCCCTCCATGAGGCCAAGACAACCTCCAGGTGGTGGCAGGTGCCCTTTCAAAAGTGGCATTCACCTTCTGGAACACTGGCCAACACACCTTTATCACCAGAGAGAACTTCAATCTCCCAGGCCCATCCCTATACCCATCACCTGACAGAACCCCGTTCTTCTCCAGGGGTGAAGGGCAGAGCCCACCACCCACCTGTCCCTGCCGCAGTGTCCTCCAATACCGCTGAGCTTGTTAAGTGGAAGCCAGGCCTCCCTACTCAGGTCAAATCAACTGACCCACCCACCTTACCCCAGCCAAATGGACATGCGACAACTCTCCACCCTTCTGCTCAAAAAACACCCTTCTATAGAACTGTGACTTCCACCCCTGCTGCTCTCATGCACTCGGGACCTCCAATGTCCCTAAGGCAACAGTAAAATGCCCCGCAACAGGCGTAAGTCACCTGGCCAGATTTTCAGCACCCCCTCCAGCAGGCCACAGACTGGGAATAGGCAGGCTACCCACCACTGAGCCCCAGGATGCACAATGTCTTACTGAAGGACCCCAGTGGAAGTCCTGTGAGGTACGAAAGTTCACTGTCCACAAGACTTGATGTCCTTGGTTTTCCACTGAATGGCTACTTCTACATTCTCTGCAATGGCCAGCGACCAAAGCTTAACCTTGAACCAGCAATCCATCCAACAAGAAGAAACCAGGATTCATGTTGCATGAATTCATTGAAATTCAGAGAAAAGCTAGACCTCCTCCACAGACAGGGTCTGGCTCTCACAGCCTGGCCCACTGGGAAGCGGGGCAGCTCTCAGGAACTACAGCCATGGCTTCCACAGTGCCACAGACAATCCAAGTACATGTCCCTAAATTCTGTTCACTGGGTAAAGGAGAGGTGACAATACCTTACTGGAAAAGCATTTATCAGATTTGGCATGACTAAGTTCATGATTGTTTGTTGGACACCAGTAAAATGTCTTCTATTATTCTGGGTTTTAATCCAAATTTACTTCCTCCAAACCACAGGGCACATCTCCTTGCAGCTATATGATCCTCTTTGGATCAAGGACAACTTTTAGTATTTATAACATTTACTAAGCACCAACACTATTCCAGCATGGTAGAAAACAGTGCTATCCTTTGGTGACACAAGACTTAAACTAGTTAAAAGAAAAAACAATAATGTCCTTGAGCTTCAGTCACTTATGTATTTACCCCTCCCAATGATAAATGTAACTACATCATGCTTCTACACGTTTTATCCGCAGACATCAACATACTTTCAAAACCCATTTGGCCACTTCTCCCCCACTTCCCCATTCATTTCATTACATGATCATTTGCCAAAAAAAAACATTAGCTGGGTATAAAAATATTTAACTTACCTCAATTAATGTAAAAAGTCCCAAAATTACATAAGACTTCCAGTAACACTTTATGATTGCTTTCGTTAAAGAAGGCTTCTGTGCATCCTTCTGAGCTCTTAAAACTTCTTTATCCCAGTACCTAAATGAGACAGAAACTGGGTTAAGAACACTGTACACTGCCACATGGCAAAACGGGGGAAGTGGCAGAGAGACAGGTACACATTTATTACACAGCATTCTGAGACTATCCACAAACACAGGCTGTGAGGTTCTTGAGAGATACGTGGTACAGAATCTGTAGCACCAAAAAAGGGGAAAAAATCTCGGGACACTGGTTACTAACAAGTTCTGCTGGATTTACAATACCCTCAGCAGCAAGAGAAGATAGTACAGACAGGTCGACACCTGGTTTGGTAATCCCATCTCAGGGACAGACCTTAGGCTTCCACCAGGGCCTTTGGCTCCCTGTTCTTCTACAGAGGTGCTGGAAACACAGGTTTCCCTCAGGCCACCAAGGTAGGCCAAGACCAGGGACAGCCTGAGGAGAGGTATGCAGTGTCCAGGGAACTAGGCTCCAGAAAGGCCCAATGGAAGGCCAAACCCACAACAATTAGCCACACACTAATAAGTTCTCCCTCTTCCTTACCCTTCTCTTTGACCACCTCTTGCTTACCCTTGCAGTTCTTCTCCAAGGTGCTTCGAGCGATCTTGTGGAAGCACTGAATACATATCATCTTCTTCTAGTCTCCGTTTATGACCAATTTTAAACAAGGGGTTTAGCCACCTGGTAAAAAATAAAAGGAAAAGAAGAATGACAAGATACCCCAAACTGCACATTTGTGTTTCAGTAGAATCCTACCCTCATGAGTTTTGCGAAAATCTGCTATTTGAATACACACAGCTATAGGAAAAAAATAAATAAATACATGCTTACACACATCCCCTAGTCCTATCCACAGAGAGGCCCAGAGGCAACAACACCCCAGTAACAGAGCGCACTCTAGCACCCAGATCTGGGTTTCTTAGTATCATCCTCCCCAAGGAAGCAGGGCTCCTTGAAGAAATAGCGGGTCCCATGACGGGGCAGAGGAGGTACAAGACAGGCCATGAACACCATATAATAATCTAGCACCATATAATAAGGAAACATTCAAGGAATCATGAGAATGGGTGCAAAGGTCAGAAGAGTCAACCTAAAGAGGTCCCAGAGGGCAAATCTGTGATAGTCCAAGCAAGCAAATAACTAACGATAGCAGCAAATCATAACCCACCACATAACAAAGAGAATTCATGTCCCTGCTGAGACCTAACAGGGAAGAGACAAAACGGTCCTGCACAGAAAGAATGACAGAGTTAGAAAATCATCTGTGAAAGCTGAAACCAGGAGTTGGAAGTTTGGTGAGAAATGGAATATCTACATAACCTCCAATTATCTTCCTAGAGATTACTTATTAGTTTTGAAAACAAAAAGAGCAACTTGGTAGCGGACCCAAAAAAAATCTATTCAACTATTTTTGGGATTCTTTTCACTTAAAAAAAAAAAGTATTCATTAAGAAATATTTAAATAATAATGTGCAATCCAAAGTCAAGCATCGTTTTACCAATTTTGCCAAGATAAGGACATTTCCAAGGCCAGACAATAACTAGTCTCATTGATGGATATATCCTGCAAACAGCAGGGGCAAACAACAAGTTTCCAGAAATTATACATTGAATAAATGGATGTATGACCATTAGGGATAAGGTTTCAGAAATGGAGCTTCAGACTTTGCTAACCTTGGGAACTTGGTTCCTCCAAGGAACCCTGGTTGATGGGATTCTCATCCAGACTCAATACTGAAGATTCAAGGTTCCCACAGTCTGTCATTCCCCACTCCACTTCTACAAGTTCTCCAAGTCTCAACTTCCTCCAAATCAGTGTGTGTGTGTATCCATGAGCTTCACCACCAGATTTTAAAACTTGCTGGGTCAATTATTCTATAGGTATTCTAAGCTCAGGTCCTTGGAACTGGAACTGGCATGAACGATACTGCACTGAGAAGCCCTCTTTAAAACTCTACTTGAGTGTCTTGGCTAGAAATCCTCTGGACTTTAAGGCTGTGTGCCTTTGAACTAGCCCCCAATATCTCTGAGTGTGGGCCTTGGGCATATCAGGAGGATGTCGAGAGGTAAGAGCATCAGCTGGGGTAGCTTCAAATGCGACAAAATTCCAGCAGATAAATATAAGCCATTATCATGACACAGACCTGAGCCATGTGGGCCGTTGGAGAGCCTCTAATAATTTTGAAAGATAAAATTACTCAAACAAATTCCTTTCATCTGGGCTCTCTGGCTGCATGGCATCTTAGCAGGCACGTGTCCACGTGGTGACTATCTACTTGGAAGCACTCCCCATGGGAACCTGCTGCTCAGGAATTTCTGCGGCATACAGCTGGTGTACATTCAGAAACTTCAAGTAACAGGGCATCAGGCTCAGCTTCCATCCAGCTCCACCTCGGAAGCAGGGACTCCGAGAGCTTTCTGAAGGCACAAAGGTTTGACCCAGAGCTGCAGTTCGCCAAGACTACAGCAGGCATTGCAGGGGTATCCAAGATAAACTCAGGATCACAGAACACTCCACTGTGTTCCCCTCACAACCCGCCCTAGTGATTCCAATCACCCAGGGGGAAGAGGAACCATTTGGCTTACTTCTTTCTCCCCACAACCCAAGGAGTTTCCAAAAACTGTAACCTAGCCTGCCAAGATTCAGCTTAGGTGCATTTCCCAGACACAACTGAGGTGACTTCTGTACACCTGGGACCTTTCCTTCCAGTGGAACATTACCCAGGATTTCCCAGCAAGTACTTCTACATTTTTGAATTCATTGGTGTCTTCTCAGACTAAAGAGCTTTTTCAATCAGGGTACAGAACTGGCCTGCAGAAGAGAGTTGAAAAGTTAAGGAAGGACTGAGGGTACAGCTCAGTGGTACAGCACATGCTCAGCAGGCACGAGGTCCTGGGTCCCATCCCCAGCACCAAAATAAATAAATATAAAGGCAAGGAAGGTGCAATTGATAACTCTGCTTCAGAGAATGAGCAGTTACTTGCATTAATATTAAAAGGAGGGTGTTCCACTGATGTGTCAAGATGCATTCTACTGTCATACAGAACTAATTAGAGCAAAAAAGAAAAAAATTTTATTTTTCTTCTTTAAAATAAAGCTTTAAATGTCAAAAAAAAAAAAAAAAGGAGAGTGCCACTGTTGAATTAAAGTATCTGAATGAGCACAAACTCAGATTCTAAATAAAAGAAGATGTCACAAATCATCTAGTACTTGACCCTTGACCTTCCTAGTCCCTCCCAATGCCCAAATGTCAAAAAGCCAGATTGAGACACATGGTTTAATGTCCACTTGATGGCAAGCCTCCTGTGACAGAAGGCAAAACTACCTTTGATCATCTGTATAGGAATGATATACAGCAGTGCACCACACAATGGCATTTCAGTCAACAATAGACTGCGGATGTGCTGGCAGTCCCCAGGCCAAATGGCCTAGTGACGCTGGACTGTCTTCAGTTGTGTAAGTACACTGTTATGTTTGCAGAATGACAAAACTGCCTAGTCATGATTTCTCAGAATTCACCCCATTCTCAAGCAATGAATGAGTGTACCCGGGGCCCCGGGTCACTTAACACCTTCATTCCAATTTATCCCTGAGGACACCCCTGAGTTAAGATTCCAGACCACTGCCCCAAACGCCATTCTCCACTCCAGATCTGTCCCCTGCCCCCAACCCTTCTTTCCGGGGGTTAGTCTCTTCTTCTTCTACGACCCTTAATACGAGGACATCATTTCTCTCAAAACTGACCTGAAATGAATGGTCACACCTTCAAAGCAGTCACTGCTCCCAAACTACCTGGGACCCCCATTACCAAACACAGTGCCTTGTATGGGATACAGGCACAATAAACAGCTACTGAATGAACGAAATCTTAAGACAGACAGACAGCTAGGTTATCTAGAGTGCAACTCAATGTAACACAGTCATGCTCAAATGCAGGAAGCCATCGGCTCCTGAGAAATAAGGAGATGCCCCGTGGGTTGGGGGGGGACATTCTGCACCCCAGTACTGGAGCCCACTGCATCAGATGGCAGGAGACTGTTCCACAGGAATTCACTTGTAGGGTTTTGAAGTTTTGTTTATTGTTATGGTGGAAATTTTTCCCCCCCAAGAATTTAATAAGTTCTCAATAATGTGTACTTGATATGGTACATAGGGAAGAACACCCAAACAGGAGTCAGTGTCCTGGAATACCATCCAAGACCCCTCCCTGTGATCTTGACCCAAGTTCTCCATTGCCATGAACTTCAGCTTCTCCTGCTGCGGAGTGTACAGAGGAAGTGAAAGCAAACATGCCATGGGCCGGTGAGTCCCCCGCCTCTCCGTCCCCTCAGGCCTCTCCTTCAGGGCCCTGGGTCTCCTCTTTTCTCTCTCCTTCCATACTTTTTTTTAACAATTAGCCAGGCTGGAACTAAAATATTATTTTATTACTTGATATTTATTGAACCAAGCTTATTCTTTTTTTGTAATGAACAAGTTCAATATTTTATATTCTCCTCAGAAGTCAAGTCTAATATACCCTTTTAAGTGGTTATTCACTTACATGACCCTAAAATTATATTCTTAAAAAAAAAAAAATTTTTTTTCACTGGAAGTAAACACAGGAGAAGAACAGATTTAAGAGGGAACATTTTCTCTGCTCTCTAATTACTATACTTGCCTCTGGAACATTGGAGCCACAGGCAGGTGACAGAACAAGTCCAAACTCAGACCCAGAAAAGTGACAAAGCCATGGGCAAAGGTCAGCGTTCAGACCACAGAGGGTGGGGGGGCACAGTGACCTCAGACCCCCACTGCAGCCCACAAAGAGTTTGCTCATGTTTCCTGATGTTACACATCTAAAAAACGATAAAGAAATTCCTGATGCAGGGGTAGAGATGAAGTAGATGCCTAATGCTTAACACAGTTTCTATTTGGAAGTCACAAAGAAGAAAAGGACTCAAGTTCTGGTGCCAGGAATCCCAAACAGCCACCATACATGTTTCTTCAAACAATATCCACTGGCTCATGCACCACTCTTGCTACCGTCTGGATCCTGAATGTCCCCGAAGCCCCATGTGTTACAGGTTTGTTCCCCACCCTGCGGAGCTAACGGGAGGTGCCAGCACCTTTAGGAGGTGGGGCCTGGTGGGAGAAGTTAAGTCACTGGGCATGCCCTTTACAGGGGCACTAGGGCCAGCACTCCTTTGTCTCCCTCCTCTCCTCACCCGGCCGTGAGGTGCACAGGCCTTCACCATGTCTGCTGCCAAGCTGTGCTGCCTCACCACAGGCCCAAAGCAATGGGGCCATTCTGTGAAACCTCCAAAAACCGTGAGCCAAAGCAACTCTTTCCTCGTCACACGCTGAGCACCGCAGCTGTGTCACAGTAATGGAAAGTCAGCACAGCCCTCAACCCTGGCCTGACCTCGCCATCCTTAAATCCTCCTGCAACTGGGGGTCTCTGCATCCTCATCCAAGTCCCCCTGTGCTTCTAAGCAACTGTGTGTGGATGCCTTTATCACCCTCCACACCTGCGCAGACAGGAAGGTCAGCCACAGCACACCGCTGCCTTTCCCGACCCTTCAGAGGCCAGTCTCCATATAAATATGATAAACGAGAGGTCACGTTTCCTTCCAGAGGTGGGTAAAACCCTAGTGTGAGTATTGGTTGAAGTGGGATTTTAATTCAGAATTAATACTTTCTTCATGGCACTGCAAACAGGATTTCTCAAGGAGTGTTATATATTTTAAATCAGTTTATTAAAGCTTCAACACTTTTATATAAAGTAATTTCTCGAAATGGACATGAGTTGGCTAAAAACCAATGCCTAATATCTATGGGCATATAAAGTGTCCCATCTCCTGTAACCCACCCCTTGGTCAGTACCTCTTCTTGAATGGCTCACAACCACCTCAAACTAAAACCTGTCCCAAAAGGAACACCTCGTCTTCCTCAAAAATCCTGTTCCTCCCAGTTTCTTCTCCTCCTGATGAAGAGCAATCACATCTTCCCGTTGCTCAGACTTTAAGAATCCTCGGCTGATTCCTCACTGTCTCCAATGTCACACAGGCACACAGTCAGTAAACTTTATTATTTCAACCTTCAAGTTATAATCTAAGAACAACCACACTGACCCTCTGATTATCCTTTGCCTTTACCCTGCTTAAATTTTCCACTTAGCACCTGTCGGCAGGTAAAAGGCTACTGTATTTCCTCTCTCTCCCCCTCTCTCTGAAGTGTTTTCCCCTAAAGCGCGTAAGCTCCACAAGGTTGAGATCTTTTGTGCTGTTTGCTACCACACTGCCCACACCAAGAGCATGTGGACCCACAGAGGGCACTCAGATTTGTCTATCAAAAACACCCTCTGCAAATCCCCCACTGTTAGTATAAAACAGAATTGTCGTTAGTTGCAGAAATGAATCTAAGGTTGTCCAAGGGCACTGGCTCTTAGCCTGGAGTCTGCAAATGGGTTTCAGGAGACAATGAAGTTAGGCAAACAGATGCAGATGTGAATTTCTTGACAGTCAGTGACTGAGCGCCGGGTGGGCAGGGCTGGGGTAGCTGGCCACCAGCATCAGCTTCTCCTCCAGCACCCCAGCAATCCAGCTCAGGCCCACGCTGCAGACACAGTGAATAAAAGAAGAGCAAATCATCCCTCCAGGTTCACCAGAGCTGCCCTCTTATCAAGTCCCCAAGGGCCTGGCTTAGAGGAGGACCTGACTCACCTGACTCCCTTCACCTCTCCCTGATGGCCAAGCCCTGGAGTTATGGGTTCCCTCAGGCACAGAAGTGACTGGAGGGGCTGGGGTTGTAGCTCAGTGGTAGAGCGCCTGCCTAGCACGTGTGAGGCACTGGGTTCTATCTTCAGCACCAAATACACAGATAGATAGATAGATAGATAGATAGATAGATAGATAGATAGATAGATAGATAGATAGATAGATAGGTGCTATTTAAAAAAAAAAAAAGAAGTGGTGGTACCTGGAATGGGTCCCAGGTGAGACAGCAACACACACGCAGGAAGTGTGCCATCAACATGGGTCACCACCCCAGCAGGTCCATCATCAAATCCAAATGAAACACATGGCATGGACTCTTACTCCTTGGTGATGTCCCTCCAGGCGTGACACTTGCTAGAAACCCTGCTCGCCCCTTTCCCTTCACCTGCTGCCTCTTCTTTCTATGTTAATATAGCGGCATGGCTGGGGGCGGGGGACTGTTCAGTTCCCTGCACTGCCTCTGCCCTGGGCGCACGTGGGCCCTCCCAGGCCGTTCAGAGGTTCCAGGATGTGGTCTGGGCTCTGTTGTTCTGGGCCCGTGGCGAGGCAGCACCCCAGGATGGGAACGTGCTGGGGAGAGAGAAAGCAGAAAGGAAAAGAACAAGCCTGCAGATAAAGGGGAGAGGTATCAACCAGGCCCAGGCTGCCCGTCTTATTCTCTCCCGAGGCTACTCCACTCCGTATCCTTCACAGCCTCCTCCCTCTTAACTCACCTCTTTACAACTCTTTTCCCCACACTACACACAACCAGCCCCAGGCATCGGCAAGTGCTGTGAATGGACAAATGTCCTGCTCCTCTCCGTTTAAAAAATTAAGATACATAACAGAATAAAACGAGAAACCACACATAAGATTTCATTTCTGAGGCCTGCCCACATCATGCGGGGATGAAAACATTGTTCCTTCTTGCAACTGTCAGGGAAAGAACCTTTCCTCGCAGGTGATGGCTGACTCTAATTAGCACACCCAAGGGCCACCCGCCAAGTACAGGAATAAATTGTCACCAAGATCCCTTCTGAGCCCATGAGCATGTGATGTTGACTGTGAAAGTCTGGCCACTAGTGCCTGTTCACATCAAACGCTTTCTTCCAGGTGATTAAACCTCAGCCTCCACAAGGGAGGACACAGCTCTTGCCTCCAGGCTGATGGAGCTCCTCTCCAGACCAAAGGATCAGGCTGCTCTGCAAAGCAAGCACTGCATTAGGATTTGTGTACCAAGAGGCACGGAAAAGAATACACTTTGTTTAGGTTAAAGGGCCATTCCCCAAACACTGAATCATGCGCATGTGAACATGCAATGCACGTTGTTTTTAATTAAAAAGATCCCCACTGCAGGCTAAATACTGCGCGAAGTTTATCAGCCCAGAGGAAATGAACATCTGTGCATTTAGGTTGACCCAGGAGATGCGCCATCTCACGAAGCTTGCAAACCCACTCCTCATGTCCACGCGATCTGTACAGGCAACTGCACATTTGCAATGGCCTCAACCTGCTTTTCAGGTTGCAAGAACCCCTCCTCACAGCCAGCTGGTTGCCTCCTCAGCCCCTGAGCACATCTTGATGCATCTACATCCATCCCTACCCAGTCGGCCTCCTTCCTCCAGTGTGTGTGTGGGGTGGGGGGTTGGTTTAGATTTTAACACTTTACTTTTCAGAGCAGTCTGAGGTTTGCAACAGAAATGAGCAGAAAGTACAGTTCCCATGTGACCCGCTACCACCACGGGCACAGCCCTCTCCGCTACCAACATACCCATCGACTGATGAGCACCACACAGACACATCAGAAGCCCCAAGGTCCTCGGCTGATATCAGGATCCACTCTTGGTGTGATCCATCCTTAGGATCTGAACAAATGCGCGATACGTACCCACTATCATGGATTCATACAGTTATTTCCACTGCCCTAAATTCCTCTGTGCTGACGAACACTGATCTTTACTGTCCCCAGAGTCTTTTCCAGAACATTGTACAGTCAGGACCATACGGGATGCAGCCTTTCAGACTGGCTCCTCTCCCTCAGTAATATGTTTAACACTCCTCCACTCTTCTGGTTTGATAGTTTACTTCTGTATAATCACTGAGTCATATTCCACTATTTGGATCTGCCACAGTTTATTTACCTATTCACCAACTAAACGACATCTTGCTTCTTCCAGGTTTGGCCATTAGAAATAAAGCTACTATAAACATTTATGTTCAGGGTTTTGGGAGGACATAAGCTTTAAAATCGTTTGGGTAAATACCAAGGAACACACTGGTCATGTGAGGGGAAGCTTGGTCTCGTCCTCAGCTGCTGAACTGTCTTCCCAGGTAGCTGCACCATCCTGCAATGAGGGAGAACTCCCTGACCCCTCCTCTTTCGTCTGACTTAATCCACTCCTGCTTCAAGTTCCAGCTCCTCCACGGAGCCCCTCTCACCTCTCTGCAGCACACTTTTCCTTGCCTAGATCCACGGGCACTTGGGAAAACTCCCTGGTACAAAACCTCACAGCAGAGCCCAACCCCTGAGGGCCCGCATATGAGATCCCCGCGGCAAATGCATTTATGATTCTTAAATCATGATTTTTAAATATAAGTTAAAGAATTAAGGAACTTTCCTATAAAAAATACAGATTCCCAAAAGTCAGGCCCGCTGACGCTGTCCGCTCTGCCTCACACCACACTGCAGTTTTCTATTCTACCCACTCTCATTGCCAAAGAAATGCCAATCACTGCACCCAGATTCCCAGCAGCCCAGGTGGGGATGGCTGCACAGTAACACGAATGTAATCCACACTTATAAAATGGAAAGATGGTAAATCTCACCTCGTGTGTGTTCACCATGATATGTTTTAGTTTACAGAAGTGGTGCCAGCTGAAATCTAAACTGACCTCCTGGCACACTGAGGGGTCGAGACCTCACATGGGCAAACACTGCACAGACGCTCCCCACTGTGTGTACACTGCCCTTAGCACCCATCTCCCCGACGGGCACGGGGCACAGAAATGGCCTCTCTGTCATCTCCCCACACTCAGTGCCCAGCACAGATCCTAGGACGCAGCCAAGCTCCATGATGACACGTGCCGCGTGGAAATGGAACACCCGGACAGATCGTCACGCGGGTGGCACTGAGGCTCCGTCCACTCAGAGCTCCTCCTGGTGCAGCGCGCTCCTGGGGCCACTCCTGTGTGGCCTCTGGTCTCCCACAATGCAAGGAGGAAGTGAAATGCAAAATGACAACAGGACAAGTCCCTCCCTCATTGAAGGGCCCCTGCATGTCCACTCGAGGTCTCAGGCCATGTTGCTCAAGGGCCCACACCCCAAGCAGTGTTCCAGCGCAGCCTAGGAGGCCACAAGGCACAGAAACACTTGCCACTTCTTTCTGGAAGTTTCAGAAAATTGTGGAGTAGAAAAAAATAAATACTAAGGAAATAGAAAAAAAAAAAAATCGCAAAGAAACATCGCTTCACTGAACAGGTCACACTGTACAGGGTCTTCACCTTCCCTCAGGGACCCTGGGGAGCAGACTGAAGGGACAGGGTCTTCAACCTTGGGCTTTCTGCACACCAAGCAGGCCTAGCTGCCTGATGACAGTCAGCCTCAGGCAGCCACATGCGGCAGCCCAAGAGGACATTTGCCAAGAAGCCACTAGACCAGCCACCATGAAGACAGCAGTACCACCCACTCCTCCACAAGGTTTGTCTCTCAGGCCTCTCACGTCCCCTCTTCCCCATCAGATGACCCCTCTGCATAACCCCACCACCCAAGCTCTGACCCCCTGCCCAAATCTCCCATTAAATGCCCTAAACTTCATGATCTGCAAACCCCCCCTTGCTCTTGGCTCCCTGCTTACCCAAGAACATGGCTTGCTCTCACACTGCCAGGAGCCCCTTCAGTCTCTCCATTTCCCAGTGTGGACACCCTAAAGCCTTCCGTCACCTCAGCTCTCTGCTTCTTCCCATCCATCATCAGTGCAGAACCCTCTTCCCCTTCAGCCCAGCTGAAAGTGTCAATGCCCCCCCCATCCAGGACAAAGGGCACCTAAAACCCCAGGCTGTCCACCTTCTTGTTCTCATGTCTTCTGGAACTTTCCCCCTTTCTCCCTTCAGTTGAATGTGAGTATCTGAAAGATGGGCTTTCCCACCCGTCACTTTATTTCTACCGCAACTTCCTGATCCTTGAAGGCCACTAACTGACTTGAGCCTTTTGCCTTCACCAGAGTCCCTGTCAACGCCCCGCCTTCAAATGTCAACCACTTCATTGTCAATAGTCTGTGGAGAGCAGGCTGTGCCCTGCTCAGAGTTACTCCATGATGTGTAGAACAGCCTAAACCTGAGGCACTGCATTTTTAAAAAATGGTTCGCCATGAACAACCCTGTTTTGAGTATAAGTGCCAAGGTCTGCCTTGTCTGTACAAGCAAACAACCACCACGTGCCTGGCACAACCATAAGGCATACATTAATAAATAACTTACACATGCCAACTTATCAAAATGAACCAAGGAATACCTGGTCATAGGGACATCCCAAGTCATATCAAGACACCAAACATGGGAGCTGATTAGCCTCACCAGACGGAACCCCCTCACCTAAGACCCACAAAAGGAGGAGACCCTAAGCCTAGACATGGTGGCATCCTGACGCCATCATCTGGACACTCACCACAACCACAGTGACAAACCTCCAATTTCTGTCCCACTGGGCTTCAGTAAAGTGTTGCTTCTCCTGCCCAAGATGACCACGCATGCACAACCCACTCCAAGTTGACACTCTGAAACTGGAACTGCGGTCTGTCCACCAGGTCCCTCTGCTTTGACAACTATACAGAATTGGTTCTTAAAATCCTTATCTGACCAACCACAGTGACTCCTGATTCTCTGTTCATCTCTCTCTGCCTGTGCCCTTGGCACTGAGCATCCTATAACCCTGAGGCCATCTTGACCTCTCTTGGTGTTTCTGTGATATACATCAATCATTGTGTGAAATAAGATGTGTGACTTGAGGGCTAAGGATATCAGACATTAAGAATGGAATGCAAGACCTTATGTTCTAGCCACACTCACCTGAGTTCTAAAAACCTCCCAAGCACCTGTCTGCCTGTCCCCTTTCTGGGAGGACACAACTGTTTTTCCCTATCTTCACCCATGACTGGACCCTCTCCCCTCCATCTCTCAACCAAATGGTCACCCTCCTTGAGAAGTCTCACTGCTGTGAGTACGATAACAAACAGGGCCTCACTGTCTTTCTTCCTCCTTTCTTTACCCACTTACTATAGACCATTTGGTGAGGAAAAAGAAAATAATCCACGAATTCATTTGCAGCTCTCCCCTCCACAACAAAAGGTCTCTGAAGGCAGAAGCCAGGGCCTTGCCTGGGCCACTGGCCAGGCGCAGGTGCACCCACAATAAGCCCTTGGGATAACTATGTGAATGACGCACCCAGCTGATAGGACACAAGGCAGTATCTCTATTTTTTTTGCATTTCCTAAGGGCTACTTTGTGGCATAACATATGGTCTATTTTCGAGAAGGTTCCATGTGCTGCTGAGAAGAAAGTGTATCCGCTCGTTGATGGATGGAATATTCTATATATGTCTATTAAGTCTAGGTTATTGATTGTGTTATTGAGTTCTATGGTTTCTTTGGTTGGATTTTGTTTGGAAGATCTATGTAGTGGTGACAGCGGTGCGTTCAAGTCACCCAGAATTATCGTGTTGTGGTCTATGTGATTCCTGAAATTGAGAAGGATTTGTTTGATGTACATGGGTGCACCATTGTTTGGGGCATAAATATTTACTATCATTTTGTCTTCCTGATTTATGGTTCCCTTAAGCAGTATGAAATGTCCTTCTTTATCCCTTCTGACTAACTTTGGCTTGAAGTCCACTTTATCTGATACAAGGATGGAAACCCTCGCTTTTTCACTAAGTCCATGTGCATGGTATGTTTTTTCCCATCCTTTCACCTTTAGTCTGTGGGTGTCTTTTTCTATGAGATGAGTCTCTTGCAGGCAGCATATTGTTGGGTCTTTCTTTTTAATCCATTCTGCCAGTCTATGTCTTTTGATTGATGAGTTTAGGCCATTAATGTTCAGGGTTATTATTGAGAAATGATTTGTATTCCCAGTCATTTGGCTGATTTTTGGTTTTTAAGTTGAATTGGTTTCTCCTTTGAGTGGCTTTTCTCTAAGGTAGTTCCTCCCTTTGCTGACCTACATTGTTGTTTTTCACTTCCTCCTCACGGAATATTTTGTTGAGAAGATTCTGTAGTGCAGGCTTTCTATATGTAAATTCTTTTAACTTTTGTTTATCATGGAAGGATTTTATTTCATCTTCAAATCTGAAGGTTAGTTTTGCTGGGTATAGGATTCTTGGTTGGCAACCATGTTCTTTCAGAGCTTGAAATATGTTGGTCCAGGCCCTTCTAGCTTTTAGAGTCTGGGTTGACGGCTGCTATCCGTATTGGTCTCCCCCTATATGTAATCTGATGCTTTTCTCTTGCGGCCTTCAAAATCCTATCTTTATTTTGAATGTTAGGCATTTTCATTATAATGTGCCTTGGTGTGGATCTGTTGTGATTCTGTGCATTTGGTGTTCTGTAAGCCTCTTGTATTTGATTTTCCATTTCATTCTTCAGGTTTGGGAAATTTTCTGATATTATTTCATTGAATAGGTTGTTCATTCCTTTGGTTTGTATCTCTGTGCCTTCCTCAATCCCAATAATTCTTAAATTTGGTCTTTTCATGATGTCCCATAGTTCTTGGAGATTCTGTTCATGATTTCTTACCATCTTCTCTGTTTGGGCAACTTTATTTTCAAGATTAAATATTTTGTCCTCATTGTCTGAGGTTCTGTCTTCCAAGTGGTCTAGTCTGTTGGTGATGCTTTCCATTGAGTTTTTTATTTGGTTTATTGTCTCCTTCATTTCAAGGATTTCCATTTGGGTTTTTTTTTTTTTTTTTTTTTTTTTTTTTTTGAGAATCTCTATCTCTTTGTTGAAATGATCTTTTGCTTCCTGCAGGTGCTCTTTCAGTTTATTGGTATTATCATTCATTGCCTGCATTTGCTCTCTTATCTCATCCTTTGCTTCACGAATCATCTTAATCATGTATAATCTGAAGTCCTTTTCTGACATTTCTTCTAACATACTGTCATTGGATTCTATTAATATAGATTTGTTTGGATCATTTTCTTCCCTTGTTTTTTCATGTTGTTCATGTATCTTCCCCTCTAGCAGTGCAGATCTGGGGTATTGCAGATTTCCCCCTATAGGCTTATAGTGGCCCTAAAGGTTTTCAAAAGCCTTTCTTTAAGGGGAGATCAATATTAGCAGTGCCCAAATCAGACACTATGCAATCCTAGACCACATAGCCCCTATGGGGACAATAACAAAATTGTCATAGTAAACAGAATGAGTTCAAATATTACCTTTGGTAAAACAAACAGGTTTGCAATAAGGTCTACAGTTTCTAATGGAGGACAAAGAGGATGCAGAGGGATGTAGAATGTGGCTGTTAATGGGATAAGAAAAGAATATACAGAAGTTCTAGAAAATAGAAAGGGTGAGAGTATAATCAAAAGAACTCGGATGTTAGCGTGCGAAAAAGGGAGAAAGAGACTCTGAGGGAACAGGTAAACAAAAGGAAAAGAGAGGAAGAAAAGTCAAGAAATAAAAACCTAAATTTTTTAAAAAGGAGAAAAAAGAAAATCTACTGTATAACAGTCATATACTAATGAAACCTCCCAGCGTTCAGTAGCCTGATGTATGAGGTACCTGACAATGAGCTTCAAGCCTCCAGCAGGCGTCGCAGGATGGGATTTGCCCCACCCGAAGTTCAGAGCTCTGGCTTCCAGGATTATCCAAGATGGCTGCTCTGGCTTCGAAATGTGTTGGCAAATGGGGAGCTGCAGCTCAAGGGTGGACGTGGTCAGCTGGAGGTCCTGGAGACGGGATGCGGTTGGTCCGGCAGGAGTCCTGGAGGTCCAGTGTGTTTGGTGTGGTTGTGGGATCCAAGAGGCCCGGTGCAATCAGTCGGTCTGGGGTCCCAGTGATAGGGCACAGTCAGTTGGTCTGGGGGTCCTGGCGGCAGGGAGCAGTCAGTCGATGTGAGGGCCCGAGGCAGGGAGTGATCGATCGGGCTGAGGGATCCTGGAGACCGGGTTCAGTCAGTCCGACCAGGGGTCCTATGGGGCCTGGCTGTTGTCTCAAAATGGCGGCAGCCACGTGTAATCAAACCTGCAGGTACTGTAACAGTGAATTTCCAGGCAGCAGCAGGCAGCTGGTGCTCCACTGGCAGTCAGCAATCATTTTGCTGACTGTTGTCTGATGATTGGGAGGTGAACCTTGTGAGATGGGTGATGGATAGTAGTAAGGCAGGCGATGGACAGGCGAGAGGCAGGCAGGCAAATGGCGGATGATAGATGCCTGACAGTGAGCAATCTGCACTCAAAAAAGGCGACGACATGCTGGCAGACTGCAGGTCATCACAGCAGACGAATGGGATAAACACCAGGGGATCGATAAGCAGCAAAAACTGCCTCGCCGAGAAACAGATATCCTCTGCTTGAAACCTAAGTTACGGAGCGACAAGGAACGCAGCCTCCCTCTAGTCCGCCATCTTGGATCTCCCCTCTCGCAGCTGAGAAGCAGAGGTGAGACCATTGTGACCCCTGGGCCACAGCAACCTTCTTCCAACTCCTTCCCAGAAAAGAAGGGGAATGCGCAGGTCAGCTGAGATCAGTAAATCATTCAACAGATGCCCCAGGTCCACTGGAGGAATTTGTAAGGAATAATGCATTTTAAAGCACTTTTAACTGTGGCAAACAGTTCATCGTCTGGTAGTTTTCCTTGGAGAATGCCAATGTAGGCTGCTGGAGATCCCTTTGGCCCAGCCTGGGAATCCATCAGGGTAAGGGTGGGTAGTAGGGGAGGGCTTCATGGCATATGGGGGCAGGAACAGGGGGAGGCCCACACTGTAATCTCCTGGTGAGAACCATCCCTGCTATTATGTCCCCCTCCCCTAAGACAGGGCTTCTCAGCCTCTACACCACTGACTGGTGATTGCAGGCTGGATAATTCTCTGTTGTGGAGGGCTGTCCTGTGCATGTAGCATGATTAACAGCATCCCAGGCCTCTACCCTCAGGAAGTCAGTAGCATCTCCTACTCCAAGTGAGAATGACCAAAAACATTTCCAGATGTTGCTTGGGTGACAATATCACATAAGTGAGAACCCCTGCTTTGAGGCCTTGCTAGAAAAGTTATCAAACCTTACTTCAAATGCTGTTTCCAGACAGAAGCTGCAGGACAATGGCAACAGGTCCCTCAGTCACCAAAACAATAAAACCCATCACCACACTCCCTGGTTCAGTTCTCCTGTAGAAGTCCACAATCCATGAACATAGTCTATCTATGTTAACGAAGAATTACAATAAGATGGGGCAGGTGTGGTCCTGAACTATGTACAGAACCAGTCTCTTGGCTTCCTTTTAAGTCTCAGGGCTAAGGGATCAATATTCTAGCTCACCAAAGACCCATCTCAAAGTGTAGTCCCCAGAGCAGCCTCAGCAGACCTCAGTCAGAGACAATCTGTAGCCATCTCTCTTACCAAGTCCTCCAGGTGAGGCAGAAGCAAAACTAGAGTTTGAGAAGCTGCTGTCCAGTGTGCTCTGACATCCCAAGTGGGAAGCACTCATCTGGGACACACACCAACAGTCCAACCCCAGCTCATTACAAAATCTCAACCTCAGCCTGGGCAGTTTTCAAACAGAAACCCACAGATTTCCAGGGCCCTATCCCAAATGCCTCGATCAGAGTAAAACAAGATGAACCACAACTGATGGTTTTTACGCCCACCACTCCCCGCATCCAGCAGATCCACTAAATCTAGGAACTATTTATATGATAAAGAGAACAGGCAAGAAGGCTTTTGCAGAAAGACACAAAACTTGAGCACACTAGGAGAATAATGTGGAGAACAGAGAGGAGACGAGGCAGAACGGGAACAAGCTGTCCAGAAACACGGCGCCAACACACTCTGGGAGACACTGCCCGGAGACAGCAGGGACACACAGGCAGGGTTTTGGTGTGGTAACAGGGTAGCCAGAGGTTTCGTATCCCCAACTCAGGAATGTGAACTTTATCCTGAGGGTACCAGGGAAACAGTAAGTTTTTAAGTTGCTTTGCACGTGATGGACTGTGGAGGGCCAGGAAGCCCATCAGGATCTGGATTTGAAAGAAACGGTAAGAAAGTGTAACCATTGCGACTGGCAACAGGCCCTCAAGCACACACACCAGATCACCCTGCCCTCACTCCCCCTGAACAACACAAATCTTACCTCCCTTTTCTTGGTCCTAACTCTGGAACCCTGTGCCACAAAGACAAACCAAGTGAACCAAAATCAGAACTTAAAATTCATCATCCTATTACTAATTTATCCTGGGAATTCAAAACAAGCAACTGAAATCCCAGAAACAAATTCAAAGGAAAAAAATTAAAAGATAATAAGGCAAAGCACCAAAATTAGGAAATAAGCAACTGCTGTCAGAAGCAATTGGCTGACATCATGAAGTACCGCAGAATAAAAAAAGGAGAGCTGAGCCAACGGGGAAGAACACACTCCCAAGCACATAGCTCACGGCAGGCAGCAGGAAAACAGTCCAACACACACATGCAAAGAACAGAGCCGCCCAGGAAATGCAACACAATCCCAGCTTTGAAGGTGAAGCCTATGCGCAGCTTTTGTACAAATGGGGGGAAATGGCTTGACCTGAAAATTCAAAGTATTTATCCAAAGCACAATTAGGTAACTGTGAAGGAGAAAGGACTAAAGTGGAGGGACACTAGTAGCCAAGACTCATCCTGGATTATCTACACCCTAAATGGAATGACAAGTGATCTTATAAGAAAGAGGCAGAGCTTGGGGTGTAGTGCGGTGGAGAGCACATGCTCAGCATGCACGAAGCTCTGGGTTCAACTCCCATCCCATCACCACAAAACAAAAAAAAGGTGGAAGGGAATCTGATTCATACACAGATGTGGAGACAGGTAGAGACTGAGGTGGTGCACACACAGCCATGGACTGCCAGCACCAGAAGTGGCCAGGGATATTCTTCCCCAGAGCGAGTAAGGCCCCACCTGCACCTGGGGTTTGGACTCCTGGCCTGCAGGACTGTAAGAGAATTAACTGCTATTGTTTCAAGCAACCAGATATGAAGTAAGGTGTTACAGCAGCCTCAGGAAACTGATACAGTCCCATCGCTGTTACTCCCTATGGATGAGGAAACCGGCCCAGCGCAGATGAAGCAGCTTGTCCAGGGGCGCACAGCTCATCTGTGATGCAGCTGAGATTCTAACCTACACAGTGAGGGACTGGGTTCTTATACAGCAAGCAGAGGTCCCAAGGGACCAGCCCAGATCTTCCCCCACTAGTAGGTGGAGCATTGTCCCTTTGGTCAGGATGCACAGTGGGCATTTCCTTGCGGGCTCTGTCCTTTCTCCCTTGAGTGTTATTAACTTCTCTACAAAGCTATCCAAGTGGTGAAGAGGGGTCTGGAGATCAAAGTAAAGGGACTAGAGAGACAGCGGGTAGGAAGTGGGAGGGAAAGAGCTTGTGTAACAAAGAATTTGGCTGGATCTTGTCCCTGGTTCCACTAAGTCTTCGGAATTTCCCAAGTCCCAGGAGTGGGACCCGATAGCTTATGCTAACAAGGTGACTCATGGTGGGTCCCCTGAGAGTTAATGTTAACAGTGACTCAGGATGGAGGCTGCCCCAGAAAGACCAACCCTGGGTTGAGAGGTCTGAGTTTTGGGCCGAGTGCTTTGGGCCTAACTCCAGGGTGAGGGGTGCTGGAGACTGAGTTCGAGTCCATGGCCTATGTGCCCATCAATCATGCCTACAGAAGGAAACCCCAGAAAAAGCCCTAGACACCAATGCTTAGATGAGCTTTCCTGATTGACAATACTGTGAATATTGTGGCACACTGATGTGCAGTCGAGTGACATGTCCCAACTCCACAGGACGGGACATAAGGAAGTCTTGAACCTGGGACCCTCCGAGACCTCGCCCTGTGTTATTCTCCCTTTGACTGGTTCTAAGTGGCACCTGTTCGCTATACTAAATCTCTAATTCTAACTCGAACTTTCCTGAGTCTGTCATTCTTGCTGAACCTAAGGGATGACAGGAAACCCCAAATTTATAGCCAGTTGGTCAAAGTGAGGACGGCGGGTTACCCCTGATCCTGCACCTGGTGTCTAAAGGGAGGGCAGACGCAAGGCAGACTGAGCCCTTCCCTGTGAGGTTCAGATCCACTGCGGGGAGCTGGCATCAGAAGTCACTGTAAGCAGAGGCTCACATCTCAGGACGGCAGAGGAAGTGTCCTTAGCTTCTGCCAGCCAAGATGTCAGCTCACCTTCAGCTTCCTCTGTCCTGACCGCCCCCGTTCCCCAACATCTTCCCTGTCCCCACCTCAGCTAACACAGGACTGCAGCCCTCTTCCTGGCACCTACCAGCCCATCACTGTTCCTGCGAGTACTTCTACTGTAGGCACTAGAAGCAAAGGACAAGGGATACCAGGAAAGCTCCCTCCTCCCACCATACCAACTGTACAACGAGTTCTCAAATTTCAGTCTGCAAGGAAACCACCTGAGCAGCTCAAGAAACATAAACCCAGGTGCCACCTGTCAGGGTTCTGACTCCACAGGCCTAGGGTGGAGGCTGAGGATGTGGAGGGTCCTGCTTCTCAATTAGTCCCAGTGAGGCTGGCTCGTAAATGATTACCCATGAAAACAGGCCGGGGCAGACACAGACCTCAAACTCTAGGAGAGCCCCTGAGCCCCAAAGAAAAACTGCCTTAAGAGCTCATGATCACTTAAAAGGTTAAATTAGGCCCAAAAACCCAGGCTTTAGGGCACCTGGTCCAAGGAAACTCAGAGGATAGGTCAACAATCACTCCCTCACCCACCTGCAGAAGAAGCCAGAGAGAGGGGCTCGGAAGCAGGGATTCAGGATCGCACCTTGCAACCCAGAATGAATAGGAACACATGGGTCCCCGGCCCTGAGTCCCTTCAGGGCAACCCAGAATGAATGGGAACACATGGGTCCCCGGCCCTGCGTCCCTTAAGGGCCACCAGTCCTGCCGTCACTGGTCTCTGGCACAGAAGAGGCTTAGGCTCCAGGCAGCTGTGAGAAATGGTGGCAGCAGCAGGAACTAAGTAAAAAGGGCAATGGAGGGAACGTGAGCTCCAGTGGGCCAGGCTGGGCAGAAGGAGGATGCACAGAGAGTGACTAGGAAGGAGAACTTGGGACCCCTGGTTAAGAGACTGAGGAGAGAGTCCACCTTCTCGGAAAACCCAAACTGTGCTGGGAAACCACCAGTCTTGCTGGAAATCCAAATTTGAATAATTTTAAGGTAGCAAGCCAGAGTTCAAATCTTACATATGTGTGTATATAGAAAGATTTCTGTTTTCAAAAACATTTTTTAATTATTTATTTTTTAATTTTTTACAGACTGCATTTCGATTCTTTAACACAAAGGGGGTACATCATATATTATTTTTTTTTCATTCCGATGTTGCCTGGGCTCTGACTTAACAAAGATACATTCACAAGATTGGCATGTCTCAAATTGATTCAATTTTTCTTTAAAACAATCAGTATTATGAAATCAAATCTACAAAGCTGATAGTCTTTGCTTCCAACATTAAACTTCTAGAAATTCTCTTCACAAAACAAGTTTGAAACCCCACAAAAGGTTACTATTTTCCCTCCCCCATTGCCTGGGCCAGCACCTGGGGCATACAAGTTACTCAGAGTACCAAAAGGGGCCATTTACATTAAGCAATACTGCGTTTTAAAAGAGGGCAAAACGTGAAAGCCTCTCAGTATACAGAAAATAACTTAATTTAGATGATAAAAGAGAAACACTACAGGTTTATCAATGAAGAAGTGAAAGATATAAACCAGGAAGAGGTTGAGATTGATTTCCAGTTCTTTTTGAGGACAGCGCAGAACCTGAGATTGGTAATGGACATCTGGGGCAAATATCCTCTTTCTTTACCTAGATGGTGGTTACCAGGTGTTAACCTTATAATTCTTTAAGTTGCATTTGTTTGTATAATACTCTATCTCTAATATGAAGGTTCAAAATATATCAAGTGTGCCAGGCCTGGTGGTGCACGCCTATAATCCCAGTGACTTGGGAGGCTGTGGATCACAAGTTCAAGACCAGCCTCAGCAACTTAGTGAGGTCTTAAGCAACTTAGTGAGGCCCTGTCTCAAAACGGAAAATAAAAAGCATTGGCAATGTAGCTCAGTGGCAAAATGCCCCTGGGTTCAATCCCCAGTTTAAAAAAAAAAAAAAAATTACAAAACAAATGTATGGTGATTTAATAAGGTGAGGTTGTTTCCTCCTTTGGAAAAAAAAGGAAAGCAATGAATGCCACTCTTCACTCCTCAGACCTGCCATCCAGGGCAGGAAGTGAGCAGGGGTAAGGCAAGGCTAGACTGGCCAGGAACTGACCACTGTCGACCCCCACAGATGAATACTCGTGGTTCATCTCTTGTTCCCTCTACTTTTATATATGCTTGTCATGTTCCATCATCCAAAGGAAGAGAGGAAGGAAGGAGGGAGACTGAGAGAAAATCCCCATTGGCCAGGTCTTCCGCACTGGGTATTAGATAAGCACTGAGTTTTCACTATGAGAAGAGGGACCATCACCCAACCATTAATACTAGTGTTATCTGTGGTTAGAAATGAAATGAGTATGTTTTTTTCCAGTCAACAATGACTGTACTTTTTTCATCTTTTACTTAATATAGTGATTCAAGATAAGCTAATAGGAAAGTAGAAAGGAAAGCTACGTACAACACTGACCACTGAGCTATACCTGGGTGGAGCTCACCGACCCCCTCATTGCCCTTCCTCACAGTTTGACTCTATTTCCTAAGCTCCCTTGTAGTTAGGCAAGACGCTGTGGCAGGAAAGAAGAAATGTGAGCCATGACCACCCTCTACCCTTCCCTCCTCCTACCCTGCACAGGGCGGCAACCAAGTTTCAACCAAGCAGACAACAGGGGGCCTGGCTTGGGTGCTTGCACATCAATCTGCTGGAGAGCTTGTTAAAATACAAGCTCTGATCCACTACATCCAGGGTGGGGCCTGAGACTGCATTTCTCCCAAGCCCCAGGTGACAGCCTGGTGTAGGACCACACTTGGAGCAGCTGGTGTGCGGACCACACTTTAAGTAGCAAGGTTCCCACCAGAGCCATCACCAGAGTCTCTCTGTCTCTGCTGTCTCAAAGATGGCGGCCAGACTCCCAAAGCACAAGAAATAAAAGCAGGAACCAATAAGCGGGATAGATTCAAACTAAAAAGCTTTTTCTCAGCAAAGGAAACAACAATGTGAAGAGAGAGTCTACAGAGTGGGAGGAAATCTTTACCACACACACTTCAGATAGAGCACTAAATCCAGAATTTATAAAGAATTCAAAAAACTTTACAACAAGAATGCAAATAACCCAATCAATAAATGTGCTAAGAAAATGAGCAGACACTTCACAGAAGATCTACAAAAATCAACAGATATATGGGAAAATGTTCAACATCTCTAGTAATAAGAGAAATGCAAATCAAAACTACCCTAAGATTCCATCTCACCCCAATTAGAATGGCCATTATCAAGAACACAAGCAACAAAATAGGTGTCGGCGAGAATGTGGGGAAAAGGTACACTCACACATTGCTGGTAGGGGCTGTGGCCACTCTGGAAAGCAGTAGAGATTCCTCAGAAAACTTGGAATGGACCCACCTTTTGACCCAGCTATCCCACTCCTCGGTTTATACCAAAGGACTTAAAAGCAGCATACTACTTTTTCCCACTTACTACACTTACTACAGTGTCATAGCCACATCAATGTTTATGGCAGCTCACTTCACAATAGCTAGATTGTAGAACCAACCTAGATGCCCTTCAACAGATGAATGGATAAAGAAACTGTGGTATACATCCACAATGGGATATTATTCAGCCATAAAGAATAATAAAATTATGGCATTTGCAGGTAAATGGATGCAGTCAGAGAATATCATGCTAAGTGAAAAAAGCCAAGCGCAAAAAACCAAAGGCCAAATGTTTTCTCTGATAACTGGATGATGATACATCATGATGAGGGGTGGGGGGCAAAGGAAGAATGGAGGAAGGATGGATTGTGTAAAGGGAAATGAGGGGTGGGGAGGGGACAGGGGAAGGAAAGATAATGGAATGAGACAAACATCGTTACCCTATATATATGGATGATTACACACACAGTGTAACTCTACTTCGTATACAACAAGAGAAATGAAAAGTTGTACCCCATTATGTACAATGAATCAAAAAGTAATAAAAAATTTAAAAAAGATGCCAGTCAAATGATCAACAGTGGAAAACACACCAAAAAAATAAATAAGTAAAGACCCAACCAGAAAGCGCCAGCTGGCCTTTCTTTCTTGACTCATAACAAAGTTTAACTTGGGTCTATGATTAACCCCAGCATTAAATGTGCAGCAAGCAAATGAATCGGAGATCGCTGCAGCCAGATCACGTTAGTGTGCAATGCGATCGGAGCTGGCCGGGTCCTATCACAAACAGTACCCAACACCCTGACTCAGGCACAGGGCTGTAAACACAGAGACCCAAAGGCAGTCACAGCCACAGCACTACAAGCACTGGCCTAAGAACACAGGGCTGCGCTGTCCCTCACACAGGCCCCCGTCAGCCACGCGGATCACGTGGAGGCTCAGGGAAGTCACTCATTCTCTGAGGCCATGGCTGTGATTAAGAGATTATTAGTCCATAAATCCTTGGCAAACATTTGCATCACCTCAGCCCTCGGCATCCTAGCAGTCCAGCATTTATGATACCCTGTTTTTCCAAAATTATCAGGGAGCAGATGAGAACCTGAACAGCCCTCGAGGATACTTTAAGGAGCTCTGGTTTGCAGGGAAGCTTCTTAAGAGTACACTGCATGACGGAGTGTCATATGAAACCAGAATAAAGGGGCAGGATTCCCACAGCCTCCCATCGGCCTTCACCAACAGCCTGGAAAACAGGCTGAACTCCATCCAAGAAGCTCCTTCCCACAAAAGAAGGCTGATCACAAGCCTCTGCCTACTAAGGTCAAGAGGCAGCCAGCAGAATCCCTGAAAACTCTCAATCACTGAATATACTAGAAGCTGAGGAGGTGGATAGATCTCAAGTCCCTGAGATAACTTCCTTGGGGGGAACCTGTTTGCTGAGCCCTGCAAGTGTTTGAGGTGAAAGGCACGTTCAACATTCTCCAGGAGACCTCATTTATAATGCTCATTTGTCTTGGAAAAGTCTTTCACAGGCAGAGCAAAAAGGACTCTCCAGTCCAGTCTGTGTTTAAGTGACCACAAGTCTCACAAACATGAAATCTAAATTAATCCTCTCTGCTGTCGGTGTGGTACAAGCTCCACAGGATTACAGGTTGTTTTTGACATTTTTGTTTCTCCAGAGCAGCTAGTATAATGGGAAGCATGTGCCCGACCATCCTTATACTCACTGCTTAACACAAAACACCCACACACACACACGCTATGGGACCCTGTTAATTTTATGTCCTCAAAAAGGCCCAGAAAGAAAACAAACAGATATTTAGCCATAAAAATGCTGGAAGCTGTATCTATGGCAACTGATTTTTTTTTTCCAAATTCAAAAAGTAATTTATGAGGTTGGGGTTGTAATTCAGCAGTAGAGTACTTGCCCAGCACCACATATAAAGTAAAATAAGGTCCACTGACAACTAAAAAATATTTTTTAAAAAAAGTAATTTATGTAGAACAAGGTCCCCACTTACTTGGAATCTTCCCCAAAACTTCTAAACCTTTTCCCTTAGTCTGCAAACAGACAGCACATGTGTTACAATGAACTCCAACATTTTCTTTCCCTGAGGTCTCTTTCAGATTGGGCACTGCAGGGCCTGGGGCAATACAGGAGTGAACTCCAGGATTCATTTGCCAAGGCCCTGGAGGAGCAGGTCTTTGATAAATTTAGAAAAGTTCAAAAGAAAGGAAGCATGAGCCCCAAGATAACACTTGGTACATTTCCTTCTGCTGCATGGAGAGAGTCTGTGCTAAGACTTTGAGCTCCATGGTCTCTCCCTGCCTCTTCCTGCTTCTCCAGGCTTATCCCAGTGAGCCTGTTACAGCTCTTTTCTTTTTTTTTCCTGCCAAAGCAACTTTCTTCTCTGGCTGGGCCATCAGACTGCCCCCTAGATTAGTATTCAACAAGGTGATCCTTTACAAGGCCTTCACACTGTTCGTATTTTCTACATATTATAATGTTTTACATCTTAAAAATCTTTCTGGCTGGGGAGAGACTGCCCATAGGCAGTTCTGGGAGAGAGTGACAGCCCAGCTGTGCAGGGACTCTGACGTGTACACAGACCAACCCCTGCAGAGCCAGGCCTCCTCCCCTGGCCTGTCCAGCCCAGGCAGCTGTGATCCTCTGCCCAAGTCATCCAGGGCCAAGTACCACGTCCAGGGACCACACAGATAGCTCAGAGCCTGCCAGAATTACTAGACTGACCTGCTCACCAGCCCTGCCCTGCTGTGGCCTAGATTCTCACTGATCCTTCCCTTGTGTCTCCTGATCGCCCTGTTGCTTCCTTGCGTGGCCCTGAGTGATGATATGCCATGCCTCCTGTCTCTAGAACCTGTGAGGATGTTGACTTTGCTTCCTGCGCCTCTCCTGGGTCTCTGTGGCCAACACCTGAGTGATAAGCACATGGAAGAACTCAGAACACACTTCCTTTTCTCCCAGCTCTGAACGGAGCCCAGGACCTGGGACAAGTTGGGTGAGCACTCAACACCAAGCCACATCCTCAGCCCCCAGACTTCCAATTTTAATTTTTTTAATGGTTTTTTTTTTTAATTGTAAACAAATGGGATACATGTTGTTTCTGTTTGTACATGGAGTAACAGCATACTATTTGCGTAATCATACATTCACATAGGGTAATGATGTTTGATTCATTCCGTTATTTTTTCCTTCCCCCCACCCCTCCCACCCCTCTTTTCCCTCTATACAGTCCTTCCGTCCTCCATTCTTGCCCCCCTCCCACCCCCCATTATGTGTCATCATCCGCTTATCAGTGAGATCATTCGTCTTTTGGATTTTTGAGATTGGCTTATCTCACTTAGCATGATATTCTCCAATTTCATCCATTTGCCTGAAAATGCCATAATTTTATTATTCTTTAGGTGAGTAATATTCCATTGTATATATATACCACAGTTTCTTTATCCATTCATCAACTGAAGGACATCTAGGTTGGTTCCACAGTCTGGCTATGGTGAATTGAGCAGCTATGAACATTGATGTGGCTGTTATCTCTGTAGTATGCTGATTTTAAGTCCTTTGGGTATAGGCCGAGGAGTGGGTTAGCTGGGTCAAATGGTGGGTCCATTCCAAGTTTTCTAAGGAATCTCCACACTGTTTTCCAGAGTGGCTGCACTAATTTGCAGCCCCACCAGCAATGTATGAGTGTACCTTTCTCCCCATATCCTCTCCAACACCTATTGTTGCTTGTGTTCTTGATAATCGCCATTCTAATTGGGGTGAGATGGAATCTTAGTGTAGTTTTGATTTGCGTTTCTCTTATTACTAAAGATGGTGAACATTTTTTCATGTTTGTTGATTGCTTGAGGATCTTCTTCTGTGAAGCGTCTGTTCATATTCTTAGCCCATTTGTTGACTGGGTTATTTGTATTCTTGGTGTAGAGTTTTTTGAGTTCTTTATAGATTCTGGAAATTAGAGCTCTATCTGAACTATGAGTGGCAAAGATTTTTCCCACTCTGTAGGCTCTCTCTTCACCTTGCTGATAGTTTTCTTTGCTGAGAGAAAGCTATTTAGTTTGAATCTATCCAAGTTATTGATTCTTGCTTTTATTTCTTATGCTATGGGAGTCCTGTTAAGGAAGTCTGATCCTAAGCCAACAAGGTGAAGATGTGGACCTACTTTTTCTTCTATAAGATGTAGGGTCTCTGGTCTGATTTCAAGATCCTTGATCCATTGTGAGTTGAGTTTTGTGCAGGGTGAGAGATAGGGGTTTAGTTTCATTCTGTTGCATATGGATTTCCAGTTTTCCCAGCACCATTTGTTGAAGAGGCTATCTTTTCTCCATTGCATATTTTTTGGCACTTTTGTCTAGTATGAGAAAATTGTATTTATTTGGGTTTGTGTCCGTGTCCTCTATTCTGTACCATTGATCTACCTGTCTATTTCGGTGCCAATACCATGCCGTTTTTGTTACTATTGTTTTGTAGTATAGTTGAAGTTCGGTATTACGATACCCCCTGTTTCACTCTTCCTGCTAAGGATTGCTTTAGCTATTCTGGGTTTCTTATTCTTCCAGATGAATTTCATGATTGCTTGCTCTATTTCTGTAAGGTACGTCATTGGGATTTTAATTGGAATTGCTTAATTTTTAATATTTAAGGTCCCACTGGAACATTCTGACACCGAGGCTTCAGCCCCAGCCTTGGCTACCCTGTAATTCAAACTTATTTTTTGGCAAATGGCATAAAGTTCAGAAATGAAGAAGAAGGAGAACACTATGATTTCACGACCAGGAAAAAGACTTGCTATTCAAGTTAACTGAGCCTCAGTTTCCATTTAATTTGTATCATGTCACCACTCTACATTTTTAGGAGAGGGTAGAGGGTTAAATAAATATGCACCAATTTAAGCTCACATTTCTGGTACTTTTCTATGAACTAGTAACTGAGACCAAGTAAGCTCCATTTAAACACACACACACACACACACACACACACACACACACACACACAAGACCCTCACAGCTCTGCGGCAGAACTGGTGTGATCCAAACCACAATGGGTGTGTTGGCTTACAACATGGAAGCAACTTTCCGTGAAAACCCATCGTGCTTCTCTGTGACTACCCAAACCATCTCCTGGGCCCTGGACAGAGCTCTTTGGCAAGGACTCCAGACCTAGAACGGATTTCTCAGCCAAGCTCCAATAAGCAGAAACAACTGTCAACATACAGGTCCAGTATACCATATTTTACATGCATTTCAGAGAAAGCAGGTAACAATACCTGTCCGAAGTGGTAACATCGATTTAAAATATAATAACATTTCTACTTCCTCTTTAGAGTTAAGGGGAAAAGCAAATTACAAATTATATGCTTTACTACTGGGCCGTGCTATGTCGGTGGGACAGATTTTAGGAAAATTCCTGCTGAACCAGTTCATTCTTTGAAGCATTAGGTCAATTATGAATTACCAACACTCAGCTTGAATAGCTGCATATTCAGAAAGAACACAAACTTTCTTTGAAAAGCCTCCCGACATGGTCTATTAAATGGTTTACTTAGTAGGAAATAAATGAAGAGACACTTCACAGTGACTCTCGGGGCTCCGCTCTCACACTAACCTTGGTCTCCATGCTGAAAGGTGTTTCATATAACCAGAGTGCTCACAGAGGCGGAAAACACAAAAGCCACTCTAAACGACACCAACAGGTTCAGTGAGACGTGGGGGTGATGCAGGGAAGGAGAACCTTCACTCACAGGTGGCTCGCCACTCCCGAGCTGGCCTGGTCTGCCCCACAGTCCTATACCCACACCCTGCTTTCTAAATGCCAGCTCTCTCAAGCTCATCACGTTGGCCTTTCTGCCCTTGCCCCTCCACCAAGGCCACCTGTGACTCGTAGGAAGCCAGGGAGAGAGCACTGCACACGTGTAAACTCCTCAGGCTCAGGAACAGTGCGAGCAGACTGGGCCCCAGATGCAGAGCCAGGAGCAGAGACCAAGCCACCCCTCTGCCTCCCTCCAAAGGGATCAAAATCAGACGGACTCTTCCTCCCTCATCCCCATGGAAGGAGCCCTCGGCCTTCGCACAACATGGGCCGTGGACAACAACTTTTTAGTCCATCATTTCTACCAGGAATCTCAACACCAGGGCTGCAGGAAACTGGAACCATAACACTCGTTCACTCAAACTGACTCCTACAGGCACAGCCTCACGGCGCTTTCTAGGTCCTGGACACAGACAGGGTCCTAGGGAGCTCACACAGGGGCAGTGGGAACATAACCACACTAGAGACATAGATTCAGAATAACAGGGGAGCCAGTAGAGGGGTGGGGACAAGAGAGGGAGAGCTCCCTGAGTGACAAGCAGGGGTCAGCATGCTCCAAGTGCAGGGAACAGCCTGAGCAGAAGTCGAAGGCCTAAAGCTCTCCAGAAGTCCTTAAGCACCCAGTTTGTCACCTCTAATTGCACAGGTATCACGAAGAGTCCTGCAGAGGGAGATGGTGGGGAGCTGCGTCCTGCAGGCAAGCATCAAGCTGGGCACTGCAGGGTTAACAACACACTTCAAGGACAGAAGCAACTAGCTCACACTGGAACTGCACCAAGATGCCATGCTGCTCAACAGCCAGGACAGTCACCATAAGGTGGGCCCAGAGAGTGGCCTCTCAGACATGGGTCATGCGTCCCACATCAGGGTCCAGGAATCTGCTT
Organism: Sciurus vulgaris; assembly: GCF_902686455.1. NCBI lineage: Eukaryota > Metazoa > Chordata > Mammalia > Rodentia > Sciuridae > Sciurus > Sciurus vulgaris. The sequence continues at coordinate 172,150,591 of NC_136464.1, forward strand.
TTCCAGCCTAGGCTGCTTCAGCAGACCCCAAAGATGTGGGAGCCTCCCAGCAGGAGGGCCCCCTGCTACTCCCAGACAACCCCACCAGACAGAATTCGGCTGAAAGCCTAACCCAGGAGGTGGAGGTCTGTGTGGCCACAGAGGCCCGCACCAAGGTTGTCTCCAGGTGCAGGACAGCCCAGCGGGCCCCCTTGCTCTCGCTTCCTATCCAGTGTGCTCACTCTGTCTCGCATCTTGGGACTCAACTGCTAATTCACAACCACCTTCACTGGCTGGCTCACCCCAACTCCAGGACGCTCCTATGGGCCCCACAAACTGGACTGTGAGCTGTCCTTGGTGCCTGTCAACGTTCCCCACCCGCCTACCACTAGCCAACCCAGATGCCCACCACCTGGCCAGGCGCCACAGCAGGTGAGTCTGACTCACTCCAAGGCCAGGCCAGGGGTCACCTCAAGACGGAGCAGAGAATGGAGCTCACACTCTCCTGCTGGCTGTCACAGCCTTCATTCTTACAGGAAAAGCAAAGGTTACGGGTCATTTCTAAGACACCCACTCAAGTGTGGAGAACAGCAGATTTCACTGATTGTTACTCTGGGTAAAGTTTAGCAAATATTTACATCACCCGGTCCACAGTCCAGTGTATATGCTCCAGGGCTGAGAGGGGCAGGTACGAACTTCATTGGGTGAGGGAACAAATTAGCAGCCAACCCGGGATAGTCTTAGGAGAGAAAGGGAGTTATTAATAATTACAATGTGACAAGGGTCCACTTAGGTCCACCTAGGCCATCTGGTACAGGTGAAAAGGAGAATTTAAAAGAGAGGCTGACCGCAGCTCTATGACCTCAGGTAATTAGAAACTCCGCTATGATTCTGCTTTCATAGAAAATCAAGGTGTGGGTCTCTTTCTTCTTTTGGGAGAAGGGCTGTCACACCAACCACTTCCTTCCAAAATAAAAGGATGCAGGCATAACACACGGGAACATGGCCTGGTAGAAGACCCAAATACAGCCAACACGAACCCTTTTCTCTGCAATCTCACCAAGATCCAACAGGACCCGAGCAATACTTTGGAAATTAAGATTTGGGCTAAATATCAACTGCAGGTTTGCTAGCCAGGTGCAAAGGCTGACAAAGGAGAATCGTGAGTTCAAAGCCAGCCTCGGCCAAAGTGAGGTGCTAAGCAACTCAGTGAGACCTTGTCTCTAAATAAAATACAAAATAGAGCTGGGATGTGGCTCAGTGGTCGAGTACCCCTGAGTTCAATCCCCGGTACCACCCCAAAAAAAGTAGATTGCAGGGCTGGGGTGTGGCTCAGTGGTAGAGCGCTTGCCTAGCATGTGTGAGGCACTGGGTTAGAATCTCAGCACCACATTAAGTAAATAAAATAAAGATCTATCAACATCTTAAAAGAATTTAAAAAAAAAAAAAAAAAAAAAAAAAAAAAGTAGATCGCTAAACCCAGGAAAGGAAATTCACTTCTGTCTGTGGTGTACTCTGGGAGGGGCACTTCTTAGGGAACTGAAGGACAGGAAAGAGCATTTCTGGACACAGTAAAGCAAGGTCATTGTAAGAACCACGTGCTCCATGAAGTGGAACCAGGATTCCACCCACTCCTCAAACAAACGCCCTGGGGAACGTGACTCCCCCTCCTCTATCTGCTCTGCGTGTGACCCTGGGCATCTAAAAATGCTGAATCAGACAGCCCAGCCCCCTCCTCTTACTCACTCTGTTGCTTTTGGCAAGAAAATTCACCCCTCTGCACCTCAGTTTCCTCAAATGAAGGCAGAGAAAGTGACCGCCCATGGCAAGGCCTCTGCAGACTTGCTCAGGGCAGCGTTCCTGTCTTCAGGGAAGCTGCCGGAAAAGGTAGGAAACCTCCTGAACTTCTCCTCGGGTCCTGCAGTGGTCAGGACTGCTGGGCTGGGCTGGGGCGATGCTGCCTCTGACTTCAGAGAGGAAGATGTCCCTGCCCTTCACTGTGCAGGGATTTTCAGGGAAACAGGTAAACGGGGATGGGATGACTTGCTGAGCCCAGGAAGGAAACACAGGGACAAAACAAAGCGGAGGCAGGAGCAGAAGGCAGAAGAGGCCAGGGGAAGTGAGCGTGCAGGGAGGAAGTGCAGCTCAGACTTTCCACCCGCTCACCCCAGCTCCCTGGAACCGCAGGACACACAGGGCCAGACTGCGGGGAGTGGCCTGTCCCTGCCCAGTTCCCCAGGACCACCCCCTCAGGGACACTCCAGCCCACTCATGAAGACACCTCCACACACCTGCCACAGTGGTCCACACACACTCAAGGCCAAGTTCACCTCTTCCCTCCTTGAAATTCTTGCCAGGAACTGGATCTAAACACATGAGGGAGGAAACAGCACCTGGGCTTTTCCTGTGAGACCCTGAGTGGGTTCCTTCCACTGACCAGGTCCCTGCTTTTCACCTGTCACCAAATTCTCCAAGTAAATCTCCAAAGAGTGGCAGCCTCCAAGGCAGGGAATCAAAATGGCTTCGGGATCATCTGAAGTGTGCCAGTCAGCGCTCGAGCTAACCAACTAAACCCTCGGGTCTACCTTTGACCCCTTACACACGCCTTCCACCATGGCTACAGCTTGCTTGCCTTGCTCTGCTCTGCCCTTCATAAAAAGGCCAATTCCCAGAAATCAAAGGCAATTAATCCTCTCTCTACAACTCTGAGCCGGCTGCTCTGTGGGTTCCCTTCCAGCTGCACCATCTATTTCCTGGAAGGGACTCTCAGAAAATATGCCTCCTCCTTACAGGAAACAGATCCTCTTGAGCATCTGTCCGGATGAGCCAGCTTTGTGGAATTTTCCTTGAGAAGACGTCAAGTTACTTTCTAGGCAGCTTCTCACAGAAAGGACCAGTCCATGAGAGAGAGGCAGGGGGACAGAGAGGGAGAGGAAGAGAGATCCCCAAAGGAGCTCAAAGGAGCTAATTTTCTCTTTCAAGGAAAAAAAAAAAAAAATGTACTACATTGTCTTCTAAAGCGGGAGAGGAAAGAGGATTTGGGGTTTGCCCAAGAGAACAATGGGGCCCTCTCTTTTCTCAACTATTAACACTGGATACCCTAAGGACTACATGGGGTTTTCCCAAAAGTAAACATTTGGAAAATTTGCATACAGATGGAAAAGAGAAAGTTCAGAGCAGGAGTCTGAGTCATCCCATCTTCTCAGAGAGCACAACCTGCAACCCTGGGCAGCCTTCTGCCAGACCCCACCTGGCACTGGAGAACTCACCAACAAAAATACTGATCTTGTTTCAAGTGTAATAATTATACTTGGAACACAGGAACTGCCTGTCCAGGGACAGAACATGCTCTCCTCCTCCGTATTAATACATAAGTTAGCATTCTGAAGGGTTTATAGGAATTGGCTACACTTCTGAAGAGTTTTAGGAATTATATCTAAACGAGCAGGTCCAGTACAGGGTCAGAGTCCTTGGTGACTCCCTTCTCCTAGAGGACAAATGACCACAATACCAAGAAGCTCTCATACCTAACAGCCAGTGGCACCAGAGTAGCCAAGGCCTCTGTGGGGCCCCCAGGTTGCATTAGTCTTCTCAGGCTGCCATAAAAAATAAGCCTTGGGTGACTTAAGCTCTTTCACAATTCTGATGGCAATAAGTGCAAGATCAAGGTGAGGATGGGTTGGTTTCTTCTGAGGCCTCTTGCCCTAGGGTTATAGATGGCTGTCTTCTCTCTGCATCTTCATATTCTCTTGTCTCTGTACAAACTTTGTGTCCAAATTTCCTCTTCTTACAAGAACATCAAGTCAGACTGGATCAGGATCCACTCTAATTTACCCTCAACTGCCTCTTTAAAGACTCTGGATCTAAATACAACCACATTCTAAAGCAGCAGAGGTAAGGACTTCAACACACACATTTTTGAAGGCCCTGATTCCACCATTACAACTGAGGTGCTAGAAGAGGTAAGTCCAGGATCTCCCTGGAGCCCAGGTCTGAAACTGAAAGACAGAAAAGACCCAGGCTGCGGCAGGAGGGCTTGGGGCATCCTGAAAGCACAGCGGCCTTCTTGGTTTGCTCAAGAGGAGGCTCTTCAACTGTGGTTTATGATGGGTCCCAAAATCAGTTCAGTGAGTCTGACCATGACCAGGACCTTATTTTGTTTCATGAAATCAAATAGAAAATACAAGTGTATTATAATGGTTGATTCATAAAATAAGTATTGTTTTTTGAAACTTTTGTTTTTGTTAAAATACATATACATTAAACATGAGAAAGGGAGACAGAATACAAGTGTCTTGGGTCATCATATAAAAATTTGTAGAACAGGATCAAAACATGTAGAAACTGGACTCCTCTTTTAGCTTTCCTAGGCTACAGCCAGAATGATCTTTTTTCTGCTAGATACGTCAAGCTGAAAGGCAGAAGATTGAAGAGAGTAAGCATGGTGACTCTAAATCTGCATGGCCTGGATTCAATTCCTTGTTTTGACACTCACTAGCTGTGTGACCTCAGGAGAGTGTCTTGACCTCTCCGTAACTCTATTTCTTCACTTCTAAACAGGACATGATAAAGTAGCAGCTCAGAATTGCTGGGAGGGTTAAATGAGTAAACATGCATAAAGTTGATGATGACACCACCCATCATTCCTGAAGCTACCCAGGTCCCACTCTGCAAGACCAGCCACCCACTCACACTTCCAGCCCCTGACCCTCATCGTCCACAGCCCCGGACCCTGCTAACCATTGGTACCTCTGGTTTTGACCAAGTTTTTTTAAAAGATTTTCAGTGTCTAGAGGTCTACCCTCTAGCCTAGAGCAGTGGCATCAACAGGGCTTTCTATAATGATGGACTGACTGGCTCTAGACCTACACAAAGGGAGGAAGAGAATCAGGATTTCTTCTATCCCTGTAATTAGCATCCCTTCCACCAGAGGGAAAGCCCGTGATCCCATCACAATTAGTTGAAGTGTAAGCGAAGTTGTCCTAGTTGTTCGCTCAAGCATGGTACCCAAGCTACTGTGTGCTGGGGACCACACAGTCACTGGGGACACACACAGTGACAAGCACACAGGCAGGACCAGAGCTGCATGGAGCTGATAGTCATGGAGGCCCATGGCTAACCCAGCCTTCCCAGCAGACACTCAGCAGAGGCTTAGAAGTACCTATGGTCGGTCTGCTACTAGAACATAAGCCCCCATAGGGTGGGGCCTGGGCTCACTCTCCACTCTGATCCCAGCACCTACAACCCAGAGGTAACAACAAGTTGCAGCAGAGAGCAAGGACTCTGGATAGACTACCCACCTGGCTGTGAAGCCAGGCTTTGCCACTCACAGGCCATGTGACCTTGAGAAATAACAGGAGCTACAACCTAAACTTGTTGTGAAAAGTAAATAAGTTCGTCTTTGTAAGGTACTTAAGTAGTTCTCTGACTACAAAAGTGCTGTTCAGCAACAAAGTCTAAAATAAAATAATAAAAAGCACCTGACGTATTACAGATCCACATTCTTGGAATAATGGGCTAAAAGTTGGTTAATGGGCAGGTTTTCAGCAGCAGAGTCGAGAGGTGGCTACTGGACAGGAGGAGACTGAGCTAAGGCAGGGGAACTGCAGACAACCAGGGTGGCAGGGAGGGACATCCCTCACTGAGTGCCCAGGGACTGTGGGTAATGAAAGGGGAAGCTAAGTTGGGCCCATGCCAAGAGAACATCAAACACCAAAGAAGACACCACCTTAGCTCTGGATCAGAAAGCTGGGCTCTGCAGAGACGAAGCCTGCCGTGAGTGGGGCTGCAATCAGGAATCGCTGAGACCTCCCAGCCACAACACAGCAAGGACCAAGCTCCCTGTCACCCACCAGACACTGCCCCACATTCAGACAGCTAGAAAGTGCACGCTCTGGTTACTAGGTGTGGGATGCCAGCCAGTAGAGCTGAATGGGGCTGTTTCCACCATGTTGCTTGTCTGTGGAACTTTTTGGAAGCTTTCTTTAGGGATGGTGCAGCGCCTACTTAAAATTTTCAGTGTATTTCCACAAAGTAGCCCAGGTCTGAGCATGAATTAAACTTCCCTGTTGCCTTTCCTTAAAAGACAGCTTCATTTCTAGAGGCAGTTACAAACAGGTCACTCATCTACTCACCACAGATGGCTACTACACACTGCACCACTTCCGTGTATTTCCCTGCTTACTTGCCCTGCTTGATTGGAGGTGGGCAAAAATATAAGTAAAGAAACTTTATCATATTATCCTTAAAAAATATCTTGGAGGGGCTGGGTTTTGTAGCTCGGGTAGCTCAGATTTTGTAGCTACGTGGTAGAAAGCTTGCCTAGCAATGTGTGAGGTCCTGGGTTCAATCCTTAGCACCACATAAAGATAAGTAAACTAAATAAAGATACTGGTCCCTCTACTAAAAAAGAAAAAAAAAATCATCATCATCTTGGGAAATGCCATGAGTAAATTTAATTTCCCTAATGTGTAGAAAAGGACACCACAGCCCACAGTGACACACTTGCCCAAGGTCACACACACACACCTCATAAGTACAAGACCACAGACTAGAACCTGGATCCAGCTTTTTACTTGCTCCTATCTAAGGTACTGGCATCGGTGTCTCTAAACTGGGAAGCCCAGATGAAGACTAAGGGAATAATTTATAATTACTAAGTGTGTCCAGTGTAAAATATTCGGGTAGGAACTGAGAGATAAAGATGGAGAAAACACTGGTTTCTACCCTCAGAGAGCACTACTGTTTGGATCTGAAATGTCCCCCAAAGGCCCTTATTAAAGGCTTGGTCCTCAGCCTGGAGCTCTGGGAGGTGGTGAGACCTGTAAAACGTGAGGCCTAGTGGGAAGAAGTGGCTCGCTGGGGACATGTCCTCAAAGGGGATGCTGGGACCCTGACCCCTCCGTCTCCTTGCTGCCCCACCATCACGAAGGGTGCCCCTCTCACCACATGCTACCCACCACGGTGTGCTGCCTCGTCAAGGCCCAAAGAATGACAGGGCCCTGGACTAGACTTCTAAAACCAGGCGCCAAAATAAATCTTGCCTCTTTTACCTCAGGCCTTGCGTTATAATGATGGAAAGCTGACTACAACAGAGGGCTAATAATTTAGTTAAACACACACACACACACACACACACAAAGGAATAAAACTTAAATAAGACTTGGTCACTTAAGGCAATAAAAAGATACAATGAAAGGATGAATTTTTCAACAATCTTCACTGTCACCATTTCTTAAGGGTCTAACATATATTAGGCACGTACATGGACTCTACCAGGTGACATCTATTAAGAATGCATTGTCTGGGGTTGGGAGTGTAACTCCCTGGGAGAGCACAAGCTTTTGCACATGTGAGGCCCTGGGCTTGATCCCCAGTGCTACACACACACCACACACACTCACAAAGAATAAGTTATCTACTTTACAGTGAACAAATTATGGTGCTTAATGAACACTAAAAGCTCATATAAATGACCCCTTTGTGTTCTGCAACACTGAAACCCCTCTAGGCCCACCCTGCCATGTTAAGCCATTGACAGTGACCCTTATGCTACAGAACAGGACAAACACCTGACATCACATCTTGGTGCATACTGTCTAGCTGTTGAGGGACCACTCCAACGGGCAACATGAACAGAAGTGGTCAATCAGGTTTAGCATACATGTCATTCACATCCTGAAGACACCCCAATAGGGGCTGCGGTATAGCTCAGTTGGTAGAGTGCTTGCCTCGCACACACAAGGCCCTGGGTTCAATCCCCAGCACCACAAAAAAGCCACACCAAGAAAGATCTACAGATAAATCTGATTTATTATATGAGCAATCGTACACTCACAAGTGTGAAACTCCCATGCTACTCACTTTGTGAGCTCAATCAATAACTGGCCCACAGTGAAGAAATAAACACAGGGACATGGAGGTCAAACTCATGCTCTGGAGTTTGATGGACCTGACTCAATTCACAGCTCCTTCCTACCTGGATGACCCTCCGCATGTTACCTGGCTCTCTAGTCTCAGTTTCTTTCACCTGTAACATGAGGACAGAATCAAGGTTACTATAAGGATCAAAGGATTCAGAATCTCTAAGATCCCTGGCAAACAACCACTGCCCCCTTGCCTCACTGCCACCTGCTGGGCACACACATGGAAGACCATGTCCCACTGTGGTCATGGTTTTCATGGTTTGAGATCAGCAAGTCCTTTGAAAGGAACCTAAAAGCGGGTAGGGATGAGGGTAGTTGGAAACCCTCAACCAGAAAAATGGAAATACACACAGAACTATTTTTGACCTTTGGGAAGCTGGTAAGTCAGTGGTCCTGGGTTTTTAGTGTCCATCAGAAATGCCAACAAAAACATTTAAAAATACCAATGTGGCCAGGGGCTGTGGCACACACCTGTAATCCCAGCAACTCAAGAGGCTGAGGCAGGAGGATTGCAAGGTCAAGGCCAGCCTCAGCAACTTGGCAAGACTGTCTCAAAATAAAAAATAAAAAGAGCTGGGGAATGTAGCTCAGTGATAAAGCACTTGTGGGTTCAATCCCCAGTTTAAAAAAAAAAAAAAAAAAAAAAAAAAAACTGCAAAAACATTGAAGAAGTTAATTAAAACACTACCCTTGGTCAGATCACAAGTAGAATGTTATATCCATCCTAGATGCCATGTTAATATAAAGACATTACTAAACTGAAGATCATTCAGTTCAACCATGTGGATGGGGGAGTGGAAACCCTACCATCCAAGAGCAGCATGAGAACTGGAGACATTATTCTTTAAGACAAGATTTAATGAATGAGGCCACAATAGCTGCCAGAATACCAGAAAGGCCAGCATGTGAAGGAAGGTAATCAAATTGACATGAATGGAGACCAGAGACAAAGGCGTAAGAAAGTGTAGAAACTGCCCAGAAAGAAAACCATGGCTTGCACATTATAATCCGGCATCCTAAGGTGGGGTCACAAGAGGCCCACAAGTAATTTCCTCACTGCCCAGTGCTCATGGGACTTCTGTACTGGGTGCAGGCTGGAAGGGCTCTCCCTTTGACCTGGTACGGGTTCAGAATTCCTTATCCAAAATGCATAGGACTAGGACCAGATGTGCTGCAGATTTTAGTTTTTTGGATTTTAGATTATTTACATAAACTTGACCAGTGCGCAGCCCTGTTATGGTTTGGATACAAGGTGTCCCCCAAAAGTTCCTGTGTTCACACAGGAATATTCAAAGGTGAAATGATTGGATTGTGGTGCCCAATCCTCTAGACCTCCATGTCCTCACTGGAAAGCATGATGCCCTGTCATACTGAGAACTAAACTGCATGAGTTATATTCTACACTGAGTCACGTTTGGAGCCTACAGGCAGCATTCTATAGGTGTTAGTGGTCCATATATAATTAGCAAATAATTGTTAGCAAACAGCAACACGTGGCCTGACAATGTTAGTCAAGTTAGCTATTAAAGTGCAGATTCCAAGACAGACTTAACAGAGTCATAATACCTGGCAGGTGGGTAGGAGAACCTTGCATTCGTCTTTTTTTTTTTTTTTTTTTTTTGTAACAGTGATCAAACCCAGGGGCTTTACCACTGAGCCACATCCCCAGACCTTTTTTATATTTTATTTTGAGACAGGGTCTTGCTAAGTTACGTAGGGCCTCGCTAAGTTGCTGAGGCTGACCTTAAACTTGTGAGCCTCCTGCCTCAGCCTCTTGAGTCACTGGGATGACAGGCATGCAGGCTCCCTGCATCTGCATTTTTAACAGCAGATTGGAAAACATTGCTGAAGCAGGTAAACATAACCTTTAATGTCTGGAGAAAATCCCACGCTAACCCTCTGCTGTCTTCCATTTTCACTTAGCTTTAGGAATATTCATAATATAAAGATAATGAAAGGCCTAATCTTTAAATGGATCTCTGAATGGCAGGAATTTACCTTTTCTCTCATGAACATGACATTCTTTGGGAGTATTATAAATAAGGAAATAACTGCTAATTATCAAAGGCTGGCCTAGCATGAGTGGAGGCTCTGGGTTAGATCCTCAGCACCACATAAAAATAAAGATATGTGTCCACCTACAACTAAAACAAAATATAAAAAAAAAAAAAATTAAAGGCTGTCCAAGGCTAGAAACAGTCTTCAAGCATCCACTGGCCCCCATAACTTCCTGGGCTCTCCTGAGTCCTTAACTCCAACAGGTTGAGATGCATGAACCATCACCATCCTCTCCCAGGAGACTCACTCACACACAGCCACAGGGAATTTACAAGGTCAGGTAAAGGACTGAGTGAGCTCAATTTCAAACCCTAGACCTCCACCCTGTGCTCCAGGCTTCCACCTCTACACTATTCATGCACACTGACTCATCAAAGAAATGCCTACAGGGTTTTACAGCTCACAGAGGAAAGGCAGGGAGGCAGCTCATGGCAAGGTAGGGTTCCCAGGCCCCATGTAAAAGTTGTAGGGATGACTTAGGATGAGGCTCACCATGTCCTTGGCACCCAGGCTCTGCACCCCAACAGCAGAGCACTGGATGAGAAGGTACACCTCAAGGAGGCAGGACAATTAACAGAATCAGGGCCTCAGGGAGGACTCTGAAAGAAACTATCCACCTGCACTGCAAGGGCCACTCCTTAACACCTTTCCCGCTCACCAGATGCAGGGCTACAAGGACAAAGGCAAAGTCAAGAAAGGTTGAGGCGATAAAATTCTATAATGTGTTCCACTATAGAAAATTAGCAGCAAATTTTAATACAACTTTAGGGTTGTACCCTGTCTTGTTTGGGGCTACAGCTATTATATAAAATTGCCAAAAGTCATCAAACAATGCTTAAAGGAGAAGAAATTAATCAGGCCAGACAAAGAGCCCTGGAAAGCTAACTCAGCCTCTGTCTACAACATTTGGACTTATGACTGTTAATGAAGAACAATAAGAGATTCACGTGAGAGGTATTCCAAAAATGGTACCGAATTTTAAAATTCCCACTTCTACACACTGATTGAGGGCCCCACGTAGCCAAGCTCTCTAAGCCATTTGCATTTCTACCCTTATGTCATCAGCTTTCTCTGAGAGTCTCCAGAGAGCCTGGACTGTCACCAGTGGCAGTTTCTGCAACAGCTCAGGCTTTGCAAGATAACATCTCACCAACTCAGACACAGCCAGCAACAGGGGAGCAAGGACTCATCCACTCTCTGCAGACCAAATGCATCTGACCCCAGGATCCACTCTACAGCCACCTTTGGGGCAAAGCGTCACTTTAACCCTCCACCTGCTGCTAACCCCAGTCCTTCACACCAGAGGCCCAGCAGAGGAGGCAGAGCACACCCAAGGGGCCTGCTGCACAGCAGGGAGTGGCACAATTCCTGGGAGTCTCAAGGGCTTAGAGGATCTCATGCTCAGCTGGACAGGGTTCAAAACCTATACCACCTGTTTTCAGTTACAGGGAAGAAGAAAAATTATTCAATAGACAGCAATGAGAAAATGTGCTATTTTAGAAAAAAAATGGGCCTATCATATTAAATACAAAACGAAATTCTAACTGCCTTCAATTTTTTTAGGAATGTAATAAGAAAATAGCTAAGAGAAAATGCATGCAGAGATATAGGTGATCCTGGAAATTTAATAAGATATATTAATAGGGCTGGGGTTGCAGCTCAGTAGTAGGATGCATGTTTAGCCCACCCAAGGCCTTGAGCTTAAGACCCAGCGCGAGCGCACGCGCGCGCACACACACACACACACACACACACACACACACACACACACAACTGCACCAAACTGTGGGCATGAATAAACATTGCATGATCATTAGAAATCAAGGATGTTCAACAATACTGAAAGACTGCACAAATTATAGTCATTAAATATCACGTGTAGAATATTTAATACTATAAATGTTAACCATCAAAAATTAAGAAGGAATCAAGAGTCAAAAACTATTTACAGTTTTATAAAATGCATGAGTGCAGGGCGCAGTTGCACACACCTATAAACCCAGCAGCTCAGGAGACTGAGGAAGGATGACCACGAGTTCAAAGACAGCCTCAGCAAAAGTGAGGTGCTAAGCACTCAATGTGACCCTGTCTAAATAAAATACAAAATAGGGCTGGAGATGTGGCTCAGTGGTCAAGTATACCTGAAATCATCCTTATTCCTTTCCTGTTTCTAGTTTTAAATTTCTTGCAGAAATATAAAACAAAATATTGTTTTCAAAAGTTATTAATAGTCATAATGTATGGCAAATCCAAACTGTGTTATTAATACATCAAAATTCCAGTGGCACATTTTGGATAAGAGTCAGTAAGCTAGTTACTGGCATCGTTTGGGTAGGCAGCTACAAGTTCAGAAAGCAGATGAAATTTGAGAAGAAAATCAAACACCCAATAAGAAGATGAAGAACTGGTTTTTCTCTAAGGTGGGCACTGCCTCCAGGAGGCCACTTCCTGGCCGGGCTGTTTCAGTTTCCCAGCTTGCTGCAAGCTAGGATGTACAAGGATAGCACTATGGGGCCTCAGACTTTGCAATTTCTCAAACTGCAGAAGGGAAGTAAATATAGGATGATCATCAGCTGACTTTCCAGTCACGCCCCCTTTTAAAAGTAAAATATTGGAATAGCAAGGCCAACAGAAGCAGGTTAAAGCAGTGAGCCCTCCCTACCCTTAAATTAGCACCACCTGGAACACATGTTCACACACATGTTCACTCACACACACACACACACAGACACACACACACACACACACACACTCTCTCTCTCTTTCTGGTTTTACTAAACCAGTCTAGAATAGAGGCCAGAGACTCTGAAGCTCTAACAAGCTCCCAGCTGATGCTAATGCTGCCGGTCTGAATGCCCCACTTGGAGAACTGCCCCGAAGCATGCCAACAGATGTTTCACGTGCAATATCTCCAAAAAATGGGAATGCAAGTCAGGCATGGTGACACACACCTGTGATCCCAGAAACTCAGAAGGCTGAGGGAGGAGGATCGCGGGTTAAAAAGTCAGCCTCAGCAAATCAGTAAGGCCCTAACTAACTTAGGGAGACCGTGTCTCAAAATAAAAAATAAAAAGGGTTACAAATGTGGTTCAGTGGTTAAGCACCCATGAGTTACATCCCTGGTATCCAAAACAAAATAAAAACAGGAATGTTAAGAACTTGCCCTGAGAAACTCCAGCCTGCAAGAACAAGGGGGACAGCCCGCTCCATGCACTCAGGAACAAACTCCTCAATGAAAGAGCTCAGCACAGCAGCTATGAACACAGGCTTGGGGATCCTGCTCCTACCCTTACTAGCAGTGTGACCCTAGGCAACTTAATCAAAATACAAAATACCTCAGCCTGAGTTCAAATGTAAATAGAGATAATGGTTTCTTCCCTTTCAGTTGGCAAACAGAAATGGTGCCCACCCAAGTCACCAACCAATTACCTTCCCATTTCCCTGAATCTATTCTATCCACATTTTTTTTTTAAGACAGGGTATCACTATGTTGCCCAGACTGGTCTCAAACTCCTGAGTTCAAGTGATCATCCTCCTGTATTAGTGTCCCAAGTAGTTGTGACTATGGGGCTTCACTACCAGGCCTGGCTTTCCCTGCATCTACATTCTGAAAATCCACAAATGGAAAGTGAATCAAGAGTTCTGGGCCCTGCCTAAAGTTAAGGAGACAGTTTGCCTCCTTTGAATTATGTTTCATGTTAACCACACCCATATTCCTTCCTCCTCCACGCCCCTCTCTCTCCCTAAGGGCCTCCAATCTGCCAAGAGCAGGTCCTAAGTACTCTGAATACACCACAATTAAAACAAGCACAGATGACTTGTTTTCTTGGGATTCCCTAGGTTTTCCCATTAAAAAGGAAATACCAAAAATGTGGGAAAGATGAAAGAACAGGGGTCAAGAAAAAAAAGCTATACTAATCAACCAAGTGTGATTAAATCCCAAAGGCTCAGGCCTATATTAGTAGCCAAGCTGCTAGATGCAAATCTTTAGTTCATAATCTCCATTATCTAAGCTTTTGTCACCCATTTCCTCCAGCAAGTCAGCCTGGTAGGGCTGGGGACCTCCCAGTTCTGGACCATTAGTTGTTTTAGGATAGTAGGACTGTCACAACCTGCATCAAGACCATAGATCAGGGCTGGGGTTGTAGCTCAGTGGTAGAGCACTTGCCTAGCATGTGTGAGGCACTGGGTTCATTCTCAGCACGACGGATAGATGATAGATAGGTAGATAGAAGGATGATAGATAGATAAAAGGTCCATCAACAAGTTAAAAAAAATTTTTTTAAAGACCATAGATGGAGATCCAGGTAAGACCCCACAGTTTTCAGGGAGCCCACCCCCAGGGTAGTCCTCAAAGACAGAAATTAAGTTTTCACCAAAAAGGGAAAGAAAGGATCTGGTCAAAGACACACCAGGACGCTGAGTGTACCCGCCAAAAGCAAAACGCGGGGGCAGTTTCTGCTCAAGAATAGTGTCCCCATTCATCAATTAAAAATAGTAATAGCCTTTCTTTAAATGAAACCTGTCATAACTAAGCACCACGACACACACCGACGAGAGCCAGTGTCACAGAGATGAATGATTCACAGACATGCGGGCACACACAGGCGGAGCCGGTGGGGCTGGAATGCGTTGTCTAGTAAGGAAAATCAGAGGGGTGGGGGACACCATTGCGAGATGGCACTGGTCAGGACGTTAACCAGGCTTTGACTGCGAAAAGGGCAGCTCTTACAGGGGCTTAAAATGAAAGAAAAAGGTGTAGCTTTAAAGCGGAAGAGCTGCGAATCCCGGGCGGTAGGTGGGCGTGTGGGGGTCCCGCGGGTCCTTTGGCCCGGCAGGATTCCGCCTCCAGGCAGACTCGTTCTCCGCCTCCGCACCTCCTGCTGGGCACCGCCCGCTGGGGGACCTCCACCTGCGAGAGCCACTAGGTCCCCGCGTCCCCCTCCCTGGCGCTCAGAAGCGCGGCCCGCCGCGCACTCGCCGCGCACAGGAACGCGCCCGCTCCCGGGAACCGCGGCGCCGCGACACTCACCAAAAGAACACGCGCGAGCAGAGGTTGGCGTCCTGCAGCGGGTTGGGCTTCACCTCCGGGTGCACCGGCAGCATCTTGCCTCCGGGCGGGGGCGCGCGGCTCGGGCGCCCGGCCGCTCGCGCTGCTCCTGAAAGCGCTGGTGGAGATGCTGCAGCTCGGGCCGCCGCGCCGGTCCGCTCGGCGGGAGCCGACAACCAGCCGCTTCCGGGAACCGGGCGCCGGCGGCACGCCCCGTCCCCGCCTCTCAGGCCGCCTCGGGGCGCCCGCTACGCGCCGCCGCCCAGATCCCGGAGCGGCGTGCGGAGTGCGAGAGCACCCGAGGGCCGGGGGCCGTCGCCTCAGGGAGCCGGGGGCTGCGCGCAGGTGCAGGGCGAGGGACGCGGATGCTGCTGGACCGGGGGACCGCGCGGCTAGGGAGCCGACGCGGAGGCACCCACGTGCGGGAACCCGGAGCCACAGCAGACTTTGCAGAAGTTCGAGAACAGCGCCGAGGCCCCGACCCTGAAGGTGGCGGGGCGGTGCTGGATCTGCCCGCCCCTCCAGCTCAGAACCGCCCCCTGGGCTGCGGGTTTGGAGACCTGGAGAAAGCTGCTCGGCGGCTTCGGCAGCCCGCCCCCTGGGCGCGATGCCCTCATCAGGACCAAACAGCGCCCCGGGAGGTTTTCCAACCTGCCCACCGAGCATTTGACCTCCGACGACAGCAGGGTTTAGCATAGATTATCTTTGTAGAACAGCAAAGACCTAAAGACAGGCGGGTAACGTGAGATTAGAATTTAAATGGTTTGGGGAAATGAATGAACGCCGGCACTGGGGGCGGGCTTTTGGCATCCCGTGGTGAACCTCTGAGCTTTTCGCGGCCCGCTTAGACTGGGAAAAGGAGATATGCGGAGAGACTGCCTGCTGTATGATTTCTTTGATCACGCCCTGAAAGCCTAGCAGAACAAGGGTGGCAAAAGGGACAAATGATACAGGCTACGTTTACACACATTTCTGGGTGTCTTACCTCACTTTTGACCATGCCTTATTCAAGAAGATTATTCTTATTGTACAGAAGAAACAGATTCAAAGGCAGAGCTTGTCCAAGATCTTAGGTCAATAATGATGAAACTTGATTCGTGTGCAAAGTCTGAGTGTGATCACAGTCTGTCTCCCTGGAAGATAATGTGCTTGAAAAGTGCCAGGGTGCTCTGATTGAATGAATGAATGTAGAATGAATAAACAAAATCTTGTTCCTAGCTTTTGGACCCCCCACCTAAGTCCTCAACTATGTGTGTTGCCAACTCAGCAGCTTCTCTTGCCTGCAAACCTAAAAGAAGAAAGATCAAAGGTAACAAGTTCATGGTGCTACTAGTAACAAGATCATTTTATCCTACTTCGATCATTTCCCATGCACATGCGCTAAAATGGTCTCATTAATGACTTTCAAAGAAAGTCTTAGTGTAGAAGAATGAAGTGGCCTGTAACCCTAGCAACTTGGGAAGGTGCAGCAGGAGGATTGCAAGTTCAAAGCCAGCCTCAGCAACTTAGTGAGACCCTGTTTCAAAATAAAAATTTTAAAGGGGGGATGTAGTTCAGTGGTAGAATGCCCCTGGGTCAATCCCCCATACTACATTAATAATAAATAAAAGACAAGTGCATAAGAATGGCAAAATGGAGCTGGGGAGATAGCTCAGTTGGTAGAGTGCTTGCCTGGTATGCACAAGGCCTTGGGTTCAATCCCCAGCACCGCAAAAAAAAAAAAAGAAGAAGAAAAGAATGGCAATATGGTGATAGGGTTTTTTTTTTTTAATTTTAGCTGACCAATGGGGTTTATTTTCTTGATCTTTCATGTATGTTTGAGATGCATAACACAAAAAGAAAGACAGTTTTAATTTGAATATGGTAAGAAAACTATGATCAATTACCTTCCTTTCCAGATTAGCTCTTTCTCCAATAATGTAATCAAGAAACCAAAATAGGTCTCCCTCACCTGATTTAGTGCTCTTTGAAACTCCCTAACCCTAACCCTAACCCAGTAAATGCTCAACCACCAGTTCTACTTGAAAGGTGAAGAATTTGTTTGCTAAAGTTAGAAGCGCACTCTCTATCCCCCACAACTGTGCCAGAACCATAATTAGCTGTCTCCAAACTGCCAAAGCACTTAGGTCCTTCAGCTTCTCCTGAGTTGTTCTGTTGTTGTTTTTAACTAAGCTCTTTTGAAGCTTCTTAACATTCTTTCCTGAACGTTAACTAATGTGGTATTTAGAAGCAACACCGAGAACCAGTGTCTGATTGTAGAGAGGACTAGACATTGAGTTGGGACTGGGCTGCAGACACTTTGTGGTCACCTGATCCTTCTGACCCTTATTTTCCTCAGGTCTATAATGGGAATCAGATTCTCACTCTTCTTACTTTAAAAGGTTATTGTGAACTTCACAACTTCAAAATGCCTTCTGAAGACAATATATTATGAAAGGGAATTTTGCCATTTATTCAACAAATATTGGGACTTGGGATGTAACTCAGGAGAGGACTTGCTTCGAATGTCAAAGCCTGGAGGTTTAATCTTCAGCACTAAACACCTTCTGGGTCTTTGACAGCTGGACTAGGCACGAACTTGCAAAGGTAGGAAGATGTCTTAAGAAAGTCCTCTATCTGTACTTGTTTAAAGACCTTAAATAATTCAATGCTGTAACCAAAATGATAAGTCTTGAAGAAGAGGAAACGAACACCCACGCTTCAATGATTACGATGGACAGTGGTATAGCCACTGTGAAAAACCTGCCAATTCTTCAAAAAGTTAGAGTTATCATGTGACTCAGCAAGTCTACTCTGAACATACAGAAGAGAAACGAAAACTTCTCCACAGGAGAACTCGGGCACAAGTGTCATAACAGCATTAGTCATAAAAGTCAAAAAGGAGAAAAAATAATAAATGTGTATCAACTGATGAACAAATAAAACGTATATCTATGCAATTAATACTATTTACTATTTCATGAAAAGGAATGAAGTGTTGATTAGTGTCATAAGGTGGCTGAACATTGAAAATATGCTAAGTGTATGTTAGTCGGATTTCCGTCTCTGACAAAATGCCTGAGAAAATCAACTGAATAGGAGAGTGGTTTTTAACTCATAGAGCTTGCAGGCCATGGTTGCTTGGTCTGGTTGCTTTGGGCCTGTGTTGGCACAGTACATCACAGCAGTGGAAGAGAGTGGTGGAGAAAGACTGTTCCACTCTTAGTGGTCAGAACACAGGGGAAGGGACAGGGCCTCCTTATCCCCTTCAAGGATGTGACCTCATGACCTGACTTCCTTTAACTAAGCCCTACCTCTTAAAGATTCTGCCATCTCCCAATAGCACCACAAGCTGGCAACCAAGCCATTAGCATGTGGGACTTTGGAACACATTTAAGATCCAAACCACAACACTAAGTGAATGAAGCCAACCACAAAAATGCCACATGCTATATAATTTCATTTATATGAAATGTCCAGAATAATATCTATAGAGATAGAAAGTAGACTTGTGTTTGGCCAGTGGAGGAATTGGGAAGAATAGAAAATAATTGCTAGAGAGTGCAGGGTTTCTCTTGGAGATGATGGTGATGTTCTAAAATTAGGTTATGATATTAGGTCATGATACCTAAGTTTAGGCTGTATTATTACGCAACCCTGTGAACATCCTGCAAAAAGTAAAAACAAGTGAGAGGCTGAGGCTGAAGGGTACAACTCTGAAAGAATGCTTGTCGGTATACGCCAGGCCCTGGGTTCCATCTCTGGCACTGCAATAAAAGAAATAAGCATATCATGAGGCATGTGAATTATATCCCTCAAACTGTTAAAATTTTTTCAAGGTTCAATATTTATATTATGCCTATTATGTGCCATCTGAAAATATACAGGTTACTAAACATAATTTCTAAACTTGAGTTGTACCCAGTATAGAAATTCTAATTCATTTGGTTGGCAGTGGGGTGTGGGCATTGGTATTTTTTTTTTAAATAAGTCTTCTAGGTGATGTCAAATAGCAGTCAGGGTTGAGAAGCACTAAAGGAAATGGAGAGAATTGTGTACACAATGACCTTCACAGATATGAGTACAGTAAGTGAATGGCAGGCCTTGAGAGTAGCTCAGTGGGAGAACACTGTCCTAGCATGCCTGGGCCCCGGGTTTGATACCCAGCATTGCAAATAATACTAATAATAGGGCAGGAAATGCTAAATACCCTAATAAGGAAGGATTTCCACCTAAAAGAGGGGTGAGTAGGTTGTGAGGCATAAAATTTCATCTAACATACAGCTGAAGAGTTAGAACGCCACCAGGTAGTCACAGTTCAAGAGAGGCTGGCTGGTAGTCCCATATCAAGGGAAAGATGCAAACAAGACTCTAAAATAAGACCCTGCCTTGTCTATTCAGAATACAATGCTGAAAAGCAAGGTATTGGAGTTGACCCTGAAAGCGTGGCTCATGTGTTGGATTAACAAAGGCTCTGTGAGCCACACCAGGGAGATGGAACTGTGCTTTCAAAGAAAGTCTGTTTCTGAGAGAGAAAACTAACATTAGTATGAAAGAATGGAGGGGTGAGGAGGGGAAAGAGTGACAGTGCCATCAGGAGCTGAACTGGAGCCAAGTAGGAGGGACTGAGAGACAAGAGACAGCAACTTGAGACATTTCTGGAAGAGGAGTCACAGGATTGTGTGATGTCAGGATCACAGAGCCCGGCACTGAGTAGTTACTCATTAAATACTTTTTGAACAATTATTCAAAGTCAAGGTGAGAAGATGGAGACGTCAATAATAATTCTGCAATTCTTAGTTTGAGTAACTGGGAAAAAGCAGTATTATTACAAAGAAAATAAACAACTTTTTAAGGCACTTTGATAAATTTCGCTCTTCAGAAATTCAACTTTTAATATTAAAATAATCTGACATTGTAATAATGTGTGGAAACATTTGAGACTCAAACCCATGAATGCCACTCTAAAGTATTTTTTTTTCCAAAACAGTAAACAGAAAAAAATTGAAGGAAGTTTTTCTTCAAATTTCCACTTTCTGGCTAACAGCCATGATTCTGTTTTAGATAGCTCTACTCCCCGTGGCCAGCATGAACAGTTAACTTTCATCTGGGGGACATTTGTGGTTGTTCAGTAATGAACACCTTTCTTCCCCAGCCTGAATTCAGAATCAGCTGGAAGGGAGACACAGGATCAGAGTGTAGCAGTGGTCCACTTTATAGGTTGCTGCTCTGTCACTGCAACTCATTTTGAAAATGGACTTGTTTCTTTCTCTTCCTCTCTCCCTGCTCCTACCTAATCTCATCCCATCCTAGACAGAGTTATCTGTCCCTGAGGACACACCCACCATAGGAATGAAGTAATCCAGCCTTTGGGGATGGCACCAGAAGATCTGAGAAAGGACCATCTCCCAAATTAACAAGTGAATTACCACTCCAACAGAGTGGCATGGAATGCAGCCTTTGCATCCCTCTTTAAACCTCCCTGTTTATGCTGATGGGCAGAATCACAGCCTCTGGGACAGGAGTCCCCTGTGTTTCTCCTTAACTGGGGGGGGGGGGGGGGGGGGGGGGAGGGGGGCGGGGAACATGACCTTGGAGAAGATATTTTAGGAAGAGAGTGTAGATTAAAAGCAGAGAAGAGTCCTAAAATGGAGCCCCGAGGCCCTTTAGCATTGGGTGGAGAATCCATCAAAGGAGACCAAAGTAGGAAGAAACATACAGTAATACAAGTGCAGAGAGGGAGCTGAAGAAATAGCTCCTTTCGGAGAGCGCTTGCCTAGCATGCGCAAGGACCGAGGTTCGAATCCCCAGTCACTCAAATGAGAAGGAAAAAAAAAAAAAAAAAACCCACAAAAAAGAAGTGCAGAGAGTGTTTAAAGAGTAACTGGAGTTTGGACCGCTGAGAGGTTTAAGGGCAGAAGAGCAGCCACTGGATTCGAACAGTTAAGACCTTTTTTGAGTTAACCAAAGCTATGTTTTAAGGAGAAGGAGATAGAAACCCCATTAAAATATGTTGAGGCGAGAACAGCTGTGTTCGGTGACACACACCTGTAATCCCAGAGACTTGCGAGGCCGAAGCAGGAGGATCACAAATTCAAAGACAGCCTCAGCAATTTAGCAAGGCCCTAAACAACTTGGTGGGAGACTGTCGCAAAATAAAAAGTGAAAATGGCTGGGGATGTGGCTCAGTGGTTGAGCACCTCTTGGTTTAATCCCCAGTATCAAAAGGGGGGTGGGGAAAGAGGAAGCACTATCACAGCATGGCAGCACACAACTAAAATCTCAGGGGGTGGGGACATTGAGCAAGAGGTAAGTTGGAGGCCAGCCTGGGCAACTGTCTCTGAAAGCACCCAGAAACCACTCCAGGCGCAGGGAACTCACGCAAGAGATTTTATTAAGCAGACTGGCAGAGTGTCTGCCCGCAGGGTGAGAGAGAGAGAAAATGAGAGAGTGAGTGAGAGTGACGAGGAGAGAGAGGAGAAGATGGAAAGGCGGGGAGCCAATCTTAAGTAGTGGAATTCCGTGGGCTAATAACAACGGACCAATGACTGGCTAGGGAGTTCGGGGCCAGCAATCTGGACCAATGACTGTCAAGAATGTTCACAGGCTGCCAGGCAGACCAGTGGCGGGCTAGGATGTTCGCAGACGGATGATCTGCGTTGTAAAATGGTGTGGGGGGTGCAGAATACTGGCAGCAGCAAAATAGCAGATCTGATGCCAATAGCCTCAAATTTAAAAAATTTTAAAAGGACTGTGGATGGAGCTTGTGGTAAAGTGCAACCTGGGTTCAACCCCCAGCACAAAAATGAGTAAAGAAATAAGGAAGCACTAAATTTATAATACACAGATTAATGGAGGTTTGTGTATTTCAGCAATCTACAAAGAAAAAAAAATTACTTAAAGAAAAAAAAAAAAATCACTGAATCCTGACTTGCTCAGCAGCATAGCAAATGCAGTTCCAATATTCACATGAAAAATCCAGCCTTTCAAGAAATTAAGAATCAGTCTAGAATTACACTTCAGGTCAAATGCTATGTCACATAAGGTAATCCTTGGGCAAAACATGACTTTTTTCTCATTCGAAAACAATAGCCAACCTTCCTTGAATGGGTACCTTTTTACCATCTCACTAACATCTCAGGATACTACTGTGAGTTGTGTATCTTTATTCTTTTACAAACAATAAAGCCTAAAGAAGTTTAGAGAAAAGTAAAATGAGTTATCCACAATGGAAAAAAACAAGGTTTGCCCAAGCTGGTGAACCTTGTGCCACTGAACTTGGAGCTGGCAATCTCTCCATCTTCCAGTATTATGTGAGCGTCACCAGCAGAAAGTCAATGACTACAGTCAGTGAGTCAGCCGTTCTGATGCGCTTGATGTAATCGAGCGCCACAAGGCTAGACACGCATAAAGACGATTGCAGGAGCCAATGGTTGCCTTAGCACAAGCTTGAAATGGGGTCACCAGATCCAAGTCAGTAAACGACTGGCAGGAATGCTCTGGTCCTTCACATCCTACAACACAGACACTGAAATCAGAACGACAGGGAAAGCAACCTGCCCAGGAGTCAGACACATCCACTTTTTGCCCAGGCTGGACTAGAGGTATAGTTCACTGGTAGAGTGTATGCCTAGCATGTGCAATGCCCAGGGCCCAATCCCCAGTACCAAATACCACACAATAAGCTTCTAGGCTATAGGGCTGGGGTTGTGGCTTAGAGGTAGAGTGCTTGCCTGGCATGTGTGAGTCACTGGGTCTGTTTCTCAGCACCACATAAAAATAAATAAATAAAGATATTGTGTCCATCTACAGCTAAAGATATTTTTAAAATAAATGAAATAAAATGCCAAATTAAAAAAAAAAAGCTTCCAGGCTACATTGAACACAATTTTAAAGTACAACTTACCATTAAAGGACTAAAAGAGGCACAGATCACATATGGACCTATTGTAGAATAAATTTTGGTCAGAATTAGATTCTTTGTTCACACTTTACATGAGAAGATGCTTATTTTCCTACAACTCAATTTGCATAGGAAGTGTAAACTAATCTTCAGGAGAGGAGGGGAAAAGAATCTTGCTCCTGTTGGTTGAATTTTCTCTCTTAAAAGAGAAGATCAGTCCAGGAGGGAAATAAATAACTGCAGACATTTTTCCCATGCATGAAATCCATCTGCATATATGTAGAGATTTGAAGAAAAGAAATGTAAAGGGGCCTGGGGTTGTGGCTCAGTGGTAGAATGCTCTACTAGCATGTGTGAGGCACTGGGTTCCATCCTCAGTACCACATAAAAAAATAAATAAATAAAGTAAAGCTATCGTGCCCATTTACAACTAAAAATATTTTTAAAAAGAAAGAAATGCAAATGTATTTTTTCTCAAGTGGATACCAAAAAAAGTGGTATATGTCTACAGTGGGACATTTGTCAACCATAAAGAGGAAGGAAATTCTGACCCATGCTACATGGATGAAACTTGGGGACATTTTACGAAGTGAAATAAGTCTGAAACAAATTGGCAAAGGTTGTACAATTCTACTCCCTAGAGTAGTCAGATTAGTAGAGACAGAAAGTAGACTAGTGGGCACTGGGGCCAGGGAAGGGGGAATGAGGAATTAGTATTTAACGGGGACAGAGTTCCTGTTTGAGCTGATTAGAAAGTTCTGGAGAAGGATGGCGGTGATGGTCACCAACAATATGAATGCACTTAATACTAAAGAACTGTATGCCTAAGACTTGTTGGGATTGTAAATTTAATGCTGTGGTTTTTGTTTTTGTTTTTGTTTATGTTTCGGTACCAGGTATTGCACCGAAGGACACTTACTCAAACACATCCCCAACTCATTTGGGTTTTTTTGTTTTGGTTTGTTTTTTGGGTTTTCGTTGTCATTGTTGTTGTTGTTTGAGACAGGGTCTTGTTAAGTTGCCTAGGGCTTCGCTAAATTGCTGAGGATGTCTTTGAACTTTGATCCTCCTGCTCCAGCCTCTCCAGCCGATGGGGTTTCTGGCTGGGCCACCACATCTGGCTAATGCTATGTATATTTTACTGCAGTTGTTAAAAATGTTACTCCTGAATTCAGAAAGAAACGCAGAATACCTCCATCTGTTTCCTGGAGCCTCAGGTGCCCAGGCTCTTCAGAGTGACAGTGGATGGAGTGGTGGGGGTGTAATGCCCCAGGTCACCCCCAGATGCTGTAAGGAAGGCTGCAAGCTCACCTCTGCCTCAGCCCCCTCCCTGTGCACCAAGTGTCCTCCAGTAAAGGGTCTGGTGAGGTACCCAGGAGGAGGGGCCATTTCCAGCAGCTGGGGTGGCCCAGGCAGCTTGGCCCAGTAGTCCTTAGTCTGCTCAGGGACAGCTGGCAAGCCTGTCTATATGGTAGAAAATTGTAAAGAACTTGACTCTATAGAGTCAGTACCACAGAGTATATCCTAGAACAGATTCTGTCCTGAGAGTGATAGAGGAAGCCCACACACTTGCTTCCAGGGCTACCTTCTGCTGGCTGCAGGCATTTTACAGAGTTTGAATGCAGCTTTCTTCCAAGTCAAGTTGACTTCACAACAAATAAGCACAAATCACAGCATAAAAGCCACAGGCAGCCACTCTTTCACCTCACAAACCCAACCACTTTCCATAATACTGGCCTGCCTCTGAAGTGCGGGGTCTGGAATGTTCTAGAATCTGTTGTCTCTCAGGCCTAACCAACCTTCCCCCTTTTCTCCTCCATAGAGAGACTAGAAACCACTGAAAAGATCATCAGTTCTGTTAAATGTTACTTCCTGAAACATGGGCTCCGTCATTCTGCATAACTACTAATGTGGCTCCAACTAAACTGAGAATAAAGCTTATTCTTGTCACAAGTGGGGCTACTTGCCATACACTGGTGTATTTAAGAACACTGGTACATTGCTCTTTACTGAACAAAGGAGATGATTCCAATGTCAAGAGTCTTATCTCCTAAAATGATGGGACCTGCTCATTCACCTAGTAGTGTACTAGCCCTGAGGGACCAAGGCCCTGTGTCAGTCATAGCAGAGGGAAATTTGGGAGAAATCCTGATCCATATTAAGTCAAATATGGCTTAAAGAATTTCAAAGTCTCAAAGAATAAAAATGTTTAAAGACTAGACTAAAAAGAGACTAAAAATGAGCTGGGGTTGGGGATATAGTTTGATAGTAGAACATGTGCCTAGCATGCCTGAGGGCCTGTGTTCAATCCCAGTACCACCAAAAAAAAAAAAAAGTGACTAACTTAAGAAATGCAAAAACCTATTTTAAAGCTGAAATTATTATTGGGGCTGTGGCTTAGTGGTAGAGCCTTTGCATCACACGTGTGAGGCACTGGGTTCGATCCTCAGCACCACATAAAAAAATAAATAAAATTAAAGGTATTGTGTCCATCTACGAATAAAAAAAAAAAAAAAAAAAAAAAGCTAAAATTATTAAAATAGTTTGGCACCAAGTGAAGCACAATGGACTCTAATTTTAGACAACAATACAAGGAATTAATTTCATGTATGATAAAAAATAATTTGAATTTCTCAATCATATTATTGAAGAATAGATACATTATTCAGTAAATGGTGTTAAGGTAACAGGCTGACCACTTGGAAAAGACAGAACAGGTGACACCTTATACCAGGAAAATATGGATCAAAGATTTACATGTTTTGAAAAATGAGTCTATAAAACTCCTAGAAATAAAACACACTGAATTTTATCTATTAACACTGGATTAGAGAAGAACTTTTATTTTGGTGGCAGTTCTAGGGATCAAAGTAGCACATCCTAGATAAGCTCTCAACCACTGAGCCCACCCCCAGCCCAGAGAAGACTCTGTAAATAAAGTGTAGTCCCAGACACTGTGGAGAACAAAGCTGATAAAAAAGGATGCGCTATAAAGAAAGTTTTGCTTCAGGGCAATATTGGCATCAAGAAAACTCAAAAACAATCTGGGGATGTAGCTCAGTGGTAGAGTGCCCCTGGGTTCAACCCCCAGTACTGCAAAAAAAAAAAAAAAAAAACCAAAAAACAAAAAACAAAGAAACATCAAAATATTAATGATAAGGACAAAATAATTTCAACCTATGTTACCTCTCGTAACTCTTCATGTGTGGGGAGGGGAGGGCTACCAGGGATGGAACCCCAGGCCTGGCACATGCTGGGCAAGTGCCATACCACGGAGCTATGTCCCTAGCACATATGACTTTTAAATCAACTAATCAATCTTCAAAAATATTTACATTTCTTTGTTGTATACATTGGAATTACCTTGAAAATACAGATAAATCACAATCTTTACAGTATTAAATCTCCTATTCATTAAAATTAGTAGCTCTTCATCAATTTAGGTCAATATCAATATCATTATAAAATATCAGTAAAATATTGATATCAATATAAAACTTCTCCATGTTTTATAATTTTCTCTTTGAAGATCTTGCAGGTCTTTTGTTGATTCCTAAAAATAATACTTTTTGTTACTATGGAAAATACTTCTGTGACTTAATTTTTGTAATTTTTAATAGTTTGTTAGAGTTGCATATGAAGTTTTTATATGCTCTTCTACCAGCAACTTTATTAAACTGTTGCTATTTGGAAGATTTCTTTGGATTTTCTATGTAGATACTTATAAATAAGTAGACTTTTTTCTTCCTGGTTCTTAAAACTTTGTGATTTTTTTTTCTTTTTTGTCTTACTCGTTAGTCTAGGACTATTCAGTGTCTGGGAAATGACTAGCCGCCATTGTTTCATTCCTGATTTTACAAGGAAATTTTCAGATATTAAGCAAACGAGATGCTTACCAGAATTTCTGATATAGATTCAGATTAAAGAAATTGCCTTCTATGTCTGTTATGTTGTTAATCATTTTTAAAACATCTAGAATGAGTATTGCATTTTACCAAGTGGTTTCTATTGTCTATTGAGATGATCACCGGGTATTCCTCTTCGGATCACATACTGTAGGGACTATAATTAGTACATAAGACAAAGTTCAAATACTTTTTATGACATGTCTGCGAAATCACACTTGATGGTAAATTTTTTTTTAACAACATTAGTAAATTTGACCTGGTAATATTTTGGAGAGGATGTTTAAGTCTATGTTCATAAATAAAATTGACCTCTTATTTTCCTTTTATATATTGCTTTTCTTTAGTTTTTATATCAAAATCACACTTGCTCCATTAAATTAATTGGGAAATTACACTTTTTTTTCCTGTAGAAAATGTTAGGTAACCAGGAAACTCATTGATCTTTTAATGTATGGTAGAATTTGCCTGTTTTGGTCTGCTTTTTGTTTTATTAGTGGATACATTTTAAACTATGGATTTTGTTTTTTAACTCTGTGTGTGTATGTGTACTCTGTGCACACATGTTCAAACTTTCTAGTTATTAATTTTTCTAGAAACTTTTACATTTCACTTAAGACCTAAAATCCATTGGCATAAAATAGTTCTTGGTAGCCTCTTATTATGAATATCTTTCTCTCCAATTATGTGCACTTTAATTCCTAGTCTTAATCTGGTTTTCTCTCTGTTTCTCAATAAGCATCTCCATAATTTTGAAAAAAATCACACGTATTATATTATCTTCATTTTCAATGTTGTATGCTCAGTCTCGGTATTTTAGATTCTTGCTTTTAATTTTGGGGGCAGCGTGTACTGAGGATTGAACCCAGGAGCATTTGACCACTGAGTCACATCCCCAGCTGTTTTATTTTATTTTTTTTTTTTTTGAGACAGGCTCTCACTAAGTTGCTCAGGGTCTTGCTAAATTGCTGAGGCTAACCTTGAACTTGTGATCCTCCTGCCTCAGCCTCCCGAGCTGGTACGAATACACGCGTGTGCCACCACGCCCTGCCGATTGTATTATTTCAACATGGCTCTTTCCTAACTAATATTTTTGGGTGCTTGTCACATCAAATAGTTCTCTCCACAGAGGTTGGGATGCTACAACCCCCCAGACATGTGGGGGTTTCCTTGTAATTCCGTACAGTTTTGTGTGTGTGAGGTGACATTGATCAGTAAGTTATAGTCTTATTCCGTTTTCCTAGAAAATTGAATGATAGTAACATTTTGGGGATGATATATTTCATAACCTATAACTACTGCCTGGTAAGTTAGTAGCGTCCCCTTCTTTTTTCTTCTCAGCTTCATGGGCCCTTACCATTTGGTTGTATCTTTTGTAAACCTATAGGTCCAGCTTTTGCCATTCATTCAGTATGGCCATTTCTGTCTGTGCTTTGGTAAGGTTAGTCAGTTTTAATTTACTGTGGCAACTGTAGGTCTTGGGGCTCGTATCAACCCTCTTATTTTGTCCTTTTTATTTATCCTGATTACTCCATGCCATTTAATAAAAAAAAGAAAATAAAATTATAAATAGAATATGAACATTTCTATTTCACACATTCACATAAAAACAATACTGTGAAAAGAAACACATCCAAGAATTAATGATATAACAGTATTTTTTAAGTGGAATTATGGGTGATTTCTTCTTCTCTCCATTTTTTCTGTTATCGATTTTTCATGATGAGCAGATACTGTTAGAATAAAAACGGGGGGGGGGGGGCAGAAATTGAGTATAAACTTTGTTTAGGCAATAAAACTGACAAGGACGATGACAAACCAAAGCTTTTTCCCATGTCTGCCCTTCCTTTTCTTCTGTCCCAGGAGCTGCTGGGCCTTCCTCCAGGGGAGGTCTGACTCTCACCAATCCCTAGCCTGAGCTGTTCTTTAGGGCCAACAAATGGCAGTGTCCTCACCTGGCCCTGTGGCTCCGGTCGTGGGAGGGAAGGAGCGGGTTAAGAGCTTGGTGGCCTGCCCGACCTGAACACTCAGGGCTTATCCTGCCTTTGAGCCTTCTAGGATATCAACAGGATGCGGCCCTGTGCTTTTCCTCCCCTGATTTCCCAAAACAGAAAAATGCCGTCCTTTGTCTAGACAGTACTTTGATGGATTGTGGCTAGGACCATTTTAAAACTTTGCCTAGATGAAAATGTCCCGCAGCTATGTAAAATTGAATTTGTGGAGGTTGTGTTTGCTCACTCTGGGTTCCTAGCCCCACTACAATTTGGCCTCCCATTCTTTTTGAACTGCTTAGCTTGGATTTAATTTTGAAGAACCCTTTATTTTTCATGAATTCTTGGCACTATGTTTCGTACCTTCTGTTGGTCTGGGTCTTTGGTTAATGGGAGATTTGTCTTTTATGTAGTACAATACTTTGCCAGCTTTTATATCTGGGGTACTGTTTTAGTCCATTTTCTGTTGCTATAACTGAATACCAGACAGTAAGAAATTTATAAAGAGGGCCGGGGAGATAGCTCAGTTGGTAGAGTGCTCGCCTCTCAAGCACAAGGCCCTGAGTTCGATCCCCAGCACCACAAAAAAGAAAAGAAAAAAGAAAAGAAAGAAAGAAATTTATAAAGAAAAGACATTTATTTCTCACAGTTTGAGAGGCTGGAAAGTCCATGGTCAAGGGACCACATCTGATGAGGACCTTGCTAGGAGAGACTCTGTGAGGAGTCTTAATGTGGCACAGACCATCACATGGCATTGGATCTCATGAGAGACAACCAAACTGACTTTTACAACACATCCGGTCTCCTGATAACCCCCTCCTTCCCTCCATAACCCATTAATCCATTAGTCTATGAATGGATTAACCTGTTCATGAGTGCAAAGTTCTCCCTCACTCAGTCACCTGCTGAAGGTCCCAACTCCAAATGCTACTAACATATGACTTTGAAGATTAACTTTTCAACCCATGAATTCTGGAGGACAAACATTTAAACCATAGCAGTTATTTTATCAGAAACACAAAAATCTCACCTTTTCAGACTTAAAAACTAACCAGAGCAAAGGGAAGCCCACAGTCTTATTGTTTTAGAATGCTACATACCACCAATCAGGACTATTTTCAGTCTTTACAAGTTCTAGACAGGCTCAGCTACACAATTTATAGGGTCCAATACAAAATTAAAATGTGGGAGTCATTGCTAAAAACCTATTGAGACTTGGGATGATAGCAGCAGAGCATTAAGCCAGCTTGGGGCTCTTATAAACATGGGACCTGCACCAAGTGCACAGGTCACATGCCCACAAAGCTGGCCTCAGCTCTGGACACTCTTGGTGGGTCCAACAACCCCACATTATATCACATGTCAAAATGCATTTACAGACCACATAAAATACATTTTTGTTGGAACCATTTTTTAAAAGAGTTTGCTTTTGAAATTACATGACCACAAATGACTCATTTATTTTGTGAAGTGGCTCTGGTAGCTCTATAAATAGTCTACTGTATATGTTGGGAATTCTTGGGCAATGAGAAAATCAGAACTTTCAAATCACTTTCAAAGGTAACAAAACTTTTTTATTTTATTTTTTAAAAATTAATTAGTTAATTAATTAATTGGGGGGGGTACTGGGCGATCCAACCCAGGACCTTGTACTTGCTGGCAAGCACTTTACTGTTGACTACATCCCCAGCCTCAAATATTTTTATAGACCCTTGAAACACTCATAGGCTCCATGTACTATGACTATAGCACTCAATGGGGGGGGAAATTGTGCTAGGTGCCCCAATTCTGGTTTGTGCCCTCATAAGAGCAGGCCAGTCCCACCTACACCTTATCCCCTACATATACACACAGAATGAACGTCATCAACAAAACACATCAGACAGCCAAGCTCTGCTCAGCACATAAAAGATTTAGGGCCTCGTTTCTATTGCTTTTGGCTACTAAAGTTGGGACTGAATACCTTAGTATTTAGGAAAAGCTCTAGGTATAGAAAATTTTGCTTTATTTTGTGGTAGGATGTTAGGAAGGACTGAAATCATTTTATAATTTTTTTTCAGTATTAGACATTGAATCTGGGGGCACTTTACCACTGAGCTACATCTCCAGTCTTTTTTATTTTTTATTTATAGACAGGGTCTCACTAAGTTGTTGAGGGTCTCACTAAAACGCTAAGGTTGGAGCAGTCTTGAAATCCTCCGGCCTTACCTTCCTGAGTTGATGGGATTACAGGCATGCTCCACCATGCCCAGCTCATTTTACAATTTAACAGATTTAAATAAGATGTGCTAAAGCACCACAAAGACACACATGGATAACTTAGCTTTGTTCATGTGGTATTCTACTTCTCATAGGTTGGTCCTGTTAGAATCTCAACTAGAACTAGTCTGGGAAATAAGGACTTGTTATATAATGCCACTTTTTATGGTTTGGATCTTAAATGTCCCCAAGGGTCCATATGCTAAAGTGTTGGTGGCTAGCTCTGACACTATTGTGGGGGTAATGACACCTTTAAGAGGTGAGGCCTAGCAGAAGGAAGTTAGGTCATTGGGGGCATACCCTCAAGTCAGATATGGAGACCATGGCTCCTCTTCCTCTCTGTATTTCCTGGTCACTATGAGGTAAAAAGGTTTCCTCAGCCATGATGGGCCACCTTGCCACAGGCCCAAAAACAATGGGACCAAGTGACTGCACACTGAAACCATGAGCCAAAATAAGTCTTTCTTCACTATAATCTTCTATCTCAGGTATTTTGTCACAGCAAAGGAAAGCTGACTAACATACCACCTCTTCTTTGGCTTCTAAACAGATAGAGGCAGCAAAGATGGAGACAATATAGCAGAAAGAAAAAGCATGGCCTTGGAGCCCAGAAGATGTTTTTAAATTTGAACTTGCCCACTGTATTTCATATTCATGATCAGGTCACTCTCTCAGAATGTTCCTTACCTATAAAATGGGAATATTAATATGTACCTCATAACTGCTATGAGAATTAAATATATATATACACATGTGTATATTTATATATGTATATACACACACACAAACACATAGTTTGGCCCATGAGCACTAAAATGGAAGTTTCCACTATATAATTTTTATTATTATTAATCACCCAAACATGAATTTTATGGCAGCCTCCCATAAAAGGAAAAAAACCAAAAAACTCAGGAGAGTTTAAATTACTTATATGATCCCCATAAAATTAGATTAATTGGACAGTATAATCCATACTTGGTCACGCATCAATTTTTCTTATCTAGATTCATGTGCGCCCCATGCTATGATAGGTCAAAGGAGCTTTGGATCTGCCTTCAAAGAGCTTGTTTTCTGGTTGGGGACAAAGATGAACATTTGAAAAGCAATTAGAAAATAATGTGAACCAGTGTATAACTGAATGCTGGGAGGGTGGTGCAGGTGTGACCTACCACCAGTTTTTCTTTGTTTTTGGTCTGGGGATTGAACCTTGCACTATAGATCGAACCTGGCACTATCAGATTTTAATAAAGAGGCTTAGACTCATCTTGTGAGGTGGTTGGAGCCACCACTCCTACACAGGGCTGTGTGGAACATAGACACCTGAACAAAATTAGGGCTGGACCACCAGGAAAGAAGGTCATATCCAGCAGTATTATCCATAATACTGGCAATATTCATCTTCTCACTTACATTATGAACTGAGATTATTCACTTAAAAAGCATGAATCTCATAACAATGGACGCACAGAAAATGCTTAACAAAGGTAACTGAGTATGGGCTGGGACTTGTGATCTGTTTTTGACAAAGGGAATAGGCAAAAGTGATAGGATGTTCTTCCATGATAAGATTGCAGGACAACATGACTTCTGTAATGACTGTTTTATGGTCCTCTAATGTCTTACATTTGGATGAAGCAGGTCACAGTGTTGGAGAGGTTCATGTGGAAGAAACTGCAGGTGGCCTTCAGCCAACAGCATGTGAGAAACCGAATCCTGCCAACAGACACTTGAGTTAGCTTGGAAGTGCCTCCTTCCTCAGCTGAGCTTTGAGACAAGACTGCAGCTCCAGCTGATCGCAGCCTGCAAGAGACCTTGAAACAGAAGATTCAGCTAAGCCATGCCTGATTCCTGGCCCACAAAAACTATAAGAAAAGAAGAAAAAAATGTTTTGATCTGGTGGTGTAGCCCAGTGGTAGAGCATTTGCCTAGCATGCAGAGGTCTCGATTCTTAGTCCCCAGCAACAAACAAACAAGCAAGCAAAACCTATGACATAATAAATGCTATTCCAAATAATTGCATTTTGGAGTAATTTGCCAGGATAGTTAATTTTGTGTTAAATTAACCAGGCTAAATGATGTCCAGAGAGCTGGTAAAATTTTATTTCTGAGTGTTGGAGTGGGTGTTTTCTGAAGAGATTAGCATTGGAATCAGGTTGAGTAAAGAAGATCTGCCTTCACCTATGTAGGTAGACATCCTCCAATTCTTTGATGGTTGAAATAGAACAAAAAGACAGAATAAGGTGAATCCCTCTCTCTGTTCTGGGAGTCCATATTCTCTGGATCTAAGACCATGGCTCTTCTGGTTCTCAGGTCTTTGGATTCAGGTGGGGATTTAAACTATTGTCCCCTCAGTTCCTCCATTCTCAGGCCTTCAGGCTCATACTGGAAATACACCCCCAACTACTGTCGGACTGCTCAGTCCCCATAACCGTGTGAGCCAATTCTATAATAAACCTACTCCTATAGATAGATAGATAGATAGATAGATAGATAGATAGATAGATAGATAGATAGATAGATAATGGATAGATAGAAAGATAATGTAAAAAATTTGAGGATTCTGGTGCCAGTTTACAGAAGAAGAAATAATAATAGTTAACCTCGCTATGCATTAATCACGTGCTAGGCGATGCGTTAAATGCCATACATGTATCAATTTGTTACCACCCTACGAGATAGGTGTTATTATCTCCACATTGTAAATGAGGAAGCCAAAGCACCAAGAAGTTAAGCAACAGGTCCAAGGATGCAGAGTAAGTAACACAGGATTTCAACCTATCCTAAATCCCTAGTTATCACTCTTACTCATGGAGCCTGCCAAGTGTGAATAAAGAGGAAAGAAATCTGGTGAGCCCTCCCTTAGGATGATGACCATGGGGCCAACCTCTGGGCCTGGGGGCAGGCCAAGGGGAGAGGAGGAGTACGCTGAGTCTGCTGTAGCCCATGGCCCCATGCATGTCTGGGGTAAACAGGGTTCAGCTTAGGGTACCTTTTTAGGAAATTGTTATAAAATATATACAACATAAAATTTACATTTTAGCCATTCTAAGTATACAATTCCGTGGCATTAAGTATATTCACAGTGCTTTGCAAGCACTACAAAAGTCCATCTCCAGAACTTTTCCATAGTTTTTAATTCCAGGAAAATGTCTCAGACTCCCAATAGTCACTTCCATCCTTCCCATGAGCTAGTGCCAGGTTGTCTTTGAAAGTACTCAAGAAGCAAGTCCTTTCCTTCCACAGTTAGAAGGAGAGAAAGGCGGGGGTGGGGGGGTGGGGGGGGATTGAACACAGCTTCCCCTAGGGGAGGCAGTGCTTTGTCTTAAATTTATTCCCAGGGATGAGTAAACCAGAGTGGATTAGTGTTCTTTTAGGCCACCCAGTATCAAAGCCACTCCCTACCTTGTGGGACTTGGTGAGATTCAGGGACTGCCTTCCTCTGTGGGAACGGAATGATCTCCTTTCCAGCATCCTTTGCAACTAGGACACAGACAGCTGCCCAGATTCTGCCCACTGGACTTCCCCACACAGGGTTCTGACTCAGGAACTAAAGATCCTAAGAGTTGGTGCCTAGGTGAAATCCATGCTGGCCTGGGTAGCCTACTAGAACCATCTTCACAGGTGGGTTCCTAGGGGTTCTGACAACAGGGTCCAGGGCCCAGGAACAGTGCAAGGGACCATGCCTGTGCCCAGTGGCAGTAATGAGGGCATTTTCACAACATTTCAGAGATGCTATTTCATGGCTTGATTGTCCAGCAGCTCCTCAGTCACACTTTGAATTCTCTCTTGGACATCCCAACACTGAACACAGAAGATTTGATTTGGGAGTTTTGGTTTAAATCTTGCAAAGGAAGAAGTGGCTTTGTGCCCTGAGCAAACAACTTCTCCTTGCTCTGTGACTCCTCTCTCCCTCTTCTTGTGGGTGGCCTCAGCAGGCCACTCCTGAGAGATGAGAGGCCCAGGTTCAACAAAGACAAAGAAGGTTCTATAGTGGCCAAAGACAAGCTTTTCCTATTTCATCATAAAGTCTATTCCTGTTTGATACTGACCCACTTGGCAAAGTGTGGTCATATTATCCTGGCAAAGTGCTATTTGAGCATCTCAGGATATGACTCTGTGTAAAAAAGTTGGTGTTTGGATGCTGTTGAAGAACATGTTACTGTACAGGCAGACTGAAGATAGCACTGTAGTAGTAAAGCAGGATAGAGGGCTCTCCGGACCACTGGCACTCATCTGTAAGTATTATGGGCTGCAGTCTTGATTTGGCATCCTCAGGTAATCCTGACTGAAATTCATTAGCCCATCAAGCCACCATCCAAGAAAAAATGCCCACGAGAAATAGGAACATGGGCCTTTGGAAGGTTTAGGACATCTCAAGTCTTCAGGCACCTAGAGATAATTATGGGATGGACTGTGGTTATGTTCTAGAAGTGTTCTCAGTCTTCATGCAACCCTTTAGAAGCTTAACCAAAGAAGAATCATATCATAACATTGGGAAATTGAAGTCAGGCAAACCCCAACAGCTCTGATCTATCCCCTGCATGTGCCGAGCTCGCTAATGTGACTATAAATGTGTGCTCCGTGCCGATAAAGTCACAGAAAAGTTTGGAGCTCCTCCTCTCATCTTCGATGTCTCTTTCTTTCTCTCTTTTCCCCTCTCTGTCTTTTCCTAGGGGCTGCTGTAATCTGCTTGGTGGACAGATAAGAAGAGCTTGGGTAGAATGTGAGGTTGAAGTTATAAGTGGAGAGGGCTGGGTTTCAGGAACTGAGAAAATATGGACTCAATCCAAGATGTCATTAAGAGAAAGAGGGTAATATACACTACTTGGGGAAGTTTTGGGGGGATAAAAGTAAACCACATGATGTATTTACCCCAATGAGCAAACTCATTGTATCTGCAACTGGTATTTTATCAGAATCACTTCCTTTTGCAGCCTCGATTTTTCAGAAAGAACTCAACACTTGCACCCCGTTGACTTTTTTTTATATGGGATGTAAAACAAGACACTGGTGCTCCTGCTTGAACCAGAATGTGGTGGTGGCAGTAACAATTAGGAAGCAATGTGGCCTTTCTCTTCTGGCATCGTCAGAAGACCGGAGTTCTAATTCGCCTTGTTCCACATAGGGGATAAGGCAATAGGTCTTTGGAAAAAAAGAAGATTCTTGTGGTTGATGTCAGTCTCTGAAACCACCATGGTGGATCCAAAACCCCTCGGGTCAGCTCACACTTGAATCTTCTCAGATTGTCAGGTTCACCCACTGAGCATCCCAACTCAAATAACAGAGTGGGGGGACTATGGATGCTTTAAGTAGTATTCACATTCTGTTTCATTCTCAAATGTCCCCCAGTGAGGTTTCCCATGGGGGTGGCATGGGGGGGCCTACGGGTGGAATGGCCTGACAGCTCTTCCTCACTGGGCACCTTGGGATGAATGGTTGCTGGCTGGTCCATCAGTTTTCTCTCAGTGGACAAACATCAAGCAGATGTTTAGCAGTAAAAGCAGAGAGTAGCTGGATGACCAAGAAGCAACAAGTACCTGTTGACATGAGGTAACAAAGGACCTGGTTTCTCAAGCTGTGCTACACCCTGAATGACCTCCCACCTTTTTTTTTTTTTTAGGGTTTTTTTTTCACATTTTTAATTGGTTGAACATAATGGTGGAATATATTTGTACATGAACAAATATAACAGTATAATTTGACCACTATCGTTCCCTAGTATTTCCCCTTTCCTCTCCTTCCCCCCTCTCACGTCCCTCTTCTCTACTCTGCTGACCTCCCTTTGATTTTCAAGAGATCCTCCCCAATCTTTCTTTTTCTTTTTCTTCTCTAGCTTCCACCTATGAGAGAAAACATAGGAACCTGACCTTCTGAGTTTGACTTATTTCAAAGTTATTTCAAGTTCCATTCATTTTCCTGCAAATGTCGTAATTTCAATTTTCTTCATGGCTACATAAAACTCCATTGTGCATATATACCACATTTTCTTTATCCATTCATCTGTTAATAACAGCTAGGCCAGTTCCATAGTTTGGCCATTGTGAATTTTGCTGCTATTAACATAATATGATGACTTTAATTCTTTTGAACAAATACCAAGGGATGGTAGAGCTGGGTCTGATCTCCCACTTCTTGATGAACCACAAGGGCTGCCTCTGTATTGAAAGAGATGCCCTTTCTTCCCATGGCTCATGTATCCTAATGACACACTCCATGCCTAAGATAACCTGTCTGGATTTTTTGTTTGTTTGTTGCCTAGAAGACAGAGTTTAATTTTTATTCTTTCTGTGATAAGGAAAAGGTGATAAAGACATTCCCTTCCCCCCATCTGAGTTTTTATTAAATGAGATTACATAATATCCCAATTTTTTAATATTAAGCTATTGGTATACAAAGAACTTGCTCAGAGCTCAAGCATGAATAATATTCAAATTTGCAAATTTTCCATACTTTACAGATAGGCAAATATTTTATCAGAGTATCCACTTAAGAGATATGTAATTCAGGCTGGGGATGTAGCCTTGCCACACTTGCCTAGCATGCATGAGGCCTGGGTTTGATCTCCAGTACCACAAGAGAGACAGACACTAGACATTGACTGGTAAGACAACAGTAGTAGTAACTAACTATATACTTTCTTATTCTGTTCACCAAAGAATACCATGTTCTGCTAAGAATAAATCCCAGATCTATGGGCATCTCGTTCTCCTTAACTCAGCACAGTAAAATTTACTATTCAGTCTCTATGTCCTTGACTCCTTTTTTTTTTTTTTTTTTTTTTGTGGGGGTGGTACTGGGGTTGAACCCAGGGCCTTGTGCATGCTAGGCAAGCACTCTACCAACTCAGTTATATCCTCAGGCCTCTCTGTCCTTGACTCTTATCGTCCAAGGAAAATCTTGTGTAAAACTGGAAAATTGAACTCCAGCAGAAACAGTGGTATTAGTGCTATACTAACCTTTAAGGGAATAATTATAATTGCTTATCAGACTGAAGCCCTGCTCCCTTGAGTCTCTAGATTGAGATATTCTAATATTTGAAATGTGAGGTGTCGTTGATAAAGGTCTAGTTCATGAATAAGGTTCTGGTCTCTGGAATGATGGACAGTCAGTTCAAAACATTGAATGCGTCTCTGTTTCAAACATGTTCCTATTCTTTCCTACCAGGATTCACAGAGGTATCATTTTAATGTATAATTTCCATTCCATACTATCAGCTCCCCAAAAGACCTCAACTGGGAAAAATTTCCAATTAGTAAAGTCATCATTCACTGGCATTTCCTCTTTTTTAAAAATATTTTTTAGTTGTTAATGGACCTTTATTTTACTTATTATATGTGGTGCTGAGAATCAAACCCAGTGCCTCACACATGCTAGGCAAGCACTCTACCACTGAGCCCCCACCCCAGCCCTGGCATTTCCTCTTTATAAAGTAAATAAAAGGTTGTTTAGAAGCTGACCAAACACCTTGAGTATTCTTCCAAAAAGAATGTTCTATCACGGCTACCAAGACCTACTGAATCTAAGATTATATGGACTATGTAATAGCATAAAATATGACAACATCATACATTTCCTATTTCACCATTTACCATTCAGGAAAAAGAGCTGTTTAGTATTGTTACCAGCAATGTAGCCCAGAAACCCTGTCTAGATCCTGGCTGGCTAGATTTCACATGTGTTACTGTGTTTCACAGTAACACAGGAACAAATGAAAGGTGTCAACATCACTCTGTTGGTTTATTGTCCTTATGCCTTTGGTGACACTTCCAGCAACTCCAGGGAACACTGTCTCAGGGCACATTGCTCAACTCCCTGCCCAGATGCTCGGGGATAGAGCTATTGGCTTCACTTTAGCCAATCCTGCACCTGGCACTCATGGGGCAAACCCTATAGCTTTACACTGAGGAAAGACTCACGGACTTTAAACAACAATTCTTGATTTTGTACTTTCCCAAGGAAATCAGAAAATAATCAATATTAAAGAAACTGAATTTATACTAAAAAATAATGCAATGCTTCAAAGAGCAAAAACCTAGCATGGACAAAATTCAGGAAAACATACCTTATCAATCAAATGTTAGTTTGACTAAATTATCGTAGTTAGTCAATGTAATGTATTGTTGCATTTACCAGCACAGCCTGTGGGGAGCCATCCATGTCTAGTAGAAACAGGCTTGACTGAGCCACAGGATACAGAGGTCTGACTCCCAGGAACTAGCAGTCATGGGAGACTGTTTCAGATAACCTAGGAGTAACTGGCCTGCTTGGGAATGGCTCACCGTCTGATGATATGCTGCTTCCCGAGGCAAATGGCTTCCCTAACTCTGCCCCTTCTGGTTCCTCACAGTTCTTCTGTGTGACTATAAATGAAAGTGACAATGGTGTCCTCCATCTTGTTGTTGGAGGCAAGATCCCGTATGGCCCGATCCGCCACACCCCCTTTCATTTGAAGGGGATATTGGCTCTTGTGTGTTCATTTTTTTTTTTTTTTTTTTTTTTTTTTGGTGGTGCTGGGGATTGAACCAGGACCTTGTACATGCAAGGCAAGCACTCTACCAACTGACCTATATCCCAGCCCTTTGTGTTTATTGATTAGATAAGCTTATTAATAATTGATTTATCACCAACACCGTCCTCCAACAGTTATCCCTTCCCTCATCCATGCTGGACGTGGCTGAAACCCCCACAGCAGCCTACCATGTTTTTCTAAGATGGTACTGGTGAAATATATGCAAGTAGTTCACAGAGGAGGCCCTTTAGCCTTTTCATGTCTTCAGAACATAAAGAGGTAAGGGAGAACCAGGATGTGACATTCAGAAATTGACTTGTTTACAGAAGTTGAGTCAGGAGACAGTTAAGTACCAGATTCTCATT
This sequence comes from Sciurus vulgaris, assembly GCF_902686455.1. Classification (NCBI taxonomy): domain Eukaryota; kingdom Metazoa; phylum Chordata; class Mammalia; order Rodentia; family Sciuridae; genus Sciurus; species Sciurus vulgaris. Next base: position 172,190,514 of record NC_136464.1, read on the forward strand.
CACTTACAATAGTCTCAGAAGTTCCCATTTGGGCCCCAGCAGTTCTCAGCCTTGTTGCATACATGTCGGAATTACTAGGAAGCTTTCAAAAGTTACCAAATGCCCAGGCCAATTAAATCTGGAGTGGGGGGCCCCCCGAATCGGTGTTTCTTGTTTTCCCAGGTGACTCTAACCTGCACTCAGAGTGCAGACCACCGAGGCGTCCCCTTCAGAGACCTATTTCCTGAAAGCTGAGTAAGTGGAATTCCTGTCTAGATAGTTTTGCTTTTCCTAAATTCCATCAGAAAAATGGATTTTTTTTTTTTAAAGAAAAAGGCCCTGCTGTGCCTCCTCTGATGACACAGCCTGCTGTTTGGGAGGTACTGATTGTTGGGGCTTCTCTGGAGCATTGGTGGGAAAGAAGAAAGTCCTCATCTTGGCAGAGCAGCTGAGTTTCATGCTTTGGCAGCTGCTTCCAGGCACAAAAACTGCCCCCATGTGCATGAGCACCTTGATTAAATATGCTGACACCTGATTTATTCTGTAATGAGGCCTTGGTGAGGGCTGGGCGGACACCAGCAGATGGGTCAGGAGAACTATAAGAATGTACCGCTTTCTTCTCACAGGCTTCAAAACATACAATGCCCCAGAGCATGCGCAGCAACGTGATAACCAGTGTCAGGAAGGCTGAATTAAGGAAGAACTGAACGTAAACGACCACGGTGCCTGGTCCCAAGAAGTCAGACCGGGGATTGACAAAGGAAATACTCTGCTCATGGTCCCAAAGCCCAAAGGTCAACCATTGCATAGAGGGTGCTGTCCCATCTGGGTTTATACACATCAAACCCTCCTGGCTTTAAAAAAGAAAGTCTATAATAAACAAACCAAACATTGCTTGGATACTAAGAAAAACACTCCAAAGATTAGCACGTATTTCTGTGTTGGTGCATCTTTATTGCCAGTAATACATCTTGCTATGAAACAAAAAAGGCGTGAAAGCAATGGATACATACATCAACCAGAAGAAAGTTCTGGCAATGAGGAAGGTGATGTGTAGTAATGACTCAGTGGCGATGGTGAAGACCTAGAGGGCAAACACAGGTTGAAAGTCCCTGAAGGTCACCCTCATGGCAACCATGGAAACCAGCCTGGGGACTTGGAGGGGACCCAAGATAAAGGCCTTCTTAAATCTGTTGCAAACACATTGTTAGCAAAAACTAGCTTGAGTCAGTCATTATACCTGTGGATTATCTGGAAATCAGTTGCCATAATTGTGATCACAGGTCATGTGATCAGGAGCATTGGGTGGCAGGGAGATTTAAAGACAGAAGGCAGAAAGACTGAAAGGGGTTATAATGTGCCTGGCACCCAAGTCACAATGGGAGTATCTCGCAACAGCTAGTGGACCCTCTTACATCTGTCAAGGGAATAATATACAAACCGAGAAAACAGGGATTCAAACTATGAAATGAGAAACTAGAGAGCTATGGAGCTCAAAGGTTTGTTTGTAGGGCCCCTTCATTCTCTTAAATATCATTAAGAATTCCCCAAGTTTGTTGATATGTACCATAATAGAGGTTAACACTGGGGTCATTTAAGATGTTAAGTCACTAGAAAATAATAATGAACCCATTCAGGTTGACATAAATATTGTGGTTTAAAAATCACTATGTTCTAAGAAAAATATCAGTGAGGACAGTGACTTTGTTTTACATATTTACAAACCTCTTTGCTGGCTAGATTAATAGACAACAGCTGGATTATCACATCTGCTTTTCCATTCAGCCCATCGTTACATGTTATCTTGGTTGAAGGATTTGAGGGAAATCTGGGCCTGAGCTGATATGCAGTTGCAAAGGGAGAAATTAACAGACTCCCAGAGCGTTTCACAACCTTGAGGAGTTCTGAGATAAAGCTTTGAGAATTGCTGCTTCATAGTTTACTTAAACATATTTATGTGCAAAAAGCTATAACATGTGTGGTCAGATTCTGATATTAACTTCCTGTTCTCTAAAAGGACATTTATTGGCAGACAGTGCTGAGGGACTGATAAAGTGTCTCTTTTCCGTGTTGCATTCGGGTCTGCTGATTCTACTCTGTGGATCCTGTGCTGGTTCTTTGAGCATTTGTTTTCTTCTATCAGTCATTCTTAGTGAGGCCAAAAAGATTTCTTGGTTTCTATGTGCAATTACTCAATGCTTCCACAAAGAATAGAATTTCACTCGAAGGAATTTAGTTAGGGTTTGTTTCCCTCCAATACTCTGCTCAAAGTCTGCTCTTACACATGACTGAGACGAAATGTGAAGGCTGGTGAGCACATTCTCTTGGCCCTGTGCCATGTGCTCACCAGCCTTCTGCCTTTCCACCCCACTGTGATAATGAAATTGGGTTCAGAATCCAATTAATTCATCAAGAAAGCCTTTCCTGAAATAGGTCCAAACTAAAAATAGTTTTCTACTGTGTTCTGGTTTGGATATAAAATGCCCCCCTCAAGATTCCTGTGTTCAAGACTGGGTCCCCAGTGATCAGAGGTGGGCATTTGGGAAGTAATTGAATCATTGGGGCTCTGACCTCACAATAGTTAAATCTGTTGAGAGATTCATAGTTAAATGCATTGTTCTAGTTAAAAACTAGAACAGGTAGAATGTAGTGGAGGGAGTAGGTCCTTGGGAAGGACTGTCCCCAGTCCTCTCCTCTCTCTGTGCTTCTTGGCCACTGTGAGGTGAGCATCTCTGCCATACTCTGCTGGCCACAGACCCACTGCAATGGAGCCATGGGCTAAAACCTCTGAAACTGAGACAAAACAAACCTTTCCTCCTCTAGGTTGATTTTTCTCAGGTATTTTGTCACAGTGATGAAAATCTGACTAACACACACCTAATGTTTAGACAGGGCTGTCACGGTGCTCTCTACATCGTCCATCGAATATAACTTCCATCAGAAGCATTCAGGGGTGTACCACTGGGCCGTGTCTTGCCCTCTGCTACTTGGGTGTGCATCTAAGACCACTGCATAAAATGAGAGTACTGCCCACCATGAGGCATCTACAGACCGTCTATGACCCAGTGTCTTGGACTCAGTCTCCCTTCGTCAATTTGTGGTAGCACATATGTCCTGAGACGCAGCCTTCCTATGAAGTGACAAGTGCAACCCAGGACTAAGAGGCATTTGGATGGCGGGGGTGTTTTTCTTTTTGTGGTGCAGGGGATTGAACCCAGGGTCTTGTACATGCTAGGTGAGCACTTTACCACTGAGCTATCTTCCCCAGCCCAGGAGGTATCTATTTTGCAGGAATGTCTCTGGAGACAGAGGAAGCCTAACTTCTTTACAGTATCAGAATCCTTTTCTACTCAACCCAAGCTCCAAGTCTAGTAGACAACCTTTATCCAACCTCATCCTTGAGTCACTGTTAGAATTACAGCTTTTCCAGACCCTTGAAATCCTGATTTTAACCTCAAGTAAATAAAAATCAACATTTTAATTTTTCTTCAAATTGAAAATGTGAGAATCAACCGTGACTTGCCTTTGCCAATTTTTCCCAATACATAGGAAAGCTATTGATTTTTGTATGTTGATTTTATAACCTGCTACTTTGCTGAATTTTTTTATTATCTCCCAGTGCATAAATAATTCTGAGAGTAATTGTTTATCTGGAAAAATCAAGGTTATAAAAGATTCAAGGAGAATAATTTTCCAATAATTACATTATCAATCTGTATTTTATAAGAAATAATTATTATCTTAACATATCAACTGTATTGTTTCAAAGACCTTAGCCTGCTACCACAAAGAAATGTATGTCTTTATTATATATTATAATTTTAAAGTTGCATAGATTAGTGGCTCACAGTCTCACACTCACATGAATCCCCTGGATATCTTATACACTGCTGATTCTGATTCAGTAGGGCTGGACTGAGCCCTGAGAATCTGCATTTCTTATACTCTCCCAGTGATGCTGGTGTGATGATCCTCTGCCCCCAGCAGCACAGAGAAGCTGCAATGCTATATGTTCATGAGGCCATCTCAGTTCATTACCAGGAGCCCAGACCTGTTTCTCCACGCCCATTGATGTCTAGTCTTTCCCCATGTACTTAACATCCAATCCGGTTCCTCACGTGAAGGACACTGGGATTAACTTCCATTTCAGGAGAAACATCAAGACCCTACCAAAGGGAGTCACTTTACAAGGCTCAAAAAAAAAAAAAAAAAAATCCATTGTAAGAATACATTTCCATTACAGGACTCACAGGCATAAATGGAAGAACTTGGTCTCCTTCTGTCCATCAGGATTATCTCCAGAGGTAACACAGAAAACAGTCATCAGTGGGAGGTGGTCCCTTTAATAAGCTAGTAGGTAGTGCTATGACAGAACAGGAAAGAAATCAAGTCCCCTTCTGCCCAATGATGGGGTGTGATATCTCCTAGAAACCCAGGCCAGGGAGAAGAACTGGGCTAGTGAAGAGTATTTTATCTGTTCCTTAAATATGGGTGGAGTAGCCCTTGTTTCCTTGCCTGGTAAAAGAAGCCAGATGAGATTTGTAGACCTACTTGTTCTATTGGACACTTATGAAGCTCTCAGTGTGGGATTCTTAAAGGAAATCCATCACCCAAAAAATCCAGCAGTACCAGAACATTTTCTCTCTTAGACTCCCTTATGCTATTTTCTTAGTCCATTTTCTGTCACTATAACAGAGTATCTGAGATATAATAATTTATAAAGAAAAGAGGTTTATTTTGGCTCATAGTTCTGGAGGCTGGGAAGCCCAATACCAGGTAGCTGCATCTACGAAAGGCTTTGTGCTGTAGAAGTTGGAAGGGGATGCGGTGAGAGCAGAAGAGGAAAAACCCAAGGAGTAGGCTCACTTTAACAACCAGCACTCATTACCTAGTCCAGTCCCTCTAGAAACATTAATCCTTTCAAGGACCTGATGATCTCTACAGGGCCCACCTCCCATCACCGCCACGGTGGCAAAGTTCAACCTGAGTTTCAGAGGGGACAAATCACACTCAACCCACGGCACTTGCTGATCTGAGCCCCGAGGACCTCCCCCACCTTAGACTGAGATTTGGACTTGAGACCTCTGTGACTGGTTGTGGGAGGGAGATGGAGTCAGGTGATGAGCCCATCTTGGCTTCCCTTGTAGGTCAACTGTGCTGAAGGGCGTGGATAGAGATTCTGGGGCGGAGTGGAAGGGGGCCCCTGAGCAAGGAAGTGACAGGGAGGGGAGAGTGTTGGCACCTGGGAGTTCCCACAGAAGGCGCTTTGGGCAAAAGGCCCAATTCGGCAAGTGACTTTGGGAACAGAAAGGTCACCAAAAATTTTAACCATCCCCTTCCTGCAGTGAAATGCCCTTTGAATTTATCCCAGTCCTCGAGTTGATTAAATCCCTGCTGATGTCCAGTCTGGTGTTACAAGTTAGGTGGGGCTGATAGAGCAGAGAGGAAATGGAAATGCCCCCAAAACTCACTGGCCTTACGGGATGACGACTTTATCCTTTCTGGTGAACTATGACTCAGCAATTCAGGGCGTGACCTACAGCCCTCCAGAGGTGAAGGGAAAATTCCATGCAACATCCAGGAGCTCTCCGAAGAGCACATCCAAGCATCCCACTGCGGATGAGTAAGAGTTGTCTGTTACTATATAACAAGCCACTCAAAGACACTGGGGCCTAAAATACCAGTGATTTATTGGCTTATTTAGTACGATTCTGAAGGTCGATGGGGCAGAGCTGGCCTCATGTGCCCACGCTTCTACAGCTGCAGGCGGCCAGCAGCTCATGGGGCCAGGTGTCCAGGACCTCCTTCTCACACAGTTAGGCGGGTCGGGTGGATGGAAGACCTCTCCCCACAGGGCCTTTCATCTCAGGCTACTTCTCAAAGTGCTGTCAGGAGAGGCTTCCCCGAAGCAATACCCTTTGAGCTGAGGTCTTGGAAGGACTAGAAGGCATCATAAATAGGCCCCAAGGGGAAGAATCTGGTAAAGAGAGGGCAATGATTCTTTCCAGAGGGAGTAACATGTGGCAAGACCATGGGAGGTAGGGAGCATGATGTTTCTGAGGGCGGGGAAGGAGAATAAAAGCAGTACTACACAGGATACAAGAAAGGGATCCTGCATATTCAAGGAGCTATGGACTTTTAAAAAAAAAAAATCTTTCTAAGAATAATGAGAAACCACTGGGCATGGTGGCCCACTCCTGTAATCCCAGAGACTCGGGAGACTGAGGCACGACAGAGAGTTCAAAGGCAGTCTCAGCAATTTAGCAAGGCCCTAAGCAACTTAGTGAGACCCTGTCTCAGAAACAAAAAGGGCTGGGGATGTGGCTCAGCACCCCTGGGCTCAATCCCTGGTAATAATAATAATAATAATAATAATAATAATAATAATCAGAAGAAGAAGAAGAAGGAACGATTGAAAAGCTTTAAGCAAGAGTGACACGGTCCTATTTGCTCTTTCAAGAATAATCATCAGACTGGGCATGGTGCTGCACATCTGTAATCCCCACAGCTCAGGAGGCTGAGGCAGGAAGATTGCAAGTTCAAAGCCAGCCTCAGCAAAAATGAGGTGCTAAGCAACTCATTGAGACCCTGTCTCTAAATAAAATACAAAATAGGGCTGGGGATATGGCTCTCAGTGGTTGAGTGCCCTGAGTTCGGGGTACTCTTGGTACCCCCCCACCCCCCCCAAAAAAAAAGAACAATCATCAATATGTATGTGAGGTATCGAACCAGACACAGGGCTTCTCAGCCTCAGTACTACTGAAATTCGGGGTCGGATGAGTCTTCTGGTGTGGGGCTGTCCTGTGCCTTGCAGGGTGTCCAGGAGCTTCCCCAGTACCCCCTTTGGTTGTGATAATGAAAAAGGTGTCCAGGCATTGCTAAATGTTACCTCGACCCTGGTTAAGCACCATGGGGCTAGAGAGGATGCAGGAGTCTCTGGTCACTATTAGTCACTCAGGAGAGAAATCATGGTCACTTGGACCTGAGTGGTTTTGGCGGAGTTGGGTGTAAACAGGTGGCATTTGTGTAAAAAATGAGAAATGGAACAGTATCTGCGTGGACAGAGTCATCACAGAGCATGTTTCTACCTGCTCTGGAAAAAAGAATCTGGTCTTATTTGTGTTAGGAGATACTCACAGTCAGAAGGTTAAACAAAAAATAAATAAAGGTAGCACGAGGAATTCAAAGTTGGCTTACACCCTGCAGCTCACGGAGGTGGCATTCTTGGCCTGTCAGTCTGACCAAGGAATGGATTGAAGATCAGCCAGGCAGTGGGTGTCCAGGCCTATGAATGAGGGAAGTCCCAGAGAGTTGGAGCACAGACCTTAAGAAGGGGTGGCCTCAGAGTAAGAGTGTGGGAATGACCGTGTTTAATCACTGACAACATCCTGTGCCAGAGAGGGCTGCGCACTTCAGAAGTCCCAGCCAGCAGCCCTCCTGGCTGCAGAAGCCGGCTTGTTCTCTCCCATTTCGGTAATGCTCCTTCTCCCTGGGTTTACACGAACAATGATAATTCCCTCTCCTAGGAAGGATTGTGAGGAACTGAGAGTTCCCGACCCTAAAACACTTGGAATTCATCCTACGAAAGATCCTGCCCTTATTTCTCTACCTATAGAGTGCAGTTTTCTAAAAGAAAGGAAAGGTCGTGTTGTCTGCGCCTAGGAAAGAAAAATAGAAACCACAGCCCCTTTCAAATCAAAGTTTTGTTCTTGAGTCAAAAGCACCTCCTCAGTGTCCTGCCAAGTCCAATGAAAAGGCTTTGTCTGATTGTCCATGGCGATCAGGGTTCATAAAGGTTATCATCTCCTCCATGCTGAGTTTGAGCAGTGTGTCCTTTCTCTGCCTCTAACATGCAGCTGGAATTGAATGCTAAATTGTCATTTCATTTCTACCCAGCCCTCAATCTTTTTCTTCCGACTTCATGGCTATGTGCCCAGAAGGTAGTCAGCCATGTTAGAGTCTCCTACTATAAAAGTGTTGTCTTTGAGTTCATGGCAATGTAAGCACATCGAATCTTTAAGAACAATGTGAAACACTGAAGGTGGATCCTTTTCTTGAAAGTCAGAAGGCACAGGCCTCCTGGTTTCTTCCCTGGATAGAGGGCCATGAAGCATCACAGATGACCCAGCGGTGGCCTTGCCCCTAATCACTTTATAGAAAACAGGAAACTTCTTCACAGAAAATTCCAGTTAATGATTAAGGGATAACAAATCTTTAAACCACCTTATGGCAAACATCACAGTACCAGTAGCTGCAGGCAGAAAAAATGCTAAAATTAGGCAAAAGCAAGATGACAAACAGGATAGTATCATAGACTCAAAGTGTACCCCCACAAGACCCCTGCTAAGTTCAAAGGAAGAATATTAAGTTTCCAGTGGAAAAACATGGAGTTAATATTACCAACATTAAAGCACATCTATATTATGTATCTCCTCAAAAGGACACATATCGTTTTGGTATATTCTTGTCCAAAATGCATAACCTGAAATTGAATAATGGGAAAACCGCTAGACAGTCACTAGTGATTTGCACGTCACCCATTTCAATAGCTGACCCTCCATCTGGGTTCCACTTAACCTACCAGCATTACAAAATGTTGTTGAGCATCTATTTTTAGCTCACTTTCTTCTCTTCCTCTCCCAGGCACAGATCTCTTTTGGTCCTCCTTCAACCTTACAAAAGGTTTCTTCTCAGGCAACTATTCTAATTTCTTTCCATCTTTCCAACCATGAATCTTTTCTTTTCATCATCTGTACCAATCCCTAAAATGGTCTTACCCCCTCATGTGGCTTTTTAACTGCAGGAATGCCCATGATCTACATTCTTGTTCCGGTTAGTAGGAATCGAAAAGAGGAAGTGCCTCTCTCACACACACATGCACACACTCTGTTGAGCACACCAGTCTTCTACTTAAACATTCCACATGGGCACTCTTAGCCTTAAGAAAGAATGACCACATGCCAAGCTGCAAACAAGATTTCTGTTATTATGGAAAAAAAGAAGATCAGACATTGGAAAATAATGCACTGACTGTCCTGTAAGTGGTAATTCTTTTTATATCCTAGCGTAGCAGGTACAGAAGTCAGATGGGCTGAGACTACAGAGGATTACTGTAAGCTTAATCAGATGATCACTCTAAGGCTGCTGTTCCACATAGGGCTCTTTCCTGCAGAAGATCAGCACAGCCTCTGGCATCTCACATTTGGCTATTGAGATGGCAACTTCTTTATTCTCACCAATAAACAGAGAGCACGAAAGACGGTTGTCTCTTATCTGACCAGGATGTAGCCTGTCTTCATAATCTCCATATAGGAGGACAAATTTTCTGGTCCTGGGCCATGATTGAGTCTGCAGAGGCATTAGCCGTCTCATTACCGTCCAAGCATCAGTCTGCTCCATTCCATTGATATCCTCATCCTGCAGGACCTGCACAAGAGGCAGAAACAGGTGGTGCCTAGAAGCTTCTCTCAGGGAGAAGTGAGTGGCTTTGGTGTTAACAGCCACATTTAGGAATCAACTGAATGAGTTGATGCGAAATCCATTTTGTGGGCAAAGATTTGAGTGATGCAAACAGATGATTTAGGTGCCTGAGGCCCCTTTCCTTCCCCCTTTTCCTTCTTTCCATTTCTTTTTCCTTCCATACCAGCCAGCCTGTCTGCCTGATTGCCATCTCCTGCCCTCACTCTTCTCCTTCTCTCCTTTTTCTTTTCTTTTATCTGCCATGGTTAAAATCTGAGTCAGATAATAGGAATCAATGGTTGAAAGATTTATAACAAATTGTACAGAAGAGAAGGATGGCAGAGTCCCACGGTGAGGGTCTGCTTTGCCCCGTGTGAATGCTCACTGCCCAGGATGGTGAGATAGCTCTTGGCTCTGCTACCTTGAGGCATCCCCAGTGAGCTCGTGAACAAAGCGACCAAGGTGCTGGGCAGGGGAGCCATGCCTGAACTCCGTAGCACAAACTTCCTCTCAACAGCTGACCTGGCTTCTGCTTCTACCGAGTGTCCATCTTGCCCAGCAATGAGCAGCCCTGACACTGGACGTGGTACCATATCCGGAGGGCACCAACTGGCAACCCAATGGCAGATGTTCATGCTCAGTGGAATAAACACCTCCGTGTTGGGATTTTATTTCCCTGTACACCTTATTTCTGCCAGCCCCACCATCTATGGTGCTTAATTAATGCTTATTCTAGGTCATGTGCTCTATTCCAAAATAGATTCTGATCAAGGAATTCATTGATAGCAAACAAAGTAATACAGTGTCATAACCAAGTAACTCAGAGGGTGGCTTAGAACATCAGAAGTTTATTCCCTCACAATTCTGGAGGCCAGAAGTCCAAAATCAAGGCTTTAGGGAAGAATTCTTCCTTGCCTCTTCCTAACTTCTGCCAGTAATCATTGGAATCCATTCACTCTCTGCCTCCACCTATGAATCTGTGTGTCTTCATCTCTCCTTATAAAGAAACCAGTCATTAGATTTAGGACCACCCTAATCAACTCAATCATCCCTGCAAGATATGATCCAAAAATATGTCACAATCATGGGTATGGGGCTGGGGATAGGGCATTAGGACCTCAACTTCACTTCTCTTTAAGAATGCAATTCAAGGGCTGGGTTTTGTAGCTCAGTGGTAGAGCACTTGCCTAGCATGCGTGAGGCACTGGGTTTGATTCTCAGCACCACATATAAAGCAATAAATTAATAAAAAATAAAGGCCCATTAACAACTAAAAAAATATTTAAAAAAAGAGAATGCAATTCAGCTCACAGCAGATAGGGACTAGGAGGGATGATATATCTGTAAAGAGAGTAGGGAAGCCAGGTGCAGTGACACACACTTGTAATTCCAGCAGCTCAGGAGGCTGAGACAGGAGGATCAAGAGTTCAAAGCCAGCCTCAGCAAAAGTGAGGCACTAAGCAACTCAGTGAGACCCTGTCTCTAAATAAAATATAAAATAGGGCTGGGGATGTGGCTCAGTGGTTCAGTGCCCCTGAGTTCAATTCCCCAGTAACCCCTCCCAAAAAAAGAGTAGGGAAACTAAGACCCAAATGATAAGCCATGTTACACAGTACTACTGTAGTTCAGAAACCAAGTTTAAATAGTGCTCATAAGCAGACAAATCCAGTATGAACTAATGTGTTTTCACAGGACAGATGAATATCTTCTGGTTGGCACATGGGATGCTTGAAATGGACCTATTTGGGGAGTCATTAGTATTCAAGATGTGTGTAGACTGAAGTATTTTAGCCACAGTCACATAGACCACACTTTACAGGAACAAGGTTTAAGTAAGACTTTGAAAGAACTTCCTCCTCTTTTTTTGGAATGGACCCCAAGGCATGGTTCCTAAATGATCCTTTGTGTCCATTCATGGTTTCAGGGAATTTTGACTTTCAGCGGGTTGACTAAATCTTGTTCTTAAATTGCTGCTTTTGTCTCAAGTTGACCTTTCAACTGAGAGGTGATAAGTACACACAGCTGGGATTCTTAGAGTTTATAGACCAAGTTATGAGAACTATTTTTACACCTGCTCCCTCATAATGCTCTTCTAATAAGTGACTCTGCGTGTGGGAGCACTTCAATTGAAGTCAGCTCTCATCATAATCCAGTAACAAGACTGCAGGGGAGTATTTAATGCCATTAACTTCTGGCAACTACAGAATCTACCAGGAGGAATCTAACAGCTGTACACAACCCATTGCCTTGCTCAGTTCTAAACATCATGGGACCCTTGAAGGCCAGGACGTGGATAGTCACCGAGGCTGCATTCTGGTGGCTCCGGGGAGGACCTCCACAGGTACTCATCCTGGGCTCCATTTTGAACTCCCATCTTTGGGCTTGGTCTGACCCTTGTTTCTGACCTCAGCCTGGATCTGGACTTGCTGCTTCTCTCCTGGCCCCTGGGATCAACGCCTGAAAATTTCGCTATCTTCCTCCTCTTACTTCAGTGTCCCTCCAGATGTTGCCTCCTGGCTCCTCCTCATTTGGGAGTGTCACCTAGGTTCCAAGAACTCCACCTGGAATGAGCGCCCTCTTCTGACCTGATTATTCAGACATTTTCTTTTATACAAAAGTGACAAGAAGCCTTTAGTCAGTACCTATCTTGGAATATCTAACAACGCAACTAGATTCCATATTTACAGTTTGTTTATTATGACACATTTGTTATCTTGCATTTCAAATTAAATTGGGAAAACCAAAAGGCCCTGACTTTAAACTGGAAGCACAGGCTTATAGTCATGGTGAGTGACCTGTGGCGTCACATTGTGATCCAAAAGGTCATGCTGTAGCCCGGGCCAAGCCCTCACTCTTGAACTACTAACTTATGACTCTCTAACTTATTTGCCTTGGGCTCACTCTACTTGGAATTTGTAACCAGAGTCAGAAATTCAAAAGGGGGTTACTCCAGCAAAAGTGACACTATGTTTTCCTTCCAAAAATCCAAAGTAAGGATGACTTAGCAAAAATATTTGGATGAAAGAGAACTTTTTTTGTTTTGTAACAGTAACCAGGAATTATTCATTTATGGACACTTATTGATTCAGATCAATGTCTTTGAGAAAGTGGCCACAGAAAGCTAATCTCATTCAAAAAAGGCAATTTCAAACATAGATGAGGCCTGATTTTAAATATATACTTGGGAATATAACGTAGAAATATCTTTGCTAAGCTGTAGGCAGAACTAGGCTTGGGGTGTGGCTCAGTGGTAGAGCATTTGCCTAGCATGCATGAGCCTCTGGATTTGACCCCCAGCACAGGGGGAATTAAAAAAAAGACATAGGGAAACTATCTTGAAGGTTCCATGAACTGTGAATTCTTCAAAACCTTCAGTACAACTGGGTGGACACATTTTTTTTTTTTTTTTAATCAAAACCTGTGCTTCTTAATTGTCCAGTGAGAGTTCCTTGAGGCTGGGATTAACCTTGGGCTGAGGACTAAAGACCTTCCTGAGAGCCAGAGAGCAGAACCTGATTCCTCCTGCTAGGAAGGGGACCTAAGTGCCAGGTTCCTCCTTTGGGGGGTTCAGAGACCTGCCCTCTTAGTCTCCTCGTGCGTTGGCCTTTGTGCCATACGGCTCCCTGTTTCGGTCTGGTGAAATCAGGAGCAGGCCTGGAAGTGCCAAGAAGAGGATGCAGAGAAGAGGGAGGTGGCCCACGTTTCCCCTGGGCAACGCTGGAAGGCTTCTGTAAGTCATTGGTTGTCATAAGGGTCCCAGAGAGAGTTGAGCACGTCCTAGGACGTTCAGATGGTGTGTGTGGCGGAGAGGCCGGGGAACGGGGTGGCTGGGGCTCAGGATATACCACTGTAAAATACTTCTCTTAGGGAGATTGGTTAGCTGGTTATTTTATGAAACTGTGGGCAAAGGAGTTGCTCTGAAAAGCTGCCTTTTGGTAAAGAAAATTTACATCTATAAAGGACATTTCCATTAGTGCGGGTACCTGTGCCAGGAGAGAGCTGCATTGGATCTTTGTCACCTGACAACCTTTCATCTGCTTAACAAGCACCTTAAACTCACCACCCATTTCCCCTCCACCTCCTCCCACAAACAAAAAACTCCAGCCAGTTAGTCCTTCCCATAGTTCAGAAGGTTATATAGGCTTCAATCATCTGACTCTTCTTTAAGACTCGTATTTTTGTGGCATTCCCATGGGTGAGCATGTAATTAAATGGGGTTCTCATGTTAACATGTCAATTTAATTTGTAGCACAGTCCAGGAGCCCAGCAGGATGGAAGGAAGCCATTTTCCCCTCCCCTCTAGGGTAATGGGAAGGAAGCCAAGCAGGGGCTGGAGGGCCTCAAAGGAGGGTAGAGAACTGAGTGGGAGACACCCATTGTTGACCCCGGACTAAAGCATTGGGGGACAAAGGTCATCTTTGTTTCCCAGGCAAGGTACATTTACTTTGTCCTATTTAAACAAACTTTTCACTATTACCTCCAAACAATACAGAAGCAACAAGTACTTCTTATTTATTTATTTTGGAGCAGGGAACTGAACCCAGGGCCTCACATGTACTAAGCATGGACTCTACCACTGAGCTCCACCCCAGCCCTCTTGTCCTTATGACTGTCATCCTGTCCCAAGCAGTCCCCCTCCATGTCTCCCACCCCTCTGACCTATAGACAATTAGGTTACAGTGTTCTCCTTCCCCAGATTTTTATTAAAAACACGCTGAGCTCTCCACACCATCTAGGTGCCCTGCAATCTGATTCTGATATCATCTACTGCAGTTCGACCCTACAAGTTAAAGACCCAGTCCCACAAGGCCAACCCCCACTCCAGATGCCAATCACAAACCCAGGCCTCTGGTACTTTTGACGCGGCTGCAAATTGGGGGTTTCCATGAACCCTTTCTCAGGTTTGACAAGTTTCTGAAATGACTCAAAAAACTCAGGGAAACCCTTACTTACACTTACCAATTTATTATAAAAGGATGTGAATCAGTCAGATGGAAGTGATGCACAGGACAAGGAATGGGGGATGGACCCTGTGTCCTGATAAAATCCTTTTACTTTTGTAGTTTCTAAGTTTTTTTTTTTTTTTTTTAAATATTTTTAGTTGTAGATGGACACAATGCCCTTATTTATTTATTTTTATGTGGTACCAAAAATGGAACCCAGGGCCTCACATGTGCTTGACAAGCACTCTACCACTGAGCCACAACCCCAGTCCCAGTTTCTAAGTTTTGATTGATCAGTATCACTAACTCCCACAGCATTCCCAAGCTCCTCTTTCTTTCTGTAACCCAAAATGTTATTTAAACCTCAACCATCTGGCCTTTCTTAGAGGCTTATACTTAGTGTATGACTTCCATGCTTGATTTTCTTCCTTTGCCGGTGAATACCTTTGCCTTTGTCTCCTATTAATGTGCCTAACTTCAGTTCATTTCAGTGAAGCTTTACAGGGCAGATGGGATCTTTGCTGGAACTTTCCTAAGTTTTGTTTGTTTATAGTACTAGAGATGAAACCCAGGGCTTTTCGTGTGCTAGGCAAGTGCTCCACCACTAATTACAGCACACGGCCTTCTTCTAGTTCCTTAAGGGAAAAACAGAGGCTATTGATTTGAAATCTTTTCTTTTTTAATATGAATATTTATTACTATAAACTTTTCCCTGAAGGTTGTTTTGCTGTCATCCCATAAATTCTATATTCTGTTTTCATTTTCATTTATCTCAAAATAATTTCTAATTTTCCTTTTGATTTCTTTTGTGATTTGTGGGTCATTTAGAAGTATGTTGTTTAGTTTCCAGATTCTAGGGTTTTCCAAATACCTTTCTGTTACTGATTTCTAATTTAATTTCATTGTAATCAGATAACATATTTGATGTGACTTAGGTCTTTTTGAATTTACCAAGACTTGTTCTATGATCTAAAATATGGCTTATCTTGTTAAACATTCTCGGAGAGTCTACAAATGTCAATTAACTCAAGTTGGCTAATATCGTTCAAGTCTACCCTATCCTTGCTAATCTTCCTTCTATTTGACCTATAAATTATTGAGAGTGAGATTTGAAATCTCTGATAACATTGTGAATTTATTTGCTTCTCTTTGTAGTTCTATCAGTTCTTGTTTTGTGTATTTGTTTTGATGTTAGGCACACAAATGTTAAGGATTGTTATGTCCTCTGGATTAGTTGCCCCTCTAGTCTTCATCCCTGCTAATATTTGCTTTTAAACCTAATTTATACCTAATGTTAATATAGCCATTCCAGCTTTCTTTTGACTGGTATTAGCATGGTATATCTTTTTTTATCCTTTAATTTTTATCTATATGTTAGTCAACTTTTCATTGCTGTGACCAAAATAACTGACAAAAACAACTTAGAGGAGAAAAAAATTTATTTATTTATTTTTATTTATTTATTTTTGTTACTGGGACTTGAACTCAGGGGCACTTTACCACTGAGCCCCATCCCCAGCCCTATTCTGTATTTTATTTAGAAACAGGGTCTCACTGAGTTGCTTAGCACCTCACCATTGCTGAGGCTAGCTTTGAACTCGAAATCCTCCTGTCTCGGCCTCTGGAGCCACTGGGATTTCAGGTGTTCGCCACCCTGTCCGGCTGGAAAAATTAATTTTTGACTCATGGTTCCAGAGGTTCAGTCTATGGTCAGCCAAGTCCATTGCTCTGGGCCCATAGTGAGACAGAACAGCATGGTGGAAGGGCGTGGTGGAGCCCTGCTCTACATAAGGCAGCCAGGAAGCTAAGTGAGTGGAAGAGGCCTCAGGGTAGATGAAGCCTTCAAGAACACACTCCAGTGACCCACCTCCTCAGCCACATCCCCTTCGCCTACAGTTCCCGCCCAGCCAATCCATTCAAACTAGGATGGACTGATCATGTTACTACTACCACAACCCAATCACTTTCCCTCTGAACTTTCCTTCCTGCGTTAACACAGGAACTTTTGAAGAATACCTCATGCCCAAACCATAACAACCTACATTTAAAATACATTTTGTTTCTTATAGGTAACATGTAACTACCTCTACTTAATTCAAGCTGACAATCTCTGGCTTTTAACTAAGTACGTTTAGGTCATTTACACTTAATGTGGCTATTGATTTAGTTAGGTTTGAGGTATTATCTTTTTGGTATATGTGTGCTGGAAATTGAACCAAAGGCCTCACACATACTAAGAATTTTCTACCATTGAGCTTCACACCAACTCAAGAGATTATCATCACCTTTTTTTTTCCTTCTGTTTCCTCTCCCCCCCCCCCCCCCCCTTTGTGCAATGCTGGGAGTTGAATTCAAGTGAGTGAACACTCACTTGCCAGGTGAGTGTTCTACTACTGACCCCTCCCCCACATCCTTCCCTAGTTTTGTATTGAGTGTTTTTAAAATAATTCCAGTTTATGTGCATTGTTGGATTATTTGCAACAACTTTCATTATTTTAGTGGTTGCTTAAGGGTTAATGGTATAGATATTTAACTTATCACTATACATCTTCAAGTGATATACTACTTGACACATAAGAATGTTCTCTTCATATATTTTTATTTATTTATCATTTAGGGAGGATTCCTTATCAAAATAAGATTGTTTAGGCTGGGGAGAAAGCTCATTGGTAGATCACTTGCCTAGCATGTGCAAGACCCTGTGTTCAACCCCCAGCACTGCAAAAATATCAAAATAAAAGCAATTGATCTTGTATGCTTGTTCTTCCTCTCCTAGAGTTCCAGGAGTAGAAAGCCTACCCACTCCCATCCAACATCCCCAGAAAGTGTATGTGACTGAATTCATCCATCAAAGTTCGTTAAGTCCAGGTAACATAACACTAAGTTGTGTGGCAAGAATAAACTTTGGCGGTTGTGTTAGTCAGTTTCCCATAGCTATGACAAAATAACTGAGAGAAACAAAAGGAGGAAAGATTTATTTTGGTCTATGCTTTCAGAGGTTTCAATCCATGGTCACTTGACTTTGTGATTTCTGGGCCTGTGTGAGGCAGAACGTCATGGTGGGGTGGGGGAACACATGATAGAGAAAGCTGCTCACTGAATGGTGGTTGACAGGAAAGAGAGAAGAGAGAAGGAGAGAAAGAGAGAGGAAGGGCCCAGGGATATATCCTTCTGACCCCACTGACCTACTAGGCCTCACCTTCCACTAGACCCCATCTCCTGAAGTTTCACCACCTCCTGATAGGCCATTAAGCTATGAATTCATCAAAAGATTAATACACTGATGAGGTGGAGCCTTGTGATCCAATCACCTTCAGAGGCCCCCGTCTCTGAACTCTGTTGCTTTGGAGGTCAAGCCTTCAACACAGGAGCTTTGGAGGTCATTTCAGATCAGAACCATAACTTTCTACCCAGGGTCCCCAAAGGCTCATGTCCATCTCATAATGCAAAATTCATGTAGTCCATTGTCAAAAGTCCCTGAATTCTTAACAATCCGGCATCACTCACAAGTCCAAGTCCAAAGTGTTCTCTGAGGCTCAAGGCTCACTAAGCTGTGAGTCCTATGAAAACCCCAAATAGGGCCCACTGCTGAGACCTTTATCCCTGCAGCCCACATGGCCATCCCCTTGTGCTGCTCAACAAACAAAAACCCTGACTACTTTGAGTTTAATAATAATTCATTTTAGACTTGCTCTTTGCTAATCATTTTATTACTACCATGTGAGTTGTGTTAAATTATTTTAAATCTATAATTTCAGTTCTCTGAGATAAAAGGGTTACCCATGGGGTAAATGAATCCACGTTTTTCTTATCTACTCAGGCATCACTGTCCTTGAAGGTTAAAAGTCTAGATAGGGAAATAGTTCATGGTTCTTGTCTTCAGAGCCTGAAATCCCACAGGGGTGGGCAGGATAAGTTAGTAGAAAGATAAACATATGTCAGATGTACGTCAAGGGCCAAAGGCTGGAGGAGACAGAAAGAGCTGTGCCATTTGCATGAAGGAACCATGTGTGCGACCCTTAGTGTAGAAGACAGAGCATTTAAGTCCAGCCACATTACCTTCATTAGGTCTAAGTGCATAAGCAGACATAGCACCTTCATTTTTCCATTAAAATACTTGAGAACCCATTTATTCCCTGTTCTTGGAGCATCTTCACGTCAACACTCCCCACTCTGTGCTGCAGTGTGCAAGAAACCTGTGGACTTAATCATCCTCGGGGCAGAAGAATGGGGTTTTCTGGTTCATTTTTTATATGTTTGTTTGTTTCTTTCTTTCTTAGTTGCTCACACTGACTTCAAACTCCTGAGCCTCCTGCCTCAGCCTCCAGAGCAGCTGGGATTACAGGTGTGCACCACTATGTCCAGAAGAATAATTTTCAAAATATAGAGCCAGGTGTCCTGGACTGGTACCAACTGACGCAGTGTCTGGTACCAGCATGATTCCAAAGAAACAAAAAAAGCAAAAAGGACCCTCAAAAAAAATGGGAATGTGAAACTGGTCATCAAACTGATTGGGCTGCAATACAGTGATGACCTCTCAGCCAGTGAAAAATAGCACACAGGTAGTCTGTGGCAGGCAGTGGTAAAACTGGTATTTAAAGTATGCCCTTGGTTGCTTGGGATGAAATGTTTATTGAAGGAAAGCTTTGGGATTCTGGGTGGCTGCGGCACTTAACATTTATCGGGAATGATGATACAGGGAACCTGAGGTTGGGTGGCTCCTTCTGACTCCTCCAAAGAGCCTTATGGTAAGAAAATGACAAACGCAGAGCATTAATTCTCAACTCAAGGCAGCCAGAGAACCCTGGAAAGTCCCAGGTGCCCTGAAAGAGTCTTGGGTTTCTTGAAGCTACGGGACTGGCAGAAACCCACATTCTGGTGGTTTGAGTTGCAGAATTATAAGATAAAATGATTTAGAAGTCTGTCTATATTCTGACTTGGGCAGGACCTGGGAAGAACTGGGATCCTGAGAATTGAGAAAAGGACATTGATTTGTACAGAGTTAGACGAATCTAACAATCTCAAAACCCCAAGGCCCCTAAATCCCCATTGCAAGTAGAATCACTCTCTCTCCCGTGTCTGAGGAGACGAGACACTTTCACCTGGTTGAAAACACCTTTAGATGGGAATGATGTTCATAGGATGAGGTATCTGCTTTGCACCACCAACCAAAATAATATTCTCCACAGTCGGAACACTCGTCTAGGAACCAAGTGTTTTAAATTAGAATAACTCCTTTCACTATAATACTTAGTATTCCTGAGATTTGCTTCCTGATCCTGTATTTTTAATCTCGGCAGATTTAGAGGTCTGTCTTTATTTCCAAGAGAGGAAGGCTCCCACTGGGGACCTATCAACTGTTCCAAGCGAACTGACTGTTTGGGGCTTCTCATGCCATTGAACTCATATGCAAGCAAGAAGGAGGCCTATTTCTGACTGGAGTAGTCAATTCCAACTATAAGAAGATATAGTGTTGTCACTACACCATGGGACAGGGAAGACCAAATCAAAAACAGGACTGGAGTCTCCAGAATGACTCTTCAGACTTTAAATCCAGTAGTAGTAGTAGTTAAATGAATGGCGGGGTTAACCCAATTAAGTCTGGAGACTGAGGATTCTGATCCTTCTTGAATGGAAATTTAAGTCACAACACCAGAGAGGCAATCCGAGTCATCTGATTTTCCTGGCTGTTCAAGGGAAGATGGACTGGACAGTAGAAAAAAATTAAAAATATCAACTACAGCTTGACCATCAGTTACATAAATGTGGACTATTAGCAGTTAGGAATATTTTCTACTTTGCTTGTTATACACTTGTGTTAGTTTTCTGTCACTGTAACAAAATACCTGAGATAAACAACTTATTTTGACTCACAGTTTCAGAGGTTTCAGTGCATGGTTTGTTGGCCCCATTGCTTTGGGGCCTGTGGCAAGGCAGCACATCATGGTAGACATAGCTGCTCACCTCATGGCAGCCAGGAACCAAAGAGGGACAGACTGCCAGGGATGGTGTCTCAGTTGAGTGTGTGTGAAATCCAGTGGTGTAATGGTCCACAGCCTAGGACCTGGCATGAGGACTCCATCTAGATCTGAATTCAGATTTTACCACTTACAAGTCATGAAAGTTTGAGGGAATTTTCCTAAAACAACTAGATAGGTAAGCTTTTACAATTCTCAACACTGAACAGACTCTCAAAGAGAAAGTCTCCACTGAAGGCCACTGCGATTTTCAAACTCTCAATTATTGGATTAATAGAAGTTTAGTCATAGCTAAAAAGTGAATTTGTGAATTAGAAGCGAAATCTGAAACTAGTCAGTTTATAGCACAGAGAAATTAAGAGAAGGAAAATGAGAAAGAGTGATCAAAAGAAATGAAGGACGGATGTGGGCTGGGGTTGTGGCTCAGTGGTAGAGCACTTGCCTGGCATGTGTGAGGCACTGGGTTTGATCCTCAGCACCACATGTAAATAAAGTTTCGAAAAAAAAAAAAAAATGAAGGGCAGAATGTATAAACCTGGAGGAGATAGAGGGGGGAATAGGGAATAGGTAGAATGATCAGTTTTAAAGGGAAATTGAGACTTTTATAGAACTGAAGAACACATCTCCAAAAGGATTTCAAACTGACACATTAGAATAAACAGAAATAATATATAGATATAGGGTTTAACATTTTTTAAATATGATACATATGAAATACTACATATGGTATTTTCTATATGTATTGTTGTTCTTAAAAGAAAATTTCAAATTGAAGATGAAAATGGCATCTAAATATATAAGAAACCCACATGAAACGTAACAAATTAAAAATAGTTATAAGTGAAGGAAACTGATATTCCAAAAAATATTTTTGACAATAAAGTTGGAGTAACAATATTAAACCTTATAGACTGAGGGCGGGAGGCACAGCTCAGGGCAGGGCACTTGCCTCGCATGCATGAGCCCTGGGTTCAATCCCCAGCACCACGACCCTTCCAAAAAAATGAAAAAAAACAAAAAACAAAAAAAATCATTTCGGGCTGAGGATTTGTGCACTTCCCTCCCCCACATTCTTAAGCTGAAGCCCTAACCTCAGTGTGACTGTCTTTGGAGATGCCGTCCATAGCGAAGGCATTAAAATGAGGCCATCAGAGCTGGGCCCTGATTTAAGAGGACTTGTATCCTTGCAAGAAGAGGAAGAGAAATCCGAGATCTTTTTCTCTCCAAGTCCACAGGGAAGGGCATGTGAGGACACTGAGAAAAGTGCTGTGCCAGGAAGAAAAGCCAGGAAGAAATGCCTCACCCGGAGTCAACCCCACCGGCACGCTGATCCTGAACAGCCAGCCTCCAGAGCTGGGAGAGAATAGACTTTCTGTTGTTTAAGCCACCAGTTCTGTGGCACTTTGTCATGGCAGCCTGAGTTAACACACACATTAGTAATGCATAAAATGGACCTTGTAGCCAAACATGGAAGGAGGGGAAGGAGGGAGTAGAGAAGAAAGGAATGGCAAGCACTAGGGATAAAGAGGATCAACCCTGAAGGATTATTTAAATCACAGAAAGTTAAAACAATATTGAATTTGTATCTAGCTAATGATTTAGCATAGTATAACTCAAACGTATCAAAAAATCATTTGATAAATCTATCATTATAATTATTTTAACATATTTTCCCCTTAGGAACTCTAGATCAAATATAAAATTCATACAGACATAAAACTAGCAAGCTTGATCTAATAGTTACAGAGAATTGTGTGTCCGATAAGTGGAGAATTATTAAGTGCATATGAGATATTTTAATGAATTTCTTAGGTCACAAAAGAATGAAAAGAATAGCTATCATATGGAGATATGATACTGACCATGATGCAAAAGTTAAAAATCACCTGCAGTAAGTGTGTGGGCAGATATACTCATCAGTTCAATTGTGGTAATCATTTCACCATGTATACATATACCAAATCATCATGTATATCTTGGGCATATTCAATTTTTATTGTCCATCTTACAAATAAATAAGTAAATAAATAAATCACAAAAGAATAGACCCAAAGACATATACTGGGAAATGAAAGTTGATTCTCTCTGGCAAGATTAATCTAGAAAAGAAAACAGAAAGGGAGAAGGCAAAATTTTTAAATTTGAGATTAAAAGGAACTTTTAAAAATCATAATAGGATACTATATAATAATTAAATGCAAATGAAACCCAGCAATGTATCTTAATAATATACAAGTTTACGTCAACAATTCAAAGATGATTTTATACCAGTGTTACATGAAAATGACAAGGTACTGTGACTGGGGGTATAGCTCAGTGATGGAGAACTTGCTTAGCATGTGCCAGTTAGATACCCAGCACCAAAGAAAAGTAAACTACAGGAGGCCATTGCGTGTTGAACTCAGCTCCTGCACTGCACACCAACAGACCAGGTTGATTTGTAAACTCCTCACAAAACAATCAAAATGTAGTCACCCTCCTTTATCTGACCTTCTGAGAAATCAGGATTAGAGAGATAACGGGCCAATTTCCCAGTCAGGGCAGTTTCAATTGGCAAGATAATGAAAATTCCTTCTGCCTTAATCCTTATACACAAAAGGTAACCCGAAGTTAACCATCAGTGATTTTCCATTGTCCTCACCTTAGAAGCAAAGCAGCTGAAATGGACAATCTGCTTTTCATTTCTTGTTCTTCCTTTCCTCATCCTTCTCTGTCTCTAACACTGGCCTCTCCTCAGCTCACTGAGGAATAGTGTTGCCTGGTTCTAGAATCAAAATATGACCAACCAAGATCCAAACTAAATAATTGTGATTTTGTCCTTCAACTCCAAAAAATAATGTCATTTATCATATAACAGATATAGAGAGAAAAATCTACATGGTTCTATTAATAGATTTGATTACATTCAATACAAATCCATACTTAAGTCTCCTCATCCATCCAAAAATGGAAACAACAATTAGAAGGGCAATACCCTGACCTTTAAAGGGAACCTATGAAAAAATCATGTCAAACATCACATTTACTGGTTAGAAATTAGATAATACCACTTCAAAATCAAGAACTAGATGAGGATGTCCATAATTCCCACTTCTGTCGAATATCTCTCTCTTCTTTCAGAACAGTACAAGGTTTTGAAATGCTTTAATATACAGAAGGCTTATCATTCCCTGGATATACTTACAAATATATTTTTTCCTTTTTGTAGTATGAGAATCAAACAACAAATATACCTTGATAAATAATTTTTTAAAAGGAATCTAAAAGGAAAACATAGGATCCAAGAAGCAACAATGATCAATGAAAATGTTCAATTTGAAAATTAACAATTTTAGATATTTGGGTGGGGACACAATCACATGGTAATTTTAAAGCTTAGGAAAATTATTTTGGTTATTCTTTTTTGTTCAACAAGTACTTGTTCATGGCCTGTTATTGGAAGTACATTTTAATGATTTGTTATGGAAAATTTCAAACAACAAAAAGTAGACAGGAGAGTATAGTAAACTTCCATGGTACAAGCTTCAACAATTATTAACATTTACTTTAATAAACATTCCACTTTTGCTGGTGTGACTCCAGTACTTTAAACAAATCTCAGATACATATATTGTGATTTCACTTATAGATACTCCAATGTACATATCTAGGAAATAAAACTTTAAAACAAAACATATGTTAGGTTTTTGTCACTATGACCAAAATACCCGAGAAGATCAACTTAGAGAAGGAAAAGTTGATTTGAGGTTCATAGTTTCAGAGGTTCAGACAATGGTGGGCCAACTCCATTGCTATGGGTCCAAGATGAGGCAGAACATCATGGCAGAAAGAAGCTGGTCCATTCATGAAGGTCAAGAAGCAGAGAGAGAGGGGAAGCTGGTTACAGAGAAGATGAATTCCTCTAGGGAAAGGCCCCAGGCCCCTCCCTCCAGGCATGCCCCACCTACCTGTGGTTACCACCCAGTCAGTTCCCTTCACACCACAAAGAATTGATTAGGTCACAGCTATCACAGTCCAATCATTTCACCTCTGAACATTCTTCATTAACACAGAAGCTTTGGGGATTCCTCATTTCCAAGCCATAACATTCCATTTAAATCACCTTAACATCATGTAGTCATCCGTAGCTATCATGGGTAGAGATCGATACTATGTCTATTTATATTCACTACTATATTCTTGAGAATATCTTGAGGAACTTTGTCAGCTACCTGCTAAAATCTTAATATAGGATCTACCTACTGTTGTCCATCAACCTTTTTAAGCAATACAATTAACTTGGAATTACATTAATTTTTTTCATTGAACCTAAAATCTTGTATCAATGATTACTACTTCCTTTTGTAAATCTCCCCAAGCCATTAGTTATAACACACTTTGGATTTTTTTTTTTTTTTTTTTTTTTTTCAGTAGTGGGAACTAAACTCAGGGGTGCTCTACTACTGAGCTACATCCCCAGTTCTTTTTTAGAACTTTTTTTATTTTGAGACAGGGTCTCCTTAAGTTTCTCAGGCTGGCCTTGAACTTGCTTTTCTCCTACCTCAGCCTCCCTTATTACTGGGATCACCCACATATGCCACTGTGCTGGCTGTGCTTTGGAATTTTACATGAGTTTCTGGAAAAATTCTTTCCTTCTCTTTTAAACGCTGGATAAATGACTTCAGTCTTATTTTGATTTCACTCCTTTTCTTTAGTCATGATTAGGCAATAACTTAATCTAATATCTTCCACCCCGCATTTGAAATCAAGCAAGACCTGTTTGAAGAACTGACCACCTACAGTGGTGGGAAGGGCTCCCAGATGGAGGTAGGCCACCCAAGACAACCTTTCCTACCTGTCCCTGGGGTGGGGGTGGTACAGGTGGAAATACCATGATGTTTATCTTTGTTCTATGCCCTGTACCTCAACTTAAAAGCAAAGAGAAGTAAAAAATCCACCCCTCTGACCCTCATCATTTCTCTCCTCTGCCCTCCTTCATTTGCTCTTATGGATAAGCTGCTCAAATATCATAGGACATGCTTCTAAACAACAGGAAAGTTCTCTTAAGGATGACTTTGACCCTGAGGTAGAACCCTGGAGAGGGCATGTGAAGGGGCAGTCTAATGACAGATGGCAACAGAGGGCTAAGATGATGGTGAGGGGGGCTGGGGAGCTGCTGGGAGGCCCAAAACTCTCATTCAGAATCTTTGTCATCTTCTCCATCTTCCAGGCAGGAGCCACAGGAACATCAGGTGATTGGTTATGTTGGCACAGTGAGTCTTTCTTGGCTGACTTTTCTGAGGAAGAGCTGTATCTGTACAAGAAGGGTTGTCGCACATGCCAGCAGAGAGGGGAACCCTGAAGGTAGGCACAGCCCTGGGTGAGGTCTGCAGGGAGAGCTTCTTTTCTCCATCTGGCTCCAGGGGACAGTGTGCTGCCCCTACCAGCAATGGCTTTGACGGGTTCCCTGGTGACCCCCCAGGTCAAACTCTTAATCCTTTTGCTCCCCCTCCCTGGGGAGCTCTGCTCTGAGGCTTTTTTGTCTGATGTGATTTCTCCAAGAGAAATTTCTCCCTACGCCCTGCCAAACTCTCCTGGAGCCAACTTGGGCAAAGGCCAAAGGGGATCTTCAATTAATTCCATACCCTCCATGTTTTGGTTTATCATTGAAATCAAGGCCTTTCTTTCCATATGGAAACTGGGTGCTCTGTTATTATGAATGAAAACAGAAATGGCTTGTTAACAACACCCGCTCTCAATTACCTGCTTTTAATTTTATTTCTTGGCAAGTTTCCCTGAAGGAGAAAAAGAAAAACTGGTGTCTTTGTAAAGAAAAAAAAAAAAAAAAAACTAGTGCGCTTAATAATTCCTTTGATATAGTTTTTTATTTTTAATGCTGGTCTTCCTCTTAGACCTGGAATCCAGACTCCTAACTTTGACTTGATAAACTCAAGTCAAAGACCTACCAGGAGAGGATGTGATTTAGATGATCAGAAGGGGGTCTTACACCTCATTTTCTTCTTGCATTTAGGTATTTTCTCTGCCCTCTATAAATCAGCTAAGCCAGGCTTCCTAGAGAGCCTCTGTAGATGTGATTTTTCTTTTCCTAAACTTTCCATTTTTACCATTGTCCAATGCAAGTTTTGGTGGAATGAGGGACATTGAGTTTTTTGCCACCACCACCACCATCTCCAGAACTTATTGATCTTTCCAAACTCTGTGCCTGTTAACTTCCCCTCAGGCCTCCCCCAAGTCGCTGGTAGCCACTGTTCTGCTTCCTGTTCCTGTGAAGTTAATTCCTCTAGGTGCCTCCCTTAGTAGGATCATGCAGCATGTGCTCTGTCTTGTGCCTGGCTTGTTTCACTTAGATCAATGTCTTTAAGGTCTATCCATGTTGAAGCGTGGGCCTCTGCAGACTTTTAAAACTGTAATGAAAATGACAGAATATAAATTTACCCTTTAAACAGTTTTAAGTGTAGGATACAGAGGGTTAATTTTATGCACGTTGTTGTACAATAGAGCTCTCATCTCCCATCCTTCAAGCTCCTTCCCTCCAGGATGCCCATGGGAACAGCTCTTGGGTCTCACTGAGGCCCCATCCATCATTCCCAGCATGTCATGCCTGCAGTGTCCAGCCAGGATTCCACAGCCCAGCCTCATCACCTCTGGAAGACACTCCTCACTTCCTCTCTGTCCTCTGGAAGGAACTCGGTCCTCGATAGCCGCTGTTGGAATTGTCTGCATCTGTAGCAGAACTTTGCAGAAGAAGTCACCCACCCGGGAGACCAATGTCATTCAGAGACATGGTCACAATCCTTATGTGGAAAGTGTACCATTTCATGGTTCCGTTCACTCTCCCACTGCTTAAGAGAACTCTTTCAAGCCTTTGCTTTCTCCTCAAGCCGCCACTCTGTTTTCCACCACACCCGCCCTCACCATGGCCTCTGCTGTTCACTGTTTAAAACTTCCATACCATCCGTGTGTTCTTACGCGTTGCCTAGCCGTTTAAGCTTCCCTCCAAGCTTGGTGAGTCACATGACATCTTGCATGGTCAAGGCCCAGCCCTGTGGTGTGCTTGAGGAGCCCTGTGGGGTGTGGCAGAGAGGGGGACAGCTGCAGGTGCCTCGATACACACCCCCAGGTCTGCTGGGACCTGGTACAGCCTCTAGACCCCACAGCCCCCTGGCGCCACCGCCACAAGCCCACCGCTGCAAGCGTTTACACTCACGTGGCTCCAGCTGTTCCCTGGAGAAATGTCATTCCTGAGTATCCTCCCTCCCTCTCTCCTTGTGTCCCTCTGCATGGCCTTCCTACTGACCCAAAGGCTTAGGAGAACTGTGGAAGGAGGACCACATCTCCTGATCCAGCAAAGTCGTACTCATGTCTTCTGGCTGCCGTAACTCAGTACCAAAAGCCTGGATGACTTGAAACAACAGAAAATCCTTATCTAATGGTTCTGGTGGCCCGAAGTCTGGAATCAAGGTCTCTTCAGGGTCACACTCTCTGAAGCCTCCAGGGGAGCATCCTTGCCCCTTCCAGTTTCTACCAAATGCCTAATAAATGCCTGTAGCTGAGGCTTGGCCTCATTCTGTGCTGGGCGGCTGGCTGACTCTGACCTCTTGTGATTTCTTTGACCTTGTTGTACACAATCTGACCGGCTCAGGTCCATTTGCTGCAGTCTTGCCCAGGATCCCAGAGGAAGGTCTGTCCCTGGGCAAATGCTCCCCAGATGAATCCCATCTCTTGAGTCTTTTCAAAGCCTGATTTTTTCCTTCCCCCCAATCTCTCTTCTTCATCTTCAAATTTTTCCTTTTTGCTGAATCGTTCCCATCAGCAACTCAACATGCAGATTTTCTTGTATTAAAAACAGAAAGAGGTGGGCTGGGGATGTAGCTCAGCTGGTAGAGTGCTTGCCTTGTGAGCACAAGGCCCTGGGTTCAATCTCCAGCACCACCAAAAAAAAAAAAAAAAAACAGAAAGAGGTTGGGGTTGTGGCTCAGTGGTAGCGCGCTCACCTAGCATACGTGAGGCCCTGGGTTCCATCCTCAGAACCACATAAAAATAAAATACAGGTATTGTGTCCACATACAACTAAAAAGAAAAAAAAGAAAAAAAAAAGTAGAAAGAAATTCGTTTAGGTGCACGGTCCCCTTTGGTCACTGCCTCATGTCTTTTTCTTTTCCTGGAAAGACTTTTCAAAAGAATTATGTCCACTTGGTCTTTCTTTTTTGGGTGGCCAGGTACTGGGAGAACCCAGGGGCACTCAACCACTGAGCCACATCCCCAGCCCTTCTTTTAGTTTAACTAGACACAGGGTCTCGCTGAGTTGCTTAGGGCCTCACTCAGTTGCTGAGGCTGGTTTCAAACTCACCATCCTCCTGTCTCAGCCTCCTGAGACCCTGATCACAGGCATGTGCCACCGTGCCAGCGTCCCCACTCACTATTTCTACCTCAACTTTTCCCCATTTGTGAGCCAACTTCACCTCAATCTGGCTTTTACCACCACAGTGCCACAAAACCACTTCTGCAAAGATCACCAGCATTCTTCACATGGTTAAACCACGTCTTCCGGTCCCTTAGTCGCGCGCTGCATAGTGATGATTTGGTTTAAGATGGACTGCATATCAACATGATCCCGTAGGATTTTTCAGAGTGGAAAAACCTTTGTTGTTGTTGTCAGGTAGGATTTAAGTGGATGCATGGGAAAGTGCAGGACAACTGGCAACCTGCTTCAAGCACGGAGAGCAGGTCATCAGGCAGCCCGTGAGCACCAATGAGCAACCCACCAGACGCAGGCAGATAGACCTTAGTGGCGCCTTGCAAGGGAGTCCATCAACGTCGGTCAGAGTCCCCAGCCAACCCCAGGGGGACACTAAGCCCTCAAACCTTTCCCCCACCTATTCCAGCCTGTAAAGACCCTGGGCAGCGGGGCCACATGCAGTTGATTTTCTCTGGCTTTCCACCCTGACCTGTACCCCGGAGGGCTGAGAATTTCACCAGAGAGCCAAATTCCAGTAAAGCTTGGTTTGACTGCTTTTGTCCGACTCCTGTTTGGCCACTCACCCTCGAGCTTACAGTTGTTGTTTGCTTTTGTACCAGGGATTGAACCCAGGGGCACTTACCACTGAGCCACATCCCCGGGTCTTTTTTTTTTTTTTTTTTTTTTGAGACAGAGTCTTGCTAAGTTGCTCTGGGCCTTGCTAAATTGCTGAGGCTGGCTTTGAACTTGTGATCCTTCTGCCTAATATTCTTACTGTATCATTTTTACATTAGGAATGTTTAGACACACAACAATCTGCAGTGCGGCAGCACACCCACGTGCTGTGGGTTTGCAGCCTAGGAGCTGCAGGCAGAACCCTAGAGCCCAGGTGTGCGTCCTGTATGTTCACATCTGGACGTTGCCTGGCAGTGCATTTCCCAGATGCACCCCTGTCCCTGAGCGATGTATGTCGTTTACAGTCTCCGTGGAAACGCTCTCTTCTCCAAAGTCCTTGACAAGACCCTCTCCTAGTTTTCTCTTGTCTCTGGTCACTCTCTTTAGAAATCTTGGCATCTTTCCTGAGCTAAGGCAGTTACATGCAGCTGATCATTTGACACAACCTCTTGGAGGGAGTGATACTGGTGATGAGTTCTGCTTCCTCAAATATTGAAATTTGAACATTAGAGAAGACACTGAGGTAAGCCCAGGAAGCAGGTTTTATTTAAAGGTAGCAACACAGACTTCTCCCGGGAGAAGGGGGCCGCGGCTGGTATTCTGGTATCCCAAGAAGAGAGAGCGCCCTGCCTCTGTTATAGACTAAAGTTTCCTTTGTTCTCCTGCTCTCTCCCTTCTTAACCCTCTCCTTCCTGCCTGCACAACTAGGCCCAGGAAATGCTGGTGGGATGGCTAAAAGGTGGGCAGCAGATGGGCAGGGGGCAGGGCCAAATGGAGTGATCCAGGCAGGCAGCAGCCCCCTAGGGCATGAATTAGCAATTCCCTGTCTGCAGCCTTTTGGGAGGGGTAGTGTAGGCAGGTAGTCTTGGTGATCAAAGGGCTCTGGAGACACTGACATTCCAATCTCCAACTTCCAGGATCCAAACTGGCCTCCTTTTCCTCCATTCGACCTGATCACCTATGTATCCTGTCTGTCTTCAAGTCTGCATTCAGGAGCACGGGCACCTCAGTCTCCCAGGTGCAAATATGATCCTGGGTCCCCTCCTCACCTCAGGAAGTGGCTCTTCCCGTAGAGCAGACAGTCTCAGTTCCAAAAGCTGACACGTCCTTCTCTCTTGCCTGTTTCCAAGTCCAGAAACTTCCACCCACACACTATTCCTGACCCTGTGTCTCCCTCTCCTGCCACCACAGAACACAGGCTGTCACCATCTTCTGCCCAGAAACGCCACGGCCTCAGGAAAAAGACCCGTTTCAACATTCGTAAAAGAGGATTTTGAAAACCCCCAAGAGATTTGTTTTTGCCAGAATGTGAAGAGCTTATAATAATATCACTATTTGGAATATATGATCTGAAGGAAAAAAGGAAAGATTAAATAAGGTTGTGCTTTGTTCAGTAATTCCTAATTAAGCTGCTGAGTTAGGGCCTTTAAAAATGTGTTTTGAACACACATACACATGGCTCTCTACCACAGAAATTGCTTCCCTTCCAATCAAGTCTTTCCAAGGGAGATTTGGGTGTGTGGAGTGAGTGTGGGAGAAAGTAGTTCTTGGGGGGGCACCCCACCCCACCCTAGCAGGGGCCTCAGAATTTTGGCTTTAGGAAGCCCCCAGGCCCTGGGCAGGACAGTATGGAGTTCTCTGCATTCACCTGTTCCCTGACACCTGAGTAATCTCAAACAAAGCCAGAGATCCCTCAGTGATGTTGAGGGATGTGTGGGGCCGGGGGACCTTCTTTTCTTTTCT
Source organism: Sciurus vulgaris (assembly GCF_902686455.1). Lineage (NCBI taxonomy): Eukaryota > Metazoa > Chordata > Mammalia > Rodentia > Sciuridae > Sciurus > Sciurus vulgaris. Next base: position 172,221,749 of record NC_136464.1, read on the forward strand.
TCCTAAGTTACTATAATTTGATGCCACTTTTCTGTTGCCTTCCAGACAGACAAGAAAGTGTCATGCAGGCCCTGCGGTGTCTACAGGTGAGCAGAGAAGCATCTTGGGATATAAAATTGGTTACCTATTTATTTTGGGATGTTAAAGTCTTTCCTAAACCACAGCTTTTACTCAGAATGAATAACTTCTGAGCATGTCAACCAAATTATAGTGAAGTTTAGTCTTCCTCATGAGTCTCTGTTTATTACTGGTTTTAGTCATTTTTTTTTTTTTTTTTTTTTTTTTTTTTTCACTACTGCAACCAAAAGACCTGACAAGAACAATTTTAGAGGAGAAAGAAATTTATTTGGAATTCACAGTTTCAGAGGTCTCAGTCCATTGCTCTGGCACAGGGGTGAGGCAGAACATCCTGGTAGAAGGGCATGGAGGAAGAAAGCAGCTCAGCCTATGACAATCAGGAAGCAGAGAAGGACAGAATACATACTCCAAAGGCACACCCCCAGCGACCCACCTCCTCTAGCCATACTAGCTACCTGCCTACAGTTACCACCCAGTTAATCCCTATCAGGGATAATGCATTAGGTTAAGACTCTCCTAACCCAGTCCTTTCACATACGCTTTCTTGCATCGTCTCACACATGAGCTTTTGGGGGACACCTCATATCTAAACCATAACATGACTACAGCCTACCACACTATTTAACAGGAACCTGAAGTCTTTTAAGATGTAAAAGATGTTCTCTAGACCCTGCTGTGAAGCCACTTGCTTCACTTTTGAAAGAAAGCAAAGGCCCAGAGTCCGGCTTGATGGGACTCCAGCCTTTCCTCCTTTCTCTCCCTCTTCTTCACAATAAACCAGTTATTAGGCTGATAACCAGCCCCAGAACCAAGACAAATTGGGCATCTTCCCTCAAGCAAGTCCCTGTTCTCTTTAATAAAACTTTAATCAGTGGCCTGCTGCTTGGGGGAGGGGAGCAGAAACCCAGCCTGACGCTGCAGGCTGCGTTCTGGTGGAATCAACCTTACCCTGGCAGCACTTCTGCAGAGCTGCTGACAGAGAGGGGAAGAAGAAAAAGGAGAGGAGGGAGGAAGAGGAAAGAGGGGCAGATGATAAATTTCAGGGGCTTTATGAACTGGCTGTGCATAAGTCAGTTAAATGGATGGATTAGAGCTTCATGTCCCTTTTCTACAAAATGGGAAATACTAGACAACTGAACTAAGAGATCATCTGTGTACACCAATTCTCGTGTTTCCCTGTCAACCAACAATACATCTTTGAGTTGCTATGATTCCAGGCTTCTAAAGTGCTGTGTGCTTAGTGTATGTGGTGGGGAGGGAAGGGGTGCTACGCTTAGGGGCTGCTAAGGATCCTTATAACTGGAAAGATACAAGGATCCTTAGTGCTCTATAGGATCCTTCCAGTTATTTCTCACCAAATGACCACCCTGAGCCAGGAGGTCACTCTTTTTCAGGAAGAAAGTAAAAACTAAAATACCTAAGGCCAGGGGGCTAGTGAGTCAGACCGGTATTGGAAAGCATGCTACTTGATCCCAAAGTCAACTCCAGACGTCTACACCACCTCCGCCCTCTCGGTCTTCTTTCACTTCCTCTGGTGTCTCATTCTGTTCATCTCCCTTCTTAGGGTCACCGCCCCTCCATCTGACCCCTCTGCTGCACGCCCAGCCTAGAACAGCAGCCTGAGCCTGTCTTACTGGTGCGCGAGTGCCACCTTGCGGCAAAATTGGAAAACTGCAGAAGTGGACGTTACATCTGCAGCGCATGGGTGGATTATCTTGGGAGAAACAAAAACGTTAATTCACAACCGCTAAAAGAAATTCTTTTTCTTATTTTTAACGGATTCATATGAGAGGAAAATAAAGTTCACATGCCAACTGGAATAGGAAAATGGGGAAATCGCAGGAGCAAGTTTGGGTTGCAGGAGGTTTAAGGACAGTACCACCATGCAGGAGGTACTGTGAAAAGCAACACTTTAAGAAACACGTAGCGTTGTGGAAACAGATCTCCCCAGACACACATTCCCCATTGCAATAAATGTCCAGCGTCAGTCAGAAAGGTCCAAACCCAGGTATGTGTTTGCTAAGCCTCGCTTTGTGAAATTACAGCTGACTTGCCCATCTGGATGATTTCATGACAGTATCAAGGTACTTTGTTCTTCCTGTGAGTAAGCGAGTTATGGAAGATAAGCAGAACTAAGAGGATATATTCCACATAGCTAATAAGTACATCTTCTGTCAGCCATGTCAAGATGCATAGAATAAAGGAAGCAACAACAATGCTCCTCCTGGAGAGAAAGATGGAAAGATCAAGTTTCCCCTAAGCTACAACTCCATCATGCCACGCATAGGTCAGTCTCATACTGGTGACATCAGTGTATCCTGTTCTGGCCCCAGGTGCTCTCAGCCCAAGGGAAAGGAGGTAAACCCAGAGCTGCTCCGGGAGTCTAGCCAGCCAGCTCCAGCTGTGGCCAGGTGTGCACGCCTGTGTGGCCAGGTGTGCACGCCCGTGTCTCCATGCAGCTGGTGTGTTCATTCCAGGCACTGCCATCTCCTGGGCCCACTCCTTTGAACGTCAGCTTGGGTCCTTGCATCCCAGTTGCCATGAGGCAGCAGAGAGGGAAGGACATGTGAGTTTGTGCCACCCAGGACTCAGGCACTGTGGTCCTCTGTCCCCCTGTGCCCCTCCTAGGTTTGAGAGCCTCTGGGCCTGTGAGCCTGCCTGCCTCAGTGGTGCCCTGAGAGCTGCACTTGCATCTGGGTCATTTCCTGCGGGGCACCTGTGAGGGCTAAGCTAGCAGGCACGGGTGCAGTAGGGGCTTGGGAACAATGATTTGGTTGGAAAAAGAGGCCTTTTTTTTTTTTTTTTTTTTTTTTAACTGTTGATTTTTTTTAGAACTTATTTTTATTGTAAACAAATGGGATACATGGGATACATATTGTTTCAGTTTGTACATGGAGTAACAGCATACCATTTGTGTAATCATACATTTACATAGGGTAATGATGTTTGATTCATTCTGTTATTTTTTTCCTTCTCCCCACCCCTCCCACCCCTCTTTTCCCTCTATACAGTCCCTCCTTCCTCCATTCTTGCCCCCCTCCCTAACCCTAACTCTAACCCTAACACTAACCCCTCCCACCCCCCATTATGTGCTTATCATTATCCCCTTATCAGCGAGATCATTCGTCTTTTGGATTTCTGAGATTGGCTTATCTCACTTAGCATGATATTCTCCAATTTCATCCATTTGCTTGCAAATGCCATAATTTTATTATTCTTTATAGCTGAGTAATATTCCATTGTATATATATATGCCATAGTTTCTTTATCCATTCATCGATTGAAGGACATCTAGGTTGGTTCCACAGTCTGGCTATTGTGAATTGAACAGCAATGAACATTGATGTGGCTGTATCTCTGTAGTATGCTGATTTTAAGTCCTTTGGGTATAGGCCGAGGAGTGGGATAGCTGGGTCAAATGGTGGGTCCATTCCAAGTTTTCTAAGGAAAGAGGCCATTTTGAAATGCATTTGATTAGTGTATTAGTCAGCTTGGGCTGACCTAACAGTATACCACAGACCTAGTGGCTTATACAGAAAGAACTTGTTTTCTCAGTTCTGGAGACTGGACATCAAAGATCGAAGCACCTGCAGGGTTGGTGCATGATGAGGGCACTCTGCAATGTTAGGAGCTTTGTGTAGCTCTCAGTCCATTGTTAAAAGTTACTATAACTTTTAACAGGCAGGAACTGGTGAAGCAGAGCTGGTAAAACATTGTGGTTGTCTAGCATAAGAATTCCTTTCTTCCCTGGAGCTGTGTGCCTGAGATCAAGGTTAGAACTGATAGGGCTCTTGCACAGAGCCTCCTCAGGCAGGGCATTGCTACGGCAGCTAGGCATCCTGTGCCCTTGCACAGAAACATTCCCAGGAACTGCGCATGCCACAGCCATGAGGGCATCAGAGACCCCTGATCTCAGTCACTGCTCTCCCATCCTCCGTCACCGCTCTCAACAGAGGAGCATTACTAACAGTAGCCAAGAGATGGGAGCCCCAAGGTCCACTGGCAGGTGAACACAGTGTGATGTCTACACAAGGGATTCTTCAGCCTTACCAAGGAGGAGTGTTCTGACCTGTGACAACATGGATGAAGCTTGACCATAGTGTGTTGTGAAATGAGGAGTCACAGATGGACCAACGCCAGGATTCTACTTATGTAAGGGGTCAAGCAAGGTCAAATTTATCAGGACGAAGTGAAATGATGGGCCAGGAGCAGAGGAGCAGGGTGTTCCTGTTTAACGGGTAAAGAGTTTCAGTTTGGGAAGACGACAAAGTTCTGGAAGCTGGATGGTGGAGATGGTTGCACAGTAATGTGCATGCACTTAATACCACAAATAGTGCCCTTAACCATGGTTAAGATCCACCAGCCTGGTGGCACATGCCTGTAATCCCAGCGACTCGGGAATCTGAGGCAGGAGGGTTGCAAGTTCTAAACCCTACCTCAAAATAAGAAGGGCCGGGGATGGAGCTCAGTGATAGAACTTTCCAGGGTTGGATTCCCCAAATGGGGAGGGTTGTTGAGATGGCAGATTTTGTTATGCATATTTCATTTTAATTTTTAAAATGCTAATGTAAGTAAACCTGCTGTGGATCACACCTGCAGGTGAGTTCCTACCAATACAACTTTACCTGTCCCCAAAGTCCCTGCCCCTTCCTCATCACTACCACATACAGCTCCTTCAAGTTCACTTCCATTTTGGGCTCCATTAATAGAAGCTGCACCTGTCACCTGCTCTTCACTGAGGCACAGAGGGCTCCTGAAACTCTGGCTTGGTTTGTGGTTTGACAGTGGGACCAGGGTCAAAGGGCAACTCATCTCCATATAAAGTAGAACTGTGTTTTCAAATTCTAGACTGAGCTCTGAATCACTGTGAACTGATCAAGAAAAGGTAGTTGCCGCACCAAATAATGATTTAGTTATGAGATTATCACCTAAAATCCTGTCTAGACCTAATTGAAATCCCTACTGATTTAGAAAGAAGTGGAGAGAGGACGAGGTTTTCCTAAGCCATCTGGAGCTGGGCAATCGTTTTGGAAGGAGCTGTCAAGTGCTGCAGACAATTGAAGCGGCATTAACATGTGCTTTGAACGATCTTTAATCATTCTAAAGAGGTCAGAAAGTTTCTCAAGGGAAGATAGGGTGGAGGTTAAGGGTAATTTTCGCACACAGAGAGAAATAATAATAGTAATAAGAAGAGGTTGGCGGAAGCTCTGGCAGGTGATGGTCTTGATGGTAGGATGGTTTCATGAGAAGTACTTATCCTCAAATTTCGTTGTGTACATTAAGTATATACAGTTTTTCCCTTGTAAATCATACCCCAATAAAATGATTTGAAAAGATCACTTGGAAACAGACACGGAATTGGGAGAGAAACGCACACAAGTCCAAATGGAAAGGCCAGTAATGAAGATTGAAGCAGCCATGAATGGGGACAGCCGGGATTCTTGGTGAGCACGTTATCCACGCACAGTGGTGGCGTGCTTTGTTTCAGTTCCTCTGTGTGTGTGTGTGTGTGTGTGTGTGGTGTGTGTGTGTGCTGTGTTTCACAACAAGGAGAAGCTGTGTGTTGTGTGAGCCCAAGAACTGGGTGGGGAGTGTTTCTGGCTTCTTCTGGATGCATCCTGCAGTTTGTTCTCCACCGTGGTGCAGCTCAATTACGTGCCCAGCCTTCTCTGCCTGCCTCCCCTGAAGTTGCAGGGTGGTGAGGCCAATGCTGTGGTTTGGGGTTGGAAACCTGAAGTGTCAGCAAAGCTCCGGGCTACCAGCTGCCCTGCCAGGATGCCCAGGAGGATCATGGGAAAGGGTGTCAGCAGTGTGCACTCCAGGGTAGCTTGGGGCGACATCCCACATCAAGAGGACAGTGGGGCTCACGCTTGTCTGGACCGAATGAAAGCTCTTGCCCGACTTCCTGCAGACGTGAGCGCTTAGAACAACTATTCCTCCTTTTGTTTATTTATAAATAACAAGTAGCAAGGCATGAGTCTTTCCATCCTGAGTAAAAGCCAAATCAAGCAATTTGATTCACTACTCCTGATGCCAACTGACCGATTTGAAAGCAGGAAGGAAGAATTGGGTGAAGACAAAGGCTTTCTGGAAAATTCAGTTCAAATCTATAAATCTGAAATTTCTGGTTCTTCCTCTGGGCCTGATATGGCACAGCAAGTTATTTGTTGAAAAGAGAGGGGCTGATTCTATAACACTTTGTGACTCGGCTCAATTGTGGATTGGTTTGCTTTGTTCAGTTAGCCCAGCATTGATTGCTTTAGCAGAACTTGATTCAATTTACCACCCATACTGAGTTCGTTACATTTGCTTTGAAAGCCACTTTAGAGGAGTGTGCCAAAGTGAGAACACATTTGGCAAGGAATACCTTTTACAGTTTCCTGCAGTAAACTCTAATTGTGGCTTGTGACTACATTAGTATAATATCAAAGATACTGATACCACCGGATGTTAGCTACCTCTCCGTGATGTACAGGGAGAGATGCAGTCACAGTTAATGATGCACTTCTCCGAGGGAGGGAAGGAAACAGGTATAATACTGCTTTACCCCCTCATATCTGCCTGCTGTCGGTAAGTTCTCCATTTCTCAATCATCACTTTTGATGGGGACCAAACTCTGGGCCTTGCATATGCCGTAGCTGAGCTACCTCCCCAGCACTCAGTGGCTGTAATATCTTCTACCCAGGGTTTAAGAACAAATTTTTTTCAAACCTAAGTCCAAGCATGAAAAGAATAACATTTTTCCTAGTAAATCAAGATGTAGAGATTTTACTTCTTTCCATTTTATTGCATAGTAAGAGCATGATTTGGAAATGGCAACCAAAGGACAGTGCTTCATATCATGAAGTGGGAAACTGGCAGTCTCCTGGTGAATTTGAAGGGTTATGGGCCAGAGATGGATTGCAGGACATAGACAGGTTGGTGTGGGGAGGAGCTTGATGCTGGAAGTTTGGACTGAATTGATGAAGGTGCCTATGAAATTCTATAGGCCTTGAGAGCTTCACTTAAAGCTTTCTTTCTTTTCTTTCTTTCTCTTCCATCCTTTCTTTCCTTCCTCCCCTCCCCTCCCCTCCCCTCCCCTTTCCTTCCCTTCCCTTCTCTTCTCTTCTTTTCTTTCGTGCTCAGGATTGAGCCCAGGGACTTGTGCACACTAAGCTCACCCTCTACCACTGAGCTCCACCCAAGTGAAGCTTGAGCTTCTAAGTCTTCAATGATAGAAAAGAATCCACAATAGAATCTACCTCTCATTCTCAAATAGTAAAATTAACCTTCAAAAAGGCAAGTAGGGACCACGGGCCACCAGGGTGTGCTGGGGGGTGCTGGGTTTGAATTTCTTCACCATAAAGATCCAGGAACTGCTGTGCTGGCCAGGGCACTGGCCAACTTGGGCCCGATTCTGCTCAACTCCAGAGATGCTGCTGGAGCGTAGGAGCCACAGGCCTGAGGAAGTTGGAATAAGAGGGCAAGACTTCAGCCTCCAGGGGATACATTTGCACAGGACCCTTCTTACCTCAAGGAAGCAGAGGGCGCCCAGTTGTGGCCACAGGATGTAGTTAGTGTCTCATGCCCTGAAAGAAAACTGCTTTGCCTCTGAGCCAACGGAAGCAGTCTTACTGTTTCTGACTTCCTATTTCTTTTCCCCAACATTTTATTTTGAAATTTTCTAAACCAGAAATGTTGAAAATGTGAAGACTATCTAGACACCCTCATCCAGATTCATCAGTTGTCAACTTCTGCCAAAACCTTTGCTTCATGCTTATTTTTCTAAACCACTTGAAAGGAAGTAGTTAATGTCTTGACTCTTAATTCCCAAATACTTCAACATGGATCATATAAGACCAAGGGCATTTTCCTGCATCCCCACAACAGTACCATCACACCCACGATTCGACATTGCCACAGGAATGTAATCTCAACGACCAATACATAGATTGCCTCAGGTGTCCCCGTAGCATCCGTGTGGTCTTTTAAAAATCCATCCAATTCAGGATCTAATCAAGCATAACAGTTTGCAGCTTTCACATTTCTTCAGTCTCCTTTAATTTAGAGCAATACCTCTATGACTCATAGAAATGTGCATGACATTTCATTTGCTATAACTTAATTTTGTCTTTTTTTTTTTTTTTTGGGCGGTACTGGGGATTGAACTCAGGGCCTTGGGCTTGCAAGGCAAGCACTCTACCAGCTGAGCTATCTCCCCAGCCCTTAATTTTGTCTTTTGAAACAGAAATCAATATGACCCACCTGAAGATTGAAAAATTTAGGGTTTTAGCATCCATATCTTGTGTTAAAGACTTTCATACTATGCAAGTTGCCATCCTTGAATGAAACTAATATGCTTCAGGATGCTATGTTGAAAGTAAGTTTTTAAAAGAAATCTATTCATTTTCCTTCTGGAAAAGATGATGGTCTCTGGCTTTAATAACATTTGCATTACAGCTGGCATATAAGAGATTCTGAATTTGATTCCCTACACTAAATATCAAAACAAGACAAAAACAAATTTTCAATCAGCTGCATGCGGTGGTAAAACTAGTAATTCCAGCTACTAGGTAGGCTGAGGCAGGAGGGCCACAAGTTCAAAACCAACCTCGGCAACGTAGTGAGACCCTGCCTTAAAAAAAAAAAAAATGGCTGGGGATGTGGCTCAGTGGTTGAGCACACCTGGGTTCAATCCTTGATACCAAAAAACAAAAAAGGGACTGGCGGTGTAGCTTAGTGGCAGAGTACAGTGCCCTGGGTTCAATTCCCAGTACTGAGTTTAATTGCCAGTTGGCAATTGTTGGCAATCTTTATTGCCAACAATAAAGATTATCTACTAGAGCAAAGAGAGTATTTACCTAGCAGATATTAGGACATATCAAGGAGCCAAAGTACTTTTTAAAAGTATGGTATTTGACAGAAGAATACACAAAGGGACAGGTGGAACAGACTAGAGATGAATCCATGGGAACTTTCTATAGGATGGGAGTCTCTCACAATGGATCAATGAGAGAAGGGGGATCGTTTGTCAGGTGGTGTAGAGAAAACTGACTCATTATATAGAAACATAAAACTGCCTCTACCTCATGTTACACAGCAAATACTCTAGATGGATTTAAGACCTAAGTGTGGAAAGTGTATTTCCACAATCACATTTCTGAAATGTGTGGAACAAAATGTATTTTGAAATTTAAAAAATTTCAGATTTGGGGAAGGTAAAATGGTACCTATACATTTCATGATGCCCCTAGCTGGGTCTAGGGCAGCTTACTGATCAAAGACCTCAGTATTTCTGCAGTAACGGAGTAAAGACAGCTTAGTAAATACAGCTTAGTTCCAGTTGCTCTTGCCAACCAGCAGGTTCGGGGGCTGTGCTGGGTATCTTGGGTTTGCCCCTCTAGCCCACACTTCCCTCTTCTCCATCTTGCTCCCTGTGTCCCCGCCCCCCGGGGCGGGCAATTCCCTGCACCTCATCAGCAGGCTTTTACCCGCTGGTGGAAGATGGGGAGGGAGGAGACCTCCTCCCGGTGGAGCTTCTCAGGACGACCTTGGCCTCACTGAAAGGCCCAGTTAGCGTCTTCCAGAACTGTCACCTGGTTCCAAGAACCACCCCCTCCCCTCATCCCTCCCACGTGGGGGTGGCAGACTGCAGCAGGAACCAGCTCAAAGCCTCAGTTGGGCTCCTCCGCCATGCTTAACTGGGAGTCATTTGGCAGTACCTGGAGCCACCTGGTGGTCATCATGACTGCGAGGGGTGGGGGTGGATAGCAGGGTACAGGGGCATCTAGTGAACTGACATCAGGGTGCTGATGAATAAATACCCTGCAGTGCACAGGACAGCTCCCTACAATAGGGAATTACCTGAACCAAAATGTCAATAGTATCAAGTCCAGAAAACCTGCTCTGCACCCCTTAATAAAGTCCCTTTATTAAAGTCTCCAATTGCCCGGTTACAGCATACCATCTGTTTTCCGTTGATGGACATGGTGCCAGGATTATGAAATTTAGAACTACTGGATTTCAGAATTGTGAACAAAGGATTGTGGTCAGAAAACACACACACACACAGATCTTGGTGTGCTAGGGAAAGGAAAGATTTCTTAAGTAGGACCTAAAAAACACAGAGTATTGAGGAATTTGATCACATCAAGATTAAATATATCTGTTTCACAAAAAGGCACCATAAACAAATGCTTGTTAGGAGAGGATATTTGAAAAATCTAGCATACCTGAAAAGACTCCAATTGAAAAAAAAAATGGACAGATTTAGAAGAGAAAAACTAAAAGACTGAAAGGCATATAAACAGATGTCCAATTCAAGTTTTTGGTAATGCAAATTAAAACAATATCACTTCACACCCATTAGATGGACAAAAATGTGGAAGTTAAATGCTGGTAGGGATCTAGGGTTATATAGAAACCCCCACGTCCCTTAGCAAGAGTGTGGATGGGGGGCATTATGGCAAGTTAACCAGAGGGAATGCAGACCCTATGACCCAGCCAGTCCCTGGGAATCTCACAAGTCCATAAAGGAACAGGCACCTGTGTTCACTGGAGTGATGCTGGAGGAGTAAGGGGAGTCAGAGGTGGGCCTATGGCTTGCACCACAGAACCCCCTGTGGCTGCTAGAAGCAGTAGTCTAGAACCATGAGTTGTGCAGAAAGCAACATAAAAGGGTCTTGAAAGTGTAGAGCCAAGAAAAGCAAAAATCAGAATCAGATCTGTTACACAATAGCACTTCTATAAATTAGTAAGACCTGCACACCAAGCACACATGCACATTTTCTGAAGAATTCACAACAAAGGAAAGCACAGTGAACACACTGGAACAGTTGTTTGTTAAGGAAGAAAGGAAAATGGGCCTAGGGCTGGGGATAAAGGAACAAGTTGGAAAGCAAGCTGATGTAGCACATCGAGGAGTACCATGGGCTGAGGTGTGTGTGCAGCGTCTACCCCTAAAATCAGAAATGAAGAAGAAAAAAAGATGGAAAGAGCAGGGAGGGAAGTCTACGTCTTAATATAGAAGATCACTTTACTGAACTTGATGGGTGACAGAAAACCTACCTGGATCAGGGACAGGAGCTTCTGCCTACGGAGTTTGAGCCCGGTAATGTGGAGCGCGCCCTCTTCTGGTAGCTGTTGAACATTGCACAAAACGTGAAGTCCAAATCACACCTTACCCAGCCCTCTTCCAGGTCAATGTGCTAGCCTGGCTTCCCAGCTGGCAAGAATTAACTTCCATTTGCAGGCAGGTGGCAGCGTGAGGGGAAAATGGGGTAGAAACTGAAAACTGTGACAGAAAGACATTATGTATGGTTGCAAAAAACAGCAATTCTGTCAATTTCCTCCAATAAGAACTGAAAAACTAGGACCAGGTGTTTGCTGAGGGGCTGAGTGGATTGCTAGAATACATGGTGCTCAGTGCTGAAACTTGGGCAGTCTGGGTACACTGAGATAGTTGGTCATCCTTTTCCCAATATCCTCACTTTACTAATGTAATAATAAATGTTTATTTAGCACCTTCTCTGCTCCTGGTACATTGCTATTGTAATTCCCACACTGGCTAAGAAGGGAGGTATTCAGACATAATAAATGTTTTAATTGACATAGTAATTGTAAATATTTATGAGGAGCAGTGTGACATTTTAGCCCATGTTTACGATGTGTAATGATTAGGTCAGGGTAACTGGCACATCTGTCATCTCAGACATTTATTATTTCTTTGTTGTGATAAGATTTATTAACCTGGAAGAGTTCACAGATTTCCTTTCAGCTCAAAGAAAATCTTGTAATTAAATTACAGTCCTCTTCGTGACAGTCATTGCCATCCGTAGACTTTATGTTCTGTGACTTAAACTGGCTTTTCTGATGTTTCTGTCTTTGCAAACTTAATTCTTTCCCCTTTCATTTTTTTCTATGCTGAGTCACAATTGACTAAGCCCTCAGTCCTACAATGAGCTTTTGAATTCCAGGAAACTTGATAAAACTTCAAAGCACATTTAAGATTTGATATCTCTTAATAATTTTGACAGTGGATGGTGAGCAAAGTTTGACTGAATTCTTCCAGAGAAACTTGTGCCTTGCCCACCCCAGGGGGAGGTGAATAAGGAAGGCAGCCATGTAGCCCAAATTTTGGCAGATTTACCCATGCGGTATTTCTTTACCTTTCTCTTAGATTCGGATGCTCTGACTCTGCATCCAAGAAAGGAGATTTTAAATATGTATTTATATTTGAAAAAAATCAAAGTATACAAACACTTGTCTAGTTGACCAAGTAAGAGACTAATAACTACTTATAGACAGAATTACTTAGTTTTTATTGCTAGTTTTTAGATATTTAGAAGATTTTTTAAAAATGCTCTTACTGAGCCCTGAAATCAAAATATTGGCAAATGAGGTAGATATTAATGTTTCTGAGTTTTAAAAAACCTATTTAAAATTCACATTTGAATTATATAAGAAACTAGGTATTTTTTTCATTTGAAATTGATGGGTTTTCAAATTATATTTCAGGAATCTCTTTTCTTGGAATTCAACTTTTTTTTTCTTTTAAATCAAGAGCTCTTTCCTCTAAAAACATTCCCCTATCTTCTAAATGAAATATATATGAATCGAAACGGGATAGTGCAGCAAAATTTGTAGAAATCTGACATTTCAGGATTCTCCTTGAGATAAATTCAATTGTTTACTTCCTGATTAGTCATTTGATTTTTAGAGAGTTTAAAAAAAAAAAAAAACAATAGTTCTTTCCTTTCCAACATTTATTCACTTCCTTTTTTGGCACAGGGATTTTGGATCCTGTACAACCCTCCTGGAACAAAACACTTAAACTTGTTAGATATTTGAAAAATGTTTTCAGATGCTGAAAATTACCTGAGATGGTAAGAAAGGAAAGGAAATCTTTAAAGGCCAAAGACTGAGACACTAATGAGAAGACACAAATGTGGAAGGGTTTAACAGCTACCCTGGGGGGTTCCCAATCGCCCATATCTAGGGACCTGGGGATTCCAGGCTGCCAGGACAGTGCCAGGTGAGGCTGTAGGCTGGATCAGAGGAGCCTGCAGGAAGCTGTTCCCTCCCCCCAAAGCATGATCATAGTGAGAAAAATTTAAAATGCCTCTTCATTACCCATCACCATTGTCATTGCTATCCCCCATGAATGGCAAGGAAATATCTTGTCTTGATCTTGGACCTGAGAAGAGAGGCCAAAGGAAGTAATTTGAGAATCTTAATCATGGGCTGACCCTCTGGCTTAGGACAGTAGAAAAAGCTGAGGATTTAAAGTAAGCCTGGTTGGTAAAGCAAATATAAATTCTATCTGCAGGGGACAAATCTTCAACTCGGGCCTCAGAACATTTCCACAAATAAAGTTGGGAAGAGCGCAAGGTTATACTTCCAAATCGTAAACCACCAGGATTGAGAAAGTAAGTAGGAAAAAAGTAATGAATTCAACCCGAGGAAACTATAGGTGTGAGAATTATTAGATACGAAATATAAAATGAATGTTTAAACAAAAAATGGGACATTTGGATTATGCTAAAGAATGAGATTAGAAAAAAAAAACAGGTAGAATTGAAATAAAATAGAACCTCTGAAGTTTTTTTAAAAGGATCATAATAGACATTAGAAACTTTGGAAGGGTTACCAGCAGATTGTACATAGCTGAAGATAAAATAAATTAGAACATGTTTCTGGAAAACTTTCCAGAATGCTGTGTGCTCACAGAGAGAGGAAAAATAATAAAGAGGGGTTGAGATGTATGATAGACTAGAAAATCTTATCAGAATTACAGAAGAAGGTAAAGGATAGGGACTAATAATTTTTTTCAGAATCGATGAAAGATATGAATTATCAAATTGCAAAAAGTACAGTCTCTTCCAAAAAAAGATAAAAAGAAATCCACACTTAGAAAATTGAAGTGAGCTAGTAGGAATGTACATTCAGGTAACCATTATAGTAACAGTATGAAGGTTTTATACATTAAAACATTAAGCTAGAACTACTGTGTGATCCAACAATCCCACTTCTGGATGTATATTAAAAGGAAATAAAATCAGTATGTCAAAGAGACATCTGTACTTCCATGTTTGTTGCATCACTATTCACAATAACCAAATTAAGGAATCAACTTCAGTGCCCAGCAACAGATGGATAATGTGGTACATATATAAAATGAAATACTAATTCAGCCAAAAAAAGGATAAAATTCTGTTATTCACAACAACAGGACACACTATAAGGATGTTATAGTAAGAAAGAAACCAGGCACAGAAAGAAAAATACAGCATGATTCCACACGTGGTATCTTTAAAAGTTGGTCTCATAGAGGTTGAGATAGAACGGTGGTTGCCAGAGGTAGAGGGTGTAGGGAGGAGGGGGTTTCAGGTAGAGGTTGGTCAGTGTTATAGTTGGATAGGAGGAATAAATTTGGGTATTCTGTTACACAGAAGGTGGCTATTTAATGTGCATTTCAAAATAGCTAGGAGAGGATTTTGAGTGTTCTCACTACAAAAAGATGACAAATGTTTGTGATAGATTTGCTCATGACTCTGATTTGATCATTACACATTGTATACATGTATCAAAATATCACATTGTACCCATAAATATGTACAACTATTATGCATCAATCAAAAACAAAATTTATTTTATCTTTTTAAATTAATTTTATTGATTGACGCTGGGTATTGAACACAGGGCCTCATGTATGCTCGACAACTATTCTATCACTGAGATCTACCTGCAGCCCAAAAAGTTTTTAAAAAGAAAGAAATTTGCTAATTGCCCATCTTTGCTAGCAATATAGCTAGCTTTGCAGGGGACTAGGCCAGGAAATGCAGCAATATTCAATAAAAGCAATGAGAATTTTAAAACGAAAAAGTAAAACTTCCAAAACCAAAGACGAAGAGAATATTATAACCAGCCAAAGAGAAAACATGGAGGGGGCCGGGGAGATAGCTCAGTTGGTAGAGTGCTTGCCTCACAGGCCCTGGGTTCAATCCTCAGCACCAAAAAGAAAAAAAGAAAATACGGATTAACCTACAGAGGAAATGGCAAATCTTATGGTGGATTTCTCAACAGCAACAATGTAAGCCAGAAAAAAATGAATTTAGCTGGGCGCTGTGATGCATGCCAGTAATCCCAGCAGCTCGGGAGGCAGAGGCAGGAGGATGGTGAGTTCAAAGCCAGCCTCAGCAACTTAGAGAGTTGCTCAGCAACTCAGCGAGACCCTGTCTCTACATAAAATATTTTTAAAAGGGCTGGGGATATGGCTCAGTGGTTAAATACTGAGTACCAAAAAAATCTTCAGTACCACAAAAGAAAAAAAATTTAAAAAAAAGGAAAAAGAAAATGGACTTATAGCTTCAATGTCCTGATTCAAAATAATTGCATCCTGTTAATGAAAAGAAATATTCAGTGGTACTTGTTAAAAATGATATGGCAGGGCTGGGGTTGTGGCTCAGTGGTAGAGCACTTGCCTAGCAGGTGTGATGAGGCACTGGGTTTGATCTCAGCACCACATAAAAATAAATAAATAAAGGTACTGTGCCTATCTACAACTAAAAAATATTTTTAAAAAGTGATATGGCAGACTTCAAGTCATGGTGTATATGTTTGGGGGGACTTTTGCAATAGGTATGAGCACCACTGAAAAGGGATTTTGCAACAGGGGAGAGAGATGGGGCTCAAATCTGAATATAGCACAGGGACTTATATCCAAGGAGCAGGCAGAAGTCAGTAGATGGAAAAGTCCTAAAAGGAAATATAATCAGGGTTAGGGTGCTTCTGGCTAAACCATCCTGGATTTGATTTTTTTTTTTTTTTTTTTTTTTTGGTACCAGGGATTGAACTAAAGTTTGCTTAACTGCTGAGCCACATCCCCTATCCCTTTTACTTTTTTATTTTGAGACAGGGTCTTGCTAGGTTGCTTACAGCCTTGTTAAATTGCTGAGGCTGGCTTCCAACCTGTGATCCTCCTGCCTTAGCCTTAGTCCCTGGGGCTGCTGGGATTACAGGTGTGAGTCTCTGTGCCCAGACCCATCATGGATTCTTACTGAAGGCAGTCTAGGGAATTGCACATGCCCTGGGATACGGAGGATGAGGTGCTCAAACAGATATTGAGGATGGTCTGGTGTTCAGGCGGGGGATTCTGGCTAGACTGGCTTAGCAGGAAACTTGCTTAAATTGGACAATGTAGGGACAAACAGGGGAACCCAGAAGTTGAGGTGTACTTGACAAAATAGGGGAACTGAGTAAAGTATGGTCCAAGGCAGAAGCTTTGCCAATACTCAGCAACATTGCCTACCGAAAATAAACACAGAAGCAAGATTATTATCTGACAAGCAAAAAATAAGAGAGATAACTACTAATGGTTCCTCACTAAAGAAACTTGCCAAGGATGGACTTGAGGAACAAGAATAAAGGTTTGAGATGCAAAATGGAATAGCCAAGAAAAAAGAGGTAGTTGAATAGTGACAGTATATAATAATAATATTGTGGGGACGACATTTATAGAACTAAAAACACATTTTGTGGGGTTAAAAATCAGGTAAGCTAGAACTAAAATGTTAACATAGGCCAGAAGAGGTGTTATTAAGATTGAACCATCATAAGGTGCTTGTGTCACTCAGGAGAATTATGATATTGATACATTTTATGTATTAAGCTAAATATGCATTAACATTTATAGAAAAATCATTAAACAATGCAAATAATATGTAACTTCCAATTTAAATGAGTAAAAAAAATGGAATGTGAAGGGAAAAAACCCTTTATCTAAAAAATACAAGAAGCTGGGCAGGTGGCACATGCCTGTAATCCCAGCTACTCAGGAGGCTGAGTGAGCAACTCAGTAAGACTCCATCTCAAAAAAATAATTAAAAAAAAAAAAAGAGTAAAAACTACATATATAGCTGAGTGTGGTGGTGCATGCCTGTAATCCCAGCAACTTGGGAGGCTGAGGCAGGAGGAATTGTGAGTCTGAAGCTAGCCTCAGCAAAAGTAAGGTGCTAAGCAACTCAGTGAGATCCTATCTCTAAATAAAATACCAAATAAGGCTGGGATGTGGCTCAGTGGTCCAATCCCCCGTTCCCCCGATCCCCCCCCCCAAAAAAAAAAAAAAACTACATGTATATACAAGAAAATGGTGGCACAAATTAGAAATACAAAATCATTGTTAGAATGAGTCTTATAAGTAAATCTAGGACTGGGGATATAACTCAGTTGGTAGAGTGCTTGCAAGCACTAGGCCCTGGGTTCAAACCCCAGCTCTGCAAAAAATAAATAAAATAAATAAAAATAAATAAATCTAACCTAAAGAGCAACAAGATTTTCAGGATTAAAATATATGATTTATTGGAAAACATTAAGGAGAGGTTAAATAAATGGAGAGATTGATGATATTCATGAACAGGAACACTCATTTTTATAAAACTGTCCATTTTCTTCAAACTAATCAAGAGAGAGAATACAGAAAGTGAAGCATGAACAGCCATCCCAATATGTATGCACATGTGTCTAACTTGATAAATTGCTTCTAAAATATGTAAGAAATAGAGAAGAGAAAAATAATCCCAAGCACTGGAAAAACAAGAGCACAGTGACACTCACCCACAAGCTTTCAAGACCTATTTTTAAAATTAGAGTAACTTAGTAAGTGTTGTGATTGCCCAGGAAAAATCAAGTAGGTAAAATGGACAGAGAATTCAAAAACAGACCATGCAAATATTGGCGCCTGCTATGACAGTTATTCCTTTGCAAATCAATAGGGAAACAAGAAGAATTTTAAAATTCTGTTTTCCTCTTGAAAAATGAAATAGATCTCAAACCACGAGACAGAAAAAGCGATTCTGGATTATGTAAGACCTAAAATGTGAAAGCTAAAACTTTGGAACTGTAGCAGAGGGAAGACTCTACAGACTCTGAAGGTTAATTGAGTCTATGAAATAAACTGACAGTAGGCAAATTAAGAGGAGAAAAAGAGCCGGGCACAGTGGCACATACCTACAATCCCAACAATCAGGGAGCCCGAGGAAGAAGGATCGCAGGTTCAAAGCCAGCCTCAGCAATTTAGCGAGGCTGTAAACAATTTAGTGAGACCCTGTCTCAAGACAAAAATAAGTAAATAAAAAAGGGTTGGGGATGTGGCTCAGTGGTTAAGTGCCCCTGAGTTAAATCCCTGGTACCCCTCCAAAAAAAAAAAAAAAAAAAAAAAAAAAGGAGGAATGTATTATGTAGACATCACATGAAAAAAGTATGAATATTTCCAAACCCCCAAAGAGATCTGGAAGGTACACGCCCTCTTCACAGAGGAGGGGGAAGGAGGGTGTAGGAAACTTGGGGGAGAGTGAATAACTTTGAGGAAAGATGAATGATCTTGCAGAAGGATAGGGGATAGCCTGTCACCAAGTCCAGAAGAAGAGGGGATAGCCTGTGACAAAGTTGGTCTGGTGTGGTGTCAGACATCGCCTGTGACAGGAGTTGAACTTTCCCTGGAGAGGGATTCACGACAGTCACATTCCTTTCGGAGTGTCCATCTTGAGGAAGGTAAGGGAGGTGCAGAGGAAGCCCATCCTGCATTTACTGGTCCCCAAGTGCCTTGATTCTGAAGTACTCAGCACGCCAAAGTGGCAAATTTTGTTATGGCACATTCTGAACTCCCTTGACGTTTTTAGAAGTAAAAGGGGAAAAAAATCCCTGTCCTTGAGGAAGGATTTCTTTTCTTCCGTTCTTTTTTTTCTTTTATGGTGCTGGGGATAAACCCAGGGCCTTGCTCATCCTAGGCATACGCGCTATCATGAAGCTGCCCCCCAAGCCCTTGAGTGAGGGTTTCTTATCTTTTTTTTTTCTTGGTACTAAGTATTAAACCTAGGGGTCATCTCCCACTGAGCCACATCAGCCCTTTTGGTTTTTGATTCTGAGACAGGATCTCACTAAGTTGCTTAGGGTCTTAGTAAGTTGTTGAGGCTGGTCTCCAACTTGTGATCCTCCTGCCGCAACCTCCGGAGTCACTGAGATGACAGGCTTGTGCCACCATGTACAGCATCCAGGAGGGTTTCTTAACCAAGATCTCAAAATCACAAATAATTTAATAAAAGTTTGATAAATTTGACTGTTTTTAAAAGAAGACTTTATCAAATGGCTACATAAAGGGTTGGGGTGGTGGCTCAGTGGTAGAGTGCTTGCCTAGCACATGCGAGGCACTGGGTTCAATTCTCAGCACCACATTAAAAAAAATAAAGATAATATGTGCATCTATAACTAAAAAATATTTTTTTAAAAAAAATGACTATATAAGGATAAAGCACCAACCAGGGAAAGATATCTGCAACATAATCAACAGAAGATTACTACCCCAATATATGTTGAACTCAAAATAATAAAAAGTCAAACACTCAACAGATAAATGAGCAAAAATTGCAAGTGTCATTGTACACACAAACACAATTAGCCAATAAACACACAAAAGGACGCTTAACTTCAGTAATCACACATGCAAATGAGTAATTATCACGTGGTACCTTTATACCCCTCAGCCGGCCAAAAGAAAAATTCTTTCGCTTTCATAGTACCAAGTGCTATTGTCACTGGAGGGTTTCAAGAAGGTCCCAGAGAGGGGGACCTCAACTCAGGACAACAGTTTTCTGGGCAAACATCTAGGAAGAATAATTATAAATGTGCTAGATATTGAGGCAGAGATTTAATTAGAAAAGAAGACAATCTCCAGAGTGAGAGATGCCTTGGGGGTTCTGGGGCGCTTCTTTTAAAGGAGACTTGGTGAGGGGTGGGCATGGGAGGGTATGTGGGGATGACAGCACATCTGGTGGTTGCAAGATGGTTCATGGTGGTCTGGCAATTCTCAGGATCCTTTGGTTGACATTTCCAATATCTGATCAACAGGTAATGTTGAAAGAGTACCCTATATTATAGGTTTCATATTTCCTTTTGCCCAATCTTTTCTAACAATACATGTATTAATGGGTTAATTAACAGGGTGCAGGGAAATTTTCATAAGTAGGTGATTTTCTGGAAACTTGGAGATTGTGAGTGAAGATTTCTCAGAAATTTGGGAGGGACGTCTGGGAGAGAGAGCAGGCTTGGGAAGTGAAGGTATGAAGAACTTCAGCAGAAGGCTTTTAGCTGAAAGCAATATTCTCTGTGTCCTTTTTTGGTCTCCTTTCTCCCTACCTCTTCTTTTCTCTCCTACCTCATGAGGTGGAACAATAAGGACTTGCCCACTGCTCATGCTGTAACTACTAGGAAAGCTGTTTAGCATTGTCTGTACAGTTAAGGGTGAGTGTTTCCTGAACTCTGGCAATTCTGCATTTAAGGTATATACCAGAGAGACTCTTGCTTATGTGCACAAGGAAAAATGAGCAACAATGATTATAATGCACCAATTGTTACTGGGAAGAAAAGAGAACAACACAAATGTCCATCTCCAAAAGAAAAAAAAGGATAAATAGTCATCTATGCATTTAATGAAATACTATATTCAGCTTAGTAGTTAATGAGAGCTACATTCGGGGACATATAAATCTCAATATTCTTTATAATAATAGGTTACAGGGTCTGGGTTGTGGCTCAGTGGTAGAGTGCTTGCCTGGCATGTGTGAGGCATGGGGTTCGATTCTCAGCACCACATTAAAAAAATAAACACAATAAAGGTATTGTATCCATCTACAACTAAAAAAATTTTTTTAAATTAAAAAAATAGGTTAGAGAATACCTAAAATATGGTTTCATTTATGTAAAGATTAAAAAACATGCAAAATTAAAGCAATTGGTCAAATAAGCTTCAAGTGTTACTGTATAATCTGTACTTTGTAATATCTGGTACTTGCATGGTTGGTTAATCTTCAGGATAACAGAAAATTAAGCATTAACCTTGGTACTAGGTAAAAAAAAAAAATCTGCAAAAATCAAAACCTTTAAAATTCACCTACTAATTTTGGGTAAATATCTATGTAGAAAATCAGATGATTTTAGGCTATCTCTAAAAATGCAGTTGTTAAGTCGTAGATAATGGTCCTAAATGCCAATACTTCCCCAGGCCATCTGGGCATGACATACTGTCGCCTACCCGCATCGGCTGGCTGCAGCGTTTGTCCAAGTGTTATTTTTCGGCTGCATGCCTAGACCACCAAAGCGCTGGGGCTGGACGGTGACACTGCAGAAGGCTGAGCGACATGTCCAGGGCACAGATCTCGGCTCTGGTGTTTGGCGTCGGAGGGTTTGGAGCTCTGGTTGCCGCCACTGCATCCAATGAGTGGAAGGTCACCACCCGCGCCTCGTCGGTGATCACGGCCACTTGGGTTTACCAGGGGCTGTGGATGAACTGCGCAGGTAACGCGTTGGGTTCTTTCCACTGCCGACCGCACTTTACTATCTTCAAAGTAGAAGGTAAATATAACACCTTTGTTTGCGGTGAAAGCAAATTGTTACTTTCCCCCCCCCCAAAAAGCCACGCCAGAACCGGTCATAGTCTCGCCTTAACTCTGTGTGTGCCTAAAGGGTCAAAATTTGCCCAGGATGGATGGGGTGTGTGATGTCGCCTGAAATAATGAAATCACTTATTTTACTTGACAAAGGAAAGTTAAGAATAACCGTGGATCTTTTAGACATACCCTATGTAAACAATAAAGACCAAAGAGAGGAAGGACACAGCTGGGTTGTTTTAGCACCTAGTTTCAATTCCTGCAGTCATGGAGGAATGTCATGGGCTGTCTGTTCTATGTTGGAAGAACTTTGAATTAATCTCTCTCCTTCCTTCTCCCCTTTTCAGTAATCCATACTTTATCCTAAATCCCTGTACTTCTCAGGCCATGTGATGTATCTAGACATAACTGTAGGTATAGACGTAGGCAACATATGTATGGAGGTGTGTGTGTACACCACACATCTGAATGGTGGGGTGACAGAGTCTATCTTCTCCTCCAGAGCGATGGAAGCATATGACAAGAAGGATAGAATTGACAGAGGGAAGGGACTCTTTCCTCAGAGGGGTTTCCACCTTTTCTTTTTTTAATCATGTTCAGTGATTTAAAAGAGAGAGAACGAGATATTTTTAAAGTGGTTGAGTGAAAGAAAATGTCAAGAACTTTCTCTTTGGGGTGTTTTGTTGTTGTCTTTAATGTGGGTAAGCTTTGATCTTTATGTATATTTGAAACTTTATTATAAATATATGGATCAAGAAGAATTTTTTAAAACACACTATTTTCATGCCTCAGGATAGCTCCAGGGAAACCATTGTTACTTGCTTTTTCTCCTTTTCTTTCCCCTTCTTTTTTCAGTACTGGAATACTGGGGATTGAACCCAGGGGTTACTCTACCACTGAGCCACATCCCTAGCCCTTTTTATTTTTTATTTTGTGACAGGGTCTTGCTAAGTTGCTGAGGCTGGCCTTGAACTTGCTATCGTCCTGCGTTAGCCTCCCGAATTGCTGGGATTACAGGCGTGCACCAGCAAATCCAGCTTTTATTTACTTTTATGTCATTTTAAGAACACTCTTGAGGTTGTGGATATAACTCAGTTGGTAGAGTGCTTGCCTAGCAAGCACAAGACCCTGGGTTCAATCCTCAGCACCACACACACACACACACACACACACACACACACACACAAAATAAAATAAAATAAAATAAATCACTCTGTCTCAGTTTTCTGCAAAGATGTTTATAAATCTGCCACAAGCCATGGGCTTATTGTGTTCAAGCTTACTCCTGGGTTTTGGTAAAATATAGACTTTTCACAATCAAATGGTAAAACTGTACCTTGGCCCCAGAAAAGAAAATGAAATAAAAATTTAACTAGGAAGTTACTAAAGCATAATATTTTGTGGGGTTTTGTGTCAACAATGCATGTCATTAGTCTACAGTGAGTGCCAAGGGATAAAGAGAGAATACTTAGGTAAAGCCAGGAGATTCCTAATGACAAGCAACGGAAATGTTCAAGCGTGGCCACCTGAGGCAGCCCCAGGGTCACTGGCACTATGCTCAGTACCATTGGAGGAATCTGTGTTGTCTCTCTTCAGCCCCGATTGTTAAACTTGTTAAACTACTCTTCCTACTATAGTGAATTTCCCTAGAATCAGGGCAAAATTTAAAAGGAAAGAGTAAAATGTTTGTGGACACACTGTTGTCATTCTGTACACCTCTGGGGCTTATTCTTTCTCCACGGCCACATCTTGTCCCTTTCCATTCTTGGCCAGCAAATGGAAGACATGGCATGTGGGTAAGTCTGGTTTTTTGTTCTTAACGGGGTTCATCTTTTTTAAAATGCCATATTATGCTTCATTATATATTCCATAATAAAATCCAGTTATTGAGAGAAATATGTGTTTAACCTTAGCTCCAATGTCAATTGAAGAACAATGGTAGATTTCTGTGACTTCAATGGCTACTTCCCCAAATGCATCTTAGAAAACATACAGTTATAACTTTGATTACTAAGTAGTATTGATGGTGGTTCAAACAATCTTCTACCCTTAAAACTTTATTGCAGGGTGATGTCTGGGAATGTAGCTCAGTGGTCAAGTGCTTGCCTAACATGTGTGAGTCCCTGGGTCCAATTCCCAGCACCCCCTCAAAAAAAAAAACAAAACTTTATTTTAAAAGTTGATTTTGTTTCCAAATAGTAAAAACAATGTGTTCTATATCTATTGTAGATCCTGTGCCTATGAGGTAATTTGAAAAATCTGCTATACTGACAATGTCTCCATTAGAACACACAAAATTAATTTGACATAGCCTTTCTTTCTTCATTGTGAATCAAAATCTTTACGAGAGATGTAATTCACTGCAGAAGCCTATTTTCAACTTCAGGAATACACTAATTCACATTGCCAAAGAAGACGGGGCCCCACAAATTGGGATTTCCTGATTCCTGTGGAAGTCATTGCTGACATGACCAGATGCTTTTCATTATTCCTGTTTGTCTATGAGACTCTAAGGAACAGGAATCCTATCTGTCCAATAAACTCTCAAACATCACAATAATTACAAATTGAGAAAAGAACTCAGAAGCTAATGAATGAAAATGATTATGTCATTTAAAAAAAAACAAAAAAAAAACACAAGGTATTTAAGCCTGCCTTGTTAAATTGAGACCAATCTTTTTAGATTTAGGCCAGATTAAGCCACCCATAGAAGCAAGGGAAACCATTTTTTTTCCCCTGAGCTGGTAGATTTTCGTTTTATTCTTGGTGGTTACATAACTTCATTGTTAGTTGTCCTTTCTTTTATCTTGGACACCCAGCATAGCCATTTTTTTTAAGGGAATCATTTGGATTAATCATGACTACATCCTTTAAAGATTTGATGTAAAGATTTACAGCTTTAAGATTTGGCAGCTGTTTGGCTAAGGAGCATTCAGTTATTATGAAAATACAGGCCACTGTCACCTATAGTACTGGGAAGTAAATTTCAAGAAAACACTGTAGAGACCCCAACAATTTTCACAATGGCCTGGACAGCAGAGCTTCTTGATTCCAATTCAAGCTCTTTAGAACCAAAGTCCACCATAGGCTGTGTCTTCTGCCCTCTTGTGTTTTGTTTTTCTCTCATGTCAATGTGCATGGGAATGTTTTAACTCTGGAAGCAAAGCAGCTCTCAAGGAGGTGAAGCAGTTACCTGAACAACCACAGATTTTAGTTTCCCCAGGGGTTCCTGGAACCAATCCCACTTGGCTACCAAGGAACAACTGTATTTTTGAAAAGGGGTGGATCCAAGAAGCATAAGGAAGAATTGAAGCCAAATTGTGGCCACTTTGGACAGGGACTTGATCTGTATGTTCACCGTGGGCTCCTGGTGCATAGTGGACTCTGGATACATATTTGCAAACTGACCAAATGACCATCATAACATGTGAGACTACGGATAGTGTGTGATGGGACAGTGTTTTCTTCTAGAAAGAGGCTGGAGTGGGCTGAGTTGGGGATGGAGTTACCAAAAGGAAGATCTCTGGTTTCCAGCTCAGCAGACTGAGCTCCAATTTTGCCTCTTTTATTAACTAGCTGTGAGACTTTGATTTGGGCAGTAAAACTCTGAGTCTCATCCACAAATTTTCTCCTCCATAAACTGAGAGAGCAGGAGTCTTAAGAGTCCCTTAAATTCTCTCTGAACCTAAAATTCAATCTAAGAGCTTCACAGTGCTTCACCACTAAGCACTAGAAGTTCAACCAAGAATTATAGCTATAAAAGGCTCCTCTATTTATAATTGTTCTTAGGATTAGGGTCCCCACCCTCCTTATCTATTATCTTGACCAGCTTCCCATGTTCCTGTTTAGCATCTTATCAGCTACTGAGTTGAGATAGGTTTCAATGACCTTAAATGACCACATAATCCAAGCATAGGTGCCAGGATTTCAGTGGAAAGAAACCAAAGCCTCGTCTGGAAGCTGCAGAGAGATGAGGCTGGCTGCCTGTGGGAACATGAACCTCCTCAGGGGTCATGTCACAGAATAGGGCTAGCGGAGTGGCATTTGCTAGAGAAAGGGAATTTTCTGTCAGCTTTTTTTCACTTGTGGAGAGAAGCTGGAGCTCTCTGTTAGTGAAGATTTAGATTTCTTGCTTGTTGAAGCCTGTGTCTGCTAAGCCCTTTATGTTGCTGTGACAGAACACCATAAACTAGGTAGCTTATAAACAACAGAAACTTATTCCTCAGTCTGTGAAGTCCAAGATAGAGGCACCAACAGGTTCAATGTCCGGTTCATGTTCATAGATGGCGCCTTCTAGCTGTGCCTTCATACCGCGGGAGGGGCAAGGCAGCTCTCCAGGGCCTCTTTTACAATAACATTAATCCCAAAGCTGCCCTAATCCCTCTCAAAAGGCCCCATCTGCTAAGATGATCATCTTGAGGGTTTGGAACTTCCACATATAATTGGGGGCACACAAACATTCATACCACAGCAGTGCTTAGTCCATGATTAAATAATAGAAGTAAATGTACCTCAAAAGACAATGAAACAAAAAGCTAATTGGACATATGGAAAAATGTTCAACATCTCTAGTAATAAGAGGAATGCAAATCAAAACCACCCTAAGATTCCATCTCACCCCAATTAGAATGGCGATTATCAAGAATACAAGCAACAACAGGTGTTGGCGAGGATGTGGGGAGAAAGGTACACTCATACATTGCTGGTGGGGCTGCAAATTAGTGCAGCCACTCTGGAAAGCAGTGTGGAGATTCCTTAGAAAACTTGGAATGGACCTTCCATTTGACCCAGCTATCCCACTCCTTGGCCTATACCCAAAGGACTTAAAATCAGCATACTACAGAGATACAGCCACATCAATGTTCATAGCTGCTCAATTCACAATA
The DNA here is from genome assembly GCF_902686455.1 of Sciurus vulgaris. NCBI lineage: Eukaryota > Metazoa > Chordata > Mammalia > Rodentia > Sciuridae > Sciurus > Sciurus vulgaris. Next base: position 172,248,132 of record NC_136464.1, read on the forward strand.
GCCAGACTGTGGAACCAACCTAGATGCCCTTCAATTGATGAGTGGATAAAGAAACTGTGGTATATATATACAATGGAATATTACTCAGCCATAAAGAATAATAAAATTATGGCATTTGCAGGCAAATGGATGAAATTGGAGAATATCATGCTAAGTGAGATAAGCCAATCTCAAAAAGCCAAAGGACGAATGATATCGCTAATAAGTGGAGGATGACACATAATGGGGGGGAGGGAAGGGTTAGTGTTAGGGTTAGAGTTAGGGTTAGGGAGGGGGGCAAGTATGGAGGAATGAAGTACTGTATAGAGGGTAAAGAGGGGTGGGAGGGGTGGGGGGAAGGGAAAAAATAACAGAATGAATCAAAAAAAAAAAAGCTACTTGGAGTGTCAGTGAGGGAAAAATTAACCATTTAGATGCTCCAAAAATATTAGCACTTTTAATCGCTATGTATGTCCTTGGATGATAATTACCGTTAATCAATGAGAGGTTTCCATTCTCTAAGATCCTAGTTTTGCTGAGACTTAATTTCGTTACATGACTTTAGGATTAAAATTAACTTCAAATTAAATTTCGTGCTGTATCCCAAATGCATATGTTATTTAAAAGTGTACAGAAAAAGTCAAGTTTTATCTGTTCTCACTCCCAAAGAGTGAGCCCAAGAAACTGTGTGTTCTTATCCCAATGAACAGTGGCACCATATGTGTAGTGACACAATCATAAACCAAGGGAGGCAAAGTGTATCTTCATAGTAGAAACTGGACAGGATGAGCCACCATGAAATTTTCTGTCAATCATATTGGAAGGCACAATGCTGAACAGTGCCCTGGCCTCGCAGTGAGGATGGTACTGAAGCCACCAAGGTGACATCACCTGCCAAAGCAGTTCACAATGGGACTTGGAGTCCTGAGTCAGTATGCTGCAGCTGTTCTTTCATTGAAGCATCAGTGATATTTCAAGAAATCTTACTTCCATAGATAAGTGTTCTCTTAGAGGCCAGAATAGTATTTCTTTTCTTTCTTCTTCTTCTTCTTTTTTTTTTTTTGGTACAGGGGATTGAACCCAGAGTGCTTAACCACTGAGCCACATCCAAGCCCTTTTTGTTTTTTTTTATTTCAAGACAGGGTCTTGCTAAATTGCTAAGTCTTGCCTTGAACTTGGTGATCCTCTTGCCTCAGCCTCCCGAGTCTCTGGGATTACAGGCGTGCACCACTGTGTCCAGCTCATTTATCTTGATATCCTCCATAGCTACTACTGTGTCTGGCTCTTGCAGGCACTCAATAAAGGTGTGTGGATTAAGTAAATGGGCAAAGAAACTGTTCACTGGGTTAAATTCTGACATTAATATACACAGAGAGATTCTCCACTCATGTCTCCAAACTCTAGCAAGGGAAGAAAGTCCTGGGGAAGTGCTTAGGGAGGTAGAAGAGCCGTGAGTGTTTTTTATGAGGGGTTTAATAAGCACAGGGATACAGAGCCTTACTTCTTAAAGTGTGGTCCACACACCAGTAGCATCCATATTCCCCGGGGGCTTGTTAGAAATGCAGAATCTCAGCCTCCCCACAGACCTGTTGAATTGGAATCTGCATTTTTTTTTTTTTTTTTTTTTTTTTGTGGTGCTGGGCCTGTGCTTGACATGGAATCTGCATTTTAAAAATTTATTTTAAAAGTTTTTATCCAGCATTTTTTCCATATTTTTAAGGTGCATTATAATTATACATAATGGTGGGATTTGTTGTTACACATTCATGCATGCACACGATATAACAATATAATTTGGCCAATATCATTCCCCAGTATCTTCCCTTTCCCTCGCTGCTCCCTGCCCCCTGCTGCTACCCCTTCCTTTCCTAACTATCTTCCTGGAATTTTCACAAGATCCCTCCCCACCTTCCCTTTCCTTTTTTCTCTCTAGTTTACACACACAAGAAAAACCATACAACCTTGACTTTCTGAGTTGGTCTTATTTCACTTAACATAATGTTCTCAAGTTCCATTCTATTTCTTGCAAATGATATAATTTCATTCTTCTTAATGGCTGAATAAAATTTGGTCGCATATACATAGCACATTTTATTTATCCATTCTTCCATTGACAGACACGTAGGTTGGTTCCATCATTTGGCTATTGTGAATCATGCTGCTATAAACATGGATCTCTCTATAGATGCATATATCACTATAATGTGCTTACTTTAATTCTTTAGGATAAAAGCCAAGGAGTAGTATAGCTGGGTCATGTGATAGTTCCATGCCTAGTCTTTTGAGGAAATTTGACATTGATTTCCATAGCAGTTGTACAAATTTACAATCCCACCAATAGTGTAAAAATGTTCCTTTTTCTCCACATCCTCTCCAGCATTTATTATTGTTTTTATTCTTGATGGCTTCCATTCTAACTGCAGTGAAGAATCTGCAGTTTTATAAGATCTCCATGAGTGTTCCTATGCACATTGAAAGTTTGAGACATTTTTGTTTAGAGGTTGGATTTAGGAGTCTGATGAACTCCGTATTTACTAAGAGTTTAAATTTCTCTTAGCTTCAGTGTTTTTGCTAAATGATGATTATATAACATAGCTGATGTGCCCCATATAATGCCTGACACAAAGAAAGCTCTCCACAAATGGTAGCAACTATTAGTATAAATACCTCTTTCAATGTGTTTAAAGTTCTCATCTTTAAAAAGTCAGTCACGACTTTTGCTTTATCCATTCGCTTCCAACTAGAAGCACACTAGCTGCTTCCTGGAATCCAAAACCTGATGGAATCATGTCCTATGTCGTGTCTGTAATGATGTAAAGGACACTGTGCTCATCAGACTATAGTTTGTGCCTGGAACTTGCTGTTTCTTTTCTTTCTTTCTTTTTTCTTTTTTTGGCACCAAAAATTGAACCCAGACACTTAACCACTGAGCCACATCCCCAGCTCTTCTTGTGCTTTATTTTAAGACAGGGTCTCACTAAGTTGCTTGAGGTGTCTCTAAGTTGCTCAGGCTGGCTTCGAACTTACAGTCCTCCTCACTCAGCCTCCTGGGATTCCAGGTGTGCACCTCTGTACTTGCTGTTTCTTTAAAAAAAAAAATGGATCTTTTGTTTAATTTTATTTATTTATAGGTGGTGCTGAGTATCAAACCCAGGGCCTCACAACATTCCAGGCAATTGCTCTACCACTGAGCCACAACTCCAGCCCCTTGCTGTTTCTTTTAAGGCAAGACTATTCTGCATTTAACTCTCAGGTTCTCATTAAAGATGTAGGTCTGTCCATTATGTCAGTCATATTTTGTCACATCTGGGAAACAGGGGAAAGACCCATGAATGCTCCACAGGGGGAGGAAGAGCTCCATCAAGTCCAGGGTGTGTTTGCACATTGGAGCAGGTAGAAAGGACAAACATTTACTCAAATATTCCTAACGCTGAGGGCTGTGAGAAACTACAATGAACTGTTTCACATACTGGTTTAAGTTGCAGCTCCAGGTAGCTCAAGTTAACTATGCAAATTGAGCCACGTATTTCACCTCTCAGTGTCTCCATTTTCTCAATTGTAAATGGTGATAATTCTTACCTCATAGGGTTGTTCTAGGAAATGATGATGCAAAACCCCTTCTGGCATATCATGAGCAGCTATCACGATAAGTTGTCATACTGTCAATGATGAGTTTGAGAATGTAAAATGAGGCTGCTGGTTCAGATGATTTTTAAATGTGTGCCTACCACACTTCATATTTTACAAATCACTTTCATATATGCTCTCAGTTATCCAAAAGACTGACATTCGGTAGTCTCCAGCTCACATACAGTGTAACTGAGGATCACAGAGGACCATATTTATAATTTTGTGTGGTCCTCCATAAATCTTTTGAGGAAATGGTCAGCATTTGGTATGAGCCCCCAAATCTGTGCTTAAATCCTAGCTTTATCACTAAATTTTTGTGTGGTTTTGAATAAACCCCTTAAATTCACTTTATTTCCCTTATCTGGAGAAAAGGGGGAAAGAAGAAATCTAGTTACATACTGTTTTAGTCAGCTTTTGTGATGCTATGTCCAAAATACTGGACGAGAACAACTTAGGAGGAAAAGTTCATGTGGGGCTCATAGTTTCAGAGGTCTTAGTCCATGGACAGCTGCCTCTATTGCTCTGAGCTCAAGGTGAGGCAGCACATCATGGGAGAAGGGTCCAGGAGAGGGAAGCTGCTCAGTTCATGGTGGGGTCAGGAAGCAGAGAGAGAGGAAGAATGAATGACCTTTCCAGGGCACACTTCCAGTGACCCACCTCCTCCAGCCATGCCCCACCTGCCTACAGTCACCACCCAGTGAGTCCATTCAAAGTAGAATGGAATGACTTGGTTAGTACTCTCACAATCCAACCACTTCACCTCTGAATGTTCCTGCATTAACAGGAATTTGTGAGGGATACCTCACATGAAAACCATAGCAGGTAGTTCAAAAGTTTGTGGGGGAAATCAAGGGAAAGAAGCCTATTCCATATCCATACACTAGCGTATGTTGAAAATGTACCTGGGGTTTGTTTTAACCAGGTATAAGACAGGGAAATGAGTACCATGAGGGAAGTTTTGTACTCATAGAACCCCTAAAAGCAGGAGTCCAGCATGGCACCCCACGTAGGGAAACACTGTTTAGTCAGGAGGCAGAGGGATGGGGGAGGAGGATGGACCAGTGTCTTTCTTAGGTTTCGTTTGTTTGTTAGGAAAGACATGCAAGGCAGAGTAGTTGGACTAAGCAAGTGTAGGACTGGCCAGTTGGAATCATCAGGAGCTCCGAGTTCTGTTCCTGGGTGATGAGGGTAGGGGATTATGTGAGGCACCAGAGCTCGATAAGGAGCAGCTGGGGATGTGCTTTGGATCACTTGGTTTGAGTATGAACGTCAAGTGTTATTTCTAGCCTTGGGAGGGCACAGTCTCCCTCTAGTCAGGAGGCCCCTGATGCTAGAGCACGGAGAATACGGAAAATGAGGAAGTACAGTCAACACCGTGTGGACAGTGATCCCTTGATCTTGCTTGCATAGGTATCGGCAAGGCAAGGGTTTTTCTGTCCCATCTCTCCCTGAGGACTTCATGCAGAACTGATATGAGTGTGTTCTTTAGTGATGAATATTCTACGTAGAAATAGTTCAGGTTTCTTTTTCGGAGGGTTCTTTCTCTCAGCTCATTGTCCATCTAATCACATGTGCAGCCAAACAATGCTGCTGAGTGTCCACTGGACAGAGTCTGTCACTTAGCCATAGACTACATCTCATCCTAAAGGAAAGGTACTTGAAGGATGTCTTCTGAGCAAACATTATGCTGGACTTGGTCGTTTTAAAACTTCCTGTCACTGTGCATTTTAAGATCATATACATTATAGAACACTACAATGTTCTTAATTGAACTTGAACTGGATAATTGGACTGGTTTTCAGGAGCCAGCTGGTCCACAATGAAGTTTTTGCTCGATTTCTGTGTGTATCATAGGAAAAATTGATTACCAAAGGTTGCTGTGGGCAAGTTGCTCTGAGGCCATATCACAGCTGAAAAGGGAGCCCTGTAAATAGCCAATTCATTTATTCATTAGTGAGTCCACTGATCAAGGCAGTCACTGGATTCTTGGTGCAAAATATAGACTCTGGGATCTCAGGAAGGAAGGCCCAGGCCTCTCCTAAGGATGTGCCGTGTTGAGGGAGAGAGCCACTCAGTAAACAGCCCAGAGTGACAGGAGCATTTGACAGTTAAGCTCAGGGACAGTTAGACTTCCAGAAGAGCTGATGTTTGAACCGTCTTGAAAGCCAGGCAGAGGTTTGCCAAGGAGAAAGGGAGGGAGGGAGGGCTTTTCAGGCTAAGGGACTCCCCAGCTCTATAACTTATTAACTATGTGACTCCAGGCAGAAAGCTGAACATTCAGGCTCCCCTACCTGCAAAATGGGAATATTCTCTACTTTGAGGGGGGCAGTTAAATGAGTTAATTTGTGAGTACACAAATTAGAGCAATGCCTGGCACTCACAATCAAAGGTCTCAAAGCAGGAGGGAGCCACGTGCATCAGAGTAAGTCCTTGGAATTGGCTAGAATAGAAGACATCTTCAGGGGGAGGCAGAAGGTCCAGCAGCAGAGGTAGATACAGGGGAACTTGCCAGGGGCCTTTAAGCTCTATGAAGGGATCTAGACTTTGCCTTGAAGGAGGTGGGAAATTACAGAAAAAGGGTAGCAGAGAATTCCTGGTGCGATTTGTACTGTGCAACGACCCTGCAGTGTTTCATGTTGAAACCTGAACTTTGGAATCAGTGGGGGACCTAGAGGAAGCTATTCGGAGGTAGAAATGATAAGTGTGATGACTTGAGGGATGAGGGGTCAAGGATGCCTTTAAGGATTCCTTGCTGGTTGAGGGGCAAGAGAAAGCTGGGAGCAGGACCAGTTCCAACCTGAGTTTCAGTCCTCAACCTAGTGCCGTGATTCCCAATACACACCAACATTTCAAGCTCATAGATTCTTAACTTCATATTTGGCTTGAGACATCAGTTGGGCAGAGCCAGATAGGATAGTCTGACTGAATTAAATTTTTTAAAAAATTGTGCTCTTTAGATGTTTAACATACACACACACACCCAAAAAAAAAAAAAAAAAAAAAACAAAGGAAAAGCTGGTGGCTATGAATATTAGTGCAATCTTAGTTGCCATTGATGGCATAAGATAACAATATCAGGAGGGTGATCTCCCACCACCCTCTGTGGTCAATTGCATAGTTATAGTCTTGCACATTCTACTTCAAGGGACATGGACATAAAACATGTTCATTGGTTCCAGAGGAAGGTGACCAGGAGGATGAGTGAGGCCTTGAAATTCCCTTAATGGGAATTTATTTTACTTGATGGGGGCCAGGGGGACAAGGAAAAATAAATGGGATTGGGGAATGGGAAGAAAACCAGTAGGATCTTTGGGTAGATGTAACTAGGGAGTTGGATTTAGGGTGGTTCTGGAGAAGAAATTTCTACCAGAATTACCCACAGTGGGAGAGGCTGTCTCATAATGAACAGGCTAGAAGTACCCAGAGGAGGCAGGGAATCATCTGCTAACCAGGTTGTAGGACCATTGTCTGCACCAGTTGGGAAGACAGATGGGAAGACAGACCAAGTATCTCTCAAGTCACTTCCAGTTGTAAGACAGCCCAGATTCTATAGACATGCAAAAATAAAGAATTTTTTTATGGACATAATTTCTTTATTTTATTTTTTTTATTTTATGTGGTGCTTAGGATCAAACCCAGTGCTTCACACAATGCTAAACAAGTGCGCTACCACTGAACCACAACCACAGCCCAGAAAGAAATTTTAAAACATCTATCTTCTTTTCTTTTTGTATATAACTATCTCAAAATAAAAATTAGAAAGGATTGGGGATGTAGCTCAGTAGTAAAGTGCTGCTGGGTTCAATCCCGAGTATCAAAATTAGTTAATTAAATAAAAGGAACCATGAGTTAAAGTAATGTGTCATAATATGTTATTCTATTCCAATCCTAGATGTCAATATGTTAGAATTAATATAAGAAGTAATTGTTCTCTATGTATAATTGTCATTTTGAAGGGTCTTAAGCAAACCCACAGTGTGAGCCACCTAATCTTTGCTGGGAGAAGGAGCTGTGATAGGGGACACAGGAGGACCAGTTCTTCTTTTAACAGAATCACTTTGCATTGATACTTTTGGTCTCTGTGTACCCAGTATAGTCCGTACTAGACATTCTATAAGGAAATTGATTTTCTCCAGAGACAAAATGTGGACTTTGGGTGAGGTGGGCGGGGAAAAATGGAGGACCATCCTCCTTCTCTTAGGAAGCCAGATGTTCTCATTTACTTGCACCAGCAAGCCAGCCTTCTCTGGGGATTTCAGTCGACTCTGTAGATTCTTGTAAACATCCCCACTACGCTGACTCCTCCACAGTGACTGACACACTTCCTCCACACTGCACCCTGGCTGTGTCCTCACGCCCTCTCTCAACTTCCAGTCCCTGGAGGTCAGCTGATGCCCAGGTTTCTGTTCATACTGAACCTCAGACCTCTCTCTGTGTGGTTGGCAGATGTCTGGGTTCCAGGCAGGTGATCTGTCTTACACTATCCTCTTCCCTAGTTCCAGCCTGCCTGGTTGCTCTGTCCTGACCCAGTGCCCGCTCTGGACTCTACAACCTGTTTCTTCTGTCTCCCTTGTTCTCTCTCACATCAGAACTGACTTTCTCTCTTGAGTGCCTTGGGAAGAATTATCAGAGCATATCTCCAAGCTGTGGGTACACTGGGGAAAAAGAAATGGCTGGGAGGGTGGAACACGTGTATGTGCTCCTTTTATTTCATCTGGAAAAATGCCCATGTTCCTCTAGTGACTCCCTCTACCCCAACTTCAACCAGGATGCTGATGCCAGCAGTTCTGGGCCAGGACATGCCTGAGAAATTGCCTTCCCCAGGGATCATCCTATTCCAGCTGCAGCTCCAAAGGCAGGGGGCTCCCTGTGTGTTCTTGGTGGGGTAGGGTGGGGCAGGGTCAGACCCGGAGAGTTGTAGTGAGTAGTCTCTCCCTGTCTTGCTCTTCTGCTTTTCTTGGCTTTGTTTCCAGAGTCTTCAGTGACCATTGCTGGGAGAGTTGGGGAGTGGTCTGCCTTCACCAGATATTCAGTCTTTGCCAAATAAAATAAATTCACAGGTTGGGGATGTAGCTCAGTGGTAGAGTCCTTGCTTAGTATGTGTTAGGCCCTGAGTTTGATCCCCAGCACCACAAAATAAACAAAACAAAACAAAAAAAAAACCCACACTAGAGTGTCCACACCACACAGGCACATGCACACACATGTACAAAGCCTACTACTAATGCACACAAGCTCACACCATGCAGACATTCCTGCACATCATGTACACACTCATACAGTCGGCACATGTGAATCACACACACGCATTTGTCACCTCACGGGCCACACAGACACACTTATTATGTGGACAGTTCATATGCGTTACACAGGACAATCATCAGAGAGACTTAGAGACCAGTGTTTATACTTAGAAATGTGACCCTCCGAACAGTCAGCTGAAAATCACCACTCATGAGCAGCATGGTCAGTAAGTCATATTGAAGCTGGGGTCAGCACTTCAGAACAGCAAATTTAGCTTCCTGCCTCATCCTCACGTGTTCTCTGGCCTACAGCGCACCTAGAAATGACCTCTGTCATACCATCACCTTGGTCTACTAGTACATACATTAAGCAATTTTACCTCCCTGCAGGTCACCCAGCTTCCTAAATATTCCCTTTGGTGAAATTTGGGGTCTGGCATATTATAAATGCTCCATAACATCAATTTCCTTCCTTCCTTCCAAAAGTCTGACATCCTGTTCAAATCCCAGGTCTGCCTTTACTAGCTGTGTGACCTTTGTTGCCTAACAGATTCAGTTTCCTGATTTGTAAAGTGATAATTGTATCTTCCCAGTGTGTGTGAGGCCCTAAGGTTGGTTACTATTGTTTGATCCAACTCACAATTCTAGCCTCTCAAGACTGCTTTGACTCTTGACTTGCTTGCCTTCTTGTTAGGTAATTTCCCAGTTTAGCATTGCCTAAGACCGCTGCAGAGTCCCTGTGGTCTCTGTGGGATTCCTCCTATGGGGTTTAAGACATCTCCCCTCGTCCCCACTGCCCCTAGACTTCCAAATCTGGGAGCATGACAGCACGTTTATCTTCCCACTTCCCCCTGCCAGCCCACTGATTGTAGGCTTCCCCATACCTCCCTTCTTTTGCATTCCATGTGTTAGCTGTGTACCTTCTTCACAACCATCCTGACTCACCTGCTTCTCCCTCACCTGGTCACCCAGGCTGGAACCTGGAGTCACAGAATGCAGGCCTGCCACTCCTTCAGGCTGCATGCCAGTCCATGCCAAGAGCTGCAGCACCAGCCTGCACAACCCTCCCCTTCTCCCCATAGGCAGCTGGCTGCATCCTGGCTCTGGCCCAGGTGATTGCCTATCTGGGCTCAGCCTCCAGCCTCTCCCTGCTAAACTAGATTGGGATGAAATATTAGTCACCATTTTGTCACTGTGATCAAAATACCTGACCTGAACATTTTAGAGACAGAAAAGTTTCTTTTGGTTTATGGTTTCCGAGGTTCAGTCCATGGACTACTGGTTCTATTGCTCCGGGCCCGAAGATGAGGCAGAACATCATGGTGGAGGATGGCTGCTCAACTTGTCACATCCAGAAGCAGAGACAGACAGACAGAAAGACAGAGAAAGAGGAAGGAACCCTTCCAAGGCACATCCCCAGTGACCCACCTCCTCCAGCTGTACCCCATCTGCCTACAGGTACCACCCAGTCAGTCCATTCAAAGTAGCATGAAGTGATTAGGTAACAGCTCTCACAATCCAGTCATTTGACCTCTGAATATTTCTGCAGGAGCTTTGGTGGGACATCTCATATCCAAACCAGTTTCTGCTTTTCTGCCTGCTTTAATCAAGGCTATACAACACCACCAGGCAAAACTTCTGGAGGCAGAACTTCTTCCGATTTAATTCTGGGCTTTATTCAGCAGCATTTAGAGAGGATGTACTTTGTGCACCATTATACCAATAACCTCACTTGGTTCCCAGAGTGGCCCTTTGCATTGGGTGCCAGACTCCTGTCCACTGTACAGGTAACTAGAGTTTAGAGAAGAGACGTAACTCATTCAGAGTCATGGCTAGGGTAGTGAATGTGGTGGATCCAAATGCCAGAATGAACAGCTGAATCCAAACACTCTATCACCTGCCCAGCAAGGATTCCTCAGCAAGGGGAAAGCATCCACATAGTCCTGAAGATCCGTTTTGGTCCCTCTGCTTCGATCTAGCAGGACTCTGTGCTTGACCTTTCCTGCTTTGTGCCAATGCCTTTCTCAGTTCCCCCATCTTGCTCCTCCATCAAACTCCACCTCCAGTGCTGTCTTCCTTGTACAGCCTTCTTTAGTCTTTCCCTTCCTTCCTTCCCAGGGGTGCTCTACCTCTGAGCTGCATCCCCAGCACTTTTTGTTTTGAGACAAGTGCCCCATGAACTTGCCCAGCTGGACTTGAAATTGCAATCGTCCTGCCTCAGCCTCTTGAATAGCTGGGGTTACAGGCATGTGGCACTGCGCCTGGCCCCCTTTTTTAACCGGAACTTTGCCTTTATGGATCCCCTATGGCACTTGTTACTTCTCTTATTGTAGTTTTGCTACTTTGGCTTGTATTGTGGATACTTCCATATTGTATTCCCATGACTGGATTATAAACCCCCTGAGGATAGGGATTGAACAGTTTCTCTCTAGCCCTTGCCTAGAAGAGCATCCTGCACAAAATCCATGCTCTCTAAGCATATGTTGAATAACCATTTGTTGAGTTGAATGGATGAGAGCAAGGGCTGGATCATGGTGCATGGAGAGTTTTTCCACCATTGCTTCTGTCTTATTCTGTTTTGTGTTGCTGCAGCAGAACATATGATAGCTGGTACTTCTTAAAGAAAAGAGGTTTATTAAGCTCACAGTTTTGGAGGCTAAAAATCTAAGATAGGTCACCCGGTCAGTTTGGTCTCTTGTGAGGACCTTCTGACTACCTCTCAATGTGGCAGAGAAATAGAAAGGAAACTGGCTGCCTGGCAGTCACACGGAAGACTAGCTGAGACAGGGAGGAACCAGGTTTCTCTTTCTATAAAAACCCTTCTCAGGCTGGGGATATAGGTCAGTTGGTAGAGTGCTTTCCTCGAAAGCACAGGTCCTGGGTTCAATCCTCAGCACCACAAAAAAAAAGAAGAAGAAGAAGAAGCCCACTCTGCCAGAATTCATCCCTTCATGAACTGGACCCTCACTGACCCTTGTCTTCCATAAGGTGCTAACCCTTCAGGGTTTCACAACCTCAACACTGCCACACTGGGAACGATGGTTCTAGTGCTTGAAACTTTGAGGGACACACTCAAGCCATATCCAAATGACAGCACGTCCTGGATGCCATTCTTGAATCTGTCTGTATGGTTTCCGTTCCACATTCCTCCATCTTGTCCAGAGGTGTAGCCTGGTAGACGTTGCGAAGCATCCTAGCAAACTTTGCAAAAGAGAAAGTATCTCATACACAGTTCTGGCTCCCAGCGACTCTAGCTGGTTCTCAGCAGGAGGGAGCCTCTCTCTTTTCTAAGCGCTCAAATGCCGTCTCTTTAATCATCTGTTCTAGAGTTGAAGTTATCTGGGGTTTTCTACCAAACTTACCAATGGTAATTTCTGAAGTGTACCCTTTTGAAATTTGGAACATGCCTTTGACCCCTAGTTTTTCTCCTTGTCCTTATTTTCTTCATTCTACTGGTCCTTTCATTTATAGGTAAACATTATGAAAAACCTCAGGTGCTATTCACCAGGTTCCTTTTGGGCAGTGGGAGATACCTCTGTTTTGAAAGGTGGCAATGAGAAATCAGAATGTGATTCTACAAAAGGAGAAGGGGTGTGGTTGTAACTCAGTGGTAGAGTGCTCACCCGGCATGTGTGATCTGGGATCAATCCTCAGCATCACATAAAGAAAATAAATAAATAAAATAAAGGTATTGTGTCCATCTACAATTAAAAAATATTTTATAAAAGGAGGAAAAAGAGGAGGAGGCTCCCCGGATTATTTGAACAGATTCATTCTCTGGGGAGGTTCTATCCTCCGAGTGACTCTGGGCTCTCTTGGTAATTAATGACCTTGAGATACGGGGCGGTTGGTCTTGTCCATAAATCATCCAGCCATGCATGACCACAGTCAGCAGAAAAATCCTCTCCAGCTCCCCATCTGCTGAATTCAGGAGAGTGACCGGGCTGCATGGACATTTCTGAGGCCATAAGTTTCTGAGTGTGATGAGCTACTTGTAAAAGTGCAGGGTAAACATAAAGTGCCCTTCACCATAGGCAGACTAAATTAGAAGCCATAACCTTCTCAAGATAGCCCGGTCCCATTTAGGTTATCTCTATTACAAAATGTGTCTGAGGATGATTGGTTTGGAAATAGTTGTTCTTTCACGTGTCTTTACTTTTAAACTCAAATGGTTGAGATGAGAAGTGGAAATCATTTTCTAACACTAAGTTATTTCCTCTCTGCACTTTCTTCCTGTCAGGATTTTCTTAGTTGCTCCCTTCCCTGACCACACTCCCCGCCAACTCCAGTGTGCTCCATTAGCTTCTTAAAAATACTTGTAGTTTGCTTTTACTATTAATCTAAACTTGTAAGTCCTCTCTTCCTGTTTATTAACCTCAATACTTCCCTTTAACTGCATGCAATGTTTTTATACTTTTTAACCTCTCTTTTACTTTTATTTTACTTTCCTTTGTGTAAAAGTTGTGTCACATACCATATCAGTCTCTGGGAACAATGTTATCATCTATTCATTTATGGTCCAAATGCAAATGGAATCTAGGAAAAACTCCAGACTTTTCCAGGGGCCCTCCATGAACATCTCCGAGCTCCCCTGGCAAAGTCTGTGATGGTCTCCCGTCTCCTACCTGCTGCTTATTGTCCTTGGGGAGCGTTCAGACTTTCTCAGTAGCACTGCAACTTGATTCTTTTCCCACAACAGTAATACCATTCTACCCTCCAACTCATCAGCCTCTCCTCTAAATAAACACACAGGGAACGAAAAAACTGTGTGTTCTGTGCAAGCGTAGTACCTAAGAAAGACCCCTAAGCAGACCCCTCCCAGCAACATGGCTGTACCTAAGTTCTTCCCACTTGGGATCCCAGTGCTATATCACCCCCCTCAAAGCCTTATTCTACTATGATGGCCTCTGAAAGTCCTAATTAATTTCTCTCCATTTCTCCCTCCCTCCATCCATCTCTCTGTGTGTGAACTACAGATAGACTTTCCTCAAGGGTCCCAAGAGTGGTGACAAGTTCAATTCATCTGTGTGTTGTTGCTGGCGGTGGAGTGTTCCCATAAGATATACCCACCACCAGGATGGCAAGTCAGGATACGTTCAGCGTGGTGCCACATTGGGCCAGGAACCTGAACTCCCTCCATGGGAACCCCAGATCACCCATATAGACTCCCCTCTCCTCTCTCTCCACCCCTCTATTTGGTTGATTGCAGGGGGTGGGGAAAGAAAAATGTTGCCCTTTCTACCCTCTGGCTTCAGTTGGAAGTTCAGTGGAGATGGTGGTAGTGGGGGCAGCCTGTGGGCAAGGAAGGATAAAAGGAGGGGGCAGGAGAAATGCCAGCAGTTAGGCCCTTTCAGGAAACGCCTTGACTCCAAAAATTCACAAATCCAAAGAGACACTGAAGACAAAGATGTTGGCCAACCCTGTAGGTAGCTTATGATTTTTAAATGCAAAATGGGGAAGATACAATGCCTCCTTCCAATTTCCTTCCCTGACGTCTTTCATAACCCTGTGCAACTCTTGTGGCATTTGTTACTTTCCACCCTGTATTTTGGTTTTGAACAGTGGCATTGGTATATGACTAAAAACCAGTGTTCAAAACTATGTGCATAGACAGAGATAAAAAGATAAGGGTGCGGACACATAGAGTCATGTAACATTTTGGTCAGTGATGGACCACATATCGATGGTGGGAACCCATAGCCTAGGTATGTAGTGGGCCATTTCATCTTACATAGTTTGTGTAAGTGCACTCCATGATGTTCACAGAGATGAAATCACTCATCAACGCATCTTTTAGAACACAGCCCCATTGTTAAAAACATGTCAGTATATACTTATGTGTACGGATGTAAATGCATGTACATACATTTGTTATAAATTTTACTGATATAAAGAATGTACAGCACACAATTTACAAATAATAATAAAACCCACAATGTTCTTTTTCATTAATTTCAAGTAAAGCAAAGATTCTCATAAAATGCTTTTACTGATTTTTGCTGAATTTTTGTATCCAGGACTAACTAGTTCTTGTGAATGATGAATAAGTAATTCTGACATGAGTGTTGGTTGATAAATAAATAAGTCAATAAATAAATAAATAGAAGCTGGGGTTGTGGCTCAGTGGTAAAGCGCTTGCCTAGCTTGTATGAGGCACAGGGTTTGATTCTCAGACCACATATAAATAAATGAATAAAATAAAGGTCCATAAACATCTAAAAATATATATATTTAAAGTAAATGAATAAATAAGTGACATGAGTGATAAATAAATAAATCAATGACATGAGTGACTTCTTTGCTAAATTAGGTAATACTTTTGAACACTAGAGAATGATTTCCTTAAATTTTTTTGTTATTTACAATGAAATGGCTAAAGATATACCTTTTTAAATTTAGTTTGCATTTAAACATTTTTCCATCATTTCTTAAATCTAGAAAACAGACAAAGCTAAGTCTCAATATGTAATTTTTGCCAATTTCCATGGTGTAAATACTACTGTTAGGGCAATTTGAAGCTACCACTGTGATTTCACTGAATGTGGAGTTGGGAAGATATGTGCAGTAGCAAACAATCACACGGTTAGAAAAGACCTAAAGACCTTAAGAACATAGGCAATAATTTAAGAAATGATGGGTATCGAGTGTTTATTACATTTGTTTTTGGTAATGTTTACTTACAAATGAATTTACAATTTAATCTTTAAATGACTGTGTTTAAAAATTGGCGTGCAAAATTCCTAAAAATTTAGAAATTGTTTCTCATGAGGAGATATGAGCTGTGTCATCCTGGTCTCAGCACACCACTTATTTGGGTTGTTTTGTTTTGTGTAAACCCAGGGCCTCATGCATGTTAGGCAACCACCTCACCACTGAGCCACATCCCCAGCCCTTTTTGGTTTTATTTTAAATTTTGAGACAGGGTCTTGCTAAATCACCCAGGCTGACCTCAAAACTTTTGATCCTACTGCCTCAGTTTCAAGTAGCTGGGATTACAGCAGCTAGTGGTAGTTTGGGATAAATAACTACATATCTCCTCTGCTAGACTTCAGGTTCAGGAAGAGACTCAACCTCTACTTGTCTATGTTTTTCCAACAGCAGTTCACATATAGCAGACAAGATATGACTGTGGAAGGCAGGGAGTGAGCAAAAAAGAAATTGTGTCCTCCTTCAGATCCACTTTGCAGGGCATTGTGCTTTCCTACCGATCCACACTTGCCCTGTTTAGGGGTCTCACTTATCCCCATACATTAGTCTCATTTCTCCTCTTACATATAACTTACTATTGCTTAGAACTCAGTCAACCTATGGTCCTCAACTCCTGAGAGTGAGGGAGTGTAATTAGAACTCCCAACTCCTTGACCTTTTTTAGGATGGAAGGCTGACCTTTGTCAAGGCACAATTTATCTCTTTATTGTTCTTTTAATTCCTGCCCTGCTAGTTCTCTTTGTCATATTTTGGTTCAGACAGTTCCTGTTCTTACCTGTCTTCAGAATCCTCTTAGAACTGAGATCATGTGCTCTTGGAGAGCTTGTACTCCGCCCCACCCTTTCCATCATTATAAATCCAACAAGTAGCAGAGTATCAGGCAAATAAGAGATGTTCAATGAAGGAAGTTGAATGGATGGACAGATGGAGGGAATGCATCAGAGGGAAGTCAGCTGATAGAGCATGTTAGTCAACTTTCCATCACTGTGACAAAATACCTGAGATAAGCATCTTGAAAGGAGGAAAGTTGTTTGTTTGTTTGTTTGTTTGTTTGTTTTGTCTAATCATTTCAGCCCATGGTCACTTGGCCCCATTGCTCTGGGCCTGAAATAAGGAAGCATATCATGGTTGGGATGTGGCAGAGCAGAGCTTCTTACCTCATGGTGCCTGGGAAGCAGAGAGAAAAAGGAAGGTGCCAGGGACAAAAAAACCCAAAAAAACAAAAAACTTCGAAGGCACACTTGCGTCCAGTGACCTACTTCCTCCAACTAGGCCCTACCACCTGAAGTTTCCACCAACTCCAAACAGTGCCACCAACTGGGGACCAAGCCTTCAACATATGAACCTTTAAGAGATATTCCAGATCCAAACTATACCATAGAGCATAGTCGTTCTCTCTCTTTGATCTTTAGCCCTGGATCCATCATTTCTTGTATCCAGTTCATGACAAGTAATTCACTCATTCATTCATCTATTCACCAGATATTTACTGAGTCCCTTCTGTGTTATTTATTGTTCTTGACACAGGAGATAAAGCAGAAAACAAACTCCCTCATGGAACCTGGGTTCTAGTGGGAGCAGGAGGAAGTGAGGTGGGGATGGTGGGGACAGCCCTTAGGTAATGCCACATCCTGTCTGCATGCCCCTTCAGCCTCACCTCCCCAGCCCTTGCAGTAGTGCTCCATTGTGGCCTCTCTGTTGCTTTCCATGCTTTGTTTCATTGGATCTTGAAGAACTATTGTTTGATAATCAAAGAGCCAAGGTTGGGGCATGGATGGATTAAATGGAAACTTTCTCAGTATGTTTAAGGAATCTGTGAATATTTGCTCCTACTTTTCAGGTAGTTTTTGCTAAAAAGAATTCCTTTTGAACCTATAAAATTTCATAAAATCCTAAGAGAATAAAAGTACACCTGACATATTGCACTGAAAATTACTTCCTTGAGCTCCTTAAGGGAAAAATGTATTTTAAAAATTCTTTTCCTGCTGCCTATTGGCCAGAATTCTGTCTGGTCAACACACTTATACCCTATGCAGAGGTGCACTGTGGTTTGGTTAGGCGTTTACCACAGAGAATGTTCAATAACTTCTTAAAGGTGTGAGAAAATTGTTCATGACTTATTTCCCTTTGAAGTTTTTTTATTGGATTAGGACACTAACGTAAATTGAACTTAAATTGTCCAATAGAATTTTTTTAATAAAAAAATAAACCAAATTCCAAGAGAATAGAAACAGTGGCTTATATTTCTCTCTTTACTGAACAATACTTACTTAGCTCAGTGCATAGTAAAAATAAGGGCTCTGTAAGTTCATTTGTTGGATGAATGAATTTATTTATTCATGAATAAATTCTTTATTCATGAATGAACTTATTTATTCACTCATTACAGTTCTTCCTTTCCTTGCATTTTATCTGCCATTTTCTTTATTCTTTGGATTCAGAAACACTTTTCATATCATTTTCAATAAGAGAGCTGAATAAATGCATATTGACCTGAATTGAAAAGAGAAATGGAAACAGAAAATCTTTCACAAATTAGACCAAAAATCTCCCAACGAGTTGCAAATTAATCCAGTGAAATGCTCCGGATGTTTTGGATGAGGGAATTCTATCCTAGACAGGTCACACTCTCTTACTAACCTTGGGTCTGGTTGAAGGAAGATTCCTCTAATCCAAAACATCCTGCGATTTTAATTTAATTAAGAAACAACATGTTGTGCAAGCTAAGTTAGATTTCAAGATGACTTAGCAGAAAGTCTCTGGTTTGATCATAAAAACAGATGCTATCAACACAGTAAAAATGGCTGCATTGGGGCAAATGCAGGCAGGTACAAACAAGTTGAATGAGGCTTTTATTTAGCATGATGTCAGGAGCTATAAAATTGTGTGTCATTCAGGGTTAAATTTTAATTTCACAGCCTTTCAATATAAAACTGCTTGCACTGGGTGCAGTGGCACAGACCTGCAATCCTCGCAACTCAGGAGGCTGAGGCAGGAGGATAGAAAGTTCGAGGTCAACCTCAGCAACTTAGGCCCTAAGCAACTTAGTGAGATGCTGTTTCAAAATAAAAAATAAAAAGGGGTGGGGATGTGACTCAGTGGTTAAGCACCCCTGGGTTCAATTCCCAGTATTGAAAATAAATAAACAAATAAAACTCTGCTTGCTATCTGCACACCAAGTAGATCACCTCCCCACCTCTGCTCCCCTTCCTTGCTTTTCCATACAACTTATCTCTAGGTCTGAGAATGCCTTACCTTTTACGTCTGTCTGTTCTTGTCCCCAAATATCTCCCAACTCTTTCCCCTCCTGTCCTCTCCTAGCCTGCCCCACTTTCCCCTAAGGAACTCTAATAATCTCTCTTCAAGGACATTTGAATATGCATCCACCCTTTCTTTCTTGCAGCAAATACCCATCAAGCATTTTGCTTGGTTTGTGGGGGAAGATCAAGGAAAGACAAGTTATTGCTTCTGTTCTCCAAGGGAGATATAATTTCAAAGGCAAGACTGAAGCAGATGGGGGAACAGGAGAAAGATGGAATTGATACACACAAGACAAGCAGAGGCTGGACCAGGCAGTACACAAACTAGTTCCCCAACCAACTCATCATATTCTCCTGCAAAGCCACCTTCTCCTTTGACTTTTCTTATTTTGTCAGGTCCCATGACTGTTTCACTGTCTTCCAGTAGCATTTGACTATACCCACCTTGTGCCCAGTCCTTTCCATATTTGCTGTTTCTTGAGCATGTCTTAAACCTGAAATATGGGGGCAGATCTGATTCCTAGCCCATTCACATCTTGCAGATTACTCCAGCACAAATAGGTGCTCAAAAAATATTCACCAAGGGCTGGGGTTGTGGCTCAGAGTCACAGCACTTCCCTAGCATGGGTGAAGCCCTGGGTTTGATCCTCAGCACCACATAAAAATAAAATAAAGGTGTTGTGTCCACCTACAACTAAAATAAAATATTAAAAAATTTATTCACTGAGTTCAATTAAGTGCTTTTAGTTTCACACATTTGTAAAATCTGCTTCAGATGAAACAGCTATCTTCTACATTGCAGGATTTGTTTTATATGCAAACAGATGCCCCTTCTTTGAGAAACCAGGTGTGTGGAAACTCAGGGCTCTGGGCTCTATATATTCTTGGGACCTGATAGAAGAGTCCTGTTTAGATTTCTGACCTTGTATTTTTGTGAATCACAGTCTGACATAGGGGGATTTCCTGTTGTAACCACTGTTCATTCTGTTCTCTAGTTTCCTACTCTAATTCCAAATACTCTACAACTAGAAATTACCTTGGCTCCTTCCAGTTACAAGATATGATTTCCTGGCTCCAGTTTCCGTGGGGATACTACTGGCTTGTCCTATGCATGGTTTCCAAATAAGTATTCCTTCCAAACAAAAGAGGCAACCTGGATATCATTGTGATATCTTACCCTTTTCTGGGGTGCACGTTCCTTGATGACCCTAAGGGAAGTCAATACCCAAAACTGAACCAGTTGTGGAAGTAGGTGTATCCATAGAGATCTCTCTCATCTTAAAAGGATGTGATAAAAATGAGTTGGCACGAGTTAGCCATTGCAGGAAATTGCTATGTAGCAAACAACCACAGATCCTTATGGACATTTCACATTTATTTCTTGTACCTATAAAGTTTAGTCAATCCAGACTGGCTCTGCTGAGCTCAGCTAGCCTCAATTCATGCAACTCCTTCTGATGAAGATTGGCTGATCTTAGACAGGATTGGCTGGGGTGATGTGGCTCTGCTCTACCTGACTTCCTCTTAGGACAAGTAGGCAAAGTTGGGCATATCCTTTTCATGGCAAAAGCACAAAAGAATGAGCTCGATTGCATAGTGGTTTTGTTGGCCTCTGGTTGTATCATATCCATGACATCCCATTAGTCAAAGCAAGTCATGTGGCTGAATAAGAGTCAAGGGGTGGAGAAGTAATTTTTCTTTTTGATGGGAAGATCTTTGAGGACAGGTGGCAAAACATGTGATTACAAGGAAAAATGAAGAATTGGAGCTGTCAACACCATCAACGCAGTTTGAAGAACATCTATCAGTGACATCCATTCATCTCTTTTCTCCTTTCTTGATTTCTCATTCTTTGCCCTTCCTGAACAGCAGCATGACCTTGAGTAAAATTCAGATGAAGCACTCAGGTTCTCTTATCCCAGCCCATTTAATGTCATGGGGTCCTTCAGGAGAGGGAAGAACAGATATTTCTCAAGGACTTTACCTTTGCTAAAAACCAGTTTACTTTTATCCTTTGTCTTTGATTTCTATTCACTTCTGTCCCCAAATTGTTTGGCTTTTATTTCTTTATGATATAATCCCCAGAATCCCACCTTAGTGTTCTTTCCTCTGTCTACAGGTGCCTTGTCATACATGATTGTTTTTCTGACCTGGAGTTCCCTCTGAGATCCGAATTACCCTGCCAGGTGGTGGGGCTGAGGCTGGACAACTTTGAGATAAGACTTTAGCTTCCTTAACCAAATTTACAATTACAATTTTACTTTTGTGTTTGTTTGTTTTCTATGGTGCTGGGGATTTATCTCAGGGCCTTACACATGCTGGGAAAGAGTTCTACCATGGAGCTATATCCCCAGTCCTGGTCTGCTTTTTAAATCCAGGCTCACCATTTCTACCACCATGAAAATGGGTTGCCCCTGTGTGCTTCGTGAGACACAAAACAGAGGGACCCACTGTTAAAAAACAAAGGTAGTATTCAAACTCTGTCTCTAGGTTTGGCCCTGATTTTCCCTGCATCCTTGTTAAATGGTGACAAGCTTCCCAACATTTCACATTGTCCCTAATGTACATGGAAAACATTTACCCATGCCTAGGATTTTTGAGCTGGGGAGGAAGCAAGGGATAGTGATGGAGGAGTGTTGGGGAAATGTGGATGAAATGGTTACCACTGCAGGGAAGTTGTGGGAAAGATGTTGGAGGGGCAGAAGAAAATCTTTTCAGTGGAATCCCTGTTTCTAATCCTATGCGGGATGATTTTACTGGAGGGGCAAGCATCTGGCCTTTCCCTGGGCCATTTTACAAGTCCGACAGACATGTCAGTGTCTCCTGCTCCTAGCAGCGCAAGTGACATTTGTTCATGTTGACCCAAAAGAATCTTCTCAGGTAGAGACTACAACAACCAGTTACAGTATCACTCTGGTTCCCTCATGAGTTGACAATAATTAATGATAAACAACTCATAAATTAATTATGGTCATTTTATGTCCATATGAGAGTCATGATTTTACCTTTCTAGAAATTGATTTTTAATATCACATTTTGAAATTGCTTTCAGACCTTAATCTCTATAGCCATTTCCATTTATTTTGTCCATTCAGACTATACAGAAATGTATTTACATCTTTAAAAACCCTAAATGATTTTATTTGATCTTCTCTAAATGTGGTTCAGAAGTAAATAACTTTCATGGAGGCAAAGGTTTTTGTATCAAGGGAAACCTAGGGGCGCCAGTAAGCATGGTGGCTGCACAATCTCGCCGGCCCCTTTGAGAGAGATGTAGGGAACCTTCAAAAGAAGTAAACATGGGAAGAAATAACAGGGCCTGGGGACTTCTCAGGACAGTGTTTGAATCATTAAGTGCTCAGAAAAGAAAACAAATTGTTGGTCACAATTCCTCTTATTCTAAAGAGCAGCTAAGTTTTAGCTAGAAAAGAGGAAGAATTTGTAAAGAGCTGAAAGCAACCAGAAGCGAGGAAAAGATCAGCAACTCTGAAAACTCTGTGATGGTACAGTTCAGTTTGTCACAGTCCAGTTCCCTCCAGGCATGCATCTGATTGGAAGGGAAAGACAATTCATGGGTTCAGGGATACAAAGGAGAAATAGCTTGTGCAGGTTTGTTCCCCAAGTTGCAGGTTGAAAGCTGCTTGCCAAAGACTGAGGCCTTCAGAACCTTCATGTGAGAATAGTTGGTGCTTCTCAAAGATATTAAATACAACTGCTTTTATGCAGGCCCAGCGCTTTCATTCTCTAGTAGCCCTTAAAATTTCCCAGAATTGCTTTGCCCATGACAGTATTGGAGTTTGCACCTTGACTGGTAAGGATATCTTTCAACAGTTTTTGCAAACATTCACACAGATCTAATGGTATAACATTACTTACAGCACTTGGCCAGAACTGAAGCAAGTTCTCTGCCCCTGTATAAAAAATATCAATCACCCTTTGCCAGTGACCTAAAACACAGTCTGAAGACTTGACCCGTAAGACCCTCTTTTTTGGTCACATGCAGCCAGTGCTTCCTTTTATGTGTGCTGTTGATGTGTTTATCTTACATATACAATTGCTAAAGTTGCCTGCACTAAACTTCATTCTGTGATCAAAATTTCTTTTTTAAAGGTTATTCGAGTAACAAATCTATTCCATAAACAAGAATATTAATGTCTTTCAGCTTGGTGTTATGAAGTTCTCTAGTCTTAACATTTATTTCTCACAGTGGCAAACTGATTTACAGTCTTGAATGCTGCTCAGGATGATAAGTACCTCCACATCTAGGCACCATGTTAAAACAGTTCATAGATACCACCTTTTAAAAGTCTCACCTTATGGTGTTGGAATTATTATTATTACATTAGAGATAAAACAATAAACAAAATGCTGAGACTTAGGGTTAATTAAGTTGCCTGCACAGCTGTAAGGGTCAGTCTAATTCTAAAGCACTTGCCCTAAATCTCCAAGCTATTCAAAGGCTCTTTACTGATGAGGCTACAAAACCCCTGACTAGCCACCCGACAGGAAAAGTCATGCCAGCAGTAGAGAAAGGATGCAGACACTTCCTGTTCTTTAGGGGTCCACTCTGCACTTCTCTTAGATCTGAGACAAGTCATTCATGCTGCTGTTTATGATCAAAGCAGATTTTAAAAGACTTTTTTGAATAAATCCAAGAACATATTTTTCCTGTAGCAACCCCTAAGATTCTCCTTCAATCCCCAAGGTCTTTTCTTTACTTTACCTGTATTTACCTTATGTTTAGATCCCCTCTAGAACAGTTGTTCTTAGGCTGGGAGTTCATGAATTTGGATTTTATTAAATACACTTTCTTTTTTTCTTTCTTTTTTTTTTTTGTGGTGCTGGGGTTTGAACCCAGGGCCTTGTACTTGCAAGGCAAGCATTCTACCAACTGAGCTATATCTTCAGCCCTAAATGCACTTTCTATATCTACAGAGATGATCACATTATTTTTGTTTTCATCTTATCAACATAATGTATTCATTGATTTTCTGATATTAAACCAACCTTGCATTCTTGGGATAAATCCTATTTAATTATAATTACTTTTATTTATGTATGTATTGAACTTGTTTTTAACTTGTGGTAAAATATCTATGACATAAAATTTGCCATTTTAAAATGTATTTTTAGATGTTGATAGACCTTTATTTATTCATTTATTTATATGTGGTGCCGAGAATCAAACCCAATGCCTCTCACATGCTAGGCAAGTGCTCTACCACTGAGCTACAACCCCAGCCCAAAATTTGCCATTTTTGACCATTTTAAAATGAACAATTCTTTTTACTGGTTGCTGGATTTGGTTTGCTAGTATTTTGAGGATTTTTATTTCCATTGATTGTGAATATCTGTCTGTGATTTTCTGTTTTTGTCATGCCTACCAGAGAATATGCACTTCAATAATTTTTAAAAATCAGTATAAATAAGTGAATATGACTTAAAGCAAAAGGGGAGCCTCTTAATAAGATAGAAAAGAGTACCTAAAATCATATAATTTAGGATACAAATGGAAATATATACAAAAGCATAGAAAATTGCCCCATGTTCTGATCTTGTATTCAATAATTATCAACACATGACTAGTTTTGTTTCTTATATATCCATAGATAGGATGGATGGACAGATGGATGGATGGATGGATAGATACAGAGAGATTACAAGAAATTGACCCATGTCCTCATGGAGACTAATAAGACCTGAGATCTGTAGCCAGCAAGTTGGAGAAACAGAGACCCAATGGTATAGTTCCATTCTGAATCTGAAGGCCTGGGGACCAGAACTGGTCCTGACAATGGTACTGACAGTCCAGCAGGCTGCAGACCTCAGAAGAACTGTCATTTTCATTTAATTATGAAGGCAGGAGAAAAGCCAATGTATCAGTTCAAAGGCTGTCCAAGAGGAATTCTTCTTGTAAGAAGATCAAATTTTTCTATCAGTCCTTCAACCGATTGGGTAAGGTCCACCCACATTAGGGAGGGTGATCTGCTTTATTCAGTGTACCAATTTACATGTTAATTCCATCCAAATCACCCTCACAGAAACACTAAATGTTTGACCAAATATCTGGACAACCCATGGCCTAGTCATATCGAGTGACATAAAGTAACCAGGGTATGCAGGGTATGTTTCCTCTCCACTTGTATATAGATCCAGAGCTGTGCTCAATCAGATTCAGGTTTGGTTTTTATATTTTTCAAGAATACTTCATAGGTAGTATGTACTTCTTAGCATATCACAGTAGGAGATTTCTAAACCTTGGTTGTCTTTGTTGTCCTGTTAGGAGTTCTTGGTGAGTTGGGGGCTCCCAGCCTGATCCATTCATTATAAAATTACCAGTGTTTCACCCAGTCCTTTAGCAGTCACTGGAAAACAATTTGCTTTGACCCATTATATCATTAGAGGTTGTAAAATAGTGATATTCTACTATCCCTTTTGCATTTATTAACCATTATAAATTTATTTTTTAGAAACTATTTGGTTACCCTTCAGTAACAACTGCAGTACAGTTCAGAAGAGTCTAGGAAAAAGAATTATTCGATTCTTGCTCTTTATTTTCCAGTTTTCATAATAAAAAGATGGAGTCCTAGTTTCTTTTGAATGGGTATGTGTGTATTTTAATCGTTGGGGAAAAAGTCTACAAACTCAGATTTTTAATATGTTCATTGTGTTTCAATCTTTGCGGTTATAGTTCTTTTTGGTACTAAAATTATCGTATCTCTTGCCAATAGGCTCTTTAACTTGGTTTCTAAGTCTTTCTCATCATGATCTCCTTGTCTGTGACAGCTTCCTTTGATAGCTTACTTGTCCGACAAGATGTTCCAGTCTCATTCCTTGAAGAAGTCATTTCTCTAAGGAGCTCTGTTCCTTTTGGTGGGAAATGGTGTTCAGAAAGCTCAGTGGGTGCTAAGGGCCCTCTCTGCTTCAGGTTAACTAGGGTTTCCTAGAGTTTCTAGGAAGAAAGTATTCTTGTAACCTAAAACACATCCTGTGTTCTTTCTAACATTTCCAATCCAAACTTAGGATGTAGAGTTTTTACTTAACTTCTTTGATATTTTTATCTTTCTTGCACTGAGAATTTTGGTTCCTAATTTACACATTTCTTATTCTATTAAATTTATTATTGTTTCATAATAACTATGCCTTACCGTCAGAAAATATCATCATATCAGAGGGAAAATCATGCTCAAAAGATATTTACTGATGGATGGGTCTGGAGACTATCCTGCTAAGTGAAATAAGCCAAT
Source organism: Sciurus vulgaris (assembly GCF_902686455.1). Classification (NCBI taxonomy): domain Eukaryota; kingdom Metazoa; phylum Chordata; class Mammalia; order Rodentia; family Sciuridae; genus Sciurus; species Sciurus vulgaris. The sequence continues at coordinate 172,274,199 of NC_136464.1, forward strand.
CCCAAAAAACCAAAGGTCACATGTTCTCTCTGATATGTGGATGCTAACAAGAGTGGGGAATGGAAGAATAGAAGTTCACTGAATTAGACAAAGGGGAATGAAGAGGGGGGGACAGGAATAGGAAAGACCGTGGGATAAATCTGACATGACTTTCCTATGTGCATCTGTGAACAGTGAATGTCCACATCAGGTACAACCACGCATCTGGGGTCCTAACTGGAATAAGATGTACTTCCTGTTTGTATAAATAAGTCAAAATATGCTGTACTGTCATGTAAAACTGAATAAAAAGCTTTTAAAAAGAAAAGATAGGAACGCTGATCGTATGTTGCCAAGTGATGCTGTCTGAAAAGGCAACATGCTGTATGATTCCAAGCATGTGACATCTGGAAAAGGCAAATCTGTGGCAATGGTAAAAAGATCCCTGGTTGCCAGAGGTTACAGGACAGGCAGGAATGAGGCAGAACACTGAGGATTTGTAGAGTAGTGAAACTACTCTGTGTGATATTATAATGATGGATATGTGTCATTATACCTTTGTCCAGACCTGTAAAATATACTGCACCAAGGGTAAATCTTAATGTAAACTGTGCACTTTGGGTGATAATAGTGTGCCACTGCAGGTTTGTTGATTGAGATAAATGTACCACTCTGGTGCAGGACGTTGATAGTATTTGAGGCTAGGACAGAGTAGGGGTATGGTGTATGGAAACTCTTAGTACTTTCTGCTGAGTTTTTCTGTGTACTGAAAACTGCCCTAGAAAGTAAAGTGCATTTAAAATAACATAAAATAAGATATTTACTGAAAACCACTTCAGATTTCTTAGCAGTTTTTTTTTTTTTTTTAAACCTGTTTCTTTTTTTCTCGCCTACCCCCCACCTTGACATATACCCCACTAGAACTGGACAGTCCCATTATGTAGTTTAAAAATAGAAACACATAAAAAGCCCAGAATCAGCTGACACCAGGATATTTTAGCCAGAGGTTATGACCCACATGCTGTAGCCAACTATTTATTAACTCAAGTTTCTGCTAATTCAGGGAAGGATATGTACATAGTTATGTTATAATATTTACTTTAACTTAACCATCTATATTGAATAAGAGTTACACCTTTGCTAATGATCAATTATTCAACTGACTGGGAGTTAATTTCACTCATGAATCTTCAGTATTTGTTTAGGAGGAAAGTGCAACGTCCTGGGGGGTTAGAGTGGAACTGAACCTCGGCTGTCACTTGGTTTAATCACCTCACTTTGCAGGAAGGATACTGAGGTCCAGCGGAGTCGAGGAACTTGTTGAAAATCTCACTGCCCGTAGTTAGCAGGAGGAACTAGAAGCTGGTCTGCTGTCTCCCTCCCATGATCTGCTCTGTTCCGTTGCTCCCCTTGTGTCAAAGCTGAGTTTTGTCACCTTTTTTTTTTTTTTTTACGAATAATTTTATTCATTTTATTTTATCCATTCATTCATTTTTATTTTATTCATTCATTTATTTATTTTTATGCGGTGCTAAGGATTGAACCCAGGGCCTCGTGTGCATGCTAGGCAAGTACTCTACCACTGAGCCACAAGTCCGCCCTTGTCACCTTTGAATGCAAAGGATACCCATTCTGTTACCGTCTAGAGGTGCTGGGTCCATTGTCTCCATTAGCAAAGAATTGAAGAATAGGACACAGAGAGAGCAGACAAGCAGCAGGTTTATTGTGAAAGCAGCAGAGACAGAACTTTCCTAAGAGCAGGGGCCCCAGAGCTGGGAATCCAGTAGGGGAGTTTGGACCTGTTCTTTTTACCCTCTCTGGAATTCGCTGCTTTCCTTATCTCCTTCCCTGTGAGTGTCCATGCTCACTATTACTGATTGGAGCCCCTTCTGTCCACACATCTTAGTTTTTCTGTTGGATCCCCCACTTAGAAGCAGGAGCTCAGGAGTGTTTGTCTGGGTCCCCTGCTTGTGTCCACAAGCACGTTGATCAAGCAGGAAGTTGACCTCATCAGAAGACCCTCTCCATGCTCCTTTGTTCTGCCCCCACCTCCTCTCTCACCATCTTGCCTTGGCTGCCTAAGCCCTTCTACATCTCCCTCAATTCTGCAAGTTTAACCTCAAGACTCAACATACTCAAAAAAATGTTTACAAGGCATTTGGTCAGTCACCTGGAAATCTGGGCATTGATTTTCTTTTTTACTTGTAGGGGTAACACACTGACGAGAACAACTAATTGCTACAATGTAAAAACCGGAAACCATTTCAACCACTCAAGGCAATTTTCCTACCATCTTTTATTTAAAGACCACACAATATTTAAAATAATTTCTACTCTCCTAGTCGAAAATGTCATTGATCTCATTCAATAAACCATAAACCCACATAAGGCTCTAGGTTACAGGGAATTTTCTATCAATTAAAGTCCCTCCAGATATGGAAGTGGCTGTCCTGTAAGTTGGCGGAGAACTGAAGTTAGTGAATTCTGATCAGAAATATGCAGAAGGAATTTCTGCAGAGGCCAAAAGATGGAACTTGGAAACAATGATGACCTTCTTATCCTGAGATTGGATGAGAAATATATATTCTGTAAGTTGCATGATATCTCAATTAAAGCAGTTCATTTAGGGTAAAGAGAAGCAGCTGACTATACATACAAAGAAACACCACATGAACTTCCCTACCCTTCTTTCTCCATGTCCAAGTTCAGCTTCTACTTATGGACTCACCCACTCTGACTCAACATATCAGAGAACAGACCAGAATGAGTCCTTTTGGAGAATCCAAGACACTCTCATCTCAGGGACCCCTCTTCCCAGGAAAAAGACAGGCTGTAGCTGGGTGTGGTAGCAGCACACACCTGTAATCCCAGTGGCTCAGCAGGCTGAGGCAGGAGGATCTTGAGTTCAAAGTCAGTCTCAACAACTCAGCAAGGCCCTAAGCAACTAAGTGAGACACTGTCTCTAAATAAAATATAAAAAGGGCTGGGGATGTAGCACAGTGGTTAAGTGCCCCTGGGTTCAATCCCCAGTAACAAAAGAAAGAAAAAAAAAAGACAAGCTGGGAATCACACCAATTCCTGTTGGCCATGCATGCCTGAACACCATGTTCTATTCTTCCTTCTCTTTCCAGCTGTCTTTTGTCCAAATCATACACTTGTCTCTTCTTCTGATACACCCTTCAAGGTTTGGTTATCTAGTTAAGTTCTTGGTCCAAGGGTGAAAGAGAAGCAAGAGGACAAATTTGAGACTTGCAAAGTTAGTCACCTCAATTCTGTGTGGTTCATCCAAAGTCATCCAGCAAACACCTGAGCTCCTTTGGGCCAACCTCTGTGGCAAGTACAGGGTGAGGAGGGAGCCATTATATCTGCCCTTCCAGGACAGAGGGGGAAGGAAGGTAAGAAACCGCAGTTATGGGAAGACAGTGAGCTTGTGGACAGGGGAGGGCGAAGTCCTGACCTCATGGAGTGGGGTGCCTCGCCCACAAACTGATATTTCACTTGGGACCTGAAGACTGAGTAAGAGTACTCAAGAAAATAGGGGAGGGAAGTTTTCAGGCAGAGGAAAGACCAGTCCAAAGTTCTAAACCTAAAGAGAGTTTGGTGAAATCGAGGAACTGAAAGACATGAAGACACCCGGGAGCCCAACTTGGGGGAAGAGAATGTCTTTGAGTCTGAGCTGGTGACTCAGTCCATTCAGAGTTCTATAACAAAATACTTTTGACTGGATAACTTACAGACAACAGAAATGCATTTCTCAGAGTTCCAGAGACTGGGAATTCTAAGACCAAGGTCCAGCAGACTCAGTGCATGGTGATGGCCCATTTCCTGATTCTTAGATGGCACTTCCTTGCATCCTGGTATGGCAGAAAGAATGGGGTGGCTCTCTGCAGCCTCCCGATTTCATTCATGGGGCTCCACCTTCAAGATCTAATCACTCCTAAAGGCCCTTCCTCCCAAGGTAGGACACCTTTGGGAGGGACACAAACATTCAGACCACTGAAGCTGAAGATAGAGATTCAGGACTCAGGAGTCGCTCAGACCTCAGCGAGTATGGGAAGAGGCTGGCGCGACAGTGAGGAGACAGAGGAAGCTGCTCCTGTGCTAGCCAAGGGGGGACTTGAATGTGTGTTATCAATTTGGTTTCACAATGAAACTACAGGATAGATCAAAGAGGTGACATAACCGAGACTCAGGGACGAGCCCCTTGGTCAAGTTCTCACAACTGGTTAGTGGCAGAACCAGGCCTCAAATTCCAAGTTCAGAGCTTTCTGACTGCATCCATCCATTTGTTCATTCGGCAGTTACTGAGCTCTTCTCTGTGTGACTTCATATCATGGACAGCACAGCAGGGACTGGGTGGGACTGGGATGAGGATGAAGGTCAGGGACCTGTCACTCTCCCTGTTCAGCCAGGAAAGTTTCTTAACAGGATGCATTATTATTCAGGGTAGTGAGGCCAATAGAGCAGGAGATCACTCACTGAAAAGACAGTTATTGCCCACAGATCCCAAGAGAAGGGGCAGTCATGCCCCAGGGGCCACAGGAACCGGGGGGGGGGGGGGGGACCCCCTCAGGAAGCAGAGGGGAGGGAAACCACAGGGAGAGGCAAGGTGAGCAAGTTTAGAACCGGCTGGTTTAAATCATTTCACCAGGCCCAGTTGTCTCGTACCTGAGGGGATTAGGGACAGGGAGAGAGTGGCCCAGAGTGTAAGAAATAAGTCGGGTTGTTTGGGTTAGGACTCTGGGTTGATGGGTTTACATTGGAAAAGCACACCCCCAGTCAGGCTTGGTAATAATGCCAGCTCCTCAGAGGCAGGAGAATCGCAAGTTCTAGACCAGAGCAACTTAGCAAGTCTCTGTCTCAAAATTAAAAAGGGTACATGGCTCAAAGATAGAGTGCTTGTCTAGCATGAGCAAGGCCCTGGGTTCAATTGCCAGAACTGCAGAAAAACAACTTAAAACAGCTGGAGAACATCAGTAAAGACGTGTGCAGAAATGTGCTGGCTGGGTATGGTCTGTGGCCAGTAGCATGGCAGCTTCCAGTAGCATGGCAGCTTCCAGAACTTAGCAGAAATACAGAAGCTGTCCACTCCAGACCTACTGAATCCAAATCTACATATTAACCACAGACTGAGCATGGATAGGTGGAGAAGAATATGCAGTTAGTGAGGGAGGCTGCTTGGAAAAAACTTCTTGCAATGAAACACAGTCTCCATTTGGGAAGAAATGAGATCTTTTCCCTAACACAGTGGTTCTCATTTTTGCCTGCAAATTGGAATCACTTCTGCTGTTTTAAAAAGTTAATTCTTGCAGGAGTCACAGGTGATTTGAACATGTAGCCAAGTTTAAGAACCACTTTGTTCCATATGGAATAAACTGTACTGTGTCAGGACCAGGGAACAGCGAAAGAAGGATGGGTGACTCAAGAGCAAGAGTGTGTGTGTACGTGCACAGAGGTGGGGTGGACAGGGAGGGTGCGCCTAGGGTCCCGGTCCCTCTGGTCCCTTTTTGGCTTCCTTTTGTGCCGTTTTTGCAGTTTGCTTGGATTCTGCTTCCCCCTAGTGGTGATTTTCAGTATGGCACAGCTGCCACTGGAGGTTTCATTTAAGTCTAAAGTTCAACCTGTGAGAGAGGAGCCCCCAGCATGTGTTTTGACAGGTGGAATTATCTTTAAAAGTGTGCCCATGCACAGCTTGGCTGTGTGACTTCAGGAGCTGGTCCTTCACAGGAAGATCCCAGGGCCTTAAAGTTCACTGGTTAAGTACCCCCTGGCACAGGGCTGCAGCAGTAGACGTAGAGGCTATCTGTGCCAAGGGGGTTGAGGAAATTCGTTTCGTCAGCCAGTGGTTAAGTGCTGGTGGGATCAAGCATCAGGAAGCTTCATAATGACAGCAGCCTGCACTTAGATCTTTGTGGCGAGGATGGATTTTACTTAATTATCTAGTTTCATTCTAATACAAGTCTAGAAGGTGTCAGGATCCTATCTTACAGATAAGAAAACCAACCTAATGAACTTTCCCAAGCTCACACACCTAGTGACAGATGCAGGATTGAAATCCAGGCTGGTGGGATGCCACAGTATGTTCCAGCTCCTCCCAAGTCCCCTGGAAGACCCCAAGAGGTCTCATCTGCCCAAGGATTTGCAGTGACTACAGCCTCAATTCCTGATTGAGTGTCTGTGGCCTCTCCAGGCTCCTGTAGATGCTTTTGCTTTCTATTTTGTGTTGACTTGGACACTTCCATTTGCAGGGAAGCCCATGAAAATCCCATGTCGGTGACAGGAGACCCTTTCCCCGTTCTGTCAGAAAATGTCTCTGCAGCCAGCTCCCAGGGCGGGGCTCAGGCCAGATGGAGAAGAGAGCTAAGGGGGCAATCAAGAAGCACGTGCAGGTCCTTCCCAGGATCTCCCCCTGACCTGGCTAGTTCCCTCCCATCTCCCCTGAAGCTCCCTGCCCACTGGGGCCAGCTCCTCTCCACTCTACCCCAGTTACAAGTGTTCCTGAAACTCGGCTGTGGATCAAAACCACGGGGGAAGCTTGTTAGAATGCAGAGCCTCAAGTCCCCCTCCCCAAAGATTCTGATTCAGGGAAGTGGCACGTGTGACTGGGAATCTGCTTTTGAAACAACTCCTATGAACTGTGCTGCAGGTGGTCCTCAGAACGTGGTTTGAGAAGGATTCAGTAGACCTGCCATTAATATTCACGGGCCCTGGATCGAGAGTATGACCCAAGGCCCATGCCCTAGGCTGAAGTATTTAAAAGCCATAAAGCAAGCTGACCAACTTTCAAACGTACCTATGGAACTACCCAGCAGGCCGGATTTCTAGACTCTGCTCAAGCCAGAGGTGATAGGATGGGAAAAACTTCCCCACAACCTCCCCTGCTTCTCTTCCCACCTTGGCTCAGTCTCCCTTTGGGCCACGGGGAAGCTGCTGCTCAAGTAAGAGGACCTTCAGTCTGCAAGTTCAAGCACAGGCCACCCTCTTACCTGTCAACAGCTGCCTCCTGACCCCCTGCTAGGCCAGAAGATGACCCAGGCAGGAGGCCTGTGTCGACTTTAGTGACCCAGCACTTCTTCCCTTTCTCACTTGTAGCTCTCAGATTCACTGTAGAATATCCTGGGAAAGCAACATCCTGAGATAAGGAGGAACTTTCCAGAATATCCTGGGTCTGTTCCTCTCTTTCCTAGAACAGGGTATTGTGCAACACCTTAGCCCAGTGATCCCAAGTGGCTCCTGGGGTAAAATTTCAGCAGAGTGTTTTCAGGGTCCCTCAGCTGCTGTGCAGTGTGGAGCATGTGCAGACAAGGTTCCATCCACCCCAGCAGCTTTCCTCAGCCTAGGAGGACTAGCTCATCATGAATCCTAGGCTTGTGTTATTCCTTGCTGTCTGTGAGTAATACAGTTGCTTTGCCTGTAGGAGTATTGTGTTTAATCTGTCTCGCTTAAGCAAATGGTAAAAATTGCAGCCCATGATGCAGTGGGCAGGTACCTGGACTTCCGTTCCTGGTGGATGGCACGGTGATGATCTGTGCTCTTCTCCACACAGTGGCAGTGTCCCTCTCCCCCAGGACTGGTAACCAGGGCCAGGTGCACCTGCTTCACAGGCAGCAGAGTGAAAGATGCCTTGCTTTTTGTTCCTGTAGCCCTTATTTTTCATGCTGACCATATAATCCACTAGCCACATTTTAGGGTGTTCATCGTGCATGTGTGTCCACCTGCTAGGCTGTGGACAGTTTGGCTAGAGGCAACTACCCTCTATCTTCATATCCCCAGTGCTCAACACGGTACCTTATAGTCGGTATGGAAAACTTAAATAAAGTCTGTGGTAGAGAAATAGGGTTGAAAATATTGGCCAAAGCAGGGTGGCGATTTTGCTGCTGTCACAGCTGCTATTGTCCTTGTGTTGGGTTTCACTTGAGTTCCAACTGTCCATGTCCAGCCTTTTGCTCCTTAGTGTGAATCTAACCTGTGCCCATCAGTGGTCTCTGCACCAGTCACCTGAGTGATCAGGGGCTGTTCTCACAGACAATTTGTTCTGGCAACTTCTGATGTTGCTTCTAGAATGTTCTTGCCAAGCCCCTGCCATCCAAGCTCCTTTTACTCATAACTGGAGCTTCCCGAGGTGACTGTCTCCTGTTTACAGGATTTACTTTTCTATTTTTCCCTTAGAAGGTCACAAGTGAAGAGAACTTTACACAGATATCACAAAAACCATTTCTGAATATTCAGCATGAATTCTGCTGAAGACAAACTCTGGTTTCTCTTCAGATCATGTAGGTCTTTCACGCTTTACAAATAATGCTTTAGACTGGTTAAGGTGCATGCCACTGTTACTCTTAAGTTTTGCATTTGGGTTCATTTGCAGATGTGCAGCAGTGCTTGAAATTTCCTTTGCATTTGTCTTAGTTTTTCTCTTTTCATCATTTGGAAATGATTCATGTTCCTATTTTATTTCTTCTCTTAGACTGAGGGTTTCATGAGGGAAAAAAAAAAAACTTTCATTACAGAGAACTTTTAGCATAAAAAAAAGAGGTGATGATGAACTCTCACATGCTCATGACCCATCTTGCCACATGGTACTTCCATTCCCCATGATTCTAGTTTCGTTATTGTGGTAAAATATACATAACATTTACCACTGGAGCCATTTGCATTGCGCAGCTCATTGGTGTTAAGTCCACTCACAATGTCACGCAGTCACCACCACCTACGTCCACGACTCTTTCCACTTGCAGAATTGAAACTCTGAACCCATTAAGCCGACTCCTAGTCCCCTTCCCCAGGCGCTGGCAACTACCTTTCTACTTTCTGTCTCCGTAAATTTGACTACTTACTCTAGGTACTTCATGGAAATGGAGTCACAGTATTTGAACTTTTGTGTTTGGCTTATTCCATTTAATATAAAGTCTTCAAGGTTCCCCTGTGCTGTGGCATGAATCAGAATTGCCAATATTATTTTAAAGCAAATTCCACATTTTCATTTTAGTTCATCCAGAAATATCCCACTATGTATCCCTAAAACATAAGGATGTTTTAACATGACCACAATAACAAAATCATAAGTAAATATTTTTTAAAATTCTTTACTACTATAACATGTCCAATCAGTGTTCAAATGTTTGTCTCACCAAAGACAGGTTTGCACAGTTCTCACAGTTCTCACTGTCTAGCCTGTCCCTAACGCCCTCCACCCCCAAGTTCTACACACAATAGATTGTCAATACTGCATTTCACCAATAGATGGCACTAATGATCAGATTTTTGCTAAGTCTATTTGGCATCTCTGGGAGACAAAACATCATTTGCATGCTGCTGGTGATTGTAGGTGAATGTATGAACCCAGAAATTGAATATAGCATTTGCTCTGGGTGACATCATAAAACCCTGGTACTTTCCATTCAAAGAGATAATTATTGATGTCAAACTTTCAATTTGTTTTAAATAAAGAGAACATCAGAAGCTCACATCTTTTGGGGGGTTGCGGGCGGGGTGGGGGGAGTCCTGCCTGTACAGAATCATATTGTTGGCGTTAAATGATTGAGGCCACTTATGTCTTAATATTCTTCTGCTTAAAGAGCAAATTCAATCTGTATGACTGATGTATGTGTTAATGCCCATTACAAGTGTATTGTTTGAATTGTATTAATATGCTCCCTCTAAATGACACAGTTCTGCCGCCCACCCATGAACTTCCTCTGGCATGTTATCAAGAACAAAGACTCTTAGGATTATGATTTGGATGGATCTTTAAGACCATCTAGGTCAACCCCCTGACATAAAAACAGACATGAAATCTCATCCTAATCATATATAGCAATTCAGTGGCTTTCTACATGATTAGCTATCCACTCTGCAACAAGCATAAACTATTCAAAATATTTAACTGGCTTGATAATAACTGACATTTCATTTTTAGAGATGTAAACCCCCAATTATGCAACAAATCCTCCCTGTTCTGTCCTTTCAATATATTCAGCAAATATTTGTTGACTATTACTGTGGTCAAGCAAGCTCAACCAGGCCTTTATTTGACTCACATAGTCAAATAAATTATGGAAATAATTAAGACAATTTTAGGAACTCAGCCTGTATTTGATTTCTTTCCTTTCTTTTCTTTTTTCCTTTTGGTGCATGCTAAGCATGAACCCTACCACTGAGCTACACCCCAGCCCTGTACTGAATTTCTAATAGGCAGCCTATATAACACTTTCCAGCAGATGACACAATAACCCTGGGAGGCATTTGTTACCCATCCTCCTAGGTTCAGACTAAAATGTCACACTACAATGTCTTTTCTGATCTTAAAACCAACCCCTCCATCCAGAGAAGACCCTAAACTCTGCTCTTTAACTGTTAGTTCTTGCCAGATTTATCCCAGGAACAGTGTCCTTCTCTCTTTCCCCCTTATCTTCTCCAGTGTTCTGGAATATCTGGGCTCTTCTTTTCCCTGAAGTGATCCTTGCCACCTCACGTCTGGGTCGCAGCCCTCTGCCCACCCATCGTTCTCAGGCTCTGCCTGCCTTGCTTTTCTGCTCTCTACCAACCCTCCGCCTCCACCGCCTGCTGACATCCTGGGCAGTTACACCCCATGGGAAGACAGTCACGCAATCATGACATGTGTCCAGCATAACTTCCACGTGCGTTCTTGGAGATTTAAGTGGGAGATGTCCCGCAGTCAAAAAGGTTTGAGAAGCAGTTGAACACATTTAAACAGTTCTCTTTACTGCAGGACTTTCCAGAGACTTCAGCTTCCTAAAAGGCATCGTCGGGTCTTTAAGACAGGGAGGGAGAAGAGGGCATTCTCCAAATTAACTTGATTAAGGAGCACTACGCCCTCTCTCAGTGCGCTTGGCTGCTATAACAAAATACCACGGGCTGGGGGGTCTGAGTTGATTCCTCACAGCTCCCAGATCAAGTGTGTTCCTGGTGACGGTCATTCCTGGCTTGCAAACAGCTGCCACCTCATGTGGCCCATGCCGTGGAGAGTGAGCAAAATCTGGTCTCTCTCTTCTGCTTCTTGAAAGGGCACTGATTCCACTGTGGGTGGCCCACTCTCATGACCTTATCTAGATTTCTACCTTCCAAAGGGCCAACCTCCAAATACAACCCGTTCAGTGTTACAGCTCAAACATATGCATCTGGATATGAGGCACAGGCATTTGATTCATAACACCCTTTTGTCTGGACCTGTGCATCACATTGTCTGGGACTGTGTCATATGTGATGCACCTTGAGACAGACAGTCATTCCTTGATCTGCGTGAAGGACTGGTTCCAGGAACCCCTCTGAAACCAAAATCTATCTGCTCATGTCCTTCCATAAAATGCTATTCTATTTGTATACAACCTACACACATCCTCTTACATATTTTAAATCATCTCTAAGTTACTCATAATACATAATACAGCATAAATGCTATGTAAACAGTTGCTATTTTTCAGGGAATCATGACCCCAAAAGAGTCTGTACTTATTCAATACAGACACATTTTTTTTTAAAAATATTTTCAATACCTGATTGTTTGGATCTGTGGATGCAGAACTGTTTTCCAGGGTTAGCCCTGGAAATGCCAGTCATAAAAAAAAAAAAAAAAAAAAAAAAAAAAAACCTACCAGAATTCAGTCCCAGCTCCACCATTTCCTATCTGTGGGACTTTGGGGAGTTTCTCTGACCCTCCATGCCTCAGTTGCCTCAACTGAAAAACAGGATAATGGTGCCTACCGCACAGAGTTGTGAAGATTACTTGTGTCTACACAGAGCAATACAGAGTAACACAGAGAGATCACCCCAAAACACTGTTAGCTATCATCATGAAATGTCATTATTAGTAACTGAATAGTTAAAAACCTGATTAAATCAGTTACTGATAAACATATTAATGGTGAATAACACTCGGTACATGGCCATATTTAATTTCTGCTTGGGTCGCATATTGAATCTTACAGTTGCATCAGGGTCAAGACTGGTGTTGGGTCGCAGGCTCCTAGAGGGTGATGTACTAGGGAGGAAAACCTCATCAGCGATGCAGCAAATACCTGCCAGGAATCCAAAGTGGCTTGGCCGTGTTTAAGGGACAAGGCGCTGCTGCACTCAGGGCCAGGACTCCAGGCCAACCTCTCAGTCCTGGCAGGAAGCAGAGCTGGTATTCTGGAAAGGACTGGTGGGCCTGCAGGAAGGTGGCCGGGCAACCCAACACCCCTGCCTTCTGTGCATGCCCATCCAGCCCTGGCGGCAGCATCCTTGAAGGTGCATGACAAGTACACACTCACGTGGACCTCACCCCATAGTCCTAGGCAGTGGACCTCAGCACAATTGTCCCCTGCAATCTCAAGGTCTATGGGGTCCCTTTGTGCAATGAGCAAGGGATTAGGGCCAGCAGGGAAAACCAAGGACTTAAAACCCGTTCAGCACTTTTGCAGCCAAAAAGGACATTGCCAAACATTTTGCTCTCAAAAGAAAGCAGGCCGCTAAATACTAGAAGGAGGAACTCTGGAAAAAAAATCAAAGAAAGGGAAGGGCAGTCTTAAAAAAAGTGAAATGACGTTGAACGTAATGATTAAGAAAATGGTAATGATATTATAGTTAAATGAATGCATTTTAAAGACCACAATGAAGAGAGAAAGAGAATTCAGGATGGTTTTTAAATGCCAACCAAAGGAAATTTTTTACAGCTTATTAGCTTCACTGCAATAAACAAAAACACAACTTATTTGTTGCAGATCCTCAGAATACTTGAAGAGTTAAACGATTGGGTCTAAGAAATCATCTAAAATGTCAAAGCTATGCCTGAGGTCACACTTTTTTGGGACTCACAAACCAGCTCTCAGTCCCAAACATCATTAGAAATCCTTCTTGTTATAATCTCATTGAACTCTGATGGCATCCCAATGGCAAACTCCAGATTCTCACGATTTCAAATATTCCAGATCCTTATTACTTCATATACTCCTCAAGCAGCATCACAGTAAAAACATGTTTCAAAGAGAGCTTGAACTTCTGGTGCAAGTACAAACATGATCTGTATTTGGGCCATATATTCTGATGGACAGGAAGACTACCACGAGGCTTGAGTGCAAGGGAGGGAATCTGCTGCAGCATTGATACACACGTTACCCACTGACCAAGCAAGTCTGAGGCCTACAGGAAGGGAACTTGGCATTAGTAAAAGGTGCCTTACCTACCTACCATTTGCTTATACTGCCAATACTTACTGCTGCTATGTGCCAGGCACAGTTCTAGGATCTGAGGCTACATCTACAAATAAAACCCACAAGATCTCCATTTTCAGTTACACTCTAATGGGGTGGGGACACACACACACAAGACAAATACATGAGCATGGCAGTTGAGGCAATGATGAGAGGCGGGAGGTCAATTAGACAGCGTGATGCAGAGCTGGGGTGGGAGAGCATGGGGAGGGGAGTCAGGAAAGGCTGCCCTGGGGAGTAACGATTTGACTTGAGGCCCGAGTATCTCAAAGGGCAAAGTGACCAATGAGAGCCTGCCTGGCAGAGGGAACAGCAAATGGAAAAAAAAAAAAAAAAAGCAACCCTGAAATAAGACCCTGCTTGATATATTTGAGATGAGTGTGGCTGTAGTATAGAGAGTCAGGAAGGATGTCAGGAACCAGTTCAGGCATAGCTTGAAACCAAGTGCCAGAGTACCAAGGGTGGAGGGGAAAAAAAGGAGGCTTATCTCTGGTGAGGGGAAGTAGTATACAGAAAGAAGCACTGCTTGCTCAGGAATAAGGAGCAGTTGCTGGGAATGGGGTCTAGCATGAGCCACTGTCAGTGAGTGACAAAGTTGGAGAGGTCGGTTGGGGCAAGCCTGTGAGATAGCTAATGACCAGAGGTGATTACAGATTTTTTAATAACTATTTTTTTAGTTGTAGATGGACACAATATATTTACTTTTTTAATGTGGTGCTAAGGATCAAACCCAGTGCCTTACATGTGGGAAGCAAGTGCTCTACCATTGAGCTACAGCCCCAGCCCTATAGATTTTTAATTAGAATAGAGGCCACATTTTTGTTTTAAAATTGAACTTGCTGTTGGGATGGATTGAATGGGGGAAAGACATCGATCTGCTGAAAAACTAGGAATGATGGAGGTAGAAGAAGCAGCAGAGAGGAGGTGGTATGGGAGAGATACTATCAAGGGCAGATGTACCTGGTCTCATTGATGAATTGATCTTTTTATCATTATGAAGTGACCCTAATCATTCTAATAATTCTTGTGTTGCCATCTTCTTGGTCAGAAATTAGAACAGTTACCTGACTTTCCTGTGATTAGTATTTGCATGGATTTTCCACTTCTGCTTCCATTTGTGTGTATTATTTAAAGTGCATCTCTTATAAACAGCATGTAAGTAGGTCGTGGTTTTCTTTTTTTAAATCCAGTCTAATAATCTCTGCCTTTAACTAAAATGTTTGGTGGTCCATTTACATTTAATGTAATCACTGACATGGCTGGTTTTAAGTCTGCATGGTGTGTATGGGGGATGTTTTATGCCATCTGTTTTTGTTCCTTCTTTTCTACTTTCTTTTCTGTTCATTGAATATTTTTAATATTCCATTCTATCTCTTTTGTTGATTTTTAAGCTATACTTCTTGGTATTTTTAATAGTTCATCTAGGGATTACAATATAAATCCTTAATTTGTCACAGTCTACTTTGAATTCAAATCACCTAAAGTAAGATCTTTACAGTCGTGCATTCTATTTACAGCAACCTGTCTTTTGTGCTGTGTGGTCTTTTACTTTTGTGCACGTTAAAATGAATAGATTTACTTGGTGACTTGTTCGAATCAGAGCTAAGGAAAACAAGAGTTTCACTCAAATCTCATATTCCTGACTTGGGAATATTGTCTGTAATTCATCTAAAAAAAGGAGGTTTTTAAAAATCCCCAATCTGATCATACAAATGAGATCAAAATTATAGTAATGCTCCAAATCTCAATGTTCTGTCCTTCCACCTGCTTAATTGTGGAAAATCTGGTCTTTCCTTGGGAATTTCCTCCTCCCAAATGTCTGAAAAGCCGTTGGCATGGTTGTTTGGATCTGTGAATCAGTCCAGTTACTCCTCCTCTAGAAACTTGGCCCCACCTCAACTGCTACTCAGAGGCTTACAGTGCGGAGCAGCGTGGAGCATGTTTTAAATGAAGGGCATTGTGCTCAGCAGGAAAGGGCCCCCAGCAAAGATGCCTGTTTCTGGGTCCCCACCCTTTCTGATGGACACTGTCACATTAAGATGGATGGGATAAAAATTCAGAATCTCAGTGGCTTCTAATCATTGGTTTCATTCTGCAGTAGAGTTGACTTTGTTGAAATGACTCCCATCCAGATCAGGAGATATGGATTCACAGATGGAGTTTGTCTTGGGCCTGTATCTTAGATATTTACCCATTGGAATGATCTAGTATGTAGCCCAAGATTTTGATCTCAGGATGGAAGTCAGAGTTGAATAGGTAGATTTCCATAGGGGTGATGTTGGAAGCCACAGGAGTGAACGTGCTCACCAAAGGAGAGAATGCAAAGGAAAAAAAGTCAAAGGGTCAAATATTGAACCATTGAGAGTAGCCTATATCAAGGGTCGTGAGACATTAATAAAAATACAGATGTAAGATTCAAAAGAATGCCTTTCTATGTAAGGCCAAAGAAAAGGATATTGTTTATAAAAAGGAGTGATCACAGATTCCTCCAAAAGTTAAAAATAGAGTTATATGATCTGGGAATTTCACTTCAAGGTATGTACTCAAAAGAATGGAAAACAGAATCTAAAGAGATATTTGTACATCTTGGTTCATAGCAGCAATATTCACAATAAGTGAAATGTGGAAGTAGCCCAAGTGTTATGAAAAGATAAATGGATAAGCAAAGTGTGGTATATACTCAAAATGGAAATTATTCAGCCTTAAAAAGGAAGGAAATTCTGACACATGCTACAACATAGATGAACCTTGAAGACATAAAAAATACAAGCCAGTCACAAAAAAAAAAAAAAAACAAATACTGTATGATTCTACGTATATAAGGCATTTAAAGTGGTCAAAATTATAGAAATATAGAGTAGAATGGTGTTTGCCAGAAAATGTGGAGAGAGGCTGAAATAGGGAGTTTCAGTTTTATAAGATGAATTCTGTAGATCAGTTGCACAGCAATGTGAATTTACTTAACACTACTGAACTTCTCTTAAAAATGTTGGGATGGTAAATTTTATGTTGTATGTATTTTACCACATTTTTTTTAAAAAAGGGAAATAAAAAGGTAGCTGTGAATGACTACCTTTTATTGAAATTTTTTGAAATGTGAACATCTGAAAATATCTCCTATATTTGGAAATCAGGAAACAGTCTTATGTTTGGAAAGATTGTCAAGAAAGCCAGTAAATTGGCTGGATTTGTGGCTCAGTGGCAGAGGGCTTGCCTACCATGTGTTTGGCACTGGGTTCCATCCTCAGTACCACGTAATAATAAATAAATAAAATAAAGGTATCATGTCCATCTACAACTAAAAAAAATCTTTTAAAAGCAAGTCAGTAAACAAACAAAGATAATCATTGAAGCAGTATAGTAACTAAAGGAGAAGGAGGAATAGAGTGAATATTTTGTTAAGTTATAGAAGATTGTGTTAGTTAGCTTTCTGTAATTATAACAAAATACTCAAGATAATCAACTTATAAAGCGATAAGGGTTGTTTTGGCTCACAGTTTTGGAAGTTCAAGTCCCTGATCAGTTAAAAACCTGGGACATGTGGTGAGGCAGCACATCAAGGCAGAAATGCGTGGTGGAGTCACTTCGTGGCCAGGAAGCAAAAAAAAGAGGTAGAGGATGAGACCACAATTCCACAATCCTCTTCAAGGGATCTCTAACAATATAAGGATTTCTCACTAGTCGCCACTGCTCAAGGGTCCCACCATCTCCCAATAGTACCATCCTGGGGGGAAAAACCTTTTATATATGGGTCTTTGGGGGATATGGAACTACAGCAAAGACAATTTATGGACAGGAAAAAGGAACATGCACTTCTCTTTGCCTGTATTTTAAATTCACCCTCAAGTCCTCTTCAAGAAACATTAATTACACTTACCAAAATATGATATAACCTTTACACAGTCTTCAAAGGCATACATGGTGGTAGGTGTGGTAGTGCACACCTATAATCCCAGCAGCTCAGGAGGTTGAGGCAGGAGGATTGCAAGTTCAAGGCCAGCCTCAGCAACTTAGAGAGACCTGGTTTCAAAAAAAAAAAAAAAAAAAAAAAAAAATAGAAAAAAGGGCTGGGAATATAGCTCAGTGGTAGTACCACTGGGTTCAAACCCTGGTACCATCAAAAAAGTCAAAATAAATAAAGCACCCACTTGTTTATCTGCATAAATCACTGTTATTATTGCTTTGGAAATTCTTACCAATTTCAACATCCTAAAAATATAAAATCAGATCTCTGGTTCTATTTCTCTGGGAACAGTTTTCAAAGTCAGGCATCGTTGTAGCCACAGAGCTCCTTCATTGCTTGAAAGCAGGGAGCCATATGTGAGAGACCTTGCAGCCAGCCCAGGGAGGACTCCGGGTTGTTGGCTTATTTTCTTCAGTAGCAGTTATGGACTTTCATTAGTATAAATACTATGGCCTTCGGAAGTTGATTTTGGTGCCAACCCAGGCCAATCGCTTCTTTGTGGTTTATCTGAAGGGTATTTTTGGCTCCATGAGAGAAGCCAAGATGGCTATTGGCAGCAACTGAAGCAAGTCCAATGTGGAAGTTCTCTATTTGGGGATTTCTGCCATAGCTTATTAAATTCACTAACGAGCCAGTGGGCAAAGCAGATGTGTGAAAGTCAGACAGGCCTATACTAATGCTTAAATAGCATATAATAGACACATCCGTAGTTTGGCTTGTGGCAAGACCCCTTTCTGTTTTGAAAGGACTCATTAATCCTTAGTAGGGTAGGGATAGGGATTCGGCCTCACTGCCAAATGCCACACATTAGTGGTCTTCACCATTACGGATGCTCATTTGTGAGTGAGTGGGTGTCACAAGGAGTGGCCTAGGAAGAAGACACCCTCATCAGTCCAGTCTCAATGACAGCCCTGTAAAACACTGAAGAGTAATCTCTGTCCTTTCCTCCAAGTCCCTCCTGCTGCATCAACCTTCCCCTCCCCAATGCACAGTGAACTACAATGGGTTTTATTCAAAAGGATCAGGCAGATCTCAAAAGAATTGTCCAGTCAGAACAGAAAGACATACTAGCTTTGAAAACACCCAAGTTTCTCCATAGAGAACATATACATTTCATTGGTCCAGTTATGAATTTTAGCTACTATCCTGATCTCCTGTCACCTTCCATGGATGCATGTTTTTGAGTCGGGGGAAGTAGGGCTAAGGTTCTAGTTAGATTCCACCCCTCTACCCTGACATCCTCTCTACTGGGGTGCAAGTATCACTGAGAAGGCATGGATTTGTGTATGTTATTATGTGAGTCTGAGTTTCAGCTTCCTTATTAGTAATAATTTTTATTACTAAGTGTTTACTATTATTTATTTTTAAGAGATAAACCTATTCATAGAGGGGTTACAAAGACGATGTGGATTGGTTTACGTAAAGCCTTGGACGCATCCTGAGCTAACAGGTGTTCCTTGGGGGCTTCTCCCACTTCCCACCCCTCTGTGGTTCATATTATTCCTCTGAAGCTCCCTGATCTCAGGTCACCCTCAATGTTCTTGTGGCTAAGACCAGCATCTTTCCCTTCACTCTGGATTCCTTCTCAGCAATCAGTATTGTTGATAGGGTAATCTGCCATGAAATGTTTCATCTTCCTCTTTCATGCTGCTACGTTTTTGAGACATAATAAAGCCAAGGATGTATTACTCCTTGTATTATGTTACTTCCTGTATCATATGTAATCTCTGTATTCTCTAGATACCTACCCCAGTTATAAGGAAAATCAAGTCTGTGACAAACAACTGTCCAAATATAGATCAAGCATCAATTAAGTGCTAGGCAAAGGGGATAGAAGGTCGAAGAGGACCTGGCTCCTGCCATGTAGTAAGGGCACAGGTGGATACCCAACTGTATGACAAGGGCCATCGGAGAGGGAGAATGGGGGAATGGAGGGCGAGAGGTACCTGACCTATCTGCTCTTCATGGAAGGTTTTCTTTAGAGGTGATTTTGAGCTGAATTCTGAAAAACGAGCAGGAATTACCTAAATAATGCAGCAGGTGGAGAGGTTAGGAGATTCCAGTGGAATTCTAGGCTGAGGGCACAGGACATGCAAACATATTGAGGTTGGAAACTGCAGACACATCTGCCTGTCCAAAGAGCTGAATGGCTGCAAAGGAATCAAGAGAGATGAGAATGGAAACCTGGGTGAGCAGCATTTCATATGGCCATGTGGGCTGATGGGAAGAGTTTGAACTTTATCAAGAAAATTCTAGACAACTGTTGTTGGACCAGGGAAGGGACATGATTGAATATGTGTTTTATAAATGATACTCTAACATGGAACATAGATTGGAGGATGATAAGGCACAGACCCCAGAAAATTTGGAAGTTTTTGTAGGAATCTAGAGAAAAAGTGATGAGAACTGACCCTAAGGCAGTAGCAGTGGTACCTGGGAACAGATGTTAAAGATAACAACTGATCAGATGTAGCTAATGAGGAAGGCAGAGATGCCAGGGGTAATTCCTCTGTTTCTATTCAGGGTTAATGCTCAGATGACACCCAAGATTTGGAATGTAAGATAAAAGGCAAGTTTTGTGGAAAGAAACACATGAATGTAGCACTAGATGTGTTAGATCTTTTCACAATGGCAAGTATATGAAGGTCAGTCACTCTGTGCAGCCAGTTAAAAGTGGACCTAGATATCTTAACAGGGAACTGGACTGGTGACAGAGCTGACATCTGTGAAAATTGAGTGTAATGAGATACCTTAATTCCCAGATTCTCTAAGAATTGTTTTGGGTCAGCTCCAGTGAGGCAAGTGATTGGCAAATAGGAATGCTATAATAATTTTAGCTTCATAAAAATGACCGACATGGGACATAGTCTTACCATGTAATTCAACACTCATAGCTCTAAGTAACTCTGCTTTCACTTAAAGGTATAATGTAGGGCTGGGTTGTGGCTCAGTGGTAGTGCACTCACCTAGCACGTGTGAGGCCCTGGTTTGCTGATCCTCAGCACCACATAAAAATTAAGGTATTGTGTCCACCTACAACTAAAACATTAAAAAAAAAAAATGTGAACCTGATTCATAATTACATTTAAATAAAAAAGTATAAAGTAAATGATTCCAGGCCTCCCTAGGACTCTCACCTCTTTCCCCTTGATTCCTGGGTGACTCACTTGTGCTTTGTGATAGTCACTGGTAGTTTTGATGTCTTTGTTGCTCTGACCCCTTACTTGTCTTTTCTCCCCCATTCCAGCCAATGTCCTTTCTTTTCCTTACATACAACTACCATAATAGTTTCCTCATGGTAAAATGCCCATGTTTCAGGTGTGCTGGTGAATGTTTAGTGACGGGTGGGTGGGGTGGTAACAGGGAGCTGGTTCCTGGTGTTTGCTGATGGTGTAAGTATTACCATCTCAGCTGGTTCCAAACTACCAACACAGTGTCAGTCTTCTCAGAGTTGAGAACGGGCAAGCTCGCTTTAGTTTTTGCAGGCAGGTATTCTAGCACACCACTGCTTCTGAAACGGAGACGACCCACACTTCGTATGATAGTTTCCCTTCCCCTTTCCCTGGCGGGGTGGGGGACGGGGAATTGGAATGAAGTGAAGGACGTTTGGAAGGGAGGAAATCCAGACATTTGTACCTGAGAGTTTGCTAGGCCAATCTACACCGCGCCTGCCAATTCACATGGTCACCCACCTCCCACATAACAGGTACTAACCTCTTTTGAGAAGCCTGTGATTGTCCTGGCCCCTCTGAGCATACTTCAATGTTTATGGATTCCTGCCTTCGCCATTACAGACCTCTCTATTTTGTGCATGGACTCTAGTCTTTGTGCTACCATCAGTTAGAGACTGTTCTGTTTCCCCGCTTTGATAGTAAACCTCTTAAGGGTAAGGATCTTATCTCTACAATTGATTCTTGAAAATTTGACTGCCTGCTTATTTTTTAAGTCCTTGCCTGATTTGTCTTTTCTGGACCTTGAATATTTGGATTATTTTTGCAGATTATGTATGTTTCATATACTACGAACACTATATTTATAATCATGTAAAATGTCTTTGCACAGCAAAGAAATCTTTCAATACCAGTAACTCATAAATTATGTTGCTAGGAAATTGAAGATAAGCTGGTTCATTGGAGACTTACCTCTGCTACTGGCTGCCTTGCTACCTGGAACCAATTATTCAGGTCTCAGCCTTCCAAATATAAAGCAAAGGTGATAAGAAGGCTTTCACGGTGGAAAGGCCCATTCAACCAAAAAATGTAAAGTAGTTGACCGCTAAAATACAAGTATTCTACGAATATGATGTATTTGTCAGGCACAAGAATCTTCTAGAAAATAAAGCATTTTGTGTTGCAGGAATTGTGTTTTAAAACTCAAAGATTCTTGGAACATCTACAAAACTTAGGATTTGACAACCAGTTTTGCAAGAACTTTGTCCAATCTTTTTATATATCCAAAAGTCAGTCAGCTGTAAGAACCAAAACCAGCTTTAAGTAAAGTGAGATACTATAAATACAGATTAGTATCATTTATCCAAGCCACTGTGGGACTTCCTTTGGATGAAAAGGCAAAGCCTATGATAGAATGGCAGAGCACAAAAAAGGAAAGAGAAAAGAAAGATGCCGGGAACAAGGAGACCTTTCAAACCTACCTGTTAACAAACAGAAACGAGTGTTGAGAAACTTGAGTGACGTGAAGGGAACTGGCTTCACACAGAAGTGCTTCTTTGTGTGAGAGTTTTCTGCAGTGCACAGAGGTGAGAGAGAAGAGTTGATAGCTCCTTTCCTTGGCACCTCAGACCCAGGAAATGACACAACTAGGAAAAGTCTTATGGAAAGATTGACCCTTCTTTTTTTGTTTTTGTTTTGAGGTGCTGGGGAGCAAACCCAGGGCTTCGCACATGTTGTGATTGCCCCCTGAGCCACACCTGAGCTCCTGTTTTCTGCTGGTTTTGACATAAGTGGGAGCTATGTATTTGGCCAACTGATGACAGGCTTTGAAAGGAGAAACAGGAGGGTGGAAGGACGTGATTTCACCTGGGGACAAGAGCTTAGTTTCTGCCACACAGGATGCTGCCCTGGGAATTCCCCAGGGGCTTAGGGAAGCTGCAGCCCCATGCCCCTGTCTCCCGGAGACCTGGTGCTCTCTCCTTCCTGCCACTCACAATTCCTGGCTGTGTTTTCAGGTGAGCTGGGACACTGGGCGGGGTCCAGTGTCCCTCTGGGCTTCCTTAGACGAAGAATGAACCTGGAAACAGGAGCTTCCCACCCACAGAAGGTGCCTGAAGTTTTTGTCTTATTTGTTTTATGGGATTTTTTTTGTTGTTGTTGGTTTTTTAAATCAATACCTGGCACACAATAGTTACTTATTAACTTGAATTGGAAACTTTCCTACTGTTATGGAATGGACCTTATAGTACAAAGTCAAGAGCTTCTGTGTTATTTTTTTACTCACTAAATATTTTTAGACCCCCTGCCTGGCAGACACTGAGCAAGGCAGCAGACACACAGCGATGAAGGAGAAAAATTTCACATGACAAAGGGCCAGATGTGTTCTATGTTGAAGACAGGCTAAAATATTTTCACTTGAGGGTTTCAAACTATATGTTTATTCCACTTCATATGGTATGCTGCCCCAGTAATGTGCATATAGTTCCAGAACTTTCTTCTTCTTCTTCTTCTTCTTCTTCTCCTCCCCCTCCTCCTCCTCCCCCTCCCCCTCCTCCTCCTCCTCCTCCTCCTCCTTCTTCTGCTTCTTCTTCTGCTCCCTCTCCTCCTTGTGCTTTCTGGGTTTTAAAAGCAATAAAATCGTTGTTTTTTTCCTCTAAAATAAGAAATTATTATGTTTTAACTTGGGAAAGCTAACAAAATGAAATGCTGTGAAAAAGAAGAGCCTGGTATGTGGAGTGAGCTCTTGACATGAGTGTGTAACTATTGACCAGAACTGAGCTAGGATTGAGATGGATGTTCCCTTATGGAGTTTACCTTGTGATCTGTCTATAAGCTTTGCAGCAAACACAAAACAAGTGTAGAAATAGTCTGACAGCGTTTCATGGGTGCCATGATGGAAAGAAGCTGTCCCGTGGAGAACCATGCGGCCATGGGCTGGCACCATCTTGCACTGGTTCCCACAAGCTGACAGGTACACTTCAGGAATCCTGCCACTGATTCACACTGGCAGCCTGGACTGGGCCGTGTTATAGTTATACCACAGAAATAGCTAACGCTAACAATCAGGGATTCCTCCCCCTCTCCCATCCCCAAACCCCAGAGCCAATTGCTAACCACTTAGAGCATACATACCATTTATAACAGGTAGGGGTGCACGCGGCATGATTTGATTCATATGCTAAGAGACTGACTTGGCTACTGTGTAGGGAATGGATGTTAAGTGACAGAGGCCAGCATGGAAGATACTGTAGGATCTCAGGTGTGAGATAATGTCATATGGACACCCACGAGGACGGTCCTGAAGATGGAAAAGGAAGACAGAGGAGATGTGCTATGGAGGAAAGCCGGCAAGAGCCTTGGCTGCAACTTGCAATCTTCGCTGCTATTTTGAAATAAAGAACCGTGTTACACATCAGAACAGAACAACTTCCTTTTGGAGGCATGAACGTGAGTCTTTCCTAAAGATTGTTCCCCACCCCAGGATGTGAGCCTATGAGTCAGACTCCCTCATCAAGAGGGACTGTGCAATTGAAAAGCCTTGGATCGCCTTGGAGTTCATCTTCTCTTTTGTCCCATGGTATACCTGACCCTCTTGAGTAGATGCACCGGGAAGCATACTTCCAACCAGGGTCCCTCAATGCAGCCAGGTGATCATCACCTGCTGGAGTCCTAGACCACCCCTGGCTTGAGAACAGAGAGTTCTTTTCTAGTTTTCTGCTGGACTTCTGCCTACTAGGCTCAAAAATTACTTAAAAGTATACTTTCCTTTATATACCACTTTTCTGAGAGAAACTCAGTTCTTTTTTCCCTCCCTTAAAGCACTCAAACTAGGTGCTATGAAATTTCCATACTGAGGAAAAATACTCATGAAACTTACTTCTGTAAGTTCCTTGGTCCAATAACCAAAGTTTCTTGGCTCTCGTGGTCCTTAGTGACCACACTAGACAATGAATGGGTTCAATATTACCGATTGACATATTTGAGAAATATTCAACCTCACCAGAAGAAAAATATATAGAGGAGATCCTAGAGTTGGTCTTTGTTATTTGTTTTGATAGAGAAATATCTGACTATTCGGGGGGGGTTGAAGTATTTTTATAAGACTTCCATTTAGGAATAATAATACTTTTCTGATTCAGATAAATGCATTGTTAATAATCCTTGGATGGAGGAAATAGTAGGTATCCCAGGCTTGGCTTATTTTCTAACATCTTTAAAAATGAAGATCCATTTATAATTTTAAAGATAATATGTATTAAAATACCTTTAAAAATTGCTAAAAACGCATGTCACCTAAATAGTAGGAAAGAACAGAACTTCCCAGTAATAGAACATTGTACTTCTCATCTTTATCCATTGGCCAATAGGCATGATAGCTAGACAGTATCATTTTGTTACACGCTATATCTTCAGACAGACCAAATTGCACTATAAAATGTAAGAAAAATGTCCAGCCTTTAAAAAACTTTGACAATCATGACTTGGGGCCAAATGGATTCACAGAGAGAGAGCAGTAGATGAAGGTTTGTGTCCGACTGGAGGGTTTGGATTCAGAGTAGAGACAACTTCAAAGGAATAGCTGGGTTAAGAACACATGATGCTGTGCATGTTTTCGAGTTCTATTTTAACTTCCTCTGAAATCCAAGAGGATAATGTTTTTACCAAAAATATTTACAAGGAAATGAGAAAGATAACTGATCCCCAAAGAAAACCAATTTCCCAAAAGCCCTATGATTAGGTAACAAAGACTACACAGGGTTCCAGTCCCTGGGCTATTTATTCTCAAAGACTTCCTGGGGGCAGAAGGAAAGGGCTGGGGGTCTGTGTGCTCAGAAGGCAGAGAGGGGAATCGTGTCTGCTTAAGGTCATAGGAATCCTTTGCCATATAAATCAAGAAATTAACCACAATGAGTGTGTTGCCCTGGGGCAGGGAGGGGAGAGGTGGGGGGTCCTCTCACTGCCCAGCACAGGAGATGATCTTCTAACCATAGGTAATACTGACCACACGAACTCTTCTGCTGAAGCCATTTCCTGAGTTACAGAGCCCTTCCTCCTCCCTCCCTTTCTTGGTTCCTCCTTCCTACCTTCTTTCCTTTTAGTTTCCTTTTCTTTCCGCTCTTCGTCCATACCTCTTTTACTTTCTCACTTTTTAAAGTTTTTCCTTCCCTCTCTCCTTGCCTGCATGCTGGTCTCTCCCCTTTCTTCCTTCTTTCTCTGTCTTTCCACCCTTCCCTCCCTTCCTTCCTCCCTCTCCTCCTTCCTCTCTCTCTCTCAAATGTCTTCTCTCCTGACTCCCTTCCCACATTCCCGCCTTCTTCCTCCCTTCCCTCTTCTGTGGACACTTCCTGAGCACTTACTTCCTCCTGCACTTGCTTAGGTGCTCCTGATATGGTCACCGAGGCCCTTGTCCTCTGGGAGCTCTTCCTGCAGACAGACAAATTATGGGAGCCAGTGGGGTGAGCACCGACCAGACTTGATCTGGTGCTGGGGAGGGTGCCATCAAGGGAGGAAGGTTGACATTTGAATATTAAATGCTAACCTGAAAACTGTCAGTAGGGCAAGAGAATAATAGTTCTTGGTAGTGCAGAGACTAAAATATGGTCTTTTTTTCTCTCTATTTTTTTCACAACTATTGCATATTAAATAGTTGTGTTCATTTCTTTTGCAAAGATATTGGGATCTTTAGCTTGGCCATTTAGATGATGTCAACATATTCTAAATTAGCATTTTTTAGTGCTGGGGATGTGGCTCAGTGGCTCAGTGATAGAGCACCAGCCTGGCACGTGTGAGGCCTGGGTTCAATCCCTAGCACCCCAAAATAAATAAATACAAATAACATTTTTAGAACTTTATATTTGGGTTCTTATGACAAGAGTTTAAAAATAGCATATATAATATTTAAGTCATAAATATTATATACATAAAATATACATATATAAATAAATACACATAAAATAAGACACAAGTAGATGAGGCAAGAAATGTAAAAAGAAAAGATTGTTAGGAAAATAAAATAAAACTTACTGACTACATATCATGGGTCTTTCATGGATCTTATATATTAATGGAAGTGGCTGGCAGATGTGGCTCCTAGCCTCCTTCATACCACATGGGAAACACAATCAGTTACAATAATCACAAAATTTATAATAAAAATAGTCATAAAACAAAATCAAGCCAGGCTTTCTCCAACAGATATTCCTAAATGGACTGCCATAGAGTCTGCTGCCTTTGCTGCCCAGCATCCATTTGTCCTTACTCTGATAATGAAATAAAATTTTCTTCTGAGGATTATCTTCTACTCACCTCCAATCTATGCACATATTGTGGATTTAGCTCCATGACTGCCCCCCAAGTTGAATATGCAATTAGGATAGGATTCAGTGCATGGTGTTCACTTGACCAAGGGCCTGTCTCAGAGTTGAGCACTTGAGTCAATCAGAGTCCATCAGACCCGTGGGGTTTCTGGAAAAGAAATTTTGGACTTGCAGGCAGAGGATGGGAGAACTGCAGCCGCTGCTGCCATTAGCAATCTCAAGAGCAGAGTGTTCCAGAGAAGGGCGAAGATCAGGAGAGATAGAAGGAGAAAACTCCAACCTGAGGCCATCACTTGAGCAGGAATGAAGCAGTCCTTGAAGCACACCCAGACTTTTTAATTCTGTGAGCCAATAACTTCCCATTTTGCTTTCAACTGCTAGTGCTGGATTATTTTATTTTATTTTTTAAATTTTTTTTTTTTTTTTTTTTAACCTTAGCTAAAGGGAACTTGAAGTAATGTAATCCCAAATGGTGAAGGTGGCTTAGCCAAGAGTATGGATACGCTTCATGTTCTTCAGACATTTCTCAACGAATGCTGTGTCTTGATACTAAGCTGTATAGCACAGTGAGAGTTTTCCAACAAAATTCTGAAGTGTGGGATGTTCTCTGTCCCTAATTAAGAGATCGCGCATGTGCCTTGGCAATCAATGAGAAGCTTCTAATGAAAGGTGAATTGGAACCAGCCTTCTGGCATTCAAATTCCTTTTCTGTCAATTAATAGTGATTTAAGTCTGGGACAAGTAACCTGACATTTCTTGACCTTGGTTTCCTTAACCAAGAAAGGGCGATTATTATATTATTGCCACAGAGTTGTTGTGAGGGCAGAATGAGTGAGTGCATTTCAATTAGGACGGTGCTGGGCACAGAGTTAGCACTCAATAAATGTTCAGTGACCATTATTTTTGTTTTATTATCACATGCATGGAAACCTCATGGTTAAGGTCAAGATTTTATATTACAATCAGTTCTGGGTCCACTCCTCTAACACCCAGAAGAACTGATGATTCAGGTCCCAAAGTTCTGTCATAAATCATTTCGATAATTGCTACATGAGAACATCTGCAAAACCTGGATTTACTAATTGTGGATATGAACGCATGAGCAAGGCAGTTGTTGTCCTCTGAGAGCTCTTCCCACAGACAAATAGTGAAAGAAGGATGGATTTTAGTACACTACTCTATTTCAGTATATTACTATGTTGTGCAACCACCTCCATAATCTAATTCCAGATTATCTTCATCACCCCAAAAAGAAACTACATTCCTGTTGGTAGTCAATACCAATTTCCTCCTCCTGCCATCCCCTAGAAATCACTAATCTACTTTCTAATTCTATGGATTTGTCTATTCTTGACATTTCTATCAATGGAACCATATATATGGTCTCCGTATCTAGCTTCTTTTACTTACTATGTTTTCAAGGTTCATCCAAGTTGTAGCATGTAAAAGCACTTTATTCCTTTGCTGGTTAAATATTCCACTGTATGGAAATAATACATTTTGTTTACTCATTTATCAGTTTGTGGAAATCTGAGTCATTTCCACCTTTGAGCATTACAACTAATGCTGTTGAGAGCATCAATAGATTACTTTTTGTGTGAATATGTATTTTGAATTTTCCCAGGTGTATACCTAGGAAAGGAATCTCTTGCTCACATAATTGTAGGTTTACAAAGGCCAAATGTTTTCTCTGATAAACAGATACTGATCCATAGTGGGGCGAGTAGGAAGAATGAAGGAACTTTGGATTGTGCAGAGGGAAAAGAGGGTAGGGGTGGGGTGGTGGGGATGAGAAGGATGGTAGAATGAGACAGACATTATTACTCTACATACATGTATGATTACACCACTGGTGTGACTCAGCACCATGTACAGCCAGAGGAATGAGAAGTTATGCTCCATTTGGGTACAATGTGTCAAAACGCATTCTACTGTTATGTATAGACATAATATACATATATAATTAGAACGAACATTTTAAAAAGCAAAATAATAATAATAATAATTGTAGGTTAACTTTGTAAGGAACGGCATGACTGTTTCCCACAGTGGCTACCTCAGTTTACATTGCCACTAGCAATATATGAGTGTTCTAATTTCTCCACATCCTCACCAACATTTGTTATTTCATGTTTCACACTGTTTTGATAATGATACCCTCTCTGCTTCACTTGTGACAAGTATCCCCTAGTTCAAAAATCAAAATTTTATCCATCTCAGAGAATGAATTTCCAGTCTCAGAGCAAACATCTACTTTGAGTAGGAAATAGGTGTGTCAAACTTTTTCTGAATGGAATTTCAACGAATTCTCTCGTTTTAGCCCCAGTTTTGTCCCCTTCTTTTGAAATTGCCTGGAGGCTTCAAATTGTTACGGTTCTACAGTATAATTTGGGTTGTTTCTTGATTTTCTTTGCTGCCAACTTAGAATTCAACCCTCTCAGTTCTGTTAGACAGTTTACCATTTGTGAACCTTATTTCCAGCTTCTAAAATTTTATATTGTTGTTTCCTCTAACACCTCCTTATTCTTGATGTTTTTAAACAATATTTTTTTAGAAATCTATTCACTGTCTTTTTAATGGAGTTTCAGGAGGAAACCAATGTAAATTGTATGCCTGCTATGTTGATCCAGAAGTCCTCTTCCCTCTTCAGAGTTCACATCTAAGAAAAAGCAGTTCATGTTCAATGCATGTCACATATGGACAAATACAGCTTTGTGTGTGAATCCAAAGGTAAAATACATGTTCGTCCAGTGTCAGCTACAGCCACTCATTCTAAGAGAAATGTGGCATTTGTAAGGAAACGCCTCTGACGTCCAAGTTCACTGAGAACCTGGAGATTTTCAGATTCTAAGATTAACTCCTGGGATCTAACAGAGTAGCTTCTGGCTATATTAGCAGCTATTTCCACATTTTGTTCAAATCGGTTTTTTTTTTTTTTTTTTTTTTTTTTTTTTTCCTTTTTATTTGTGACTGTATTTCTGCAAAGTCACCACTTGCAAGTGAACCATACATTTTGGTGTCAAATATGTTTTGGTTGCCACATTCAGTACAGCAAACAAGGATGTGAGCTGGAGGAAGCAAAGAACTGGGTGAATCACTTGCCAAAAATAAAATTCATGCAAGGTATCAAGAGTAAGTAAAATCAAACAGAAATAAATACGATTTCCTTTTCCCAAGAGACTTGCAGTTGGTCTTTCGACTCGCTTGAGCAAAGCTGACCAAGGGAAAGGAGGATGTTCCCGCCAGTCAAGTGTGGCGCTTTTAGCAGCAGAAACAAGCCACCAGGGCGATTTGGTGGTACCCATGGGCCATTTTATTAAATGGGCAGTTGTCAAGGAAGAAAACATTCATTGCACACGTTGGCAATGCTCAGTTAAAGGGAGGATCAGCTAGGTCATCTAGGTCATGATGACACTGCACTAACTGGTCCTTTGTGCCTGAGCGTAGCACGGATCAGAGAATAGAAAAGGCCCAGCTCCCAGGGCTGAGTGACAGCCCATCCCTTGTGTTTTGCCTCTTTTTGAAACAAAGCTGGTAACAAAGTTGCTTGTTTTTAATGTAGTACTGGTTGGGTCAGTAAAATATTGCTTCCCACATCTCATTTTTTCCTAATACCTTTATGTAAAGATGATCCTGTAGATGCATGTATTAACCTATAAATTCCTAAATTGAAAAGGATAGTCCTCAGGAAAATCAGGAGAAGAAAATGCTGCAGGTACTCTTAAGCTCTCCTCTTGCTTTGCTGATCAATTTATTTCTTCAATCACTAAGTTAGTGGAGCTTTCTTTTCCCTTGATTGGAAATATTTTCATCGAATATCATGGAATATTTCTTGGAGGGAAGTGAGATTTCCAACTAATCAGAGTGAATATACCATATTACATAGAAAACAGGCTTGAACGGAGTTAAGAACCATCGGCCTTATTCCTGTGTGATTTTTTTGGTGCTCTCAAGGGCACTGGGACCTGCAGTCCATTATGGTGGAATTCTGGCTTCTAGGTGAGCCTGCCTGCAGGCTGGAATAGCTTAGTCACCTGACTTTCCTGTAACTTATTATTTTTGGCTTCATGAGGCAGCATTCATGCACAAGTGGTCCTTTCCCGTCTTCTGAAAGTTTTTTGAGGCTCACTGACGATCTCTTTTCTTTCCCAGGTCCTCTGCATGAAGTGTGCACAAGTCACAGGTCCTATCTGGGGTTTATATACAAATAATTAGATTATAATTAGGAGTCCAATTTTGCTTTCACTTGTTTAAGATGACTCGGAGTTTAACTTTGTTTCTTGGTCTAGCAGGTGATGGCTCTCCCTTGAAACTAACTTAATAAGTTAGTTAGATGTGACCAGTTGGTATCGTTTTTCATAATTATGGTAACAAAAACATTGTAAATTATCCTAGAATCAAATCCAATATAATGTCTTCGGAAGGTCACATTCATTATTTAAAACATTGGGTTGGTTATATTTAATTCAAAAAAAGATGCTAGGAGTGAATAAATTCTATGTACTAAAACATCAGGTTACATACACTGCGATTTTTAGTGCCCCCAACACCAACCAGAAATTGTACTATCAGGTTTACATTTACAGGCACCACAGTTGTTTATTCTTGGTTCTTGGGGGAGGAGGGGAGGAGCATCAGGAAGTTTCCACAGTGTACCTTGAGTTATTTAAATCCCTTTCACAGAATCCATTTCCTGTGCACTGAAATCCCTGTGACATTTCCAGAGCTGCTGTTTATTTTGGGATGCGAGGGGCGTTAAAACTCTTTGTGTTTCAACCACAACATTTATGAGTGGCATGAGACAAAGACTCTGGGCACGTTTTAAGTGGTCAGACAATCCCTACCGGAAGGAAACAGGCGATTGAATTACCGTAGGCCAGAGCAGCAAGTCTACTTGGGTTGGCCAACCCAGGGGAAGCTGCCAAGAGGAGACTTCTCTCCCCAGCGCAAGCAGCCTAAAGGAGGGCACTTTTCTCTCTAGCTTCATTAATGCAAAGAGAGCACATCCCACATCACAGAAGGCCTTTGCTAATACAAAGCCGGGCCCTTTTACACAGAAGGGAATTCCTGCTCCTTAGACATCCAAGAAAAACACCTTGGGTTCATCAACTATCCCCTATGTATATTTCTTGTTGTTTTATCCACAAACCACCAAACTATTTCCCTGAAACTCACTGATCTGTACAATACTCTTTACAACAGGAAGAGTTTAAGAATTGTTTTTTTCTTTACAAATGAAAAATAAAAGAAAGAAGTCATGTGTCTAAATTCATATACTAAGTTCCTAGAAACTCCTTCAACACATCAGACTCCAGTAAGAGGAAGCTGATCAGCTTTCTTATGTAACAAAATATTGTGAACCTAACTTAGGGTATAATGCAATAATGCAGTTAACTTAGTTCTTTCTTTGCATTTTTAAGGCCTCCTTGATTTTTAAATAAGGATTGCATTATATTTGATCCATCAATAATGGAATTTAAACCCCTGAAAGAGAGACACTGCTTTGTGCTTTAAACTCACAGGGTCTCAATTTTCATAGGTCATCAAAAGTCATTCTATCCCCTTTGTGAAATTCTTATCCAGATTACAGCATGCAAAAATTAAAGAGATAATATTTAAGAAAGTAACTTCTAGATGTCAATTACTTAATATTTACAGTTAAAGACATATATATAGACCTGAACTTATACAAGCATTTGATTTTCAACAAAGACAAATCCAACTGGAATTGAAATAAATGGTGCTAAAGTACCCGGATAAGGCACATGGAAAAATGAACTTCTACTACTAACTCACACCAAACACACAGGCATTTATTAGAGATGAATCATAGGCCTAAAAATAAAAAAGCTAAAACCATAAGAGTTTAGAGGAAAGTATAGTATCTCCATGGCCTGAGGATAAAATAAAGTTTCATAAGACAGGTCATAAAAAGCAATAGCACAAGAGAATATATACAGAAACATGCTTATGTATGTGTGTTAGAGTTCATCAAAACTTAAAACTTCTTCCCGTCAAAAGATACCTTTAAGAAAATAGACAAGCCACACATGTAGAGAACATATTCACTAAAAATATTTCTGACAAAGGACTGATACCTAGAATTTATAAAGAATTCCCACAATAATAGAGAAACAATCTCTAAAAAGGGAAGAAACAGGCTTAGGATGTGTCTCAGTGGTGGAGCACTTGCCTAGCAAGTGCAAGGCCCTGGGTTCAAATCCCCAGCACCGGGGGAGGAACAAAAGATTTAGACAGGTATTTCACAAAGAAGGTATTCGAGTGGCAATAAGCACCTGAAGTACTCAACATCATGAGTCCTCAGGGAAATGAAAACTAAGACCAAAAGAGATATCACTGAACACCTACGGCTAACATAAGAGACTTGATAACATCAAATGTTGGTAAGGATATAGAGCACCTAGAATTTCATACATTGTTCAGAGAAGTATAAAATAGTACACACTTTGGGGAAGAAGTCAGGCTTTTTGTTTTTAAGTTTTGTACTGGGGATTGAACCCTGGGGCATTTTACTGCTGAGCCACATTACCAGTCCCCCCTTTTTTTAAAATGTATTTTTTAGTTGTTGATGGATCTTTGTTGTATTCATTTATTTATATGTAGTGCTGAGAATTGAACCCAGAGAGCCTCACATGTGGTAGGCAAGGGTTCTACGGCTGAGGCTTTTTTTTTTTTTTTTTTTAAATAAAATTAAATCCATAACTATAACCCAGTAATTGTGATCCTACATATTACCCATGATAACATGTGTTCAAAAAGGGATTTGTATCAGAATGTTCATAGCACCTTTATTTGCAACAGCCTAAAACTGCAACTAGTTTATATGTTCATCAGTAGAAAAATGGATAGACAAACTGTGATAACTACAAGACTAGACTATAGCTAAAAGCCAAATAAGAGGTGAACCACTCATACAGGCAACAACAGGGATGAATCTTCAGAATAAGATTTTTAGTAGTGAAAACAGCCATGTACAAAATAATTCATACCATTCCATGCTACTTAGATAAATTATGGAACAGACAAAACTAATCTATGGAATAAGAAGAAAAACTAGGAATAGGTATGAAGGAACTTTCTGGAGAGATGGTAATGTTCTGTATCTTGACAGTAGATTGTTTCATTTACACAGACATAAGCAGTATCCAAAGTCTGTGTGCACTTAGTACTTATGCATTTTGTTGTATGTAAATTTTACATCACAAGAAAGAACTAAATATTAATCTCTAGCTAGATATATGCATGCTGAAGTATTTAAAAGAAATTGTACTAATGCCTACAATTGATTATTTAAAATGTTCAATAAAAAAGGAAGGTGGATTAAAGGATGGATAGAAGGAAGAACAGAGAGAAAACAAGCAAATAAACCCAGTCAAGTGTTTAATGGTAGAATCTGGATGTTGGGCATACAATATGGGCATTCTCTGTAAAACTCCTTCAACCTTACTATATAGTTAACATTTTCAAAAGAAAATGTAGGGAGGAAAGGATGTAGATTTTTAAGAGAAAGGACTGGTTTTCTTTAGAAAACAGAACTGCCTTTTAATGAGGCTATTTAACAATAAATGACTAATTTGTTCAGACCTACTTGTTTTAGTGTCTTCTAGTAATTGTACAGGGATAAGAAGATGGAGAGGAAAAGTTTTTAGATCAAGTAAATTAAGAAATATTCACTGAGCATTTACTACCTGCCCACTGTATATGGGATACAAAGACGCCCAAGACTTGGATTTTACCTGAAGGGTCCATGCTTTCCACTGGACAGTCAGGAAGAGAGGAGCAAAGGTCAGGCTCCAGCACAATAAGGCCTAACCATAAGATCCCATGAGCTCAACAGCAGCCCTGGGAGCAGCTAGCCCCAGCCTGTGCCTCCCACAATGATCCTCTCTTCTCTCTTACCTACTTCTACCCAGACCCTTGGTTCTACTTGTAAGGCTCTCACCTGAGTCCTGTTTGACTATTCTGCCTCATTCCATAAACCTCAGCGCTAGGCCTTTCCTCAGGACCTTCTCCCCAACCCAGAGCAGACATAAGGTTCTTCGTTCCACAGCTTCCGAGTACAGTTGTGCTCTCCTTGAGAGCACTGACTTCGTTCCTAATTACATGGGCACCAGAGGGATCATTCCTTTGACATGCAATCTGTAAACTTTCATTTTCCTAATACTACTCTGTTTTTGCATTTCTTGCTTCATTAACTCATATCAATATTAAAAATAACATTTTAAGGTTTTATAGATGTTCTCTTTCCCCAACGGTTTTAAAGCAGCTTATGAAAACATAATATAAAAGGTAGCACGAATGGGAAGAAAATATTTCAAAGGGAGATCTGGGCACCATGTCAAAAGGTGCATTGAGGACGACCAAGCTAAGGAATGGGAAATCCCCACTAGATCAGACAGGCAAAGCCTCTTGTCACCTCCCTGAGTATTCCAGAGCACAGAGAAAGGCAGGGAACCACAGGGCAGTGGGTTGAGAGGAAAATGGGCAGGTAGAGAGGTCATGAGGCTTGGTTGAAAAAGAAAAACATTTTCAAAATGTTCCCTAAGATGTCTTTGCTACATTTGTGTATTTTCCTAAATCTGTAAGAAACCAGTCCTTGAGATATGCTGCATCCAAGCAGAAAGATCATCCAAGGGACAATTCATCCTTACAGGTATAAAACTTATAGCCTCAAGAGGAAGATGAGGTTTTTTTGTTTGTTTTCACCATATTCTAGATAAGATTGACCCTAAGAAAAATCACTTTATAATTTAACATTGGGTAAAATTTCCCAACACAGTTGGATTAAAAGAAAAGTATGGATTCCTAGCTTTGGGCCCTTCATATTGCCATCTTGGTTTCACAGGTGCAAAGTCTCCGCCCTGCAGCCCCGTTAACGCTATCTTTGTAATTCTCTCACATCTGTTCTTTTTTCTCCTTTCCCACGGTCTTTACAAAAATCCGTTTGTTTTTAAGCCATTGAATGCATTTAAATGTCTTAACAGTTTTATCCAATAGAGGGCGCAAATTTCTCATGCGATACTGTACAGTCTTTCGCAAAATTTGTTTTTCTAGTGTTGGAATTTCACGGCTGCTGTAAGTTAGTGCAGAAACATGTGGCACGTGTGTATGAACACAGTCCTGTCCTATGGAAGGCTGGGTAAGGGCTCCTTGTTTTTTTGTTTGTTTCCCCCCCTCGGTGCTGGGGATTGAACCCAGGGCCTTAGTGCTCACAAGGCAAGCACTCTACCAACTGAGCTCTATCCCCAGCCCATGGCTCTTTGTTTCTTTAGAGCAGTTTCAGAGAAGAGCCAAGACACTTACTGAAGCAAAGACAGGAAGTTAAGGTTCTTCTATTTTGGGTAACCAAATCAAATTAGATAGAATGGTTTAAAACTAAGCATTTAGTGGAAAAAAATAAAACCAATTTGTTTACAGGCTTCTAATTTTAGGATGTATTTCCATTCTGCCAGATTAAAGGATGCCTAGTGAAGTAATACCGTTCAGACTCTGTGCAGGGTGGTTCACAGCTCATGGGTTTGGAGAGTTTGTGCGTGTGCGTTGCCACAGGGAAATTGTTCATATTTCAGTGGCTACCCAGTATGTACCCTTCCCCTGACCTGCAGAAAACAACGTGACTGGTGACTAGAGGGGATAATGTGAACTTCGATTTCAGCTGTTCAATGTCATCATGATTTGTATGCATTTTATTGAGGGAATGATATGACAGAGACGTGCTGAAGTCCTGTTGAGTTTCCTAAATGCAAGTTATGGAAATGGAAGGACTTATGAAGAGGAAGCCATTTTTTTCAATGATAATAATGTGTCTAAGTATCCCTCACTTGACAGAAGCTCAGATAAATTCTGAAATGAATTACATAGATCGAGGCACAAATTCATTCCACAGAATGGCAGTTCCAAATCTGAAGGTCCTGTGCATTTATTAGCATATTCTTGCTTCTTTCTGTAACCAGCTTGGATTCCAAGGTCAGTCTCTCCATCTAGTGTACCTTCCTGCCCAGTACTTTGTCGGTACATGGTAACAATGAACACTTGTCCAGGGAAAACACACTATTATGATTGGCTTCTAGCCCTACAAATGAAACCAAGTGAGAGTAGAGGATCACTGAAACTTGAGCTGCTAATTGATTAGCAATGGCTGCTATTAACTAGCACCTGAACAACCACATCCTCTTGGGCAATGTACAAATAATAAGAAGACAGGATGAGCCTAGATTTATAGACCTTCCTTATGCATCTGTCTAAAATCACTTTGAAGAAGATGTGCATATATTTTTGATGGGAACCAACTTGACAGGAAGAACCAAGCATTATTTCCAGTTTTCATTTGGTTACAAATCTGTTCCTCATTGCCAAATTACTTCTGTGAATTACCAATATGTACTCATACCCACTCTCCTTATACAACAGTGTAGGGCTGTCATTTGATTGAGCCCATTGATTTCGCAAGTGCCTGGTCAGAACTTCCTTCATCACCATCCTGTGCCACCACAAGGTCAGTGTGTGTGTTCAGCTGCAAATTCTCATGCTATATCTGTCACAGCGCCTTCCTTCCTGACCATACAAAGGAACCTCATCTTCTCTAGGGCAGGACCTGGACCACATTTTTTCCCCCTCAATTACTGGGACTCATGGATTCTTTTCCTTGTGCCCCCATATAGCGACTCTCTAGCCCCTCACTGCCCATTCCTGTAGGTCCACCAAGGAGACAATTTTTTTAAATACCGAAGTTGTTTGTTATATTTCTAAAACTTTCTGTTGCATTCCCAAGAGAAACAGATCAATTGACCGCTAAAAGTGGGTGAGAACGGCTGTGTGAAAGTGAAGGGTACAAAGGAGCCAAAGCCAAAGGGGTGTCTTAAAGAAGCACAGAATGGTTTGAAAGGCTCTGAACCTATTTTCCCATTCGGTGTTTCTGTTGTGGCATTTGGGAGTAGCACGGTGTCAATACATCTCTGAAATGATCATTTTCCAACTGGTATGTGACTTTGTATTCATTCATTGGTGTAAAGTACACATTCTGAAATCAATTAGCTACATTCATTGGTAGGAAAACTTGCTATATTCCTTGGTGTAAAATTCACATTCTGAATAAATTTGCCTAGAACACAAGTCAGATTTTATAATAAAAGTTTAAAATAGAGTCAATCAGAAACATGCAGCTAAAGAAAGCTGTTGCATTACTTAAAGGCATTTAAAGTGTATCAAAGCTGAAATCAGTAAATTAAAAAAAAAAACTAATTACAAGATGACTATTTCTTTTTTATGAGGAAGGGACTACTGGGGATTGAACCCAGGGGTGCTTAGCTACTGAGCCACATCCCAGCCCTTTTTGTTTATTTATTTTTTGAGACAAGGTCTCACTAAGCTATTTAGGGCCTCTCTAGATTGCTGAGGCTGGCCTCAAACTTGTGATCCTCTGAAGACGGCCTTATTTCTTATTGAAGCTCTATTTTCTATCTTTCTAGAATATTTTCATAAGAACACTTGAACATTCTTTTCTTTTTATCTTTTTCTTTTTTTCTTCCTTTTTTTTTTTGAGAAAAGTTGTGGAAATAAGAAGATATTATTTTGAGCTTAAATGATTATTTTGGTTCTACAGAGAGTTGTGACACCTCATATTCAGCTTTCAAAGGATAATCCTGACCCTTTAACAAATATTTATCTCTAAGAACTATCTATCACTGAAATCTAAGAGGATATATATTAATTACAAGAGACTATTTTTAGTTGTTTACATAGCAAATACATATCCTATGAAAATAGCAGCAAATAAAAAATGATAAGCAAAAATTATACACTGGCTGGTGGCTCTAACTGGGAAATGAGAAATGATGTTAAATTTTAAATTTGGTTGCCCTTGTTACCTGCAAAAATATGAGCAAGCCTGTATCCATAGTTTGCAAAATTGTGATAGTGAGGGAAATTTTGTTGGGTGGGGAATATTGTTTTTTCCACTGACACCAACAATACCAATTTACTACTTTGTGAACCTTTGTTTTTATAAAACTGAAAGAAATATGAAATATTTTTCGAGTTTTGAGTTTTAGCGTTTGGTTCTTTTGGACATGTTAGATTTATTTTATTTTATTTTTTATTTTTTAGTTGTCAATGGACCGTTATCTTGTTTATTTATATGTGGTGCTGAGGATCAAACCCAGTGCCTCACACATGCTAGGCAAGCGCTCCACCACTGAGCTACATCTCCAACCCCCACACTTAGGATTTAATAAAGCTTGCCTACACCGATGGGCATAGAAAGTTCCTTGCAGTTGACAAGTGTGTGATTTGGAACACCGGGTGAATGGCCCCGTGGCCCCGTGGCCCAGGGCCCACACTGAGAAGTTAGCAGCTGTGCATGCTAAATCTGGCTCTGTCATTAACCTGCCGTGGGACCTTCTAAAAATTGCTTAATTCCAACCATGAAAATAAACACAGGCACCAATGCCCTAGAATAGATTTAAAGGAAATCAGGCCACATGCATAAAATGAAACAAACTCATTCTTCCTTCTGCTTTTCCTTCCCAACACTTGGAACAAGGAGAATTTGGAATGGACAGGCTGTAGGTCACTCGTTTTTGCTTCTAAGGGACAAATATAAGCAAGTGAACACAAAGTGGGAGAAACTGGGGCAGCTGGGGCATCTAGGAGCAGAATTCAGGCGGACTTGAGAACTAAAGCAATCTCTGGTTGAAAGAGGTCTCTGTGACTCTGACTCTCCTGTTGGTGCACACAGCCCCATCCCTTTCAGTCACTTTGGCTCTGCGGATGAGCCTTGGTTGCTCCTGGTTTTCTTTTCCTTTCTCTCCCCCATGCCTTCTTGTTTTTCCTCCGCTGGCACCAAAGGGGAGGAAGAACCAATTTTCTCCCCCTGCATTTTTAATTTTCTCCCTCTGTTGTTTAACCAGCTAGAGTTTTTGAGGCTTCTTTCACAGCCCACTCATTTTTCTCCAACACTCACTTTTAAGACAGGAAAAATGGGCCCAAGAAAATGTAGATTAGCGAACAGGCAGTGACAGGGCAAGAGGTCAGGTCTTCTAAATGCCAGCCAGGGCTATTTTCATACATTGCAACCAAATTTAATGAATGAAAAAAACCACACTCCCAAGACTGAATTGCCCATGTGATGTACAAGGTGTACTGGTGAATTACAGTATATATTACATATCTAAAACTGGTATTCTGTGTTTGTTACTTTATAACCAGCTGGAGGATGTAACAGCCTTTAAATACCATGATCTCATGTATACGAGGATTATTTGATTTAGAATACAAATACAT
This sequence comes from Sciurus vulgaris, assembly GCF_902686455.1. NCBI lineage: Eukaryota > Metazoa > Chordata > Mammalia > Rodentia > Sciuridae > Sciurus > Sciurus vulgaris. The sequence goes on from NC_136464.1 coordinate 172,314,139, forward strand.
GTACTTCCAAAGTCAAAGGGATTTTGAAGGACAGTCACAAGCGTGGTTTGTCTTTGGCCTGATTGGGTCAGAAAAAAATCATATTGCATTGGAAATATGTATACTGCACTTACTAAACAATGCAGAAAAGTAGAGGCAAATGTCAAAGTCACAGTCTTGGCCAAAAAAAAAAAAAAAAAAAAGGGTCAAGGCCAATAAATAGCCACGTTCACAATTGTCCAGGATTAGGTAAAGCAAACACCTGTATGTGTGGGGATCTGAAATCCACCCTTTTGAAAAGTCTTCTACCTGGAAAATGAGTCATCCAGGACTTCCCGGGTGCTAAGGAAGAAAGGGTGGCACCATTTTGACAGGTGTCACTGAGGAGGAGTATGCTACTGAGAGTTTAGCTTGGTTTTCTCTGAACCAAGGAAGTACAAGTGACCCCAAAGGTGAAGTTCATTAGCTGTTGGGAAAAAGAGGACAACAAACTAACAACTTCAATCTGTGGGTGGAGTTACCATGTAGCTATTTCTGGTAGATTATAGGTAATAAAACAAATAGAAAAACATACTGTGTCTTCCTAATTCATATTGTTTGGTTCCAAACCATCTGTAGAAAATTCTTCAGGGATAAATACAGTATTTATACCTGTATATACCAGGGGGCTTAAACGACAAAAGGAGTGATGACTTGAGAATTAATTTGATTATTTGAAGTATAAGCTGATAGTGTCAAATTCATAACAAGGTTATAATTTGAAAGAATTTCTTCATGTAAGATGATTATTTTTTAAAAGAACAAAGCCTGAAAATTACATATATTTTTAAGAATTTATACTTAATGTTCTATTTGATATTTTAAGTCATTTATTCTTTTTAATTAATAAAATGGAATAGTTTATCAAACACCTATAATATTACCACGTTCTAATTTATTTGTAATAAATAAATATTTGTAATTTATCTGTAATAGCCACGTTCTAATTTATTTGATTCTTTCAGTTACATCTGGAAATTATCAGGGTGTTTTGGTTGTATGTTTTTGGTACTGGGCATTGAACCCAGTGGCCCTTCACAACTGAACAATATCCCCAGTCCCTTTTTACTTTTTGTTTTGAGACAGGGTCTTGTTGAGTTGCTGAGGTTGGCCTCAAACTTGTGATCCTCCTGCCTCAGCCTCCCAAGTCACTAGAATTACAGGTGCACACCACCAAGCCTGACTTACATCTGGAAATTAACATGAAATAACAGCATATTATTCTTTGTGTTTCTCCTGTACAGCATATAAACTAGAAACTTGAGGAAAACAGAACACGCAGGTTTACTTAATTAAATTTCTTTGGCTGCTTTATTTACTGTGTCAAAAAAAAATCACAAAATAGTGGGTTGGGGATATAGCTCAGTTGGTAGAGTGCTTGCCTTGCAAGCACAAGGCCCTGGGTTCAATCCCCAGCACTGAAAAAAAAAAAAATCACACTATAATCTTTCATAAGAAGCTCTAATTCTGTGGGAGAAGCCAGGGATGGAATGGGCTGTGGCCATGTGTGGCCCTCAGGGTGGATACCCAGACTACACTCCTCACATTGTATTCCCTGGGTGGGGTCCCAGCCACACAGAGGAAGGGGTACCTTCCAGGACAGCAAAAGACTCTAATGTATTATTTCTCTCAACTTAAAAAAAAAAAAATGCTTTTCACAACCCAGTTTTGTCTTCCAGGTCCCAAACCCCTTCTTTCTTCCCCTTGAAGGTTGCTTACTCTTCCATTTCTACCTGTCCCTCTCTTTTGTCACTGAACCTACTCCTACCCTCCCTACCTAAACAGCTTTCCTCAGGGCCGCCGAGGGCTTGCATAGTCTCTTCTTGCTGCAGTTGGTCATCTCACCAGGTTGGACACCACGACTTCTTCGTAATCCAGTCTCTTCACGTGGTTTCCAGGGTTCTAGCCCTGGGATCTCACCTGTGCGGTGCTGTGCTTCCTCGCTCTTCTGATCACTCCTCCTCATCTCCTTCTGCGAAATGGAGGAAGACGTCAGGGCTTGGTCCCTGGGCCATCTCATTCTGTCTACACTCAGCCCTGGATCTCAAATAGTCTCCTGACGTCACCCACCACCGAATTACAGGTGGCCTTCAGAGGTACCTTTGTGGGTCAGCAGACTCAACTCCCTTCTCGGCATTTCCTCCTGATTGTCGACTGGGAATCTCACACTCCACAGGTTTAGAACAGAACTCTTGATGGCTGCCCTATACCTGCCCCTCCACAGGGTTCTGCATCTCAGTACATGATAGCTGCATCCTTCCAGGGGCAGAAGCTGAGACCCTGGGGTCTTCCTTGACTTGTCTCAGATGTCACTGTTTCTCAGCAAATCTTGTCAGCTCTGCCCTCAAAATATATCCAAATTTAAAACTGGACATTTTTTAACCACCCAGACACTGCCAGCTGATCAGCAGCCATCCCCGCTCAGCCAGGAGTTGAAGTAGCCTCCATCCTGCTTCTAGGCTGCTCCCTTCAGGCTGTCCTCAGAGTGGTGCTGAAACACATCAGTTGTCACTCTTCCCAAACCTCCAGTGTCTTCTCATCACACTTGGAGTAAAAGCCAAAAATGTTGCTGGGACTCTCAGGGCCCTATGCGAGCTACACAAGCCTATGCCCCTGACACATTCCATGCACACACACACACAGACACACATGGACACACAGGGGCAGACAGACGCATAGGCACAAGCACATATAGAGATGCATAATACATGCGGGCACACAGACATAGACATGTACATACACGCACAGACATGCAGACACAGGCACATGGATAGACATACAGACACCCATCGCCTCTCTGTCCTCATCTCCTACTCTCTCCATCCTTTCTGCTGCAGCCATACGGACCTCCCCAGTGGTCTCTTCACTGATGTTGGAACAAGTTTAATGTGCTTCCCTCTCTGGGATATTCTGTCTAAAGCTCTCCATGTGGTCAATGCACTCATTTTCTTCAAGTCTTACCACAAAGTAATCTTCCCAGAGAGGGGCCGGGCTTCCCTGGCCACCTAACATTTTAAAAACACCCCCTTTATATCCCTCACAGTCGCCTGTCCTCACCAGCCATTTTCCTCTTCAGCATATGTGATCTATTATACCAAATCCTTACTTTGTTCTTTGTCTCCCCCAGGGGAATATAAGCCTCATTTGGGTGTGGGCTTCTTCTGTTTTGAGCACCATATCCACAGCGTGTGGAAATAGCCCGGAGCTCCCGGTGTGCAACAAATGTATTCTGAATTGATTCAACGGTGACCAATGCGGTTCTAGAAATGAGAGCGAAAGAGAAACAAACTATAGTGTGAGCAAGTGCTCATGGAGACGAACCCCAACCATGGAAATGAATCCCAACCCCTTGCAACTCAAAACATGCAAAGTACAGCTTTCACAGAACATTGTAATGAACTGTTTGTATGGTGTGTGATACACACACACACATGCCCATACATACATACACACTTGAAGAAAAATATCCCTATCTGGGTGTGGTGGTGCATGCCTATAATCCAGCAATTTGGGAGACCCAGACAGAAGGATCAAGGTTCAAAGCCAGCCTCAGCAATTTAGTGAGATCCTGCCTGGAAATTTAGCTCAGTGGTTAAACACTCCTGGGTTCAATACCCCCATTAAAAAAAAAAATATCCAGACCAAAACCATGATACAATGAATCAGCAATACCTAGAACACTGTTAAAGAGAATATTAATTTCAATTCCCTCTACTGCAAAATCTAATCACACACTGAAATAAGGAAATTAGGTACTCTGTTCAAATACTTCTGATCATAAAAGCAATTTTCTAAAAACTAAGGATAAATTGAGTTACTTAAATTTGTTTTAATTCATTTTTAATGTGTTCTTATACTCAGTAGATGTGGACTGAATACCGTACACAAACTACAAAGCCTTGTCTTGGTAGAGGGCAACTTCTTACCAAGCAGGGTAGACTCTAGAACTGAGCTGACTAATTTGAAACCCCAGCTGGGCACAGTGGCATATGCCTGTAGTCCCAGCAATTTGGCAGCCTGAGGTTGTGAGAGTTCAAAGCCAGCCTCAGCAGGTTAGTGAGGCATTAAGCAACTCAGCAAGACCCTGTATCTAAATAAAATGTTTAAAAGGGGCTGGGGAGCTGGGGTTGTGGTTCAGTGGTAGATGGCTTGCCTAGCCTGTGTGAGGTCCTGGGTTCAATTCTCAGCACCACATAAAAGTAAAATAAAGGTATTGTGTCCATCTACAACTAAAAATATTTTTCAAAAAATAAAAAGGGCTGGGGATGTGGTTCAGTACCCCTGGGTTCAATCCCCAGTACCCCCCCAAAATATATATATATATATTTTGAAACCCCAGCCTTACCACCTTCTAGAGCAAAACAGCCTCATCTCTCCACCCTCTGTCGTTCAGTTTCCTTCTCTGTACAGTGGGAAAGAAAACAGCACCTCTTCATAGGGCGGTTATGACATGAGCAAGGGCTCAGGATGGTGACAGGTTCCTAAAAGATGCCAATACCGATGGCCGTTAGGTGAAAGTGAGGAAGTCTACATTTTGAAGAAAAGTCATAATTAATGATTTTCTTCTAGGTATGTTTTTGTAAGACCATGCATTTTTGACCCTGAAAGAATTAACTCTAAATTTCTGAAAAATTTCCCCATGAAGTGAGGTACATGGTACACCCGGGACTCCTGAATAGTTTGGAATAAGCTTTGTTCCAACTCCACTGAGGAGCAGGGACAGGTGAAAGGCTCTCCCTCTGGGAATGGACAATACCAGTGGGCTTACTGCCCCTTCCACCTAAAAATGGGGGCGTGGGGCTGTAAAGCTAATTCTCCACTTTCCTAATGTCCTTCACCCACCTCTGACTGCCCTCCTCTGAATCCTTTTTGTTTTACCCCCTTTTTCCCTCCTTACACTCTGTTACACTTCTGTCTTGTACTTGCTCAGCCTTTTGAATTCAGCTCCGTTCCTCGCCTCTGCCTCTCTCATCCTTTAGAACCCTGCCCCCCCCCCCCCCCCCCCGCCCTGTCCCACCTGCCTCCCTGGTCTGATCTCCCTGCTCCTGCTTCCTGCTTTCCCTCCCTCTGCCCTCGCCCTTGGCACCAACCTCCCCTTTGTTAGCAGTTGACTAAACGCTTTCTGCCTTTTTATTTGAATATCTGCAACACAGTTCATCCATATTATCTTACTGCAAGCGGGTCTAACTGATCGATAACCCTTTTATGGAAAACTGAATTTTAAAACTTTAAAAAAGACCTAGGGCCATGAAAAGCATGAGTCAACTGAATGACATCCAGTATTTACTGAGCATCCCACACATTCCAAACCTTTACATGCATTGCCTCTAATCCTCACGGTAACTTTAAAGGAGCCATTTCTTTTCCTGCTTTATAGTTGAAGAAGTGATGTCGAGCAAGTTAGGTGGACTGCACCAGTCTACGCAAAGCTAGGAGTTTCTCTTATGTCCACTGTCTGCTCCCTCTCCACTACTTCACCTTCTTTCATAAAGAGGCTGAACTTCCTTGCTTTAGTATGTTTCTAATGTTATTAAAAAGTGAAAATAAGCCAGGCCCAGTGGGGCCATGCCTATAATCTCAATGACTTGGTAGGCTGAGACAGGAGGATTGCAAGCTTAAGGCCAGCCTCAGCAATTTAGCGAGGCCCTAAGCAAATTAGACCCTGTTGCAAAATAAAAAATTAAAAAGGACAGGGGCAGTGGCACATACCTGGAGGCTGAGGCAGGAGGATCAAGAGTTCAAAGCCCGTCTCAACAATTTAGCAAGGCCCTACGCAACTTGGCAAGACTGTGTCTAAATAAAATATTTAAAAGTGCTGGGGATGTGGCTCAGTGGTTAAGCACCCCTAGGTTCAATCCCCAGTACCAAAAAACAAACAACAAAAAAAATTAAAAAGGGTTGGGGATACAGTTCAATGGTAAAGTGCCCCTGGGTTCAATCCCCAGTACCAAGTGGGGAAAAGTGAAATAAGACTATATGTACAAATGATTCAGATATTTTCTCCACGCACCCCTATAGACACACCCTCTTCTAATACAGCTGAAGAGGGAGTCAGTGGGTAGAAAATAAAGCAGTGAGGACATGAAAGGGGAATGCTTGCTTCTCTCCCTGTTGCTTCGGTCTGCTAATGATTACGTTTATTAGGAGTCACAGACTCAGACACAAAATCACTCCCTTGTACAAATGAGGACGCTGTAACTCAGAGAAATAAAATGACGTCCCCAAAACATAAAGCTTTACTTACAGGTCCCAACCTGGGTGAGTAGCCTGAATGTTCTTCAAGTGTTCATGACCAACAAAATGTACCAAGCCGTCCGGAAGCCCTGGAGGTTTCTGGTATCCCCAAGTGAGAGCCATCCCAGGCTGGCAGGGTACTCACCAAGACCCTTATGAGCGAGGGGGCCCGAATCTTAGCCCTCCAGGGGTTCAAGAGGAGCCTAGATGATCCTAAGTCAGCTCAGAACTGGGAATGAGTGTGTTCCAAATGAATGAAGGAAAATAAATCCACAAAGGAAATGGCACCAACTTGTAATGGGCCCGTGGAAACATTCTAATACAGGACAGTCTCAGAGGTTGACAAATGACAAAATAAGGCAACTGTGTATTTATAATTTGCAAAAAAAGTGTGTAAAGATACACATTTATATATAAACAGCGATGCAATGATAGAGTATTTATTTCCTACTATCAGTCTGTTTTCATACTAAGTAGATTATAAATATCATAGATTCCATGTACAGCATTCAAAAACTGAGAGTGTTATAGAAAATGGAAGGAAGGGAGGAGAACACAGATATGCTCTTTTAATATCTTAGTGTTGGTCTTAATGTCTTCTTCACCATGCTGTAACATTCCTTGGCTCCTGGGCAGTTGTTTTTTCAGTTAATGCCGTAATTACCAGGACTTCAGTTTCTTCCCACCTGATTAGCAGCTTGCCACCTCGCTGGAATCTAGGAAGGGGCTAATGTATACTGAAACCAAATTTGATGCTTAGAAAATCCTTGAACTGTTGAAATGCACACCTGTGCTGTTTGGCAGGTGAACTGAATCTCAAGTAAAGAATTTCTGCAAATCTCCTGTCCAGTTGGCTAAACTGGTTTTCATTCCTAATGAATGACTCTGGGGCGGGGCGAATCCTCTATTTTTCCTTAACAATCACAATCATGCCAGAGAAATAACTTTCCAATCCTAACGTGTCAAAAGTGGAAAGGATAATATATTTCAGGGAATTATGTATCATCAGGTAAAATTTTCAAATTCGTAGATCAATTAGTTTTTCATAGTGGAAAAAAATCTACAACTTTTTGTAAAGATCAAGTTATTGTTAAGATATTACTTTGATTAATTTAGAGAAAGCAGCTTTCTTAATGTGTTCATGTTTATATATAAATACAGAATAGTCTGTTATGGATAGTTATATAAAAATTTCAGTGAGCTGAATCCTAAAGAAAACAAGGAAGCATTTATCAGTTGAAAGGTACTCTCTGTAAATCGATTTGCAGATTAACTGCCAAGATTATTTGGGACCACATAATCTTAAAGTGAAACAAAAAATTTATTACTTCTTTTAAAAAATCTTTTCTATTTGGTCTATTTTGTTTTATGGATGTTCTTATGTTGGGTTATGTGGTACTCCATAATGTCTTTAGGGTTCTTCTGGATAAATTGGTTTGAAAAGGTTAAGATATAAGACATTCTAAAATAAATGTTTGATTCATTACATAATATTCTTTAGCTATAAAAGAAAGTTAACATTTTTCATTCTTTGGTCAGGCACATATGTGCTATAAAATGTAACTTTTGCAGTAAATAGGCAGTGCATTCTAAGGAAGAAAAAGAAAAAAGAGTTTACATTGTCCAACCTCATAGAAAGGACAAAAGATTAAAGAAAATTAACCACACCCACAGGCATGACAACCCTGGTCTGTTAGGCTGGCCAAGGAACCAATAGTGCTGCCATCCAGGTCTTAATTTCTGAATTGCTTATGTATTTCCAATTTAAACTGAAATCACGTTACAATCTCAGTAGTAATAGAATATTTTTACAAGTTCTCAACAGAGATTGCTCCATAATGCACAACATACTGTTATGCTAAGTTACTGTTTATATACCTGTAAATATATGAACCTCAACCAGTCACAGCTGTAGTTATTAGCCTGGCTCTGCATTGGAAGCTTTGGGAACACAGTTACTAGGGCCGCCCAGAGATATTGGCATCCTTGGTGTAGTGATACCACAGGGTGGTGAAGTGTTTGGGTTCTTTCTTAGAGTTCCAAGTTGGAATTCAAAATTTGTTTCCTCTGGAAACTATTGTTGCAGTGATGGTCTAGGCTTATGGATTTTTAAAAACATAATGGATAGAACTACATTAGATGTTAGACTTTTGGAGTCAGGTCTAAAATACCAAACCATTTGTTACAGTTCTTTACTTTTAAACAATGTGGCTTTGAACTTAGCCAGGCTCTCAGCAACTTAGTGAGACCTTGTCTCAAAATAAAAAATAAAACACAGGGTGTGCCTCAGTGGTTGAATGTCTTGGGTTCAATTCCTGGTACCAAATAAAAACAACAAGAACAATGAAAAACCAATCTGCCTTTGGATCCAAACCGTGGAATTTATAATCAACCAGTCAATAAGTCAGAAACTGCCTGAGTCCTAAAGGTCACGATATTGAACTTTTTTTTTCAGCCAAAAGTAAGGCAGGGTTCTTGTCTAGTAACAACAAGAAATCATTAACAAATTAGTGAGCACCTACGACGAACAAGATACAGCAAACAAAGAGACGTGTCAAACAAAGCCAAAAAATAAGGTACAAACTTTGTGCAACATTTAATTTTAGGCAACTCCACATGGAATGTGTCAGCTAATGATTTATAGTTTCCAAATAGCAAACTGGATCAGAAATAGATGATTCAGGGCTGAGGCTGTAGCTCAGTGGCAGAGCACTTGCCTAGCATGTGTGAGGCACTGGGTTTGATCCTTAGCACCACATAGAAGTGAACAAATAAAGGCATCCTGTCCATCTACAGCTACAAATTTAAAAAAAAATAGATGTTTCAGAAAGAAATATGGCACAGAAGTAATAGTGGAAATGTGCCGGAGGGCAGGAAGTCATAGGATAAAAGCACTTTATGGCAAATCACACAAAAGAAGAGAAGACAGTTGCTACTTAAAGGTGATTGGTTTGAATATCTGGGAAGATAACAAGGAAATGGTTAGGAACGTTTCCCAAACTTTGTTTCTAAGTTTAACCCACTAGTGAACCCAAAGCCATACATGGGGACAAGCTGAGACCAAGAGCAGAAACAGGGAAACCGCCTCCCACCAAGCAAACCATTTCCACCCTCATTCCCATGCACACAGCCAGGAGACAGTCAAGCACACGCCACCTACCTGTTGCCACAGCCACAAGAGTAGGTCTCATTATGTGTGGCCTCAGAGCTCAGATTGTGGCATCTGGGTCAAAGTTAAACAAGGACAGATTTGGGCTCAATAAAAAGGAAAGTTTTCTAAAAGGGCTGCCAACACAAAACGAAATAGAATGAAAACCTTGCCATGTGCTAAACAATTGGCCCTGACGTGTCAGAGCAAGGTCTGAAAATTATTCTAGAAATAGGAATAACTGTATTGAGTGGAGCATGTCCCAATAGTCACCCACGGTCCTTCCAAACCAGTTTTTGATGATTGTATCCCATAGTCATCCAGTCACCTTTAATTTTATTCTGCATCCATTTGGCTTAAAAGGGTAGGGGGCACACACACAAAAAGGGGGCAGTTAAATTCTTCACCATGAACCAAAGTATCCCTGCATAAAGATTGTGAAACAGAGCGTTAGGAATTAGTTTCTTGAAGCAGACTGATTTATAGGTTTTAGACCTTTGGTTACTTTTGGCAAGAAGTGAATCTTAAAAGGTCATACCAAGAACTGCAAGAACTTTAAGTGGACAAATAATAACCCGTAATAAAGCGAGTGTCTTTGTTCTTTGATTTATGCCCAGATTCGTGACCTCATGGGCTGGAAGTACACCCTGATCTTTATGTTTGCCTTGGGACAGCAGTGAAGGAATGAAAGAATGAAGGAATGAATGAGTCTATTTTTCGATTAGGCGCCAAAGTTGGAGATGGTTAGAAAAAGTCAAACAAGATACAGAGCTAACTGACTCCACTGTGACAGAGCCACCACTTCAGAGAACTGACAACGCTGGGAGGCTGGAAGGGGGATAGGGCACGACTTTAGTGCATGCCTACGTGGAAAGCGTGCCTTAGCAGGGGTGCGTCACAACTGCAGCTGCAATGTTCAATATCAAGATTAAAGCCACGCTCCCTGGAGTCCGTGCTACCCATCTGCTGTCACCCTGAATTTAGGCCTGAGCCACGCAAGCACTTCTTTACAATGACTTTCCGCATTCCACTGGGCCAAAAAAGAACTGCAGAATTTTCAGGGCAAGGCCAGTTTCAGGGCCTGAACCGGCACAGAGATCCCTCCCTGAGGAGCCAAACGGGGTCACCCAAACAAGCGTGGCACGCAGACCTTTAGAGTCCAGCAAACCGAGGCTGTGTTACCTTACCGTGTCCTTTCAGGGCACGCAAAAGGCTTTTCTGCTCTGCTTTTACAAGGTGCTCAGGAAGCCGAGCTACATGCCACGGGTAGGGTGGATCGGAGGTGACGGAGTGGGGGGACGCCGCAGGTTGTCCACATCTGGCTGCCAGTCTTTTTTCCTGCACAACTCTAACCACAGGGTCATTTTCCGCAGCAACCCGGGCCGGAGATTCAGGGACCGGGGCGCGCAGACCAGCTCTCCTCCCGACAGCGGGCCGCGGGCCAGCTGGCTGAAGAAAACCCGAGCGCCCACCGCAGAAGCGCCCCGCGCACCCTCTGCGCCCCTACGGACGCGCCCTCGCACTCGACAGACCGCGCTGCCTGGTGCGGGGCCGCGCGCGCCCTCTAGCGCCGGGTCCGTGGAGAGGCGGCGGCGGCGGGTCGGGGCGGAGGCGGCTGCTGGAGGCGGAGTCGCAGGGCCGGGCGCGCGGGGGTCGCGGCGCGGAGTGGGAGTGCGAGAGCCGGCGCGAGCGTGGCTGCATCCTGCGGCATGGCGAGCACCGCCTCGGAGATCATCGCCTTCATGGTCTCCATCTCCGGCTGGGTCCTGGTGTCCTCCACGCTGCCCACCGACTACTGGAAGGTGTCTACCATCGACGGCACGGTTATCACCACCGCCACCTATTGGGCCAACCTGTGGAAGACTTGCGTTACCGACTCCACGGGCGTCTCCAACTGCAAGGACTTCCCCTCCATGCTGGCGCTGGACGGTCTGCATCCCCTCGCCCCCGCCGCGCTCCTCGCTGGCCAGCCTCCGCGCGCGCTCTTGGCCCCACCGCCCTTAGAACCCCGGGGCCCGACTCCTAAGAGACCCGGCCCGCTCTGCCCCTAGGATCCGAGGGAACGGGGAGGATCAGCCGACCCTGGGGTGACCGTCCTGTGGGGGCGCCTTCTGAGCCCAAGACCCCAGGAGAGGGACACGCAGACAAGCTCCGGTGGGGCGACTCAGCCGTCAGGGTGGCAGAGCTTTTTGGTCTTAAGAGTTGCGGACACGACTGTCCCTGCGTTTCCCCTCCCCCCAACTGTTAGGGCGCGGAGTTCACAGGGTTTTCTTCTCTCCCACAAAAAAGCTGGGTTCTGATTTTAAAGGTTTCACTGAAAGGCAAGAATGCTTGTCCAGAGCCCCCTTTGGCTCCTTTTCATTGGTTCTCTTAAAAGTAAGCAAAGTGAAAAAAAGGGAACATATTGCAGGTTCTTGTTTCCCTTACAGTCGCTTCTACAAACTTCTCAGCATAGGCTTTAACGCGCCCAAGTTTGGGGAAGACAAATAGCACTCGCCAGTGCCCTGATGAAGCACTGGCCGAGGGTGGGGGAATGGTGGCCCGCGGGAATCTTGTGCTGGAACCAAGTGTGTGGGCTTTGCGGTCTTCCTCGCGTTCTCCCTGAGCGGATGTTCACCCACCTTGCGTTGGTTAGCCAGGCTGTGTACTGCGTTGCCTTGAACCCGCAGGTAAATGGACACAGAAAACCGGTTCTGTTTAGTTATCAGCGAGCAGTTGATGCCTTGCTGACACAATGCTCAAGTTCTGACTCCTTTCTTCCAGTCACTTTAGCAAGTGACTGCATGGCTCCTGGCAGAAACTTAGGGACTGTCATTTGTGTTATTTCTAGATTTGAGGCGTTTTCCTTTATTCCTATGCTTGCAGTTTTTATTTGCATAGCTGGGTAAATAAAAGATTCGATTCCCCTAAGACAGTGCTTGCCATGAAAAGCAAACTGTTGCTCAACCCAGTATTTGATGGAACCTGGTATAAGAGAATGCGTGTCTGGTTTTAGAAGGGTGGCACCTGGGTCTGTCCTGTTGTGTAAAATAAGTAGCCGGAACACTGTTTATTCCCTAGCATTACGGTTGAATTTCCTGTGATTTGCAGAGCACACATCCAGGTAGATGAACAGGCAGGCTCTTGTTTCAGTGGTTTACACTGGTGAACATGGGATTGACAGTTACTGTCCTGGGAGCATTCTTCTGTTTGTAATTCCATTGTTGTCCAAGATAGCAGGCCAACTAGGTAGCTTCCTTGTATGGGACAGTAGGGGAACAAGGGAGAGGGAAAGAGAAGCAAATGCCCTGAAGATTATTAACTGCAGGATGGTGGAGTTTCCCCTTCTGTGTCTGTGTGAGGGAAGGTATTCCCTGATTTGGGGCAGGTAGGGTGGTGAGGAGGCAGAAGGGCATAGTCCTTCATCATCAGGTCCAAGAGGTAGACAGTGGAGCAGATGAGTGATACTCATAGGCGACCCAGCCTGCAAAATGACTTTCCAGTGTGCTCATGCAAGTAGAAAATTGCCTATAAAAGTGTAAATATGTTCTGCAGTGTTTTAAAATTTATAACATGTCTTTCCAAGAAGGAAATGATACTTTTTAACTGCCGCATAGTATTCATTAGTCTGGATAAACTGGTTTATTTAACCATTTACCCATTGTGGACCTTGGACCCTTTCCAACTTTACTGAAATTCTTTATATTCACCTCTTTGTGTGCACATGCATTTCTGTAAACTATGCCACAGAGCAGTGGTGTTGCCATGCAGTAGGACATGCATTTTAATATTCAGTTTATGCTGCTGAATTGCATTCCACTGATAAAGAGCTGCTTCTCTACATTCTCACCATTGATTTTTTTTATTCAGTATTGTGGTTGACAGCTCTGGTCTTCCTGTCATTATAATTGGCATTTACCCAATTCCCAGTGATTTTGACCATCTTATCATGTATTTATCAACCACTTATTTATTTTTCTCTCTTTTGTGAATTGCCTGCTCAGATCTTACACCCTTGGTTTGGTTTTATTGTTTCTTCTTGATTTGTCGCTCCTTGATTCCATATACATGTTGCAATCTCAGATCATAGCTTATCTTTTAAATGTATGATTCTTAACTTATAGGACTTTGAAATTTGTATTTTGATCACATTTATCTCTTCCTTGATGACCCCACCTTCTATGGTTTAGGAGGGCACTTCCTACTGCAAAATGATAATTGTGCTTTTCTCCAGAAAACTCTCCCAGAAGGGTTAAGTCACAGCTACATTTTCATATGCAGGGCATTGATGTCCCTTACCTGAAAGTAGAACTTTCCAAAGCAAGGCCCCACTGCTTGTAAACTTGCCGTCTTATATTCCCACGACAGGTACCTATGTTGGGTGCTACTAGTCCTGACATTGCCTTTGAAGTGGCGGGAGAAAGCCACCAAATTTGGGTGGGGGCCACAAGCCTGAGAAGCCCAGTCCTCCCCTTAAACCAGGTGTGAACTCTGGGTGGAAAGATAACCTCAGAGGGAAGAGAGCGGGCTTGTGACTCTTGCTCTTCTTGTGCTAGGTGGAAGAACAAGCCTCTTGGATGCAGATGATGGAGTCATTATCTAAATTTCCTATCTGAGGTCAAAGCTCAGATTTCCCACCCTCAGGAGGTGACTTTGCTGCTCCAGTTTTGGTTATAAAGAAAATGAAGTCTCTTGACGCTAAGCGTCTGGGTTGGATGTTATGCCGTGTTAAGCATCCAGCTCTCATTTCTGCTTAGAATCACTCTTGGTATTATGGAGGGGATGACCTGATGAGTTCCTTACTACTCATCAGACACTTAGCTCCTATTTTGCATCCTGTGAAGTGAATGCTGCTGTCCCTATTTTACAGAAGAGAAAACGGACTCAGAGAGATTAGTAACATAATCAAAGACATGCCACAGCTAAATGGAAGCAACAGACTAGAAGTTCAAAGTTCCTGTCTCCCCCCGACTCTTCTTTCAAAGGATTTGCAAAGCTACTAGTATAAGAAAGTGTGTTTCACCCCCTTGAATGCTAGCAAAGGTGCTACTAGTGAATTGTCTCCACCAAGTGGATGTTTTCATTTTTGCTGGTTTGCAATTGAAAATAAGAAAGATGTCATTTGGAAAACATTTTGCTTTTAAGGGACAGCTTGAAGATTTCCTCCAACGGAATTCATGAGTGTAAAGTTGCTATTTGAAAATTTCAAGGTTGAATGAGCTAGTGATTTCTGCTCATTGCTAACCCATTTTCCTTTCAAAGCACCACTTGAACCTCAGCTGAGAATCATTTTCAGCCAGGTTGTTTGCCATCTATTTTGCTGGTGGGAATGTTTGCTCATTCTTCCTGGAGAACTAACTATAAATTATACTGCAGAAAACTCTTAAGTAAATATGTTCATGCCTCAGCACTTTAATGTGTTAATTAGCTATTAACGGTGTCAGTAAATTAGACCTGTCAAAAATAATGGCCTCCTTGACCAGGTTTTTACTACCACTTCACTTGATGGTTTTACTTATAAGTTTTGCCTTCAGGAAGTGTAAAAAGTTAGGTTGTAGAGGTTTGCCTTACAAAAGATAAACTCTGAAAGTTTGTTGGAAATCACTTAAGGCCCAAGTCATGGGTGTTTTAAGAATCTCAAGCTCACCAGCAACCTGATTTCTTTTGCAGCTGATGGAGACAGTTTATCCCTGCTCTTGGCTCCCCATTTCAGAAAATTTGGCTAAGCGTTGTCCTTGTGAGGGGCCTTCTGTTGTGTATGTAGAACATGGACAAGTTATTGCCACTGTGGCCACGCCACAGAGAGGCACGTTGGCTTGACCGCAGGGTTCCAGCTGGCACAAAAGAAGGGCTTGACCATTTCAGAACCTGCTTGGTCCACCTCTCCTCTCATGTTTGTGCCAAGAGACCAGAGCAGGTCTAAGATGGGAGAGCCCAGAATGAGAGACTCAGAAAAAAAATGGTATGCCTGATGGTTACATAAAGTGTAAAGGCTACTGTTATTTTCCCTGTCTTATTAAGGGTTTACCATCTGGGAAAATGCATTCCTTGTTTCTAAATGACCAGATTGTAGAACTTAACCCTTTGGTAAATTCCAGACCATCTGCCTTTTTAATAAAAACTATAACATAACTAAAGTAAATGCAAATTATGGTGTATGATAAAGTTTTCCAGGAATGAATGTATACATATGTGTATGCATCTCTCTTCACACACACACACACACACACAGTGGTCCCCCCATCGATCTGTGGTTTTGCTTTCGTCAATTTCGGTTACCCAGGGTAAACCATGGTCCAAAAATATTAAATGGGAAAATGCTGGAAATAATTAATAAGTTTTAATAATTTTATTACAGTAAATTATTATAATTTTCTATTTTATTAGTTACTCTTAATCTCTTGTGTCTAATTTATAAATTAAACTTTGTCATATATAGGAAAAAGCAGTATAGACAGGATTTGATAGTATCTCAGTCATCCACTGGGGGTTTTGGAACACACCCCACACTGATAAGTAGGGGACTACTCTGTGTGTGTGTGTGTTGGGGGAGGTGTATGCACCTAATCCCTCCATTTTTCATTTAATGATTGCATTTAGAGTTAGCTAGAACACCTTTAAAACAGATTAAATGAATTTCACAAAAATTAGGAAACTATACTGTGCCGGTAGTTTTGTGGTGAATGATGAGCCACTTTTGGTTGGAATGATGAGCTCCTGGCAGATGCTCTTTACTCCTGCTCAGGACTGGCAGGCCTCTTTGCTCTGCCTGCCTTCAGCCTGCTCACTGGGCTCTGGCTGGGGAACTTGCAGGTTGAAGTTTAAAATAGAGCTAGTTGGGTATTTGGCAGCAGAGACCCAGATAACCCTGCAGCATGATTATTGCTATCAAAAGAAGCCTCCATTATCCTGCTTTGCTAACAATAAGTTTCTTTTGTTGTTTTTGGTAGGCTCAGCTTCACTGAAATTTTCTTCTGTATGGAAGTAGTTCACACTGTGAAATAAAAGTCATTGTCATTACAGTCTGCAGTGGTGTTCCAGTTAAGTAGATAGAGAAACTCCCATTTGCTCTTTCAAAGTGGAACCTAGGAATAGGATTCAAACTCTAATTTTCATTTTTTTCCAAAGAAACATGGGACTCCAGGCATCAGAACTTCCCTGAATTTATGATCATAATGATCTCAGTATCATTATTGTCAGCTTTGCCTGAATGCTAGTAGTAAATGACCTGCTCTATCTTAAGAGATTTTTTCCAGTTAGAAAGTTTAATTTCCAACATAAACCTGTGTGTGCTCATTTGCTTAGCCAATATTTACTTACATCTAATACATGCTACTCTCATTATTTCAGATTGAAATATGGCACCATTTCAGACTGAAATGGAAATGACGTGGGTGGTGAAAGTTTATTAGTTTAAGTCGTATCATTTAAAATGCGTTAGTGCCTGGACAAAAGCGATGCTGAAGTTTACTGTCTCCCTGGCTATGCAAATAAAAAGATGGGAAATAGGAAAATAAAACGAATCGTGCAGGAGACATGATCCAGCAAACTAACAGATTACCTTTTCAGGGTACTTTAAAGGCATCCATTTACCTGCAAACAGCTCATTTAATAGTTGTAAATTACTTTTCTACCAAACAATGCTTTTTAAAGCCCAACTTTATGTGCCTTGATAAAAATATAATGTCACTAAAATACTTCTTGATTTAGACTCCTCATGGTTCTTGAAGGTATTCTGGTTAGTCTCATTTATAAGTTTTCACTGATATTGGAAGGTTTGATCCTTTGGAATGTCTTGCTGCCCAATTATAAATTCCATACTTTTATCTGTCAAAACCATCAAAGTTCTCTATTTAAAAGGTTGACATGCAAAGGAGTTAGAGAGTTTTGATAGTGGCAGGTGACATCTCTTTTCTTTTCTTGCCTTGCCTTGGGTTCCCCCACCTCCAGACAACAGAACACTCATCCAGAATGACAGTGTAAAATGAGGGTTTTCCCTGGGCAGACACATGTTTAATATTAACATAAATGACCTACTCTAATTGCAGGTTATATCCAGGCGTGTAGAGGACTTATGATTGCTGCTGTTAGCCTGGGCTTCTTTGGTTCCATATTTGCACTGTTTGGAATGAAGTGTACCAAAGTTGGAGGCTCAGATAAAGCCAAAGCTAAAATAGCTTGTTTGGCTGGAATTGTATTCATACTGTCAGGTAAAGAGTAACTTTCTTTCAAACAAGGTACTTTGTGATGTTGATGAGATGACACTAACCATAGGGTTTTCCCTCTGATATGTTTTAGGGCTGTGCTCCATGACTGGCTGTTCCCTGTATGCAAATAAAATCACAACAGAATTCTTCGATCCTCACTATGTGGAACAAAAGTAAGTGTTCTTGATATAAATTAATGTCCTAAGTTAAGAGACAGGAATTTCCTACATTTGAAAATGCAACACACTGGTAAACGGTATTTGATAACATCGTTCCAGTTTATGTGCCAGGTTGCCAAAAGATGCATCTAATTACCTCATTAATGTTATATAGTGTCTGTCTCTAAATAGCTCAAGGTATAGGACTGAGAATGGTAAACTTCACCTACTACACATCATCAAATTCAAGTCAGATGCAAGAGAGATGAGAGACGGGGAGGAAAGAGTGATGAGGCGTGGGAACAGGAAATCAAAAGCTTGCCTGGATTTTTGTTTATCCAAAGTAGTATTTGCCAGGTCCCAGTCTCCAGGCCTTGTCAGCGTGCTCTGCCCGGACAAGCTGCACCACATCTACCTTTATAAGGAAACTGCATGATGCACAGTTTTAAAACATTGCTCCAGCCGCGTGGTACCGGTGAGAGTGGCTATTCCTGGTTGCAGATGAGTGCTTTGGCATTAACAGCTTAGTTTGTTTGTTGTTGTCCTTAAACTATGGGCCGTTGCTTTTTATGGTTTCCTTAGGCTTATTTCTTTGGATTGGGAAAACCCCAGGCATACCAACTCAGAAATAACCATAGATCAAATCTTTTGTCGTACATGAGAACATGCTGCCAGAAGCTGCGTGTGTGTGTGTGTGTGTGTGTGTGTGTGTGTGTGTGTGTGTGTCTTACGATCAACTGGGCTGGCAATTATCATTCAGATTTCAGATCAAGTATTATAACATTTTTAAAACGTAAATTATGGGGGCCGGGGCTATAGATGGGTTTGATCCTGAGCAGCACCACATAAAAATAAATAAGTAAAGTGAAAGTTTAAAAAAATAAATTATGGAAATAACTGGTCAAGTGGACATCACTTTTTTCTAGTGGATTTAGAAATCTTCAGAGAAGTAATTTTAGTGTCATAAAATTACAAATAGGAAATGCTCAAATTGTGAAATACAATGAAAATAATAGCTAACACATCAAGCCCCTACCATGTGCAAGCAGGACATTGCAAATATTACTATTATTCTATTTTTATAACACCCTTATGACATAGGTCTTCTTGGGACTCCCTTTTTTGAAATTGAGGGAAGAGTTTAAGTAAGGTAGTTAAGGAAACTTGAACTAAACTGGTAAGCTGATTGAACCATGATTCAAACCAGACAGTCAAACTCTAAAAGACTTGCTATAAAATGTGTGATTTACAACAATCTGACACTTCATAATTTTTGGTGATAGGATGCTACACATAATTTTCATCCGTGAATCTCTTTTGTACAGGTCAAATTAGTTTTATTTAGAAATATTACTAAATGGTAACAAAAATACATGACACCACACACTGAGATGTTTCTGAAAATATATTTTTGAAGATCAGAAATATTTTAATGATATTTAAATGAAAATATTATCATTTAAATGATAGATTTTCTTTCAGGGTTTGATATAAATGCACTACAAAATCATATTTCTCATGGTTTATTTTATCTAACACATTATCTAAGTTTTCTGGATTATCTTTTTTTTTGTGGTGCTGGGGATTGAACAGGATTATCTTTTTGGTATCACTGTTTTTGTTTTCTGATAATTATTAAGGATGTCTTTTTTCTGCATCATAAAAATCATATGAGTCCCTCCTTAAAAGGTCCAGGCTAATTCATGTGTGCACAAAACCTGAAACCTGTCTTTGTGTAAATGTTTCCTGTGCTTGCTGTATGCTCAGTTGCCTTCCTCAGTTTGGTGCCCTTGCAATTTCTTAGTCCCCTATTCGATTTTGATTGAATATAGATCAGTATTATGTACCATGAGAGGTTTTGCTGGTTTCCACGTTCTCAGGGCTACATTGAACCAACCCATTCCCACAGTTAGCCCCTCAGCATGCATTTTTCTGTCTCTGCATCTGTTCTCATCTGTAAATAGAGGCATTAACAGTATCCCCTTTACAGAGTTGCTGCGAGGGTCAAGTGTGTAGGTGTACTGGTCTGTCACAGACCAGACACCTTGTAGTAGCTCTCATTGTATTAGCTACCCATTAGGATTCTTAGCTTAATGAATTAAGAATTTTTTATTCTGTGCCATATACACTTTGCCAACTTACCTCATATAATTAAAAGTATAAGAGTTAGACCTTAGGAGAAATGGCATTGTAGTCTGGCACGGTGGTGTGAGTCTATGGTCCCAGCTACTCGGGAGGCTGAGGTGGGACGATTGCTTGAACCTAGGAATTCTAGCCAGCCCAGGCATCTCAAAAAAAAAAAAAAAAAAACCTAACAAAACTGGCACTGCTTACAAACTGTTGATATTTACAAATGACCCTTCACATCAGCATCTTATGGAGAATATAGACTGTAAAGAACCTGTGTACAGGCTGGGTCCTAGAAATTGGGACCTAAAGGCCTTCCATAATCTAAATTCTGGTTGGATCAAGGAATTATCAGGGTCTGAGATTTGCAAATATGATCAAATTCTAATTACCATGATAGAAAAGAAGCACAGAAATGATAAATGACACCCACAGGAATTCAAAGCTAATTATTTATTTAACGGTACTAGGGCCTGAAGTCAGGGGTGCTCTAACACTGAGCTATACCCCCAGTTTCTTTTATCATTTTGAGCCTGGGCCTTACTAAGTTGCTGAGGCTGCTCTTGAATTTGGGATCCTCCTGCCTTGGCCTTCCAAGCCGCTGGGATCATATGTGTGTGACACTATGCCCAGCTCAAAGACCTCATTTAAATAAAACACGCTTTTATGAAAACCAACATGTTGATTATCATGATTCCATCTGACTTCCTCTTATTGTCACCTTTTCATAGAGGAGAGGATGATAGAAATTCAGAAGATCAATAAACTACCTACCATTGGCTATTGGTTTCATAGGACTTGAAATACCTTTTTTCAAGCAAGATTTTTATTGGGTGCCTTATAGGGGACAACACTTCCTCAGGTGGCATTTGGAAGAACTTAATAATTGGTGCATCTGGTTGCATTTGTACATGAATTTAGAGAGGACTATGTAGGGGTGTCAAAACTCATGGCTGGGCCAACCCCGGGTGAGCTGGGGTTTGGAAGATGTGGCTGTAGGAATGTTCTATTTCTTTGGTGTCTTACTTGACCAGAATAAGAATTAAGTAAGTTCCTTCAGGTCAGCAAACATTTCTTTCAACTCCTTCTTCTCCCCCTGGCCCAGTGCCTAGAAGCGCATGTCACTGGAGCTGGTCCTTTCTGTTGTCTTCGCGTCCTAGGAAGGCAGGCTCTGAGAGGAGGGGGCAGGGAGGCAGGTGCATCCTTCTTCCTGTTACCATCACACATTAATCTTAACAAAACCCAGCTGCCACCCAATGCATTGGGGAAGGTGTGACTAGCATGAGCCTGTGCATCTGGGTCCTTGGGTGGCTCACTGAAGGACTGCCATTTGCCACAGGCTCTAGTTTGAGTTACTTTCTGACACCCAAATCCTAAAATGTGCTGGGAAACTCAGGTCTCAGAGTGTGGTCGCTCTCTTTCTGTTGCTGTCGATTTTTTATTTTCCTAAGACTTCTATACTGTGTTAATTGGGTCTTCCCAGCAGATTTCTAGGACGTTCTTATATGAAGCACACCTCGAATGCCCAAGTTAGAAAAACACAAATGAGCTAATCAACAGGGTTCTTACTGCATGTAAAGAACGCAGTAGGAACTTTGTTGATAAGAAAAACATGAGTGGCTTTTGGTGCAGAGTTGGAGTACAGATTTCGGCAGCGACACTGTGTACTGTGTGTTCAGTGGCTGTTTATTCTAAAACCCTCCCCTCCCCACCGTAGATCTGTGAAGATTTTTCTTCCACGTAACATTTGAGAGAATTGCGGTCTTGAAAGAGTCTCATCTGCCTGTGCTCTGCCGTCTGCCCTGAACCCCGTTTTGTTTTGCTTCCTTTTATTCAAGTTATGGTTATATTTTCTTGGATGATTCCAGCGTGGGCTCCTGCAGAGTCTCGAAAACTATTTCTCTATTCTTCCCTTTAGGCGGTTTCAAACCAACTTCTTTTTTATTAAAACAAAACCTACCAAATCTAAAAACAAAACAAGCCCCTGCCCTCCTGCAGGCTATGGTGGTAGGTGCCCCAGCACAGCTCGCATTCCAGGGTGAGCACATTATCCCCTTCACCACTCGCTTCTCCAAACCACTGACTCCTGGATGTCTCGCTTTGTTTTCTTAAATGAACTGTTCCAAGCAAGAATTGATTGACATA
Source organism: Sciurus vulgaris (assembly GCF_902686455.1). NCBI lineage: Eukaryota > Metazoa > Chordata > Mammalia > Rodentia > Sciuridae > Sciurus > Sciurus vulgaris. The sequence continues at coordinate 172,336,155 of NC_136464.1, forward strand.
AAGAGACGGCTTTTCAAATCCAGTCAAGATAAAGCACTTAACCAGTCGTCTGCTTGAGGCAACAGCATCATGATCTTAGATTTATTCTCTTTCCGTACATGAGATTCATCCTTGATGTTTTGACTCCAGAGGTCTCTGGTTTGGTTCTTTTCCTCTCTCCTGTTTTCTATCTTTTCAAAACCACGGAACATGCTTCATTCCTGGCATATCTGATTTCTACTTTAGGATTTATGCTTCACTCAGATAAAATCACTTTTCCATTGTGGTTGTTTAATAGTTAATAGAAATATATGACTTCTAGGTGGGGAGTGTGGCTCAGTGGGAGAGCACATGCTTAGCATGCACCAGGCCTGGCTCAGTTCCTAGCATCAAAAAAAGAAAAGAGAAGAAAAAAAAAAAAAAATAGCTGCTGCCCACTTACACAGATTTTCCTGGGTGAGGTTGAAAAGAATATCAGTCACACCAGGTAATCTTGCCAAGAGATTTAATTTCTTTCTTCTGTCCTTATTATTATTTATTACCTTATGGATGTTTGTTTAAGATTACAGTACTCATGAGGTTATTTGGAGAATGAGCTAATGTTGGTAAAAATCTCTTAGGTTCTTGGATAGATTCTGTATGAGTGCCAAGTACTACGAATAAGGCAGATTCAGTTGTTAAATAGTTAGAAGGTGTTGTTCTGTCACTTTGTTCAGAAGTAGCATCGGCCACCTCTGATCACTAGAGTTCCTCTGATGTGTTTGGGACACTAACAGGTCTTAAAGATTCTGCTTGGATACCAGGTGTCTGGCCCCTATTTTGCTCTTCCTAATGCGTGGAATGACTACTCCTGTCAGTTTACTCTGCTCTCTGGCAATCAGCTCTTGCCCCCTTCCCAGGCCAGCTCCCCTCCAGTTGTCCTTCAGGACTGGCCTTCTGGATGAGGTGCCCCTTCTGGGTGCTCCCTGATTCCTTGTGCTCCCATGGTAGTCCATCAGGGAGTTACAACCTGACTTTCAAACCATATAGGAGCATCTGGAAGTGGAGACCCCGTGCTGCTAACCTTGAATCTCTCCCAGCTAGTCCAGGTCGCATGACATTCAGAGCAGGGGTGGCAAGTCGGTGGTGATGTGGGACTCTGTGTAGCATCTCTCCTGAAATGGAAGCAGCATGCTCGTGGACATATGGCTAAGGGATTAGGGAGAAGGGACAGCATAGACCATTGTGTAAGAGTAATGACCCTGAACCCAAGCTGCCTGGAAATAAACCCATGCTCTGCCGCTGTGTTGCTGTGTTACTTATCTCTTCTGTGCCCTGTATCCCACAGCTGTAAAATGAGAATAAGAGGCTGTGAGACTTAAAATGAAATAGTACCTTACAACCATTTAGAATCATATCTTGTATGTAGTAAACACTCCAGAAATATTTAGCTCTTACTTTGAAGTTACTGACATTTATGCAGAGTGTATTGATATAGCAGTGCATTGTCTTACACAGTCTATGAAGATTAACTATAGAGGGGCTGGGGATATAGTTCAGTTGGTAGAGTGCTTGCCTGCCTTGCATGCACAAGGCCCTGGGCTCAATCCTCAGCACTGAAAAAAAAAAAAAAAAAAAAAAAAGATTAACTAGAGAACTGTGTGATAGAATGTTGGAGACTTAGTAAACTGGTAATTATTTCATGACACTTTGCTCTCAAGTAGAAGGAAGGTTTGAAAGGGAGCTGCTAGCCTAAAACCACTTTGAAAAATTCCTTTGTAATTTTGTTTCTTTAAAAGAATTTTTTTAGTTGTAAACGGACACAATATCCTTTATTTATTTTTATGTGGTGCTGAGGACGAAACCCAGTGCCTCACAGGTGCTAGACAAGCACTCTACCACTAAGCTACATAATCCCAGCCCTGTAATTTTGTTTCTTAATTTCTGGTCACCCATGTCATAACATTGAGCTTGAGATAAGTAACAATTGGAAAAGTCAGCTAGATGTTCTTGAGACTCTTATGAGATCTTGTCCCATGTGAGTCTTACCCAAAACCTGGTTCCATTCTAAAATGTTTCCAGGGAGGCTGTTGAGGATTCTGAATACAATGTGAGATGCACTTCTGACTGACCCAAGCCTTATTTGCACAAGTTCATCTTCATGTTTACTTGAGTACAAAGATGCACATGCCCACATCCTCATGGATTCTTGGCTAGGTTTAGCCATATGGCTCTACCCTGAAGAGTCTCAGGATAGTATTTGCTGTTTTAGGAATTTCTTATCTTAAATTACACTCTCTCTGTGCTGTCAGCTTACGTGAACTTTAGAGTCTGCATATAAACACGTTATTGTACCTTCTGTATTATGACTCAGCACATCATTTCTCACTGAAGATCAAGGCCAGGGAAACCCCCAATTATCCTTACTAATGGAGGAGATCAATGGCATTGATATTGCTAAATAATAGATTTGTTTTTTAACTGAACTATGTAACTTTGGGGACATGAGATGTTCTTTTTAAATTATAATTTACTTTGGCAAACATTATATTTAGTCATACTCTGGATGGTTTTTAAATTTCCACAATGATTGGCAAGACGTAGAACTCCTGTGAAGATAGCTCACTGATCATTTGAGGTTCTGTGAGAGGCAGGTGGCTCTGCAGAGAAGAGCCAAGTGTGTGTGGTGATGTGCTGTGTAACCCCAGCCACTCTGGAGGCTGAGGCAGGAGGCTCACAAGTTTGAGGACAGCCTGGCAACGTAGAGCGCTGGGGATGTAGCAGAGTCATACAGCACCCTGGGTTCAATTCCTAGTACCCAAAAAAGGAGAAAAAATAGAGTGAGGTTCTGGAGCTTGATCCTGGTTCTGGCCATTCTGATTGTGGGAAGCTGCAGTTCCTTCCTCTGGATAACAGAGATAGGACCCTCTGCTTCTGAATGGTAACAGGATTGGAGAAAATGACATATTAGAGAGGTGTTAGGTCAAAGGCTACAAAATTTCAGTCAAGATAGGAAGAATTAAAAGTGTAGAGAGATTAGTTTGACATCCATTTATAAATTCATTTCAGCATTCCTTATTGCCTAAATATGTTGCTTTTGAATTTACACTTGAGTGCTTTTTAACATCAGAAAGATGCTTCCCTAATTAGCTAATGAGTTAAATAAAATCTTTGGTAAATGCTTATTTTAAAGAAGAAAAAAAGAAAGCCAGGCACACTGGCATACACCAGTAATTCCAGCAACTCGAGTGACTGAAGCGGGAGGGAGATCACAAGTTCAAGACCAGCTTGGGCAGCTTAGCAAGACTCTGTCTCAAAATTAAAAAAAAAAAAAAAAGCCGAGGATTGAAGATGTAGCTCAGTAATAGGACTATCCCTTGATTCCATACCCAATGCCATAAAAAAGAAAAAGAATAAAGCATACATCACAGTGGCACATGGTATGTGATCAATAAGTGATACCTGATACTAATGTATAGTTTACAGAATTCTGACCTACCCTAATAATAAATCACAACATACAGAAAGTGCATGTAGCAGATTAAAAATCTGCTATTAATCTAGCCACAGAAGAGCAATTTAGAATTAGCTCAAAAAAAATCAGTGTATATTTTGGTTTCTTAAATTTGAGAATTCCCCATGAAGTTACTATGTATAAATAGACACCAATAATTTAAATTTTCCCACTCTATTTTTGCCACTATTTTGAAAATCTCATGGCATGCCTTGGGTAGGAAGTCCTCTAACACCTACCAGGGAGTCGGGGGAGAAGCATTGGAATATGGTTTAAATAAGAGAGACAGACTTGGGCAACTACAGAGACACACAGGAAGGGCAGGTTCCAGGTAGCCCTCTTCTAGGAACTCAGACCCCCCCTCCCCAAATGTGGAGAATTTGGGGAAATGTGTTTGTAGGTAGTTCCTATAGAATACTTATTTGTATAAAATCCATTCTTGCAGTTACATAGCCCATGGAGTTTATGAGCCTTTGCCTTGGGAGAGAAGTTTATATGGGGCAGTGGTCTCAGCAAGGCTGGCTTACCAATGGAGGTCAACTTCAAAATGTTAACATTGACACAGCCTGAGTGTTCCTTCTAAATTGTGAATGTTTTTCAAGACACATTTGGTTGTTCTCATGCAACCAGAATTTTTATTTTGGCTATTACCACTCTTGATTACAATGAAGAGGAGGACAATATGTTTGAAAAGGACCTGGCTCCTAGCTCTGTGACCTTCATTAAAGTCACTTCACTTCTCTGGGGATCCTACAAGAATGAGGCACTTTGATTTGTTACAAGTTTTTGCTTTCAGTTTTTGGAAGGGGTGCGCTGCCCTTTTCAGCTCCAGCTGCCCTGATTTTAAATTACTACCCTCAACTTCTTTTTGTGCTGGGTGGAAAGACAACCTGAGGGCATTCAGAAAAAATTCCACACCTTGAGCTCTGCAGCCAACGAGAACTTAATGAGCCAGGGAGAGAGAAAACTCTCCTCTCTCTGAAAGGAAAACTAAAAATAGGTTGCATTTATTTTTTAAATTAATCAAATCTTTTTACTTAACAAGGAAGTAAAGTAACTTAAAAGGAAGACAGAAACAGTGAAGAGCGTGGGGTTTGGAATCACAAGTTGGAGGTTTAGATCCTGAAACACGGAGTCCCTATGTCTAACATGGGACTTAGTAATTTAACTTCCCTGAGCTGAAACATGGGACAAGTAATTCAACTTCCCTGAACCTCAGTGTTCACATTTGTAAAATGAGGATAGTAATGCCTATCTCTCAGGGTAGTTATGAAGAGTACATATTAAATATGGCAATATTCTAAATATGGCCAAAAAATGGTGACTAAATATGGTAATATATGCGAAATAGCACACATACAAAAATCCTAGCACAGTGACAGTAATAGTAGCTGTGGTTACCAGGGATGTACTTAAAGGACATCTGTGCACCTTTAGGAGACTCATGGTGATGTTGCTCTTCTGTCCTGCCACTCAGTTTATCATGCTTTTAAGTTTTTGCTTCATGTCTGCCTAGCCCACTGGACTGTAAGATATGTGAGAATGGTCTGTATCTGTCTTGTCCACCCCAAACACATGAGTAGCACAGTACCTGGCCTGTCATTTCTGTTGGGCTGACTGGGAAAGCTATACTAGTTCCCTGGGTATGGTAAATCCCATCAAAACAGGGGTTTGGATGGAAAGAAGGCCAAGAAACAGAAGATGACAAACAGAAGTGGTTATCAGCTGCTTTTGGTTCTCGGTCCCTTTCCTTAGGTGCGTTGTAAAGTTCACAAGGCTAGGCTGTGACCTGCAGGATGAAATGTGTGAAATCCAGCCCACTGAGCACGCTCTAGCCCAAGCCCTCTCAATGTGAGAGCCACGAGTAACAGCTCAGACTTTCTCACCCAGCCGGTGGAGGAGAGTGATGTCAACTAATAGTCAAGAGCACATGTTAATCTTTCTGGTTTATTTTTTGAGTAAATTCTGAGCAGTTAATTTGTTTTAATTTCTCGTAGTAAATTTGTTCCCCATCACTGGTTTACTAAAGACACATTCACTGACATAAATGTATTAAAGTCAAGTCCTATGGATCAAGATGTTCCAAACTCAGTGTGTTCATCTATAAACCAAGTTCTCTCCTCACCCTGATTATCAGGGTTCTGTCTAGTAGTGTCTAGTAGAATCATCACCTTCCAGAACAAGGAAGAAACTGTGGTGATTGTAACAAAGAGGCCACACTCTGAGTGGGAAAGCTGGCCTAGGGCCAAGAGGAACTGTCGACTGAAGACTTACCTGCAGTAGATAATCTGCAATTTGGATGATCTTCCCGAGGTGTTGAAATCAGCTTCTTGGCATTACCCAAAGTGAAGAAAGACTTCCTGGCAGAGGCAAAGGAGGTGAAGCAGACATGCCTCGGGAGCACAGGGGGTGGATGTTCCTTTGTTCTCTCCCTGGTCCTGCCTTTCGGGAATGCAAGTCAGTGTTTGCCACATGATACCCGAGAGGTGTGAACTGACCTGTCTTTCAATAGGATGAAGAAAGCATCCCTGAAGCTTTCACATCCAAATTGTTAAAAACACTGGATTAGACACAGGGACTCCAAAATCAGCTCTGAACGGACACTACTTAGTGTTTGACAGAAGAAGTTGAGAGGAAATACTATGTTCCTTGTAATAAAGCCTCTATGAAAAACAAAATATGTAAAAATGAATAAGGAGGCAGTTATGCTTCAAACTCGTGATTCCAAAATTCCTTCAGAAAGCTTCAGGACAGCTTGAATTAAGCAACACAGGCCTGTGATTCCTGACAACACCGTGTTCATGTCTGCAGTGCTCCTTTCAATGTATTCATATGCTGAGCTGTGGCTTATGATTTCTGTCCCCTTCAGTCCTCACCTGACCACCATGAATAACTAGACTCATCCCTAGTCACTTTTGGTACCTGGTGCTGGTGTCCTATTTAAGGAAAACTCTCAGGACTTTTCTCAGGCTATATTACATTAACAGTGATGCTAAGGCATAGTTTGAGAAGACAGTTCGGTCTTCAGGGAGTAGAGGAAAATAGAAAGCAAGATAAAGATAACACTGTGGGGACTGGGGCTGTAGCTCAGTGGTAGATCACTGGCCTTGCACCTGAGGGGCACTGAGTTTGATCCTCAGCACCACATAAAAAAATTAAATAAAGATATTGTGTCCACATACAACTAAAAAAAATCCACCACGTGAGAGTTTTCTACCATGCTTGTTCTGTTAGCCATGCAGTCAAACACTGAGGCCGGGCAGATCTGAGGCCAGCTCGCTCCAGGACTTGCTGAAAGCACCTCAGATTTTGGCAGGGCTCACACCTTACATGTGTCATCTCCCTACAAGCAGGACTGACTGTGGAAACCCAGGGCGTCCTTTTTAGATGTATAACGTGATAGTTAGTGACTGTGTCTTTTCTAAAAGTTCCGGTTTTACACTTCTGATCTGGCCAGCGCTTTTCTTCTCCAGCCGAGCACTAGGTCTTCTTTGGGGGGTGTGCCTGCATGCTTGCACAGACTGTTCACTTACACCAACCTGCTGTCTCTGCAGTTGCCTCCACTGGGAATCCTTGAAGAAGTTTCTGGGCTCCAAGAGTATAATCAGTGCTCCTGAGCTAGATGAGGTGCCAACCCCTAGATGTTCTGGCACAGCTGTACCTTGACCCAGTTGTCACCTGGCTTCCCAAGAAAGGCAACATAAGAGTGAGAAATAAGGGACCACAAGGTCACGTCTGTGGTGCACACACCCCTTCCTGAGTGAAAACGCACAAGTGCACCACAAAGCCCTGACCTTTATAAGCACAGCTTCCTGTTCTGCCCAGTGGTCAGGTCTACACCAACCTACTGTCCCACCCCCTGAGACCACAACAGAAAGCCTGCCCACACTGGGACAGGAGATGGGTGACACACAAGTAGGAAGGGACAGGAGGCTTAGGACAGCCACAGGCAGCTCCAGCTAGCTGCTGCCAGCAGTACTGTGTGGCCTCAATTCTGAAGCCCTGCCCTGGCCTGCACCTGGTCAGGTGAGGGGCTGACCTTGGGCCCCATCTGACCCCTCACCTCTGACCTTCCTTGCCTCACCTCCACTGAGGATTCTGTGTGATCAAAACAGATTCACTCCTGCTTTATTTTATACTGAAAAGCTCTATTAGGTTGTTTGGCCTTGCAGTGGCGGTCTGTGGGCCCAAAATAGGAGTTGCTCTTAATAAGAAGGAAACAAGCCAAAACCAAACAACAAAAGAAGCGCAACCTATTCTACAGGAAAAGGACAGGCACACAGGAGAAAACACAGCCCCCGAGGCTTTGGTGTGCCTTTCTCAGTCCTTATTTATTTCTTCCCTGAAAGCATGTCCTCTAGCCCTCTATTACAAATGGCTTTTTAAATTCGTTTTCAGTAGCATTTTTTGCACCTTTGCACAGTGACTTCCTGAAGGGAGGACCTGTCAAGCTATCTTTGCATCTGTTGTGGTCATTTGCAGAGTACTGTGGCCCACTGTCTAGGAGATGCTTGGTAACACCTTATCATTAAGTGACAGCTGTTGGGTGCTCATCTCCTCACCAGACTGTGGTGATAACTAAGACCTGCTATTTTTAACCTGACTCTTTATGGACACCTTGCACCATGATTTATTTGCGCATAGCAAACGCTTGATAAAAATTTAGCAAATTGACCTGAAATGACAGCAAACGTGGCCTTCCCTTTTCTAACCACAGTATGCCTAACTAATTTACCCCGTGGAGCAAATAAATGGATGGAGGGTTTGGTGAGGTGAAGACAGAGCTCAGAAAAAAGATGCTGGATGAGTCAGGAGACCCAGGCTTTGACCTCCCCTCTCTGGACACCCTCACCTCCTTTCAGGATGCTGGGGAGGTACAAAATTTGTGGCTATGAGAACATTGAGTGTAAAGCATTCTATAGACAAAGGTACTACTCTTTCCTTTACAAGTTCCAGTACGACAAGCATTTAGTAAATGTTGACTAGCAGTGTTAAATACTGTTTACCCCCAAATAAGTTCGCTGTAATCCTTGTGTAATGCTTTCTCGCAGGTATGAATTAGGAGCTGCTCTGTTTATTGGATGGGCAGGAGCCTCCCTCTGCATAATTGGTGGTGTCATATTTTGCTTTTCAATATCTGACAACAGCAAAACACCCAGGTATGAAAAAGAGACGACCATGACCTGTTACACAGCACTATGCTGTTCTAACTCATGCCTATGCTATTCTAGCTCATTACATGTGAGACAGATCACACATAGTTCATGTGACTCTGAGAAACTTCAAAGACCCAGAATTGGAAAGGGTAAAAATAGTTTCTTTTTTAAAAAAGAGCTCTTCATTATTATATTCCATCGCTATTTCTGAACTTAGGAATGAGATCCTAAATATGAGGGCATGATCTTCATGTCAGCCTCCTCATAATTTTCTTATAGGCAGGGATTGTTGATGAAGGTCACCGTTAAGTCTCCCAGATTCCAGAAAAGTTTTAAAATATAGTTTTGAAAAAGAATAACCACTTGGTATTTATCCCAAAGAATTCAAGTCATCATACTACAGTGATAGGAGCATACCCATGTTTATAGCAGCACAATTCATAATAGCCAAACTATGGAACCAGCCTAGGTGTCCGCCAGTGGATGAATGGATAAAGAAAATGTGGTATGTATACACAATGGAGTAAAAATGAAATGTCATTTGCAGGAAAATAGATGAAACTTGAGACCATTATGTTAAGCAAAATAAGTCAAGCTCAGAAGGTCAAGGGTCATATATGTTCTCTAGCAGAAGCTAGAGAGGAAAAAGAAAAAGAAAGGTGGTAGTGTGATCTCCTGAAGATCAAACGAGAGAAAAGGGATGAGGGAGTGGGAGCTGGGGAGGGAGGGGAAAGTGCTAGGGGGTGATTGACCAAATTATATTGTTATACTGTGTGCATGTACAAATATGTAACAATGGATCTCATCATTATATACAACTATAATGCACCAATAAAAATTATGGGAAAAAATTAAACTACCAAGATGCATTTAAAGTATAAATAAACATTATGCCACATAATTTTCCTAAAAACATTTACTCCGATAGGGAATGGGAAATAGACTAAAAACTTAAAAAAAAAAAAAAAGAAAACCAAACAAATGAATAAGTCATGAGCTTCTTTCACAGAGATTATTTGTTGTGCAGACTACTCAAAAACAACACTGAAGGCCAAAGGAGGGAAGAAGACTAACATGAAAGAGGAAGCCTTAAACTTAGCTATTATCCGATTTTTGTTTGCCCCACGTGTAGAACACAATCCACCAACCTGCGTTTTGCCTTTCAGAATGGGATATACATATAACGGGGCCACATCTGTCATGTCTTCTCGGACAAAGTACCATGGAGGAGAAGGAGATTTTAAGACCACAAACCCTTCAAAACAGTTTGATAAAAATGCTTATGTCTGAAAGATCTCTGCTGGCAAGTTGTACCTTGAGTTTGTTATAAAGTGGACTGTTCACAAAATGATCCTGTCAAGGCCTCCTATAATTAACTCTCAAACTATTTTTAAAAATACGAATTTGAAGAACTTGTTGATTGTGTGGATGTAAATGTTCTTGCATAGTTATATAATAATCATTTCCTGTTGTGGCTTTCTATAAAAAAAAATAAACAGGTTATTTACAGGATTTGTACATTTTATACCTTTAGAGAACATGAAAAGCATTTAATACCAAAGATGCAAGAAGTATTTGTCATTTAGCCTTTCTGGTCATTCAGTAAGGTCTGACCCCATTCCTCATTTCATTCATATACTAAAGAGAAGGCATTCAAGGAATGGTTTCTTTTCAACAGTATGGGGACAATCTAAGACAGTTCTCAAAAGGGATCCAAGTTAAATAGACATGTTATTGGTTGCTGCATAGGGTCAACTTCTAGTTTCTTTCACCTGTCTGTCAACTACTGTCATTCATTATGATGGCTCAAGGAAGGGCTACCGAGGTCAAGATGCCACTGCCCTTTATGTGACACAACCATGGTAAGCAACTGCTTAGGCATCTCTGACCCAGGAAGTGGGGCATCAGCATGAGCTGAGCTAGTGACATGGCTTGTGGTTGACTCTGGAGTCAAGAAGGAAGTCCCAGATCCCCAGTGGTACCTGCCTCGCTCAGAACTGGTGGGCTGAGATTCCCTGTGTCTCCAGGTGCTGTTTATGGAACGAGCAGGGTTAGAGGGACTTGCCATTTTTTGTGACATGTAAGGTGCTCAGTGATTTCTGAACACAGATTTATTCCTAGTCCAGTCCTTATATAACATGCCCATGATGCGATGGTTGTCACGGCTCACACTTGCTAAATCTAAATCACTCACCCTCACAGCCACCCCAAGGCATGTATTTCCATTATTCTGCATTTACAGAAAAGGAAATTAAAGCAGAGTTTAACTGGCCATGATAGTAACAGAATCAGGGCTTTGAACTGGGACATTCTAGGGTAAAATATACAGTTTCAAGCTGTGGCTAAGAACTGGTACCTTATATCTCTTGAGAAACTGTCCATAAGGAATCACAACATGAGGGAATGATGTATGAAAGACTTAAAAGTCAGTGTTTGGAGGTGCTCAATGGAAAGAAAAGCAAGCGAACAGTTTGTTAATAAAAATAAAAAATTCCATACTGTGTGAGTACTTGAAATATCTTTTTCCAGAGATACTAATTAATGGAAAAATATAAAGGCAATAAAGTAGGTGCTTCAGGCCAGTGTGGGGACAGGGTTGTGTGGGTGTACATTTAAAACACATTTTTTTAATTGAAATTGGAGCTCATGAAGATGTTTAGTTTGTACTGAAGAATTTAGGGAGGGCAGGGGACAGAGGGACAGAGAAGTTCTCTTAGTAACTAGAAGCACGTTAGCAGGGCACCAGGGAATGAAACCACAAGGTAACAGTTCAAGGAAAAAGGAACAGACCAAATCTGGTAGAAGAAAATGATTCAACAGGTGAGTTAAATAATAGGCTTTTATGACACCAACATATGGACTTAAGTGTTGGGTTTACTTGGGAGAAGTTTGTCACACTCCTCTGGCAGACAATTTGGAACACAGGCCTGGTTTAAAGGGTTCTTGTCACTTCCTAGTTGTATGGCCTTTGTCAGGTACCTGTTTCTCACATCTTTAGGATGAGGATAATAACAGTGGTCTCAGAGTTCTTCTAATGAACATCCTGATGCATGTTAAAACCAGAACCAAGTACCTAAATAAATATCTGCTGAAAAATGACTGGAGAAACCAAGTGACCCAGGGACTGGCTCAGGCACAGGCACAGTATTTTTGCAAGCTGCTTATTTCTGCCCTACCACATGAAAATTTGATTCATATTTCACAAGAGCTTTTATAAACATCCATGGAAAGTGAGTATATTTGCATAAAATGCTTCCTATGGGAAGCTGCAGGAATTTTTTAAAGGTTTGAAATGGGTATAAGTTTTATTTTACCTGGAGAAGGTGGAAACAGTTTTTAGAGGTTAGGATGTTATGTGGCATAGCTGCCAGGGCAAGCTTCTCCCTTGTAAGCACCCTCAAATTAAGTCTGGAATCATTTTTAAGAATCAGCTGCAGTCACAATGATGTGCAAAGGGCTTTACTGGAAAGATTGACAAAAGGATCCAAAACTCAACAAATCATTTAGTTAAAATGCTATTTTTGGGGTGAGGGGACAAAGTACAGACAGTACCACAAGCATAAAAAAAATGCAAAAAAATCTGGTCTTTGACAATGTCATTGTTCAAGAATATAACAATCAGTTCTGAGGTATTTTATAATATGGGTTGGGTATTTTTTAAAAAAGCAAACAAAAAATCTACATACACCTATGATTCAGTGATGACTCAGTCTTTCCATATTGTGATAAATTAACTGGTATTTAAAATAGCTACATTTTATTCATGAAATATCCAAGATAAAGACTATACTGCAGAAAATAACGTAGCAACATGCTTACAATGACTCAAATCAGAATACGATCCAAGTAATTTAGAAAAATGTATTTAACATGGGCCTGGCTATATTATTCTAAACTTATATATGAAAAATAATCCATCTAACTCAATATTTTGCAGAATCTACTAATTCAATTTTAAAGATAGTAAGAGAATTTATAATATAAACACTTTCAATGTGACAATATACCTAAGATATATTTAAAAAGTGGTAATAATTCAAACTAAAACCTGCGATAAGTTGAAAATTTTTTCACTTAAAAATTAGTTGAAAAAAATACACTTAACACTATAGTACCATTCTAAAGAAAATGCTTTATGACTTCAGTGACATGTTATTCTTAAGAAGCCAAACACCTTTTATATGCTTCCAAATACTGTGGACAATTTGTTTCTCATTACTGTACCAAGTACCATTAAAGAGACCCTTGTCCTCTGAACCAGCTTCCCAGTAATTGTGGGAAGCACTGTAAGGCAGGAGCTTGGGAATCATGAGCCACTACTGGATTCCTGTTGGCTGCTGCGGTTATGTCTCTGCAGGGTCACTCCAGTCAGTCGCAGTTACTCAGCTGCTTTTTAATATGCTCCATTCGAGAAGGGTCACCCCAGTCAGCCAGAGTTACAAAGCCGCTTTTTAGTGTGCTCGATTCATTTTCCTGACGTCCTGTGGGAGGAGAAAGAGGTCCCAGTGATTAAACAGGCACACTGGTAAGCCTGAGAAAGTCCATAATTTCACTCTGTCATTTATCCCTCAGTGTCTGAATCTGATCAGGAACCTCTGCCCCTGGTTCCCATGAGCTATGTAGAAGCTCCTATAAAATCCAGCCACAGAAAGGAACAGAACAGACACTTCACAGAAGAAGAAATATGATCAGTCAACAAATATAATGAAAAAATGTTCAACATCTCTAGCAATTAGAGAAATGCAAATTAAAACTACATTGAGATCTTACTCCAGTCAGAATGGTAATTATCAAGAATATAAGTAACGATAAATGTTGGCAAGGATGTAGGGAAAAAGGTACATGCGTACATTGCTGGTGGGACTACAAATTCATGCAAACACTCTGGAAAGCAGTATGGAGAATCCTCAGAAAACTTGGAATGGAACCATCATTTTATCCAGTTACCCACTCATTGACACATACCCAAAAGACTTGAAATCAGTATATGTAGTGATCTGGCTACATAAATGTTTAAAGCAGTTCAACTCACAATAGCTAAGCTATGGAACCAACTAGGTGCTGTCCAACAGACAAATGGATAAAGAAAATGTGGTATATATGCACAATGAAATATTACTCAGCCATAAAGAAAAATAAAATTCTGGCATTTGCCTGTAAATGGGTGGAAATGGAGACATGCTAAATGAAATAAGCCAATCCTAAAAAAACAAAGGCCAAATGTTCTCTCTGATATGTGGATGCTAATACGCAGTAAGCAGGGTAGGGAGGAGTAGAAATTCATTGGAGTAGACAAAGGGGAATAAAGGAAGTGGGGGGATTGAAATAGGAAAGACAGTAGAATGAATCAGACATAACCTTCCTATGTTCACATATGAATACGTGACCAGTGTAACTGCATATCATGTACAACCACTAGAATGGGAAGTTATACTCCAGGTGTGCATGATATATCAAAATACATTTTGCTGTCATGTATAACAAATAAACAGGAACAAATAAAAACAATTGTCATTCAAAAGTCAGATTTAAAAAAGATAAAATCTAGCCTCAGACTGGGTCCCCTACAGGACCTGGGCATGTGAGCTTCTGCCCTGTTTCCTACAAGTCCTGGGCAATGGGTACCACATCTTACTTCTCTCCTTCCCTTCTATCTTCATGAAGAGAATATCTCTATAGATATTTTATAATATACTCAATTTTTTATCAGTAAAATTATGAAATAAAAGTGATTGCTAAGTATATACAAATCAGTAAGTTATACATGGTCCTTATTCAAATGACATAAAGCATCAAGGTCTTGATTGTCTGATGACATCTGAAGTAGATACTTATAGAGATGAAACTATCGGAAAATTGGACCGAAGAAGAAAGCAGCAAACCTTCTCCTTTGGATCCCCGAGGTTTAGAAGTGACCCAGGCACTTGGCACTTGAGGAGAACTCAATTCACTCTTCACTGGTTCCTTCTGTTCTCTCCCTGTTTTTTTCCCCAAGGGGTTTTCTTCCTCTAAGGATGATATGTCCCAGTCGTCGTCGTCCACATCTGCACACTGAAAGAGATGCATGGAGGAAAGTTCACGTTTCTTCAAGAAACAGTCAGTGCTTCTCAATCATTGAGCGGCTGACACTGAGTAAGAAAAGCTGGGAATGACAGGTTCCAAATCTAGGATTTCTGCAGGGCAAGGAACTGGATTTGGAAGTTTATATTTTAAAAGCCGAGGGAATCGTCTTTCTTGTTTCATGCCACAGAAGTATATTTTTCTTCTCTATGAATTAAGAATTTAGAAAATTTCAGAAACTACTTAGAAGGGGCAAGAAATTCTAAAGGTCAGGGTGGCACACATCACACAGAGTCTGCAGGAATGGCTCCTCCCTGAAAGGAGTGTTTGCAGCTTGCCCTTCCCAAAGGAGGGCACTTAGCTCTCTTGATGACACATGGCTTTTTGTCACTTTCAGCTTGTGAAACACAAACTAATAAAAGTAGTTTGACAGAATGCTCTGGATTCCACAGAAGAACAGGATAGGAATTAAATCTAATTTTAGTGAAAAAATAAAAAGAATGACTACTATTGGAAGACCCAAGCAACACAGGCTTTCCAAAAATATAACAGGAGAGCTCCAGCCACAGACTCTCTGGCATCCAGGCTGTTAGAACTGGAAGCAAGGGCCTGCCCTTGACTCTGGATTCACATACATCTTTGAAGCATCTCTCCACTGACTCCAGCTCCCAAAGAGGGCTAATTCCTGAAAAGTCCCTAATTTTATACCTGTCACACAAAGGTAGGAGGAAATTCCCTGGACTTGGATATGGAGGCCCCAAAATCTAACCATTCACAAGATTCTTTGTCCAAGTCATGTAATATCTACAAGCATCAAATAATACCATGACAGAATTTTGATATTGTGATAAACATATGATGCATTATCACAGGTTGGATATCCCCTACACTGCTTACAAAAGTGTTTCAGATTCTACAGTTTTTCAGATTTTGGAATATTTGCATAGATTTTACCAAGTGTGAGCATCCCTAACCCTGAAATCAGAAATCCAAAACAATCTAAAATCTGAAACTTCTTTGTGGGACTGAACCCAGGGCCTTGAGTATGCTAAGCAGAGGCTCCACCACTGAGCTACTTCCTCAGACCAAGTCTGAAACTTTTCAAGTGTCAAGTTCATGTTCAAAAAGTTTAATATTTTGAGCCAGGTGTGGTGGCTCCCTGTAATCCTGGTGACTTGGTAAGATGAGGCAGGAGGATTCCAAGTTTGAGGCCAGCCTCAGCAACTTAGCGAGAGCCTATCTCAAAAGAAATAAAAAGGGTTGGGGATGTAGTGGTAAAGGGCCTCTGAGTTCAATCCCCAATAATAATAATAATAATAATAATAATACTTTGAAACATTGCAGATTTTGAACTTTTCAGATTATGACTCCAACATCTGATTCTCTATGGAGAGGAAAAATGTAATACTGAGGTGAAAATCTCAAACTCTACTACATAATTATATTTTATTGAGATAAATTAATGTATGTTTAATAAGTAAAAGTGACTTCACCTTTAGTTCTTCTTGTAATCCTTCTTTTGCAATAAATGCCTCAGTCACGTTAATCCCACCAATTGGCTTATTCACATTTTTTTGCTGTGAAACCATCTTTTCAACTTTTTCAGTCAGTGTTTTAATGGAGGTTACTATGGGAGCAACAGAAATTAGTCAGAAAAGTTGTTAAAAATTGCATCTCTCGCCAGTTCCAAAATAACCTTACAAGCAACTTTCAAAGAGCTTACATATTATTAAAATAAAATTAACTGATACGTTGAGATTTTTTAAAAAAGTTAAAACTCTTATAAGTCCTTTAAAAAATAATCATGATCCTCCAGAGAAGAAGCTACAAAAGTTTTCATTTTAACCAAGAACGATCTCATGTAATTATGTGGTCAGAAACTTTTATTTCAGTGACGTAATCTGTGTGAATTGAGTATTTAAATGGTACTTTCCAAAACAATATGAGTTACTTTCAAGTGCACTGGTTAGAGTTTACATAATTATATAACTAAAGGGTATATACAAATAATAATAATAGCAATAGATTTAAAATATATAGTTCTTAAGTTACATTAAACAGAACTATTTCTCTAGCATGTTATCAGCAGTCACAGACTGGGAACTTGTCTGTCTTTATTTATTTATTTATTTTCTTTAATCAGGTCTGTTTTATTTTAAAACAAAATCCCAGCTTTTCCTTACACTGCACAGTTTCTGGAACATAGAAAGGTTTGCTGTGACAACCCAACATCATGAGGCTCCTCCTGATTCTGCAGGACTGAGACTTCCCAAAGGTTCTGCCCTGCTGGCCAGCTGAGCAAAAAGTTCTGCAGGTGCGGTCCAGTCAGACACCTGGGTTGGTCCCAGCAAGGGGGCCTGCACACAGCCTCCCACAGGGCACAAGGTGCTGGAGAGACAGCCTGGGCCTCCCAGGGGTTTCACACGTGCCCACCAGGCCCACACTGCTGCACCCAGTCCCCCGACCAAGTGCTCCTCTTCCCTGGTGGTGCACCAGCCTTTCCACATGCCTCTCAGCTTCTACCTCCACAAGCTTTAAGCATTAAAAGTGCACCGGCCTGGGGCACAGTGGGCCTCACAGTGGGAGGGCAGTCTTTGAAACCACATCCTCTACCAATACGGAAAAAGGAACAGTGCGGAAAATCCCAAGACAGTGAGATGGACCCCCAGCCATCTCAGCTCCCAGCACCCACCTGGGCAGCGTTCTCATGTGAGGGCCTAAGGAGACGAAAAGTGAAGCTGCCACCCACCCCAGCAGTGTTCTGGCACACAAGAAAAGCTTCCTAAAGCTTTGTAAGTATATCTGCAAAATGCTAGTGGGACTGGGACCTTCCAACCATTTTTGTCTTCTAGGGTTGAGGAGACTACGCAACTCATTTTGTAAGCAACGGGTGTGGGCGAGAAAAGGGGTCACCTTCTGACCCCTGTGTGGGCTGCCTGTTCAGAGATGATGAGCCCCAGGGTGCAGGAGATTTGAAGTCCATGGCCCCTGGCAGCCACGACCTGAAATGCACTCTGCCAAGCAATAGCGCCCCATCAGCCTGGCATTCACCAAGCAGCTCGGCAGCAGTACAGCGTACACAGCTCCGGCATAGTCGACGCTGGTGGTCTGAGACTCAACTCAGGCTCCCCCACACCTCTAAAACCTGTCACCATAGGTTGAACATCCAGCTTCTTCCTTGAGGGTACAAGTGTCCTCCAGCCCACGATTTCTCTCCTGAACTACCCACAGAGTCTAACTCAAATCCTCTTTACACAGATGTACCTGTGGCTGGGGACCAAGCCATCAAGAAGGCAACTCCAGAGGGACAGCCTAAGGCCGGCCACACACTACGGGTCCTGCTGAGAGCAACCACAATTCCCAAGAAAAGCAGAGATAGCCACTGACCCCTAATACTTTGGAAAGACAGGAAGGAGGGGATGACCAGTCAGGACCCCAATGAGTGGCCAGGCCAGGTGGGCCCCATTTCCTGAACCTGAGGCTGCTGTTGGGCTGCCCAAGCCTCACATGCAGCAATAGCACTGCACAGGCCAGCAGAGGGACCCCCCAGTGTCTTCTCCATTGAGAGGGACTATGTACAGGGAGAGGAGGGGAGTCTGGTCAGGGGCACCCCCACTTCATTTCATTCGACCAGGAGGTCAAACTGCTCAGCAGCTTCAAACTCAGCATTTATGGCCATGGCCCACTCATCCAGCTCGGATTTCAGGATCTCCAGCAGCTTTTTCTTCTTTCGTTTCTCTTTCAGGACAGGGGGAGAGATTCCAGGGAGCGTTGTGTCTGGGGCCCAGGGCTTTGCAGGGGCCCCGGTTACATTTGAACACACCACAGGTGAGACTCCGGACAAGTCTTCAGGACCCCCAAAACCAAAGTAGGAGCGTCGGCCTGGAGTAGAGGTGGAGGCAGAGCCGAGGGCCTCCAGCCGGCTGTAGGACCGCCTAACCTTCTTAGACATTTCCAAGTCTTGGCATCCAGTTCTCCTTCCTTGAAGCTGGCCTCACCATTCAGGGCACATGACATAGGAGTGGTGGTGGGTGTGACAGGGATACTAGGTGTCTTGAAGAGGTCCTCTTTAGTGGGTTCCCTGTTAGGAGGGTTGTTTTCTTTCTCCAAGAAAAAAAGCAATCCTAGAGCTCCTGCGAGGCGAATGGGCGGATGGGATCTCTACAGCATGAGCCACGATCTTCTTCAAAACGATGGGCTTTCTGACTGGAGCCGCATGGGGTGCCTTCCCACTGACTACAGGAAGGATGCTCGGAAGATCCGAGCCTGATTTCCGCTGGGACCTCCGCAGAGGCGTAGTTGGAGATGGGGTCCTGGGCCCCTTTGGGGCAGAAAAGCATCCTTCGGCGTGGTGGGGAAGGGCCTGCGTTCCCCAAACGGCTTGGTCCCACCTCTCCCGCGTGCCCTCCGCTCACCCGAGAGCCGAGCGGCCCCTCCGGACCGCATTTGCCTCTCAGACATATCTAGTCCTGGCCTCGACGTCCTCTGCCGCAGCAGCCGGGGGGCTCGCGCTAACTGGGAGAGCCGCCTGCTGCGGGAAGTGTTCCTTGTCTGTCTTTAAAATCATCCCATCTCCAAAAGGCAGTACAATGTATTAGAACAGTATTAACGGGTTGAATTCTGTCTCCACCAGCTCATAGGATGAAGCCCTCACCCCCAGTACCTTAAAATGTGTGACTTTATTTAGAGGCAAGGTCATTAAATGAGGGAGGTCACTAAGAGTGGGTCCTAGTCTTTTTTTTTTTTTTTTAATATATTTAGTTTAGATGTTGATGGACCTTTAATTTATTATTTATATGTGGTGCTGAGTGCCACATATAAATAATATATAAGTGTCTCACATATGCTAGATAAACAGTCTACCACTGAGCCACAACCCCAGCCAGCTTTGGGGTTTTGTGACTTTGTGACCACCATCCTTCTAAAAGTGGGAAATTGGGACAAAGGGGCATGCATGGGGGAAGAGATGTGAAGACATACAGGGAGAAGGTGGCCATCTATAAGCCAAGGACAGGTGCAGAACAGATCCTTCCCTCACAGCCCTCCCAAAGACTGAACTTGCCAATACCTAGATTTTGGTTTGCAACCTGCAGAACGGTGACACGACATTTCTGTAGTTTAAGCCGCCCAGTTTGTGGTACTGTGTTATAGGAGTGCTGGGAAACCCATGCAGCCAGGGATCCCCAGTTCCTTCCTGTCCTTCAACTAGAAGATGGCTTAGCCAGTAAGTGCATCCACCCTCCTTAGACAGCACATTCTGAATGAGCCCCAGCCTTGCCTGGCATACCCTCCCAGCTCAGACTCCCAGCACATGGTGACCCAGCTGGGAACCGCTGTCCTAAATAACTTCCAGAAGGTTTTTCCAGTGATACAAGCTCACCTGTGGGCTTGGGAGAAATATCAGAGTCCTCCATCTCACTTCCCTCAGTCCAGTCAGTGTCGCTTTTGATGCTGCTCTTTCCGTAGCTAGTCTTGTTGCTTTTGGAGGACTGCACAGGAAGTAAGTCTGGGGACACATATGCCTGGATGAAGTCGTCCTCATCCAGCTCTTCCTCTGAACTGAAGGGAGGTGTCCTACACAAAGCGAAACCAAAGCTGTTTTCTAAATGTCAGGATTTACAAATCATACACCTCTTAAAGTGGAGGGAACCTCCTCAGGTCACTCCCAGAGGCAACCAACTAACCCCACATGGCCACAGACAAGACTGCCGGGAGGACCAGGAGTCACGTGCAGGTCACTCCAGACCCAAACTCGCCAACCACGTGGCTCAGTCATCAGAGTGCACTGAAGGTATAGTCTTTCTCCTCTAAACCCAAATGTGTGCATTCTTAACATTCTTAGTTTTTATATGCTTAAGAAAAACATTTCTCAGCAAAGGAAAATCATTTCCCACCAGAAAACCATCTTTAAAAATGTCATTTTTACATACACAATCTCATTTATGAAATATCCCAATTCTAAAGTGAAATAGAAGTTCTGAGCAGTGTTTATTCATTTAAAGAATATCTCTAAGTCCCTAAATTCCAGACAACACATTGGTCTTGTAATGTTGATTTAGTCATGAAAAACACTCATCCCATGGAATTATGTTCATGAAAAGTGCTTTGGAAAGATGAACCATTATTTATTGTCTCTATTGTTCAATGCCTCAGCACATTTATGACAACAGTATCTCCAGAATAAAGCAATAATGATGAAATTCAATCACAATAAAATTAGTCTAATTCACAATTACTAACAGTAACATACCTACCATTTACTGAGTACCCACCAATGCCAAGCACTGAGCCAAGTCCTTTTTATTTTATTTAACTATTTATTTCTGTGGTACTGGGGCTTGAACCCAGGGCTTCATGGATGCTGGGCAAGTGTTCTACCATGGAGCTGCATCTTTAGCCCTTTTTAGTTTTATTTTGAGACAGGTTCTTACACTAAGTTGCCCAGGCTGGCCTCAAACTTACTATTCTCCTGCCTCAGCCTTCTGAGTAGCTGGGACTGCAGGTGTGCACAGCTGCACCCAGCCCCAATTTTATTTTGTAAAATTATCCTGTAAAAAAGGCAGCATTATCCCATATTACAGAAAATTTTTAAGAAAACTGAGGCTTAAAACAGAGGTCAACTGAATCCATGGCACACAACTGATGGGTGACAAACCAAGAATTCCTAGTATCCTTAGAGAACCTAAATAAGGTCTAGGGTCATCAAATAAGAGATAGGACATGAAAATAACTTCTGAAACTTATGCCATCATAGATCTGGCCATTAAAACTCAACACCATCATTAGATTTAAATCTGCTTGTGGAGAAATTACTCCATTCTAGCTGGGGGGAGGGGGAGTACATGGGAATGACAGGTGTGGCCTCTCATCATGGAGACCACAATGCGGCAGGTGCTGTGGACCTAGTAATAACCGATAAAGACACGTCACACCACACATCACAAAGGAAGCACAAATCAACAACAATGCTCAATTAACTGGAAAATAGTCATTTATAATGAAAGGAAGCCCAGTAAAATTGATAAAATGCCCCCCACCTGTCCCAGTACTCACGTAACAGACGATGACTTTCTGGGAAAAGGATCTTCTATAACATTTTTCTTAATTCTAAGAAACAACAGAAAAATATTTCTAAAGTGCATGAGTGAACACTATAGTATAAACAAGTTTCTATGGAATTGGGGATTTGTTGTGTTTTACTTATATTAACAAAGGAGAGCAACTATTGCAAATGTGATTCACTGTTAGGGACTCAAATTCACGTTGCTGAACACCTAATCCCCAGTGTGATGGTATCTGGAGGTAGGGACTTTGGGGTAATTAGGCTTAAATGAGGTGGTAGAGCCAGGCCCCCATGATGGGCTTACTGCTCAAAGAGGGAGAGAGCTTGCCCCAGCTGCCTAGGGCAAATAATTAAAAATAATAATGATAAATAAATAAACATCTGTGATGGTTGAAAATACTCACTTTGGAACAGCAGCAGTCTTATCAGTATAAACAGGCCTTTGTCTAACCAATATTCTGCTTTTGGGAGGAAGCTGGATTGCTTTGGGTACTTCTCCAGTTGAAAGGGTTTCCATTTGAGAAACACTGGGCTTATCTGGAAGAGCAGTGTCATTCATGAGTCTTTGTTTCCTTTATAGTCAGTAAGTGAAAAGCAAAACGTCATAGTGCAACACTGTGGTACTGTGGGAAGAAACAAGCCTGTCTCCAGAGTTTGCCATCCAGACTCAAGGGCTTTGTTTTTTAAATGTGAAGACAAAACTCAAGACAGGGCACTCGACAGCACAAATAGTAAGAGAGTTGTCCATAAAGTACCAACATTTGAAAACCATTTAGAACTGTAGAAGGTGGATAAATTAAGCTCCCAAATGTGGCCATGAAATGGTAGTCGGTAACAGACTCACCTGCAAAGAGTAATCCTCTCTCCTCGATTTTACAGCTGACCTGATGTTCAAGAAGTTCTCGAATTTCCTGAATGTTGGGTATTTGTCTTTCTCTCTCATGCCTTGCTGAATGCACAGTTTTCAGCACTCTATTCAAGTGCTCACTTGGAATACCACGTATATCCTGAAGGAATAAGGTTTACCTGTTATCCTGTGATGTTTTCCTTCCACGGGCGTATGTCAGCACTAACCACACCACCACCGTTTCAGTCCATTCTTCCTGGGCTCCAGCTGCATATATGGTATGTGTGTGTGCGGGGAGGGGTGTGTGCATGGGTGCCCCAAAATGTAACACTGTCCTGGCCCCAAAAGGAACTCCCACTGCACTTGGGCATGTCAGATCTGTGTAAGACTATTGTTGACTGGTTGGCTGTGAGGCAAGGCCATGTGAGAAGGATGAAAGAGCCCGCCAAGGCGGGAAGAATCCCAGGGAAACCATCAGAGGCCCAGCAGCCAGAGAAGGCTGAAGAGGAGGCCGAGCTGTGCCCTTATGGAGAGGTGGAGTCAAATAAGTAGAAACTAGGAGGAATTTCCAGATGGGTAAACATGGGGGTAGGGACACCTTGTGAGGTAGACAGGTTGCTGGGACAAAAACATCCAAAGCATATTCCACAGACTAATGTTACAAAGGCCTGGGTGAGGAGGACAGAAAAGGAGGCTGAATGCCAATGTGAAGGCTTAAAGGTTATTCCACAGGAAAGAGAAAGACTCAAATGTAGTCTTCAGTTATGGAACTAGCATAATTAAAGAGGTAAAATGAGAAAATTAATCTGGATTTGATGGAAATTTAGAAGAAAACTAGTTAAAAGGCTATTTATTTAATAACAGTGTCTCACACGCACACCCATCTCCCATCTTCACCCCCCCCCCAATACCTCCTCTAAAGCCCTGCAGCCTTCCCCATCCCAAGGAGGGGCCCCACCACTCACCCTTGCCCAAGGCAGAAAAATCTGTCATCAGATTAAGTGCCAACATTTTTCCAAGAAGAAATTTTCTCTGATCTCAGTTATTCAATCAACCCTACCAACTTTTCCTCACTTCTCTCTGTCTGTCGTCAGAGCCCTACTACATGTCTGTCTGTCTTCTACACCCTGTGACTGGATGGAAGGACCTAATGCTATAAAAGTGTCAATACTTCCTAATTAATATATAAAATCTAAAGCAATTTCAATCAGAATCCCAACAGGGCTTAGTCTGGAAAAGGAGATATTTCACTAGAAAATGAAAAATGAAACAACTGCCATGAAATTTTTTTGTAATAAGAGGACTAACGAAGCAGCCATGGCCTCTATAAGATACCAAATACATGCCAAAGTTGCTCAATTAAATCAGTATGGTTTTGACAAAAGAAAAAAGGGGGGGGGGGTGCTGCAGAAAGTTCAAAATCAAATACAAATATGTAAAGAAATTTCCTATTTGGTAAAAGTGTCATTTCAAATAAGTGGAGAATGGAGGGATTATTCAACAGATGATACTGGGACAACTGATCCAACTGGAAATAAAATTAGATTTCCAAATCACTCTTTCCCAATCTAATTTTTAAAGACCAGATAAGAGAAAAGCAAAACAAAACAAATTAAAAGCCCTCTCAGGCTGGAGAGATAGCTTAGTTGGTAGAGGTGCCCTGGGTTCAATTCCCAGCACCAAAAAATAAAAAAATAAAAAAATAAAAGCCCTCTCTAAGCATTAGGGAAGAAACAGATTTTTTAAAAATTCATCTTATGATAAAAGGAAATGTATCAACTAAAATTAAAACCCCAAAACCATATTGCAGACAACCAACATGAAAAATTGTTTCCAGAAACAATTTGCATAGGAGCTACAGACTTTCCACGCATGTCCTTGACTCCACCACCCTAAGTGTGGTCAAAACTCACCTAAAAGACTTTGTGGAAATGAAATGGGGTGGTAGATCTAAGAGTAGGTGAAAGATGTGGAGCAACTAAGCTCCTGTGCACAGTTAGGGACAGTATGGATTAGAAAACGATTTGACAGTATCTATTATACTATATTTATGCTCACCCTTTGACCCAGCAGTTTCATTCCTAGACATATATCCAAGAAATAGAAATATTTTAATGGTTTATGTTCACCATAAGACATGTACAAAAATTAATAGCCAAGAAGAGCCCCAAACTGGAAGCCTACAAGTCCATCAGCAAAGCAAGAGATAAATGACAGTATATTCATATAATAGAACACTACAACACAATAAAGAACAAACTACTGCTACTGAAACAAAAGAGAGGAATTAGACGAATCATAAGGAAAAGATAAAAAATACTAAACACTATAGGATTCCACCTATATGAGGTGCAAGAACAAGCAAAATTAAGAATACCTATCACCTTGGTTTACAGAGTAGGTGATACTGATTAGGAAAAGATAAGGGAGTCTTCTCCAGTGTTTAAATGTTCCGTCTCCTCATCTGGATGCTGGTTACAGACCATACCCATGTATATATACACATGTATACACACATACCCACATGCATACAAACCCATATATAACACAGATAGAAAAGC
The DNA here is from genome assembly GCF_902686455.1 of Sciurus vulgaris. Taxonomy (NCBI): domain Eukaryota; kingdom Metazoa; phylum Chordata; class Mammalia; order Rodentia; family Sciuridae; genus Sciurus; species Sciurus vulgaris. The sequence continues at coordinate 172,361,314 of NC_136464.1, forward strand.
CTGTAAACACAAATACATTCACATACATACATCTGTTTCTTCATATATATCTATATACACATACATGTATACACAAATGCACATACAAATATGTATGCATTCATACCCATACACATACAGTCACGTATACACACATATATCTGCATACAAATATCTACATGGAACACTGCATGTACACTACACAATTCATGTATAAAACAAGTACACATGCACAATGCACATGTGAACACATATGTGCTGTGTGCATGCTTATGTGGCCTTACACTTTTGCATATGCATAAACATGCTGTATATCCATGTATACATAGGGACATACACATATAGGTGTATAGGTCCACTGTTATTCACTTAAGGTTTGTGCATTTTATATATGTCAATACAAATGTAAAAAGCAAAAGGAGTTTATAGGTAATATGATGTAATGAAATTATTCAATCTGGCAACACCATAAAATACAATTCATCCACCCATCCAGCACGTATTTACTAAGTGCTGATTTTGTAATAGGCAATGATTTGGGGGGTTAATAATAGAACATAGGCCGTAAGTGACTTGTTCACATACAAACCCTTGCATCTTTCTTACTAGTTATACCACATTAATGGTTACTTAATAACATTTCTGTAAAACGGAGATAATAATGTCACTTATTTCAGAGATTTGTTTCTCTGATTAAATGAGTAAGATCTGTTAAGGTTTTAAGAAAGTGTCAGGCACAGGAATGCCACCCAGGTGTCCATGGAGGGGTTGTATTAGCCTCTGGTCTCCAAATGTGGACAGAACTGACATGCCTTCTCTTCTTTGATTCTTCCTAACTAAGAAACCAAAATATAACAAACCCGTAAGTACTCCAAAAATGAACAAACATACGGCATTAATTCCTAGGGTTTCCAGTTTCTCCACCAAGCTCTGCTCCAAGACAGTTCTTATCTCCTTCGTGAGGGAGGGGTGAGTCTTCAAAGCTTTCTTTAAATGTGTCTTGTTATTTAATTTCTGTTCATTTTCCCTTCCTGAAATAAAGTTTTTTGTTTTTTAAATGGGTTAAAAAGGAATTAAACAAATACATTCAATCTCCAAGCAGAAAATGGCAAAGAATCACTTAAAACAGCAAGTAAGCATTTGTGATGTTTCCAGGTTTTTGGACATTTTAGTCTTGCAGCAAAACATATCAATAATGCTTAAGTGTTGCAGCTCCTAAAATAATTTAAGTCTACTTCAAAACATCATTGTCTTTAAAGACTCTTAATTGCTTAACCAAATTAAAGCTAAATAATATAAGGAATATATATACACCTACAGAAGCACAGTGGAAAATTTTTATTTAGAAGTTTAATGTTTTATCAGCAGAACTATTTCACTATTTCCTGAAAAGTTAATCTCTAAGTTTAGTTAGAATTGATATAACATCATATAAAGAAAAAGCCCAATTTCTTTAAATAAGTAAAAATGTTAAAGTAATAAATTTAGTAGAAGTTATGTTCATACAAAATTTCAAAATGTGGCAATTATTATACCCCTAAGATAGCTGCCAAAATGAAAAAGAGATTAACAAAAGTCTCAGCAAAGTATTTTTTTTGTTTCAAACAACCCATAAGTAAAACCCAAGAAACCAACAACAGGCCACATTCTCTTCAGTTTTTCCTTTCTTTCTTTCTAAGGAGATGAATGGCAGTTCAGACCCCACATGAATGTCCAAAGCCAGATATGGGAGAAATGTGTTGACTATACTATCATTCTGGAGTCTAATCTCCAAGCAAGGGCATTTTATCCAACAAGGGTCACGAAAGCCATCCCTAGGTATGGGGCCACAGCCCAGCCCTGAGAAACTCTTCCACTGCCTCTGCCACCTCAGTAGATGGGATTTCTGGTAACTACAGCACTCAGATTTGCCGAAGATCTCAAACAAAATGCCTTTTGTTTAAGATGTTTTCTAGACATCCACTCAATTCCAGTACTGAAGAATTTCTGATAAATTAGTATAGTTTTATTGAAAGCAAAATTCATCAAATTACTATTTGTACATTCAATAGGAGGAAAAAAAATTTCTGCATGAAGATACTTTTCTATACTTTGCTATTCCAGCCTGCTAAACTGCAATTAAATAATTACAGGATTTAAAAGTCAGAAGTCATCTTAATTCTTATATTTTTAGCATTCATGCTGCCAACTAACCACCAAGGTTTCAAAAAATATTCTGAAACCACCTACGCCCCCCGTCCCCCCAAAAAAGCAAGCACTTCTGTCCTAAAAACAAACAATCATCAAAATCTAAATAGCTGAGCTGCAGCCACCATGTTACTGACTCTGGCTTCTAGTTGGCTATTGAGTCTGCAACCATCTAGAGCTAAAAATAAAAAAGAGGTACCTAGAAAGAGACTGGGGTCACTGAAATAGATACACACCTGACCCAATTTGCAAGAAAATTTTTTGGCCAGTGTCTCAGATGTAAAAGGAAAAACATGGCTCTGGGCTGTGTTTACTCTGGGACACGGGCCTCCTGTGTAAAGGTCAAGCAATGTCTACAACGGAAGACATTCAGTTGTAGTCTCATAGCCTTTGTTACCAGTCATTGTATTCATTTGCTAATGTGTCTGGGGTCACCCTCAAACCTGATGACAAGTTCATTTTAATGATGTAAGGCACATTAAACAAACTTTTCCCTTTGTCCTCAAACCCAATTTATACATTGGTGATTGCTTTGGGAAGCCATTCCTGAATTACTGGGAAGCCCTTTGTAGGGATTCTTTCAAGGATGAGACTGGTGATGGAAGCAAGAGAAAGAAAGTAGAGTGCACAGGGGAAAAAATAACGAAGTTAGATAGATGCAGAATTAATCACTTTAAAAAATCAACACAGGTGGAGATTTTAGTTAAAGTATATACTGCTCAAAAAGACAAAACTCTAGAGATCGGCATTTCCTCCAGTATAAAATTTTAAAACACGCAACCAGATGGCCAGGCTCATGCACAACAGCCCATACATGTCATTAGTTACACCATACATGCAACAGATCATTCATGATAAGGAAGTAATTATAGTGCAATGTAGAATTTCTGAGTTGCAAGGGGCTTTATCTACCTACCATCCAGCAACAAACTTCCTTATTTTTCACAAGGAGACCAGACTTCCCCAAAGGCCACCAAGCTAATCCTGCTGAGCCATACCAACTTGCCTTTATTTGTTCTTTGCTTTAAACTATAGAAAGCAGAAAATCTGGATTTTAGTTCTAGCCCAGTCACTAAACTCAAAAACTTGGGGCAGCCTTCTAACTCTCCTGTTTTTCAAGTTTTTGAAAAATTAAATGGCCTTTAAAGATCCTTTCTAGTCTTCATACTCCAATATCCTACAAAACAGCAAGGCTGAATATGCCTGTAAACAGCTGTCAAAAAGCAAGTACAAAGAAATGTACTTGTGTTAAGTTACTTTTTATTAACAGCCATTGCATTTTTTGCAAACTACTGTCAAAATCTAGCTCCACCAGCTAACATTTGTGTTTACCTGCAAACGTTTGCACAGGCTGAGGAACTGATTGTTGGCAATTAATCTGCTGCCGGCATGCAGACACCACAGAGGTGCCAGAAGGATGCAATCGCTGGTTTCTGCAGCACTTGGACTTAGGTGTTTTCTGAGGTCCTAAGCACTCTCCTGTCTCACACCAGAGTGGTGTCTGAACACATGGGGCGTGGCAAAAATGATACTCTTTCCCAGTCCAGTTCCCCAACAACCAGTGATGGCAGCACTGATGCCCACATGGCAACCTGCCATGATTGCCAATCACATGATAATGACCAGTGATGATATTGGTGAGCAACGATCTGAAACTTGTATGGGGCAGAAGAACTCTAAGACCTAGGCAAGATGGTGCCAGGGGTGGAACCTGGAGCTGCAAGTCGAGAACCATCCGGGTGCTGGTGGAGAAACCAATTCCTCTCCAAGACCTCACTCACTTGGTTTTTAAATGCGTGAACCATATGACCAAGTTCTGGTTTTGAAATCATGTGACCCTTTCTGTGAACCTCCTGACACATTTCCCAAAATCTTCAGAGAAGAAGGGATTTTATGTCTTGGACATGTAACAATACATAAGTAGAACAGAAGAAATATGTTACTTACAAGTAAATGATGCATCATTATTCAGAACTCAAATAGGATACGGTTTGTTCATCCTGTTTCCAGGAAGCCAGCAAGGATGGTTGAAAATTGCTTAAAGACAATGTTTTAAAGCACTGTTTTCTTCACCTGTAGAGCCAGTGACTGCTACTCAGTCTTGCTAAATGTTGCCAAGTGGACCATGTACCCCAAGGTTTCCATTTTTTCAAGAGATGTCAGAAATTAGGATATTTATGCAAAATATTGCAACATATTACAAAATTGTTTCCAATAGTGTAGCTCAAATCTCAGTCTCTGGAATGAATTTAGCCTTGCAGGCTTCCCCTTCAACATCTGGACTGTGGCCATCCTGAGGCTGCTCAAAATAATTGCTATTGACAACCCCCTTCTTTCTCTGACAATGCAACAAGGCAAGCATCCCCTAAGAAGGCGACAGTATATTTCAAATTTATGCTCATTAGAATATCCACAAATCCCCTCAACAACTTTGTATGGCTTTATTACAATTTACTGTATCTACACTGTAGTAGATATCTACTGTATCTAATCAGGTTTTTAAACACTAACAGCAATGACAAAGAAATTTTAAAGAATTGAAGCAACTAAAATAATGCTTTTCAAAATAAGTGCCAACTGTGAGCCATTACTTAGGAAGATATAAAATCCTAAACCATTCTAACATATAGCAAGTCAAGACAAATTGCAAAGACACACAGAAGCAATGTAAACAAATGCCATTAAAATACTTTTAAAAAGAACTGATGATTAACATGGCACGACAAAGACCTGAAAATACACATTATGTGGATTTTATGAATACACCCAATTTAGTGTTTAGATTGTGTGTAGCCTTGTTATTTTTATAAAATCCTAGAGAACATAAGAGTTAATAAGCAATACTGAATTTATCTATATTAGAATATACAATTTAACTTTTCTTCCTGAACAAAAAATGATAAACCAGAACCTGTATATGTGTTATCAACTTGCTTTCTCCTAAAGAAGTGATATTTGGTAAAGTATTGTTAATAAGGAAAAAAATTATGATAAACTGATTCAACATAGTTTTCAGGATCTACAAGTCTAACATTAAGAAAATAGTGTAATTCACACAATTTTTCATGAGCTTCAAAAATTAATTCATAGAAAATAATTTTGACAACTGCCAAATAAATTTGAGTAAGCAGTAGTAATTTTAATTATCTTCCCAAACCTGTGATAGCTCCCAAATTCTACCAAGAAGATATTATTTTACACATAAATATTCTACATCCAGAATTTAGATAATATGCTTGTTTTGATATTTAAAATAATTTGGAAATGGGTACTTCATCCAGTCACTTCAGATTCATGGTATCAGAAATTATCACTCTGGCACAAATATTTTATTATCATCTGGTGTACAGCATGTGTGTCAGCTTGTCATCTGTTCAGAAAATATCTGTATTGAAATAAAGACCTAAATTTTTATTTCCAAGTTCCCAACACAGGAAACTTCTTATTCATCTGTTTGCATAAGATTTTCCCCTTGCAGAGCAGGGTTAAATATAATAGAACATTGGGAGAATACGGTAACAGCATACCATATGTAAGTTGAAGATATAATTCCAACCTAAATGTCCTTCCTGATTTTGATACAGTTAGAAATTAGGATGTTCATGCAAATATAAACCACCGGCACATATCCTCAAGGCTTGGGTTTTAGTACATACATACAATCTATGCAGATAAACCCTGATCAAGTCCTTGGTTACCTTTTTCTTCTTCTGAAAGTTCTTCTATGGGTTCCAGTATGTGCGACGAATATGCCTGTTCTATTAATAAGGAAAAACAAGAATAGTACAAATAGGACAACAGCAGTCACATTAGTTTCCTTTCAAACCATTTCAAAAGATAGAATTCCATGATGTTTTAGTCATGCCTAAATGCCAAGAATTTACTGGGAAAAAATATCAAGTCAGTTAAAACTGGTCACTTTTTCATGGCATCTTCTATTTCTGTGTATCTTCCATTAACTCCACCCTAAGGAAATTTTATTTTGAAATAAAGTTTCTCACTCATAAAGCTGGTGCCTTTTGAAGACAAAAGGGTAAAAATGCAAAAAGCTCTTGATTATTTATAAAATGTTTGATTTATAAATAATGTTTGATTATTTATAAAATGTTTTAGATATCTGAATAGAAAATTTAGAAATAGCTGGGGCTGTAGCTCAGAGGTAGAGCGCTTGCCTTGCACGTGTAGAGTACTGGGTTCAATCCTCAGCACCACATAAAAATAAATAAATAAATAAATAAATAAAAGATATTGTGTCCATCTATAACAACAACAATAAATATATATACACACACACACATGAAAGTTTAGAAATAAAAGAAAATGAATGAAAATATTTCACTGGCTGGGCAGGTTAAGAAAGGCTGCTCCCAATCTCACCAGTATTTCAATTGCAGTTGGGGAGGTCAGCTCTCTGGGTTACTTTTCCTAGGGGAATGCTGCAAGCATACTCAAAGAAACCTGCCAGCAGCGGGTGCCCCACCCTAGAAATGGAGAGACCTCTCCTTCATGGGCAAGGTCAGGTTTTGGCCAAAGGTGTACAGTGCGGGACAGTCTGGCTTATGTGGTGCATGGCTCCCTTGCCTTCAGCTTGACACAGACCTCCTCCCCATCTAGCGTTCCACCTTCATCCGCAAGGGAAGGTCATTTCATTCGACCCCAAGCACCAGAGAGGGCATGGGTCAGAGGACAATGACCAACAGTTACTGAGTGCTGCCCAGGTGGTTAGGCATGAATCTAAGATATCACAGATCTAATCCTCCTACTTGGAGGTTTTGATTTTGAATTTATTTAAATGTTTTTCTGGTACTCTTATTTCAGATGGGTGGATGGATATATGAATGGATGGACAGACAGAAAGGTAGATTTAGGTATATATAAATGGGCTCCTATAGCTTTGCCAGCAACCCAGTCAACATACCTAACATTGGCAGTATGGAAGAAATGCATTTTAAACTACGTAAAAAAAAAAAAAAAAAAAAAAATATATATATATATATATATATATATATATATATATATATATTTAAACTCTGTTTTGTTTATTTTTTGTATGTGTTGCTGAGGATCAAACCCAGTGCCTCACATGTGCTAGGCAAGTACCCTACCATTGAGCCACAACCCCAGCCCCTTTAAACCACATTCAAACGAACGTTTGGAACACGGTCTCCTACTAAACAGGAGATAATGTGATTCTGAAACACAGACACAGCCCCTTGAAGGATCGTACATTTAATTTCATCTGGGAGCCATACTTGCTGAACACCAGTAATGTGTCTTTCAAATTTGTTATTCAGCATCTAGATATTAAAATTGTGCAAACAGGCTACTTTATGAGTTTGAATAGCTGAGAACAGAGTTTTACAGAGGACAACTAACTTCAGTTTTTAAAAAATCACATAGTCTATATTTTACTGTACGTCATGAAAATGACAAAAATTAGTTGAGGAAAATCTGGGTAAAAATCTTCACAAAATCTTTACTGTCATCACATTAGTAGGACACTCCTATGACTTGTTTCTCTAGGGACAGGATAAACTGTTCCCTTCTGTGGTGCCAGGGGTAGCTCTGGAAGAATGTTAGATTGCTACAATAGGGCTGGGGATGTGACGGTGACCAAAACCCAGCTCCCAAGTCAAATGGGCCCAGGTTCCTGTCAGGGAGGAAGGGCTGTCATTCTGATGCTGTGCAAGCCACTGGTCTGTCTCTGATTGCCTCAGTTCCTGTCCTAAGCTGAGACCTCCACGTTGAGAGCTGAAATACTTAGAAGGCTTTTTCTTCTATCAGTTTCCTACTATTACCCCCAGAAGAATGGGTCCCAGACTTCTAGTCCTGCCCTTTGTTCCACTGGCTTACTTCTGGCTGGACTTCCTCATCCTTCCGTTAGAAACTACCATTTATCCAGTGCTGACTTGGTAGCTCATGCCTCATTCGATCCTCTGAGAGCCATTACTATTACTGGCAAGCAAGTAAACCTAAGCCCACAGTTTAACAAAATGGCTGTGAATCTAGACTCTGTTTACCAAGTTCAGTCTCAGCCATGCAGCTACAATGCCTCCTAGCTGGTGCTCACTCCATGCATCTCCCTGACTTCTCCAAATGGCACCGCTCTCCAGCCATTTTCAGAGCTCACCACACTCTGACCACTCCCTTGCCCTGGCCCCCAATATTTGGCTTTGCCTTTTTTGCCAGTTCCACTAAACTGATGCTATGTTGGGGCTGAGGTTGTGGCTCAGTGGTGGAGCACTTGCCTAGCATGTGTGAGGCACTAGGTTCAATTCTCAGTACCATATATAAATAAATGAATAAAATAAAGGTCTATCAACATCTAAAAACAAAACAAAGCAAAACAAAAAATGGCTGCTATGTTCACTCTCTCTAGTCTCATCACTGGCCCTGATTCCTAGAGGAGGAAGGTCACATCCAAGATCTGATGACCTTGGGTCACATCCCAAGCTGGTCTGATTCTCTGATCATGCTCTGGTCAGGCCCAGCTTCCCATAGCCCAGCTCCCCAGTTCTGTATGCCCAACCTCAGGCACATTCAGCAGACACACACTCCCCAAAGAACCACCTGGACAGCTGCAGGCCACCATGAGAGTCTCAAACAACCTGATTTCCCTCAAGTCTCTTCTGCATTCTCTGCTTGGCCAAGTAACTTACTCTGCACCTCTGTTACATCTAGAGCTTTCCTGCTACCTTTCCCACCTACTGTTTTCCCTGTCTAGGATGCCATCCCAACATGTTCACGTTCAAATTCACAATTCAAATGACCAAATGTCAGGAAGACTTTCCAGGGTTCCCCACATGAAGAAAATCTCTTCCGTGCCTGGGCACCCATTTAGTTTTACCAATGGTTCTCACCTGGTACCATAATTATGAGCATTTGGTCTCCTTAATATACTGTAAGTGCCTGGGGGTGGCCTGTTTCTGATGCATGCATATCTGTATCTCTGTTGTGCCTAGCCTTAGGCTTGCACAGAGGGACAGCCCATAACTATCTGTCATTGCTCACTGGTCTGTGATGGGAAGGAAGGCAGGAATGGCACGGGACATTGCTGGAGAAAATGCATCCTTATAAAGTGACGTGTTAAACTCTTCTATAAGGGGGGGGGGCTCATTAATGATCCTTTTGTCCATCTAGGAGATCAGCCACATGCAAGTACTTCCCCTTATAATTACACACAACCATATCACCTCACCCGGCAGGGATCAGACCCATCATCATTTAGAGGATCCAATCCTGCTCAAATGAGAATTCCCTTCAGTGGTGCTGTTTCTGCAACACTGTTTGGGCCAATGGTTCTCAGGAAGCCATCTTTCTTCCCAATAAGAGTCACAGGCCACCAGAGCTCTAGAATATTCTACCTGTCACATATTGGACAACAAACTATTGCTTGAACCAAAGTGTTGTGTTAGGTTTCAGTATCTCAAGATGTAAACAATTTACCGAGAGAAAACTATGACAGTAACTGTAAAGTCTAATAAAAATGCTTCATGCCTTTGAAAATCATTTATGAGATACTTAAAGGCTTAGGTCAGCTTTCCCATCTTTAACTTGTTTTTGTGGCCCTTGTTCTAGCTATACCACAAAAGTTGGGCACATATAAACCCCCTATAATCTATACACCAAATTAAAGGAGACCTTTACATGTAGGTAACACCTAGCAGGTGCCAATAGCCTTTGGAAAAAGTGATTATCCTCACTGCTAAAAGAAGAGGTACATTTTGCCTGGTCACTCTAAAAAGGGCCCACATTATCAAGCCAATCTAAGCAACTGGTATATGGGTCGATTTAAAAACAAAGTATACTTTATTTTCTGGGCATTGTAATACCACAATTAATTACAACTCCATAAGCAATGTGTCTCCAGTGGTTAAAAAATATATATAAAAATTTGAGACTTTTTCCCCAGTAAAAACAGTAATAAATGGCAATCGTACATGATATTTTTCTCCAGAATTCACGTTTCACCCTATTGACTGCCTTAGAATCAGAACTTACTGCCCATATTGTTCAGCTTGTGTAGCAAATTAGAAAGCAGGGGAATTTGCAAAGTTTGCATTTTCATTTAGACTCCCCCTACAGGACACCTAACCCTGGCACCATTGGCTCATGGCAGACTGCAGTGGGTCTCTTACATGAATCACCCTCAGCTGGAGAAAGCAGCCTACCCTCTCCTCAAGGCAGCTGGTGTCTGGTGACAGATCAGTGCAGGGGCACAAGTCACTTGCCATCCTCTTACCTCAGCGCAGGCCCATTCTGGAGCACCCGTCCCAGCTCTACAGCGGGATCACTCAGGTCTCCACTGCTGCGGCATATGGGCTCCATATCCCCTCACCCAATCCTGTCTCCATCGGGTAAACCTCCACCATGGAGCCTGTTCCCAGGATCCATTCTAAGATGGTTAGTAATCATGACATTTTTCATGGTGAAGAAACTCCTCAATGTTCAAGATGGAACAAAAGATGGAGGGTAAATGGGCTAATTAATGTTATGCAATACATGAATTACCTCCCCCTGCCCGCATTGGGAAAGCCTCGGTGCCCCAGTGGGGGATGTCACTGGGCCCTGGCCAAGTCACCTCCTATTTCCCACCAATTGAGATGCTCACAAATCCACTTTGATCCCAAGCCAAGGATTGTGGCCCCTTGCCAGGACTGGTAGCACTTAAAACCAGTGATTCAATTCCAGCAGATGCCAGAAGAAGCAATGACTGATTAGTGCAGCCTAGGGTCAATCAAGGTATGGTCCACACAGAGCACGTATGTGCTTTAGAACTGATAGACTCCTCAGGACCCTTCAATAAACCCCAGACAGTTTAACATACTTTTTCCATGTGCCCTTTACTGAGCAACAAAGAACATATGGACCCTGTATAATGCCACTCAGAAGGCCAACAATAACAAGAAAAAAAGAGTAAGGGTCTAAAGCACACTAAGTTCCAAAGAGAAATGGCAGTCATGCCTTTCCAAAATCCACCCTGAAAAAAGTGGCAACAGAGAAACTGTAGGCCTAACATAAAATAATATGAACAGAAAATGAATGCCAGAGATAACTCTCTTGTACATTCAATATTAAAGCAAATTTATTTTATGTCCAACATGCATTTTATCCACTACCAATCCAAAGGAAAATATCTACATGTTCTAAACACTTTTACATAATGTGATCTAATATCTGGAGAATTTATACATTACATACCATGATCGAGATAACAGATCCACCTGAAATGATCTTAGGAAAAAATCAGGTGAAATCAATACATACTCCATGTGTGAGTCATGGGTAAAAAGGATCATTACTAAGGACCAATACATTTGAACTGGAATATTTATTAAGACAAAAATCCCAGTTAGATCATAGATTTAAATCTCATCTTTTAAAAGGCCAAAACCCAAAGTACAGTGAAGTAATCATTAGATTTAGAGCAATATGTAGGTAAGACAGGAAAAAGACAGTCCTTCCATTTTGATTCATTTGTGATACAGAGTCAGTCAGTCATAGGAAAGAAACATACTAGATAGAGAACATACTCTGAAAACTGTAAGCACCTTAATGGTATAAAAAGTGAAATTTAGCTACAAATATTTGCCCCATCTACTGATCCTATTAGTAACAATTAGCACTCTTTGGGCCTGATCCAAGAAATGAATCCTGGCAATAATTCCATCCAATGAAATTTCATCTCACTCATTTCCTTTGATTTCTATCACATGTCTTTTCTAGATTTTCCTAACCAATTGCTGAAACTGCTGGTTTAAAAAAGGTGAGTTGCTGCCACACTGAAAGTTATAAAAACAATCACATATGCCCTGTGGCATTGCTGGTTGGCTGCTCTAGGACCAAGTCACCCTCACTCTTACTCAATACCTGCTACTTTCTGCAAAAATCATAAATAGTCAAAGTTCCAAAGTTAAAATTGCTTTTGCAAGTCCGGCAACACACATAATACTTTATGCTAGGTATGATCAGTTTGCAATAACATGACATACGAAGCCTGCAGAACTGTTCTGTAATCCCAAAAATGTTCTGCATAATTTCCGCCTCCCTGGCACATTGGGTTAATAAGTTACTAACTCACGGTGGAAACCACACATAAAATGCTGAGACTTACCATGTGCTGTTGTTAGACTTGACTTAGCTTCCGAAGTCTGACAGGCTGAGGCATTCACTGAAACGGGATAAGAAGAAAGCTCACTGGCTTCATAATCATAGCATAACCACCTGAACATGACGATGATTAAATTCTTCTGAAACCAGTTAAGACACACACAAGACCACAAGGGACAAGTGTTTCAAGTGACAGACATTGCACAAACTAATTTTTAATACAGATTTATCGAGATTTAACCCCTCTTTTTTGCAATACACAGTTCAGTGGCTTCTAGTATATCCACAGGGCTGTGCAATCATAATCACCATCTCATTTTAGAACGTTTTCATCACCTCACCACCAAATACCTGTATCCGTTGACCCTCATAAATCATTTCTACCCTCATCCCCAGCCTCTGGCAAAAATTGACCTTTCTGGACAATTCCTGTACATGGAGTCATACAATAGTCTTTTGTGTCTAGCTTCTTTAACTTAGCATCATGTTTTCAGGTTCATCCATGTAGCATGTGTCAATATTAGCATGAACTTTTATGGCCTTTTGACATTCCATTATATGGATATACCAAAATTTTATTTATTCATTAGCTGATGGAGATTTAGGCTGCTTTCAGTTTGCGGCTATCAGAACAATCTGTAATGAATATTCAGGTACAATAAGCCAATTTAAAAAATCCTCCAATTCCTCAGAAAACCTGGAAAGGAACTATCATTTGACCCAGCTATCCCACTCCTCGGTTTATACCCAAAGGACTTAAAATCGGCATACTGTGGTGATGCAGCCACATCAATGTTCACAGCAGCTCTATTCATAATAGCTAAATTATGGAACCAAGCTAGGTGCCCTTTAACAGATGAATGGATAAAGAAAATACACATATATGCAATGGAATATTAGTCATAAAGAAATCTGAAATTGGAATGGGGTTGTGGCTAAGCAGCAGAGTGCTTGCCTAGCATGTGTGAGGCACTGGGTTTGATTCTCAGCACCATATATAAATAATGGTCGATCTACAACTAAAAAAACATTTTTTTAAATGAAATTATGGCATTTGCCAGTAAATGGATGGAACTGGAGGCTATCATGATAAGTGAAATAAGTCAATCCCAAAAGGCTGAATGTTCTCTGATATGCAGATGCTGACTCACAATGGGTGGAGGGAGTGGAGGTTCACCAGACTGGTGGGGAGAGTGGGGGGAAAGGCCCCCTCTGGGGAAAGACAGTAAAATGAATCAGATATAATTTTCCCATGTTCACATATGAATACATGACAAGTGTAACTCCACATCTTGTACAACCACAAGAATGGAAAGTTTTACTCCATGTACGTATGATATGTCCAAATACATTCTACTGTCACGTGTAACTAAAAAGAACAAATAAAAAAGAAAAAGAAAAAAAAATTCTCCAAGCACTGGGCTAGAAGACACCACCTGGAGGCATTAACGCAGCCACAGCCTTTAGAAGGGGTATACCCCATTCAAGGAAGACCAAAAGCTCTCTATTTTAAATGTCTCTCGAAAATTAAATTTCTCAGTCTCCCTTCCAATATTTGACAATTCTTACCTAAGGGTCCTCTCCGAACTATTTTAATTCTGCAGTGTGTGTTCACTAAACAACTTTCCTATTAGTGTATTAGTTCTTTCTCTATTATTAAGATAGATGTTTAATTCTAATCTTATCCTGAAAAATATTGGCAATGACTTTGGTTACCTCCAAAGGCTTATATAAATTTTTGTCTTAACAATGGTTACTGGAGAAAGTGTTCCTCTCCTATCTATCTGTGAATTGCTAGATACTCTGGAAATATGGCCTTCAAACCCATTTTCAATGTGCATCATTTACATCATGGTTTGGCAAACTACAGCCTATGGTGCATATGTAGCCTACTGCCTGTTTTTGTAAGTAAAGTTTTATTAAAACACAGTCAGATTCATTCATGTAAGTATTGCCTGTGGCTGGTTTTGTACTGTAACACCAGAGCTGAGAAGATGCGGAAAGAGATCATCTATCCCATGAAGCCCAAAATTATCAATATCTAACCCTGTACGGGAAAAGAAAAAAACAGCATTGTCTCTTTCTGATCTAGGTATTATCTCAGCTTACAGAATCAAAAGGGCTGATCTTATTGAATTGATCACATCTGGGTCTTCTTCCTAGCATTGGAATTCAGTCCCTTATGATAGGAGGAAGGTAAATCAGGTCTGAAATGCTTCTCTAGGGTCTAAACCACTGCGAGTGCGCACTGGCGCGGCCCACAGGTTTGACTGGTGAAGTGCACCCTGGTGAGGCCCAACTTACATTAGACGTTAGAAATCCTTCCTTTTGGGGGCTATAGGTCTGATTTACTTGTTGTATACCTCTTAAGCTGTCTTTCACTTTATGATCTGGATTTTCTGCTCTCAAGCTTTGGAGTATGTGTGTTCTCTTAGTGAAGAGTTCTCTAGGTAAAGAGAACTTCCCCACCATCAACAGAGCCTCCGCTTTCAGGTCTTCCTCCATGCTGGGAGGGGGACTGGGGACTAGCAGCCCCTCTTGCCTCCTTATCATGAAGCACAAAGGCTCCACTCAGGAAGAGATCCTTACATATATATGTTCTGCAGGCCAATTTTTTCTTTTTTTCTGCAATTCTAGAGCTCAGTAGCATCCACACTTTTGTTCAAATTCCCCATCAGTAAAAATTACTCTTTGATATACATATTTATTTAAATATATTTTACACATGTACAATAAGTGTATATATTCTAAAACAAACATATTTGAAAAAAATTAAAAGGATGAGTTTGTGAATATATAAAACGAAGTTCTAATAACTTGTTCCCCATATCCCAGTAGATCATGTTGTATAACCCAGAAGGTCTGAACACACCATTTAGAGAAAGTCACTCAAACTAAATACAGCATTGTTTTGTTTTCCTGCTTGTATGCTTGAGTTTAGTCAGCTAGTGTAAAATTCTTTATAATTCTCTTCTAACCTTTCCATCCTTCCTGAACAGTGTGTGTGCGTGTGTGTCATTCACTAAGAGACAAGTCTGGTTTTCCTCTCCCCAGCCCTACTCTTGGCACTAGGCCTTCCTCCTCCCCCCACCTCCCAACCTCTTCGGCTTCAAGATAAGCCTGAGAAAACTGAGTGGTTGAAGCCATTTGTATTTTCCACTCAATCGTACCAACTTTCAAAACCTACTCATTAATATTCTCTGGTCAAGATGCAGCCCTCGAGAGTCCTGGGCCTAGGAGGGCGCAGTGCCAGTCTCGTTCCTGGCCCCTCCAGTGTACCAGACCCCTGTCTTCTTGCCCATATCATCTGCTCCCTTACTTCCTCCACCTGTAGCTCTTTTTTCCCCCCTTAATTTCCTAAACAGAAATAAAAATATTTAAACTATTTAACATTATTTTTTAAAAAGTTTGTTCTAAATTTCAAGATTTTATCTTTTTGGTGTACTGCCGAATTTTGAGAGTTCCAGGAGACAGACCAGATGGCCATGCTGACCACAAGTGAGGACCAGAGGACACCTGTTCAAAGGGGGCAGCAGTGAGAGTCTTGGCCACACCAAAAGGTGGCGGGCACCACACATGGTCACATAGTCACAGTCACAGAACAGATCACTGTGGGAAATCCACAGTGATGCCAAGGAGTTTTAATCATTCCTTTATAAGACAAATTACAAAATAATGGTATAACTAACCAAAATCCTCACCAAAATGACATGACATTTACATCTTGGATTTCAGAATGAGGTCAAAGCCAAGAATCAAAAGAAATCATTAGGTAATCTCCAAATGCACTGTTTTCAAAGAAAATTCTCTACAAATAACAAGTAAAAGTTATATTTTGATAGCATTTTAGAGGTATTTTAGAGATCTGGGCCATTAGAGAAACTTACTAGGTACAGCTGGGGCAACTGGCTTAGATTCAAAAGTTTGCCAAGTTAAAGAATTCCCTGAAATGACCAAAAAAAAAAAAAAAAAAAAAAAAAAAAAAAAAAAAAAAAAAATACCGGTTAGTAACAAAAATCACACGTGAGGGAATAAATTCTGGGAGCCCTTAACTAGTTTTTCCTCCCCAGGCGAACAATAAATGAAATTTATCAAACACCTCACCCAATAGAATTAATATACTTAACATGAATGTTTTAAAAGTGATATTTTCTCTAGAATTACTTTCAAACAGTTATGATATCTAAGCAATTATGTGGGTATCCCTCACTACCTGAGCTCTTACTTTTAAGAGAAGTTATAGGAAACCATAACCTTTTCCCCTTCAACCCTTTATCTTAAAACAAGAGGGAAGGAAGCCCCACTAATACACCACAGTACCAAACCCCAACTGGTGTCCCTCAGGGAGGCAAAGATACCTTAACAACCCTAGATATGCAGGGAGCAGAACTGGAATCTTGGGGAAGGAGACGAGGCAGAAAGCAAGTTTTTAGGCTTCATGGTCAGACCCTACACTCAGGGCTCCAGTCTCCCTTCTGGTCTAACTCTAGGCTGAGATGAGATGTATGGGCTGTTATTGCTACACTGTGATATAAACCCCAACCAGGTTTAGAACCAACCTTTAACCCCAAACTGCCACAATTGGGAATAATGCAGCAAGGCTTTAGAGTATTTGAGAATAATTGGGTGTTCAATATCAATCCTAACAGTTAGCACTGAGGAGTGCAACAGGTGCACTCACACATGCTCACATGTGCTATCCCATTTAATCATAATAGCTATGGTATGGTCATTATTAATATTCCACATTATCACTGAGGAAACCAAGCAGAGAAGCACACAGCTACAAAGTGTCAGACATGGAGTTGAACTCAAACCACCTCCAGACTCTGTGCTTTCAATCACAACTTTGTCCTATGGTATACAATGGTTACTGAGCAGGTTATTATATGCATAATTGTATTCTGATTTAAAAAAAGTGAAACCATTCAATGAAAGTTTAGATTTCTAAAATTCTTCAACTTTCAGGGTTGTGCTAACAGATCTCCCATGAACATAAGAAGACAGATATCCCAAACAGCAAGAAGAATGCCACCTCAGCACCCACGACCCAGCAGGGCCCACATGCACTGGTGCCCAAAGCACAGGAAGGCCACCTCACCTGTAGCACTGGGATCCTGTTTACTCACCTTTGGGTTCACTGACACTGCTTAATGGTTTACTGGTAAACTCTTTAATCTGCAAAGAAAAATAGTCTTCCGGTGATGCATGTTTGAAACTTGATAGGGACAGATGGGATAATGCATAGATGTGGTTGTTAGTACATTAACTTTTTGCTAAATCATCCAAAGACACAGGGCACATAAACCTTTATTAAAAGCACCAAGACAAAAATGTTATCAAAATAGCATATTTGGATCTGGTTGCTTTTTGAAGTAATTACCAAAAGAAATGCTTATCTACCTTCAAACTGATTCTGAATTCTAACTGAATAAATCTGCTCTACAGTGATTTTAAATATCTTTAAAATCTTTTATACTGTGTTACAAGCAATCATAAGGAGAAAATATTCCATCTTAATTACCATATACAACTTAAAAATGCTCTAAACTAAAAACTCATGTTCTTAGGGTAAATCATGTTGCTTGAAGAAGCCTGATTCCAGGTTATCGCCACATACCTGCTGCCTCTGAGTGATAATCAGCTCATTCTGCTCCTGGAGTCTCTGGCCTAGCTCTTCTATTCTTTTCTTGTAGAAAACATTACTTGTATTTAGATCATCTATCATGGAGGTTCGGAGTTTCTCTATATGTGACAGTAGCTGAAAAGAAAAATTAAGAAGGGCATCCGTCTGCAAGCTGCTTATATATAGTCTTCTTCCCATAGTTGTAATGTGCACCCTTGGCTTGTAGCTGGCCTGCCTATCTGTGCACATCAAGTCACTGAATAAATCTTCCAGCACTGCACACCAAGTGCTTTATCTTCTCCCAGAGAAAAGATCCTAGGCAGACAGAACTGATAATGGGAGCAGCTAAGCCAACTTAAGCATAGAACATAAAAGAGCAGATAGAGGCACAGGGACAAGGAGAAGGCTTCTTTCCCAGAGCACTGCCCACCCTCCCCAAGTCCCCATGTGTCATCCCAGCTTAAAAATGGGTGTTTCCATGAAGAATATGAGCAACAACAGGTGTTGGCGAGGATGTGGGGAGAAAGGTACACTCATACATTGCTGGTGGGGCTACAAATTAGTGCAGCCACTCTGGAAAGCAGTGTGGAGATTCCTTAGAAAACTTGGAATGGACCCTCCATTTGACCCAGCTATCCCACTCCTTGGCCTATACCCAAAGGACTTAAAATCAGCATACTACAGAGATACAGCCACATCAATGTTCATAGCTGCTCAATTCACAATAGCCAGACTGTGGAACCAACCTAGATGCCCTTCAATTGATGAGTGGATAAAGAAACTGTGGTATATATATACAATGGAATATTACTCAGCCATAAAGAATGATAAAATTATGGCATTTGCAGGCAAATGGATGAAATTGGAGAATATCATGCTAAGTGAGATAAGTCAATCTCAAAAAGCCAAAGGATGAATGATATCGCTAATAAGTGGAGGATGACACATAATGGGGGGAGGGTAGGGTTAGTGTTAGGGTTAGAGTTAGGGTTAGGGAGGGGGGCAAGTATGGAGGAAGGAAGTACTGTATAGAGGGAAAAGAGGGGTGGGAGGGGTGGGGGGAAGGGAAAAAATAACAATGAATCAAACAACACTGTTCTATGTAAATTTATGATTACACAAATGGTATGCCTTTACGCCATGTACAAACAGAGAAACAACATGTATCCCATTTGTTTACAATTAAAAAAAAATTAAAAAAAAAAAAAAGAAAAAGAAAAATGGGTGTTTCCTGGGCCAGAGTGCATCTGAATTATTCTTATATTCCCTACTAATAACCAACACAATCCATGCTCTCAATCATCCTTCCTGAGAAATGGGAGTGGGTGTTAGGAGTTGAGTAAAAGAAGGAAGGAGGAAGATATGGATGAGGGGAGGGAAAGAAAAGGAGATGGAAGATGTACCAGTAGGTTTATCTTTAGACACTTGATGCCAAGGAAGATCATACTGAGCACAAAGAATTCAAGAATTTCTTTTTGATAATTTAGGGGAGGGGTCTTAAGGCAATTTCAATAGTTGTTTAAGCAGAGGAGTGAAAACAAGTTTGGTGACTGGGGCTGAGGATATTCCTAGTCTGAGGTGCAGACATGGAGCTGGGGTGTGCCAACCAATAGGACTGGCAGTTTCTGGGTCTGATTTGTGGATACAAGAGCTTCCAGATCAGCATTTCCTAACTTGCTTTTTAAAAAAATCAACACTCACTATGTGCTAAACACTATGTTAAGGGCTTCATCTTGCTTCTCTCACACCACAATGTTACAGATGTGTGTTCTGGCCTCCTTGTACAAATGGGGAAATTTGAAGCCAAGAAGTAGAAGAACTGGCCCAGATTCAGACAGCAGGAGGGGGCGGAGCCCAAACCTTGAACTTCCAGGTCTGGCTCCAGGGTCAATGCTCTCCGTCCCTACAGGGTACGGTCTCACCCCTGACATGTTCTGTGCTCCTCTGAGCCTGGACAAACACACAAAGCATGCCGGGAAGATTTTCTGAGGGAAGCTGGAAAAGAACCTTTCATATCCTAATGGCTCCTAAGAATTCCTCCAAGGAGGACACCATCAGGGACTTTCACTTTCACTGTGCTTTTATAGACCCCTGGTAGTGCACCCCCAAAAGCAGTCTGGGAAAGGCTGAGCTAGAAATCAAGAAGAAAAGCCAATGAAAATGGTCAGAGCTCTGGGTGAAGGTTTAGGATCTTGGACCTAGATCAACAATTTGGGGAGTCGTTCTAAGCCCCAAGAAGCAAGGGCATGCAGGAGAAACCAAAGGATGATATCATTTTGATTCTGGAATTGAGAATGGACTAGAATGGACTGATGGAGGAATGTGGAGAGGCTGAGTCAGATGCTATTTCAAGAAGCATGTGGCCCCTGGGAGCCCTTTTTCCGTGAGCTACTATTCTGAGCGCTGTACTTTTCTCCCTCGCTCTGTGCATCACCCCATCCTCCTTCCCTTTCATGGCAGGATCATTCTGCAACCTCTCAGGCTTTCAGGTGTCTCCTACTAGGTCAAAAGTGTATGCCCTCACTTATCTGTGACTGCCTTTGAACTCTCACCACTGTTATTTAGAAAAAAAGACTGCCAAGAATCTAGGTAAAGCAATAAAAAGCTGGCAAAGGCAACTTCCCCAAAACAGAGAAACACAATATGTGCATTGTGAGAACAGGAGGCACCAATCATGTGGAATAATTAATAGTCAGGTCTCAGGCTGAGATTGTTGAACCTGATTGAATTTGCCTCTTTGTCAGGGTTTAAAAGAGAAGGAAGAGAAACAACTTCTGAACAGCCGGACCAGAAGATAGGAGACAGCGCAGCCTGGCGGCCCTGAGGCCACACACCTCTCTCGGAGCCAGGGAAGGTCTGGCCTCCCTTCCCGCGCCAACAGCCTATCACAGCTTGCAGTGAGAAAGAGGTTGAACCTGCAGCTCACAGGCAGCCCAGGCTGAAGGCCACCGAGTCTCACAACTGCCTGGAACACAGCAGGCTCAAAATGAGCAAGGATTTAAAAATGCCCCTCTACTCACAAGGAAACCTGAATTGACTGGTCCCTAAATATCAGTGGTATCTTAAAGAATATGAACTTTAATTATCCAAAACAGAATAGCCTGGGTTGTTTGAGTTTTATTGTTTTCTGAAGTACACACTCCGAGACTTACCTACTTAACCAGAGTCTAATGAGTGGAGCCAGACATGGGTGTTTTAGAAGATTCTTAGGTTGCTCTGAAGGGCACCCTTGGTTAGGAACTGTGACCTCAGCACTGTGGAGGACACATCCTTTTCCTTACAACCACTCCCCACACCCCTGCCTGTTCTGTCCCCATTGGTTAAGTCCCTGAAGCATGGCAGGTGAGCCAGAATGTATGGAGCTGCAGCACAGGCCCTGGAGTACACAAGTCCTGGATTCAGAGACCAGCAAAGTTGGGCAAGGCAGTGCCTTTGTAACCATCCATTTCCTCATCTGTAAAATGGGTAACAACAGCACCAACTTCAGAGGATGCTGGATTAAATATGTGGTAACCATAAACACCAATCTATTTTCCAATGTGGTGCTGGTCAACCAACTCTCAAAACACAAACAAAAACAACCCTGATCAAGAAGATGTGCACACTTGTGAGCAAGCCGGTGTGGGCCAGCTCCAGCACACCACCACAGGACCTATGACAACGGCCACTTGTATTTCCGTGTAACACAGAGGGACAACAGAGGATGCTGTTTGCACAATGGATCCATGCATGGTGCAGAATGACTGTCATCCACTGCTGTTGAGGTCCACAGATGAAAGCTGCAGGTCGGCCCCGTCATCCTGACCACATGGTCACTGCCAGGAGCAATGCCTCCCTGGGCACAGGTCTGAAAGCCAGCCTTGTGTCCTCCCCACAGCAGCGACCACACTTACAGGCGACATCTTTGACCCAGCTCTTCTGAACCCTACAATTAGCATCTGTCCATCTACAGAAACAGGGCTGCATGATCCCCTTTGTAGGCATCCAGCTACAGCCTTCCTTCAGCAAGTACTGAGTGAGCGCCGTCCACATTTTGAGCACATTAGTGGATGTTGGGAAGACAAGGGAGAGCTTAGTAGATAGAATTGTTTGCTCAGAGTAAGAAGAGACAGACAATAAACAAGTTAATTAAAAAAAAAAACATTTAAAATAGTGATCAGAATTTCATTTGTGAAGTCAAGACAATAACCAAGGGAAGGATCTATCATGGAGTGAAGTGACATCAGGTGACCTGAACATGGAGGCCAAGGAGGGTGTGGCAGGCAGGATTCAAACAGGGCCCTCAAGGCTATACATGCTTTGACTGATCCCTGTCCCTTGGGTTGGATGGAACTGACTTTGTGCTTCTAACAAAACAGCAGAGATGAAGGTTATTTGCAGATGCAGTTAAAAATCTCAATCTGCTGACGTCAAGTTAAAGAAAAGGAAGACTTTCCTGTGCAGGCCTGTTTTACTTAGGGAATCCTTTAATAGAAGTTCCAGGTCTTTCCTGAGAGGTGAATGAAAGCATGAGACTGTCCAACCAGGCTTCAAGAGGTTGACAGCCATATTGAAAACCGCTGTAGACAGTGGCAGCCTCTAGGAGCTGAGGGTTTTGACCAAGCAGTTGCCACAATGGGCCATAGAGGAGAATACAGCCCAGTTGCCATTCAATGTCCCTGAGCAGTGGACCCAACCAATCATGCCTCGTCTCTTCTGCCATGGAAATTGAGAGATGATAAATGGGTCATTTCAGACTGCTGAATTTGTAGTAATTTGCCAAAAAGAACAAAAAACAAATCTGAAGGGAAAGGTACCAGCCAGGTGAAGAGCAGGTGGAGGGACTTCCCATGTGTTAGGAAAAGACCAGAATGTTCTAGAAATTATCAGATTATCAGAGCTAGAAAGAACAGGTTTAAAGAAAGAAGCAACCAGGATAAAGCTACAGTGGTGGCCAGTAGCCAGATTATTTTGCCTGCTCTATGAGGAGCATATGAAGAAAGGGGAAAGTTGGAACTGGGGAGACCAGTTTTGGGGCTCTAGGAATGATGGAGATTGAGTTAAAGGAAGAAGCTATGAACAGGGAGGCAAGACACACATCAGGGCCTGCTGATGGTCTGCAACTGGGGACTGAGGCAGAGAGAAAGAACAGTTGTTAGTCTGGGGGGGACTAGGGTACAAGCCCAAGAAGTTCATTGAGACCTGTTGCATCTAAGAAGTCTGTGGACACATCAGTACTAACCAGCTGCTTACCTGGAGCTCAGAAGGGAGAATACCAGGGCACTGCCCACAAGGCAGCACCATCCCCACATTAGCAACCGATCAATCCCTAGGGCTCTCTACATCCATCTCCTCAGGATCCTTCAGCTCTTTGTACCCTCACTTCCTGCTGTACTACAGCCAAGTAGTAATTCCTGAGGGCAGAGATGGTTTCCTACCTCTTTCAGCCCTATGAAGTGCATTCTGTAGAAGATGCTTAGGAAATATCTCCTGAACATCTCCTAAATTAAATCATGGCAATTGCTCTTACAATTTTCAGACTATAAAGACCATTGTATGAGTGCATGTGAACATGTTCACATGAATGTGAACACTATGGGTTATACACATGACTAACTGGTATCACAAACAGAACAGGAAAAATCATGGTTCCTATTTCCTTTTTGAGCAATGATATAATTTTTAAGTTAGACACAACTACCTTTCCCACTGAAGTTCCTCCCACTGAAGTTCTACTTTATAAAAGTTCTATTTTATAAAATGTCTTTTTAAAAAATTCTTGTTTGCTTTGCTTTAGTTTGACTTTAGTATATATGGGGGTCTATACTTAAGAAGAATGTAAAGAAGTTATAATAAATTAGTAGCTGTGGTTATCCCTGGTATTAGGATTATAAGTAATTTTAATTTTGTTACTCATTTCTGTGCAAGTGGATGAATATTACCTTCTTAGAAAGAAGTACCTATTCTTTCCAAAAATGGTCCATTTGGGGTTGGGGGTGTGGTTCAGTGATAGAGCATTTGCCTAGCATGTGCAAGGCCCTGAGTTCTATCTCCAGCACTGGACCAGATACAAACAAACAAATGAGACCCACTTAGAGGCCCTGGTTTCTTGATCTTACCCGGCTCTTCTCTTTCTTGTGTTCCTGATGGAGAGCTTGAACCCGAGCTGTCCACTTGCTTTCCTACAGGAGTAAAATGAGATTTGTTTGTATTGGTAACACTGAAACCTGCGGGAAATGGGAGCTTGCTTTTCAGTGAGTACCTACAAAACTCAATAATCTGATACATTTTTTTTTTTTTTTTTTGCAGTGCTGGGGATCAAACCCAGGGCCCTTGCAAGCACTCTACTGACTGAGCTATCTCTCCAGGCCTGATAAAATTTTTACTGGCATGTTTTAGAATATATATAGTTGAAAATGGTTAAACCCACTGCCCCTGATTTTAATCATATACTGGAGGCAGAGTCAGCCAAGATTTCTATTACAGAGTTAATGGTAACTATTTTGAGTTGAGGGGGGTTGAAGGAGTCAGTCACCACTGTGGGTAGTTGGACAACAGTCACCATAAGATGTGAATGAATGGGTATGGTTGTGTTCCAGTACAATTTTATTTGCAAAAATAAGTGTTAGTTTGCCAATCTATGGGACCAAAAGGAAAAAAACCAACATTTCTGGATCTATAGGTTCTGAACTAACACAGCTCACAGGAAAGAAACAGAAAAAATTCAGGTAGGACCTCAGGATTTCAAAACTGTGTCCTTCAATTCATAGGAGACATACTGTGGTCTCCAGCCTGCTGAAAGCAGTGTCAACAGTTCAGTTTAGTCCCCAACTTCTGTCTACTATCTCACACTAGGTGCCTCAACAGGCAGCTGCAGGCTGAGGGGATTAGGAGAAGACTCTGCTCCGTACAGGGAAAAAAGTGGGAAAAGGATGGAAATTTCTGTATAACATGTAGGTGATCAGGCCCTGCTTAGTTGGGGAAGTGAACAGAGAAATGCTGTCAGCTGTTACTGGAAAACTGAGTAAGAGGTCCTGAAAACAGAGAGGTGACTGACAGGCGGAGAAGAAGCAGGAGCGAAGCAGGGACAGGATGCTGCATTCTAGAACAGAAGCTGCTGGGCCCAGCCACCGGAGCATCAGGTAAAGTGAGGCCTGGTGAGAGACAGGACAAGGTGCAGGTCCAGAAGACCCACTAGGCCAGTTATGGATTCTGGACCTCATTTTTGTGAAAACTAAAATCACTGACGGATTTTAGACAGGTCAGTGACATGGCCAACTTGGCTGCAATGGAGAAGGCAGACTTGGGGGAAGCTGGCAAGACATGAGCACTAAACAAGAAGCAGAAGTCCATTATTTCAAAATTACACTTAACTTTTAAAACATAACAGTCTTATTTTTAAAATAATCTCAAATTCATCAACTCTAGCTGCTGTTTGTTTCCTGGTTTAAAGAAAACTGCTCCCTTAAATCATTGTGACCAAAATAGTCACAAGGAAGATTATACTGATTATGGAGGTTCATTTTCAAATGATTTTAATTATGTCAAAAAATGTAAAAGATCATCATTTCACCAATGTGGTAGTATATTTAAGCTCTCAAAATAAATTCAGTTCTTCCATATGCTTTTGGCCATGAAAATGTAGTTCGAACTGATATTATGCGAGGGAAGAACTAAAATAATTTTGCCTACTTTTTAAAAATCTACATCCATTAGTCAAAAACAAGAATTACTGAATGCACACTGTGATTCAGGCATGTGTTAGGAGGCAAGAAAAAAAGAACTGGTCATATTCATGGTCACTGAAAGAGACAAACATACTCTCCGCAGGTGACACTTATTGGAAATAACTTCACTAAGAAAAGCCAAGGTGGTACTGCAGTTGCCACCCTCTGCACATACCTGGTTATCAAGAAGCTGCATCACATTTTGGAAATCCTGGGCATGTGGAGGACGGTCTTCTTTAAACTCATGCGCATCTTTTAATGTGCCTATGTTGGACTTAATCTGCATATTGGACTTCTGGATTTCTGACAATTGCTATAAAATAAAATTCGAAAATTAGCACACGAGTGTCACACATTTTAATGAGACTGAAATATCAACTAAAACCAGGGAACCAAAGTCACCTCTTAAATGTTACTAACCTCTGTGAGGCTCCTTGTCTTTCTCTCATTTCCCCTTCTCTGCAGCTTTCCTGTCTTGTTTCTACTGTTTTCTGGACTTCCCAGAACACAGAAAACCTAACTTTCTCATCTTAGATAATGTGTTTTTTCAAAAAGCAACTGACACAAATCAGTTACCAGAAACAGAGGAAGGGGTGCAGGTGGTTCTTCAGATAATTTGACAAAAGGTTGATTCTGTCTAGAGGCCGTATCAGTAAATTCATTAGGGATGCAATATCTTCTTTGTAACCTTTGCTTATATTGTTCCCAAAGTTATCCGGGGCAAAAAGCCCTCAGAAGACCACAGGAGGTGATATGTTAACTTCAAAAATGAAGGATGATGAAGCAGACGTCCTACTCCTTACATGTGGACTGCTCACAGTGACTTCATTTCAAAGAAAGGGAAGAGAGTGACTTTTCAGTAGAGAAACCTACTCTGACAACACCCCCTCAGTCAGGTAACCAAGACAAAATCAACAGTCCAAAATCATAGAGATAGTATGTACCCTTGATGTGATATGAAATGGCACTTTATTACCAAGGTCCTCCCTCCAAAATAAACCTACACACCCAGTCTAGGGCTGGGGTTGTGGCTCAGGGATAGAGCGCTTGCCTTGCATGCATGGGGCACTGGGTTCGATCCTCAGCACCACATACGTAAATGAAATAAATTTTAAAAACCCAGTCCAACCACAAGAAAAACATCAGACAAATCCCAACAGCAGGGCATCCTACATATCCCACCAGTACTCCTTAAAAATGTTAAGGTCATCAAAGACAGGACTGACAAACTGTTACAAACAAGAGGAGTCTAAGGAGACATGACAAGTAAATGTAACATGGTATCCTGGACAGGAACCTGGAGCAGAAAAAGGACATTAGGTGAAAATGAGAGTTTGGAGAAGGGCCTTTAGCACTGTGTTCCAAAAACCGGCTTCCATCCTTGTTTCTAAACCTTGCTGGCCCCTAGAGGGAGCTCAAGGATCGTCCCTCAGCTTCCTCCTTCCTTTCCCCAGTGATGTCTAAGATACAGAGGGCCCAGAAAACTCAGAATTCTTAGCAGGAGGACCCTGACTGGCACAGAAGATAAAGGTCCAACCCAGCAAGGCCCTGTCTATTGTCCATGCTTGTGACCAGGGAAGTTTAGACCAGAGTTGTTCTCACAGGGCAGGGGATCCTGCTTGCTTTAGAGTCCCTTCTGCTGGATAGGCCTGTGGTGAGGAGGAGGCTAGGCAAGGATTCCTGCTCAGTCTTTCTGGACAGTTTCCTTCTTCCACACCAGTGATCCAGTTAACCCTTCCAGCCATGACAGGCCTCAATCTCCTCAGGACTCTCCTGGGAGGAGGCGGTCTGCAGCAGGACATGAAAAAGGCCGTCCAGATCCTCTGACCGTAAGGCCACTCTAATGTACCTTTCAAGACAATAATATGAGAACTTACAAGTTTAGTACTTACATATTCTAATGCTGAATTCTTAGAAGTTAGTTCTTTAAACTCCTTCATAAACATCTCCTTGACTTTTTCCATTTCATCAACTAGTTTCTCTTTTTCTTCTGCTTTCCATCTATCAAATAACTTCAGAAAGTCTTCCTCTTTTGTTCTCTGTATTTCATATTCCTGAAAGTATTTTAATACAAGGCTTTAAAAGTTCCACTATGAAGTAAACACATTAAATTTTAAATGGTCACAGCGTCACCTCAAATGTATTAGCTAGTTTCAGTTATGCTTATAACGATGCTTCCTGTAATGGCAGGTCTGTGTGCAATGATTCTTCCAGATTACAGCAGTAGCACACAGCAACCCTGTCATCACATTCCTTCAAATACCTACACAGAGGCCAGAGGCCTCCTCTCTGCATTCTGTGAATCTCCACTATAGACATGTAGGAATATGTAAAATGTCAACGTATTTTGAAAGAATAATTTTTTTTTTTGCTGGTGGGCGGTTTGGATACCAGGAATTGAACTCAGGGGCACTCAACCACTGAGCCACATCTCCAGCCCTAATTTGTAATATTTTTAGAAACAGGGTCTCACTGAGTTGCTTAGTGCCTCACTTTTGCTGAGGCTGGCTTTGAACTTGCAATCCTTGTGCCTCAGTCTCCCGAGCTGCTGGGATTATAGGCGTGTGCCACCTTGCCCAGCTTAAAAGAATAATTCTATTGAAGAATAGAAAAAAATTGACACCTTGACACTTATAAATATTAATATCAGTAGAGCATCCCCCAAAACATATATATACATACATATATAAAATATATATATAATAGTCATAGATTTATAGGAGCTATATTCAAGGACTAGTCCATCAGCAATGGATTTCTCAAAAAACTTCAGGATTTTAAACTAAATTTGGGACTCGGACAACACTATAAACCAATAAGACCCAATAGACACATACGGAACACTGCACTCAACAACAGCAGAGTATACAGTATTCTCAAATACACAAGCAATATTCACCAGGAGAGACTGTATGTTAGGTCATAAAATGTTCCTCAAATTTAAAAAGAATTAATTTCTGCAAATAACATTCTCCAATCACAAAAGAATAAAACCAAAAATCAATAACAGAAGGAAAATTAGTAAATGTGTGGAAATTAAATAACATATTCCTAAATAACCAATAAGGGAGAGAAAATCTCACTAGAGAAATTAGAAAATACTTTAAGGCAGCTAAAAATTTAAAAATACCAAAACATATAGGATGCAGGCCAAACCCATGCTCACAGGGTAAGATTTAGCTACAAAAGCCTATGCTTAAAAAGAAGATCTCAAGTGAACAACTTAATTTTAAACCTTAATAAATTAGAAAAAGATGAGCAAACTAAATCCAAAACCGGCTGAAGGGAGTAAATACTGAAGATCACAACAAATGATAAACAAAGTAAGAGAACAGAAAAGCAATAGTGAGAATTAATGAAACCAAATTTTCTTTCCTCAAAAAGATCAACACAATTGGCACATCTATACTTAGTCTAAGAAATGACTTAGAGAAATTAAAAAGACTATAAGAGAATATGATGAACAGTTGTACACCAACACACTAGATAAACTAGATAAAATGGAGAAAAACACAAATTAGGGCTGGGGATGTAGCTCAGGGATAAAATACTTGCCTAGCATACAGGAGGCCCTGGATTCAATTCCCAATAAGGAGAAGAGGGATGAATCACAAATTAACAAAAGTGACACAAGAAGAAAAGGATAATTCCAACAGACTTTGCACAAGTAAAAAGAATGAATCAGTAAACAAAAGCCTCCCAAAGGAAAGTCTAGAAAGTTTCAGTGGTAAAGTCTACCAAACATTAAAATAAATATGTAAGTAAACCAAACCATGCTACTCAAAGTTTTCAAAAGAGTAGAAGAGAAGGGATTATTTCCTAAAACATTCAATCCGGACTATATTTTCCTAATACTAGAGGCAGACAAAGGTACCACAAGACAAGAAAATCACATGACAATAACTTATGAAAACAGATGCAAAAGCTCTCAGAAAAAAACTAGCAATCCAAAACCAAGAGTACATGGGAAGGATCACACACCATGACCAAGGGGGCTGTATGCCAGGAGAGCAATATTAGTTTGACGGAACAAAGTCAATCCATGTTAACACACTACACTAACAAAAAGAAGGAAACAACAACACACACAATCATCTCAACAGATACAAAAAGCATTTGATAAAATTCAACACCGTTACATGAAAAGTATTCAGTAAAACAGGAACAGAAGGCAAGTTCTTTTAACACAATAAAAGGCACTTACAAAAAACCCACAGCCAACATTACAATCACTGGTAGAAAACTGAAACCTTTCACCCCCATGACCAGCAACAAAACAAGGTATTGTTGCACTGCTTTCACTGCTTTTACCACTCCTCAACACTGTACTGGAGATCCTAGTCAGAGCAATTAGGCATGAAAAAGAAATAAATTGTGTCCAAATTGGAAAGGAAGAAACAAACCCACCTCTGTTTGCAGATGACATGATTCTCTTACAAAGGCGATCACACAGAATACACACGAAAAGATACTGTAACAAATTCAGCAAAGTTGCAGAGCACAAATCAAGAAGTAAACATCATTTCTTTCTATATATCAGCAATGGAAATTAAGTAAACAATTCTATTACAATTGCATACATCTTGGTTTTTATCTTTCACCCTCTACAAAAGCCAAACTCAAAAGACTTAGCAATCTGACCAGAAACTCTGCAACTACTAGAAGGAAGCAGGGTCAAAATTCCAGCAGGTGCAGGAATCAACTTCCTCAGTCAGACTTCTAAAACTCAGGAAAAAAGACCAAGAGTTAACAATGGAATGACATCAAATTAAAAAGCTGCACATTGAATCAAACAACATTGCTCTATGTAAATTTATGATTACACAAATGGTATGCCTTTACGCCATGTACAAACAGAGAAACAACATGTATCCCATTTGTTTACAATAAAAAAAAAAAAAAAAGAAAAAAAAAAGCTGCACATCAAAGGAAACATAGCATGAAGAGAGACCCTACAGAATGGGAGAAAATCCTTTCCAGCTACTCTTTCGGCAAAGGATTAATATCTAGAATATATAAAGAACACAAAAACATTAAAAAGTCAAATAACCCAATCAATGAGTGGGCAAATGAGTTAAATAGACACTTCTTAAAAGAAAAAAATACCAATGACTGACAAATACATGCAAAAATGTTCAACATCTTTAGCCATTCAGGAAATGCAAATCAAAACTACACTGAGATTTTATCTCACTCCAGTTAGAATGGCAATCAAGAATACAATAAATACATAAAAAAATAAATAAATGCTCATAAGGATATGGGGTGAGGAAGAAACACTTTTACAATGTTGGTTGGATTGTAAATTAGTATAACCACTATGGAGATAAGTATGGAAGTTCCTCAAAAGACTTGGAATGGAACCACGATTATAACTCAGCTATCACTCTTTGGTATTTACCCCAAGAACTGAAGTCAGCATCCTATAGTGATAACATGCATACCCATGTTTATATTACTATAATTCACAATAGCCAAGTTATGAAACCAATGTAGGTGTCTGTCAACAGATGAATAAATATGGTACATATATACATGATGGGGTTTTCTGCAACCATAAAGAAAAAGGAAATGATGTTGTGATGGATAGAACATCATGCTAAGTGAGATAAGCCAAACTCAGAAAGCCAAGGGTAATAACTTTCTCTCCCATGCAGAAACTTGAGAAAAAAGGAAAGAAAAGGGACCTCTGGAAATAAAAAAGAGACCAGTAGAGTAGAGAAAGAGAACAGGTGGAGAGGGACAGGGGAAGTTCAAGAGAATGAAACAGACCAATTTATGCTATATGTATGTTCAAATATATCACAATGAATCCCACTGTAATGTATGATTATAATGCACCAATAAATTTTTTTTTAAATATTAGGTTGGTAAATTTCATGTTGTGTGAATTCATCATTTTTTAAAAATAAGATAGCATATGTGGAAAACAGTGTTTATTCTGTGAAATCACTTGCTGTTTCCCCTAGAAAAGTCATACTCCCTATTGTCATGCAGAAAACAAAAACAGTGTATACTATTTACTTCAACAGTGACAAGAAAAGAAATGCTCTTTTGTGATCTCCCTCTTTCCACCATGTGGACTAAGGCCAATCCTCTGTTGGATCAGAGATTATATACTTGGTACCCACAGTATATCTACTCAAACACACAGCAGTCAGAACTAACACATCACAGCCCTCTTTCCCCCGCAGGAAACCCTGAGCAACTATGAACAGGACATTCCAAGCAATCACCAGGGTTGACACATGGATGAGAAGGCAGAAAAGGGATCTGATGTACAAGAGGAACTTGACCCGATGGTGGTGGCTCTGAATATGCAGGTAGAGGGTCATGGGCCAAGAAGTACAGGTAGCCTCACAGGGAAATTAGGTGCTTCCCTCAGTGCACAGCCAGCAAGATCAGCAAGTAGTGATCTCCATTTCACAACCTCAAGAAACCAAATTCTGCCAAAAATCCAAATAAGCAAAAAGTAGTATTCTCTCTGGTTTCCAGTAAGAAACATGGCCCTGCTGAACCCTTGATTTTTTTAGCCAGTGAGACTCTTATCAGATTTCCAACTCACAGAAATGTAACATAAGATAATAAACATGGGTTTTTAAACACCAAACTATTAATTGTATACTGTGTGAATGTCACCTGAAATCTTTTACAGACTGCATTTTGATTCACTGAACACAAATGGGGTACATCATTTTGTTTCTATGGCTGTACACAATGTAGATTCATAGCATTCATGTGATCATACATGCACATAAGGTAATGATTGAATTTTTTTTAAAACTTCAAAAAATAGAGAACTATATTGCTAGCAATGTGCTTTGTAGTAAGATACTAAAGAGTAGCTTAACAATACCAAAAAAAAAAAAAAATCACATTTTATTGTGTCCTATAAACTCCCAAGTGTCTTGTGTTTATATTAGAGTCCACGGCACAACTGAATTACATAAAGTTAATTATAATTAAAAGAATTCTGGAGTCTACCTTAGAGAATCTGATAGCATGGGCATGCTGGGCAGTCTCCAACTGAGACTTGGTAAGCTGCAGCTGCTCCTTCAACATGTCCACCTCCTTCTGGAGCTTGTCGGTCTGCACCTTTGTTTTATACTCTGTTGCAATGGAAAATCTTGTTAAAACACCATCTCTTATAAAACTCATCTGAAAACTTATAAGGCACAGTCCTACAGATATAACAAAGGAAACTGCTCTTACTTGGGATTTTATTACTTGTTGCATGCTGTGAGCTCAGTTTTGCTCCTTAGTGTTTATTTGGAGCCCTTCATATGATTGGACAAAGAGTTATTTTTAGCAGATTCTTTCAGCCACCGTACTGAGGTTGGATTATCCTACAGAGACAGTGCGAGAGCCCTGTTCATGGAGCAGTAAAGTTGACAAGGAATAATCCCAGCCACTTTGACCCAATGGCACTCTGGGCTCCTCTTAAAGATGCCTGTCTCAATTAGAGAAGGAAAACAAGGGCTTTCCCTGCAAGTGCCACCATGCTGAAGTCACTATGGCCACTGTCCTTCCGGCTCCCACTGAACTCTCCTGAAGACCCATCAGTGCTAATATAAGCAGAGGGCTGGCATTCAGAATGCAAACTCAGGCAGAACCTTGTCACTAGGGCAGAAGCGAGAAACTGAAAAGTTGTAAAAAGAAGTAACAAGTGAAGGGAAGAATACTTATGTACATGTACTTACATGAAGATGTACACATGACTGAATGGATATACATGTGTCTGTGAGTGTAGACATGAAAGGTATGGAAACCAAAGTAGAAAGTCAGAATCTCAAAGATGACCTGAAGAAATAATACTCATTGCAGAGGCTGAAATACACTCTGAAACGAGTATAAGATAGAGTAAGATACTGAAACAGAAGAGAAAGAAGGTCAGTTTCACACTGAAGAATGGTAGGTTAATTAAAATATTTCATCTTTCCCATTTTTCCAATATACTGCTATATCAGTGGTCTCTTTATCTTATAAATGGAATTTTATTTTGTTTCTGTAAAGCTTAGCTATTTCCTAAACAAATCTATTTACCTGCTGTGGGCAGAAATGGAAACAGATTGGCCCAAAATGAAGGAGTAACAAGGTTAAGTAACATATCTAGATACTGAAAACACTTAAGATTGTAGTAAGCATTTCTGTGGGTTACTGCAGCAGAATGCTTTGGTCTGCTCTTGGAGAAAGAGACCCGACATTCTTTGCTTTTGAGAACATTTAAATTGTAGGAAACCTGGGTCCTTGGTAAGTCATAGAATCCCTCCTCTCTCCTGCATCCTCATCTCCCCCTCTACATTCTAGTTAGTTCCCATCAGCACCCAAACACAGTACCTCCCACACCTAATGAAACAAAATCTTCACCTTGGTCCCAAATATTGGTCCAGATGATGCTTCATGTGTTCCTCTCAGCAAATGTTATTGAAATCAACCCCTGTATTCAATAGGATCACTTCACGACTCTCAGTTCAGCTCACTGATCTCCAGCTTTTGTGTCCACCAATTCAAGGTCACCAACAACTGTCTTGACAACAATGGTCCATTTTCCATCTGTATCTTACTCTGTGCCTTGAGAACTTTCGATATACCTGACCATTGCCTCCTTCTTGAAATACTTTTTCCTTTGGTTTCATAACACCACCCAGGTTTCCCTCCTGTCCGTAGGTGCTACTTCTCATTCTCCGTCTGCTCTTCCTACTTGGGGGCTGGCCTGGGTCTTCTGATCTCTATCTAGATGATGTTAGCCAGCCACGTCTCCAGTGACTCCCAGAGTCTATGTCCAGTCTGGGTCTTTCTCTACCTGGACATGCAGATCTTCAGAATACCATCTGCATGTCTACTGCCTGTGTGATATAAACATACTCACAGACAACACAAACTTTCCAGCCTCTTCCCCTGGTCTCATAACACTTCCTACCTCCAGGACTCCGTCACAGTAAATATCATCACTGTTTACCCAAACATGAGGACAAAAAAACAGGATCATCTTTCCTTCTTCTCTTGCTCTCATGCTGAGTCACGGCTCTGTAGCTTCTGTGTCCAAACATTTCCTTTACGTTTTTATCTCTTCTTCTGCCCTGGGACATCTGGTTCAGGCTACCATCTTCTCCCACTGGGCAGCTGTGCACTCCTGCTTTCTGCTTCCACTGTTGCTCCTACAAACTATCCTCTATCCACAGATAGAGGTGTCACTTTAAGGTACAAATGAGATCATGACCCTTCCCTCCTTAAAATCCTCCAGTGGCTTCCCACTACACTTACAAAGACATCCACATTCCAAACAGGGCATTCACAGCCTCCTGAGGTCTGGCCTCTGCCCCTCTAGGTTCACCACATGCTGCTACCTTACTCACTCCTCCAGCCTCCTTTCTGTTCCTCAAACATGCTCCTCCTGCCCCTTACAATCAGTGTTCCCTATGCCTGGGATACTCTCCTCTGATTCTCACCAGGCGTTTGGAACCTCTTCATCATTCTGGTCCCTGATTAGATATGGCCTCAGCTGACCACCCGGCCACTCTCTCCCCATGCTCCTGGTTTATTACCCTCATCTCACTTGTCATCACTTGAAAAGAATTTCCTCTTTTATTTGATTCCTCAGCCCCTCCTTAGAACACAGATTCAAGAGAGTGGACTCCTCTGTTGGCCTCAGCCCTTCCTTTAGAACACAGATTCAAGAGAGCAGGACTCCTCTGTTGGGCTTCTGGTTGTATTCTCAGCACCTAGGGTACAGCACGCATATAGCAGGGGCTCGATATTTACTTACTGAATCAACAAAGATGATGAGTTTTTCTTTTTAAAGGATCAAGAAATGTGCTGGACCATGTCTCACTGAGGAAAGAAAACAGGGAGGAGCAGAAAGAAAATAGCTGTGAAATAGCGCTCACTCCTTACCAAGGTGAGATTCCTCAGGGTGGCGGCGTTGAATGTGACTTTGTAGATAAGCTTGGTTCATGAAGGCCTTGTCACAGAAATGGCACTGAAAAGGAAAAAGCACAAGTCCATGTGTCTGTAACCAGTCTTTTCACCTAATTGCAGTTAAAATTCAGACCCAAAGCACTACCTTTTGGGGGTTTTCTCCCAGAAACACACCATCCTGGCAAGTACACTAAAAGCATATAAAAAGACAAACGTAAATACCAGTGCATCCTTCCCAAACTGAACACTAGTTAGTGAAGACTATCTCTTGACAGTTAAAATCGTTCTTTTGGAGCTTTATGGAACTCCTGATGAAGTTCCCATTAGCATAATGGTTTCCACCCTGTTGTCACCAACTTGTTCATGACATGCCAGTCATGGTGGCCTTTCTTCTGTCCCTCAAGCATGCCAACTCAGAGCCTTTGCATTCACTGTTCCCCCTGCCCTGCCTTCTCCTGGACTTCTTATGGCTGGTGCCTTCTTGACACTTAAGATGCCACTCCTTGAACATTTTCTACCCTGGGAACATCTCATCCTCAACAAGGCCTTCCCCGAAGATCCTCTTGCCAGTCTCTGTCACCTTGAATTGTCTTGTTTTCATCACTATACATCTCACTAGTTAATATTTTCACCTTTATTTGTTTCACTGTGGCTTGTTTCCTGTTCAGTCCCTCCAGGTTCTAGAATGTAGCTTCCCAAACCAAATCTTTCTTATTTATGGCTTTATCTTCTGAGTGCAGCATTACCACAATCATGTTTGGAAATGTTTAATCTATTAAAATGAATTTCCTAAGGGGGAAAAAGTCAATTCCACCAATAATCTCCATTTTTCTATTTTTACACTGATTCACATTTTAGACAAAAATTTAGCATGTCATTTATATCCTCATTCCTGGATTTCACTGAAGTGAATTATGAAATTCACAAATATCATTTGTGAATATTTCAGAATATGTCTTTAAAAGATGTGGACTTTCTTTTAATCATAATACCATCATTCTAATATCATAATGGCAATTATAATACCATTACTCCACCTTTCAAAATGTGAAAACGAAGGACCCAACACCCCCCCCACACACACTTCACATATTGTCTGAGAAAAAAATCATGGTTTATTTTGAAGTAGGATCCAAATAAGGTCCATATCCTGCAATTGGTTATCATGCTTCTTGACTATCTTTTAGTCTACAGGCTCCCCTCCCTCTCTCTCTTTTTTGTTGCTATTCTTTTGCTAAAGTAACCAAACAGTGGTCCTGCAGAGTTCCTCTCCATCTGGACTTTGCTGTTTTCCTCCCTGTTGTGCCATGTAACATGTTGTTCTGTTCACTAGGTCACCTTACTCTTAATTAGTCCAGCTGCATCTGGACTTCAGAGTTTGGTTTTCCAAAACACTATCATTCTGGTATACATCTCAGCATTGCTGAGAACCTTTAAAGCATCTTTTCAGACTTCCCTACTCACGATAAGTGCTATAGTTCACCCACAGGACTTGAGGGACTGTTCACACAGACTACAAAGTAAATACTGGCTCTAGGCCTGCGCACTACACTAGACAAAGGAAAAGAGAAGGAAGCCATGCCTCCCTCACCCTCTTGACATGCCTGCCAGAAGGTGTCCTAACCATACCACAGTCTTTCCACACCCCCCCCCCCCCCATTCCCTTAGGCAACAGAAAACCAGGACATGGAATATTCCATCAATGCCACTCCATCTGCACTCACAGGGTTGCCAAGCATGGGTAAGACAAAAGAAATGGTACAGTAATATTGGGGAGGAAACTAACACACCACCCCAACAAAAGGAGTGGGGATGAAGGAGAAGGAAGGAGGTATGGGAGGGAAGGAGGACAA
The DNA here is from genome assembly GCF_902686455.1 of Sciurus vulgaris. Taxonomy (NCBI): domain Eukaryota; kingdom Metazoa; phylum Chordata; class Mammalia; order Rodentia; family Sciuridae; genus Sciurus; species Sciurus vulgaris. The sequence continues at coordinate 172,398,693 of NC_136464.1, forward strand.
GAAAGAGAACCAAGAAAAAACATGGAATGCAAAGATAAAGATTTCTGGAGGGGGAGGGTTATAAACCCCAGGCGGAACCAAAAGACATTCTTCGAAATTTCTTCATTCCCATCACAGGACACAGAACACAAGGGGGGAGCATACATACTATAAAAACAAGATGACATTTGATAAAATAGAATAAGTTGAAAAAAGAAAGATAAAAACATACAAAAGGCAAAATCAGAACAAAAACATCATTATAGAAAAAAAAAAGGGGAATAATGACATTGTTGAAATGGAATTGCTCACTGAAGGAAAGGCTGGGATCAGTAATCATGGCAAATGCAGATCAAAGGACAGAGACTAAACCAATCAGACAGAAGCTAACTTTAGACAAAAGAACTGACAAAGCCAATACAACCTCAATAACTGATTTTCCAGAATTAGAGGACCCAAAAATGAAACAAAATTCAAAGGCTGAATGCAAAAGAATGTCCCTGAAATAAAATAAATGCCAAAATTTGCAGACAGAATACTCAGTACCAAGATATACCTTATTACTAAGCTTTGATAGAAAGAAGGAATCCGTCAGTTCTCAGGCAGAAAAAGCAAATCAGTCGCAAGAAGGGAAAATGGAGGCCAGTCCATTTTCTCACGGCTCTGTCTACTACCAGGAGACAAAGGAACCACATCTACAAAGTTCAGATGGAAAGTGTAGCCTAAGAATATTCCACCCAGTCAATAATATATCTTTCAATTTTGGAAGAATCGAGGGAATTCAGCACTCATAGATCCGTGGGTAAGAAAAATCATTTGGACGTTCCTATCCATGAAGAAAGGGATCAAACTAAAGAATTCAAGAATGGAAGTGTTGACTAAAAAAAATAGTATGAAAGTACAGTCGAGTAAGAAATGGGAATGTTACAGTGTAACTCAAAATCAGGAGAGAAGAACTAACCAACAGTGTGACTATTTGGAGATCAGCCCTTTAAGGAAATGATTAAGGTTAAATAAGGACATAGGGTGGGTGGGGCCCTGGTAAGACAGAACTGGTGTCTTTCTAAGAGGAAGGGACAGCAGAGATCTCCATACATACACAAAAGGCTGTGTGAAGACACAGTGAGAAGGTGGCCATGTGCGAGCCAGGAAGAGAGGTATTACCAGAATCAACCCCACTGAGACCTTGATCTTGATCTTGGGCTTTCAACTTCCCAAACTTTGTATATTTTTGTTGTTTAAACCACCTCATCTGTGGTATTTTTTTTTAAATATTCTTTTTTAGTTGTAGATGGACACAATACCTTTATTTTTTTTAATTATTTAATGTGGTGCTGAGGCTCAAACAGTGCCTCACACATGCTAAGCAAGCATTATTTTTTATAATAAAATGTTGAGGGAAAAAGATCCCACACATTGCTATTATTGACCCCCTTATTACCTTTAAGCCACATACAACACACAATCGGAAAGGTTAAACCTTCAAAAAGCAGAGGTCCTGCGGCTGGGGTTGTAACTCAGTGGTAGAGCCCTTGCCCAGCACATGTGAGGCACTGGGTTTGAGCCTCAGCCCACATAAAATATTGTGTCCATCTACAACTTAAAACAACAACAACAAAAACAGACATCCTTAAATTTTTCCAGCCTTTACTACCTGATTCTTGTGATTTCTTGAAGCAAAGAGAAATGGAAACAAGGACAAGTGATACGAGAATGAGATCACACTTTCTGAGATGTGAAACTGACAACAGAGTTTGCCCCATGCCTTTGTCAGGACAGAGTTCAGACACTGGATTGTCTGCCTAAGGGGATGAAGACAACTGGCAGCCCTGATTTTTCACATTTTGTTGAAAAAATCAATTCTGGCATCTGTTTTGCACCAGAACACTTTTCCCAACGACCCCAGGTTTTAACTAAAATAGTAACACGTGACTATAGGCCAGGCACTGTCATCCGAGCCCCATTAACAACCCTTGTGAGGTTCCGTAGCTACTCCCACTCCATGGACTAGAGACCAAGGTACACGGAAGTTAAGCAACTAGTCAGGGCCTAGCAACTGAACGAGGAGTAGAGATGGGATGTGAATCCACTTAAACCCAGACGGCTTCCTCCCAGTCACCGTCTGCACAGGCAGGAGCGCTGCAGCCATTGGGCAGCCTGACCCGGAAGAGCAGCAGCACACTTCCGGGTTCACGTTGGAGCCGTTCACGTGCCAGGTCAAGTGAACCAGGCCGCAGGACGGAATCTGTCCACCAGTAAAACACTATTCACACCCTCTCTTTCATCTCTCTAATGCCTGGTGGACGCCTAACTTAAGGAATGCTTTACAGTCTGAAACTACGTACTGAGGCCTTCGACAACTCTCGCTGGGGTTTGGGATGTAGCTCAGTGTTCGCCTAACAGGCCCATGGTTCTGAGTTTGATCCCCAGCACCTGAAAGAAAATAAAAGCTGCCAAATCTATCTGGACCTACATTTCTTCTTGGGGCCTGGGATCCACAGTCTGTGCATGGATAGACCCATTCACCTCTCATTTTCCTGTAGAACATTGTTCCTCTGTGCAACTTCTCTGACAACAGGCATCAGAAAGGTGCGATCTGTCTCCTAACAAGGAAGATTCCTCACTCCACACCTCTGGAATCAGAATATCTAAGGTAGGGCCTGACAGGTAAGTCAAAGACCATGGGAAGAGAGTAGGGTGAATTGGAAAGTACAAGGTCACCAAATCACATCTTCCAAGGAAAGCTAAATGTTACAGACACCAAACCAAAAGGGTATGCAGGCCAAAGTCAACCTATGAGGTGACAGTCTGCAACTGCAGATTTAAAAGGTTATCATTTTCATGCTCAAAAATGGTTAAAAATAAGACATACATATATATATACTTAGTAATATATATTAGTAATACTTAGTATATATATTACTTATTATACTATTATAATATTATGTATAATAGTACTATATAGTACTATTATACTATTACTTAGTGTGTGTATATATATATATATATATTTATATATACTTAGTAATATATATATAGTGATACACACACACACACTTATTTGCTCCTAATTAAAATGTTTGCTGTCTCCAGATTTCCAAGTCTTGTCCCTAGCATGGGAGTAGTCCCTAGCACTAACTCCAAGTTAGTGCTTGGAGGCATGGCTGATACTCACATTTCAGATAACAGCAGCATAAATGGTTCCTGATTATGGTGCCCAATACATAGCTGCTTCTTTATACCATTATAATACACTGCTGAGAGTAGTTGGGGAGTGAGTCAGGATTCAAACAACTGATCTGTCAGCCCCCAAAGCCAAGGCTATTTAATCTATATGACTCGGATTTTAAAATTAGAAACTTAATAGATTATTTCTTAGAATGAAGAAGTAGGAGGTCAAGGAGTCCTATTTATTGCACAAAGACTTTGCTTAGAAGTAATTAGGGTCCCTTTAAAGCTAAGAAGGCATAAAAAAATGCTACATAACCTAGAGTCAAATTTCCCCATTAACCAAACAATTACAAGATTTTTTTGTAAATGATTTAAGTTTTTATCCTCTAAAACCTTTTGAATTTTCCTAAAAAGACAGTTATGTGTCTATGTGATGTGTATATGTGTATTTATACATGTATATGCATATGTGAATTTGATATGTAGATAAATTATATAAGCTTCTATTTGGAAGGAGTCTCCCTCAGGGAAAAAAAAAAAAACACGATGAATTAAGAAAACTGAAGGGCTATGTACTATACCTAGACAGAAATCTAATACTCTTTCCTTAACAACACCAAGATTAGAATATGTTGAATTATGTTCAGTACACTTAAGAATGTAGTTTATTACATAAAACACATAAGTGTCTTTTAAAAAATTCCATCCAATAGGTGGGTGTGATGGCCCACACCTGTAATCCAGCTACTTAGGTGGCTGCAGCAGGAGGATCACAAATTCAAGGCCAGCTTAGGCAACATAGGAATTTAGGGTAAAAATAAGAGTAAGTTTCAAAATTTTTAAAATGGCTGAGGATGTAGCTCAGTGGCAGAATGCCACTGGGTTCAATCCCCAGTACTGTAAAAAAAATTCTCTCCAAAATGATTTAAAAAATGAAAAACATTTTGTGTAAAGGAATTAACATGAGAACTCATTTTACTAAAAGTAGGATGGACACTCTCTTCTTAATTTTTTGGGGGTGCTTCTCTAAAATAATGGCTGGGAATAGTGGATAAAAGAATCAATATTTCCACCTGTGCCTATCCAGAGATAGACCCTATTACATCCTTCTCCTATTTAATTTCCAAGGCTACCACTTTACCCATGAAGAAATCAAAGCTCAGACACATTAAGTTGCAGTACTATCAATTTCCATTTTAATTCATGTCCCTTTTACTATAAATTATATGCTTTTTCTATTTCCCAACACTCATCTCCACTCCAAGGGGTTGTATAATTGGAAGCAGGGACACAAACTCGCTGACGGATACCTGCTTCTGTTGCTGTTGACATGGAGAGCAATCAGCAAAAAGTCTTTAAATCTGGCATTTTTAAATCTGAAGAAATAATTTGATAGATCAGTGTACATGCTGGCCTTTACCATAGTTAACTTTCCCAGTTGTTGGAAGGTCTCTATTAAATACAATTCATGCATGGGAAAATAGCTCAATGGTAGAGTGCTTGCCTAGCTTGCATGAAACCCTAGCCTCAACCCTCAGCACTGCAAATTAAAAATAAAAATAAATAAATACAAATTCATAAGTGCATAGTAGACAAATAACTAAGCAAAATCAATGTCTTTCCCTAATTTTATTACCAGTCAAATATTCCTACCTTAAGAACCTGGGAAAGACACTGGGAGACCCCAGCCAGCTTATGTGCCCATCATTCCGAGTCCTCTACCACCCCATCCTGAATCACCGACTCCTGTAGTACCTGCTCTGTAGCTTCTGCCTTCTTTGCCCCCACTAATCACTAAGCTCCTAAAAGAGGTCTGAGGATTCAAAGAGACCACACACAGTCACAGTTCAGTGCCGGGGAAGCTAGGCAGAGAGTGCCGTCCACACTTCAGATGCCCCTCATGCTCCACATGCTTCATCTCATGCAGAACAGCCCTAAAAGATAGCTACTACCGATGACCTTAGTTTCCAGATGAGAATGAGGTTTAGAAGTTAAACGACTTGATATACACCTAAGCAATATTAAATACACCATGTTCTCTGCCCTGCATCCCAGTGATCCAACATTCACCTGTTTCAGCTCCATTTCTAAATCCACTGAAGCCTTTTAAAGCATATTTAGCCAAAATCACTACACAGTAGGTATGAAATCAATCTTGTTTATATTGCTTATTTTGATACCTTTATCAAACACCACCCTTCAACCAACACAGGCTGAGCATCCCTAATCCAAAAACCTGAAATGCTCCAAATCTGAAAATTTTGTGTGTGGACATGACTCTACAAGTAGAAAATTCCACACCTGAACTCTGTGTGACAGGTTGCAGTCAAAATGCAGGCACACTAAAAATACTGTATAAAATTACTTTCAGCCTACACATATAAACTATCCAGGAAACATAAATTAATTTTGTATTTAGACCTGAGTCCCATCCTCAAGATAGGTCAGTATGTATATGTACATATTCCAGAATTCAGAAAACAAAAACAAAAACAAATTTCTGGTCTTAAGCATTTCAGAAAAGTGATATTCAACCTGTACAGATTTCTGTTACACTCAAAATGGCAATATTTACCTTGGGCTCAGTATCTAACCCTTAACTGTTGGAGATTGAGACTAGAAGTATATAAATGTTTAATTCTTCAAATACTGTGAATTATGTAAGTGAATATTCTTGTTCTGAAAAAATTAGGAGTCTACAACTTATTGTGAACAGTTCAAAAGTAATAATATAGAAAGAGATGAGGAAATATAGCAAATATGGAAAAATGTTAATAACTGGTGACTCTGGGTGAAGTGTATATCAAAGTTCTTTGTATTATTCTGTCAATTTGAGAATATTTCAACAAATTTTTAATAAGAAAAAATATCATAAATGGTCCAATTCCAGGCCAATTTGGGGACTGACCTTAACAGCAATTTGTGCATGGTTGATTTTTCTTGACATGATAGGAGGAAACAGGTTCAACAACCAGCATTTAGATGATTTCAGTAAAGCACTGCAGACGCCAGTTATTTAATTAATTCCCTGGCCGGCAGCAGAAGGTAACAAACCATGTTCTCTATTGGTTTAAATGCCTGCTTTTGGCGTAAATAAGCTGTCTTCTGAGTTATGGTACAAATCTTTAAAAAGAAAGAAGGGTTCCATAGGAAAGAGCTCTTAAATGGGGACTGGGTTGTTTTAGGTTATGACTGTGACCACAGCACAGCTTCCCACCTGGTAATAGCTGGCTTTGGCCTCGATCATCAGCTGCTGAGTGGAGATCATCTTCTTCCTGCGTTTACACTCCTCCTTCAGAAGCTTGATCTCGCCTGCCTGCTTGGTGAGCAGCTGCTTGCTCTGCTCACAGTCACCCAGGCTCTGGTGCAGCCGCTCCTCCAGGCTGTGCAACTGCGAGGTGAGGAACTCCTGCGAGTGCATCAGGTACTCAATGGTGAGCTGCGCCAGGCGGATGAGCTTCAGCAGCACCGGATCCACCCCCGACTGGCAGTGTGGGCATTTCTCGTCCTCCAGTTTGCAGAAAGTTATGTTCATGATGTTCTCCTGCAGCGTTAGCACGTCCACGGCCCCTGCCACCTTGTCCACGTCGATGGCGCTCAGCCGCCGCCAGTCCACGCTCTCCAGTCGCGGCCGGAACTGGAAGAAGGGCATGGGGCCGGATGCCGCGCTAGGGGGCATACAGGCCATGGAGGCCGCGCCCGCTGCTGCAGAGGCAGAGGCGTCGGGCCCCTCGGGGCCGCTGGCCAGAGGGTAGTAGACGTGCTTCTGGAAGGGCTGCGAAGGAAGAGACAGTGCGGCGAAGGCAGGAGTGGGAGGCGGGCGTACAGGGGAGGTGGGAGTCCAGGAAAGTCCCCGTTGCCCCCAACCCGGAATCCAGGACCCTCAGGCTTCCCGCCTCTTACCATGCTTGCGAGCCAGTCCGCCGCTTAGGCTCGTATCAGAGGAGCGAATCGGCCTCGCCTACCTGGCCAGAGCCGCCTCCGGGGCCGCCGCCGCCACACCCCTCGGGAGCCGGAGAAGACCAGGTCCCCCGCGGCGGCGGCGGCGGCGGGGGCGGCGGCGGCGGCGGCCAAGGTCTGGGCGTCCAGGACGTTGCTATGGCAGCGCCCTGCCGGACCCGGAGCAAGGGGCGCGCCTGCCAGCGCGCGGTCAGCGTGCGCCCAGCGCCCTGCGGGATCAGAAAAAACCTCATGGAGGAGTCCGAGTGGAGAACAGTGGTCCACCCCGAGAGGGCCTTCCTAATCGCGGGCTCCCCAGGGCACCATCCTCCCTGGTCTTTGGGGCTGGACACTCCTTGCCCCTAAGACAGGTGTAGGGAGTCACATCCCGAAACTTTTGGTCCTAGCTGCCATTCTCTGGTCATCCATCCACTCCTGTCTTAGCTTATGTTTTGAGATTAGAAATATCTATTCATCATCCTCATCTTTTACACACAACCTCGAAGACGTGCAGCAACAAAATTATGTGAAATTAAATGGCGGGAAAAGGGCAAGAGGAAAATCTGGAGGAGAAATATTTTACCTTGACTATGGTTGATTGCAACGGAATATACATTCGTCGAAATTTACGGAATTGTACACTTAAAATTAAGGTTGCATTTTATGTGTTACACTACAATAAATTTGTTTTAAAAATTAAATTTGTAATTAATCATATCTGTTGGCAGGCCTTTAAAATTTCTTATATCCAAGATACATTTTTAAAGGAATTTTTCTCTATGGGTTGGAGGCCTAAACATAACATTTTGAGAAAGGTACAAACCAAAAAACTCTCCAAGTTTACTTGTCTTCCGAAAAAGATGCACTGACAAAATGCTGAAGGTAAAAACAGATGGAGGTGTACTTCAGCCATCAAGTTTCCATCCAATTTTTTACGAGGCATAGTATTTACCTTACAAACTTGTGTGGGGGTTGCATTATTTTCTGGAGAGGCTAAAATATTTCTAGCAGCGACTTGCAGACTTCAGGCCTCTCATTTTGGGGGTCCTCTGGGGGCTGCCAGTGGTTACCACAGAGATCAATGAGCTGAGGAAAAGCCAGACATTCCTCAATCCACCGGGGAGTCCCTGCTTGGACCAACCACCAGGAAAATTTTTTTCTTTCCTAACAGCATAATATGTGAACAGAAGAAAGGAAAATACAATTCAGAGTAACTGAAAGCAAAGTTATAATATCAAATATTTTTAGCACTTTCCAGATGTTGTCAACTAGAAATAAATCTACAGAAAAGCAACCAAGAAACAAAACATGCATTTTATATAAACCACACAACCTAATTTGAAATTAGGTTTTTGGAGAAAAAGAACTATTGATCACTCACTGCAGCCTAGCTTAAAATTCCTAAAAGACATAGCTGGGTTTCAAAATTTGATTCTTTCTTTTCCTTGCTGCCTAACTTAGAATAAATCTGTCAGCCCTAGGCCTCAGTTTCCCCATCTGTTGAAGGGCATCCGGATACCGACCTGGCAGGTCTGTAGACTGTGGGCTCCATCCACTGGGCTGCAGGATCAGCAGGAACAAGGGCTGTGGTCTCACTTGCTCACCGATGTATCTCCAACACCTAGCGCAGGGTTGGCACGGAGAGGACGTTCAGAATTTGGACACCTGAATAAAGAACTATGAATCAGGCGCTTAGTTAGGGAGATGTCAGCTCCCCGGGCTCCTGTCCCTATTTTGTTTTTGCCTCAGGTCTGTTAGAGGGATCAACCCCCTTGTTCTGGACCAAGGACCCTAAGTGGGAGCGGTCCACGCGCCGCCTCTGCGGTTCTGGCGAGGAGCGACGCAGGCCCGACGCATCCATCTCTGTTCGCTGCCACCACTCTAGTCTAGGGCATTTGCGGTTCGCCACCCTTGCCCCCTTGGTGAAAGCCTGGTCACAAGATGGCCGGAACAGGAAAGAAGGGGGCATGCTTTCCTGTTTCCTCCGCCTATCCCCCCCGCCGCCCCGGGCAGGCCCCCCAGCCCTGCACCGCGTCTTGCCTCCCCGGCACACCGCACCGCGGGCCTGCTGAATCCGCAAAGACAAAGGCTGAGGGATGCAGGGTCCAGTGGGGCCTCGGCGCCCCTCCTTGGAAAGCAAGTGGGGATGGGGGATGCGGCGGCCCAGCCAGCGGGATCCGCAGAGGCGCGGAACGCTGTCGGGAGAGGCGGGAGGAGGGCCCTGCCTCAAAAGCTCCAAGATGCCCTTGTCCAAGGCGGGACCCCGCGGGCGCCCTGGAGCATCCCCGGCCTTGGCTCACCCCAGCTGCGCGCTCCTGGGAGGGTACCGGGCGCTGCAGACTGGCGGAGAGTCAAAGAGGACCCAGATCCCGGGGGCTCTGCTGGCTCAGGCGGGGACCGTGGAGGCCGAGGAGCAGGCGGGCGGGCTCCTTCTTCCAGGTTGCAAGATGAAGCGTGTCTCGTCTGGGCAAGTCCTGGCGAGGCGGGTCGCCTGGCGCCGCTCGGGGCCCTCCCAGACTCCAGGCCACCGGCGCCTCAGAATTCCCCACCCCCCTCCCGCCCCCAACCCCTCTGCGATCTCCTCCTGGCCTCTTCCTCCGCTGCCCGGCTCCTCTGGCTGCTGGGCGGGACTGCGCGCGTCTAGACCGCAGCGCTAAAATGCGCTCCTCCAATCCGGCAGCTGGGGCAGACACGTGGTGCTGGGGCGCGCTGTGTTGCTGGCGTGGGATTCTATCCCCGGGAAGGCTTTTCAAAAAGAAACCAGATTCACTCCTACCCTGTAGTTAGCGGGGCCAGCTAGCTAATTTCCAAAGGGCCTTACGTGAATTTTCATCCGAGAAGAGATGCATTTTAACCACATACATCTGCAGATGATAAGAGCCTTGAAGAGGCTGTACGTACTGAATGATGTGGAAAACGAGGCGGGTGCCAGAGCACTCCAGGATTTAAACCCAGGTCGGTTTCCGCGTGTCTTGCGGCTCTGCCCACTTTTTGGATGAGACTCCTGTGTCTCTCTTGGTAGAAAGTTTAGGCGGAGTAAATTGGGGAAGCTGCCCTGGGTCAGGAGTAGTGAGACTAATTTTTTTTTTTTTTAATTTGTTCTGATTAGTTGTACATGACAGTAGAATACATTTATACATTTTGATAGATCATACAAAAATGGAGTGTGATTTCTCATTTTTCTGATTGTACATATTGTCATGCAGTCATATATGTTCATGAGATAATGTGTTTCACGTTACTCTCCTTCCTACCCCCATAACCTTTCCCCTCCCTCACTCCCCTCTACCTAATATAAAGTAATTCCATTCTTCCTTATAACCCCCACCCTTATTGTGAATTAGCACCCACATATCAGAGAACACATTCAGCCTTCGGTTTTCTGCTTTGGCTTATTTCACTTAGCATGATATTCTCCAACTCCATCCATTTACCCAGGTGCTCCTGATGTGCAGCCAGGATTGCAAATACTGGAGCTATTTGAATAAGTATCACAGACTATCAAAGGTTTTAGTTGTAAGATAATCTTTTAATTTTTTCTAATTAGTTGTACATGACAGTAGAATGCATTTATACATTTTGATCATATATAGAGTGTAATTTCTCATTTTTCTGGTTGTACATATTGTAGGATCACATCAGTCATGCAGTTATATATGTACATGAGGTAATAATGTCTGTTTCACTCTATTTTCCTTCCTACCCCAATACCCTTTTCCCTCCCTTCACTCCCCTCTACCTAATATAAAGTAACTATATTCTTCCCTATGCCCCCCCCACCCTTATTGTGAATTAGCATCCACATATCAGAGAAAACATTCAGCCTTTGGTTTTTTGGGTTTGACTTATTTCGCTTAAGCATGGTATTCTCCAAGTCCATCCATTTACCAGCAAATGCCATAATTTCATTCTTCTGTAAAGCTGAAAAATATTCCATCATATATCTATATATCTATAGATCTATCTGTCATTTTCTTTATCCATTCATCTGTTGAAGGGCACCTAGGTTGGTTCCATAGTTTAGCTATTGTGAGTTGAGCCGCTATAAACATTGATCTGGCTGGGTCACTGTAGTGTGTTGATTTTAAGTTCTTTGGGTATAAACGGAGGAGTGGGATAACTGGGTCAAAAGGTGGGTTCATTCCAAGTTTTTTGAGGAATCTCCACACTGCTTTCCATAATGGTTGCACCATTTTGCATTCCACCAGCATTGTATGAGTGTGCCTTTTTCCCCACACTCACCAACATTGTTGCTTGTATTCTTGATAATTGTCGTTCTGATTGAAGTGAGATGAAATCTTAGTTTTGGTTTGCATTCCTCTAATTGCCTGAGATGTTGAACATTTTTTCATAGATTTGTTGATCAATTGTATATCTTCTGTGAAGTGTGTGTTCAGTTCCTTAGCCCATTTATTGATTGTTTTTTTTTTGTTTTTTTGGTGCTGTTTTTTGAGTTCTTTATATATCCTAGAAATTAATACTTTATCTGAGGTGCATGTGGTAAAGATTTTCTTCCAACCTGTAGGCTCTCTATTCACATTTTCATTGTTTCTTTTTCAGAGAAGAAGCTTTTTAGTTTGAATCTATTCCATTTATTGATTATTGATTTAACTTCTTGCGTTTTAAGGGTCTTGTTAAGGAAGAGACTATTTTCTTTAACCTAAAATTGGAACACATAATCTGGCAATGGAGTAAAATTCAGTATTTTAAAATAATAATATCCAGGAAGCATACATATTGACATTTTAGCAATCATGAGGTTGACCCAGATTGAGAAATTTGAGTTACTCTTTTGCAAAATCTTAGGGTCTAGAGTAGCAGGGGAAAGTTCTTTAGAATGGAGTAGCTGCAGATTTTTTTTACTGGACAGTATGTAAAGGTGACTGCCCCTGTGCTTCTTTCTTCCTGACTGGATCAGTTGTACCATGCACAAGTCCTCAAACATTGCAATAAGTATGTATATTGAATTCATTGATTTATCACAAGGCTTAGGACAGCGGTGATGGAATTTTAAATCTGTCTAATTTTAAAATGCTTTGAATTTGAAAGAACATTCAAGATTCCTATTAAAATTCCTAAGTACTATGTGCAAAGATTTTCAGGTAGAAATTTCAGGCAATATGAGGCAGATAGGGCAGCTGCTTTGCAAAATCTATAATCTATAGTGGTGTGTGTGTGTGTTGATTGGTTGCTTTATTAATATTATTTGATAAAATAACACTTGAGTTACATGAATTCCCCATTCCCCACTGTCCATATATTATCCCACAGGTGTAGAATTAGGATAAATAAGAGGAACCAATTAACTTCAGTGCCATACATTCTTTTTTTTTTTTTCTTTTGCTAATTGTTAAACTTAAAAAAAAAAAAAACTGAGGTATTTTTCTCTGTGAGAACCTCACATATTCTATAATATTGAAGATGTAGTAAATCCTAAAAGTTATATTTGGTTTTTGATGACAGATATTTCCAAAATTTTGTTGTGATTGTTTCCCACACCTGTTTCATCTGCCTTTTTTCTATAAAAAAAGAAATCATTTTCCTATAGTTTTAGAGGTGTTTCCACAGGGGGCACAATTAGATGACTGTGTGCAATATACATCATAACTTGGAACCTGAATGTGAGAGCCACAGGCTAAGACTGGTAGGGCAGAACCATGTTGTAAAGGTGCCATATCAGTCTTTGAACTTCCTGCCTCTACACATCTTTGCCAGGTGATAAACTTACTGTTTCTCAAGATACTTAATGGTGTTCTCTTTTATGTATAAAATCAAATTTTAGCTGGAGCAGTGGCCCAACATGCAATCCCAGCTGCTCAAGAGGCAGGGGCAGGAGGTCTGCAAGTTCAAAGCAACTTGGCAAGGCCCTAAGCAACTTAGCAAGTTCCTGTCTTAAAATTTAAAAAAAATTAAAATTTTTTTGGGATGGGGCTTAGTGGTTAAGCACCCCTGGGTTTAATTCTCAGTGCCAAAAATAAATAAATAAATAAATAAATCTAATTTGAACTGTTAATTAGACCTCTCACATCCCATGATTATTCTGGTGATCACAGGGTCCTCTTGGGGTAATCAACTCCAGTTGTTTTCATTGCCACTCAAGAATTAAATTCTTGGAAGAGAGATTCTAATTGAATGAGTAATGTGCCTAACCAAATAGTTTGGTTAAAAGCAGCATACAAATGACATGTTCCACCAGAATTATATGAAGAACAGGACAGCAGACTTCAAATGAAGAGACCTGCTTAGAGAAAAAAGTAAAAATAAATAAATAAAATTAAAAAGAGAAATGTAATGTCCATTACATTCTGCTCCTTGACACATGTACACATGCATACTCCCCTCTATACTTACGTTTTAGTCCATTTTGTGCTGCTACAACAAAACACTTGAGACTGGGTAATTTAAAAAGAACAAAAATTTATTTTCTTATAGTTCTGGAGTCTGGGAATATAAGATCAAGGCTCCAACAGGTTTGGTTATCTAGTGAAAGGCCTGTCTCTGCTTCGAAGATGGTACCTAGATGCTGCATCCTCCAGAAAGGAAGAATGTTCTGTTCTCACATGGTGAAGGGATAGGGCAGGAGAACCAGATGCTTTGTGTAGGCTTTTTGAAGTGCTTTAATCCCATTCCCAAGAGCAGGAGACTTCATGTCCCAATCGCCTCTTAAAATGGAGGGGACACATCCAAACAAAAGCAATATGCTAATTTTTTAAAAATCTCTTGCTAATAGAAAGTACCTCATTCACACTTATCCTGCTCCAAACTGGGAGGCCACTGAACAGCACCTCCCACTGTCAATGTCAAGAGGACCCATGAGTTGGCAATTTCTGAATGATGTCAATTTTTACCCCAACTCCTTTAAATTCTGTCTTGTTTCTTTAATTTGTGGTCTCAGAGATAAAGTTAACTTTATCACTAACCCTTAAAAAGAACAGAAAAGGAAGAAGGAAAAGATGGGGAAATTATTTATATTATTTCATGACCCATTAAGAAATCAATGTAGCTGTAGCAATTCAGATGGCCAAAGAACATGGACCCACAAATGTTCAGATAGTGCATCATATAGAAGCCTCACATCTAAGGGGATGTTATTCATTGTTGACATGTGCTGAATTAGTAAACTAACAGCAAGAATTATAGAGCAGAAAGATGAAAATAACTTAGGTCTTTAAAGACATAATTGAACAGAAAATCATATTGTATCTTAGGTCTGTCCTACATCTGGACTTCCAGCTAAGTGAGATGGCAAACTATTTTCTTTATTAATCAATTTTGAAGAAAAAGAAACAGTTACAACCACAGAAAATATTAGCACAATTATATCAATAATCATTTCACATATGAATTATCTAAATAAATTTAAAAGCAGAGATTTTCAGAGTGGATAAAAAACCTAAACCCATCAATGTGACATCAATAAGAAAACCACTCTGTGGGTTGGGGTTGTGGCTCAGTGGTAGAGCGCTTGCTTAGCATGCGTGGAGCACTGGGTTTGATTCTCAGCACCACATGTAAATAAATGAATAAAATCAAGGTCTATCAACATATGAAAAAATTAAAAAAAAAAAAAAAAAAAAAGAAACCCGCATTAGCTGAGTGCCATGGCACATGCCTGTAAATTCCAGCAACTCAGAAGGCTGAGACAGAATAGAAAGTTTGAGACCACCCTGGACAACTTAGTGAGATCTTGTCTCAAAATAAATAAAAAGGGCCGGATGTGTAGCTTAGTAGGAGATGACTCCTGGGTTTAGTCCATAGTACCACAAAACCCAAAATAAACAAATAAAAAAAAACTTATTTAAATAAAATGATCAGATAGATATCAAAATATATGATACAAAGAAATCCACTATGATAGTTGGAGACTTCAAGACCCTTCTTTTAACACCTAAGTCAAGTAGCAAGAAAACCAGTTAGCACATCATTGATCTGAATGGCACTGTTGACCAACTTGATCTAGTTGACATTTATAGAATACTGTCCATCCATAACAGCAGAATACCTGTTCTCAAACACATGTGGAATATTCACCATGAGAGAACATACTGTGGGTCATCAAACATACTTTAAGAAATTAAAAAAAAAAATACAAAATATAAATCAGACTCATGCCTGTAATCCCACTGCTTGTGATACTGAGGCAGAGAATTGCAAATTTAAGGCCAACCTAGACAACTTAGTGAGACCCTGTTTCAAAATAAAATTTAAACAGGGGCAGGGGCTATGACTCGGTGGTAGATCTCTTACCTAGTATGTGCCAGGCCCTGGGATCTCTTCCCTACTACTGAAAATAATATGATTTTTTAAATTTTGGAGGAATTTAAAATTTTTATTTCAAACGGTTGGATAGCTTCAATATCTAGGTCATGGCAAAATCAGGACATGTGTAAAATACCTTACATTAGATTTCCCAAAAAGTATAGTAAAATTAACACTTCCATTACAGGAAATGTATGACACAATACAAAATTAAAAGGTGGGGGAAAAAGTGACATTGGTTTCCTAAGATACCATTTACTCTTTACAACAGGGTTCATGGATCCAGGCTGCAGAGCTGCAGCAGGAATTGGACTTTCCAACAGGATTCTAGGTAACCTGGTAATAAAATTAGTCCTAATGCCATTCTGGCCTGAAACACCACATTCTGCCTTAAACAGCTAAGTGCTCTAGATGTAGTCAACAGCAGAGTATTTTCCATGGGGGAAATTTTAAATAAGAAGCATATGGGACAGGTCATAGAAAGTTTGCCAAGTTAAATTTGGTCCATAATTGTGTTCATTAAGTGTCCAAAGTGTCTGCAGTCAGCTGCTCCTGCTATTGCCTCAGTATGGTGAAAACTGTACTGATACTCCTTATCAATAGATATAAAAGTTTCTCTTAAAGCTGTGAGGAGGTGCCTGGAATGCATAATATAGCCAATCTTTTATTCTGTTTTCATAAAGTTTTAAAATTCCTTCCTGTATACTTAAGGGATTTTTAACTTTGACATAATTTGTTTTGAAACTAATTTTAGTGAATATTTGCATTGAATAGTATTTCCTCCAACTTGTTAGCACAGAGTCTCTGGGAAGTACCCATATCTATACATTTTACCTGAATCAAAATATGTGACCGTGCTTCTTGATCTAACAGCCTCAAAATCTGTTCTAACATTCTTTCAAAAATTTAAAGATATAAATTCTCAAATACCTAACCCTCTTCTAGATTCCTAACTCTTCTGTACCAATATTCAACATCAAACCAACCCACTCCATCTGATCAGGAGTATTCTGGTTGCCCTAGCAAGATTGAGGCATGTGAAGGTGGAAAGTTTCTTCAACAGATGAAGTTAGAATAAGGATAAAATTCAGGAGAGTTTGAGGTCTTCAGATCCTTCAAATCAATTATTATTAAGCCTGCCTTAGTGAAAGGAACCAGGCTGAAGCCATTTCTCCCGATGATTCTGCCCCCTCCACACACACCATCTTACAATCTAGATCATTAACTTCCTCCTTAGTCACTGGTGCCACCACTTAAGGGTAGTTCCCCTGCTATTAGCGCTCCTTTTCTCTCTTTCGCCCTTTAGGGCAGACACTCTGTTCATCTGGTTATTAAAATCTCTCAGGCGAGGGCTGGGGAGATAGCTCAGCTGGTAGCGTGCTTGCCTCTCAAACGTTGTAGGCCCTGAGTTTGATTCCCCCAGTACCGCCAAAAAAAAAAAAAAAAAAAATCTTGTGTGAGTTCCTGTGGCTAGTGGTTTTTCTGGGTGCTTTCACTTTTGTACTTGGAAGAATTGTAAAATAGAGTGCCTGCCCCTAAAATTTCTGATTCAGTAGGTCTGGGTGAGACCGGAACATCTGCATTTTCTACAAGTTCCCAGGTGATGTCGATATCATTGATCTGTAGATCACCTTAATAAGCATGGTGCTAAGTTGGGAAATCTCTTAGATGTTGCTATTTCCACTAGTTGGGATCCATTGTCTTCTGATTGACTCTCCAGCTTTCATAGGAAAGACTTAGAACTCAATTCACTAAAGTTTCTGTTTGGTTTTATGTGTTCTCTTTCTAAGAATTTTAGATAGGAGTTGATTTTTTTTCCCCATCAAGGTCACTTGAAAGAACCAGAATATCACTGAAGTAAATTTTTGAGATTTGATTTTATGCTCATTGGAAGTTTTAGATATCAGCCCAATAACTAATTCCTCAGATGCCACTATCCCTCATGGTGCCTATACCGATTTCTGTATCAGCTGTTTTTGTTATTATTGTTCTTTGCTTATCAGTAACAGAAACTAACTGCTAATTAAGGAGGGTAGGGTTGCTGACAGGATGTTGGACAGCATACATTATCAAAGGAAAAACTGAACAACCAGACAGTCCTCATGAAAGACAGTAGCCAGGTAAACTTTAGAATTCTCTGTAACTTTGGGATAATCCAGCCCCATTCACCCTTGGATCTTTGAACTTTAGCACAAGATTTGAATTGCTGTGAGAGATGATATAATGAACCCCCATGGTGTTGGTATTGGCAAAAGCAGGTGTAGGGAAAACCCAAGATGGCTGTAGTTAGATTCCCTTGCCAGTTTCCAGCTGGCTATGTTTTTAGTATGTAGCCAAGGTCAAAAACACCCTGATTCAGTGTATGTACTCCAGGTCATAAATATTTGCTTGTGAGCATTGATTCACTTATGTAACCTGTTGGCAGTGTCTTCTCTGGCCTGCATATCAAAAAGGTCTATGGAAAGACTTGGGATTGGTGGCAGGTGGGGCTGGGGGTTGCTGCCACCTGCCAATAAAGCATGTCTACTATCCCAACTGCGCCTGCCAGGATCCTTAATCAGTTTTCCAGAGACCTGTCCATAGTGTTGTACCTAATAAAAATGTATGGAGTGGGAAGTGACAGTTCCCAGAATATTTTTATTACTATTTTTTATGAATTTTTTTTTATGTTTCTAGTTCATGGTCATATTTACCTTGGCCTTTGTCTTATACCCTAGCTAGATCCTTTTTGCTTGCTTGTTTATTTTCCCATTTAGTTTACACATCATTGCTATGAATTTGTAAATAGGAAATTTGTAGTGAGATCCAACAAGTGAACCTTTCATTTCCTCTTGCCAAGTGGTCCTTTCAGAGCCTAAATAGCTATAAATATACTTTAAGATATATTTTTATGTTGCAATTAAGCAGTAATTCAGCAGAATGAAGTTAATCAGATCAAATGAGGCATCACTCATTCTACTAGGAAAAGCAACGTAATCCCTGGAGAAATCCAATTTTTCAATAGCTTTTTTTTTTTTCCATCAGAGAATACAAAACTTTAAATTTTTTAAATTATTTTCTAGCTTTAGTGTCTTCAGTCTCACTTGCTGTATTTGAAATATGAGGACACAGAATCACAGATTAGAGAAAACTTACATGCCAAGGTTACAGTACAAGGTAGTGGTAGCAAAAGGTATCATGTTTGCTGATTTCCAGCTTAGGTTCTTAGTTGTTTGTCAATTGACAACAAAAGGATTTTTTTCCCTCTTAAAGTATATTTTCCTCATACTTCCTTATACATTTAATTGTGAGATCATTTGGAAACAAGGCAATGAAATATATAACATAGGTTCACTAATTTTGTGAAAATAATCATCACATTTCGAATCTAAAGACTGAATTTTTTTTTTTTTTTTTTTTTTTTTTTTTCTAATCAAAAGACAGAATTGGCCTTTGGTGACCTCTGGTGGCTATAGGAATGCATTTTGTGCTTTCCAAGTACCTTTTTGTTTTTTTTCTTTTGTGCTATATAGCTGTAGAAATAACCTGAACAAGAGGCCAGGAATCATTCCTTTGGGATTAAGTGGATAATTATGAAAGGTGAGCCCCAATAATTATGCTCTGGATTATAATATCTTTCCTGGATTTCTCAAGAGTTGATTCTTTGATCATCATCCTGCATCACAGGGACTGCTAGTAGATAGATCCTGGCCATTGGTATACATACTACAAAATCTTGTACCATAAATAATTACATTGTTTTCTTTGAACCTCACCCTCCCTCAAGTAAAGCCTCCCAGCTTTGTTGCCTTTCAAGTAATACTCTTTAAAACAGCAATAAAAACAAAAAGAATCATTATGGACATTTTCAAATACACAATTATTTTGCCAAAGTTACAAATGTTTCTTGAAAGAGTTGTATTTGTCAGATTCACTTCATCGCTTCCTGTTTAGTCTCCAACCTACTCTTGACTTTTGTTCTCAATTATTTACTCAGACTCCTTTGTCCAAGTCACTACCTGTTTATTCTCATCTTACTTAGCTTTTCAGTAGCATTCACTTACTTCTCCTGGAAATGCTTTCCTTCTTATGTTCTGTGGTGCTATACTCTCCTGTTTCCCTCCTACATCTCTGTCAACTTTGCAGACTCCTCCTCCTTTTGTATGTTTTAAATGTATGGTGTCCCAGTGCTGTGTTCTGGCCACTGTTTACACATTGGACGTCATTCCATCATTAATCAAGGAGCAAATTTCCTAACTCAGATACTATGTCATACCACAGACCTTCAGTTCTAGTACACTGCAACACACCATTCCTAAAACACACTGAAGTTGTTTCCATTTTAAAGCCTTTGTACTTGCTATTTTCTGTCAGGTTCCTAAAGTGACTGAATCCTTTTAATAAGTCAGGTCTCACTCACCACCTTTCACCTGCAACCCCATTTATTAGCAGTCCTGTTGAATCTGCCTCCAGAATAGATCCCAAATCCTACAAATTGTCTTTACTATTGCTGCCCTGACCCAAGATAATCTTTTAATGCAGTGGGTATATCAGGGCTCACTGACTGTATGCCCCAACACACCAGTTTCTCTGAAGTTATGTGGAGCCTTGTCTCTAGTTATAGCCCATGTAAAGGTAAAGGATACATATCCCTTCTGAATCCAGAATCTTTACTTTCCAGGCCTGGGTAACTGTAAAACCTGGTATGGAGATGACAGAGCCATGACAGCTTGGAGACATTGTTCACCATTTGTAGGGAGCTATTCTGGAATGTCTTGGGAGCTGCCCTGGACTTTGAGCGCTTCTATATTTTTTCTGCTCTTCATATTTTAATTTTTGTTCTGTTCAAAATATTTTCCAATTCTACTGCAACTTCTTGACCAATGTATTATTTAGAAGTGTATTGTTAACAAGTGTTTGGAGATTTTCCTATTATCTTATTGTATTGATTTCTAGGTTAACTGCATTATGATCAGAGCATGTTGTTTTATGATTTCAATTCTTTAACTTGGTTGAGATTTGCTTTATGATCTAGGATAAGATCTCTCTTGGTGAATGTTCCATGTGCACTTAAAACAAAAATACATTCTTTTCTTGTTGGGTGTAGTGTTCTATAAATGTCAATTAGATTTAGCGGGTTAATGATCAGTTCTGATTTTTCTTGCTGATTTTTTGTCTATTCATCTTATTGAGAGTAGTGTTGATGTCTCCAACAATAATTGTACATCTCACTTGGATTGCTGTCTTCTCAGCAAATTAATTTTTTTAAATTACTTTGTAAAGTCCTTCTTTATCACTGGTAATTTTCTTTGCTCAGAATCCTACTCTGGTATTAATATAATCAGTCACTTAAGCTTTATTTTAAAAATATTTATTTTTATGCCTTTTTCCATGGCTGTGCTGAGACTTTTTTGAACTGTGGAAAAAATATATATTTGTTTTTTAGGCCATTTTAAAGTGTATAGCTCAGTAACATTAAGTATATTCAAATTATTGTGCAATAAATGTTATGGTTTAGGTTCATCTCCTAAAAGCTCATATGTGACATAATGCGAGCATGTTCAGAAGTAAGATGATTAGGTTATGAGAAGTTAATGCACTGATAAGGATTAACTGGATGGTAACTGTAGGCAGGTAGGGTGTGGCCGGAGGAGGTAGGTCACTGTGAGTGCAGCTCTCTGCTTCCTTGTTGCCACGTCCAGAGTAGCTTTCCTCTGCCTTGCCCTTCTGTCATGATGTTCTCCCCAGCTTGGACCCACAGGTATGGAGTTGGCCATCTATGGACTGAAATCTCTGAACCCCAAATAAACTTTCCCTCTTCTATGTTGTTCTTGTCAGTTCTTTTGGTCACAGCAATGAAAAAGTTGACTAAAACAAGATCCCTAGAACTTTTTTCCATCTTGAAGAACTAAAACTCATATCCATTGACCAACTCATTCCCCAGCCACCTCCATTCTACTTTCTCTGAGTTTGACGACTTTTGACATTTACTCCAGCTCTCTGATAGTGTTTGCATGTTATTTATTTTTCTATCTTTTCACCTGAAGATTTTTGATTTATAATTCATGATACAATTCACTCTTTAAAAGTGTAGAATTCAAGGCTCTTTAGTATATTCACAGACATGTGCAACCATTACCCACCACTTACAGAAGTTTTCAACACCTCAAAAAAAACCTCTTCTTTTTGTAGTAGTCACTCCCTGTTCCTCCTTACTCCCAAACTCTGGACACCATTAATTTTTGTTCTGTCTCTATGGATTTGCCTATCTTGGCCAATTTATATAAGTAGAAGCATATGATTTCTAACTTTTTGTAACTAGAATATTTCACCCAGCATAATCTTTTTTTTTTTTTTTTACTGTGCATACATTCTTTTTTTTAATTTTATTGTAAACAAATGGGATACATGTTGTTTCTCTGTTTGTACATGGCGTAAAGGCATACCATTTGTGTAATCATAAATTTAGAGTAATGTTGTTTGATTCATTCTGTTATTTTTTCCCTTCCCCCCACCCCTCCCACCCCTCTTTTCCCTCTATACAGTACTTCCTTCCTCCATACTTGCCCCCCTCCCTAACCCTAACTCTAACCCTAACACTAACCCTCCCCTCCCCCCATTATATGTCATCATCCACTTATTAGCGATATCATTCGTCCTTTGGCTTTTTGAGATTGGCTTATCTCACTTAGCATGATATTCTCCAATTTCATCCATTTGCCTGCAAATGCCATAATTTTATCATTCTTTATGGCTGAGTAATATTCCATTGTATATATATACCACAGTTTCTTTATCCACTCATCAATTGAAGAGCATCTAGGTTGGTTCCACAGTCACCCAGCATAATCTTTTTCAAGATTCAGCCATGTTGTAGCATTTGTCATATTTCATTCCTTTTCATAGCAAAATAGTATTTTACTGCATGGATTCACCACACCTCAGCTGTTTCCAGGTTTTGTTTTTATGAACATATAGCTATGAACTTCATGTACAAGATTTTGTTATTTTGTATATGAACATATTTTCAATTTTCTTGACTGTGTTCCTAGGAGTGGAGTTGCTGAGTCATATTGTAACTTTGTTTAATATTTTGATATTTAACTGTTTTCTAAAGTGGCTGCTCCAAATTATAATCCCCACAGCAAAATGAGTTTCCATTTCTCCAAATCCTCACCAACTCTTGCTCTTGTTCATGTTGACAATAACTGTTCTATGGGTATATTCTATGGGTATCTTACTGTAGTTTTGATTTGCATTTCTCTAACGGCTAATGAACTGGTGGAGCATCTTTTTATGTACTTATTAGAATTTGTATATCTTCTTTAAGAAATGTCTAGTCAGATACTCTGCTCATTTTTAAATTGTGTTGTCTTTTTATTCTTGAGTTATGAGAGTTCTATATATTGTAGACCAAATATATGATTTGCATTTTTTCTATTTGTGATTTTATTCATTTTCTTGATGTTGACCTTTGAAGTCCAAAAGTTTAGATTTTTATTAAAGAATTTATCTATTTTTTTCCCATATACTTGTTATTTTGCTGTGGTATCTAAGGCTTTACCTAACTGAAGATTACAAATATTTACTCCTATTTTAAGAGTTTTATAATTTTAGGTTTTACACCTAGTTCTATGATCCTATTGAGTTAGTTTTTGCATAGAATGTAAGGAGAGGGTTCAAATGCATTCTTTTGAATGTGGATATGTTAGGTAGGAGTTCAAGGACACTGAAATGACAGTGATAGGGTGTTAGAAAGAAGCCGCTGGAGAGTCCAGTCCCTGTTTACAACAAATCTCATACCATTACAACTCACTTCACTAAGGACTTATCACGACAACTCCTGCCACAGGTTCAAATTTTAAAAGGACCATTGGAAGTAAAGTGGGCAGTATCCTAATTAGGCTTTCCAAAGTAACAATGGGGAGAAAATTGGAACATATTCTAATCAGGTGTCATAAGGTAACCAATGGGAGAAAATGAGGAAAGTTCTTCAATCAGGTGCATATAGGGAAGAGAATGCCCCACAGTTCAGGATATAAGACCTAATTTCCAGACATTGGGATCCTGAACCTCTCTCCCTCTCTCTCTCTTGCTTGGCCCACTCCCTTCTACCTAATGGAGTACTATCTTACCTTCAATAAATCTGTACTGTTAGTTCTGTGTGTCTGGAACAAACCAACAGTAACCAATATCCATTTGTCCCAGCATCATCTGTTTAAAAGACTACTGTTTCTCTCCATTGTACTGCCTTATACCCTTGTTGAAAATCAATTGACCAGAATGTAAAGCTTCATTCCTTTCTTACCAAAGTTTATATTCATATAATTAAAAAAAAATCTATTTTAACAGTCTCTTTAATTATTGTGTTTGTAACATTTATATTTAATGTTTGGCTTTAGATATAAGGATCTGGAAAATAATACTTATGATTTTTGTAATTATAGAAATTTTGTAAGATCGAACCTTTCTAAGGACACCTGTCTTTATGTCACTTAATTAAAATTTTAAATTTATTCACTGTATATAAAATATATTATCATTAATTTCATGCAAAATCAGAAAACATAGCACTGTCTTTAAATAGACATCAATATGGTCAATAAACATAGTTTAACCTTTAAAAATAATCTTAATTTTGGACATACCATAATTTTTCTAAATATGCTACCACTCTTTTAAGTCTTTTGCTATTATAATGAATAGGTAGTATGTGTTGGCATAGAAATATATTTTTTAAAAAGGCTGTAATTTTTCCTATAATCACTGGATTACTTTGGTTCTTGGTTTTATTGGCAAGAATAACCAAGTGAAAATGATGCTGGTGGAACATTGGTGGAAATATTCCCAAGCATTTTACACATAATTTTAGCTCTGTACACTTATTCTGTTTAATGTTACTTTATTGTTTTAAAATCACCTATTTCAAGGGATACTTTGTGAAGTGTAGTTCTAATATCATGGGATTAATAGTCATGTAATTGATTTATAAATGTTTAAATCACTGAACACTGAAGACCCTTGCTATTTTAATTTCCTATTTTACAAAGTCTATCATCATCTCCTTAATAATTTTTAATTCCTCTCCTTAGGACTTCTTTAGTTGTACTGCTTTTTCCGCAAAACCAGAATCACAGACTGTATGCTGGTGATAATTCATAGCCTGGCCTAGGAGTATCGTATTTTGTTTACAAAATTCTTTCCTATTTGTAGCATTCTTTTGGCTTCCTTGGCCAAGGTCCCTCATCTGCATTATCTTCATTAGCATACCTGTGTTCATTGAAATCTCCATTGTTTACTCACATTGTCTTGTGATAGCAAGAAAAAGGGTGAAGCAAGAAAAAAAATACCCAAGAAGTTCTTGAAGTAGTCCTTTATTATTTTGCTCTGGCTAGAACAATGAGTAACAGTTGTATAACACTATACAACTTACTGGATCCTTACCTTCTTCATGAAACCTCAGTATGAACTTTTGAGGCATTTAGGATCATATCCACTTCACGGATGAAGATACTTACACAATAGTCACGCACTTCCTGGGTTGGAATCCTCTGCTTTTCACATTATATTATGCTGCCTTCCCTACAAATAATCAGGGACTCAGTTTTTGTTTTTTTTCCCTTGAAACCACTTTCTTCATATTAGCTTCCTTTGAAACAGAAGTCATTCTCCTTTTTGTCCTAGTGTATCTTCAGGGAATCATAAATTCCCTGTCCTATGTATAATTCATGAGTTCATCGATGGCATGAAGTAACACTTAGTAGCACAAACACACTATTGGCTAAGTCGGCACTTGGTGGGTGACACTAAAAACTTTGACACTAAAACATCGCAGGTGTAGTACTGTGTGTGTTCATGCCAGAGGAAATGGCCATGAATAAGCTTAATGACAATCGGAATAACTTGAGCTTTATTTTGTTCAAGTTCCTACCTCTTATGAGTTTCCTCCAGTGAGCAAGAAATATGCAACATCCGTTCTGACAGGTTCTTTATTTCTTGCAGTCGACGTCGGCAGCGCTCTCAAGAGCCCCTTGTCCCCTTAAGGCCACTCACCGTCCCTGTTCTCTTCATCACAGAAGCTTCCACACTGCTCCCTTCTTCCGGACAGTCGAGGAGAGGGTCCCAGGCCATCATCACTTACCTGCCTTAGGTCGCTTGTGTACTTCTCCCCATTAGACCACCCTGCTCAACAGCCCCAGCTTCTGTTTGCTTCTTTCTTACTCTTGAGCCTCTGTTGGTTCCGCGACGCCCAGGGAGGTGGCAGTTAAGTGTTGCTGTCAAGACCTCAATTCCAGGTGCCTCACATCTCCCATCAGACTTCCTGGGGCCACGGGCGCGCAGTTGCACCTTCCCCCTCCGACTGCTCAAGTCCTCCGCCCCGCCAACCTAGCCGGGCGGGCCCGGAGCGGCCCGAAAGCGCTCTCGCGGCC
The DNA here is from genome assembly GCF_902686455.1 of Sciurus vulgaris. Lineage (NCBI taxonomy): Eukaryota > Metazoa > Chordata > Mammalia > Rodentia > Sciuridae > Sciurus > Sciurus vulgaris. The sequence goes on from NC_136464.1 coordinate 172,424,450, forward strand.
CGCGCATGCGGACTCGGCGGCCGCAGCCCAGACTCCCCGGCCGCCTCACTCCCGCCGGCCGCAGCGGTTTGGGGCCGGCTGACAGTTCCACCACCGGAGGACGCAGCCTCGTCTCGTGCTTCCACGTTACCCTATCAGAGCCGGGGCGGGGCGGCCGCCTCTGCAGCCTATCAGCGCCACCCACGACCCAGGCGAGCCCAGTAGGACAGCGACCTGCCGGAAGGCGATTGGACGCGGCGGCGCTCGGGGCGTAGCGTCGCCGGGGCCCCGCCCACCGCTGCCTGCCTCGGGTGGGCGCCAGTCGCCTCTGAGGCCTGACTGAGATCCGACCGCGGGCGGCGGGCGTAGCTGCTGCCTGGGCGCCGGCGCGGGCTGGTGGGCCCCGCACCCTTCCTGCTCCTCACCCCCCGCGCCCTCGGACATGGTGGCCCCCGGCTCTGTGACCAGCCGGCTGGGCGCGGTGTTCCCCTTCCTGCTGGTCCTGGTGGACCTGCAGTACGAAGGTGAGTCCGGCTCTGCCCCGCCGGGGCAGGGGCTCCGGGGCCAGGGCCCCCGTGGCTGGCCCGCGGCGAGTTTCGGGGCGGCGGGCGGGAGCCGGGGCTCCGCGGCCCGGCCTGGGCCTGAGCCGGGCTTGGGTGGGGGCCGGCACCCGGTTCCGGGTTTGTCTGGGGGAAGAGGTGAGGGCGCTGGGGGCCGCGAGGCCGGGACAGCGGGTGCGGAGTGAGGAGTGGGGCCGCCGGGACAGCGCGGGCAGCGCGGCACGGAGCGGGGCACCGGGCAGCGACCTCAGGAGCGTCCTGGGGCGCGGGGACCCGCGCTGCCGTCGGGTCCTGGCCTCGCTTGGCGCCTGGGGACCCTGTTGGTCAGTGGCCAAAATGGGAGGCTTCTCTGGCTTTGGAGTTCCCAGGTGGCGGGGGCGGGGTGTTAGGTTCGACGCGAAGCGGACGGAGTGGACTGTTTAAAAAGTGAGTGACCGTCACGTTAGGACACGGTGTGTCGGGCTGCGAAGTTGCTAGGTTAGTGCATCAGGAGTCGGTGCTGGGATTCGAGCTCCCGGAGGGCAGGGCACCACGTTTGTGGTTTCGTATCCACCAGCACGGTGTCCTTCAGCTGGTGGCTGGCATTGCTTTTCCGAGTTCTCTGAAAAAGGTCCCTTGGGAAAGATAGGAGCGCTTAAATTTCACTTCAGTTGGAATGTTGTCTGTTCCAAGAGTAGCGAAAATAGAGGGCTGTCCCATCTTGGGTGTCAACAGAGAGGAGTAAGAATTAAAGCTGAAAGTACCATAACGGATGCCCCCAGCTTGACTACTGTGCTAACTATTCGAGTATAATGACATTCGTCCCTTGCACCCGTCTGTTTTCATCCCAATAAAAGGATATAGTTGTCAAGGAGGTCAAGTTAAACATTTGAACATTACATTCAGAGGGCGTAAAGAACTGAAGCTGGGAATTATTCATGGAGAAAGTCTATCAAAGTTCTCAACTTTTTAAAAAAGTAATCCCATTCAGTTTTTAGGTCTCATTCATGGTAGTGTCTTTTTTGTTTTGCTGATGACCATATATATATCTATTTTATATATGTATTATATATATGTATGTGTGTGTATATATATATATATTTTTTTTTTTTTTTTTTTTTTGAACCTCAAATCAGAATATGTAAGGTGACAAAGAGTTTGACGAGGCTGCTCCAGAAAATCTAGGGAATTGGAATTTGAAGGCCTGGACCTCTTTAATATGGGTTGTATATTTCAGTTTCTCTTGCATTTATTTTTCCCTTCCATATTTATTTATGTCCAGTTATTAATGATTTTTTGAACACCTAAGAGAAAGATACCTATCCTCTATTTAATGTCAGTTTTTTAAATTTTTAGTTACAGAGGTGCACACTTTTGTACGATTTGCTTTTTTCCCTAGTTGTGGACTACCTTTTTTTAGTATTTCTGTACCTGTATGATTCTGTAAGACTCTTAGCACTTCTTTTCCCTACTGTGGTATTTTCCATAAGAAAACCTCATTAGAGAGCTTTTCTGTGTAGGAAGTATTGGTGATATTTCTCAGAAGAGTGCCAGAGCGCTCTTTTTCAGAAACATTGCCTTTGTAAACTAGCAGGGATTTGGTACAGGCAAGATAGAGAAGAAAGGAAAGGAAACTTTCTCTAAGTTCTCTTATTCATTGAGGTGTATGGTATTATTCCTACCTTACAAAAATTAAATTGTTGACAACATCATGTGGCTTCAAGTATTTCTAAGTGGTGGCAGTTAAGAAAATCAGCTTTATCTTTCGGTTTTTTTTTTTTTTTTTTTTTTTTTTTTTGTTAGCCACCAGCAGTAATTAACAGGAAGGTGGTTTCCTGGCAAGTTTAATATAGCGATTCTCAAAAAGCACATATCAGAATCTCACAACTCTTTAAAAAGCACAGAGTTCTGGGTACCACTTCCAGAGTTTTTGATTTAATGGGGCTTGATGGGACCTGAAATTCTGCATTTCTAAGATCCCAGGTGACCACATTTTAGCAGCCACTGGTTAATACATTTTTTTAGAGGAATTACATTAGGGATCTGCTATGCATTAGTCCCTAGACTTGGTGATATTGATATAAAGATAAGAAAAAAACCTCTGACTTGAATTATCACACAGTTTCTGTTTTTGCAAGTAAGTTCTGTGTCTGGGTACACCAACCTCACAATTTTCAGGGAGGCATGTAAGTCAGATGGTGCTACTACTAGGCCTGAGGCTTGGAGAGGAAAAACAGAAGAAAAAGGAGAAAGGAGTGGGAAGAGTAAATGTGAAATAGTTTCATACCGTCGAGTATGTTACCAGTAATAAACTTAGATGGCCCATTTGCCTTTGCTTTTACTAGACTTTTCTGTTAATTGTAATAGAAGGAAGGGATATATCATGAATTGAAAAATTGACTCAGCATCCTTTTTACAAAGGTCTTTGAAAGAAATCCAGAGCACTAGAATAGAAATGGAATTTTTGGAGTAAAAAGAAACTTTAGCGTTATCTACTTTAGTATTCTCATATTACAGCTAAGGAAGGTATTTCATTTCTTTGCTAATTATTTGCTTATTCTATTTAGTGACTTGAGTAGGAACATAGACTAAAAACCAAATCATTTTTTCCATTATCAAAGTTATTTTTCTTTCTTAGCATGTTATCTGGATCCATTTTTCTTTATTTTACTGATTTGAGCTGATTAAACCATATATTTTGGTCATAATAAAAAGAATAGTTGAAAGTCTGTAGGTATACAAGATGGTGATAATTTTTATTTGAACTTAACCTGCTAAAAGTATATATTGTCTTTCCTGGGATTTTTTTTGGACATAGTTAAATATGGAGAGAGTAAATCAAGTAGTGAAAGCAATTTATGTGAACTAAGTATTATAGCAGATGGTCAGATAACTTCTAGAATTATTTTAAATTTCATAGTAAGTTAGACTATAATTAGAAGTAGTATCAAAGTTCCACTTCATCAGACTAGTTGACATTTGCTGATAATGCAGTAATTTTCATTCTGTGGGTTAGGAGGAGTTTTGAGATGAGATGCTCTATAGAAATTAGGTTTTAACGTCACATGTGAAGTTTAATTGCTTAGTCTATTGTCATGGTCTTCCTTTGGTTAATTAATCAGCAATTCATTTTTGCGTATAAGGAAATATCATGGGAGCCCAGTCATCTACTTTTTAAAAAAATTATTTTAATTTTATATCTACTTTTATTTTTATGCAGTGCTGATGATTGAACCCAGGACCTCACTCACACATGCTAGGCTAGCACTCTACCACTGAGCCACAACCCCAGCCCTCACTTACTCTTTAGAATTCAAACATTTCAACCATAAATTTACTTTTCATATCTTTAGAAATCAATTTTTTAATAGTCTTATTCAGTCACATGGAGTTCTGGAATATAGAGAATATTCATCAGTCAGCCAAGTTTTGCACTTTTGGGAGGTATAAATAGTATAAAGGTTATGGGTTTGACCTGGAGTTTATAGACTATTTGGGAATATAAGGCATGCATTTTGAAGCATTCATGTTCTCTTCGTCTCCTTTCTTAATTTGAACTTAGTAGTCCATCATTGTAGTCACTTTATTGCACTTTATTCCTGCCCTTAATTTATTGTTTGACTTTGCTCACCTAGAAAATCCCCAAACTGATTAAATCCAAGTTGGCCAATTTGTTGTAGTCAGATCCGAATATAGATGGAGCAAAATAACTTTTTCATTAGTCTCATTTTCAGCACACAATCTGTCTCAAATGTACTCTCAATACTGCTCATGTTCCTACAATTCCCTGGTAGGTCTCTTGAAAATCAGTATTTTAAACCTTTTTATCCTTTTTTAAACCTCCAATTTAAAACTCCTTTTCCTCTCTTTCCTTTCCTTTTAGAATAGGTTTGTTTCTTTTTATTTTATGTATTCTTTTAGTTGCAGATGGACACAATACCTTTATTTATGTGGTACTGAGGATTGAACCCACTGTCTCACACATGCTAGGCATTTGACCTACCACTGAGCCACTGCCCCAGCTAGACTTTGTCTTTATTGAGAAAATGAAAGCCATCACAGGACAACTTCCTCTGCTTTCTACCATGAAATTCACTAACTTAGTTACATCTGTACCCACTTCACTACCATTTCTCATATTAAAATGCATAAAATATTTCTGTTCCTGACTAAATTCTATTTCTATACTTATGTTCTTAACTCCTGAAAATGTTACTACTATGGTTGTCTTCATCCATTTTGTGCTGCTGTAACAAAATGCTTTAGACTGAGTAATTTATAAGCTTTAACAATTTATTTATAAATTTAGATTAACCACCTCTCAACTTGTTACCTGGTCTGAGTCTGCTTGGCTTGAACCTTATCTTTTTTTTTTTAAAGATTTCTTTTATTTTTTCAATTGTTTGTTCTATTTAGTTATATATGACAGCAGAATGCATTTTGATTCATTGTACACAAATGCAGTACAACTTTTCAATTCTCTGGTTGTACACGATGTAGATTCACACCACTTCGTGTAATCATACATGTACATAGGCTAATGATGTTTGTCTCATTCCATCATCTTTCCTTTCCCCTCCCCTCATTTTCCTCTACACAATCCAAAGTTCCTCTATTCTTCCCTTTAACACCCCTCCACACCTCCCCATTAGGTATCAGTCCACTTATCAGAGAAAACATTCAGCCTTTGGGTTTTTGGGATTGGCTTATCTCACTTAGCATGATATTCTCCAATTCCATCCATTTACCTGCAAATGCCATAATTTCATTCTTCTTTTTGGCTGAATAACATTCCATTGTGTGTATATACCACGGTTTCTTTATCCATTCATCAATTGAAGGGCATCTAGGTTGGTTCCACAATCTAGCTATTATGAATTGAGGTGCTGTAAACATTGATGTGGCTGTGTCACTGTAGGATGCTGATTTGGGTATAGACAAGGTTTTCTAAGGAATCTCCATACTGCTTTCCAGAGTGGCTGCACTAATTTGCAATCCTACCAGCAGTGTATGAGTATACCTTTTTCCCCATATCCTCGTAGACACCTGTTGTTGCTTTGAGCCTTAACTTTGACTAACAGTTGTTGCCTTCTTGTCTGGGAAGTCCAAGATCTGTTAATGTTGGATGAAGGCCTTCTTGTGTCCTCACATTGCAGAAGGAACAAATTTTATGATCTCATGTGGTAGAAGATGGAAGAACAAAAAGGATCAGGTTGTCCTTTCCATCCTTTTTATAAGACAGTAATCCATTCATGAGGGCATAGTTGTTATGTCTTAATCACTTCCCAAACCTCTTAAAACTGCCATAAAGGATTAAGTTTCAACACATGAATTTTAGAGGATATTCAGACCGTAGCGGATTGTTTCTGTACTGTGTCATCATTTCCTTCCCTTCTACTGGACATTGCCATTAGCAACCCAACATGCTGTAGCCTTTCCATCTTAGTCTATTTGCTGATGTTGATTATCCTTGAAGCTACTGAACTACATTTTTTGCTTCTTTTGAGAACTGGATTTTATTTTATTTTATTTACTTAATTTTTTTAGGTACCAGAGACTGAACCCAGGGGTGCTTAACGACTGAGCTATATCCTCAACCCTTTTTAAAAATGTTAAATTTTGAAACGAATTCTTGCTAAGTTGCTTAGGGCCTCGCTAAGTTGCTGAGACTGCCTTTGAGCTTGGTGATCCTCTTGTTTCAGCCTCTGGAGCTGCTAGAATTAACAGACATGTGTTACCGTGCCTGCAAGAGCAGAATTTTAAAGAGTTGCTTGTAGTCTCTAGTCTTTTTCTTCTGTTCTTTTCCTTATATATTATTTATTAGTGATTGGAAAGCACTACTTTTTTTTTTTTTTTTTGGTACTGGGTTTGAACTCGGGGGCACTCAACCACTGAGCCACATCCCCAGCCCTGTTTTGTATATTATTTAGAGACGGTCTCGTTGAGTTGCTTAGTGTTTCATTGTTTTTGAGGATGGCTTTGAACTCAAGATCCTCCTGTCTCAGCCTCCTGAGCCACTGGGATTATAGGCATGTACCACCATACCTGGCAAGCCCTACATATTTATTTCTTCACTCTCTTCATAATAATCTCCTCCATCACCACATTCATATTGCATCAACTTCTTATCTAAACATCAGACCCATTTCTTAGGAAGTGTCTTTATTGTTGCTATTCCCAGAGTTTGGAAAGCTGTTTTCTCTAAAATCTCCAAATGAACATTCATGTTTCATAGAGTCCTTCCTGACATGCTATGTAGAGAGCAATCTCTTCAGTTAATATTGTCCCTTAACTGACTTGTATTTTTTTTTCATAAAAACCTATCTGAATTATCTCATTATTTTTCTTGTTGGTCTGTTCCCTTTAGAATACATTTTATGGAAAGGGCTCTGTATCTAAATCGTGTTTACATGCAATAAGTATTTTTTAAATGTCTGAGTGAATTTGATTCTTTGAGGGTTTTTTTTTTTTTTGACATGAAATTTATTTTCCAAGTTTTAATTCCTTGAGAAAGGAAGAATCCTATTACAATGTTAGACTTTCAGTTAATTGAAGCAGGCAGGTGATGTTCATTGAAACTGTGCAAACCTAGTGCTATGTTTTGAATGTTGGTGTGTCCCCCCCTACTTCAAGTAATTGGAATCTAACAATGTGATGGTAATGGGGATTTGAAGCCATCGGTAAGTGATGAAGTTATGAGGACTTCACTTTTGTGCCCTCCTACCTTGTGAGGATGCAGCAACAAGATGCCATCTATGAAGCAGAAAACTATCCTTCATCAGACATGGATTCTGCTGATGCGTTGTTCTTGGACTTCCCTGCCTCCAGAGTTGTGAATAACAAATTTATGTGGTTTATAAATTACCCACTCTAAGGTATTTTGTTATAGTGCCCTGAGTGGACTAAGATACCTATTTACAATAGATTTTATTTTCTTATTCACTTAAGATTCTGGTGCAGATATTATTAAAATCTATTATGTAACTACTTAACCTTTTCTTTCTTTTGGTTTGACTGTGTAGACTAAACCATTTTTTAGGTCAGTTTGATTGGAGAGAGTGCTGGCAAGGTCTAAGGTCTCCTCTCCAGCTAAGTATATTTTCATTGAAACTTTATCATGTTTGACTATGAAATTACCCAGGTACCAAATTTCCTGTCTGCTTTTTGGTAGCTAGATTCCACTTGTCTTCTGTGTTTCTGCCATGAGATTTCATCTTTACTTTCTCACCTTACTAAAGTCTTGGATTCGGTCCTATGTACTCTTGTAGAATTTTTGTTATTCCTCACATTTCTAAGTGCTCCAGCCTGACTACTTACATCTGGAATTGCTACCTTGTCCATGTTCCAGGCTTGAAATGGTTCTTCCAATATTGATTGTGATTTTTACCCCATCATACTTTTAACTCCTGCCTGCCAAAATATAACAGATTCTAATACTAACTTCATTGAGCTCACATGGATAGCCCTTTTTTCCTATTCTTCCTGTTTCCTTTGTTGACATGTGATTGATACTTGTCAGAGGAGAAGCTACTTTTTGTAGCACTGGCAGTTGAAGCCTCACCTGTGGTAGGCAAGTGTTCTACCATTGAGCTGTATCTCCAGCCCAGGAGAAATGTATTTCTAATACTGGTTAGGAAGTGGCATGTTATTTGATTGCCTCACAGTTTGTATAGCACAGGAATACAAGTTATTTTTGGTTCAAAAGAGAGTTGATATATTGCAAAACCAGTCAACAGTCTATAAATTTTTCTCCCAGTATTGGTGTCTTTATGACATTGTTAAATTTGATTTGATGACTGTTATGTATCTCAGGTTCTAATATTCTGAAAAACTATAATATATTTAGGTAATTTATATAACAAGTATTGAGTGCCCACCATGTAAAGTACTGAACTAGGTGATATAAAGGAAAAAATAACAGTTTCTGCTTTCAAACTTAATTTTGATCAGTTTTGGTCAGTTTTGGTGGGCTGTGTGTCAAGGTTGTAAGAGACAGGCAAACTGTGAAAAGCAGTATATTGATAGAGTGGCATTCCAAATTGAAGTCATACATTTTTGAGTGTGGGGACACAAAGTATGGTAGGCATATGGAAGGACCCATACCCTTGTCCCTAACCCTTGCCCCAAATTAGGTGGCGGTGGGGAGTGGTTCATAAAGGAGTCAGCATTGGAGTGCAGAATCTTGATAGATGAGTAGGAATTTTCTAGGTGGGCAAGTGAGGAAGGCCATTTCATGGATCAGTGAATGTAAAAAGCATGAGACATGAATGAGAATACTGTAGGCTCCAGGAAGAACAACCAGTTCATTTGTTGTTACAGGAATATAATTAAGTAGTGGAGAAGTGAATGATGATGAGCTTAGATCACATCAAGGTGCTATTTTCCTTTAGTCCTGAGGGATTTAGATTGAGTCTAGTCAGAAATATGAAAGTACTGCAGAATTTTAGCAGAATGGATTTTGGAAGGGTTACTCTGGCAGCAGCATAGGCACTGGATTTGGCAGAAGTTAGGATGAGAGTTGGGAACATCTCAGTTAAGAAGCACAACATTTCTTGAGGGGAACAAAAGGGTTTTCACAACCAACTCTTAGACTGTGGCAGTTTCTGTTATGGAAATGTGATCAAAGTGCACCAAAAGAGTAATACTTTTCTCTGGATGGTTAGGTAGGCCATGGAAATTTTCATAGGGAAGTGGCATTGACTTTTATAATTAGGTGGAAATTATATTGGATAAAATTGTGTCATAATAAAGATCTGAAGAGACAGAAATTCTTAATACATTTTTTAATCCTAGAAGGCAGGAAATTTCCTTTGAAGAGTTACTTGGCATCTAGGTGAGAGAGTGACATGTCTTGACATAGCAGTTCAGTGAGCTTTGCAAATACACTCATCTCCTATTAGACTTGATGTTCAGTCTGTGGGACTGGAAATGGTTATGGCTCAATGATGGGCTGAGTGGGTGAGTAAAGCTTGGTTTACTTGGGGAAGAGGATCATGAATGGTGCTGAAAAGAAAATAGGCTTTGAAAGTGGATCTTGAATAGTCATTGTGAGTCCTTGGGCAGAATGGGTAACTTCTTTGAGCCTGTTTCCTTAGTTAGAAAAATATGAAAGATTTCTAGGACTGGGAAAATTAGGTGAACTTAATTTAACATAGATAGAGAAGTATCCAGCACACAGTAGGTTTATTCTTTCCAGTTACATCTTTCTTGTTAAATATTTTCATGAATGGATAAAGCATTTTCCTTTTTTTGACTAAGGGTTTATCTCATACTCAAATTTCTTTCCTCTTCAAGTAATCCTCTATTCAGTACATTGATATAGTTGTTCCTTTGAGAAAATGTAATAGGAAGATGTTTAGAATTTTCATGCTGTTTCAAAAACTCTTCCTCTCTCTCTAGAAAACACAAGCACCCATCAACATGCCTGTTATTGTCTTTGTTGTCATATCAGTGGTCTAATTTGGAACCTAAATGCTGGGTCATTCCACAGCCTACACACAGTACTTTCACCATTATTTGCTCCCTAGTTCATTCTCTAGTACAATTTTATCATAATTTCTGTAACATCTTTCTACATAATTAATGTGCAATCTTTTAGATTTTATGGGTATATAACTTATATTAAAGATGATCTGTAAAAAAAAAATCAAAATACACTGACTGTTCCTATTCTCATTTCACCAATCCTAATCTCTTACGGGATTTAGAATAAAACCATATTGAAAATTTCAATCATAAAAGTGGGGAATAGACTAATGGACCCCTATGTATCCATCTCCCAGCTTCAACAGTTCCCATTCCATGACTGATCTTACTTCATCTGTACCTATAGATTATTTTGAAACATATCAGACATTCCATTATTTCATTTATAAACATTTGTCTTTGTGTAAAAGATAAAGACTTAAATTTTAGACTCTATATTACCCACATGTCCTGTAGTATCTGATTATAATGCTAAACATTTGAACCAGTTTAACAAAATAATTTGAAGCAGCGTTATTTTGCTTTTCTTTCCTGAATTAATTATGTACTTATAAAATGTGATAGGTCAGTAGTGTTTCAAAATATTCTCTAAAACAAGGGTTTTCAATTATAAATGATGACTGAAATGAACACATTTCTCAGTCTGTTGATTTTTTAAAAGTAAATAATACACGAATACATTCTCACTGGAAAAAGTTGATCACCACAGCAATACATGTCCTATCTTCTTTTGGGCACAAGTGAAATCAGAATGTACTTCAGGCAAAGCAATCTTTTAAAAATATAAGTAAAAGACAGGAGTGGTGGCGTGTGTCTGAAACCTCAGTAGTTCAGGAGGCTGAGGTAGCAAAACACTGTCACTAAATAAAAAAGGGTTTGAAGCTCAGTGGTAAAGCTCCTGGGTTCATTCCCCAGTACCAAAAATAAATAAAATAAAATTAAAATATGAATCAGATCTTCAGTTTCTTGCTAAAATCCATTCTAATTATTTCCTTTTTTATTTGGAATAAAATCTAAGTTTGTTTCTGTGGCCTGCAAGGCCCTTTGTGATCCATCCTGCCTATATCCTATGTGCATCTCCCCCTTTCTTACCATGCTGTAGCTTCCTTTAGTTTCCTTGAAGTTGAGCTTGGTCCTCCCTAGACCTTTTGCTTTGGTTTTTTTGTTCTTATCGGGGCATGAGAATTTTTTATTGTCATTCAGGATTTACCCCCTTGTTATTTATGTTTTAACTCAAACATTATCTTCTCAGGGAGGCTTTATTTGCCTCCTCTCTCTTTCCATATTAAGTACATCTTCTCCTTTCCTTAGGCATTCTGTCACCTTAGCATCATGACACTTAAGAAATTTTCTTGTTTATGTGTTGTTCTCCAGTGTATCCCTACTGTTAGAGATGTGAGTGCATAGATAACTGTTTTTTAGTGAATGTTGTGTCCTTTTGAATTTATAAGAATATCAGTTATATTCCTTTTTAGATTTTTATTTGCACTATTATTTTTGTTCCCTAATTCTCTTATTTAGTGTTGGTATCTTTAAGAACTGGTTTTATGAATATCTTTGTGTTTCAGAAATCTTTGCTGATTATGGGAGAAGGGTGATTTATTGACTGGAGGCTGAGGAATCTATAGGGCACTTTCCTCTTTGCCTCTGAGTTTGGGGCATTTAGAGAACTTGGAGCCACTCCTTGGCACAGTTCTGGGAGCGTGACTGAATGTCATTTTGCCTACCACTGCAATCTTGTCTTTTATATGTTTTGAGGCTTTTTCTAAAATTTTTTTAAATGGACCTTTTCTTTAAAAATTTTTCTCCCAGCAAGTTTATGTATTATCTGTTTAAATAACTTCTGTCATAAGATATTGGGACTTAGTTAGCTGTCTTAATCTAGTTCCTGTGGTCCACATTCTTTAGAACTTTTTTTTATATAAGAGAATTTTTTAAATTTTAATTTATTTTTATTGTAAACAAGTGGGATACATATTGTTTCTGTTTGTACATGGAGTAACAACATACCATTTGCGTAATCATACATTTACGTAGGGTAATGATGTTTGATTCATTCTGTTATTTTTTCCTTCCCCCCCACCCCTCTTTTCCCTTTCTACAGTCCCTCCTTCCTCCATTCTTGCCCCCCTCCTACCCTCCACTATGTGTCATCATTTGCTTATCAGTGAGATCATTCGTCTTTTGGATTTTTGAGATTGGCTTATCTCACTTAGCATGATATTCTCCAATTTCATCCATTTGCCTGAAAATGCCATAATTTTGTTATTTTTTATAGCTGAGTAATATTCCATTGTAGATCTATCTATATATATATATATACACACCACAGTTTCTTTATCCATTCATCAACTGAAGGGCATCTAGGTTGGTTCCACAGTCTGGCTATTGTGAATTGAGCAGCTATGAACATTGATGTGGCTGTATCTCTGTAGTATGCTGATTATAAGTCCTTTGGGTATAGGCCGAAGAGTGGGATAGCTGGGTCAAATGGTGGTACCATTCCAAGTTTTCTAAGGAATCTCCACACTGCTTTCCAGAGTGGCTGCACTAATTTGCAGCCCCACCAGCAATGTATGAGTGTACCTTTTTCTCCACATCTTCTCCAACACCTATTGTTGCTTGTGTTCTTGATAATCGCCATTCTGATTGCAGTGAGATGGAATCTTAGTGTAGTTTTGATTTGCATTTCTCTTATTACTAAAGATGGTGAACATTTTTTCATATGTTTGTTGATTGCTTGTAGATCTTCTTCTGTAAAGTGTCTGTTCATATCCTTAGCTCATTTGTTGATTGGGTTATTTGTATTCTTCGTGTAGAGTTTTTTGTATATTCTGGAAATTAGTACTCTATCTGAAGTATGAGTGGCAAAGATATTCTCCCACTCTGTAGGCTCTCTCTTCGCATTGCTGATAGTTTCCTTTGCTGAGAGAAAGCTTTTTAGTTTGAATCTATCCCAGTTGTTGATTCTTGCTTTTATTTCTTGTGCTATGGGAGTCCTGTTAAGGAATCTGATCCTAAGCCAAGTTGAAGATTTGGACCTACTTTTTCTTCTATAAGATGCAGGGTCTGTGGTCTGATTTCAAGGTCCTTGATCAATTGTGAGTTGATTTTTGTGGGGGGTGAGAGATAGGGGTTTAGTTTCATTCTGTTGCATATGGTTTTCCAGTTTTCCCAGTTTGTTGAAGAGGCTATCTTTTCTCCATTGCATATTTTTGGTCCCTTTGTCTAGTATGAGAAAATTGTATTTATTTGGGTTTGTGTTTGTGTCCATGTCCTCTATTCTGTACCATTGATCTACCTGTCTATTTTGGTGCCAGTACTATGCCATTTTTGTTACTGTTGCTTTGTAGTATAGTTGAAGTTCTGGTACTGCGATACCCCCTGTTTCATTCTTCCTGCTAAGGATTGCTTTAGCTGTTCTGGGTTTCTTATTTTTCCAGATGAATTTCATAATTGCTTGCTCTATTTCTGTAAGGTACATCATTGGGATTTTAATTGGAATTGCATTGAATCTGTATAGCACTTTTGGTAGTATGGCCATTTTGACAATATTAATTCTGCCTATCCAAGAACATGGGAGATCTTTCCATCTTCTAAGGTCTAACTCAATTTCTTTCTTCAATGTTTTGTAGTTTTCATTGTAGAGATCTTTTACCTCTTTGGTTAGATTGATTCCCAAGTATTTTATTTTATTTTATTTTATTTTTTTGAGGCTATTGCAAATGGAGTTGTTTTCCTCATTTCCCTTTCAGCTGTTTCATTGTTTGCATATAAAAATGCGTGTTGATTTTTTTTTTTTTTTTTTTTGCGGGGCTGGGGATTTGGACCCAGGGCTTGCAAGTGCTCTACCAGCTGAGCTATATCTCCAGCCCATGTGTTGATATTATAGCCTGCTATTTTGCTGAATTCATTGATGAGGTCTAGAAGTTTTCTGGAGGAGTTTTTTGGATCCTCTAAATATAGAATCATGTCATCAGCAAATAGTGACAGCTTAAGTTCCTCTTTTCCTGTTTGTATCCCTTTAATTTCTTTAGTCTGTCTAATTGCTCTGGCTAGAGTTTCGAGGATGTTGAATAGAAGTGGTGAAAGAGGACATTCCTGTCTTGTTCCCATTTTTAAAGGGAATGGTTTCAGTTTTTCTCCATTAAGAATGATGTTGGCCATGGGCTTAGCATAAATAGCCAATTTTATTGGCCAATTTTCCCTTAGTTGAAGGGATTCATTAAAAAAAAAAACTTGCAGATTTTAGAAAATATTAAAAAAATACCATAATGGAATAGTAGAGAGAACCACTTTTTACTAGCATAGCTTCAAAAAGTTACTAACCACAACCAAACTTATTTATTCTCTCATTTCCTTCTCTAAGATGATTTTGAAGTCAGTCTCATTCATCCTACTATTCTATAAATATATTATGTTGGTAGGGACTCAAATATAATGCTGTAGAAAACAGGCTGTCTTTCTCAGAAGACGCTGAAGATTATCCCATTTCTTTGAAAGTTGAGTTCCTTACTCATCTTTTTTTAAACTCAACAGTTTTATGCAGAATATATGTTCAGTAATATTTGTTAATGAAACATTTTAGTTTTTATACTCTTCATTGTATAACGTAGGTTACATGGCCAGGAGCAGTGCCATATTCCTATAATTGCAGTGACTCTGGAGGCTGAGGCAGGAGATGTTTAAGTTTGAGGCCAGCCTCAGCAATTTTGTGAGACTGTGTCTCAGAATAAAATAAAGGTCTCAATGGTAGAGCACTACTGGGTTCAATTCCCAGTACAAAAAACAAACAAACAAACAAACAAAAAAACAGATTGTATTTTGGGATATAGCAAGGAATTGGCTGGATCTATAGGAGGCACACCTACCTATCTGAATATAATCAAGTACTCTTTCTTTTTTTATGGTACTGGAAATTGAACCAAGGACCTCACACATGCCAGGCAAGGGCTCTACCACTGAACTACATCCCCAGCCCCTTTTAAATTTTATTTTGAGATAGAGTCTCAACTAAACCAATCTGGCCTTGAACTTGCAGTCTTCCTGTTTCAGTCTTCTGAGTAATGTGGATTACAGATGTGGGCTACTGTATCTGGCTAAATATAATCAATTTCTAAGTCTGTATTATGTAGTGAATTTTCATGGTTGCAACCTATATCCTCTTTATTTTGTTTTTATTTTCAAAGATTGTAAGGCAAACTTTATTTAAAGGTAGCCACAGAGAGGTCTCAGGATCACTGCAGTAGTAAGATTGAATTTAACTCCCCTCATTAATTTAAATTAGACAAATAACAGTGCATTCCCAGACTACTGAAAATCCCCAACTAACTTCTCCAAATGTTAACCAACAAACTCATAAATACATCAGATGTTTTCAAATTGTTGCCTCATATAGGTCTTGATTAACCCTAAGTTTGTGGTGCTGCTAAGTTAAAAATTTCTTTCCCTTTTTTGGCAAGGGAAAAGTGATTTTCCTCTATCCTTCTATGTTCTTTGACTGTGTTATGAATTACATTGACAGTAATGTCTAACTATGAATTATACATTATGAATGACTAATAATTACAAATTATTATCTAATAATTCTTATGAATTATAAGACAGAATAATAGGGAAAAATTACATGCCCACATAAACATTATATTATATACATCTCCTGTGCATGAGAGTCAGAAAAGGGCCAGATGATTAGAAATGATTGATATAGATTGTACTATGGCCCACTGAAGAAGTACTTCTATGGAAACAAAAACAGAAGTTAATGATTAGAACAGACTATAAACCAGATTCTTGAATTTAGAGAGCAACCAGTGGAGAAGATTTCCAGATGTTGGGCTTGAATCATCTTTTGCCATTTGAGTATGTCTGAATGACTCACAGGGCAATAGGCACAGAGGTTGTCCAGGTATGAGCTTTAGTGGTGATCCTTTTTTTTTGAAGTTTATGTTAGATCACTCAGCTTCAGCTAGCAGGGCTTTGGGAAAAGGGCAGATTTTCTTCTTAGTGAATCCATATCAAGAGAGTGTAAGAAATTTGAAATGCTAGTTTGAACAGGACCAGAATCTAATAATGGGTATACTTTTAAAGTGTGCTTTGTTGGACTTTTTAATAGGGAAACTGAGATTGGGCTTTTAAAAGCCTCTCATGGGGCTGGGGCTATAGCTCGGTGGTAGACCACTTGCCTAGCATGCGTGAGGCACTGGGTTCAATCCTCAGCACTACATAAAAATAAATAAATAAAGGTATTGTGTCCATCTACAACTAAAAATTAAGAACAAAACCAAAACCTCTCATGGCTAGGAAGCCAAAGACTTACCATCAGACTTGGCCTGCAATACCTATAGATTTGGGTGAATTCTTTTTTCTCAAGTCTCCAAATTATCTAGCCTGCCAGGATACAAAATTTCTTGCTCACATGTAACTAGGTAAGGGAACCACATATGTTCCAGGTACCATGCCAGTTCTCCCCCAAACCCCAAGGGGCTTTATTGTTTTCATAAAGTTAACCTTAGTTCCTTAAAACTGCTCATATACACATACTCAAATATGACATTCCAGTCAAATTGGTAGTATAAACAGTGCTTCAAATTGAATCCTGTTAAAAGAACAGATTCTTATCAACCTTATGCCATAAAAAACTAGACTACCTACTAATTTTATTGGATTTCTGTAAGCTTTAAATATGAAAAACAAAACATTAAACACAAGCAGGGCATCAAACAGCAAAGTCATGAAAACCCCCTAATTTCTTTTTACCAATTCATTCAGTTTCATGTACTTCTTGTTCTGCTTGATCTTTAATTAGCAGTTTTATGAACTAATGAGTTTCTTTATTAGAGTTCTGGAGGTTCTTACCCAACTAAGGTTACCTTATGGTTATCCAAAACGAACTTTCCAGAGTCCATTCTATGAATTTCCTTGAACATCCAACATTTTAGGAATATATTTATTCAAAAACTTTCAGGGTGGCATGCAAATGAAATAGTTAATTTTCTGCAGATGAGGAAAGGCCCATGGTCTTAGAGATATGTTGAAAGTTCATTATAATGCCTTTGACAATTTTGGTTATTTCTATGACATATAACATTTTTTTATAACAACTAGAATTGGCAACACCTTATAGACTCAACACCTTATATAGGACATTTAAAATATTTCATAAAATTTCTGAAACAATTTTTAATGACATATATCCATAAAGTGACTTAAAGAAGGTTTAGCATCTTTCATTATTCCATAGTACTTCCCATATAATTTAACATATCAAATATACTTAATTGGTTTACAAATCTCTTCATGAGAAGAGAGCACAGATTCTTTTGAGATATGCTCAAGGGGCCCTGTGGAAAATCTCAAAGTTAGTTTGAGATCAAAAAAATACTTAGATTTGATTTGTCTAAAATATCCAAAGATTTAAAACATTTGGTTAAATAGGATCACAGGGCACTATAAAACAATATTGGAGTGACAAAAGATTTTGAAGGCAAATACTAAAAAGTTACATAGTTTGAAAAAAAACTTAGTTCTTTTAATATTGAAATGACTCAGTTTCAAAACCTCATACAGAGAATGTGAAGCACAGGAAATTGTTTGATTAAAAACAGTTTTTGTTTTCTAGCAAATTAATTAAAAAACAAAAATTGTCAGGAGACCAATAATTGAAGAAAACATTGTCATTTAAGAAAAGACCAAGTTCTTGTTTTGCATCAGTATAGTTTTAATATTAGTTTATTTTTAAAAACCCTATCATTCATTTTGTTTGTTTAGTTTTAGTCAGTTTGACCACATATGATTTTCTTTCTCACTTTCTACAGTTTTTGACTTTCCTTCATTTATTATGAAACTTTGAGATAACCTCCAAAATTAACCTACACAAAATTATTCCTTTATGAAAAAATTCTCAATCCTTAAAATGTTCCTTACTGAAAATATCTTATTTTCCTTATATACTTTATTTTTAAAAATATTTTTAGTTGTAGGTGGACATAGTACCTTTTATTTATTTATATGTGTTGCTGAGGATAGAACCCAGTGCCTCTCATATGCTAGGCAAGCACTACCATTGAGCCACAACCCCAGCCCATTACTTACTTACTTTGCAAAGTTGTTTCCCTTATTGTTTATAATAGTTTTAATTACATACATTACATTTTTAACTCTTACTCTAATTTCCAATGGAAAAAGTAGGAAAAGGAATGATGAAGTCTGTCACCTATCAATATTTTATGAATACATCATTTCATAATGTCTGAAAATATATTTCAATTTGTTACTGGACCCAGGTCCATCTGCTTACTGCTTGAAAGCCAGTACTTGGAAGTTGAAAGTTGTTGGGAAGGAAATCAGTTAAAACCGACTGGCTAAGAAGGGCTGGCTAAGAAAATGGAGGGACTCTGGTCCTCGAAGCTCCATCTGAGGGAACTCAGGTACACTAAAGAGATTTTATAGAGGTGCAGTGGGCAGGAAGACTATGTGCTGAATGGGGTCTTTGTCATCCAGAGCAAGTATTATAAAACTGTTAGTTCAATCTAAGAACAAGTGTGCAAGTAGAAGTGCAGTATCCATTACTCCATATATACCAAGCACAGAAGAAAAACAAACAAAATCTCACATATTTAACTTTTAGATTCTTGCTTTTGTTATGACTGCCTAACGTGCACATGCTGTAAAAACAGTTAATATGGAAATAACTTTAGATAATCAGTAGCTTTAACACCTCATGAAATTTTCCTTGAGTAATCCATCTAAGCACAACTTTTTTTTCTTAATGCTTTGTAATTATACATAGTAGTTGGGTTCATTTTGACAAAATCATATATGCATGTGATTTGATTTACTCCATTTCAGTCCTGGTCCCCCACTTTTCCTCCCCTCCTCCTTTTCCCTGTTCTCCTTGCTCTATTCTACTGTTCTTCCTTTTCTTTGTTTATTTATTTTTGATTGTTACTTTCTACTTATACATAAATGTGTAATTTCTTGTGGTATATTTATATATGACATATTATGATTTTGTTAAATTTATTCCACATTTCCTCCCCTTTCTTGTCCTTCCTCCCTCCCTGTTGGTCTTCCCTATATCTTTATGATATCTAATATCCCTTTCTTTCCCCTTATTTTGCTCTAGCTTCAGCATATGAGAGAAAATATTTGATCCTTGATTTTCTGAGTTTGGCTTATTTCACTTAGCATGATGTTCTCTGGTTCCATCCACTCATGAGCAAATGCCATAATTTCATTCTTCTTTATGGCTGAGTAAAATTCCATTGTGTATATATGCCACATTATCTTATTATCTTTTTTGGGTTTTTTTGGTGGTGCTGGGCATTGAACCCAGGCCTTGTGCATGTGAGACAAGCACTCTACCAACTAAGCTATATCCCCAGCTCTACATTCTCTTAATTTACATATCTATTGATGGACATCTGTACTGGTTCCTTAATTTGGCTATTGTGAATTGTGCTGCTATAAACATTAATGTGACTGTATCACTATAGTATGCTGATTTTAGTTCTTTGAGATAAATACTAAACTGGGTCATATTGTGGTTCCATTCTTATACTTTTTTGAGGAATCTCCATACTGCTTTCCAGAGTGGTTGTACTAATCTGCAGTTCCACCAACGATGTAGGAGTCTAACTTTTCTTCCACATCCTTGCCAGCATTTATTATTATTTGTATTCTTGATAGTTGCTATTCTGATTGGAGTCAGAAGAAATCTTAGTGTTTGTTTTGATTGGCAAAATGCAAATGATTGCTGTAAATGTTGAGCTTTTTTCTTATATTTTTGGCCATCTGTGTTTATTCTTAATGGAAAAAAAAGATTAGTTGTAGATGGGCACAATACCTTTATTTATTCATTTTTATGTGATGCTGAGAGTCAAACCCAGTGCCTCACACATGCTAGACAAACATTCTACCATTGAGCCACAACCCTAGCCCCTGTGTTTATTCTTTTGAGAAATGTCTGTTTAGTTCTTCTGCCCATTTATTGACTGGGTTATTTGTTTTTTGAGTTCTTTACATATTCTGTATATTAATCCCTTGTCAGAGGAGTAGCTGGTGGAGATTTTCTCCCATTTTATACGCTCTTTGTTCACACTATTAATAGTGTCCTTTGCTGTGCAGAAGCTTTTTAATTTGATGATGCCCCACTTATTGATTCTGGTTTTGTTATTTGAGCTTTACGGATCTTGTTAAGAATTTGGTGCCTTGGCTCCAATGTGATGGAACCAAGCATAACACTTAATTTTAGGCAGGAATTAAAAATAACAAACTTATTTGAGTAAAAAATAGGTAGAATAAAAATTGTGTTTGCATTTTTTTCTTTTTTAGGGTCCTGGGGATCAGCCCAGGAAATGATGGTATATAATGCCTGAAGTTTATAAACTCTTTGAGATCTACTGTAGAGATTTACTCAGTTCTTTTGAGTTTCCTCCCATGTATATTTGAAGTATACATGCTAATAGACTTCTTTTTATTTTTCTCTTGTTAATTTGTCTTGTGAATTTTTTTTTCACCCCTACACTAGCCACTACTGGGCACTTAAACTATGATTAGTTTGATTAACTGAATTTTAAATTCATTTAATTTTAACTGTAGGTTTTAGGTTGTTCCCTCTGAGTATTCTCCCATAATGAATGTCCATTGTTGTTGTTGTTGTTACTATTATAAATTTGTGGCATGAATGGTCTACCACTGAGCTACATGTCCCCAGCCTTTTTTAAATTTTTGAGACAGGGTCTTTCTAAGTTGCTTAGGCTGGCCTAGAACTTGTGATCCTTCTGCCTTTTCTGCCTCCCAAGTAATGGGATTACAGGCAGGTGCCACTGCACGTAGCTCCAATATGTTATTAAACATATTGCAAAGTAGGAAGAATTTTACAGTGTTCAGCCCTAATAACTATCACTGAGATTCTACCATTAATGTTTCATTATACTTGTTTTTTTTTTAAACACATGTTCATCTGGGCATTTCACTATCCATCCATTAATTCTTTTTATTTTGTACTGGGGATTGAACTCAGGGGCACTTAACCACTGAGCCACATCCCCAACCCTATATTGTATTTTATTTAGAGACAGGGTCTCACTGAGTTGATTAGTGCCTTGCCATTGCTGAGGCTAGCTTTGAATTTGCAATCCTCCTGTCTCAGCCTCCTGAGCTGCTGGGATTACTGCTCGTTAATCCTTTTCTAATAAATGTTTCAAAACATCAGTATGCATGTACCTACAGACTTCAGCATGTACATCACCAACTTTTTTGTATAAAAACTAACATACAATGAAATGTGCACATTTTAAATATATACATTTGCTGAAATTTTATAGCTGCATATATCCATGTAACTCATATTTTGTCAATATCAGAGTTTTATCAGCACCTTCCAAAGTTCCCTGTTGCCTCTTCATGGTCTGTCATTTTTTCCTTAACATCATGCTCACTGTAAAGGAAAAGTGCTCTGGCTACTTAGTTTCCATATGTATCTGCTGTGGTTTGAATGTGTCCCCTAGAAGTTTATGTGTTGGAGCCTTAACTCCTCAACGTGGTAGTGTTGGAAAGGAGGTAGAGCTTCATGTAAAGTGTTTGGGTCATGGGAGTGGAGCCCTCATGATTGGATTAATGCCACCTCTCAGAAATAAGTGAATTTTGACTCTTCAAGACTGGATTATTTACTGAGAGCTGGTTGTTATAAAATCAGGCTGCTCCTTGTATTTTGCCTGTTTTACATGTGCTTGCTTGCCCTTTCAATTTCTGCCTTTTTGGAAATGGGACAGGGTCCTCACTCACAGATGTAGCCTTTGTTTTTGGGCTTTGTAGATTTTAGAACTTTGAGCCAAAATAATTCCCTTTTTTAAAAAAATTAATTACCCAGTCTCAGGTATTCTGTTATAGCCACAGAAAAATGGACTAGTAACATATTTCAATTCCAGTACAACAAAACAACTCCTATGTTTGCTGTGGTCTAAATGTTATTAATATGTTGCTAAGTCAGTGTGATAGTCTTAAGCAGTAGGGCCTTGGGGCTGGGGTTGTGGCTCAGTGGTAGAGCGCTTGCCTAGCATGTGTGAGACACTGGGTTAGAGTCTCAGTACCACATATAAATAAATGAATAATATAAAGGTCTGTCAACATCTTAAAAAAAATAAGTAGGGCCTTAAGGGGATGGCTGAACTCTCATGAATGGAATTAAAGTACCTATAAAAGGGGCCTGAGGAAGCTTTGCTCTCTGATATGTGAGGATCCAGTGAGAAGGAACATCCAGTAAGAATGGGTGCTTTTCAGACACTGAATCTGTTGGCATCTTGATGTTGAGCTTCCCAGACTCTAGAACTATGAGAAATAAATGTTGTTTATTAGTCATCCAGTTTATGGTATTTTTGTTACAGCAACCAAAACAATTTTCTGCATGGCAAGATATAGCTCTCTTTCTTATAAGTAAAGAAGTTCTCATCTATATCCTAGTTGAGAAGACAATATAGTTTAAATAGGCATACATCTATCACTGGCTATATTAATTACTACTCTTATTCTATCAGTGTTTTACTCAGTATTCAGTTAAAAAGACTAAATTATAAAGTTACTTTCAACAACTCATTTAAAATAAAAATGAATTAGAAGAATGCATTTAATACAGTGGATTCAGGAAATTATATTCTATGAAGTCATTGCAAATAATAAATAAATATTGAAGTATGCATGGCTTTTGGGGAAAATAACATGGATAAGTTCTTGCAAGCCTCAGATCACAACATTTTTGTCAACAGATCAAGACAAACTTGTTTTCTGTTTAAGAAACCTTATTTCAGATATAATGTTGAATCATTAACATTGATCCACCCAGCCATCAGCATTATCATTCATGCTCGAAGAACACTTACACATATTTTCTCTATAAGGCACATTACAGCTTTAATGTGCTTTGAAATACCAGACTGCACTTTAGTACTGTGCTTGGGAGCCTTTTATTTTATTTTATTTATTTTTTTTATTATTTAAACAAGTGGGATACATGTTGTTTCTCTATTTGTACATGGAGTCAAGGCATACCATTTGTGTAATCATAAATTTACATAGTGCAATGTTGTTTGATTCATTGTTTTTTTTCCCTTCCCCCCACCCCTCTTTTCCCTCTATACAGTCCTTTCTTCCTCCATTCTTACCACCCTCCTTATCCCTAACCCTAAACGTAACCCTAACACTAACTCTAACCCTGCCTACCCCCCATTATATGTCCTCATCCGCTTATCAGCGAGATCATTCATCCTTTAGTTTTTTGTGAGATTGGCTTATCTCACTTAGCATGATATTCTCCAATTTCATCCATTTGCTTGCAAATGCCATAATTTTATCATTCTTCATGGCAGAGTAATATTCCATTGTATATATATGCCACAGTTTCATTATCCATTCATCAACTGAAGGGCATCTTTGTTGGAAGGCTTTTTATTACAGCTTCTATCTCATTTCTAGTTATAGGTTTGTTTTGGTTTTGTGTGTCCTCTAGATTCTGTTTTGGAAGGTCAAATCTATCTAGAAATATATCCATTTCTTCAGGGTTTTCTAATTTATTGAAGTATAAGTTTTCAAAATAGTCCCTAATGATCCTCTGAATTTCTGTGATGTATGTGGTGATTTCTCTTTTTCAATATATAATTTTATTAATTTGGGTATTCTCTTTCTCTTTTGGTTAGTTTGCCTAAGGATTTACCATTTTTATTTATCTTTTCAAAGAAACCGCTCTTAGTTTCACTAATTCTTTTTCTCAAATACATTGACTTTAACCCTGATCTTAATTATTTCCTTCTATTGTCTTTGGAATTGGTTTCTTCTAGTTTTTCAAGGGCCTTGAGATGCACCACTTGATTGTTTATTTGGGATCTTTTTGGTTTTCTTATGTAGGCACTCAGCTATAAACTTGCCGCTTAGAACCACAATTTAGTGTCCCATAGGTTTGTGTGTGTTGTATAACTATTCTTGTTTTTTTTTCAATTTATTTTAATTAAAAATCATAAATTTACATAGGGCAATATTGTTTGATTCATTCTGTTATTTTTTCCCTTCCCCCCACCCCTCCCACCCCTCTTTTCCCTCTATACAGTCCTTCCTTCCTCCATTCTTACCACCCTCCTTATCCCTAACCCTAAACCTAACCCAAACCCTAACGCTAACCCCTCATACCCTCCCCTTATATGTCTTCATCTGCTTATCAGTGAGATCATTCGTCCTTTAGTTTTTTGAGATTGGCTTATCTCACTTAGCATGATATTCTCCAATTTCATCCATTTGCCTGCAAATGCCATAATTTTATCATTCTTCATGGTGGAGTAATATTCCATTCTATATATATGCCACAGTTTCTTTTTCCATTCATCAACTGAAGGGCATCTAGGTTGGTTCCACAGTCTGGCTATAGTGAATTGAGCAGCTATGAACATTGATGTGGCTGTATCTCTGTAGTATACTGATTTTAAGTCCTTTGGGTATAGGCCAAGGAGTGGGATAGCTGGGTCAAATGGTGGTTCCATTCCAAGCTTTCTGAGAAATCTCCATACTGCTTTCCAGAATGGCTGCACTAATTTGCAACCCCACCAGCAATGTATGAGTGTACCTTTTCTCCCACATCCTCGCCAACACCTATTGTTGCTTGTGTTCTTGATAATCGCCATTCTAATTGGGGTGAGATGAAATCTTAGGGTAGTTTTGATTTGCATTTCTCTTATTACTAGAGATGTTGAACATTTTTTCATATATCTGTTGATTGCTTGTAGATCTTCTGTGAAGTGTCTGTTCATTTCCTTAGCCCATTTGTTGATTGGATTATTTGTATTCTTGGTGTAGAGTTTTTTGAGTTCTTTATAGATTCTGGATATTAGAGCTCTATCTGAAGTATGAGTGGCAAAGATATTCTCCCACTCTGTAGGCTCTCTTTTCAATTGCTGATAGTTTCCTTTTCTGAGAGAAAGCTTTTTAGTTTGAATCTATCCCAGTTGTTGATTCTTGCTTTTATTTCTTGTGCTATGGGAGTCCTGTTAAGGAAGTCTGATCCTAAGCCAACAAGTTGAAGGTTTGGACCTACTTTTTCTTCTATAAGATGCAGGGTCTCTGGTCTGATTCCGAGGTCCTTGATCCATTTTGAGTTGAGTTTTGTGCAGGGTGAGAGATAGGGGTTTAATTTCATTCTGTTGCATATGGTTTTCCAGTTTTCCCAGCACCATTTGTTGAAGAGGCTATCTTTTCTCCATTGCATATTTTTGGCCCCTTTGTCCAGTATGAGAAAATTGTATTTATTTAGATTTGTGTCCATGTCCTCTATTCTGTACCATTGATCTACCTGTCTATTTTGGTACCAATACCATGCCATTTGTGTTACTATTGCTTCGTAATACAGTTGAAGATCTGGTATGGTGATACCCCCTGCTTCGCTCTTTCTACTGAGGATTGCTTTAGCTATTCTGGGTTTCTTACTCTTCCAGATGAATTTCATAATCGCTTGCTCTATTTCTGTAAGGTACATCATTGGGATTTTAATTGGAATTGCATTGAATCTGTATAGCACTTTTGGTAGTGTGGCCATTTTGACAATATTAATTCTGCCTGTCCAAGAACATGGGAGATCTTTCCATCTTCTAAGGTTTTCTTTAATTTCTTTCTTTAGTGTTCTGTAGTTCTCATTGTAGAGGTTGTTCACCTCTTTTGTGAGATTGATTCCCAAGTATTTTATTTTTTTTGATGCTATTGTGAATGGGGTAGTTTTCCTAATTTCTCTTTCTGAAGATTCATCACTTATGTATAAAAATGCATTGGATTTATGAGCATTGATCTTGTAACCTGCTACTTTATTGAATTCACTTATGAGTTCTAAGAGTTTTCTGGTGGAATTTCCAGGTTCCTCTAAATATATAATCATGTCATCAGCGAACAGGGATAATTCGAGTTCTTCTTTTCCAATTCGTATCCCTTTAATTTCTTTGGTTTGTCTAATTGCTTTGGCTAGAGTCTCAAGGACGATGTTGAATAGAAGTGGTGAAAGAGGGCATCCCTGCCTTGTTCCAGTTTTTCACCATTTAGAATGATATTGGCCATGGGCTTAGCGTAGATGGCCTTTACAATGTTAAGGAATGTTCCCACTACCCCAATTTTCTCTAGTGTTTTAAGCATGAAGGGGTGCTGTATTTTATCAAATGCTTTTTCTGCATCTATTGAAATAATCATGTGATTCTTAACTTTTAGTCTGTTGATATGGTGAATGACATTTATTGATTTCCGGATGTTGAACCAACCTTGCATCCCTGGGATAAAACCCACTTGATCGTGGTGCACTATCTTTTTAATATGTTTTTGTATGCGATTTGCTAAAATTTTGTTGAGAATTTTTATGTCAATGTTCATTAAGGATATTGGTCTGAAATTTTCTTTCCTCGATGTGTCTCTGTCTGGTTTAGGTATCAGGGTGATATTGGCTTCATAGAATGAGTTTGAGAGGGTTCCCTCCTCTTCTATTTCATGGAATACTTTGAGAAGTATTGGAATGAGCTCTTCTTTAAAGGTTTTGTAGAACTCGGCTGAGAACCCATCTGGTCCCGGACTTTTCTTTGTTTGTAAGCTTTTGATGACCTCTTCTATTTCATTGCTTGAAATTGATTTATTTAAGTTGTGTATGTTCTCCTCGTTCAGTTTAGGTAATTCATATGTCTCTAGAAACTTGTTGATGTCTTCGAGGTTTTCTGTTTTGTTGGAGTATAGATTTTCAAAATAGCTTCTAATTATGTTTTATATTTCACTCCTGTCTGTTGTGATATTTCCTTGTACATTCCGAATTTTAGTAATTTGAGTTTTCTCCCTCTTTCTCTTTGTTAGTGTGGCTAAGGGTTTATCAATTTTGTTTATTTTTTCAAAGAACCAACTATTTATTTTGTTAATTTTTCCGATTGTTTCTTTTGTTTCAATTTCGTTGATTTCGGCTCTTATTTTAACTATTTCCTGTCTTCTACTACTTTTGGTGTTGTCTGCTCTTCTTTTTCTAGGGCTTTGAGCTGTAGTGTTAAGTCGTTTATTTGTTGATTTCTACTTCTTTTGTTGAATGCACCCCATGAAATAAATCTTCCTCTGAGTACTGCTTTCATAGTGTCCCAGAGATTTTGATATGATGTGTCTTTGTTCTCGTTTACTTCTAAGAATTTTTTTATTTCCCTCCTGATGTCTTCTGTTATCCATTCATCTTGTAATAGTGTATTATTTAATCTCCAGGTATTGGAGAAGTCTGTTTTTTATTCTGTCATTTATTTCTAATTTCAATCCATTATGATCTGATAGAGTACAAGGTAGTATCTCTATCTTCTTGTATTTGCTAACAGTAGCTTTGTGGCATGAGACATGGTCTATTTTAGAGAAGGATCCATGTGCTGCTGAGAAGAAAGTGTATTCGTTCTTTGTTGGATGGTATATTCTATATAAGTCAGTTAAGTCTAAATTGTTGATTGTGTTATTGAGATCTATGATTTCTTTATTCCATTTTTGTTTGGACGATCTATCCAGCGGTGAGAGAGGTGTGTTAAAATCGCCTAGTATTATTGTGTTGTGGTCTATTTGATTTCTGGAATTGAGAAGGATTTGTTTGACGTACATGGATGAGCCAATGTTCGGGGCATAGATATTTAGGATTGTTATGTCTTGCTGATTTATGCTTCCCTTAAGCAGCATGTAATGTCCTTCTTTATCCCTTCTGACTAGTTTTGGCTTGAAGTTCACATTATCTGAAATGAGGATGGATACTCCAGCTTTTTTCCTGTGTCCGTGTGCGTGGTATGTTTTTTCCCATCCTTTCACCTTTAGTCTATGGGTATCTCTTTCTATGAGATGGGTCTCTTGCAGGCAGCATATTGTTGGATTTTTCTTTTTAATCCAATCTGCCAGTCTATGTCTTTTGATTGGTGAGTTCAATCCATTAAAATTCAGGGTTATTATTGTGATATGATTTGTATTCCCAGTCATTTGACTCATTTTTGTTTTTTGACATGATTTGGTTTCTCCTTTATTTGGCTGTTCCTTTAGGCTAGTTCCTCCTGTTGCTGATTTGCATCGTTGTTTTTCATCTCTTCCTCATGGAATATTTTGCTAGAATGTTCTGCAATGCTGGCTTTCTTTTTGTAAATTCCTTTAGCTTTTGTTTATCATGGAAGGATCTTATCTCATCGTCAAATCTGAAAGTAAGTTTTGCTGGGTATAAGATTCTTGGTTGGCATCCATTTTCTTTCAGGGCTTGGTAAATGTTGTTCCAGGCCCTTCTAGCTTTTAGGGTCTGGATTGAAAAATCTGCTGATATCCTTATTGGTTTTCCCCTGAATGTAATTTGGTTCTTTTCTCTCATGGCCTTTAAAATTCTGTCTTTATTTTGTGTTTTAGGTATTTTCATAATAATGTGCCTTTGTGTGGGTCTGTTGTAATTTTGTATATTTGGAGTCCTATAAGCCTCTTGTACTTGATTTTCCATTTCATTCTTCAGATTTGGGAAATTTTCTGATATTATTTCATTGAATAGATTGTTCGTTCCTTTGGTTTGTTTCTCTAAGCCTTCCTCAGTTCCAGTAATTCTTAAATTTGGTCATTCCATGATATCCCATAATTCTTGTAGATTCTGTTCATGATTTCTTACCATCTTTTCTGTTTGGTCAACTTTGTTTTCAAGATTAAATATTTTGTCTTCAATATCTGAGGTTCTGTCTTCCAGGTGTTCTATCCTATTGGTTATGCTTTCTATGGAGTTTTTAACTTGGTTTATTGTTTCCTTCATTTCAAGGATTTCTGTTTTTTTTTTCCAGTATCTCTAACTCTTTGTTGAAATGATCTCTTGCTCTCTGTATTTGCTCTTTTAACTGTTGATTGGTGCGATCATTTAATGCCTGCATTTGCTCTTTCATCTCCTCCTTCAATGCCTGCATTTGCTCTTTCATCTCCTCATTTGCTGTCCTGATTGTTTTAATTATGTACATCTGAACTCCCTTTCTGACATTTCTTCTGCTGTGCTGTCATTGGGTTTTATCGATATAGTATCTAGGTTTGTTTGGGACATTTTCTCCCCTTGTTTTCTCATATTGGTCAGATGTCAGTGGTACTCTGTGATATTGCATATTTCCTCTATTGGCTTATAGTGTCCCTGTAGATTTCCAGTGTATCACCTCCCAGCCTTTAGTAGCCTGAAGTCTTGGAGTAACTTGATAATGCAGTGCTTCCGAAGAAAGCTGCCCCTAGCCCGCTACTGGTTCCAGGGTTTGGAGCTGGCTCTGTTTGGAAAGGCTCTCACTGGGCGGCCTGCTCTGAGAAGCTGGCCGTGTGGGAGGAGCCCACCGCCGGAGTGAGCAGGGCTGCCTGGGGAAGACTCTAGCTGCCCTGCCCTACTCTGATAAGCCGCCCAAATCCGGGCCTGCCGCCTGGGCCGAGCTTCACCGGGTGGGGGAGACTCACCCCGTGGCTCTATTTTAGTCCGAGTCTCTCAATGCCTCCCCTTCTTGAATCCTGTGTTCTGGAGCGACTGGAGATGCAATCACCCTCTAGTCCACCATCTTGGATTGCCCTGTTGAAAAAGGGAGCCTTTAAAAATGGTGAAATTACCATGATGAAGCACAAAATATGACACTAAATGTACCATGGAAAGGACCCTTATTTTTAATAGGAAAGTTGAAACAAGGCAGTGCTACTTGTTTGACTTAAGCTGGGAGTAGCTGGCTCAAGATTTTTGCTGTCTGCATGTGTACCCATTCCCAAATGGCTGTAAAGGTGCTCTGAGTATAAATGAATTTTTATTAAGTGGGCGAATTCACACAGACAGAATCTGAATTGGACTGCCTGTATATATACAGTTAGTGTACCATGGGCTCTGTACCTGTGGTTTCTGCCAACCATAAATAAAAAACATTCAGGAAAAAGATATCATTTGTACTGAAAATTTATAGACCTTCTTCCTTGTCATTACTCCCTGAATGAAAAAGTATAGCAATTAACAGCATTTATATTGTATTAGGGATTATAGATCTAGAGATCTATAATTACAGATGTAAAGATGATTTAAAATATGCCAGAGAATATGTGTAAGTTATATGCAACTACCATGCCATTTTATATAAGGAACTAAGTTATGTGTGGATTTTGGTATCCACAGAGGTGCTGTACTAGTAGTGGTAGAGTTGTCCAGAAACCAATTCCTTTTGAATGTTGAGGCATGACTGTGCAAATAAACACACATATATAACAAATGAGAAAATATGGAAAGCTACTATAGCTACTAAATTGTCACAAAGTCATAGTTAATACATGTGGTTTCCTTCATGAACTATCTGTTTTGTCCTTTTGCCTTTAGCTAGAATCTCTGCTTTTCTGGCTTTTTCACAAACTTTCCTTCCTGAAGTCTTGTAGTCTTAATTGTTCTGACTGATTTTTGGTTGCTGTAATTTTTTAAATTGATCTTTAGTGTTGGGCATGGATGTACTAAGATGTGCCTTAGAGAATCTCTTGAGTTCCACTTAGCTGCCTTTCCCTCCATTTTTTTTACCAGCAACATCATTTCTCCTTGGTATTTGGACCAATTTTTCAAACCTGTAGAATTGGCCAGTTTTTTTTTTTTTTTTTTTTTCCTTTTCGTTTCAGTGGCATGGGGAATACAAAATGGCCAGGCAGCAGTCTCACCTTCCAGTTCATTGGAAATGTGTGTATGTGGTAAAACCAGTTAATCCCACGGGTCTGTGCATATTGCATACCTCCTTTGGTGTGAAATGAGCTCCTTGATGAGACAATGCTGTGTGAAATGCTGTGATGGTGGATAATGCATTGTGTCTATGAATGGTGTGCTAGCAGAAGCATTATAGGCAAATTCATATCCAGAATATGAGACGGGACTCTATTATGGAAGAGAACTAGATAAAATCAGTCTGTCACCAGGTGTCTGGATGTCCCCCCTCTACCAGAGATGCTGTATTGGGAACCCAGTGTTGTGCTCTGGTGTTGGCAGATTAGATACTAGTGGTAAGTTTAATCAAGTCAGCTTTGGTAAGGACTAGTTTATGATTTTGAACCTATTCAAAGCCTCCATCTTTGCCATCATGGCCATTTTGTGCATGGGTCTTTTGCACAGGTACTTGCACAGTGAGGAAGGAAATTGAGTGATATGCACAGACTGTGTCATTTTATCTACCTAAATACTTTATATGGTTGATGTATTCCACTTAGTCTCTGATAGTTAAATACTGCTACTTAAGCTTCTCCTACTCCAGGATCCCATCATCCCATTGAAACCAAGGAGCCCATTTCAGTGATGGCATCCCCCCATAGTCATAGCTATCCTACAAAGGGGAGTGACCACAGAGCTTTGAAAAGGTTGCAGGTGGTTCCTGAGCAATACAATTTTTCAATGCTTTAATAAAGGGAGTGTCTTCTGGACTGTTTCATGGAACAAAGGTGGGAGGTTGGTGTGTAGGTGACAAATGATAAATCTAGTCCAACATTCCTATCTTTCTCAGCATGTGGATCCCTCCCTGCTAGGCAAATCTGTAATCTCAGCCTTATTAAATGTAGACCATTGTTCATCCAAATTTCTGGCAGCTGACCAAGTAAATTGTTAGAGCCATCTCCAGCTGCATGAATTAACATGTTCCATTTAGGATCTTTAGTTTAGGATGAGAACATAAATATTTTAGGTTTTACTGGTCATGTGGGTTTTGTCACAATTAACTCTGCTGTTGTGGCATAAAAGCAGCCATAGACAATATGGCCCATTCATTAATGGGTATGATTGTGTTCCAGTAAAATTTTATTTACAAAAATAGTTTCTGACCTCAGTTCTAGTAAGTGTGCACTTATCAGTGAATTAGACCTGATACAGTGTTTCATTTCACTTTCCTTGATCTAGCACCTTTAGGATCCATTCTCATACATGCTCTGTAGGGTTCTGCTTGTTTATCAGCAAAGCTTACAGTTCTTTTGCTATGTCCTTTGGTACATAGTGTGTATTTGTCTCCTGAGAGTGCTGAGATTTGACTCTAATGGATAATAGGAGTGGTTATGGTGGGTTTTGAGAATATGTGTTCTTTTTTCAAGCATTTTTCCTTATGTAAGATTGTCTTAGAATTTTTTAGTAATAGTGAGAGGCTAGTCTCAGAAAAGGAAGAGAGGCTGATAAGGATTTGGTATTTGTTATTTTCCTCTGTTTTAGTGTGTTCAGAAGAATCAGCCTCATATCACAGTCCTTCTTTTCACCGTTTCTGTCATTACGGTTAGGTATGACAGGTTCTAGCCCTTCTAAGACGTCTGTCTCAGCACTTTTGTTATGATCAACCTACAAGTGGTAGCTTAATTATGATTTTAGTACTTGCAATGGATTACCAGCATCTCATTTTCCATTGTCAAGGAACTCAGAACTACACTTAAACTTCCAAGGATACTGCCAACCCAGTCCTCGAGTCCCCTTTTTTGGGTCCTTCTCCTGGGAACACCAATACCAATTGTGTATTAGTTTGGGTCCATTCAGGAGCCAAAACACACAATAAAATAAAATGGAAGGCTTAGTGTAAAAAATTAAGATATGACAGGAGAGTGACTCAGGCTGCAAAGAGAATGCTAAAAGATATTCCAGAACTAAGAGACAGACCTCAGGAAGAACCAACTTGGAAGAGGGGCCCCTTTCTCAAGACTGGGGTTCAGGTCTCATTGGATAAGATATAGTTGCAGCCCGAGTTTCCTAATGGTGAAATTTGCTGAGTTGCTGCCACAGTAGCTGGGCAGATAGGAAACAACCCTCTCAGGTATAGGTAAGTCAAAGCTGATTGGCTTATATGTAGAGGTGGTTGGGCACTGCTGTGGGTATATGTAGCTGGAATGTGCGGTGTCCAAGTCTGGCAGGTTCCTGAGGGGCTAGGCCTCTGGACATATTGCTAGGGCAGAGCTCCAGTGGATGTCCTCCCCATACATACGATGTAGCATAAGAGGTGTAACAGACCATGCAGCAGGAACCAGAAAAAAAAAAACAACAAGCAGAACCAGGAAGTGTCCTTCCTGCCATTCTCTTTAGTGCCTTTTACTGACAGAACATAACATTGTGCTCAGTGTAAAAAAAGAAATGCTTAAAAACTCCAGTCCATTATTGTAGTGCAGCCACTGAAGGAGGAATTCAGAGTTGAGAGGCAAGTTGTTGATAATTGGCCTGGTCAGTCAGATCATGTTATTCTACTTAAGATGCCTCAGCATCTACCAACAGAAAATCCAAAAATCTACATCACTATCCCTCCTATTTCTGTGACCTCGCGGCCCTCTCTGTTGGCTTTGCTGCAGTCGTCCAGGCCTCTGTGCTGTTTCTGGTATATAACTGTACACTCCTGGCTTAGGGCCCTTACACTGGCTGGTCCTTCTTGGAAAGCTTTTTTCCTAGGTCTTTGTATGATTAGTTCCTCACTTCCTTTAAGTTGCTTTGATGTCAGCTTCTCAAGGATGCCTTCTCTTGACCCCCTTATTTACTCTGGTCTCACCACCCTACACTCCTAATCCTCTCAGGTCACTTGACTTTTTCCATAGTACTTTTCACCTGACATAATTGACTTATTAATTATGTCTTCTTCTCCCACCATAATGTCATGTATACTTATCCCAAATACCTAGAACAGTGCCGGGAGCATTGTAGATGCTCAGTAACTTGAATATTAAGATGAGATTCTAGCTTAACAAAGTAGTTCTTATTTTATTGTTCAAAATATTTTCACTATGGGTGTTAGGCAATTATTCTTTCAGTTTGTACACTGGTTATATTCTTTTGACTGATTAGGTTGATATATTTTGGGGCTTCTTTTACTGTATAAAATGAAGGAATATTTGGGTTTAAGGCTTACTTTCTCTAGGATTTTAAGCTTCTGTGGATTTTCTCATATCAGTAGATGACTGAGCCAGAAAACAGTTTTTGTTTTTGAGAATTAAATTTGATTCATGGAAAATTAACCAGTCATTTATTTATTTTTAGGTGCTGAATGTGGAGTAAATGCAGATGTTGAGAAACATCTTGAATTGGGCAAGAAATTACTTGCAGCTGGACAGCTAGCTGATGCTTTATCTCAATTTCATGCTGCAGTAGGTTTGTATTATAAACCAAATCACTGAGTGGCTGTTATAGTGAACCTAATTAATAGGTCTTTTTATGGATAACATTTTAAGTAAGGATTATTTCATTTTAAAGAAAACATTAAAACTATTTGCAGGATTCTGGATGAAATAGATTAAATGTGTAATTCTTGGATGCATAAGAGGTAATGATACTTACTATAAGTACCAAGAATAACTCAACCTTTTGACAGAAAATTTAATGTATTAAATAGTTTTCTGCTTTCTTATGCAGACTTCACCTAATGCAGTTTAATTTTCTTGATGACTTGGGCTATCAGTGTGGTAATTACTTTGATGCCTTTGGAAGATTCTAAGGTTCATTGACTCTTCAGTATTGGTCAAATTCCAACCACTCTTGATGCTGTTACTTCTTTTTGCTTTCTTGTGTGTGTCTATAGCATCAGCTGTCATTGCAGCTTTTACTCTGTTAGGACTGAGAATGAGATGATTATAATAAATTGGTTCAAAGGGAGGGCTTGAAGGGTTTTCTTATGAGTCACTACATAAACTTTTATGCTAGGATTTTTTGATATTGGCTTTCCTCAAAGCCTTTTTTATTTCTCATACATTTCATCTTGATTTGTGATAGTTTAAGAGAGACCAGTCAACAACTTGATAGATAAGATGGTGGTTTATTTTTAATAAGTTACAGTTGTGCTTCCAGAGGAATTATCATCCATTATTGTTTTACTATAAAAACAAAAAGCAGGTAAGTTTTGGTCTGGCAATAATTTTCTTCAACTTATATTTTTATTGAAGATATTAGCTCTCTGGAATAATAGAAAACATACAATTTAATCTTTTTCTTTATCATTTGATAATACTGTGACATTAGTCCAGTATGTAAGACAATGTAGACTTAAATAAATTACCTGCAGATTACTAATGGTGTTCACTGCGCCACCCAAAGGAATTTTTGTGAAGATTAGGTGAGAATAATGAGTATAAAGGTTTTTTTTTGGAAGTAGAGTATAATCATACATATAAAGTATATAGCAATAAATCTAATTTTTTTTGTCTCTAGAGATTGACTTTTCTAAAAATGGACTTGATATGTACAGAAGAGTTTTCTTAACTATGTTGAGTTTCCTCTAGGAATTTTGAATTTCAGTGATTAATTTACTTTGAGAGGTAGTAGTTACTTGGCACAACAGTTTGTACAAGTTACTTTTCTCTAAGGGCCATTTACTATATGACCACATCATCACTAAGTCTGCACTATTTATTGTGATTCACTGTCATCAGTGCTGCAGTATGGTAATTAAATTTTTTTCAGTTATTGTCTTCAGAAAACCATTTTTTAAAATCCTTAAGTATTACTATTAGATTATTTGCAGAAATTTTTGCTTTTTACCTATTATGTACTTCGATTTTTTTTTAAATTTAATTTTATTTTTATTCTTATTAGTTAAATACGACAGTAGGATGTATGTTGACATAGTATACATACAAGGAGTATAATGTCCCATTCTTCTGGTTATATTTGATAGGAATTACATTGGTAGTGTATTCATATGTGCACATTAGAAAGTAATGTTTGATTCATTCTTCTGTCTTTCTTATTCCCATTCACTCTCCCTTCCCTTCATTCACCTTTGTTTAATTTAAAGTATGCTTTTTAAGTCTCACAGTTAGCAGAAACATCAGGAGCTATGGCATATTGTTAAAGTAATTCAAAATGACTATTTTTGGTTTACAAATAATGCAATGTAAGACTTCTTGAGATGACTTTTCCCCAAAATACCCAATAAAATATCACTTACTGAAAGATTTAAACAGTAAAGGTGAATCATGGTAATTGATTGGTGAAATTGAGTAAAAGGAGGAATTGAAATACAGTTAGTATGTTACAAATTTGAGTATTTTGTCATCACGATTTGTCAAATAGCAGTGATTCTCAAATGGGGTACACAGTATTTCTGAGGAAGACTGGTGTAGTTCAAGAACATTTATCATTTTTGTTTATGTAAAACGTGGATTGTTCATAGTAAAATATAGGAAATAAAATTCAAACTTTATATGATGGGAATATTCAGCATATTAAGTATATACTGAATATATATTGGCCTTTTGGATCTCTTCTGAGGTGTGTGTTTATCAGGAAAGAATTTTTTCAGAACTTTGAAAATATAAGTTGATTATTTGTGATATCACCCATGTTTTAGTGCATTGCTTCACTACGAAAAGGTTCATTAGATGTTTATTCATTCACTAAATGTTTATTTTTTTCAACTTCTGAATATGGGGATATTCTTTATTTCTTTTAACTTTTGTGATTTGGAAATTGCTGTTAGTTTGTAATAGAATTTGGCTAATAGTAGTGTATGGGTTATTTTTTATTATAATGCCACCCTTGGCATTCATTTAAGATTGTAACACTTTTCTCCATTTTCATAAAATTGCTTGGTATGGTTTAAAAATCGTGGGCATGGTACTTTTTTTTTTTTGCATGGTACTTTTATGATTACATTATTACACAGCTTTATGTATTAAAACTAAATGCAACATAAATATTTGTTTCCATATTGCACAAATCTATTGATTTGAGTTTAAATTTGTTTTGTATTTTTTGTATCTGGCATATAAATGACTTTTTGGTAGGAGATTTAAGGTTTGGAACTGACTGAGAAATATTCTTTTTCTGTTGGAAACAGACTTGCAGCAGTGAGGGTTATCACACTTCAGATAGTCTCCTGATACAGTTCTATTTCACTGTCAGGATGTAGACACAAATTTTTAGATTTATCATTAGAAAAAAGTACAATGCAGTTATGAAGGATGCCCTTCATCTTATTTCTGTTGCATGGTCTTAACAAGGATAATGAATCCTAGGGTCTGAAATTATTTCTTCGATAGATCCTAAAGAGTGTCCTTAGATATATATGGCATGAACAAATGTCTAAAGTGGTAAACTAAAAGGTAGGGATGTGTGAAATGAGAAGCAAAAAAGATTTTTTCATTTGTTTGGTAAGAAAACCAGTATTGCTCTTAATAGTTTTATATGGCATTAAACATGTCATGTACTTTCTTATAATATTGGAGCCTCCCTTGTGAGCTAGGGAGACAGACATTACTATTCACATTTGGCAGAAGGAAAAAGAAGAGTGCTCCAGTTGTTTTCTAAAAGTCATGTTCTAGTTCCAGATTATTAATTTCTTGAGTATAGGTATAAATGTTTGAATGAATGGAGGAGTAGAGTTGGGAAGCTAGGAGCAAGAATAAGTTTTCTGTATCTAGGCAGTGGAATTATTTCATCTATTTCCCACCATCAATATTTATAGCATCATTCATAATTGGCTTTCTAGTGTATCTTTGTCAGGGCATTTTACCACTGAGCTACATCTTCAACTCTTTAAAGAATTTTTAAAAATTTTGAGACAGGGTCTTGCTAAGTTGCCCAGTCTGGCCTTGAATTTGTGATCCTCCTGCCTTAACCTCCCAAATTGTTGGGATCACAGGCATGTGAATTGTTTGATAGTTTAAGGAGTAATTGTTTGATAGTTTAAGTTCATTTATCATGTTCAAATTTCTGGTAAACTTTTATAACAATTTGAAAAATGTACTTTTAAATGAAATACAGTATTTCCATATGTAGGCTTACAAATAATTTACATAATGAACTAATGTACTGTATATTAGATGAGTACTAAATAAAGTGATTATTTTCAAGGTTGTCAGATCTCATATTCTGAGAAACTCAGTGTGAGATACTTAAACCAGTTTTTGTTTTAGTTGGTCCTTTGTGTACAATGATGGTGGAATGGACCTCAGGTCTAGGAATTGTTGGTATTTTAAGATGAAGAAACAGGGAGGGAAGGTATCTTGATTTATTAGTCAAGTGATCCCATACCTCAAAACAAATTGATATTCATCCATTCATTCAGTACTAGGGATCAAAGCCAATGATATTCTACCACTGAGCTACACCCGCAACCCTTCTTATTTTTTAGATAGGGTCTCAGTAAATTGCCCAGGCTGGCCTTGAACATGTGATCCTCCTGCCTCTGCCTCCTGAGTGCTGGAATTACAGGCTTGTACCATGACTATGGGCTGACACAAACTGATTTTCAATTCATATGTTGATTGTCATTTGGTTCTGCAAGGATATAGATAAAAAGAAATTCAGTTTCTGCTATTGTACTGTCAACACACAGAGTACTTCTGTGGAATCTCCAAAATGTATGGTGATTTCTTCCTACTAAATAATCCTAGTATTCTCCACAGACACCAATTAGGCGTCCTCTCATTCAATTCACTTCTGATACTGTCTGCCTGGAGTGTGTATGTATATAATTGATAACAGTTATAAGTGCCAGGTGCAGTAAGATACCCATATATATGTGTGCATATATATGTCTATAAATAAATGTGAAACAGATTATTAAGGAAATCAAGAGAATGGTTATTTTCACCTGTGTAATCAAGTAAATCATTTAAGCTGTGCTTCCAAGATTGAGTAGAATTTAGAAATATGAAGTGTGTGTGTGTGTGTGTGTGTGTGTGTGTGTATGTATGTGTGTATAGACTATAGGTCTTGAATCATGTTATTTCCGGTATTTGTTTTTCTTTGAGTATATATAAGCCATGGAGAACTTAAGTTTTTTTTATAGTTAATGAATATAAAAGTAACCTGTGTTCATTGTGTTCATTTTGGAATATATGGACAGTAGAAGAAAACCCAGTGGCCTAGATAGCTGCCTAGATATTGACATGTAGCTCTCAGGTGCAACTACGGCCAGTTACGCTAATCTGGGCCATAAAATTTTGACTTATTGTACATTACAAATAAAATATAAACTGAATTGAAAATATTCTTTTTATGTATCTTTATTTTATATATTCATTTTTATGTGGTGCTAAAAAGCGAACCCAGTGCCTCACACATGCTAGGCAAGCACTGTACCACTGAGCCACATCCCAAGCCCCTGAAAATATTCTTTATCAAACATGCTCTAAAGTGGTAACTTTGTTTCTTATGCTTTCCTCAAGCCAATTTATTATGTTGTAAGAAATACCCTATATACAGGCTGCTGGTTCTGCTCTTCTAGGTTTTCAGGGGAAATTGATCAGGAAAGAAATTTCAGGGACACTTAGCTAGTATTATATATGGAATTTGTTTTTAGATTTAAGAAAAAAAATGCCTAAACTCTTTTTTTCAAAAAAGACATCTTATTCCTTTTACTTTTTTAATCTACTGTGAAATGTATGTAACAAGATATAACATTTAGTGATTTTTAATTGTATAGGTCAGTGGCATTATGTGTTCACATTGTTGCACAACTATCACCATCCATTGCCAGGATTTTTTTGTCATCCCACATTGAAACTCTGTACCCATTAAATAGTAACTTCCTGTTTCTGACCCTTTCACCATTCCCTGTCAACTGTCATTCAACTTTCTATGAATCTGAGTAATACAGGACTCACATATAGGTGGAATCATAAAATATTTGACCTTTTTTGCCTTGATTTACTTCATTTAGCATGTTTTCAAAGTTCATTCATGTTGTAGCATGCATCAGAATTTCATTTCTCTGTAAAACTAAATAATTTCCATTGTATGTATATACCACATTTTGTTTACTCATCCATTGATGGACATTTGGGTTGTTTCCAGCTTTGGGCTATTGTAATAATACTGCTGTGAACATGGGTATACAAATACATGTTTGAATCCTGCTTTCAGTTGTTCTGGGATATATGCAGGAGTAGAATTGCTGGATCATATGGTAATCCAGTGTTTAATTTTTTGAGAAATCACCTGTTTCCCACATGTGTACAGGTGTACCATTTTTATTTCCACCCACAGTGTCATCCTTTGCAAAACTTGTTCTGTATATATATATTTTTTAAATAACAACCATCCTAATGGTTGTAAAGTAGTACTGTCTAATGATTAGTGATAGTGAGCATCTTTTCCTGTGCATACTAGCTATTTATATATCTTGTGTTTCATGTTTGGTTGTGTTTATAGCTTATTCTCTCATTACCACATTTTTATTTTATTCACCACATTTTTATATGGTCTGAGGATTGAGCCCAATGCCTCATGCATGCCAGGCAAGCATTCTACCATTAAGCCACAACCCCCAGCCCAGAACCATAATTTTAAATGATCATGTGCTATCCTGCCACATATGTTCCCCTAATGCACTATTTCCTAGATGGTAAGTCTTTCAGGGGTGGAACCTGTAGGAATTTTTTCTCTCGGGTGGAGGGGTGGTGTTGTGGATGGAATCTAGGGCCTTGCATGTGCTGTACCACTAAGCTACACCCCCAGCCCCTTCATGACTCATTTTTGATGAAAAAATTCTTTTCTTAATGCCTTTCTTAATAGGATTATAAACTCTAATACTGTTCAGGTGATTTGATTTTTTTAAAATAGATTGCTGAGAGCTAATGTTTATTATATTAATTTTCAGATGGTGACCCTGATAACTATATTGCATACTATCGGAGAGCTACTGTGTTTTTAGCTATGGGAAAATCAAAAGCAGCACTTCCTGATTTAACTAAAGTGATTGAATTGAAGATGGATTTCACTGCAGTAAGTGTATCTACACTTTGTTTAAAGGGGAGCTTAAGGAACTTGGAAGAGGTCATCGTTTCTTATTGTGAGAATTGGCAAATTAGGCCCAACTAGAGGATATCAAAGCTACCATGACGTAGTGGACTGGGGACAAAGAGAAATTCAGTCTCTAGAATTTCTGGGTAGAGTGTGATGTACCTTTAGTCCTGACTATTTGGGAGGCTGAGGCAGGAGGATCTCTTGATCCCTGAGTTGAAAGGCAGCCTGGGCAACATAGGGAGATCCTGTCTCAAAACAAATAGTAATAACAACAAAAATAACAAAGTCCCACTGGGCATGGTGGTGTATACCTGTAATCCCAGCTACTAAGGAGGTTGAGGCAAAAGGATTGCAAGTTTGAGATCAGCCTGGGCTACTTAGTGAGACTCTGTCTTAAAATAAAAAATAAAATAAAAAGGACTGGGGGATATAGTTCAGTGGTAGAGCACCTCTGTGTTCAATCCCCAGTGAAGGCCTGGCACAGAGGCCTGACAATGATATTAGCTTTGTGGTTTAGAAAGAAAATTTGTGTAGAGATAGAGTGTAAGGGAAGATGTGAGCGAGACATGAAATAAGGGGCTGAATTAAGAGGCTGTCAGCTGTCTGACAAGTTTCAGTTAAGACTGTAGCAGGAAGAATAAAGAGGAAGCTCAGTTAAGTGGTGGTTTTTGGTAAGGATACCATGATGAATTAGCAGGGCTCTCCCTGGAACCAAGGCACAAGCTTTAGAGGTTGTAGAACTTACAGTCTAATGTGATATTGTGAAGATTGTCAAGTCACTGTAAGGACTGTGACGTGTGCACAGGACACTCATTGGGTGGAACAGAATTGGGCTTTCAGAGGCAGAACAGATAGAACCAATGACCAATTAGATGGTTTCAGAATTAATATGGTGACTATTTAGTATTCATATCCTGCCATATTCCAAAAAGAATTTGAGATAACTATTAGATATGAAGTGAATGTTTGAAATATTGCCGTAATCTTGCTTTTTATGTACATCGATGTATTTAACAGAGGATTAGGGAAATTTTATGTACTATAAAAATAATAAGTGGACTATCAAGGTGATTTCTGTTTTCTGGTAGACATTGGTCATCAGAGAGTTGATATTGGAAGAGATGAGATTATGCACATTAGAAGAGGAATATCAGATGAAAGAGGAGAGGAAGTATTATTCTTGTTATAGCAGAGTAACTATTTGCATTGAGGGTTAATACAGCAAGCTTGTTTCTGGATCTTTGATAAAGTCTCAAATAATAAAACTTTATATTAGTGGCAAAAGGTATTAAAAAAAAACAAATATAATTCACATATCATCAAAAGTCAATGGTTTAAAGTATTCAGTGGTTCTTAGTATATTCACAAAGTTGTGTAATCATCACCATTATCTAATTCCAGGATGTTGTTATCACCCTCAAAAGAAACACTACCGATTTGCATTCACTCCCCATTTCAACCTTAGTCCCTAGCCAATCATGGATTTGGCTAATTCTGGCTATTTCATAAAAATGATCTTTTGTGTCTGACTTCTTTCACTGAGCATGTTTTCAAAGTTCTTTCATGTTGTTGTATGTATCAACACTGCATTCCTTTTTATGGCTGAGTAATAAATAATTCATTGCTTGGATGTATCAAGTTTATTTATTGATTAATTAGCTGATGGAAACTTGAGTTTATATCTCTGAACATTCTTGTACAAGTTTTTGTGTGGACATGTTTTCAATTTTTCTTGCATAGAGCAAAATGTATAATTTTTTGTGGTATTGGGAATTGAACCCAGGGGCACTCTACCAGAATTATATCTCCTGCCCTCTTTATTTTGAGACAGGGTCTCACTAAGTTGTGCAGACTGGCCTTGAACTTGTGGTCTTTTCTATCTCAACTTCCCAAGTAGCTGGGATTACAGGTTTGTGTTATTGCACCCAATGAGAAAAATGTACTTTTTTTTTTTTTTTTGGTAGTGGGGATTGAACTTGGGGGCACTCGAAGACTGAACCACATCCCCAGCACTATTTTGTATTTTATTTGGAGACAGGATCTCACTGAGTTGCTTAGTGCCTTGCTTTTGCTGAGGCTGGCTTTGATCCTTTGATCCTCTTGCCTCAGCCTCTCGAGCTGCTGGGATTACAGGCATGCACCATTGCACCTAGCTGGAAAAATGTATTTTTAAGGAAGTATACTTTCAAAAAAGTTTTATATATTCATTGATTCCAGGAATTATTTTCAGTGCCAAGTCAAATAAGCATTGGAAAAGTATTATTACATCATTGTCTACTGAGTTTCGTTCTTTGTGTTTAAATAAAATTTAGAAATGAGTAGTACTCAGGACAGCCATCCTTTTTTTCCCCCCCTCAGGCAAGATTACAGAGAGGTCACTTATTACTTAAACAAGGAAAACTTGATGAAGCAGAAGATGATTTTAAAAAAGTGGTAAGTTCAATTTGTACCTGGCTCAAAGACTATGTTATTTTGAGAGAACATATTGGGCTTTTTTTTCTTTGTATTAAGACATTTAATAGTAATTCTATAACTAAAAAGGAAAATTGTCTGATTTATATATGTAAGAATCACAGATTTCTGAATTAATATTTGGCGACTGACATCAAAGAATAACATTAACAGCTAGAGGGTAAACTACATACAATCAATATATGATCCTAATTCAATTTGTACAGCTCACTGAACTCTGCTTTATCCTACCTGAGACTCTAAAGATGTCTGCTGACCTATTCTTTTTTTTAAAAAACTTACTTTTATTTGTTCTTTTTAGATATAGATGATGGTAGAGTATATTTTGACATACTGTACACACATGGAGTATAACTTATTCTAATTAGTATCTCATTTTTGCACTTGTACATGATTTGGTGTTTCACTGGTTATATATATTCCTATAGTACATAGGAAAGGTATGTCTGATTTATTACTGTCTTTCCTAATTCTCATTCCTCCTCCCTTCCTTCCTTTCTTTTTTTTCTTTTTTTTTTTTTAACCAGCCACCAGCTGCTTTATTGAGCACCACACTTTTCAGCAAGTACTGCCTTAGTGGGAGGGTTTCAGAATTATCTGTGCCATTGGCAAGGGCCCTGGACCCTGGCCAGGGCACATGATTAGAGA
The DNA here is from genome assembly GCF_902686455.1 of Sciurus vulgaris. Taxonomy (NCBI): domain Eukaryota; kingdom Metazoa; phylum Chordata; class Mammalia; order Rodentia; family Sciuridae; genus Sciurus; species Sciurus vulgaris. The sequence continues at coordinate 172,468,280 of NC_136464.1, forward strand.
GATGTGGCCATGCCAAGGTCTGTATTTACATAGGCTCAAGAGCATCAGTAGCTCTTAAAATTTTAGTCTTCTTGGGAGGAATATAGGTAAGAGTGTCACTTGATCCCAGAGTTGTGAAGACTCCATCCACAGGGCGAGGGCTCAGAGATGGGGCCATGCCATCTCCAGGGGTCCCACCCAGAAGCATCTGGCAGCATATTGTAGGCTCTGTAGAGCTGGTCAAAGAGCTCCTTCTTCTCATCTTCTGGGAGGAAGCTGGACTTTTTTGCATTGATGTTCAGTCGCTTAAACTCCTCCTTGGCAAAGCCCATGTTCTGTTTGGTCATCTGGTAGTCAGTGTCCAGGGTGGACTTGAAGATGACCATGTTGAGAGAGTAGTCAGCCTAGTCCTTCTTGTACCGAATGACTGCATGCTCTGTTTCTGGCTTCCCAGGCGCCTGTGAGGTACATAGACCAAGGGCAGACCTCAGAGTGCCACAGCTCATTGTAAAGGGCCTTGTCTGCCAGAGTGTGGTAGTCATGTCCCAGTCTCTTGGTCTTGAGTATGTCCAGGGCCTCTTGTACCATCTCTGCAGAGCCCACCTCACCAGCATGGGCAGTGTGGTGGATGCCACTCCTCACCACCTCCCTGTAGACCTCCATGCACTGTGGGAAGAGGCTGCTTCCTTTGATAGTCTTATCACCATCCAGGTCGATGGCCACCACAGTATGCTGCTGGTACTTCTTATACAGCTCCACCACTGATGGCACATGCAGCACAGGATTAACTGCTCTTTGACTATGAGGGCCTGCTCCCCTTCCTTCAGCCCCTGGTTCTCTATGTCCACCATCTCATTGGGGTGAGGTCCCTTTCAGCCTGGTTCCAGGGGATCGGTTCCACTTTGGAGTTGGCCAGCAGGTGTGGTCTATAGTGCATCTCCACTTATACCATGCCCTCTTTGGCCTTCATCTTGACAAACTCATTGGCAATTCTTTTGATGGCCTTTTCTGGAGCCTGTGATAGCAGGCATGTAGTACTCAAACTTGGCCAAGAAGTCAGGCAGAGACTGTGGCTTATCTGTGCCAATGATGTTCTGCAGCAACTCTGCCATGTCAGCTGGGAGGGGATCCCTTGCTTCTTGCCGTAGTATGAGATGGTTTCAGGCTTGATGGCTCCATCAAGGTAGACATGCGATTCCACTTTGGGCTTGTCAGAGGCAAGTGTCTGGGACATGGTGCCAAGAGTGTGCCCTGGCCCTACTCCCTTCACTGAAGGTTGGTGAGTCTCTGCTGGCTCGGAGGCAGGTCTGCTTCCCTGTGGCCCTTTCTGCCATCAGCCTGCCATGCTTCTCTTCCCTTCCTTTCATTCCCCTTCATCTAATACACTAAATTAAGAAAGAATGAGTCTATTCTTCCCTCTCCCCCCCTTTTTGTGTGTGCATCCACATATCAGAGAGAACATTTGGCTTTGCTTCTTTTGAATTGGCTTATTTCACTTAGCATGTGTATTATCAGCTTTTCTACTGCTGTGACTAAATGATCCAACCAGAATAATTATAGAGGAGGAAAAGTTTGAGGGCTCACTGTTTCTGAAGTCTTAGTTCATAGAAGGCTGGCTCCATTCCCTGTGGTTTGAGGTGAAGCTGAACATCATGGTGGAAGAGAATGGTAAAGGGAAACAGCTCACGTTGCACTCAGGAAGCAGAGAGAGATGCCACTCTCCAGATATAAAATATATACCCCATAGCCACGCCCCAATTCCCACCTCCTCTAGTTATACCCTGTCACTTCAGTTAATTCCATCAGGGATTAATTTGCTGATTCGGCTAAGATTTTCTGAACCTTCCTGCATTATCTCACATGTGAGCTTTTGGGGGACACCTCACATCCAAACCATAACAGCATGGTAATCTTCAGTTCCATCCATTTACCAGCAAAAGCATAATTTCATTCTTTATGGCTTGGTGACATTCCATTGTTATATATACCACATTTTCTTAGTCCATTCATCTGGTGAAGGGCACCTAGATTGATTTCATAGTTTAACTATTGTGAATTGAGCTACTATAAACATTAGTTTGGCAGAGTCACTATAGTATGCTGATTTTAAGTACTTTGAGTATAGCTGAGGAGTGGGATAACTGGGTCAAATGGTGGTTCCATTCCACGTTTTCTGAGGAATCTCCATACTGCTTTCCATAGTGGTTGCACCAATTTGCATTCCCACCAGCAATTTGTGAGTCAACCTTTTCCCCCACATCCTTGCCAACATTTATTGCTACTTGTATTCTTGATAATTGCTATTTTGATTAGTGAGATTGAATCTCAGTGTAGTTTTAATTTGCATTTCTCTAATTGCTGGAGATGTTGAACATTTTTTCATATATTTGTTGATTGTATTTCCTCTTCTGTGAAGCATCTGTTCAGTTCCTTTGCCCATTTATTGATTGGGAAATTTGGCTTTTTTTTTTGTGTTAAGTTTTTTGAGTTCTTTGTAAATCATGGAGATTAATGTTCTATCTGAGGTGCAGGTGGAAATGATTTTCTCCCATTCTGTAGGTTCTCTCTTCCCACTCTTGATTTTTTCCTTTGTTGTGGGGAAGCCTAAAATACTGGCCAATCACATTAAAAAAAAAATTAAAAAGATACTGCACTGTGATCAGGTGGGGTTCATCCCAGGGATGCAAGGTTGGTTCAACATATGGAAGTCAATAAATAAAATCACATCAATAGACTTTTTTTGTTTTTTGTTTTTTTGGTGCTGGGGATCGAACCCACGACCTTGTGCTTGCAAGGCAACTACTGTACCAACTGGGCTATCTCCCCAGCCCACATCAATAGACTTTAAAGACAAGAATCACATGATTATCTCAATAAATGCAGAAAAAACATTTGACAAAATACAGCATTCCTTCATATTCAAAACACTAGAAAAAGTAGGGATAGTAAGAACGTACCTCAATATTGTAAAAGTCAAATATGTTAAACCCAAAGCCTAAATAGAGAAAAATTAAAAGCATTCCCTCTAAAAACAGGAATAAGATAGGGGTGCCTTTTCACCACTTCTGTACAACATAGTCCTTAAAACTCTAGCCAGAGCCATTAGGTAAAAGACAGAAATTAAAGGGAGGCAAATAGAAAAAGAAGAGCTAAAACTATCTCTGTTTGCCAATGACATAATTCTATATTTAGGGGGCTGGAGATATAGCACAGTGGGTAGAGTGCTTTCCTTGCAAGCATAAGGCCCTGGGTTCAATCCCCAGCACTGCAAAAAAAAAAAAAAAAAATTCTATATTTAGAAGGCCCCAAAAAACTCCACCAGAAAGCTTCTAGAACTCATAAATGAATTCAGGAAAGTACTAGGATATAAAATTAATACTCATAAATCTATTGTATTCCTGTACACCAATGATGAATCAGCTGAAAGAGAAATTAGGAAAACTGTCCCATAGCCTCAAAAAAATAAAACACTTGGGAACTTGGGAATAAGTCTAACAAAAGAGGTGAGAGACCCCTCAGTGAAAACTGCAGAACACTAAAGAAAGAAATTGAAGAACTCTTTACAAGATGGAATGATCTCCCATGTTCTTGGACAGGCAGAATTAATATTGTTGAAATGGCCATACTACCAAAAGTGCTATACAGATTTAATGAAGATTCTATTAAAATTCTAATGATGTTCTTCATAGAAATAGAAAAAGCAGTTGTGAAATTCATTTGGAAAAATAAGAGACCCAGAATAGCCAAAGCAATCTTTAGGGAGAAAACTGAAGCAGGAGGCATCATAATACCAGACCCTAAATTATACTACAGGGCTGTAGGAACAAAAATGGCATGGTATTGGCACCAAAACAGACAAGACGACCACTGGTAAAGAATAGAAGATAAAGACAAACTCACATGAATACAGTTATCTCATACTAGACAAAAGTGCCATAAATGTATATTGAAGAAAAGATAGCCTCTTCAACAAATGGTGCTGGGAAAACTGGAAATTCATATGGAGTGGGATGAAATTTAACCCCTGTCTCTCACTCTGCACAAAAATCATCTCAAAGTGGATAAAGGTCGTAGGCATTAGACCAGATACCCTGCACCTACCAGAAGAAAATTTAGGCCCAACATTCCATCATATTGACTTAGGAATAGACTTCCTCAACAAGACTCCTAAAGCATAAGAAGTAAAATTAAGAATCAATAAGCGAGATGTTGAAGTATTCTTAGAGTTTGAGTGATTTAAAGAGATACTTCATTTGTTTATGAGGAATTTTCATGAAATAGAATTTTTTTTTTTTTTTGTACTAGGGATTGAACTCAGGGGCACTTAGCCACTGAGCCACATCCCCAGCCCTTTTTATTTTTCATTTTGATACAGGGTTTCATTATATTGCTCAGGACCTACTAAGTTGCTGAGGTTGTCTTTGAACTTGTGATCCTCCTGCCCCAGTCTTCTGAACCACTGGGATTAACAGTCGTGCGCCACCTCACCTGGTGAAAACAGATTCTTAACAGAGATTTGCAGTCATCCATTATGTCTACTTCACAGGCATAAAGTTCTTTGGATTTGTTGGGGAGGGTTGGATATTATAGATTGCATGTCAGTGAAGGGGTTTATTGAAAAATGATTTAGAAGGAGACAGCCAATCTCTTGCCTGTATTTTACATAAGACCTACATTTTTGTTTAATATGGATTTGTTTCTGGACTGGTTTTAGAAAGGCATCTGACATTGTTATTTTCATTTTTTTTGCAATTTATTGAAATGCTTACTCTGATAACAAAACTAAAGTTTATAACATTTTCATGGCCGTGTCAAAATACTCAGTCATCTGCAGATAACCCCCACCAAAACGTTAGACTTCTTTGTATTGAATGAGAAGCTGACTTGTAGTCTCAGTTAAATTGGCTGTCATTTTGTATTTATCTGTTCTCTCTGCCTACTTGGGAAGATGATTTTATTTAATTAATATTCAGGAGAGCAGGTCGAAGATTGGTTGCAGGGGAGGCAATAGTGCTGGACTAACTCTTCCCTAACCAGAGTTGTGTAAATGTGCCAAATGCATGGATAAGTGATAGATGATGAGAAAGTGTATCTGTTTCTTGCAAATGCTTAAATCTATAACTTAGAATTTTTTTCCATTCACAACTTTTATAGTAGCTTTTAGATGCAACACAATAATTTTGGATTAAGTTTTATTTTTAGCACAAAATAATTTTTGTAGGCATTTGTTGTAACTGTTTAGAAAAGTGAGATCTTTAGAACCTCAGCTGTATTAATGTCTTTTCTGGGATTGATATTAAAACCTCTCAGAAATAAGAAGCACTACTTTCATGAGACTTTCTACCTTCTACTTTTGGATCGTTCTGTGCTGTCATTCTGCTAATGTGTTCTTAAAACTGCCCTTGCTATTACTGTAGAGAATTCTTCCATGAGAGTGTGCATCTGAACTGAATAGTCTTTTATTTTGTTTTTTATTCATTTCTTTATATGTGGTGCTGAGACTCAAACCCAGTGCCTCACCCAGGCAAGCACTCTATCATGGAGCCACAACTCCAGCCCCAATCTTTTATTTTTAATTGAAAAATTTACTAAGGTATTTGTAGATTCATATGCAATTCAAAGAAATAATAGAGATCCCATGTATTCTTTATCCATTTTCCCCTAATGGCAGTATGTTGTAACACTGTAGTACAATATGAAAACCAGGATATTGACATTGATACAGTCTACCAATTTATTTAGATTCTCTCCACTTTACTAGTCATATCTGTGTGTGTTCACTTCTGTACACTTTATCATGTATGTTGGTTTGTGTAGTCACCACCACAGTCAGCAGTACCAAATAGTCCTGTTACCACCAGAATCCTTTCTGTTGCCCTTTTATAACCATATCATTTCTGTTGCCCTTTTATAACCGTATGCCCTTCTACCCCTTCTGGGCCCCTATCTATAACTCTTGGCAACCACTCATTATTATTCATTTTTCAAATTTTAACATTTCAAAAATGTTATATACAGTGACTCAAATGTTATAAGCTTTTGTAATTGACTTTTTTATTCGGCATAATTTTTGGGAGAATCATCCAGATTTTGGTATACATCACTTAGTTTATTCCTTTTCATTGCTCATACCATACCATCCATGGTACATGACATAATTTTCCATTCATCAGTTCAAGGACATTTGGATTGTTTTTGTTGTTTAGGCTACTGCAAATAAAGCTACTATGAATATTCTTGAAAAGGTCTTTGTGTAAACATAAATTTTAATTTCTCTGAGATAAATGCCTAAGAGTTCAGTTGCTGGATTGTATAGTTATTGTGTGTTTAATTTTGTAAGAAATCTCCAAATTGCTTTCTAGAGTGACTACACCATTTTACATTCCCCTTGATCTAGGGTTTGGTATCATTGTTAGTTTTAATTTTGGTCATCCTGATATAGTGTTATCAGGTTCAATTTGCATTTCCCTAATGGTTAATGATGCTGAACATATTTTCATCTGTAAATCCTTTTCAGTGAAATGTCTGTTAATGTCTTTTGCCATATTCTCATTGGACTACTTTTTCTTAAACTATGGTGTTATGAATGTTCTTTGTGTTTTATTTACTTTGTCAGATATGTGCATATATTTGCAAAAATGTGTCTTCAAAGTGTCTTTTATAGAACAAAATCTTTAATTTTGATAAAATTGATTTTTTTTTCACTTGGACTGTGCTTTTGGTATCATTTCTAAATAGTCGTCAAGCTCTAAATTATAAAACTTTTCTCCTGTTTTGTGTTTTTCATTTATGTCTATAACCTATTTTGAATTGTTTTATATAATGTCTTAGGTTAAAGTCAAGTTTGATCAGTTTTGCTTTTGGACATTCCATTTCTCTAGCAATTTCCTTTATTTAATGGCTTTTGTACATCTTTCAGTTGGCTGTACTTGGTGGGTCCATTTTGGGGTTCTCTATTCTGTTCCATTGATCTATGTGTCTATCCTTTGCCATTCTTGGGCTCTTGATTAGTGTAGCTAAATAGTCTTAAAACTTTTAGCTTGTTAAATTTAGCAGAGTTTATTTTAGCAAAGAAGCATTTATGAATTGGACAGTACTTAGAGCCAGAAAAGGTTTAGATAGCTGGGTTCCAGCAATGAGGTAATTATTTTATAGAAAGGAAATGGAAATGAGGTATAGAAACAGCTTGATTGGTTTAAGTGCTGCCTTTGCCTTATTTGGACATGGTCTGTAAGTTGACAGCCTGCAACTGGCTGAGACTTACTGCAGTGTACATACTAAATAGAACTGTTCTTTAAGTGAGAACTCACTGTATGGAGATAGCCTCAGGCCACTGGCCTTGTGCTTATTTAATTTAACAATAGTAAGCTTTAATATTGTGGAGAACATAAGAACCTTAGAATGCTTGAATGTAATTCCCACCCTCTGGTTTGCATAATATTCACTTAAAAAACTGATTCTTGGTTTCTTTTTTTGCCATTCAGAAAGAATGCAGAAAGACTATAAAGGCAAATTCCAGAAGTCCTTACAGAATATTGCATATCCATCAAGTATTCTGTATTTTTCTACATATTATCAAGTGTATGAAATTTTTAAAATTTGTGCTACTTACTCCCCAAACTATAATTGAAATTTTTAGCCTTGGAAATATTTGTTTCTGAAAAATAAGTAGTTCAATGAATGTATGTTAGTTATGCCAAAGTCTAACATCTTAATTTTTAAAATAAATTTTATTATACATATTTAAGGATACAACAATGCAGCACAAAGATACATATATAGTGAAGTGACTATTACTAAACTGGAAGAAATGAACATATCCATTATATCATATAGTCATCCATATTTTCTCCCCTGTGGCAAGAGTAGCTGTAATCTACTCATTTAGCAATAAATCCTGAATATGACACACACATACTATTATTAACTATATTCCTAATATTGTGCATTAAATCATTAGATTTGTTAATCCTGCATATTAGATACTATGTATCCTTTGATTCACAACTCCCCATTTCTTCTGTTTTACCCAGACCCTGGTAACCACTGTTTTATTCTCTTTGTAGATTTGACATTTTTGTTTACAAATATTCCACATTAAGTGAAATCATACAATATTTTGCTTTCTGTATCTGGCTTATTTCATATGTATCTGGCATAATGTCCTCTGAAGATATTCACCTTTTTATGGGTGAATATTCATGTGTGTGTGTTTGTGTGTATGTGTGTGTGTGTATGACAGTTTCTTTATCCATTTGTCCACTGATGGATGCTGTTTGATAACTTACTGTTAACTATAACAAATACCTGAGAAAACAACTTAGGAAAGGTTTATTTTCACTCACAGGTTTAGAAGTTTTAGTCCAGAATCTGTTGCTTTGTGGCCTCCATCAACATAACACACAACTAGAGCTGGGATCCCACTATCCCCTTTAAGGATGCCTCAGTGATCTGCAGACCTTGTGCTGTACTCCACTTCATAAAGGTCCCATTTTCCAACAGCATCATGATGGAGATCAAACCTTTACCACACAGACCTTTGGGCGTACATTCCAATCCAAGCTATGGCAGATACCGAAGTTGTTTCCATATCTTGGCCTTTGTAAACAGTGCTGCAATGAACGTGAAATTATAGATATACTTACAAGGCAGTGATTTCATTTTCTTTGAGTATATACCAAGGAAAGAGATTACTGGGTCATATGGTAGTTCCATTTTTAATTTTTTTGGACTCCCCCATGCTTTTTTCCACAATGGCTGTACTAATTTACAGTCACACCAATATACAAGGATTCCCTTTTCTCCACACCCTTGCTAAAACTTATCATCTCTTTTTGGTAACAGATGTGTTAGTGAGCTTTCTGTTACCATAATAAAATATTTGAGATGATCAATTTAAAAAGAGAAAAGGGTTTACTTCGGTTTACAGTTTTAGAGGTATCTGTTCCTGATCTGTTTGCTTGTTTGGGGTATGCATCAAGGCAGTATATCATCGGGAGTAGTTGGAGAAAGCGTGTTCATTTTACGTCCAGGATGCAAGAAGAGAAAGAGACTAGAGTCTCACAGTCCCCATCAAGGGCACAGTCCCAATGACCTAAAATATCCCACTAGACTCCGTTCTCAGAATAAAACCTTTAAAACATGGACCTTTGGGGGGACATTCTAGAAGAAATGTCTTTTCAAGTCTCTTACCAATTTTTAGTCTGTTACATATTTTCCTACTATTGAGTCGTATGGATTATTGATAAATCTTGGATAGTAACCCCTTCTCTGGTTTATGCTTTTCAAAATTTTTCCCTATCTGTAGATTGCCTTTTCATTTTGTGATTGTTTCCTAAAAGCTCATGTTACAAGTGCACAAATATAAGTGGGACGATATACATCATAGTCTAATTTTATTTTGTCCTCAAAGGAGTCAAATTTAGGTTCTCTTAATCTAGGACCTTAATTATTTTAAAATAGAGAATACCCAGTTTAAGTTGACCAGTGTATATGATGGGGAATAAATTGAGCATCCTTTTAAAGTATGTATCTTTTGCTATCTATCCTTATACAAAGATCACAAAAGGGGTTGAGGGTGTAGTTCAGTGGTAGGGCATATGCTTAGCATGCTCAAGGACCTGGTTTCAATTCTGTACCCCCCGTCCCACAAAAAAATAAAATAAAGCAGAAAGAAAAATAAAGATTGCAAAAGGAATTTGAAATTTCACTAGTGTTTTTGGAGTACTTTCCTATGTGCTATGTGTAGGGTACCTTTTTAATCTCTCAACAACTGCTCCACAGGGTGTAAGTACTATTATCTCCCTTTGATTGTCAAAGAAAATGCAAATAACATGGAGATACTTAATTAATTCATGATTTGGGTTTATTAATTCTTAGCCCATTTTAAAACATTAATAGTACAAAATCTTTTTGGAAATATTCATAATTTGGCCACAGAGAAATAGTAAAACTTTTACCCGGTGTTACTGCTACCTCACAGTTTCTGTGGTTGTATAACAAATTATCCAAATTAACAGCTTAAATACACATTTGTATTATTTCAAAATTTATGTGGTTAGAATCTGGGCATTAACTAGGTCAGGATTTGCTTAAGCTTACTTGGAATGGTCAGACTTTGTTTATATTATAGGTCCTGTATTTAAGGTTTGACTTGTTATTCTTACAGCTCAAATCTAACCCAAGTGAAAATGAAGAAAAGGAAGCCCAGGCTCAACTTCTAAAGTCTGATGAAATGCAACGTTTGCGTTCACAAGCACTCAGTGCTTTTGAAAGTGCAGATTATACTGCTGCTATAACCTTCCTTGATAAGATTTTAGAGGTAAGTTTCTTAGATACTACGCTGACAAGTGGCACTTACTGCTTTTTACTGTTAAGACATGTTTATACACTTAGACATACAATATACTACAAAATACCTAGATAGAATAAAATGAGATTGATCCTTGAACTTTCAGCTGGTAAGTGGAAAATTGTGTTTGTATGGAACATAATTTGCAACTGAAGTTTTCAGAATGTGCTAAAACTGATGTTTTCAGAGTGTTGTGAATGTGCTGTGGAGTGAGAGTTATATATTTATACATTGCTTGCTTTGCTATTTTGTTTGAATTTTTTGGAGAAGAGAACTCTGAAGATTATATAATGGGGTAGGAGATGACAGTGGTTGAAGAAAAAGGAAAAATGATATTTGGAAAAAAAGAGGAATGTTGTAGGAAAGAAGGCAGATAATGAGTTGACAGGACCCAGAGGGTTCTAGATAGGAAACTTAAATCTATGGTTTCCTTGCCTCAGAAGGATTTAATGACAAATTATTTCAGAAGGAAGTCTAAAGTATGAAATGGAAGTAGTCATAATTCATATTTAATTACCATTTTCACAGTACTTTGATGTACAGTTTCATTAAATCTTGGTAGCAAACTCGTATGTAGAATGGGCATTTCTTTGATAATTATATAGGGGAAATCTTGTGATATGGGCTGGTGGAATTCATGTTTTACTAAAGTATTTTGTAATATTACAAAATGTTATGATTTTTACTTTGTAATAGTAGACTGTCCATTTTGACCTACCTCATTGCTCATTGATCTTTAATTTATATGATATTGATTTTGATCTTCATAAATGTGAAAAGTTGGCTGACTTTAGAGCAGTTCTAAGAAATTATGAAAGATACTTCCATATGCTACATTGGTGGGCTTTTGGGTTTATGTTTTGAGAATGCCAGTGTATTTTCTAAACATTATGGACTTTTGATAAAACAAATGGTGAAGCCTCCATCTCCAACCTTCTTACATTTTTTTACTTTCCTTTATTTTTTTGATAAGAGGATTTAATTTCCAGGAAATGACACTTTACAAAAGAGAATTTAGTTAGTAGATTATATACATATTTTGCAGTGTATTTTGCTAGATTTATTTTCAGGACTAGATGTTAGAATTGTTGATTAAGTAAAAAGAAATGATTATTGAATATTCTCTTCAAATATGCTTCACTGGGAACAATGGTTAATATTAAATGCTGTGTTCCCCCCCTTTTCTTATTATTCAGTTTTAGAATTATATAATTGAAGGAAGAAAGCAAAGGACCAGATTAGAACTTTAAGATATTTTTGGAGCAATTGCCACCTTTTTTTCCTCCCAGTACTGGGGATTGGATCCAGAAGAAGCCTTCTACCTCTGAGCTATATCCCCGGACTTTTTGTTTTGTTTTGTTTTTGTGGTGCTGGGGATTGAACCCAGGGCCTTGTGAGGCAAGCACTCTCCAACTGAGCTATCTCCCCAGCCCTGTTTTGTTTTGTTTTGTTTTGAGACAAGGTCTTGTTAAGTTGCTGAGGTGGTCCTATAACTTGCAATTCTCCTATCGCAGCCTCCTAAGTTGCTGGGAGTACAAGTGGGCATCATAGTGCTTGGTGCTACATCTTTTTTTTTTTAAATCACATTTAAATTGTATCAGACTTTTTAACACTCCTTACAATATGGAAGTCATCACACTGAGGATGTTTTATGTTTATAAATGTACAGATAAAAATATGTGGGATACAAGAATGAATGTTTATAATTTATCGTTTCTTAAAGTCTAGTTCTTTTGTTTCTCAAGGTTTGTGTTTGGGATGCAGAACTACGAGAACTTCGAGCTGAATGTTTTATAAAAGAAGGAGAACCTAGGAAAGCTATAAGTGACTTAAAAGCCACATCAAAATTGAAGAATGATAATACTGAAGCATTTTATAAAATCAGCACACTGTACTACCAACTAGGAGACCATGAGCTGTCCCTCAGGTCAGTTTTAAGATTTTAATATTAAATTATTAAAATTATGTGGTTGACTTTTTATACTGTTTATATATTATCCTTATGTTACTCTAGTTTCACAGTTTATTTTCATGAAACATTTTTATTTCATTAAAGTAAATAAGCAGGGCTATTTTATGCTATAAATAAAATAGTGTTTAATGTTTAATTCTATATAGGTAACTTTAATTTGAATTATTAGTAAATATTCATGATATTGTGTCACACATACAAGTACATAGTAAATTATTAAGTATGTTTTGTTACAAATCTTTTTTGTGTTTTTTTGTATTTAATATGGAAACTGATTATTTTGACTTGGTGTTTCCTTTTTCAAATCATGAGCAGTGAAGTTCGTGAATGTCTGAAACTTGATCAGGATCATAAAAGGTGTTTTGCACACTATAAACAAGTAAAAAAACTTAATAAGCTGATTGAATCAGCTGAAGAGCTCATCAAAGATGGCAGGTAAGAATGTTTATCCCAACCACCCATACTTTCCTTCTTAGATTAAGGTGTGGGCATAAATGAACTACTGAACTCTACCAAGCTCATTTATTTCCTGGTTATTGACGGTCATTCTAGATGGCACTGTGCTTTAGCAAAACCACCAGGTCTGTATATTTTGGGAATAAGGCAGAATATAAATATTAATTGTATAGTATTCTTACCAGCAGATTTATGTTAGGCCAAATTTTGAGTGTCTCTTATTTCAGGCATTGAGTTATGTACTAAGAGTACAGAAATGATTCAATTATAGTTTTTGGTCTTAAAAAATTTATAGCTTTGTGTGGAAAAGTTTATGGCTTTGTTTGCTTATTAAAAGATAATATGAGGGGAGCAAGAATGGAGGAAGGAAGGACTGTATAGAGGGAAAAGAGGTGTGGGAGGGGTGGGGGGAAGGGAAAAAATAACAGAATGAATCAAACAACATTACTCTATGTAAATTTATGATTACACAAATGGTATGCCTTTATGCCATGTACAAACAGAAACAACATGTATCACATTTGTTTACAATGAAAAAAAAAAAAAAAGATAATATGATACCAAACTGCTAGAATGTAGAGAGTATGATGGGAATACCAAAGAAGGGCATTTAATGAAATCCAAGATATTGAAGGCCAGATGTTAAAGCAAGAAGCTTGCTGGAAAGGTAATCCTGAGCCTAAAGAATAAATAGAAGTGCAGGCTGGGGTTGTGGCTCAATGGTGGAGCACTTGCCTAGCATATGTGAAGCACTGTGTTAGATTCTCAGCATTGCATATAAATAAATGAATAAAATAAAGGTACATGAACAACTGAAAAAAAAAAAAAAAAAGAATACATAGAAGTTGCCAAAAATATGGGTTGTATCTGTGTAAGTATTATAGGTGGTTTGTAGGTTGGGGCAGGGATGTTGAAGAGAATGGAGGACATGCCACACAACAATGCTTAGTAGAAGGTAGGCTCTCATCTCCTTATTCCTAATACCATTGGAAGCGTCACACGAGAATGCTGTACCCAGTTTCCCCCAACTTCTGGCAAACTATAATAGTACAGTATCACAATTAGGATATTGATTAATTCTTCACCATAAGAATCTCTCATGTTACCCTTTAATAGCCATAACCATTTCTCTCCTACTATCATTTGGCCTCCACAGTGCTTGATAAAAGATTCTGTGTCATTCTGATAGTTTTCCCCTCTAGAGTCTCAGGTTTCTGTTTTTGAGACTTTCACCTTCAATATTCATTAGTTTATTTATAATGTATCTTGCTTGGCCTGGATTTCTTGGGTTACTCTATTTGTAAGTCACTTAGCTTCTCCAATATATAATGGGCCATATCATAATGTTTACTCAAGACAGACCACATATGTAGTGATGGTACCCTAAGGTGATGATGGCCTAGTGATATCATAGCCATTGTAACACATCAGTCAGGTGTTGCTGGTGATGCTGACTGCAACAGACTTGACAGTTGTATCCAGGTGTAGCACATACAACTATATACAATGCATAATAGTTGGTAATGGTAACGCACAACTATATTACTGGTTTTTATATACATATTATATTCCTTTTAGTTTAAAAAAGTTGACTATAAAACAGTATGCAACGTTATGCCAGCAGTAGCCTAAAACATCGTGTCAGAGGCCACATCAGGCGATTGATCTATACCATCTAGTTTTGTGAAAATGTAGTCTTTGAAACTTCTGCAATGATGAAATCACCCAAGTACACATTTTTCAGAAAGCAGCTCCATTTTTAAGCAACGTGTGAGTATATGTAGGTTTAGCCATTATTTAAGCACTTCTTTAACTCTTTGTCCTCTTCTTAGACTATAATGACATAAATGTTAGATCTTTGGTTATAATCGCACAGGTCCTTGAGAGTATTCATTTAAGACTGTGTCCTCTTTGTTGTTCAGATTTGATAATTTCCATTCCAGTTAGGGAATGCTTTTCTTTGTCTTCTTTGTTTGCTATGGAATACATTCAATGAGGGTTTTATTTCCATTTCCTTATTTTTTAGTTCTAAAAATTCCATTTGGTCTTTTCTTTGCTGAGCCATCCTGTGATTTTCACTTGTTTTAAGCTTTATTTGTAATTGTTGCTTTTTCTTCATGGCTGCTTTAAAATGTATCAGATAATTCTAACATCTCTAGTTGGGATTTAGTATTGTCTTTTCTCTTTTGGTCTGAGATCTTTCCATTTCTGGATATGAATGGTTTTTATAGTTGAAACTTACAATTTTCATTTTGATATAAGGTGCTGGTTTTAATTTAAACCTTGCTTTTGGCTTTTTTTTTTTTTTTTTTTTTTTTGGCCAAGTGGCAGGTGGGTATCACACCTTGGTACTGCTGGATGGAAACAGAAGTTTCCCCTTTGGCCTTTGTTGATAACTGAGGGTAGTGAGGGATTCTTGCTACTGAAAATAGGTTGGTGCAGGATAAAGTTCTGGCTCCTCACATGGTCTTCTCCATTGACACCACTACTGGAGGAGTAGATGGAGGAAAGTCCTGGCTCCCTTTTGGCTTTCTCTGTCATTGCCTTGGTAGCGCTGGAAGGGAACCTCATTCAGCCTCAGCAAGGAGATGTCTAGTTTCTCACTGGCCTTTGCTGGCGGGGCCTGGTTTATCTGAAGTATTTGGCTAGACTAAGGCTGTTACTGTTAAATAGCTTTCTGCTTTGCTAGGCTGCCCTCTTCAGGTCTTCTGGTCAGGGAGAATAGATTCTGGCTGGGTTTTTATTTGTGCTTTGCATTTTGGGGTTGCTGGCATCTTCAGCTCCAAACCTGGGATATATGAAGCCAAATAAAATCCAGGGAACTTACAATCATGTTTTTCCTCAGTTCCTAAAGCCACTAGATAGTTTGCCTCTCTCCTCTGCTTTTGATATCTAGGATTTTTAGTTGTATTTTCCCCACTTCCTTCAGCTAAGTACATCTACTCAGCTCTCCTAGAAACTAGCTTTTCTTTTAAACGTATAGCTCTTAGAAAGCTTGTAAAGTTGGGAATTTAAGCAGGTTCCTTCTATAAGGAACTGCATTATCTTTATTTGTGAATATTGACATAAAATGGCACATAATGGGCTATTATTTTCATGTTATGAAACTGGATCTCTGTTTTGTTGAAAGTGCTCCATTTCAAACTTCAGGTGTTTTACTCAGTTTCAAAATCTGAGCATTGTTCCATAAAGAACTTCATCACTGGATTTGGTGTTCATAGGCATGCCTTGATTTGTCTGGGTATATGTGTCCTGTGGCCAGGTATTTCTCTCATCTCTACCTTCCATGCAACTCTAGGTTAATAAGGTCCAAGCAGTGTTTGAAAGCAGGTGTTCATTTACTTTAATTGATAAAGCAACCCACAGTGAAGGGAGAGGTCCTTTTCACAGCTTTGGAAAGAGAATTTATTTTTAATCATCACGATTTGCTCATTTAATAGATACACAGATGCAACCAGCAAATATGAATCTGTCATGAAAACAGAGCCCAGCATTGCTGAATACACAGTTCGTTCAAAAGAAAGGATTTGTCACTGCTTTTCTAAGGTAACAATTGACTTGTTCCCTGAAATGTAAATATTTAACATGATGAATAACAACCATAAGTTCTTTTCTCATACTTGCTTTCAGGATGAGAAGCCTGTTGAAGCTATTAGAGTATGTTCTGAAGTTCTACAGATGGAACCTGACAATGTGAATGCACTAAAAGATCGTGCAGAGGCCTATTTAATAGAAGAGATGTATGATGAAGGTAAATCTTTGAGGAATTTAATTTGAAGTATCTAAAGGTTAATTATGTGAAATTCATACATGTTCAGTTGCTTTTTTGAGAACAAGTTTACCAGCATACCTGGAAATGTTGACAATTTTAGAACAATGGTAACGAATATGAAATTATTCTCTTAGAGGGATTTAAAAGGCACATTGGGGAAAGAGTTCTGTTGTTGAAAACTAGTTCAGTAGAATATAAAAACTTTAGCTTTCTTTGCTGTAGTCAACTTAGGAAAAAACAAAACAAATAATTTAAATTATAGATCTCATAGCCTATAATTTAAATTATTTGTTTTGTTTTTTCCTAAGTTGACACTTGCAGATGAACTTGGAGATGATTCATTTTGGATTTACATCTTCCCAGACTTTTGTCTATGCACATTAGTCTATATTTTATTCATATATGTACATACACACATATCCTGTGCATATGCACAGTATGTATAATACAAATAAAACATAAGGCATACATATAAGTCATACATCTAATAGAAAATGATCCTCTGTGACCTTCATACAGTGTAGTAACAGTTAGTATAACTGCTTTTTCTCTACATGGTTCAATTTGAAGTAATGAGATTCCTGCTAGATGTTACAAGGATGTTGAGTAAAGGCAATATCCTATTTTCTGAAAGTAAGGCACATATAGCAATATACATTTTTTTGAGAAACAATTATATGTATGGTTTTGGAGCTTTCTGTGACAGCATGTCATGAACATTTTTTTTTTAAAGATGATCCTTATAAATCTTATTGTAAATTTTTTGTTTCAAATCAGGTAAGGCATTTTAAATGTTTTCTGTTATAGTCAAATGAAGGATTTGAATGGTGAAATTTGGTTTATTTGTGCACTTTTAAAAACAAACTGGTCATTCTTTTCCTGCTTTCCCCAATCTGCAAAGAATCTTGCAGTTTTGAGGAAGTGATAACAACTCTGGTGACTATTTGTGGGACAGTCTGTGGGGCGTTCAGACCTCGAAGCTTGAGTGAGGTTTGAAATGTATGCAATCGGAACATAAGGAGGGTACGTTTGGATGTGGGAAGTAGGTCATAGATATGTTTTTGACTTTTGTTGAACAAGTATGACTTCAAATGATGAAAAGGCTTCAAGAATTTATCTCAAATACATGGAACAAGGTCAGCCTATTCTACTGCTTTGAGTATAGTTGATGTTTAACTCTTGAATTCTAGCACAAGATTGTATATCTGTTATAATAAAAAGGGGGGCCATAGCGGTACATATAGGGGCCACTATAATGGATTCTGGTGGTGGGACTTGGCTAGTCTCTGACTTCAATGAAGATAAGTGGGGATTTAGAGAGTAGGGGTTTGTCAGTGGGTAGAAAATTATTATGGGGAACATCAGGGTAAGGGAGATTCTTGCTAGACAAGCTCAACTTGTTACTGAAAGCAAGCCAGGGTGATAAGATACAGAACCAAGGGACCAGGAATATGATAAGAGGGTAGTCAGATACCAAGGGTTGGGGATTTTTGCTAAACAGATTTAGCAAGACTCTAGCTCAAAGTGGATTCTACCAGGATGGAGAATCTCAAGGTTGGGATCTAGTTAGAAGAGTCTGTGTAAAGTTTTGGTCAGAGAAGATAGTCTCTGTCGGTATGCAGAACACAGAATTACCCTCTGGTTCTCTTACCAGTCATTCCCCAACCCACAGGCAGCTGTTGTTCAGATTTTCTCCATAGATTATGCCAGTTCTAGATCTTTATGTAAACAGAACAATATAGTCTGTCCACTTTTATATAAAACTTCTTTCACTGCCTGTTTTTCAGATTCATGTTACATGCTTTGGCAGTTCATTCCTTTTTATTGCTTAATAGAAGCTGGCAAATGTTTTGTATAAAGGGCTAGATAGTAAATATTACAGGATCTGCATGCCATATGGTCTCTGTTGCAACTATTCAACTCTGTTGTTGCTGTGCAAAAGCAATATGCAAAAGAACAGGCACGGCTGTATTCCAGGAAAACTTTTCATTCAAAAACAGGTAATGGGCTGGTAGCACATCTCTTTCTGTACTTAAGAGAAGGCTTCCCAGGGGCAGCTGGGAATGATAAGTGAAGCTCTGACTCCAGTTTGAAGAAAAACCAATTTGGTGCTGAATAATGGATTTTTGGAGTGAGAGAAAATCACTTGCCAGCTGTGTTTTCTTCAAATTCTTCTCTGTATTATGGAGCCCGGGTGGGAACTGTTCACAGAAACATGTCCCCTGTGATACCTGCCATGTCAGGGGTTCCTCCACATGCACACCTTTCACTCTGCTTAGAGTCTAATTTTGGGCCCCAGCTGGGCACAGTGCTGCAGGCAGCTGCTGCATATGCCAGGTCAAGAGCCTGCACAGGTTTGTGTTCATCTTAGACTATCCTGATGGCTGCCTTTAAACTTTTCTTGCTTGTTAAACTGAAAATCCTTGGCCATAAATCACTGTTGTTACAGTCTGTGTTGAAACCTGTGGCTGACATGGTCATCCTGACTGCTGATGTTCTTCCTGCTCCCTTTTGTGCCTCTCTTCTGAACTGTCCCCTAGCAGCTGACCATTCAGATTTTCTTTGCCAGTGTCTTACTTTCCTATGTAACAGTCTTTCAGTCTTAGTGAAGATTGCCATGTGAAATGTGGACTACTGATTTGAAAATACATTGAAGGAGGCATTGGGAGATGACGTGGGAGTGTGGACAAGTAAACCAACAGCAGTGGATTTTGTTGAACAGGGGTAACAGGCTTACCTAACTTACACTTACAAAAGAGAATGAAGGCTTATGAACAAAATTATTATTTAAGCTTTTAGTAATTCTGGTGAAGGGGCTGGGTATGGATACTGCAGGATAAGTAAAAGCAATGAATTGCAATCCCCCCTAACTATACTGTCTTGAACATATTTTGACAGCTATTCAAGATTATGAAGCTGCTCAGGAACACAATGAAAATGATCAGCAGATTCGGGAAGGTCTAGAAAAAGCACAGAGACTACTGAAACAGTCACAGAAACGAGATTATTATAAAATCTTGGGAGTAAAAAGGTGAAATTATTAAAATTTATATTGCTGCTGTTTTAAAGCTAATCATTACTCTTTTTTCTCTCCCTGATTCTCTCCCTTAACAACATAAAGCTATTTTGAATATGCTGCAGGCAGGTTTCTCTGATAGAGACCAGTAATAAAGAATTAAAAGTTGGTGACAAGGCTGTGCACACCAGGTGCTAGATCTAGATTATTATTATTAGGAAGGTTTAAAGGAGTGAACTTTCTTTTGGTGGGAGAGAGAGAGGGAAGGAAGAAAAGAAAAATACCTCCTTTAGGCCTAAAAATAGTTATTCAATTCAAATAAAGTTGAAGCAAGATCTACCTTCCCTGACCCAGTGAACTGTCAAACTTCAGACCAAAGCCTAAAACTTTGTTTTTAATAAGTAAACTAATTCCAAAGCAAATGGTTCAAAGCCTTTTTAATGCCAAACAGGAATCAAATCAAGGTATCTTAAAAATTTAGAAAGTGACAGTTGTAAAAATCAGTACTTTATTCCCAGTGAGATTCTTAGTGAACAGGTGTCTAAGGCAGCCTGGCTGGTTTTAATGGTCACACAAAGCTGGGAACTATATAAACACACTGGCAGTTAATCTCATTTTTATGGCAGTAGATTGGATACTTAACTAATGATTGTTTTATTTTATCACCCCTCAGAAATGCCAAAAAGCAAGAAATCATTAAGGCATATAGAAAATTAGCACTGCAGTGGCACCCAGATAACTTCCAAAATGAAGAGGAAAAGAAAAAGGCTGAGAAAAAGTTCATTGATATAGCCGCTGCTAAAGAAGTTCTCTCGGATCCAGGTATTGTTTGCCTTCAATATCATCCTAGTCTCTTGAAAGTAGACTTGATGATTTATTAGTTCTTATTCCTTAGAAAGCAGTATCAGAAGTGGAGGGTGGGGAGCATGGTCTGAGGTCTGTGACTGGTCCTGCATTTTTAGAAATTGTTTTATATCTGCCTCATCTGATCTGGGGACCCTCAGATCAAATGTGGAGTCAGAAGGCCTAAGCTTGAATCTTTTCTACAACTTTTGGTCCCAGTTTTTTTTTTTTTTTTTTAACCTGTGATAAAACTGAACATAATACACTATCTCCTAGGTTCCTCCATCTTCACAGGTCAGTGTGAATTCTACTAAACTCCTAGGAGCATGGTGAGAAAACTGATCAAGCCATCCTTTGCCTCTTTGGGTGTGATCACCAGCAGTCTTATCCTAAATCAAATATGGATTTACTGGTTCCTATGTTCTTTCATCATACATTAACATGGGCTGGAGATAGTCTAAGAACTGAGATAATACTGAATACTGCATTGCCATTTCAGAAGTTTGATGTTAAGCTATAATGTTTTGTGGCCTTCCTTGTCAGCAGAAGCCTTAATTTGAGCTAAATGGATTCAACAAAGAGGAATTCAAGCTTTGCCACTCTGGCAAATCTTTTTTGAACACCACCTGTATGCTGTGGAATTGAAGTTAAATGATCCTTTGTTCTAAGTAATTTATAATCTAGTAAGGGAGAAAGAACTGCCCTTCACTTAGTAGGACCACATACTGTTTGTTCTGTTATTTGGCAGCTATCAGACAGATGCCTACAATACGCCTCCATTGGTTGGCCCATGCAGTGTGGGGCAACTCCTCAGACCAGGAATGAGGAGTCTTTTTTTAGGGAGGGGACTCTGGAGTGCAGTCTACCATCAGGAGCCATGCACAGAGAAAAGAACTACAGGGTGTTTTCCCTAGTTCCTGTTCTTATTCTCAAGATGAACAATTTTTCTAATCACTTTCTTCCCATCTCTGTAATTCCTCACTGTGCCTATACTGGTGTCTCTGCTCAGGGCTGAGAGGCACAGTAGTGGGGTATTAGTTACAGGAGGGAAAGTGAGCCTGCTGGAGTGTGCATTAAGGGGCCCTTGCTCCCCCTTGCATCCGAGGAACCTTAGTGCTATTCAGGTTGGATAGTGAGGTTCTAGAAAGTTCATTTTATCCTTGGGGAAGGGAGTGTTGATGAGGTTATTGCTGGCACACTTAATTTTGGGGTTTAATATGGGTATTTCATCAGAAGAGTGACTTTTGGAAGTCTCTTTCTCTGTAGTTAAGTTCTCCAAAGAATTCCTTGAGTAGCTTCTTCTTTTTTCTTTTTCTTTTTTAGTAGCTTGTTTACTGGCATTTAGTCTCTAGTCCATTTCTTTTGGGTGGGACTGGGAGAAGGTGGATTTGAGTATTAGGCACAACCATTTTGATAACTGAAAAGTAGTTCCCTGACTCCCCCCACCCCTGTCCCCACAAGGTACATGCCTGGGTCTTAAAGTTGCTGATTTATTTTCTAGAAATGAGGAAGAAGTTTGATGATGGAGAAGATCCCCTAGATGCAGAGAGTCAACAAGGAGGTGGCGGAAACCCTTTTCATAGAAGCTGGAACTCATGGCAAGGGTTCAATCCCTTCAGCTCAGGCGGACCATTTAGATTTAAATTCCACTTCAATTAAACCAACTGTTTTTCTGCTCTTCCTTAATTTTTTTTAAAGATAAAAAACAAAATCTTGTTCTGGGATCCTAATGAAAAACAAATTTCAAGTCTTTGTCCATGACCAAAGAGTTGTTTTAAATAGAAAAAAAAATCTATTCTTATCCGTTCTAGACTTAAGGTTGATGGATTTGCAGGGGGCGGGCAAGGAATGGTTCTATCTCTGACAGAAGAGCCTTTATTCATCTTATGAATGTATGGAAGACGTGGTCTGCAGCAGCTCGCCCGTGGAAGTGCTTGCTCACATGTCTGTGTTCAGCACTGGAGCGTGTAGATTCTTTTCTTCACAGCCTTGCATAGTACCTATATGAAGGAGCTGTGATCTTCACGAGAAGGGGTTGTGTTTCAGTGTTCTTAAAGAGAATATGAACAGGTGAGCTTTATTGTTCTTAGGGACAACTATGCTTAGATTTTTGGTCACTTCAGTCACTTGCTAATGTTAGATCACTGTGCCTCCGTTAACGTATACTGTTTATTCCTGTGCATGTCAACATGGCTGTCACTGAAGAAGGGGCAGAGTCTTTTAGGAAATTTGCCACCAAATTGTAGTTGATAAATCCTGGCATAGACTGTGGATTGATGTTAAACATTTTTTTCTTTAGTACCTACAGGATACTGAAAAACAACTTGAATTTAATTCTAAGAACCTATGGGCCCTTTTGCTTAACATTAAACATAACAATTGGAATCTGTTTTACATTTTATGTTTGAGTACATAATAAAGCAGTGGTATTATTTGACTCCTACCTTCAAGCAACACAGTAAGACAGTGTCTCTTACATCTGGACTGACCCTCTGAGTGACTCCCCCTAGGAGTGGTTTGCTGGCGTGTTTTGGGCAGCAGTTCTGCCCTCACCAACCAGGCCTGGATGCCACTCTTTGTTCTGCCTAGAAGAATGTACAGGCTTGCAAATTGGTTTTTTGCTGGCTCCGCACCCATTATTTCACTTCACAAGGCAGCATCTCCTTCACAGATGCCTTCTTCTTCCTTTTGAAGAAGGTAACTATTTAAGATATATACTAATCAGTCATTGTATACTGGATAATTTTTGCCCTAAAAATGTTACTAAATGAAGAACTGTGAATATTTGTGGAATTGTTAATGCTGCATTTAAAAATCTAAGATTACTTTAGATAAGAATTACCTTCATTCTAGAAAGGTTTTTGGTTCCACCTTGAAGCATTTTGAAACATTTTAAGCATTAAAGGTTCTAATACATGGCTTTTGTGACATCAAGCATTTTGGTAGGGGCGTCCCAAACACAGAAGACGGCAACAGCCAAGCACAGGTCGTTTTCTTTTAGTCATGTCCTCAAACTCATGGAAAAAGTTTTTTTTTTTTTTTAAACTGAAGGACATAAATCATACAACACTTAAGTGCTTTGTGCATCTATTTAGAAATCTATTTCTTACTAATAAACTTAATAGTGCATTTTGAAAACTAGTGAACAGCTTGCAGCTTTCATTTTAATGTCTCAAAATTCAAGTCATATGAAAATAATTTAAAGTAAATTCATTTTTGTTCTTTAATCCTAGTAATCTCATTACTTCACTAGTTATGTCAGCAATATATTTTTTTAACCTGGTTGCTTTTTATGAATAATATCACTGTGACCTTTTTGAAATAATGACGGCCTCTACTTTCAAAAGAAAGAATTTTCACACATAACAAGAGAAATAGTGACTCACCTTGCATTTGGGAGCATAAAAAGTTGCCAGCAAGGAGCCAGTAGGGACTCAGGAGGGGTCAGAACTGGGCCTAGCTGCCTCCTAACTTGCTGCCCAGAGGGTTTTTGCATTTCATTTTTTGTCCACTTTTAACAACTGAAATTATTGTGGATTTAGTTTAGTCATCTTAACCAAAATCTATAGTTACTTGCTGGTTTTCAGTGAAGAGAACAGCACAGCTTTGGTGCCAAGTACCAGTGCCAATAAGGAAATGAGTTCTCTGGGATTGCTTATGCTGATGAAGGAAGCAAGGATCTTGAGGTGTCAGCCTGGATGGTTGTCAGTCGTCTTGTGGTGTCTACTCAAATAGAAATACGGTCACTGTGTGTTCTCCTCAAACAGTGGCTGAGAAAAACCCTGGATGTGTAAAGGGACAGAGAAGCTGCTCCTTTCACTGCTCATACACAGTGTAAAAACACATCACTGCAAAAGCATTTTTCTTTTTCTGTGGGATGACTTCTACATTCCTGTCTCTTTTTAGGGACTGCAGATGTTGCAGGTAACCTTTGTGACTGTTTTGGGAAGACCGTATCAAAAAGGGGCAACTTAGCTTTTGCTAGCTTCTGTTCTCAACCCCTCCCTTTCTTTTGGTGGGCTACTGGGGGGGTCACTGGTCTGTTCTATTGACACTGGAAACACCTTCCACAGCAGGAATTAAAACACGTCAGCCTAGTTATGTTTTAAAAAGATTCTAAAAGGGAGACAGCATTTAATTCATTTCTTAGTTCTGAAAGTTTGTGTTTTCTTACCATGAACACAGATAAGTTGAAAACAATTCCAGTAGTTTACTAATATGAATTGGATGTGATGACTAATTTTAACATGTGTTTTCGTTAGTCAGTGTTAAAACTCTATTTTTAAATATCAGTATGAAAATAAGTGGGAACTCTGATAATGAAATCTAAAAACGACCCATGATTTTTTTAAGAGAAAAATGTTAATGATAACCAAGTAGAAAAAAGAACTGTAGAATCACAATTTGAAATTGACATCATTTTCTACTCATAGGAGATAATAACAAATTTCACCTTAATTTAAAGGCATGAAATTGGCCAGAAGTTGTATTTCACACTTACCAAGAAGAAAGTGCAAGTTCAAAATGGTTCTTCAGGTCTGTGTTGGAGCCGCCTATCTTGCATGTACAGGCCACTGGTGACAGTCCTTGCAAAATGTTTTCACTAAGTACACATCAACAGGATAACCTAGAGAAATTTATGCAACTTTGTTGAATGTAGTTGACTTTTCCATATTTATAAACGGGGGAAGAAGGCAAATGCTAATTTGTTAGTAACAACCAGGATCCTTATTCTAGATCAGATCATTCCTTTTCCGTTAGTGGATGAGTTTTTTCTGTAATTTCAAATAATGTTGAGCTGGGATGATTTTTTTTTTAACAGATGATCTCATTTGCTGAATGACTCAAGAGTAAAATTAGCCACTGCGTGGCTTCGTGTATAGTTACAGGTTTTGTTGTATCATCTGTGGATGAAACACTTACCTGTAGAGGAAAGCAGAGCACAGGGGAGGTGAAAGCTGGAGATGTTGGCGAAGTTAAGCTATTACTTTTACCCTAAGGTTGTTTTGAGTAAGAGAAATGACTAACTTAATCCATCTCGATTTAGTGTTTTAATAAAAAAGGAATCTAAAATTATTTGAAATGGATCTCAGACATGTCTACAAATATGGGTACTATTTTTATGCCCGTGTATTTTCACATTTAATAAAAATATTTATGGTCATATCGTACTTTCTTGTTTTGATTCATGTTTGGCCTTTTGAGTTTAAAAATTCTAAGTCCATCTGTTTCCAACCTTACTTACACAGAATCAGTGACTGTGGTGATAGATGTTGCTTTTCTTGTGCTGGACTAACTCAGACACAGGGTAAGTGGCACGGAGTCAAGACCCAGACCCTGGAGTTGGGTGGAAGCAAGCTTGTGGTGAGCAGCTTGCAAACTCGTTTATTGCAGGAGCAGCTATACATTTTATAGGTTTCTTGCCCAATCACAATGTACCATGGGGTATCAGACCACCAGGTTCCTATAGGGGTTCCCTTGGTAACATTTGAGTCAATTTAGGGCAGCTGTGTACTTTCCTAGGTGGCTGAAGCGGAACACTCCTCCCTGCAGGTTTTCCTGTCAGGCCTGTATGTGCAAAGGTTTTCCTTACACACTTGAGATGTTCACTGCTGCCAGCCAAGAGCCAGGATTTCTCCCAACAGTAGAGTGGTCTCTTGTATATGAGTTGGCCTGGAATATCAGAGCACAAAAGCAGGAATGGCTGGTATCTGGTAACCTCCAAGTCCTAGGACAGCAGAACTTAAAAAGACAATTCTTCCATTTTCATATTAATATCAAACACTCAGATAGCTTTGCAGTCCTTCCCTTTCACATAGTTTATTCACTTCTGTTGTCCTGAGAGAGACGGGGTGCCTTTAGCCTATCTTGATTAAATTTCTACCAACAAAGGCAGCTTTCTTCTTGGTTATATATTCTGCATATCCTAAGATGTAAGGAGAACTAGAACACTTATATTTGTATAGAAATTTTTGAGCAGCTCAGTCTCCTAACTTCGTAATCTTCATGGCATCCTGTCAACATATGAACTGTCAGCCTTGTGTGAGGATGATGTAAGCGAAAGCAGCCAGCTGAGGGCTGCCTGACATCAGACTAGGGGAGGAACAGATTCTTTCCAGAGCTTCTGGCTCCTGCTCAGCAGTCACTAGCTCCACTCCCTCCTTTTCTCAGCCTGGATCGGCTTCACGAGCATTAAAAAAGCAACCCAGTTACTCCAGTCTTGAGACGTACAGTTCACATCCAGGAGGCCTTGAATGCTAGAGACCTTTTTCTGCCTGGCAAATCCTCCCTCGGGAAT